>NC_137548.1:16753004-18077587 GCF_963082525.1 Nesoenas mayeri | reverse complement strand
AAGCATTACTGTTGAATGTTTAACTCTTACCTTGATATACAGTAACTAACTTTTTTACCAGACAAGGCTTAAAGACAGAAACTAGTGAATCTCTAAGTGATATGGCAGGTAAGGATGTATCTCTTGAGAGCAGCAGGATTTTGACAAAGCAACATTCCTCTCAACATGTGTTTTTCCTAGCACAAGTCATGGGATTCAGGGGAAATAGAGCATATTCTTTACAATCAGTGATAAAGATGAGGCTTAGAATGAATCCCATTCCAATCACCTCAGCAAAGATCATTGCACACAGTCATCCACTCAGCTCCTGCACTGAGAACAGCATGTAGAAATGGTTAATGACTTACAGCTTCACATGGCAACAATTGATCACAATTTCTGAATAAAATAATATTCACCCTCCAAATCTGGCCTTCCTGAAAATCACTGTTGCCTAGGTAATGCGATATTTTGCAAATCAGTTGGGCCAAATTAATCAGATAATGTGTATCTGCTTGACTCTACTGGAGTGGTGCTACACAGCTATATACTAAATGAAGATGTCACCTAACAATTTCATGTGACTTATTAAAACCAAACTCAAGATTTGTTTAGAACTTTTAGTGAAGCTGGTACGTATCTGTACTGCCTGACAGCCATTTTGATGGAAATAAATATTTTTTCCTGAATATATATATATATATATATATATAAGTATAATGTGATTTCAATACAATATTGTTTCTGACAAGTTGATTTATTATTCTGAACTACTGATATGGCATATACCATATGACCATAATTGTCTGATGACAGCTCCTTATGTAATTCTTATAGATCATTCTTGAATGTTATAATCTCTTTCCAGCTTTGAACTTCCATCATCCTTGTCAAGATCTGGAAGTGCAGCTCAGAATATAGCAGTGGCCACCACAAATCAGTAGTGGGCAAGTGCCACAGCAATATATTTTAATATTTATTCCTTTCACTTCAGTATGTAGAACTCAAAATACACACAAAATACATTGAATCTTCATGTAAACTTCTAAAAAGAAAAATGTTTATTGTTCTTCTAATGTGGAACCAAATGTGTAAGAAAAGATTCTTCAAGAGTGATCTTGACACTTGAGTGCTACAAAGCTTTCCAATATTGGTTGATAGTATTGTAAATCAGGGAGTCTGATGTGAACAGCATTTCTTAGAATAAGTTTTTTTTCCAGACTAGGACCTTTAAATATGAAGTTTGTCATTACACAGCCAGTAAATTACCTGATTTTCAAATGCTGGTTACCCAGGACTGTATCTATTCTGCTTTAAAGGTTCATTCCATTAAAGGCAACCCAGACTGGAAAGTCAGGTCTTAAGGTCCCTTCATGAGGGAACACCACATAGGATGCCCTCAGCCTATCTCATAAGCTCTGTCAGCATCTTCTCTTAAGGACTTTTTAACACTCTCCCTGCACCCCGTCCTATCTGTATCATTATCAAACATATCCCCATGAGACAACTGATAGTTTCAGATAACAGTAAGTATCTCAGAACAAAGTGAAAAGAGCTGAAAAGCCTCTGCCAGGGAACACATCCTGATAACTGATTGACAGCTGTACCAGATTGTTTAGGTCTGCTTGAGAGGCCCATGCAGCCAGTCTGTGCACTGCATTAGGCATCCTGATGGGACACAGCAGAGAATATGCCAGAAGACCTGAACTATCTTGGTGCTTCTCCCCTGTCATTCCACACAGGCTGTGTTCATGATGGCCCCAACAATTTTCCAGGAGGCCCCAGAAATGGCTGGGGAATCTAAACCTGGCAATGCCCCCCCAGCATAGGGAAATAACATAGTGCATAGGAGCTAGCTGTTCCTGAGGAAGTCAAATAGCAAAAGACAGGTTTTACTATGAGCATCTAACATTTTCTATCATCTGTCCAGATTTAGCAACTAATACAGAAAAACAGCAGCATAATCTATTACTGATATTGTATAGCAAGTACAGTGGTCTAAAGTTATAACTCATCCAATTGGATTTTCCCTACGGTTTTATAAAATCACCACAGGAACTTTAATGATAGCAAATGGTTATAAGGCAAGTTTTATCTCTCATCTGAAAGAGATGAATCAGTCTACTTTTATACAAAGTTAATGTTTAAATTATTCACTTCCTAACCAGTCGTCAACAAGAAGTGTTGCTTTGCAGCCAGGGGACAGGTGCACAGACAGGAACTACAAGCC
The DNA here is from genome assembly GCF_963082525.1 of Nesoenas mayeri. Lineage (NCBI taxonomy): Eukaryota > Metazoa > Chordata > Aves > Columbiformes > Columbidae > Nesoenas > Nesoenas mayeri. Next base: position 18,075,378 of record NC_137548.1, on the reverse strand, counting down.
CAAGTGTTTCTGTAAGGTACTTGCAGCCAGCATTTTGGCACTATTGATATTCACAGTTCTGTAGCTGGTTTGCCACTTGCTGCCATACGAACGTAAAGCTTCTAGGTCCCTAAATGTTTGCTGATAAAATCCCATAGGTACTTCAATTTCTGCTACTGGGCACACACTTCATGAAGGGAGAATCAGGCTTGCCCAACATCAGACCAGGGCATTCATGATAAAATACGCAGCTGAAGACAGCTTTTGTCCCAAACTATTTTCCTGAACTTCAGACTGTCTTTCAGATCCAAGTAAGCCAGTAGATCTTGAGAACATCGATCCTACAGATGATTTAGATGGTTTCAAAGATGCTCAGAAATAAAGAAAAAACATCTGAAAGAATCTAATGGAGACACCTGGAAATTACTATTAGGATCACTGTATTTAATTTGAAACCACTTGAATGAGTAACTCCAGACTGGCGTTAGAAATTAGTTTTGCAGTAAGAAGAAGTTGTCTTAAATTCACACTTACAGGCCTGGATTAGAGCTCAGCTACATTTCTAAATCCAATTTCTTGTTATCTTTAAAGTTTGTATTTGGAATTGTTTATGATTTTGTAATGAAGACTATTTTTTGTGCAGCATACGGAGTGATAATGTAAAAGCAGAAAAGATGAGAAGAGTTAGAAAGCAGCAAGTTAGAGTTCTGAAAAAAATTCCAGACTGATTTCTCTTAGCTTACAATGTTATATAAAGATTTCAAATTTAAAAATAGATACAAAGGTTACTCTAAATTTCAGTGCACCCAGCTTAACCTCTCAGAATTCTGCAAGCTTTGGGAAGCATTTTAGACGGACAACCTAGGATGAAAGTGTAATTTCAGTCAAAATATATCACTACACTTACTTCAAGTTAATTAAGGAATGAGTTGCTCAGAGGTATAAATTTTCACAATAAAGTGTTTCACTTACATTCCACTCCACTGTGAGAGTGCAATTTTGTACTATCATAGTTACAGTACAAAAACTGTGAAACTTCAACAGAAAAGTTAACCTTTGCTAGAAGGCTGTAACATCTCATTGTACATTAATTTACTGGTATCTTTTTAAAAAAGGAGCACGGTTTCTATCATATTTATTACTTCTTGTGAATGACTTCAAGGGATGTCATTCTTCTGATTTAAAGCAAAACCTGGACTGGTAGTTTGATTACTAGCAGGATAGTTCAGTTTCTTTAAAGTGATAAAGGTTAAAATCATAAGCAGCCAAGTTATTTTTGTACCCTGAGCTATCTTTTATTTTTTCCTAGTAGCCATGTAATAAATCCTTTTTAGTTACTAGGTAGTGTAGGTTGAGGGAAAAGCTTTGTGTGAACTTCGACTAGATTGCAGAAAAAAAGATATATCTGCAAAAGATATAAAATGAGAGTCAGACATTGATTGTAATTAGGGTACCTATCTCTGTTTCCACTCCAGATTGTATGACAAGTGACTGAAACAACTCTATGTCTGCTTTCTCAGTACAAGAACAGCCACAGGAGTATTAACTTCTATATAATTAATATTTTAAAAGTATAATATGCATGGAATGTATTAAAATGACATTTTCTGAATATAGTTCTCTCTTTACAGCAAGGTTGCATTGCTAATTGTCTAAAAGTATTTTTAACAGAGACTTAATATTACAGATTATAGCTTGGTGGGTTAATCAATCTGTGCTTTTGCATTTTGAAGTTACAATTAATTTTGGAAAAGTGAATACTCTAGGAAATGAATATGTATCAGGGAGGAAAGAAATCTGTTTCTTACATTATAGGCCAGCAAAACTTTGCAAATTATCCTGAATGTTAAAGTGCATGTCTCTGGCTTATTTATGGAAAGATACAGTTTGCATTTAGTCATAAAATGTCAGTGAAATAACCTTTTGACTTTGATCTGCCTTTTGGGTTATAACTTAGAATTTCTCAGTGATGATAACTTTGGTGGACCATATGCAGGAAACTTCAGCTAAGTTCTCCAGAAAAATCAGAATTTAAAACGTGAAAAACATAAAGGTGCTTTGTGTTTAAATTTATAATTATCTTTCTGTTCAGGCTGAATAAATGATTTTGACAGGAGGCTTGAAATCTTTCTTTCCACATGTGCTAAGAAGAATAATTCAATGCAACAGACTCAGTAATATTTCTGGGATGGCGGGGGGTAAGTAAACCTAAGAGGTCTAAGCATTAAAGTGACTCCATTTTAGATGCATAGCTACATGTTTTCATTCTTTGTGAAGGAGTGTAGGAATATCAAAAACACTGAAGTAAAACAGAAGAAAATGTTGACTTATGTTCTGTAGTCACTTGGGTGGTTTTGAAATCACATTGTAAGCACCTGACACTGTGTTGTTAAATCATAAAGGTAAGTCAGAGAAAATATATCATCCTACATGTGTAAAGTACATGGACTTTGTTTTCAATGTTTGTAAGTGCATCCTCAGCTCCCAGTTATGTCATTTAGAAATTATGAATGCAGAAAACATCTGAAAAAAGTCTTTAACCCAATCTGGCTTTTCCTGAATATGTTATTGTCACATTTGTAGGATGACATACTATGTTCTTCATAGAGACATTACTTTACTTAGTGTATTGGATGCACTTTGGGGAAAAATTAGAGACATATAGTTACAGAAGTGATTTTCTGCTTCATTTGTTGCAGAAGTTGGAAGTTACTGATTCAGCAAGACAGGAATAAGGGGGAGGGAAAAATAGTTTTATACTCAGATATCTGAATGCATTCTGAAAAACAGATTTCTGTCTTGCCTCTCATAGCTGGACTTCCACAGAAGCAGAGAAGGCTGTGTCATTGTTCTCATCACCTTTGAAATGTAACTTAATTAAAATACTGCAGCAAGTAATTGATCAAAAAATCTGTATGGACTAAAATTAGTATAAGATAAGAACGTTAAGGGTCACTTTATAGAAGCATAGTGAGTCTTGAAATTATGGTTTTCTTTTCCATCAATACATAAGTTGAAAAATACGAATGGAAAACATGTTATAATGTTAATAATCTGCAGTTTGCCCCAACTCTATTTTAAAGTGCGTGTATTGCCGCAGTAGTTTTAAATGTGTTAGTTTTAACATTAGAAAAAAGTATTGTTTACATACAAAAAAAGTTCAGAATTGTAGCCATGAGCACACAGGTCCACTATGCAAAAGCTAGAAAACCAAGGGTAACCAGAGTTTCTAAGAATCCTTAAAATTTTTTTATGTTATTGGGTGATTTACTACTCAAATAGTTATTTCTTATTGCCCTCACTGTCATTCACCAAAGAAATTAAAAACTCTTTCTAAACTTCTCTGAGTTAGGACATGAGCATGATGAATTAACGCATGGGTTGATCAGCATGTCCAGCTTCACTAACGTCGCTCATGAATCTATGCATAATGATGGATGTGTAATGCAAGTATATGCATAAGCTGATATGGGAAGGGGAAAAAATATCTTTTCATCTCTAAAGAAAGGAAAGATAGTTATCACAAGGAACAATAAAGAGGTCAAAGAGTTATAGCAAAGCTTTCTGAGTTCATAGAATACCTGAAAGTTATCTACAGATTCAGTCTGTCAGATGTGACTAGTATTTTATCTTCAGTGTTGTCCGAGTTGAATGCACTGACTACAACAATTTTTTTAAGAATTTTTGGATATCACCAGCAAAGTAAAAATTGCCTGCAGATTTCACATGGATGATGAGGAGTGAAGCTGAGGGGTAACTGAAAGTGGTATTTTATTCAGCTGTACATTTAGTATGTTTATTTAACAAAAATGTGTTTCTGTATTTAGCAAGAAACTGTTTCTGTATTTAGTAACTTTTGCTAGTAATAAAATGAATTTTTGTGCTGCGTTCTCCCAAAGGAGCAGTTTGTGGGCACATTCAGTATGCAAATTCATGCTTACTTCAGCCTTTGCTTTGCATTTTTCCAGAAGGAATAGAATTTTATATTTGGTTTCTTTGTTGGCTTTGGTCAAGAGTAAGATTAGACTGATTTTCTACAGCCTTTTAAGGTAGATCATTCATTTCAACTAAATCCTTCCCTCTTGGATGACAGGCGACCATAGTATCTAAGAAAGCGAGAGCTGCTCTGCAGTCTCTTACTCGCCTGTCTGATACCAAACACAGTAATAACTTTTCAAGACAGTATCACTATGGCAGTTAGGGACTGTTAATAGGCAGTTTTATACACTGCAGACCAGTTGTACTCCAAATTTGCACTCTGTATTTGAACAGCTGGTGTTTACATGCAGGAAAATAAAAATGGCATTGGTATTAACTACAACTCTTTAGAAAATACATTTTTGCTAAATGAATGAATGTGAGCTTTCTTCATTGATACTCACTGCAAAAATGTTCCTGTCTTAAGAAGCTATTGCATGGTAGTAGTCAAAAACCTTTTAAAACAAAGTTGATTCCAAGCGAAAAAAGTGTAGCAGTTCTGTTCATTTTAGGTTTTTTTAATCAGAAATGGTAGAAATAACTGAGACTCCATGTAACAGGCAAAAGTTTATTCCCGAGCTGTAATTATGTCTGTTAAATTGGAGCCCAGAGTAAAATTCTGTAGCCAACGAACTTCTAAGAGTGGGCTACATAACATCAAGATACCAGGAGTTTACTGTTGGACTGGCCATGATTTATAGCTTGGTATTAAGTGAAGAAAACTGTTGAAAGCCTTTCTTTTGCTCTGTACTAACATTTGCAAAGTAAAGCACTATAGAATATACATATATATATACACATATAAAATATTAATTGCCCAGGCTAGGTAATAAATTACATTTATGTATAAATTAATAGAAGTATATATTATAGTAATTGTGCTGTCTTCATATTCTAGTACTGCCCATGTCTGCCAACTATTTTATTAGCTGTGAACAACTTCGCATACAGAGTACACCCGGCTATGATTTTTAAAACATTTTAAAAAGTTATTTAATTATGGAGTTCAGAACCAAAAATTTCCTCTAGGTAATTTTTATAGACCATCTAAAGAAATCTGTACAGAAAGGTTACTATTTCACAAACAAGAAACTGAATTAATAACCAGTCTTTACTACTTCCCACAATTTCAGGCTATAAACAGGCCAGTGTCGTGATTTTGCACAAGTCCCTGGCTGATGACTTTGAGAAATTTTGCCATGCAAATGATGGAGCCCTGCCGCTGCTGTACCGAAGCAAACCAGGTGATTGGAAATGTCCTTCTCTGAGCAGTGATTCTGATATCAGGTAACTACGGACCAACTCTGCTTCTCAAAGTTCTGCAGTGAACGCTGGTGGTGATTAGGAGGGTCTTAGGAAACAGCCTGCTCACACTGTTGTACATTTTGAACAAGCTTATTTTCTTGGAGTTATACCTTTGAATGCAAACTGCGCATAACAGCCTAATCATCTTATTCTTGAGAAACATGGTAATTCTAACTATTACCAGTATTTCTCTAATACAAACGTGAAATTACGTAATTCTAAATATTTTGCAGTCTGAGCCAGCAGAATTAAATAAGGTTTTACCTTTGTTTCATCGAGCGGTAACACAGACATGATGACCCCCTGATGCTTGTAGGGCCTCTGAAATGTAAAAGATGTACTCTTGTAGTAAATGCTTAAAACTAGACTTAAAACAACTCCCTAATTTTTAAAGCCCTGAGACAAGATACAGATAAGGGACATTTACCTATAAAACACAAAACTCAAAAAATGTACTGTTTACTGGCTTGTTTTTGTGCAGAGTAAGGTGTTTTGGGGGTTTTGCATGTGTTTGTTTCATTATTACTCAGAAAAGAAATGGGTAAAGTAAGCTGTGTCTTGTGGTTTGATGCTGGATTAATGTAAATAAAAACAATCTCATTTTGAAAAAAATACAATAAAGCTGTGATAACTTCTTACTTCACTAGAACTGACTGCCTACAGTACAGAATATATGAACACGGAGCTTGCACTGGATCACTGAAAAGCCTAAAGGAGTATTCTGAACAACTTAAGGACATGGTCACTTTTTATTTAGACTGCAGCTTCTCATTTGAGAAAGCGGCCCAAAATGTTGGCATTCCTGTGAGATATGTTGAGCAAAAATGTAATGTAAGCGTGTATAAGGTAAGTATACACACAAGGTCTTTGTCATTACTTTGCCTTTGAGTATTTGTCCATATTCACATTATGTGCATATACCTATTGCTCAAAATCAGAACTTCTTTTCCAGTCTGTGCAGTAACTTCAGGCATGTGCCAGTGCTAAGTGCATAAACATACAGAGTGAAATATGCTCAGCCTCAGTTCAGCGCTTTTCTCAACTTCCTGCAAGGCCAGTCTGCTTTTTTATTCAATGTGTCAGCTGATGACACATGCCTTTATGCTGATCATGCCTTTATACATGTCCTGCTCTCCATACCAGCTCTGGCTTGCAGTGGGAATATTCCTTTTATGAGCCATGACAGTAGCAGTTTCTTCTGCACGTACAACAGCCACATTTTGGGATTTTCCTGTGAGAGTAGAGCCTCTAAACTGCCTATTTGCTATGAAACCAGACCTGGGACAGAAGATGTTCCCAAAGACTTGAGGTATCTACAATAGCACTGAAAATTATAACTGTGCTCAGCATGTTTATATAGTGCAGATTCTAGTGCTGGCCGAAGTCCTAGAATAATTCTGGCTCCAGGAGGCAGACCCTTTAGTATTAAGAACAGTATGCATCTACATGCCTTTTCCATATAATTTGGATGCTCTTCTATGAGAGAAAGGTTATTGTTTTCAGTGTTATTGTTTCACACTCTTTTTTTCTATACTCTGGTCAAAATGAAGGTGCAAAAGTATCTCATGTATAAGTCCTTCTAGCAAGCTTAAAGAATCAAAATACAGCTATGCATCTGCTTTTACCATTTCTAAATTGAGAAAATTTCACAGATTATAGCACACCAATACTGTGAAGAACTGTACAGTATGTTTGTTCAGTGACAGGTATGTTTTTTGTTATAATGATTGTTAATTAATGTTTTCTATACAGCTCTGTCTACATATCTTGTTTATGTTCAAATGCAACTCAGATATCAGACTGCTTTACTTCTGAATAGAAAATGTGCTTTAGTGTCCCAGTTAGCGAGGATGATGGATTCCATGGGAACCTTCTAGAGGCACAAAAGATTTTGTATGTGTGGAACAGGCACGCCAGTTCTGTAGAAGCAGGTACAGCCGGCAGCAGGAGTTCCTGACCCTTGTGTGTTACAGAGCACAGCGTTCCCCTGGATTCACATACACAGGGCAGATTCACACCAGGTAGATTTGTTGCTCTGTCATACTTTTTACAAGCTTTTTCCCTTTCTTTGTAAAGAGCACACTGTTGTTTTCTGACAATATTCAGAAAATACTGAGCTTACCACACTATATGCTGCATAGGCCAGAGCAAGAAATGCATAAAGTTGAAAATGTTAGTGATCTCTGCAAAGAAGCTTAAGAATAGAATGTTTCGCTCCTGTACTGGTGAACCTTAAAAAAAAAATATGGCAAGCTAAGAATTTTATTTTATTTTATTTTTTTTTTTAAGAATTTAAAATGAATGTTAGAATGCAGCCTTTCCAAACTCAAGTCCAGCACAAAGTTTTAGACTTATTTCTTCTAATGCTTTAGAAGTATTATTCAATATTCCTGCTAACACCTTGGATTCTTTTGAACTGCCAGACAGCTGTGCCTTGCTACAGCGTTTCTACTTTTAGCTGCAACTTAGTAGTCACAATGAGACCTATTCCGGAAAGCAAGTTGGAAGCAGCTGTTCAAGCAACATCTGGGTTAAAAGAAGCCCATGGAGCACCAATTCATATGGGTGACCCTGGTCAGTGCTTTTCATGTTTCACTCTGCATGCACTTTACTGTGTATAAAAATGAAGGATGGAGCCATAGGAAGTGTTAGGACTGAAATACCTACACCAGTCTATTTATTCTGTTTTAATCCTTTCTAATGGTTCACCTGAAATGGGGGGAGGGAGGTGGGGAATGAAAGAAAAAAAAGGTTTTGAATGAGCTGAACTCAGATTTCTTTGATAAAGGATAGCTGTCTGTTATATGGTGGGGTGGTTTTGTTAAAAAAAGTGTAATCATGGTTTTCTAAAATGCATGCATTTTCATTTATATGTGAATACTTTCTTGCTGTCAGAGATTTAAGTGACAGGGTAGAGATGATTGACAGCATGGGGAGAAGTATGTGTGGATGCATTTTGTATCTTAGCGGATAACTGTGAAAGTAAATACTGCATTATTTTAAAAATACTGAAATAGGATACACTGAGCACAACACTTAAGACAGAACAAACAGAAATATGACAAGAATATATATTTTAAAACAATCCACCTCAATCAAGTGTAAGCCTATTCTTTGCAAGGGGGGTGGGGAAGATAAAATAGGAGGTTGTTTAAAACAAGCAAACAAACCAACCAACCCAAACTAAACACTGATAATATGAAGATGTGTCACAGTAAAAAAAATAAACAAAGAACCCTCTCCTGACAGAAATTTGTCAGTCAGTAGACTCATGTGCTGCCTATGCAGAAGGATCACATTGCAGAGTGTGGAAGTAGATGTCATTAGTAACAGTGCACCCCAGTTACATGTTTCATCTGAGTGCTTAAAGCTGAGGAACTAGTAAAAAGTTCTTACTTTGAGTGGAGATGATTGGGCAAGCGAGAGTCTCCACTATTTAATTTTAACAGAACAGAGTAAATTATTATATATACAGATTATATAAATTAATTCCAGAAAAGACAGTGGTATATAAGTGTCTGAAGAATTTAAAACCAAGGGAAGATAGCAAGTGCTCAGAATGACCCAGAATATTACAAGTACTTGTTAGACTAAAGCAAAAGACAATTTATTGAAAGCTGCATAAGAGTGAGATGTAGTTATCTAACCCAGAAAGGTGAAAGATGGTTGCTTGTTGCTGTAGCTAAAGACTGTAGGAAGCTAAGGCAGTAGAAAACATGTTCTAAAAAGAACCCATTTTGCATTGCAGACATATATTCTTGTTTGCAAATGTTATGAATATAATTCTTCTGTTGATAGAGAAGATTTATAATATCTTGGAAACTCAGCATACACGCCTAGCTCGGGTTTTGTTGCAGAAATAAACTGAATACATTTTTACTGATGTCATCAAGCACAAAAAGAGAAAACAAGTCAGGTCAGGTTCTGGGGACATGCACTCAAAGGCAAACTAAATATGCCACTTCACTAGGACTTGCCACTGTTGCAATTCCAGCTTAGTGTCATTGAATGATGTTTGGGGTCCACCCCTCCAGTGTTGCACTAGAACAGCTTAATTAGAATCTCATCATTTATTCCTGATCAATTCCAGGTCTGCTGGGAATAAAAGATCTTTCCAAACCAGATTATGGAGATCCAGTTCACCTTCACCCTGGTGATATTCCAGTGTTCTGGGCCTGTGGAGTAACAGGAGTAGAAGCCATCATCAGCTGCAGTATGTGCTGTACTTGAAGACTCTTAAAATTATCCTTCAATTTCTTTTTCACCTTTTTTTAAATGTGGACTGAACAAGTTGGCCAATGATCAAGCTTGATTTTAGGGTGAACTAAAAACCACCCCACAAAAACCAAAAAAAACACCCTCACACCTTTGTCAGGACTGTTTTGCATTGTGAAATGCAGGTGAGCCTTCAAGGGAGTTACTACTGAAATTACATCATTTTTGTTTGAGTATTTTAAAAGCAGAAACCTAAAGCTCTGGCAACATCAAAATGTCCTTTTTAAGCCTTATTAAAAACTAGAATGTTAAAGGCATTCTTTTTTAAGCTTATCCTTTAAAAATGTTTTTTATATATATACATACATATATATATATAAAACACTGCACTAAAACAACAAAGAAAGGATAGAAAATAAAAGGCAAAAAAAGGCAGCCAGAAATCTTTCCAAAGTGGAAATGGATTGACCTGGAAAATAATTTGAGCTTTTAGGTTTTTTTCTAAGCTGAAGTGTGACACACTACAGAAGTGAAGCTTTGTCCTCTGCACAGAGCTGTCCTGCGCTGTATCCAGTCATTTGTAACAGGCGTGAGCACAAAGGGCAAGAAAACGCAACTAAAACATAGTGACAGTATTATATAATGCTCTAAATCACTAGTGTGGAATGAAATCTTGTATTATATAGTAGTTCTTACTAAAAGAGAAGCTTAAGAGCCATAGGCAGCATAACTGGGAGAGCCTTGGAAGGTCATTGGCTTTGTCCTGCTTGCAGGATCTGCTGCATCCTTGTTGTTTCTTACAGATGTTTAGATAAACTGCTCTCAACACCTGCTGTAACTACGTTCAGCACTAGGAGCAGACTTCTTTTTCTTTCTTCCATACAATCCCTTTTCTCCAGTCACAAATCCAAACTGAAAATCCCACTCTTTCCTGTGTTCTTCAGCAGTTGTATTCAACTTTCTCATGCATCCTTGTTGCAGGAAAATGAGAGAAAAAGATTGCCAGCCTCTCTACAATCTGCTGCCCAAAGCAGCTGTCTGTCCTGCCTTTGCCTGGAACTGGCTTTTACTTTTGTTTGTATCTCCATTTTCTGTATTTAAACCAGTTGTCATTGATGCATTCCAGGATTTTTTTTTGGCAGTGTGTATTTTTCTGTGCTCATTTCTCATTTAAGTAGCTAAAATTCTGCCATACCTACATTACCCATATTTTAGATGAATCTGCTAGCTTCTCACAACAACAACAACAAAATTGTCTGCTCACATAGTTTGATGAAGTATATTAAACCTCAACAACCAAGTTCCCCAGTTGCTTTTAGATTAACTAGACAGACTCCCAACAGATCTAGCACTGATCAAACACGTATGTACTTGTTAAAGAAATATCTCCTTCCTTTTCACCATCTGAACAAAGATTTCACTTGTACCAGTTGTGATTTACCTAACAACATACAAATTTTTCCAAATCAAGTATAATCTAGATCAAGACTTCTGAAATTAGTATAAAGAAAGCAAATATTTTCATCTTAAGGAGCTACTATGCTGGCAGGTCTAGATAAGCTTATTGTTCACCAGGGTTTTATATGCTACTGGGTTTCCCTTTATTAAGGCTTACTGGTCACCTTTTGTCATTATTCCTTGTATAGGTCTCCTAGCTAGGTCAGCAAGACACTGTGCAGAGATATTATTCCCCATTTTCTTAATCTGATAAAGGACTACTCCTAGCCAGCAGGGAGTAGTTGACATAGTTTTGTCATATCGTATTACAAGGATATTCAAAGGTACAAAAGAAACACTGTAGATTCCAGCAGCACTCCAGAGCCTAGAAAGTTAATTTATTCTTACAGAAACAATATCACCAGCACACTATGCAAACTTAAGCATTAACTTATTCTTATGTCAATACGCTAGTTTTCTTCATGCACGTCAAACACAATTTTCAGATTTGCCAATTCCCAACAGGCTTCCTTGGAGGGTATCAGTGTTCATTTTCTAAATTGCCTCAAGTTTATACGAAAGAGAATATTGTAGAAAACCCTGATCTCGAATACTCGCATAAGCTTTTCAAAAGCAAAAACATTTTCAGATGTATATGCATAAATTTCTTTCTCAAAATGTATTAATTGCTGCAGAGTAACTTAAAATATCACCTGCTTTTATGATATAAGTATCATCAGGCAGGGACTCTGTGTTATTAAATGTAATAGCTTTTTGTAATTTTATCATTCTGATACTTCAATATATTGCAATAACGTGTTTAATTCAAGTTTTTTTCACCCATTTTAGGAGCTCCATTAGCATTTACTCATTCTCCCAGCCACATGTTCATTACCGACCTAAAGAACACTGTCCCCGTCAGATCCTCAAGAGAAGTCCCACAAGTCCACTGCATTTCTCAACATCCTCTGCATTACAGCATGGTGTCAGTAGAAGCAGCCCAAAAGATAAAGACACTGGAGACCCTAATTGGAACAGATCCAGGTAAAACCAGAATCTCACTTCCTTTAATGGTTTTGTTATGAGGTAGACATGACCTATCCTGCTCGGTTTGAGATATTGATGAAGTTCAAGAGCACAGCAAGAATCTAAAGGCAATTTAAAGATTTTAACATTTCTTTGTGGAATACAGTGAGTTAATATTACTATGTCTTAATTTTTCTGTTACTGTAATTAATGTGAGAGTCTGACCAAAACCACTCAATCTTGTGGATAATGGAATATGTGATCTTGATGACTGAATACTCACAAAGAGCACAGAAGCATCAAAGTTTGTAGCAGACTGGAGAGACCAAAAGGAATAAGATCTGTTACTGAATAAAACTGAAATTGGTATGTAAAGTACAGGGCAACTCCACGTGCTGGTAACAGCTACACAGGTATTCACTGTTGAGGAAATAGCACGTTTCTTTACATATGCTCCTACCAGAGAATTCTAGTAGTTGCATGTGCTTTTCAAACACTCCTCTCTGATGGGTGGAATTACATCAAGCTCTGCTAACATATTCATCACTGAGGTGTTGTGTGTTGGACCAAAGCAACCTGATCACCACAGGAGGCTGAAGTAGGGCTGCATGTGTGCACAAGGAAGATGAGAGGGAAATAAAGGCAAAATGAATAGCACAACCATTACTAAAATACACATGGGATTAGTCCCCTCTGTCTGCTGTAAATTCTCATCTCAGTTTCCCATAAATGTTCTGAAAATCTCTGTAGGCAGTAGTGGAAAACAGCTTACACCCAGCTCTCCCAAGCTCTGAGTTTGGGCTGTGTGCATGTGTTTGGGTCTGTTTATTTTTACTCACAAGGCCTCTCCTTTTCCCACTCCCTGGAGTTCAGCTTGGCACAATGCCATGCTCTGCAAAACACGGGACCTAACTTAGGAGTTAGCTCATTTTGTTGCTAAAGGAGAGTACAGTTCTCAGAGACTAATATTCCATGCTTCTGTTAGTTTTGTTCAGAGCTTTTTTTCTGTGTCCACTATCTGTGTATCGCCTGCATGTTAGGTAGGGGGAACAGACAGAGGAATAGCAAAGAGGAAAATGAGGACAAAAAGATAAAAGTGCAGGGGAAAGGTGAGAAAGATGAAGATACAAGGAGGCTAGAAACCAATAGTGAGGACCTACCTTTCCCTATCATCCCATGAACATTCCTGCACTGTCAGCTTGTGTTTCTGAGTGCCAGGGAAGGGCAAGGGGATAGGAAGCATTTGAACAATGGAAGACATACACTGATAACACAGCATTGCCTCTACAGGAACCAACCCACAAGAAGAGACATCTGTTAATATTCACCATCAGGTAACGTGGTTCTCTACTACAAGATCTTTTAGCAATCACCTGGGTACTACTGTATTGAGTTTTTAAGGTCCCCTGGTAACTTACAATGTCCCTGAAACCTCACTTCTATGGTTAATCATTTCATTAAGTGGAATTTATTTGGGAAGCAGCACTTCCCTAAGGGAATAGAGTTAAAAAGAATCCAAGGGCCAGCCTGCTCATCTGAAATCTGCATCAAAACTTCTTAGATCTGGGATGCTTGAGTTGCAACCTACCTTCAGTGGCTAAACATGGTCTAGCATGCCCGTCACCACAAATGAGAGGAAAGCAAAGGGCCAAAGGAAAGGAAACACTAAGCAATAATTGCACAGAAAAGAAAAAGCTATTTACACTAATACCTAGAAATGCTAGATATAGTAATTTTCAAAAGCCAGTTAGCTGAAATTCTTAACCTGGAAGCACAGCCCATTATCTTCATTACTCATATCCTACGCCTTCCTAGGCTTCCTGAGGAAATTGCCCCAATTCCTGCCTTGATCAGAGGTTTTTCTTTCTCTTTTTTTTAAAAAAAACCCAAAACACTGTTTTATGTCACTAAAGTATTCAGGTTTACCTACACAAAATCTTTGAAAGGAGAACAATATATTGATGTGTACTGCTCTCTTTAAAACCACTTTTTTAGGAGACCGGGGTATAATTCATCTACACTGCCCGGACGAGCTGCTGAAGGCTTCCCTGTCCCTCTCCCATGCTCGGTCAGTGCTGATAACAACTGGATTTCCTACCCACTTCACTTATGATCCACCAGAAGAGAACGATGGGCCCCCGGGAGCCCTTGCTGTTGCAGCTATGCTGCAGGCCTTGGAGAAAGAGGTTGCCATAGTAACAGATCAGAGAGCCATGAATCTGAATAAAAAGATTATTGAAGAGGCTGTTCAACTAGGTAAGACACATGTTTTTATCTTGCCAATTCGAGACAAGGTTTGCTTCAGTTAATCTCACTGTCACTTAGCACAGGATTTTTTTTTTTTTCTCCAGAGAATGAACTAGAGTTCATCTTTTAAGCTCTGATCAGTGTTGCTATGATGACATTCTGTTAAACCTAGCTGGCATCAAGTTAATGCTCACATGTCTGGGTACTGATTCTGGATTAACTGTTTGCGATTAATTCTGGATGTCTGTTCTTATTCTTGTAGGCCTGTTTTCTATCTCAAGGTCCCATTTACTAGTACTAGCAACCAAACAAGTTTAATTTAAGGATGCAGCAACTTTATCAAGACCTATGTAAAAACATTGAGTCCTTACTATTCCAACTGTTTTGCTTTCTTTTTTTTTTTCTTAAAAAAAAAAAAAAGTTACTGAAACACATCTCAAAAAAAAACCAACAAAAAACCAACAACATAGCATCTGAATTGTATTTTGTTCTGTTTTCCTGTAGGAGTCCTGAAGAGACCTGTCCCTCTATTGAGTTATCAAAAGGAAAGTGATGATTCAGCTTTAATGTTTTTGTGTGAGAATGGGAATCCTGGAAGACCTAGGTACGTGTATTCAGTTTTTAAGAACAGGTCACAGCTCTACTATGTGAAGTTATAATAAAAATAACGACCATGATCTAAGAAGGTGTAATGGCTACAAGTGCATCCTTGAGACTTGGAATGAACAGAACAAACTTCAAAGTGAAATGTTGGTATTGGAGCACACAGAGTACAGAATTCCATGTTGTTCTGCAATTATGCATTTCTGGAGTACAAAAAAAGAAACAGTACTTCATAAATCAATAGCTGTTTTCCTCTAAAAAATTTCTAAGAGCTTTTCAGCTGTTATTCCATAGATGTAGATATATACATACACAATATTTATTATTTTACCGGTTTTTAAATTAGCGAGAAAATCAGAAAGGAGAAGCATTATGTCAGAGTCAATGAAAAAGCTAGGAAGAGAGCTGCATAGGGTGTTCTCTTTCTAGAGCTTTGGCTCAAGTCTGACAACTGGGGAATCTGATCTGATTTACTGAAACGTCATGTGTTTGTAATAGTGTGGAAGTGAACATCCTATTGTCTTTAGGCAACCAAAGCCAAAATTACAAATGTATGCATGCACTTCTCAATATTGATTTGAACTCTTTGTATATTCAATGTTGAGTATACAGCATTGGCCACAAATTCAGATTTATTCAAAGTATGTGATTAGGCTTAATGCACTGGAGAGTTTGCTAAGTAGATGTACACACATTTCGTTACTTAACAGGCAGCTTACATTTCCTTTAATTAGGCATATGTTGCTCATTTTTATTGATCTTCCTTGTAAAGCATTTTGATGTCATTGCTTTCAGTTTGTTCTCTAATGAAAAGATATTTCACTCTGGTATTTGCTTCATCAACTTACTCAATTCCCATTTCTTTCCACAAGTTAGTGTATGCTACATTTATGTGCATGATACTATCTTCATTTTTATGTATTGCTTTAAAAGTGTGGTTTATAGCTATGCATAATATAATTACAGCCAGTTTGTGTTTCAGTTGATCCCACAGTTCCAAAAAGCTCAAGTGTTTAAAGTGGACTAACCTCCTTAAGATCTCTGCAGTCACTGTAGATGCCCACCCACAAAAACATAGAGTAATTCAGCAGAATTAGTGACCTCTTGACAGCAAAACTGGAGAAACAGAAGCAAAATAACTCAATTCTAATGTACAGTGGCAGAACTGAGTGCTAAAATTCTGCCTAAAATGTAGGACATCTGCAGTACATCTGTCTACTTTCATAAATAGCAAAATAGCCATAGACTTAAAGAAAAATTCCCCAAATTTAAAGACCCAAAGAAAAAACTCCCTAACTGGAAACAAATGAACATTTGCTCAGCAATGTACTTTAAGTAGATACTATATTTACATTAACAAGGATTGGGATGTTCATTAATTTGCTGCATTTTTGTTTTCTTTGAAAACACAGAGACATACTAGCCTTACAAGATATTGTGTATTTTAATATGAAACAGAGCAAGGCCAGATGGCTGACCCAAAGGGTTGCTGGTTAGAAGGATTTCAGGAACTTCTCAATTTCTTGATGACAAACGTAGTTTGAGGCAGTTGCATTAACACTATAAGGAAACTAGACTAACCTTTGAAAAAAAACTGTAGAGAATTACAATCAGAGATAATGAAACAGCATCCATGTTTTACCTTGAATCCCAGATGGTCAAAAAGCAGAACCCAGCCCAACAGAAGCAGCAGCCAACAGAAGAGTTTGCTGTGTCAGGATCACAGCTTTGACTCTCTTTTTTCACTTGTCTCTAACCAGATTTGATCACCTGATAGCAATCGAGCGTGCTGGGATGGCTGCTGATGGCAATTATTACAATGCCAGGAAAGTTAACATTAAACATCTGGTGGATCCCCTCGATAAGCTATTTTTAGCTGCACAAACCATTCCAGGAGTCAGAACAACAGGTATGTGTGAGTTTGTGTGATGTTCTCAGAAGCAAGAGAAGCATAAACCAAGAACTCTTACTGGAAGTGAAGGGGGGCAGGAGGCAGGTGCTGAAGAGCCATGTGTGGGCTACAGCTGCTTGTTGTGGTTGAATTTAGAGGCTGTTGCTAGAGACATTGTAGAGGTTTCTATTGAAGGGTTCTCACAACCAAAAAAATGAAGGAGTTGATTTCAAATGTATTTAAGGACAAAAAAGCAAGCCCAGATGTGTGTAATTTTTATACATCAGTGTGCATACACACTTCTCTAAATGTAGTTTTTGATACTGATTTTATTCTTTATTCTGTGTATGAAAGGCATCTTAGACAGCAAATGACTACTGAATGGAAACATTACATGTTAAAATATTAGAGTTATTTCTATGATTGTTAAACCTGTGTTGAAACAGCAGTATGGACAAAATCTTGGTTTATATTGCCTTTCAGCAGTACATTCTCTTGAGTGGGTTTGCAAATTTCCATATATTATAATAGTGCCTTCTCTAACAAAATATACATATACAATTATAATCTTTAAAGGAGTACATTGTCCTTCCTGCCAAGCCTACATTAGCACTGACTTAATGCTAATATTGGACAATGAGTGCTTTAATCAATGCATTGCTCCTCTCTTTTGTTAACAGTCCTTTTTCTCCTGAAAATTGACTTGTATCTGGTTTCAAAAGAATATGCTATAGATCAAGGATTTCCATATATATATATATAAATTGTTGTGCAACATCTTTGTACAATCAAATGCTTTGTGCTACACTGTGTGGCCCAGAACAGAGTTAGGAGATATATAATCTATATAAATACTAGAAACAAAATTACAAATAAGTGCCCAGTCTGATTTCAGTCACATCAGAACTTGTCTGTTAATCTGGGTTTTTTTATTCTTGTAGTCCTGTGGACTCACTCCTAAGTATTACCAAAAGCACTACAACTTTTACTTTCAGTAGCAATGGTTTTCAAATGTTTCCACAGAATTTCAAGACTTCCTGCAGAAATAATGTGTAATCTGATTTCACTATATTGGAATCATTTAAAAGCTGCATAGCAGAAGAGTTCACTGGCAATTTTTGTTTATATTAAAACTTGCAGTACATTTTACTTAGATTTAATTCAAATTTTTGTCCTGTTCCTGAGGACTAAGTTTCAACATTCAAAAAGCAGCACTCTAGATGGCACTCTGTTGGCAATCTCAGCAGAGAAGCCAAAGATTGTCTGAATAAGGATAGGAAAAGCTCTCTTTCATAAAGATGTTTAGAAAAATGCCTCAGAGCTTTACCTGCTGCAGTTAATTTCAATTATTTTATCTCTAATTTTAGACTGTTAATACAAGGACTTCATCTCTCTAGCTACTTATGTAATATCACATCCTGTTTCCTTTAATAAAAATACCCTCATCTCTTAAAATATCTCCCAGAGCAGCTCAAAGTATATTATTGATTTGGTGGAGTATAGAGTGTTCTGCACACTGGGAATTTGAATCTGTTCAGCAGAATTTAGTTTGATTTAAACATTCTCTGAACGTTCAAACATACTATGAAATGTCGTTAATTAAAAATACCACCAACTTGTGAATGAGAAAGAACCAGTGATCCAGATTCACTTTGTCCCATTGCTCTAAAGAGATGTCTGCATAGAACATGATTTAACAAGTCATAGGCTTCAAAAAACAATGAAGGTGTCTGCTCTGATCTCCTGTGGAATTTGAGTACATGGATATTCCATACCGGAGAACTAATTGAGTGTCTGTAGAAAAACAATGTGATTTTTCCTTATGTTGTCTGTTACATAGTTAATGTTTCTCATTTTGCTTATTACGCTAACTTTTTGTATTTGTTTCTTTACTTTGATTACAATTTATTGGGATGGCTGTTGGATTTTTCAAGATATTTCTGCAAAGCCTAGCTTAACAAGGCACAAATCTGGGCTGTGGCCTTTCTGTCTTGTCTCTCATTACTGGTGATAATTTATTACTACTGATTATGATAAATTTTTCCAGTAGTTCTATCTTTGATTTTCTTCATGGTCAGTTGGAATTTGGAGGCATGAGTCTAATTCCAAAATAAAATGCAAATATTGTACAGCACCCATTTAGGATGGACTACTCAAATAACATTATAAACTAGAAATGGAGTCTAGAAAGATCAAGTTTTCAGCCTTACAGAAGCCTTTATATAGTGTGCTCTGTTGCAACAAGTGCTGGGTCAGTAGGTGGAGAGCAGAAATATTAGAACATTTGATACATGCTGATTAATTGATGTCAAGTTTTGCATTTAAAACAAGAGCTGTGTCTAAAAAAAAAAAAAAGAACAAAACAAAACAAAAACAAACCACCACCACCACCACCAAACCAAACTGATCTAGGAGTTGGACCACAGACAAATAATGAACAATGCCTATAATTGTATGGGTACTGATACTATAAAAAGTCATACAGTGAGCAGAAACCTTCAGGAATATACAAAATAAGAAGACAGGAAAGACTGAGGTTGGAAGGACTCGTTTTCCACGAAAGATTGAAATGAAAGCTGAAGAGATGTTACCGAAACCACATGCTATTTTTTTCAGCTGTCATACAATGACATGGTTATATGCTATTTATAGAGGAGCTAATGAAAAGCTTTCCAAAGTACTACATGAAAAAATGTGGTCACACTTGTTTCTCTTTCATATAAATGATT
The DNA here is from genome assembly GCF_963082525.1 of Nesoenas mayeri. Classification (NCBI taxonomy): domain Eukaryota; kingdom Metazoa; phylum Chordata; class Aves; order Columbiformes; family Columbidae; genus Nesoenas; species Nesoenas mayeri. Next base: position 18,055,968 of record NC_137548.1, on the reverse strand, counting down.
TTTTAGCACAGAAGACTGACGTTTCCTGCATTTTTCATGAATGTAGTTTCAGAAAACAATGTAGTCAGTGAAAACTTATGTGGAAGATCCGACAGAACTATTTTTCCCCTGCCTGGAAAGTACTGAGCTCTTTAGGAGAAGCTATTCATCTTGTCTATTTTCAGACGTCTATATCTGAGACGTCTGCTTCGGGTGAGGTGAATGGAGTGTTTGAAGGGTCTGTTTCTCTCTGCTGACTTTCAAAGAAGTCCAGCTGACTGGATCATGGGTAGGTGGCTGCATTTTGTCAGGTGAAGCTCGCTCTGGAAATGAACAGTAAAATGTAGAGCTCTGCCCACATATAGAGGAAGAAGAAAAAGAGAAGGTGTGAGAAAATTTTTAGTGTGGTGTTCTTTTCCCCCCAGGGTGGTGCTGGTGGGATCCATCCACAGCAGGAGATCTACTGGCTGCCTAACTGTCCTGGGGACAGGACTTCCACAAAGACAAGAAACAGCAAAGCAAGGCTGATACAAAACACCCCAAGGCAATGGATTAGTATCATTCAGTTAAAGCAACTGTTGATGATCTTCAAAGGACAGGAATTCATTTTAGCCTTTTAATATAATATTAAGAGCAAAATTTTGGATTTTCAATAATCAAAACATTGTGTGGATTCTTACAGAACAGTAGTAACTATCATATTTATATGATGATAGAGGCACCATGATTGTCATCACCTATTTGAAAAGTACTATCAACACACAGATTTTAGAAAGCACCATTAAATCCCAACACCAAAATAAATGTGAACAGATTATTTAAGCAGATAAGAGAGTAGCTGTTTCATGGCAAATCCTTTTACGTAAGTTATGTGTCACCCAGTTATGTTCCCCTGGACTACTTACACTTGAGGAGTTATATAACAAATCGCTGTTGAGAAATAATTTTTCATTTCATTTAAAGAAGAAATTTGCTCCAGACTTATGTGAGATATTTATGCAGTTACCAGAAGTGTTAATTTGTCAGTTTTCAGAGCTTGAAGTGTAAATTATAAATCCTGTAATTTCTCTCCTGTAACACATTCTATGTATTAGAGCACTGCCACATTTCAAATGCAAAGATGATACACTGCAGTGAGGACTTGGAGCTCTTAACTGTTCTGTTTCCCAGACATTACCTGTTTTTTTTCTGTGAAATCTTCAAACTTGAGAAAATGCCATTTAGACTATTAGGTGAAAGAGTAATGTTAATTTCCATTTAAATAGATGGATATTTTTCTGTGTGTGTGGTTTTTGCTTTTGTGGTTTTTTGTTTGTTTTTTTTTACACATAGATAAGAGGCTAGAGGTACTATCCAGATTTCATGAAAGCTACTAGTTTATGTCTTATCCTCATCTCCAGATCTCTAAATGACATCTAACAGTTTCATCTCCCAAACGTAGGGTTGCCTAGAATTTTCCTGAAATAAGTCCCATTGATTTTACTGAAATCACTGAGACCTTTGTTTCCTTGACCAACAAAAATCCAGGCCCCACATGCTGAATATATTAACCAAAAAAACCACAAAAAATGAAAACAATTACACAATACACAGGGTTGGGCTCTTTTTACACTGTGGCATGATAATAGTGATATGTATAAAACAGATTGCCAGTGCACTAAGTCTTACTTCTACCGAAGTCCTTACATTTATTTTTGCTTATCTTTCTGCAATAATTGCTACTTTTAGTATCTTCTTTTAATTAAAGCTTTTAACACACCAGTTTTCTATGCTTGCTTTATTATAGAATCATAGACTAATTTCTCAGGTGTATTTTGGATTTGTTTTCTATCTCCTTTCTCTAGTGGTACTAATGTACTCATGATAATGCATTATATCAAAAACTCATTTAAGGCCTTCCATAAGTTAACTATCTTAATTCTGTCTGCAGTTCATGACCACTTGAGAATATTTGTTTCTTTTGCCTGTGCCAGTACAGCATCTATTGCATAGATACAGGTGACGCTTTCAGCTTCCATCTTCTGGTTTTAGACACTTTTGATTAAAAAGGATAAATCATCTTGTATGGAGCCATCAGCTTTCACAGAGACTCTGGGGAAGACACCGGCTGCTTTCTAAATGGATTGTTAGTCATATGCTGCGTTCATACTCATTTGATCTTTTTCTCTTTTAATTAAGGTGTTGGAGACGGAGGAAATGAATTAGGAATGGGCAAAGTAAAAGATGCTGTAAAGAAGCACATAAAAAATGGAGATGTTATAGCTTGTGATGTTGAAGCTGATTTTACTATTGTAGCTGGTAAGGGATTTTTGGAGGGTGGGGAAGGTGTTGAAGTTTGAGAATGCAATTGACAAGAAAACAACATGTATCTTTCCAACCAATTTGTATTGACCCTTTTTTTGTATGACCAAGTCATCAGTAGCAAACAAATCTGTATTGTGTCTAATTTCTAAATAGTTAAACAACTACAGTTCCAGTATGACTGAAAATTGAGGAAGTGCCTTGAAGAAAGTGCATTTAATTGTCAATGATAGAGTAAATCCTGAATATTCTTGAAAAATCACGCCTTATGTAATAACTGTCACACCCTGCAAAGAGAAGTGAGGTGGAGGTTTGGACATGTTTTAAGACAGAAAACTACACACACTAAAAGAACCTGCACTTTTTTTGTGAATTTTGCTAGTCTGCATCTCTGGAAAAGGCACCAGGCAGCAGAGAGAACTACTCAAAGCAAGTTTCAAATCTAATTCTCTCCAATACACTTTTGACAAAGAAGCTGTCAAACAAGACTGGGTGGACTGATTTGATAACAGCATAGAGAAAATGTATGGATACTAATTATATTAGAATATATTTTCGTATGTAATACTGACACCAAGCTCACATCATCAAGACACAAACAATCCGTTTCACCATGGCTTTAAATCTTATAAAATAGCTGAACTCTTTAATCAGTCATTATTTGTGACCAAAAACGGATTCTCCGCAGTAGTACACCTGACCCGAGTGAAAATTTACCTGTTTTGGGATACTTTATTAAAATCTTCTACCTCTGTGTGGTGGAAAGCAAAAGGTACCGAGCGGTAGCACAGCTCCTCACGGTTCATGGACTTCATGTTCAGCCAAGTGGAATTGTGTTATAGACCATGCCAATCTGAGTTTTTGCTTTGTTGGGAAGACAAACCACAAAGTCATGTCAATATTTAATTCATATCCATGTTCCATTTCGCCACCATGACATGAGACTCAGCTGTATGCGCTTAGAGACTTAAGCAGGTTGGGTGTTTTTGCGATAACTGTTGTTGGTTTTTTTTACCATTTTGTTTCCTGGTGTCACTCTTTTGCAGGAGTCTCTAACTGGGGAGGCTACGCCATTGCCTGTGCTCTGTATATTCTCAGCACTTGTGAAATACACGACCGCTATCTGAGGAAAGCTATTGGGTTCCCACAGTTATCAAAGAGGAAGGTCTGGCTGTCAGCGCTTCCATCGGTGACCAAGGTGATTTCTGTCGGGCCAAGGAGTTGTGACTTGCTCATGACATATAGATGGAATCAGCCACCAGCCACTAAATCCTGCCTAGTGCAGTTCAATGGTTTTACCTTTATGTGGTCTTTTGGTGACTTCTGGGAATCAGTGGTAAATGAGCAGCAACACTGTACTTACAATACTCTGCAAAGGATTCAAGACAGATTGAACATAAAAATCCTCAAAAATGAATGTACTTGTGTGATGATGCGACTTCAAGCACAAGACAGTGATACGGTTTTATGGGCAGTGCAAGATATCCTTGATTAAAATTCCCTATTCACTTCCTTAGCATCGTTCATGATTTTATAGATCTCTGTTACATGCTCCTTCAGATATCTGTCTTCCAAAATCAAAAGTCACAGTCCTGATAGAGAAGCCACTCCATACTTCTGATGTTTGCACCTTGCTTCTGATCTTTCTACCTTTTCTAGTTGTGTTAGATCCTTTCCATAATTAGTTTTGAATGTTTCTAAATTAAAGTTGGAGAAAGACTGCAGATTAATATTTTTAAAGGTGTTTTCACTAATGCAGCCCTGAGCTTGTGATATTCTGGGAATGCAAAGGTTTCAGACTGAGAAAAAGTAAAATAACTGCGAAGGGTGAGAAATGACTGTGATCTGTATCACAGATCTGTATCATCCTGCTAAGCACATGGCCCTATTTTTAACTCCACATTTCTTAAAAATAAAAACCCACTCAACAATCAAGTAAGGTTTGTTCCACCATATTTGTAGTAACTCAGGAACTTCAAACTTCCGTTTTATTGGCAAAATAACTCTATAAAGACCTGGACAAAACTGGCGAGTTTGTGACCTCCATGAATGCAAAGGAAAATGTAATCCATCTACCACAGATACTGCCCACAACAGCGAAATATTTCTTCTGAGGTGACAGCATGTTCTGCATGGATTTCTAACAAAGCACTTCTTAAGTATTTTAGAGTAGGTCTTTTTAAATTCTTGTTATTTTGATTTTTTTGTCTAAAGGTCATAAAACTGAAACTGATCTCAAGGTTTAGCATAGCCATATAGCCACTTATCCTTTGACTTACCAGAGTATATGGCATCTTTCAGTGCAATCTTTGCCAAAAATAGACTAATCACGTTTCACTTTTCAATTTTTTTTGTCTTTTGTTTGGTTTTTGTTTTGTTTTGTTTTTCCAGTTACATCTACTGGTTTTGCCCTTTAAATTAATATATCCTAAAAAGTACTATGATCAAAATTCCTGGTAATGAGACACTGTAATTAAATGTGATGTCGTGTACAGGAAATCCTTCTCGTTTTTGTTTTACTAAGCTATACAGCTGGGAATATGGATAATGACCCAGTAATGGGCTAGTGAAAGTGCAATACTAACATCTATTGAGACAGAATTAATGGGAAGAGTTTTGCGGAGGAGAGACAATTACAAGGTGTCTGTCAAGAGAATATAATATCTTTAATTACAAATCACACAGCAGTAAACAGTGCAGAAGATTGAACACATTAGTGTTCACATACTCCATTAGTATAAAAAAAAAAAATTCAGACAATTTATGTTTATATGACTACATTCTGCCCAGTCCAGCCTCTTTTAGTGCTATAATCATTACCCTAGAAAGATGAAGGGCACCACCACACATATTCAAATTGATGTTTGTAGTTGGAAAGAAGGCATCTGAAGGAGTGCCTAAGTACCCAACGGCTTTCTTGTAATGTGTTTTATTTTTCTTCCAAAAATGGCATTCCTTCCATGAAAACTATAGGTCATAGTTACTAAATGAAGGTTTTCCCCTGGAACACGAAGGTTCTTTCTCTGCAGCCTCATGCTGAGGCTGGGTCAGGATGGAACCGCAGCAGAGCATGGAGCTGCAGAGCTCCCCATTCTCACTGACCGAGCACCAGGATTGTTCTACGTGCATGGATTGGCCTGGACACAAATTTTAATAAGAGATGCTGCAAAGTACTTGTTCAGAATGTGATGAGCAAGAAACAATTTGATCTAAACAATCTTTACTTACTTTTCAGTTGTGGAGTTGAATCATAATTATGTTAGTTAATATAATATTGGTTGGATATTTCAGATGTTTTTGGTACTTTTATACCAAGGTGACTGAAGGGAAATACATTAATTCATACATATCCAAACAGAGCTAATGCTTACAGTCAAGTCTGCATTTCCTTGCATCTCAGAACCAAGTTAATATATCAGGCAGTTGCTCCTTTACTGAACTCTTTACTAATGGTAAGAAATAAACTGTATAGTATTTATTTTGAGATTATGACCTATAAGAATATGAATTACTTTATAAATGAGCAATATATAAAGATGTGACATTTGTTCTAGTATTCTCTATCAGCATTGTCATCCATAACTGAGGGGTTTTTTTCCTTTAAAAAAGGTGCCAATTAACAAGCTTTTTTTCTATTAACTTGATTGTTTTTTCTGGTTACCCCACTCCTAACATAATTATTTACTAAAGAGAGAACTGTGAGCAAATTGCATCACTTTACAGCTAAGGAAGTGTACCGTATATATTGCATGTTCCTTACAAATGAAAACAACAGCATTTGATGACAGAATTCAGTTTATCAGGCACAGTTATATAGTATGAAGCCAGCCAAGTCTTTCTTCCCCAAGTAAGCAGATCAGAGAGCTCTACCATAAATAATGTAGGAGAAACAAATCAAATAGAAATTACATTTTATGTATCCAGTTCAGGTGTTTTTTCTGTGACACAGGAGATCTAATTTGCCATTTGCATATAACTACTCAGTGCTAAGAAAAACCTCTATCATGCAGAAAGACGAGGTGCTTATATTTACATTCATAGATATGTACATTCACGTGATATAAGCTGATGTGTATATTTTATAAACTACAAAGTAGCACTTTTTATGCTACCAGTGTAGCCAGATGATTTCCTTAAATAGCTGTATCATTGCTGTATTGTTACATGATGTCAGGACTGACACTATGTAACTATGCATATTTTTCCTTTAACAGAACACCAGTACCTCATTCAACTTTGTCGCAGCTAAGAACTGAGGTGTTTTACTAGGAAATAGCAAACATTTCATTATAAAGAGCATTCAGAAAGCAAGTTAGCAAATCATACTAAAGTCTCTGCTAAGTGATCATGCAAGGTATGCTTTAATTCTTTCAGAATTGTTTATATTTGGGCCATATACTGTATTATGCAAAATACAACCGTATTGTGTCTAAATTCAAATCTAAAGCTATTGTACCTTTATGGTTTAGAAATCTTCCAAAAAAAAAAACCCACCAAAACCAAAAACCAAGCACCAAAAAAACCCCACCAAACCTACAACTAACATTTCGTGAGGGAATGTTAATCATTTTAACTTGATAATTTTTTCATCATTAATTTATGTTCAGGAGATAAAGGACTTTGCTAGAGATTATTGTATAGGAATATCAAACAAGAAGTATTTAAGCCTATAAAACTGTTCGTCAAGGACATCAGTAGGGCTGTTTCAGTAGCCGTTTTGATCAAAGCAGGTCTCACACAAATGGAAAGAGAACAGGAGACCAAGGACCAAGGAAGGCATTCCTAGCAGAGAAAAGGAAGAAAAAAATAAGTGTATGAATATTTCCAGGTCTTATGTAAATTACTACAGGTTTGGGGCAGGGGGAAGCCCAGATGTGACGAGGCTTTTGATTTGTCTTAGATTTTTTAATAACAAAATTAGATAAATTAAAGTAAGTGCTAGAACAATAGAAAGAGTTTTACTGTGTACATTTCATGTCAAATGGAAAGCAAAGCGGTTTATACTAGACATACATCCATTTGAAACCAGGTCTTCTAATTTCACTGCTCATAGACCTGGTGTTTTCTTCAGAGCTGATTTATCCCAGCTTTTCATCCCACAATGCTAACTGACCCATAGCTTGCAACTGAGGGTTTTGTTCCCTCTGTGCACTTTAACAGCCCTGCTTGGAACATGCTTTGTTATCTGCTTGAGTTACTGTTATGTAAGAAAATAACTGTTATAAACATGAAATTGAGTTGCAGTTCTAAATAGAGTATACGCTATTTCAGAGAATCCCAAGGAAGTACAATTTTAGGGTTTTCTTTTTCCCCCCATCCCTTTCCTAACCGACCAGAAAGCTCATAAAATCAATAGAAAAAAAAAAAGAGGACAGAGAGCAAAAGGCAGGCAGAGCTCACAGAAGACACAGGAAATTGACTGTCCAGCCCATTCAAGTACCCTCTGTTACCTTTTTTCCTGATGCACCCTCTTTCCTTTCTGTTAATTTACATTAAAAATGCATCTGCAGCCAGCTGCTACACTGGGAAAACCACAGGTAGGCTCTTGAGATGCTTTGGGTGGAGGTTCACTCTGATTCTGATTTGCGCAATATAGAAACTTGAAACCAGGCAAAAAAGGATTCATGTTTCTGAATTGACACTAATGTGCTGTTTGAGGGAGTGTGGAGAACAGTAATATCATTCAGTAACTAAGCAGCAGCCAAGAATACAAGCCTTTTGATACCCTCTGTGTTCTAGATGCCACACACATCCTTTGGGACAGGAAAACAAAAGGGTGTTAGCAAATTGCTGTCAAAATAAATACAAAGGATGTGGTCAGTCTCCCCTAGAATTAAAAGCTCTTGACAAATGCTCTTGTCTGACTCAGGATTTTAATTTTATTCTACTTCTTGTGTTTTTAAGGAAGAAAAGCTTCTGAAAACACTTGTGCAGCATGGGGTCCGCAGTGGAAAAACTGCCAGTTTAGAAATGGAAGTGGATGGGCTGCCCTTCTACACCACCCACTCACTTCTGATTGAAAAGCTCCTGCAAGAAGTGCAGCAGTGACTGTGCCCGTGATTTCTGTATCAAGAGTTGCTCCCATGTAATTTCGTTATTCCCTGGGCTCTCATAAGGTCTAAAAGATCAGAAAAAGATGACTTTTCCTCTCTGGTGTCTTGGCTGCACGTGACCTTTCATTGTTACTTTTACAAGATCTCTGAATTGAGAGGGGGATATCATTGTGGTGATTTCGTCTGCCTTTCTTTTCTGTAATTTTATAATGGATAATGGATATTAAATGATGTTATATACTAAGAGGTGATCTGGCTTTTACAAAGAAAACTTGTCATTAAAAGGAAATATTATCGCACTGCTGTTCCTGTTTTACTAACCTCATAACTGCAACAGGAAGTAGCTCTTGCAGCAACTCGGATTTAAAAATACCTTGTGGTGGGGAAAGCGGCTGCAGTGGAGGGGGGAGGTTCAAAACAAACTACCCCAGTGTTACAGCAGTGAAAGTTGTTAAATACAGCTCCCATGCACATGTCAGGGAGCCCCTCCAATGCTGCCATCTGATGGTGGGGGACAGTTCGTGGAAGTGTGAGGAGATAAGGGGAGAACTTTAACTGAACTCATGAAATGCAGGGCAGCGTTGCAGACCTCCTGTGTAAAGGGTGGGCTGTACCAGTTGCCACCTTCCTATTAGTTTGCCATTTATATATTTTGTCCTTCTCTGGGTAATACAGAAAAGTTGTAGACACTTCAGGGTATCCTGTTGTTAAGAATGAGTTAAATATGTAAATAATGATTAAAAATTCATGCTTAGAAATTAAAGCATTAGAAATTAAAAATCATTTGCATTCAATATGGAATAAAATTATGGAAATAAACATTTAGATGAATTCCAGTTACAGAAATTTAGCTCCTGACGAGACTAAGTGAATCAAAATTCAATTATATCTCAAAGGCCTTCTAATGCTGAAAGAGTACATGACAACTAGTTGTGAATTGTGCCTGACTTCTGTCGTTTAAAGCTGTGATTTTACTTTAACTTCAGATGAGCGTAAGGCCTGAAGTTCTGTTGGTTATCAGCCCTGGCAGCAGAGAGGTCAGGGTACGTGTGACACTGGTGTGAACTGATGCTTTATATGCCATAAAATAGTGACAATGGTACAGAAGGCAAGCAGCAAGCCATCGTGTTTTAACAGGATGAGAATGGCAGTTGTGTTTAGCCACTGCTTTTTGCAAAGGACAGCCGACTTCCAGCAGCAACACCTTGTACCTTCTTTTCTTTCTGACAGGTGACTTTTATTTTCCTTCTCTTGTGCGAAACAAACACAACACTTTTTAAGAATGAGAAAAATCAGTTCGTACTACAAACATCAGCATACTTCGAACAGTAATCTTCTGAAGTTCTTGAGGATACACAGCTTTTAAAGACTTAAAACAGTCAAACACATGTGAAAGAAATCTTAATGGCAGACTTGCTGTGAGACATTCGGATTCACCGAAGCTCTGAATGTTTATTTTATGGATCAGTCATTTTTTTTTAGATTGGTTTTATTTAAAGCCTTTTTGAAGGACATTGCAGTTAAACTATCTTTGAACTTCACAATTAGAAAATGGCTCCTTTAGAAGTCTCCAGACTACAACTATTAAGTAGAATATATGAATGCTTGAAGTTTTTGCCCATGCCGGTAACCCTGGAGCACAGTGTATGTTCACTGCTGCACAGAGCCCACAAATGAAGTTGCCATCATTTAAAAATGTCTGTTTGGGAGAAGAGGCAGCTGATTTCCTTCTCTGCGCACCATGTGCTCAGTAGCTTACTGGCACATTACATTAATACGTGCAATGTATATTATTCTTTCCAAACACTAACTTCTGTCAAAAAAACCCTTAATTTCAAACACTTTTGCTCCCTTTTCCACAAAACACATGTTTTTAACATATTTAATTAAGAAATAGAAAATGTAATAATTTTTTTGTCTTTTTCCCTGATGTGTGTTTTTAAAATTCCTTTTCCTATGCAGTCCCAAGCGCTGTATTCAATCTGATAGCCATGTGTAGGTTATCTCTAGCAGCCACAGTAGGACCCTTGAGTGACTATGTTCTGGCTGAGACAGGAAGAAAAGCTCTGGGTGAGTTACCTTCCTCCCATATTGGTTACTGTTCTTCAGCCAGGGAAGGAGAGAGGAGAGAGGAGAGAGGAGAGAGGAGAGAGGAGAGAGGAGAGAGGAGAGAGGAGAGAGGAGAGAGGAGAGGAGAGGAGAGGAGAGGAGAGGAGAGGAGAGGAGAGGAGAGGAGAGGAGAGGAGAGGAGAGGAGAGGAGAGGAGAGGAGAGGAGAGGAGGGGAGGGGAGGGGAGGGGAGGGGGGAAAGGATCTCCCCCTTCTTCTGCGGGTCAGCAGGGTAACTGTTGAGAACTGCAGCAGAATGCTGGGCTCTGTGACACAGGTTTCCATCTGATGTCACACTGCAGCAGCTGACCAAGAGCTGACCGCTTCAAAGCACCAACTCAAATATGCCTTAATCCCTCAGCCGACAATTTGCTGTAATACGGCATGGTCTGCATTCCAGCTGTCTAATTTAAACAACATGGGTAACTGTAAAGTAGTAAAGCATAAACAGGACAACAAATATTTCATCCTAGAACAAACCACGTGTGTGTCCTACAGCCTGCCAAGGTCATGGGAGGCCAAGTAGTTGGCTCGGTCCTTGACAACACACAAGCATTCTGGCAGCCAGGCGTCACTGCCTCATCACCTCCTTGGTACAGGCAGGAGATTAGAGGAAAGATTAAGAGAAAGTAAAGCTAAACAACACTAATAGTCAGAAGAAAAAGTACACGTATGAAGTAATTAATCCAACTTAGTGATCAGTCTAAGTATAAAGAAATGTAAAATAATTAAACAAATCAAGCGTTAAGCTAAGCAAACCTAATCCCTTCCTGGGAGTGCAGACATGAATCCTCTCTGCAAGAGGAGGGAGGAGAGGATCTGTAGTCTGCCTAACCATTTCTGACCATAAGATAGTTATTTCAAACACAGAGTGAACAAATATAGGAAGAAAACAATAAAAACATTCTTTAATAAACATATTTTTTAAAGTTCTGCACTTTCAAGGTGCTTTCTGGAAAACTGTTAGAATATATTGTCTTTTAGAAACTGATGACAAGTAAAGCTGTGTTACAGTGACATACTTCAGATACCAGGAGTAGACCATCTGTCTAGAGAACCTTTTGACATTTAAGAAAAAAGGAAGAAGAGAAAAGAAAGAAGGAAAAAGAAAGAAGGAAAAAGAAAGAAGGAAAAAGAAAGAAGAAACAAAACTGATTATACTGTTGCAAGTTTTCAGCTTCAGTTTACAGAGAGAGAAATGTTTCAAGAAAGGTTTGGAACTGGAGAAGTGGAAGGACAAGGCACTATTCGTGGGATAACAGTTGCAGATGATCAGGTCACAAAGAAGAATCACACAAGATTCATTAATATAATAAAGAAAAAAAACCCAAAACAATCCTAGAGAGGAAGAAGTGATAGAAACAATATGATAGAGCACAACTTCCACGTCTTTAACTGCCATTACCTCCACTCATTCTTCTATTTTGGTTTTTATCTAAACATGAAACAGATCATTCATACATATTTCTGATACTGTATTTACTAAACAGTGACCAAACCCTCATCTATAGTATCTGTGGTAAAAAAACCAAAAAAACAAAAAAACAAAAAAACCAGACCTTAAACAGAATCCATTTAACAGTTCAATTGATTAATTAATTAAATTTAACATTTAATTGCCTGTATGTTCCATGCTGTGCCACACACAAAAGTTGTGAAGGACACAATCCAAACCTTAGCAAGGAGAGGTACAGGAGTCCAAAATGCCTCATGTACTGACAACCTCCAGTTCTTTACCAAGTCGACAGATCAAATTATCTATCTGCATCAAAGCCAAGAGATCTCCTACCTCTGGAAGTCAATAGGAGCTTTATTATGAGGTTCAACAGTCTGAAATTCAACACTCAATCAACAGACTGGAGGTCTCAGCAGATGCTAAGTTCCTTGTGCATGTTCTCCCAGAACATCTCATGTTATTAAATTAGTTGTTTTGGAAGGTTGGTTCTGGCACAGTCTCTGCAGGCCTCAAGACTAGCTGAAGGAGAAGTTATTTCCAAAAGTTACAGGAATGTTACAGAAATGCTTTTTAATTTTTTTTTTTCTTTTTTAAAGTACATATGGGGACAATTAATTAGTTTTGTCTCCAACCTTTTAAACAGCTGAAGACGTCCTGTAGAGAATTATTTTCTCCAGGTGCTACAGGGACAAACAGAAAGCAGTTAAATTCAGCAGAACCACACACCATGAGTGTGGTTCTTATTCCGGTCAATGCAGACATCAAGATAGCAGGTTTTGAGTGGTACCACAATGACAACAGGCACGTGATTGTACTGAGCTGACTTAGCCTGTGTTTTCCTCACTATTGCCAAGGTCTATGCACCTCCAGAAATGACCTCACTGCACTGCATTGCTAATAAGCCTTTGGGAAGTAACACTGTTGTAATAGATGGATAAATCAGATGGATACACAAACATAGCCACAGCTGCAGATTTTAGATTAACGTCCTTTTTTGACGAATGCTATAGGCTGCCCATGGTAGCTGTGCAGGAGTCTTTCCTTTCAGTACCATCATCTGGTTGTTGCTTGTGCCGTGGCCTGTTGGGACTTTCCGGAGGGTTCAGCGGATAGGATTCCTTTGTCTCGGTCCTCAGACACCCTAAACAAGTTAAACAAGAGTCTCGCATCTTGGCAAAGTTCTGGTAAGTGCTTTCACTGGAAAAACAGTACAATACTGGATCAGCAACACAGTTAAAAGTAGTCAGCAGGAGAGAAACATGGTAAATATTAAATATTTTCTCAGCAAATGAGCAGTTGTTCTCCAACAAGCTGCGGATCACAAGTAGGATGTGGTATGGTCCAAAGCAAACTAAAAAAATTAAAACAGTGCTTGAAACCAGTCGTTTAATTTGGATTTTCTTCTTCTTTTGAGTTCCATGACTCTTGTGGACAACTCGTAAAATCCCACAGTAAGAAAAGGCCAACAGAAAGAAGGGGAAAAGGAAGCCAGCAGAGAAGCGGTAGTAATTGACGTTGTGCTCCCATTTTTTGATGGGGTAATGCTCGAAACACACCACATGGCTGTCAGCATCCATACTGACCTCTGTGTGTGTAAAAACAAAGCAGCATGTAATTATTTCTTTGGTCCAGATAATGATGCTTGCAATCACAGCAGCCTTCGTAGTCCGAAAGCATTGGAACCGAAAAGGGTGCACTACTGCGAGATAGCGGTCAATGGAGATGCAGCAGAGGAAGCCCACACTGATATAGATGTTCTCATATAAGAGGATGCCACAAATTTTGCACAGCAGCTCATCGTAGGTCCAATTGTCATGCTGTAAAACATACTGAAGCCAAAAAGGCAAAGAAAATATGTAGAGCAGGTCTGCTACAGTCAAATTGCAAAGGTAGATACCCAATTCATTTTTAGCTTTGATCTGTAAATACCCATAGTACAGTGACAGGCAGTTAGCTGGCAAGCCTAATATAAACACAAATATGTATATCACAGGGGATAATGTCTGGTGGATATCATGATTAATATTGCACTTCTCAGTTGCATTCTCTGTGAAATTGACCATCTTCTACCTCTCCCTGTGTATCACTCATCAGGGTCCCGAATGAATAGATGTAGAATTTACTTTCATCCAGTTTCATGCATTGCTTATTTCTTCCACAGCCCTTCAGGCTGAAGTGATGACTTGCTGCAGGATGTTAATAACCTGAAGGTAAAACACAGGTAAATCTTCAGAATGGATATGATTGCCAAATATATAGTACAGTTTTCAACAAGCTGCCTTTTCCTAGCCCTAAATTTTCTTATAGTCTTTCATAGAAGATAGAGGCTGTCTGGGAAATCATGATTCATATGAATAAGTCCTAGTACTTACCAGAAAAGTACCAGAAAATTGTGTGTTCAAAAACTTCAAAACAAATTACAAACAGTCATTACTTTACTTTGTAAGCATCTAAAAGGTGAAGAAATATCAGTTCTGTTTTGCAGATCAGGCACAAAAGCAATAATCTGATTTATCCACAATGGAAAAAATGTCTCTGGCTAGTCAGCAACCCACTCAGACTTCCTTAGAAGATGAAGGGGACACAAAACTGTTGGTATTTAATCTCCATTTCTTAAATTTCCCTTTAGATACAAGATACCATGGAATATGCAGTTCAACTCATTAGGATGAAAAAAATGGAATTTTTAGCAGTGTCTCTTACAGTTACTTGTAAACACCACCCTGAAGGCCAGCTGCCTTTCTCTGTCAGAAGGAGACTATAAAAATCAAGTACAGCCTATCCATGTGGTCTCAGTTCTGCAGATCGTGCCATCACAGGTTCCTTATTTGCTATCGACTCTCAGAACCACTCATTTACTGGTACTATATATATATATTTATCTTTCCTTTCCATCTTCATTGATTATGAATGTAAGGAGACAGCACCATCCAGGGACAAAGATGAGGCCTTGTTGATTTTTCCTGTTTACTATCTTAATTTGTATTTTTGTCATAATCTTCTGTCCTGTCTAGGAACATACAAATTTTTCCAAGGCAATCCTCATGCAAACACGACGACAGCACAGTAAAATTACTGTCAACTGCACCACTTTAGGATGTTATTGTCACTTCTTTTTTTTTAATTTTTAACTGTGGTGGGCTCTACTCCTATAGAAATTGAAAAGAGAACCAACTTCCTTTGGGCCAGAAAAGAATTGCCTGGCTGAAATAAGTGACCAAAACTGCAAAGACTTTTAGTTCAAACTTAAGGACACATGTGAATGTTTTAAAATTAGAACATGATTTTCATTCCTTTGCTTTTCCTCTTTTTCTCATCAACAGACAGAACAAACATCAGCCTCAGTTTTGGGGAAAGTGTTATTGGGAATCTCAGAGACAGCCAGTCATGAAACCACAGGTGAACATAAATTAATCTCTGACAAATCTTCTAACTTCATTGTCCAACGCAGCTTGTGTGGAAGAGTGGTCAGGTCTAGGACAGCGCTAGCTCTGCTCTCCTCCTCTTGCTCTCTCAGAGCTTCTTTGGGGGTTGAGAGACTCACCCCTTCCACTGTGGGTGGCACAATAGTTATTACAGATAAATCAAGCACAGCAAGAGAAATGCTGCACAGGGACCTGGTCACAGATACCAATGGTTCAGTTTTGCACCAAGAGACTGTAGTAACCTTCCTACAGAGTAATGATGATAAGTCAGCAGTGCAGACATGTACAGAAGAAATTATTTGCTAAAGTTATGTACTAATTTCCTAAAAGACTATTACTTAGGGGTTGTTAGCTCCCCTGTAACAGCATCCAGTGCACTCTGCATTTCTCAGTGGCTTCAGAACCATCATACAGCTTTTCTGTCTACAGGACACCTGTCTCCACACCCACAAGGACTGTGCACAGAATCTTTGCTGAGGCAGGGTTGATAACCTGCTTACCCCACCCTACTTTTTCCAATCCAGAGATATAGGCCAAGTACAATTGTATTTGAGCTTGTATTTGGTACCATTTCATTTTTGTATAATAATTTGGTGACTTTTACATGTAAGAGTTTGCCTGCTCAGGATGATTGGTACCCCTACTTATAGCCTCAAATGACTAAAACTCTAGGATCTATCATCTAATCTACCAACTAAAAGTGTCCAGTCAATTTCCAGTTCCTGTTGATGAGGTCAAATAATAATGTGAAAGCTGAAGACAATTTTGAGAAGTCAGAATTGTCTTTGTATGTCTAGCATAGCTCAACAGCACTAAGTTTTGTTCAGTGTTAGCTGCTGAGTCAATATGGATCATAGTATGAGAAAAAGCAGATGTACCCTACAGTTGCCCTGATTTTGAAAATGGTTATTTTCCTATAAGAACTAAAATGGCTGTATTAAATTACATTTATGTAATGGAGAACATTTTTGTAAAAATAATCTCTGTTTAGCATAGAAGTCTTGTCAAGAACAGCAAAAGTCTTATTGATATGACATTATGCTAATACAATATACACTTACGGTTACAGCAACATTTCCTGCTCCTGGACGAAGGTCTAGAGTGGGCTGTTTCAGACAGCAGGAAGAGAAGGCTGGCTGCTGGGAGTCTGTTTGCCCTGTGCTAACAAACCCTCCCCAATTTCAAAGATGGGGATGAGAAACAAAGGTCCAGAGCCTTGCTTGTGCAATAGCTGTCTTACACTGCTCTTCTGGTCAGCAGCAGCCGTGAGCCAGGAACTCCTTCCCTCATTTCGGCCTCCTCAGCACATGGGCTCTGGGACAAGTTTGTGCCTTTGAGCCCTTGTGCCCAGCTAGTGACAGGCTCAGGAGCCAAAGTTCACCTTTCCCCCAGCACCAAGTAGTACTAAATGTAGTTCTGCACCAGCCAGGAGGGAAACTCTGCCTTTTCAACAGAACTGGCATGAAAGCACTTCAATGGCAGTGTTAAACAGATGGGTGCAGAAGAGCCCACCCTGTTATTAAGAACATAATACACAACAACTTACAAGCTGTCTGGAAAAGTGGAAGCTGAAGGAAAGGTGACGCAAGGTACAGGAGAGAAAAGACAAATAGCTCCGCCATTGCTTTCTGACCTTGTCTGCATAGGAAGGGGAGAAAAATGAAAAAAATTGCTGTATGAAAAACATCTGGGGTGCAGACAGTCATAAAGCTGAAAGCAGTTATGAATGGGAACACATAGGCATTCCTTTTAGTCAGGTCTAATATGGAAATGGTGCAGCTGTGTAACTTTTTAGAGCATAGTTTATCTAACACCTTCAGTATCACAAGTCAGCAGATATTTCCAGGCAATATTTCTTTCTCATATATGCCCACATCTTTTAGATTATACCCTTCTAAGCCCAAGTCTTGGAAACAAACTAGAAGACTCTTGCCATCTACACAAGGTCTAAACAATTCTCTTGTCCCTGGATGAAAAATGAAGCCAAGAATCACAGAGGTTCAGAGTGCTTCATTTTTTCTTGGTTTAAATGAGCCAATTTTCATTATTCACTGGACAGTTCAACAACAGGTTCTTTCTTTCCAAACTTCTTTGTGCCTTAAACATTGACAAAAACGTGATGCCCCCCTCACACCATGAACCATGGAGCAGCTCAGGTGCGAAGCGCTGTTTGCTGGTGTCGGCATGGGAAATAGCTCAGAGCCACTTAACAATCTACAATTTTCCTCATAAGAAGTCTGTCTGCAATTAGACCCACACATTTTTAGCAGAGACTACGCCAAAGGACTCCCTTGTAGGCCTTTGCAAAAGCTGTACTCAGCTTGTCTTATCTGCAAAGCACTTCTTTCCATGAACAGGGAGCATAACATGGTCATGCACCATTATGGGACAGCAGTTCTCTTGCTGTTTAATCTGCCCCTGCACTGGTCACACAATGCAGACAGGCCTGAGCCTCTTGGCTGTCATAGCAGGACTTGGACTGGGCTGCATATCTTGGAACCAGAAACCTGGGGTTGTTTCAGTTTAGGATTTGGTTCAGATCGTTACCTACACAAACACCAGCCCTTAAATTTACACACTAAATTTCCCCAGATATTCAAGGGTTTGTCAGCTTGGTTTGATCTTGATTCACAAAGCCTGGAAAAATAAGTCAGGTAAAGAGACTGGGAAGCAAGAACCAGCAGCGTAGACTCGGGACCAGTCAAACAATATAAAATAGGCAGAAACTGGCTAATTATCCTTAGAGCAACTTTTTTTGGGTTTTGTTGGTTGTGGTTTTTTGCTTTTGTTTTTGTTTGTGGTGTATGTTTAGTTTTGGTTGGTTGGTTTAAGTAGAAGAAAGTGGAGGTTTGGCTGCGTGACTGAGTACAAGGAAATGGCACAATTATGTTTGGATTCATATGGATTAAGTATGATTTAAAAGCAGGAATTGTTGAAGCAGGTCCAGAGGAGGGCCATAAAAATTGTCGGAGGAATGGAACACCTTTCCTGTGAGGGCAGGCTGAGAGAGTTGGGGTTGCTGAGCCTGGAGAAAAGAAGGCTCCATGGAGACCTTATTGTGGCCTTTCAGTGCTTAAATGGGCCTTATAAGAAAGATGAGGATGGACTTCTTGGTAGGGCCTGTTGCAACAAGATAAGGTTAACAGTCTCAGACTGAAAGAGATTAGATGTAAGGAAGACATTCTTTACAATGAGGATGGTGAAATACTGGCATGGGTTGACCAGAGAGGTGGTAGGTGCCCCATTCCTGGAAACATTCAAGGCCAGGCTGGACGGGGCTCTGAGGAACCTGATCTAGTTGAAGATGTACCTGCTCATGCCAGGGGGGTTGGACTATGTGATCTTTGAAGGCCACTTTCAACCCAAACTATTATATGATTCTATGAATTCTAAAAGGGTTACAAGTAGAAGGCAATGAAGGATGATTCTATTAACACACACACACATGAAAAGGAAGGGTAAAGAAAGACAAGTACATATGAGGCACAAGCACATACTATAAATCAAAACATAGCTGAAATATTTGCTGTTATTTTTTATTTGAGTCTTTAGAACTCAACTTGTGAACCAGCATCTAACAAAATTGTTTTTAACAGTAGGATGGGGGCATAGGAAAAATAGATAAGCAGAGGCTAACAGATATTTTGTTATGTGTATGTTAAGTCTATGTGTACTCTGGGGGAATTAGCTAAAGCAGTTTGTGAACTACTGCTGCTGATGTTTCAGAAATTGCTGTAAAACAGGCATAATACTTGTCTTGTGAAAAGAGTAGTTGGATAATTATACACCAGTCAGCCTAGCTTCAACCAGAACCAGCCATCAGAAAATCAATACACATATTACGCATTTACAGAAGTGACTCACAGCTGCAGAGACTGACCCTGAGTGAGCACTGCTGTACTTCAGGAGAAGATGAAGTTCGGCTGGGGTTGGCAGCTGCACTTCACATCATGTCTTGAAAAGACGGTGTCCTGGTTTTGTTAAAAACAAAACCAGTTTTCTCTTTTAGTGATTTTTCCTCTCAGCTAAGCGCATGTATATTTTTCTTGGACACTGTACTTGGTGCTGATAAGAGGGCCAATGGTAACCACGGTTAACTGATAACGGCACATATTTGGAAGGAGGGGCAGATAGAACAGGTGACTAAAACTGACCAACTGAGTATTCCATCCCATAATCGGCATACCCCCTATATAAGAGGGTGATCACGAGGGTCAAGTCCTCTCTGACCATGGCCAGCATCTAGAGAGGACCCTCTCTGCGTGCCTGTGATACTAGGCTTGAGGCTCTGCAATCCCTGCAACCAGTTTCCCCTTTGCTGTGAAGTCCCACCCATGTCTTCTGAGTACCTGCCCTACAGCTGCTGGAGCCACACCAGCTCCGCCCACCCAGCTCTGCCACCACTGGAGTGATGCCAGCTCCATGACAAGCATTCACGATTGGTTTTGTATATTTTGTATATATTCGCTATTTAGTAGTAGCATTAGTAAAACCCTTTAAAACCTTCCAACTTGAAGTCTAAGTCTCTCTTCCTTCCTCCTTATCTTTCTTATCATCTTTCTGATCTAAAGGAGAGGGTGGGGGGAGGGTAAAGGGGATAACAGAGCATCTGCCATAGTTTATTGCTGCCTTGCCTTAAACCTTGACAGATGGGAGAAGCTCTGGCCTCAGTCCTACCTGCTTGCAGTAGGAGGTCCAGTGCAAGCATGGATGGGCCCTCTTTTCCCTGCAACATGCAGCCTTACCAGGCTGCAGATCCTGTAGATGCTCCAATGAGCAGAAAGCAAAGAAGAGTTGGAAGGGATAAAGGACTCCAGTGGAAGCTGCTCTCATCTTCCCTGATTACTTCATGAACCTGTTGCCTCCCCTCCCTGCCAGTGGTCAGTCCCACCCCACACAGCATCACACCCGAATATCATCCCAGTCATATCAGTGCCCCAGGTCCCAGAAGCTACCTTCCACAGCTCAGTGCCACCCCTGTCCTCATAACCTCTTCAGCCTGATTTCAGACATGACAGCCTCCTTCTCAACAGCTTTCACTCCCATGATACCCAAACAATTCCTTTCTCACACAGCCTTCACACACCAGGGCTGTTGATGCACAGGGGGAAGGCAGAACTTGAGTGAGAAAGTGAGTCAGCAGCTGCATCTCAGGGCTTGTGAAAGTCAGGGAGGGAACAGGGAGGAGAAGACACAGAGGCAGCAAGGGCAACCAGCACTGCAGCGAAACAGCTTGGAAGGCTGCTTTAGAGATGCTCCTGCAATAAGAGACACATAATTCAACAAAAAACAAGAGAGTCAGACCAATCTCATCCTCATCTTTGATAACATATGTGGCTGAAGAGCTAGACAGGCAGCAACAAGTGTAATACATCTCAGTTTTATGAAGACTTTTGACACATCCCATTGTACATTCTCATTAACACCTGGGAAATTGTAAAGGCATTATGTACTGCCAGATGTGTTGCACAATCATGCTCAAAAGCAGCCACATGTAGTCCACTTGATCTAGAATTATGAACTCAGTTGATTGTGCAATAACCTGTCCTTTCCAGGATGTTAGTCAGTATTTTCATCTATTCATAATTTCATAATTTCCATCCCATTCAGAAAGGCATAGAAAATGTACTTACTAAACCAGCAAATGATACTGATTTGGGAAGGAGTATATAAAATCAGTGGGATTTAATATTATCTTGGTCTGAAAACAAAACAAAATCTGTTGAGGGCAAATGCAGAACTGCTGTGCTTGGAAAAAAAATCAGATTGTCACTATGCAACGGGGAATATCTGGGTATGCAGCAGGATGGATAACAATGCACTTACATTAATGCTTTTACTGATGAGAAGAATTACCATGGGATGCAGTCCTTAAAGGGCACAAACTCAGCTGTCGTCTCTACTCACTGCTGGTAAAAACTCTCTGGAACATTTTGCAATCTAAAAGATACACAGGTAAATTAGAAAAAGTACAAATGTTTTTGGCAACCAAACTATATAATCCCTATTTCTCTCTCTTCAGAAATTCAAAATTATATTCCTGTACAGAGAGGAGTTCCCTGGAAGTAAGTTGATAGTGCTCCTGAAGCACTCAAATGTCCTACACCAATGACTGCTGCAAATAACACAAATGGACAACAGGCACATTTATTAGAGGCGGAAACAATTCTAGTGAATAAGATATTTTATCCTTGTTCATCACTTGGGATAAGGCAACAAATTACAAGGCTACTCTTAGGGGCACAATACAAAGCCATGGACATATACTCAAGCTGGCACTGACCATGATTTCAAGGACCAGAAAGAGCAAAGCTGCAGCGGTGTGATACTTGGCCTGATAGATCAAAGAAAAGGGGTGCAGTAAGAAAACCAAGGTAGTTCTATCTCCTGTATTATGTTTCTACAAGAATGGTGCCCAGATTTGGCTTAAGCATCTCAGTAGGGCACAGGTTTTGTTAAGCTCAGAGTTGGCTTGGCTCATATTGAGACAAAAGTCCAGCAGAAATAATGATTCTATTCATTAAAGATCATTACATTGCACTAGAGACCTTAAGATTTCTAATTCCTGACCCCAGTGTACTTCACATAGATGCTCACCTCTCCTTAGTGCAGCTCGCTTTATATGCACCATCAATGTTCCTTTTCAGGGCATGGGATTAATTCCTCTACTGACCATACCATGTATTTTTTAATTGGATCAGTTTCTAAACCATTATCAGTAAATCTAGAATTAAACAAATACCACTTTAAAAAATAGATACAGGGCCCCTAAGAGTATAAACACTACAACAGCAAGTGTGCAGAAATATTGTTTTTGTCAAACCCCTCTGTGAATAGCAGTTGGCTGCAAGGAGTTTTGTTTTTGTCTTCTGCTGGCTCTGTTTGTAAATCAGAAAGGCTGTTTCTCTGCTACACTTTCCTTTCTCTCTCTGTTTTTTTGTATTAGAAGAACAAAATCTGCATGTCCTACTCTTTGCAAGAGTGTTTCACTGGAGGCATGCAGTGGAAAAGGGCTGTGTCTTTTTAAACCTCTGAAATCATCTTACATAAATAGGAAAAAAAAAAAAAGCGCAAAAACTGCATCCTTCCTTAAATTGAATTCCCTTCTAAAGTTAATTTAGGTCTATACACAATCCGTCCAGTGTTTGTTAACTTGCAAGTGGCCCTCTCTAACACAAACCTTCATGGCAAGTAGTTATTACTCTGTGTATCTGTTTCAGTTGGAGGAAACCATAAAAGCATTCTGTGAATTACAAATCACTTTTGTCATTATTGTATGACTCCATTTATAAACCTATTGTCAAAGAAGGAAACCAGCAACATTTTTTCAGAACCCACATAAACAAAAGACTAATTAGTCACCAACGTCCAATTTTCCCTAACACAGACATGTAATCATTCACAGCATTGGGTAAATCACTCCATTTGCTCCAACTTTGATATCCTGGGAATTTGTTCCAATTTCTTCCTTTCTGCTTGCCACATTTCTCCAAAGTCTGAAGTAAGCTAGTTACATTAAATATTCAATCACTAAAACTTCAGATGCCATCTGGCCCCACAGTGGTGGGGTAGTTGAGGGTTTCATGCTTTCAACTTGTGAATTTGTCATTAGGAATTCATTGTGTGGATTTGAGTAGCAGATTCACACTAAAATATTTGAATCATGAATCTTTTTTTTTTCCTCATAGTGAATTCAATGCCTGTTGAAAGCGCTAGTTTGCACACCACCATAAGCTGAGAAATTTGACCTGTGCAGTCTAGTATAAGCAGTGTTGGCCGATGATTGCAATGCAGCTAGAAGCCAATGAAGATAGCCCATGTATATTAGACAAGTAATTAATTCAAATAATTTAATGACCTCTAAATGGAGTTCAAATCCTCAGCAACTACATAGTAATGTAGTTTAATCTTACAAGTGCTCTGACCTGCAGATCATGAAGCTCTGTAAGGAACAGCTGAATCAGCATTGATCTCAAACCTGTATGTTCTACATCCAACTCACTTTGCAAGTCAAACAAACTCGCTCTCAATGAGGCAGGAAGCCACCTAGAAAGCAAGCAGCTGGGCACTTCTGAATGGTCTTAAGACAGCTAAGGTACCACACACCAGTAGGCTATGCTGAGAGAGGTCACAGGGAGGACTTATTGAAACACAAAAGTTACATTCCTGGTAAATTTCAATATATATATAAAAAAAATCCGGATTAACCCAGGAGATTATTATCCTGGGCTCACATTTGTCAGTTTAATTAGAGCACCAATTATCCAGCTTCTTTCTTACCTGATGTGCAAACGGCTGTATACAACATATTATGCATTCCATATGATACGAGAAGTCAGTAATAAACCATATCTTATTTTACAGTAGGGTGCCGGGAAGGATCTGAAAGTTCCAGGGGTCACATACTGGGGTCAACAACACCCTTTGTTGTGAACACAAGGACTCTCCCCATATCACACTGGGATGTCTCAGCTGGCTGTAGGTACTATTCCTCCATCCTGTGCATCTCTGTAAGGCTTTCCAGAAGTGCACAGATCCTCTGGGATCCACTGACTGGTCAAGAAAAGCACAGGGGAAAGGTCAGAGATCTAGTAAAGCTGCAGACTGTGGGAGCTGGGCTTGTTTAGTCTAAAGAAGCTAAATGGAGGGCAAACACAGCAACAACCTTCAAACATATTAAAGATTGTTGCAAAGGTGAGAGAAACTGGGTTAAACACCACCAAAGGCTTTCCACTAACAAAGGCAAGTGGAGCACTAGGACAGATGGTGCATGGGATGTAGGACTGTCATCACGGAAGGTCCTGAAGTTTGGCAAACTTCTTGAGAACAGTCCAGCTGATGCCCCTTGAAGGCAAAGAAGTGTTTGGAGAGCTCTCAGGACCTTCCTATTCCATTCTCCACTGTTGTTTGCCAGGTAACATGACATAACACATCCCCCCTTAGTAACATGCAATAGCATGGAAACAAATTGTATAAATCTAACACGAAATAAAACAGCTTCCATAAAGGATTTTTGTTTTTAAACAAATCATCATTTTCCAATTATTTTTTTTATGAAATGTTTTTCAGTTTAAAAGTTGTTGTTTTGTTTTTCCTAGAAATGAAATCTGTGACTTGACATGAACAAAAACTAATACAAAAAACCCATGTTCTGCTTCTGCACCATTTCATGTTTTTTACATCTTTGGTCTTCTTAGGTGAAGCTTGCACATGTGTGAAGGACAACTTGAGATAAAGGGTAAGGAAGGCAGATGGGATAATAAGCACAGTTAGCCCAATATCTCAGACTTCTTCTTATTCTTTATCTAGGATAAAGGTTTTTTTATCAAGTGCAAGGTCTGAACAACTGGCTGAGCACAGGGAAGTGCTGAAAAGAAACTACACTTTGGAAAATCCCTATTTATGGTAATAAGAAGTTCATACAGTGTGTAATTTCAGGCAAGCAATCCAAGTGGTATCAGGGAGGTGAATCACATAACAGGAATTAGTCACACCATTGTTGCCTCAAAGCTTTTAAAAATGAGCCTCATCTGCCCCCTCCTTCCTGCTGTTAAAGATCAGCCAGGTGGACAACATGACCCTCCAAGTATTTCAGTGCTGAGCTGTTGTGACTAGCGCCTACTCACAGGGGACACCTCCTAGAGGCTTCATGGATTATTTGCTTGAGTACAGGACAGTGGGTGGAGGAAAACATATCACACCACTTACTGCAGGAAACTTAAATTTCTGTATTCCTTAGAGAACAACTCCAAATTTACCTTTTCCTCAACTAGAAAGAATCTCAGCCAACTCAACTTCCCTCTCCCTCCCAACCCTCCTTGGCACAGAAACCAAGGCACTGTCCTGTCTCTATTGCACAAGAAGCAGGTGAGTAACAATCAATCCTAGACAACAAAACTGCTTGTAATGCCCGATCTCCTGATCCTCATTTAAAATGACAACACAAGAAAAGCCAAGATTACGCAGGTGTTACTGATTAGAAGCCACATAAGCCATGATCAACATACAATATTACCAGTAAGGAACACGGACTGGAACAACTGTGTTGTAGCCTAGAACTGAGAAACAGGAACTTCAACCTCTGAGCTAGAGGAGTTCTGATTCATTTTATCATCTACAGCTCTGGGGAAAATCACTCTTCTGATGCGTTTTTCCAAACTCTGTATTACTGCCTGCTCTGATACAGCTGCAGTCTGCTCTGACACCAGCACGGTGCTCCATCAGGCAACACCAGATGTCTAGCATAAAAATCAGTGACTCAAGGTTTAGGTCACATCTAAACTATGTCTCAATGATTTTTTCCTTCCTTGGTTTGTCAGTGTGCTCCTCTACCCCCAGCACAGCCACACAGCCCCTGCTCCACAGAGTGACCGCCCAAAGGGAGCTGTGGCCCTGTGGGAGCCACCCCACAGACATCTCAGCACCCTGAGCATGGGCTACCCAGTTGCAGCAGGTGGGGCTTGGACACTGCTGGCATCCCATACCACTCAGCACACATCAAGGCCAGGCTGAGCCAGTCAGGTGTTAGCCTGGATCTTTACCCAGTACTTATGGTGCTGTACAGACATAGCAGTTGTGAATATCGAGAGTAACTTGCTCTGTACCCATTTGTGCACACAGAAAGGGGAGGGGATGCCCACAACATGCACAATAGTCTCTTCTGTTGAGCCTCCCCAGCATCACTTACTGGTTAAAAGTGAAAACTTCTGTTCGAAAGCACAACAAGTTGGAGACCAAAGCAAGGACCAAATCTTCTTTCTGCTTGCATCTTTTATAATGCCACTGTCTCCAGTCACAACATGGTATAATTAAACCCAAGTACAGCACATCATGCCCTCTAAACAGAACTATCTCATTAACCAAAACTAGTTTGGAAAGCAACCAAACATCCATCTATACAATTTTTTCCTCCTCCTTTACTGATAGTTCAGTGAATATAACCAATTTTGCAGCGCTGGTGACAAGCAGTAGCTTGGGACATCAGTAATCAGTGTTTGACTAATAACGTCTGACAAATAGCAAAGGCTGTGTGAGAGAAAAATTTTGCTCGCTAGGTCTAATTGAAATGTGGTTGAAATTCTGCCATGTCTAAAAAGATTGAGCACATCTCATGTTCAAGAAAAATGTTAAGATTTTCACTAGTCCATGCATCAGCAAATAATGATACACTCAATAAAGTCATCCCTCTTTTAAATGCTATTTTCTGTACATATGATTCAGTACATGATTCATTTTATACAGCAAAAATTTGAAGACATGGTAAAGTGAAAAGCTGTTTACAACATTTGGAGAGTTTTCCCTTCTTTGTCTCATTTTTCTTTGACTTCATTTTTTTTTTTTTTTTTTTTTCTGTTCGGATTCATTTTAATCAAAGAGATAAAATTTGCCTGTTTAACTGCAGCACCAAACATGGTGTGCAGTTTCACCATTTAACACAGAAATAATTCTTTTGTGCCTTCATACTACGTTTGTATTTCCGGCTCACACTGATCCCTATTGTGTGTTTCAAATGTGTTTCTGTTCTAGATCCAACTCTGTCTAGTCTAGCACACTGACTCCCCTTCCACATGCTGCTGTTTAGCTGTGCTCATTTCCTTTTAGACTTGGTTGAGACTTTTTTTGGCCCCTGTTCTGTGATTCTGTATTTCTTCCTTGGATACAGCACTGGAGGAGGGGATGTGCCCATGCATTTGTGTGTGTCTTCGAATTTCCAGTTTCTCTTTTGGAGATGAACCAAGTTTCCTGTAGATCTAAGTCAATATTCACATGCAAGGTGTGTTCTCTGATGTTATCTCTCAGACTTCTCACGAACGTGTAGAAGTAGCACGCCTTGAAGGAGGTTTTCCTCTGTGGTCTTTCCCTTGTTGTTGCTCTCACTCGCTAGATGACTATTGAAAACTTTGGTCCTTTCTTCTTTTCCCTTGAGGATCCAGGACTCCAACAACCAAGTTGCCAATGGATATAATGTTCCAAACAAAGTGCTAGCATCTCTATCTGAAGGATTTGCGCTTGCATTTTCATCTCCTGAATTTTCATTTCCCCAATTCCCTTCATTTTAATTTAAAAAATTCTCTTAGTATTCACATGATTTTTAGTACTAGCGTTTTGCTTTCATTAAGATTTAAACAAAGTTTGGCTTTCCATTATGTCCAAGTTCCTTCATTTCCCAATGTATACGAGCTTGTCATCCCTCCACCCTTTTCTTTGCCGTACCTTGAAACAGCCTCTCTCTGTACCTCTGTCTGTCCTTGCATATGCTGTGAGAAGCTTTCCTTAGCACCGTGCTGCTGCATTCCTGCACTTCAGTGTCCTGCCTAAGGGCCTAAATGTTCTTTCCAGCTCCTGTCCGTTCCACTCCTGGATGACACTGGCATCCACACCAGTGACTGACCACTTCTCCTGTGTCAGAGTCCCTTCAGGTTTGCCACCTCTCTTCTGGGAGACAAATCCCAGTATCCTGCCTGGAGGCACAAACTCATCTATCCATATGCTTGAAAACTGACTGGTCCTTCTCTAGATTTCTTTTAAAGAAAATTGGAAGAAACAAACAGCCCACCATAATGGTATTAATCTGGATAAAAGAGGTTCAACACAAAAATTGAAAACATAGTTGAAGAACCACAACCTTACGGAAATGAAAAAGCCTTTTATAGTATCAGAGAAGCAACTCACAGCAAAAGTAACAACCTTTCTGTAAACCGCTCACGCTTCCCACCATGCATCTGGCTAGAGAAAAGGGAGAGAATCAAATACACATTACAGGGGAGTTCTGACAAGCTCTTGGGTGGAAGATGGAAAAGCCAGCACAGAAGATGTGGGATTCCAAACCTGGGAGCTGTTCAGAATTCCAGATCCTGCTCTGGGGTGGAGGTGTAAGATTATCTCTGAAATTTGGACACAAGTTCAAATTGCAGATAATAACATCCTGACATGGTAAGTTAAGGGATCTCAGTCTAATCCTCTTCTTACTTTTAAAGACAATTCTTATTTCAAAAGCTATGTCAGATCACTTCTTGAATATGGAGCATAAACCAGATACATCCTCTAACTAGATATGTGCATAGATGCTGAATCATTATCCATCACAGAGTAGAAATTCTCCTTCTTCCATTGGCAGATGGAAGACACAATGTTTCCAGATCAAATTCTAATTGTTACTAAAATATTGAGTTACGAAAAAGTCAAACCAAGAGATCTCTGTAATAATATTTCCACCCTTCCCTACTGGTTGCCCATTTAACAATTTTATTCAGGTGTCATTAAAGTAACTTAAGTTTGACAGTTTGTTTGCATTTGTTTTTGTAATGCATTCATTTTTGATCTCCCCTTCCACTATCAGCTATCTAATCTATCTTCAAAGCTCCATGTCTTTGCTGTCAACTCATAGCAAACAATGTGAGAGAAAAGAAGACTGAAAGCTTGTGGAAGAAAGCAACAATGTTGAGAAATGAGAGACTCAGCTCATCCCAGCAGCAATTGCTGTCCCTAGCAATTTTTGAGAGGAGAATGTCAGGAGAACATCTCTCATGGAGCAAATGTAACAGCAACAGCAGCAGAGTGTCCTCTCTGTTATCTGTAGACCACATCAGTTTTGCATTTCTGCTTGCCTCTGGCATGGTGACAGATCTGAGCCTAAGCAACCCCAGATCAAATACCAAGACAACCCAGCTGAAAACAAATTTGTCGCCACAGAAACAGT
Source organism: Nesoenas mayeri (assembly GCF_963082525.1). NCBI lineage: Eukaryota > Metazoa > Chordata > Aves > Columbiformes > Columbidae > Nesoenas > Nesoenas mayeri. Next base: position 18,026,947 of record NC_137548.1, on the reverse strand, counting down.
TTCTGTCAAGGGGACTCCATAGAGAGGAACAGAGCATACCTTCAGGTGAGCCTGTTTCTCAACCTCCCTCTAACAGTGTTTGAAACCTATTCTTTAGTCTTTTTTTTTCTTTTTTGGACAGATTAGCTACAGCTTCTGGTTGAAGTCCCTAGATAGTTCTCCTTTTGCTACACGCTAGGTTAACAGTTCAGAGTGTGGTTTCTAGTGGAGAAAAAGGAAGTACAGGAGATGCATCCCTCAGAGAATAAACTGTAATCTTGTTTTTAGCTGCTGCTAATTACTAATACCTTTACTTAAAATGACTGGCCAGTTTCTTCTAAACATTAAAGCTGTTCTTTGCTTTTTTGAAATCAACTGCTATCAGCTGTCAGGGACAGCAGCTCTGCAAATGCTTCAGCTGGCATATTAATTCATAACAAGCATTAAAAGCCACTCAGAATAAGCTTTACAGGAAAAACAAACCTCTTAGAGGAGACACTCAGCTAATTATAAGGTAATGAGACTCACAAGGCCACCACATCTGGAGTTCACTCTCCAGAGTTCTTCTTACAGTTCACTTAAAAATAATTAGCAAGTTGTGTAAATGTCCTCCCAAGTTTGAAATAACTTTTTCTCTGGTTGTCACCACACTGGCACAAGAATAGTCAAGGGGGAGTGAAGCCCCAAGGCAACACAAATGCACTCTCAGCTCAGGTCTAGAAAAACTGGCAGAGAAAATATTTTCTGCTCTGCACACTGTTCAATGGGATGCCAAGTTACAGGATCAGCTGGTTAGGAGAGGAAAACTTAAATTGATGCCCACATCCTTGTACACCTGGCCCTGTGCAACTGTGCTCAGCCACAAGTAAGAAGTTTCCAGTCTGTCTAACCTCAGGAACCAGCCATCCCTCAGGGTCACCCTATATGATGACATCTAGTATGATGACACCTATGTACACCTGGTTCGGCTGGAATTAACTTTCCTCCCTTCTCTCCCCTTTGCTGCATCTCCCTTCTCTCTTTTCCCACTGTCTAGGATTGCTTACACTCCTCAGGTCCTAGAACAAAAAAAAATCAAATTTTGTCCACCAGCCACAAAATGAGATAAATACATCTCACTGCAGATGTCAAGTGAGATGAGATTTTTTTAATGAGATATAGGAACTGTCACATCTTTCTTCATTTAAAACTGTGATATTCAAATCGCAACGCTGTCAAGTAGGCATTGTCAACCCTCTGAGCTGTGCCTTGCTATCACAGAATGACATTTTCTCATGGTGTACTCACCAGACCCTGGAAAGGCTCCTAAAAGCTTGCATGTGTACCATCTATGTTATCACCTAAATTAGTGCTGTATAGCACCAAGCATAAAATGAGCACCAAGCAGCTGCCTTCTGCCTCATGTAACAGAAAGACCTTATGACTACCATGTGTAGAAGCAGCACGATATGGGGGAACAACAACGTGCTGGCAATATGATGGGGAGGCAGGAAGGATAAAGGTGAGGACAGTAAAAGATTTATTTCCTCAGAAAAGGAATGGAGGAGTGGGTATTAAATACATGGGATTGACACACTTTTATTGGCTTCTTGACTAAAGCAAACTTGAAAGAAGAAGTGGTCAGACATCATACTCCTCTGCAGCCAGTGTGAGCGTAGGGTGCTAACGTGGAAAAAGTCACAGAGGGAGCTGATTAACAGATTGCTCAGAAAGTCCCTTAACGTTCACAATGACAGTGACATGTCTTATGAGCCTACATGTAGCCATTTTTCCCTGCCTCAGTGTAAAGTTTCCTTAAATATTTATTAATAAATGTCTGCATTTGTTCTGAACAGAAGAGGACAGAACAAGGTTGTTTTATTCTTCTGAACTCTATTTTTCAGCTCTCCCTTCACACATAAAGCTGATCGCTCACTATTTTACTTTCCTTGTTGCTTTACAAAGACTGCCAAGAAGCAGAAAAATGTACTTGTAACACAGGCAACCTACAATAATAAACAAAGGTTTTTAATCCTATTAAAAAGAAAAAGAAAAAAAGAATAGATACACTTCTAACCAAATGAATTTAATTTCACTAAACAAACCTTCACATTTCAAGTTTCCCAAGTCAGGTTCTGAAGAGCAGCAAGAAAAGTGGCTTACTGTTTGGAAACTATAGTAATGGCATACTTTCGAGATACAAAGACAAATCTATATATGTGTATGCAGAGTACACATGTAGGTGTAACTTTTGGCTTGTGTTTTCAGGGGAATTAAGTATTTAAATCACTTATTAGTCATTTAAAGTAGCCTATATCTAGTTAACTTAGACAGTCCTACTAAGTTTTCCGAAAATGACTACTGGCATTCACCTACTGCCTATTGCTCTGGTTCTCTGCTGCAAACATCAAACAGTTTCCCAGTCTATCCTAACAATTCCCGTTCATCAACACAGCTTCAACATTCAGATCTCTTTGCACCAAAGTGGAGCCCAGAAAGTTTTTTCGGAGGAACTTTCATTCAAAGTTCTGACTAATCACAGAAACACAGAATGTTAGGGATTGGAAGGGACCTCAAAAGATCATCCAGTCCAATCCCCAACTCCCCAGTGGGAAGTTGCCAAGGAAATTTATTTTGAAGTTGTGAATTTTTTTTGACATGTTGCTCTGGTTGAGTCCTTGGACTGCCTGGTTGTTTTGCTTTGACAACCTAGCCAAAAATCTGTCCTCCCACCTTTCCAGGGGTCATAACCTTGTATAACCTGGCTCAATGACAGAAAATTAACCAGCGTTTAGGAATGAATTGATAAAAAATTAGACTCACCTGTGAGCAGAGTTTATGCAAAGAGGTTTTCCCTGCAGTATGAACAGCACAAAACTTGCCCTTTCCCAGCTCCTGCTCGGGCTGCTGGCGAGGCTGTCCTCCTCCCAGCTGGGAGCGAGCTGTCGCTGAAACAGCGCGGGGAAGGAGGAGGAGGAGATTGCGTTTCAGCTCCTGTGCTCTTTATGGTTCAACCGCAAAGGAGCCAGCCCAGCCCAGCCCTCTCCTCCCTCACCCTCTCATTCATAAATGAAACAGATGAGAGTGCCAAAAGCAGACACTGGATACAGAGATGGCAATGCACACAGAGCGGTGTTCACGCCTGTACCTACCGTTACAGACACAAACCAGCGGACAACTGCACTATGATCACAGCAGCTGGTGCAAAGCACAAACACAGCTTATCTAAGCACACACAGATGTTGCCTCGTGCAAAGTATACAGTGTTGTTATTAGTATCGTTTGCAGTAAGTTGCTCCTCTGGCTTGCTGAGATAAGATCTTCACTATGTCTAAACACAGCAGAAGCTGATTTCTGCACAAGGGAACATCTCTGAGGGCTGTGAGGCGAGGTTCCTTCCTCTCTCACACCAAGACAGACTGAGGCATAAACAAATCAAAGGGCTTGTTCAAGGTCATTCAGGAAGATTGTAGCAGATGTAAAATCTGACCTCCTGCTAACTCACACCACTACTCCTGTTTCCACAGGAGAGAAAATTGCACCATGGGACATGTATTAAAGTGTCTGTCATTCAAACTGAAATGCACTACACTTAAAAATAACAGAAAGGTATGAATTACACCACTGAAGCTGGAAACGAAAGCTGTTACCAGTTCAGGGTCTGAACTGGGATGTAACTCACCTGAAGTACTGCTCTGCCGTGCTGCTGTAGGGACAGCGGTGACTCTGTGTGCCCAATATATCAACCTAATGAGAGTTCCCCTCTGCTCACTGCAATGGGCCAACAGTGCTCCAAGGGTGGCCAGAGATGGTAAGTCTGGAAATAGGAGTCTGGTGCAGGGTACTCCGAGACATATACTCCATTTCCAACCTGGTGAAAAGCAGCACAACATAAACACAAAATAAAAATAGAAAAACGAAAAACAATACAACAACAACAACAAGAGACAGGGAGAGGCTACAATGACATTTACAAAACTTGGAAATATTCCAGGAGCACCCATGGCTAACGTCAGAATCAGCATCAAAAATAACTCCTCATTCCAGACGCAGGCAAAGGGCTCTTCAGGTATGACGGGCTACCAGATGGCAGAGCCCTTCCTTTGCCAGGGCCTCTGACAGATCAGAGATCTAAAATTATCTACAAGGGTAATGATCCTCTCTGACTTTCTGAGAAGAGATGCAGCAGGAAAAATAGAAAATTATTGAATATGGACAGTAAAGGCTGCAAAAAGCACAGAACGGTCCTTTGCAGGCTCACCATGCTGCTCTGGGGATGGCAGAGATGCAGCCAGGGGAACAGCCAGGGCTGAACACCTCATGCAAAAGAATAAAGAATATGAAGCGTTAGTATCAAATTTATCAGAGCTACTTGGAATGCTCCCCTTCTCTGTGTTTTCTCTGGTTTTTTTGTTTGTTTGTATGTTTTTTCAGTACTCATTTAGTATTCATATGTATTTTTATATACATATATAAGAACACATATATCAAGAAAAATCTCACAGACTGGAATTTTTCAGGAAGCAAAGTAGGACATTTGTTCCAGTGCCTTTGAATTCACAATTATGTACCCTTAGATAGTGAAGCTCTTTTGTTAGATTTAAAGAATTTATAAAAGATTATATTAAGAAAATGAAGTGCAGTTGCTTCGTTAGCAATATGTGCAGTGCTCTTCAATGAGGAGTATTATTATATTGGACTACTTGCCTTCACACAGACCTTGCCACAGGCACATGTCACTTTGGTATCCAGGTCCCATTGGAGGCTGTAGGCAAAGCATTTCCACCTCCCACAGGGCCCAGGCTGTAGATGGGCAACAAGTCCTGAGAAGAACCTCAGACTGTGATTGCCCCCATGGGTGCCAGGGAAAGCAGAGACACTGGTGGAAGTAACGTCATGGGCAGCATCTCTTCCCTAGTTCCCAACTTGGCTGCAATTCTCTGTCACACTGAACTGTGAACATGGTCAAAGGTGTGTTAATCCCATGTTACATACAGGTGATCAGAATACCCAGAAAGCAGAGCCTGGGTCATCAAACAATATATGTCTATCAAAGTGTGCTAAAAAGGCAGAACTTGAAGAGTGCAACTGGTAAATCAGGCCTTACAGGTGAAGCAGAAACAGTCACTTTCACAAACCTCCCTTTCCAAATATTACAGAGCAAAATAAACTCCAGAAAAATCTTCTCTTGCTTTTCTTTCATTCACCCATTATATTTTGCTTGTCTCAGCATGCAGATGCTGTAAAGCCGGTAACTGAAGGTTTTGGTGGCTTGGGTCAGCCCTGCTTCACCACTTCCAAGAGGGCAGAACAGTGTCTATTGCAGACCAGAATCCATCATACACACAGCAAATGCATGTCGGGACATATTTAAAACTCTAAAAATGAAAATAAATTACAGCTTTTATAGCCTTTTATCTCCATGAATTATACAGCAGCTATTAAAGCTGACAAGTATCTATCATTCGCAATTCTTGCTTTTCACTCGCTCTGGTCAAATCATTTTGAAGTGTGTGATGATTAAGTAACTCCGCTGAATTGAATAGCTCCTGGGTTGCATGTGTCACAATGAGAAAGAACAAGCTTCAAAAAGAATGGAGCTAAACTGGTGCTATAAATGTCACAGATGCCACAGAAATGCAGCAGGAAGGAGGTCACCTGGACCATCTCCTTAACCTGAGGCCTAGTAACGAAAGAAAACTGGACTACCCCCCCAAGAGCTTTAGCTTGTTCTCCTAAATTGCTGTTGAGGAAGATTCTGCCTCTCCTCTGGCAATGTCTCCATCCTTTGGCTAGGCTTTTTCTTAAAAAGCTTGTAGTAACATAAAAATCTTATCCTCCATGTTTCTAATTCATTTTATTTTTTCTTTTCCTTCTATGAATGGATATAAAAACCAGTCCATTGCTACATTTCTTAACATCAGTCACTTAAATGTCCGAAGATTAATCACCCTGTGCCTCTTTGATGTTTCTGCTGTAGACCAAACTACCCAATTTTTTCAGTCTTCTTCACAGACCATGCTTTCCAGGGCTCTGCTCACTCATTGCCAGCCATCAGCATTCCTAGCTAAGTGTATTCCAGCAGAGTTCCTTTCTGGCAGTGTTGGCTCCATCTAAGTCCAATTATCCGACTTATGCTTTGCCTATAAGGGTCAAATTTCCTATAGAAGTTTGATTTAAATCCTTTCAAGCACTCACTTTTGTTAGGACAGGAAGAAAATAACTTCTCTGACTCTTTTGCAGTTACAATCTGCACACACATTCCCCTTCTCTGTAGCTGAGCAACAACGACTTACTATTGCTCTTCCTTCTGTCCTGATACCATCTCTGGAGCCTTTGCAGGTTCAGCTCCTCCACTGCACTGAGGGGTGGCTGTGCAATGCAAGGCTTCATTTGGTTCAGCTGCCAGTGCCAGAGGGAACACTGCTGCAGATTTCACTGCAGCCCAGGCATTTTGCTTTATTTATCTCTTCTCCTCCTATTTTCTCTTGTTTCTGTTCTTGTCCCAGTCTGCACTGTATTATGTGTTACATTTAACCTTTCCATAGGTCTCAGTTTTCACTCTGCAGGGCACATGCACAGTCCTTGGATCTGCACTCCTGGTGCTTTGGGGAGATGTATGGACCAATGTCTTTGAATTTATGCCCAGAACATGCCTCAAGCGGTAAGCTTGGACTCAAGAGTTCCCAGTGGAAAATGCCTAACACACTTCTCAAAAATTACTCAATCACCCAGGCCACGCTTCTGCCTCCAGAAGAAACAGGTCACTGCCCTCGCCACTGTGCTGGCAGCTAACAGGTAAGACCCACTCTCCTCTCAGTGTCTGACCACAAGGGTTTTCCCAGCTTCCCTTCAGAGCCTGCAGCATTTCCACTCCCCCAGACTCAGCACAAGACCCTCAGCTCTGTCTTATAAGCCAACAGAAAAGCACTGTGCTTGTATTCCCAAGAAACAAAAGAGAAGAGACAAAGTGACAGTGTATTCCAGCAGAGTTCCACCAGAGTGACACTGAGCAGACCATCATGCGTATCGTGAGAGGCCTCTGACCAAGCCAGTACCGTTGGAAAGCACTGGCCTGGAGAAGGGCTGCTGATACCACGACAATATGTGAGACCTGTGGCTGGGGTCGCCCTCAAACTGCACATTGATTATCCTCCTGAGGTCTATCATGTGTGATGTATGATGTCTATTTGGGAGCTTCCATCCTTCAAATGGTGAATCTCCGAAGATGGACTAAATCCTTAACTACTTTAAAGACTTTCACTTCTGTTAGTAATGTCTGTTGACCAGACTTTTATCCCATTCACTGTCACACTCCACAAAGGAAGCGACACAGTCAGGAAATACAAGGGACCCCTTTTGCAGACTCCACTGCCAGTGAGCAGCACGTTTTGGCTGACTCAGTGGGTAACTGCCTCAGCTCTCTCCCACATTGGCCAGGACAACATTGGCTGGGTATCAGTCAGGGCTAGAAATGCAGCCTGGGGCCAGGTAATCTGGCTTGGTGTAGTGATGCTTTCATAATTCAACTTACCCCTTCCAGGTTTTGTCCTTTTGAAAGTATCATCTTTCAGCAGGTATAAAATCTCTCCTTGCTCAGACCTTACCAAACTGGCTCTCAGTTGGCACCTTCAGCAGCTACTTCCTGGAAGGTGGAAAAAAGACTGGCAACACCTTTGGGAACTCAGAAAAACTGAGGATATTCTGCCAGAAATTAAAGCTCAGCATGGTGACACTGGCTGAGACCATCTCAGCTGGTCGCAGGAATGTGTCCATACCTTGTAACCAGCAAGGAATCCTCTCTCTGTCCAGGCTAGAATATCTCTGTTCTTGCCCTCTGCAGAACCGCAGACTGAATTCATCCTTTCCCCAGCTACTATGTCACTAAAGAGACCTTGGCTTTGATGTGTGGCCTTGCAATTACTGGTTGTGTGAAGGACCCGTGGATAATTGTGGATGTGTTGAGAGCATCCAGTTGGACCCACTAGGAATGCATCTAGGAACTTCCATCCAGATATGGAAAACAAGGTTGCTCACAGGTAAGTGAAGTTCTCCAAGATGGATAGATAGCCATGTGGACTTGAACTCCTGTGATGCTGCTCTTCACCTTATTGGCCTGGACCTGGGAATTTAAGAACTGTGGTCATAAGGTGATCTATGTGCCAGTGCCCCAATGCAACAGGGAAGATGGGGCCTAAATGTCCTTAAACCAATACCTCAAGGACAAAACAGCAGACAGCCAGTCAAGTATGAATGCACATAGTTATCCAGATACTGGCATCTCCTATAAAACCTCACTACAAAGACATTGTTCTGAAAATAGACTGGAGTTACTGAGTTAGCTTACTTTTTGCTTTTCTTCTCACTTTCAGTTTTATATTTGCGTGTAAGCATATTCTCATTTCCCAATAAACATTGTCTGTTAAACAGACATAACTTGTTATAGTTTAAAACATGAAGGGAACTTGGATCCAATACAGTCTTGTTAGTATGTGTTTTCATTAATTTACCTGATTACATAAGACGAAAACAGGCACGTGTTCACATAAGACAGGGTGGGAGACTTAAGGGAATTCAGGATCTGCCAAGTGTGATGCTGTTACCATTGATATGGATGGTTAAATAAACAAGGAAAAGGATCTGTGTACACAGGAGGGGTAACAAGACTGGGCTTCAGGGATTCAAGTCTTTTTCAATTAAAGAAGCCAAAATAAGCAAGGAAGGAAATTCTAAAACAATGAAAATTATGTGGAAACTCATATTGTTAAAAATACTTGAGACTAAATAGAAACAATATTGCCTCAACATGCAAAAAGTGATACAGACCTTAAAAGCATCTATCGTCTTCTTAGTGTTTTTAAGGGCTAATAAATTCTCACAGAACTTTAACCATCAAAGGTATCTGCTGGGCCTAAAATTTATAACAAGCAAGCTTAGAAATTGTTACAAGATCTTACATTAAAAGCCTACTACAGATAGAAGAATTCTGTATTTATTGTGATAAATAAACGTTTGAAAGACATCTCAATAACTAGTAAGTAGATTTTGAAACTTGAAAACAAGACTGGCTCTAGGCTTGATGTGAATGTGCATCTTCTGCACCACAGACAGCCATGGTAGTTTATAGTACATGGTGTATTTCCTTCCTCAAGCCTTGGTCATCACTTGTCACGAATGCAGAGCAAAATGGAGCAACACAAATGAGCTAAAGGAGGATGTGGGGAAGAGACACGATGAGAAGACAGTGACTGCGGTGCACGCTGTGAAGGGATGTCAGAGAGGAAAGGCCCCTTGAGCTCATGGCACTGGTGTATTCGGGCAAAATGCTCAAGCAGGACAGCAAGGATGAGGCAAGGGAGTGTGGGGAACGTTTGAGACAACAGCGGATGAAAAAGTAAGGAAGCATCAGGAAGCACTGAGGACAGATACTGAGATCAGGACTACACGCTGGCCTCAAGACTTGAGAATGTGACTGCATAACAGTCTGGCAAGGTACAAAGAGATGACAACAGCAAGAAAAAGTGGCAAAAAGTTCAGAGCTGGTTGATAAATAACTAAAACTTTTAGCAACGGGAGCGGGAATGGAAAGAGTGGACAAAGCTGGAACTAGATCTGGACAGAAACAGGGTACAAAAAATGAACTCAGGGATAGGAAATAGTTAAAGGTAACACTCTGGGTTGAAGAACAGAAAGGTCTCTATTGCTGGAGAAGTCATGAAAGGAGGAAAGTTGGTGGAGATAAGGAGTGGGCTTGGCCTGACTGCGGTAGCTGCTTGCACTATCTGAGTTGTAGGACAGGACCTAGCAAAAAAGCTCCTTTGTTTGCCTGTTTCATGCAAGGAATTTTCTGCTCGCACAGCACATGGTTGTTTTTGGAAGAAGCCACTTTAAGGGCATATCAAAACATTACAAATATACTGTTCTGCATCAAACATAGATTACCCACCTCCTTTAAGCCTCAGCTATTCAGGAACAAGATATTACTACATGGAAACACGAGTAAGAGGAAGCAGCAACAGCAAAAGAGATCTTTGCGTCAATGAAGGTAGCAAAGCTGCATTCTCAAGTGTACATACTGCTGCCCTCATTGGATGGTGATTAAAACCTTCTGTGCCCTAACTGATCAAAACCAGTCTAGATGGACAAACAACCTTACCAAGTATCTGGGAGGTCTAACAGAAATGGAGTACACAAGCTGTACAGTCCTTCTGCTCACACGAGGCTGTTAATACAGCTCTCTAAAGCATTCTAGCCCTTTGTCTCTTTTGCTCATGGACCAAAAAAGCTGTACGCTCAAAAGACTGAGGCAATTGAAGGTTACCCATCTTAGCTTGATTTTAGTTAAATCCCAGCTAAATTGATACTGTATATTCCACACAGCTTATGCCCGCCTGTTTTCTCCATTTGCCTTTTCTTAGAGTATCTTGGGTTGGAAAGGACCAATAAGGATCATCAAAGCCAACTCCCTGCTCCTTGCAGAACTAACTAACACTAAACCATATGATGGAGAGTGTTGTCCAGATGCTCCTTGAACTCTGACAGGCTTTTGCACTGCTAGGAGTGAGCAATCCTTGTTCAGAGGATTGCAGTTCTAAAAAAAAGTTCCCAAGATTTTGCCTTCACAGATATTTCCCTGATTCTCAGTATTTCTTCTGCTTTCACTCACAAATAGCCAAAAGAGTCCTCTAGGAGCAGCCTCAAACTGATCACAAGTTTTCCATTTCTGTAGAAGGCTGAAATGCTGCAGCTGAACATCCCCAGGTGAGCAGCAGCTGTGAAATACATGCATCTGTGGATTAGGCATTTTACATTTTATGGGCTCATAGTGAACATACATGCACATTCCAAGATTTGGAAAATTAGGGAAAAAAAATCCCCTTGCAAATGTGCAAGGAAGCATTTTCCATGGGTTTAACAAGAATGGGATAATTTTGGTCAGGGAAATTTAAAGCAGCAAGTGAATGTACGCTTCCGTATCCCATAACCTTCAAAATACCCTACCAAATGGTAAAACAATCAGACTAGAAGCACTACAAACTGCTCTCTTAGGTCCTTCACAGGCATACTTTCCTACTTACTTCTTGCGGAAACCTCCCTCTTCTCTGCAGGGCAAGTCTCTAGAGATGTCTAACTCAGCTGTCCACTGGGGAGTTGTGCTTCTCCAGCTGGAATATCCTTCTCGAACTCGTGTTCTTCCTCAGCAGCGTGTTTCCAAACATGAGCTGTGTCTCAGACTTCCAGAGCATGCCAACCACTGAAAAAGTGAGATGCTCTTTGACTTGCAAGTTTCAGTGATTTGCACATGGAGGTGCCACTGTTCTTGGTGTGGTAGCCCAGCTCCATCCAGAATCAGAAGGCAGCCAGCGTCTGATGTTAAAGAGGAGGGGGAGCCTCTCATGTCTTACCTGATGACGTTTTCTTAAAGCAGAGGCTGTTTAGCTCTCCCATGAACTCATGATCTCAGACCATAAATCAAAAGCATTAAAATGCTATATTATATTAATCTATCTGATTCCATAAGAGCCTGGTGCAATGAGTCTCACCAATAGCTTCCCCTTTCCCTTTCCAAGCACTCTCTCCTTTAGCATCACTTTTGGATCACACCACAGGCTGTCACTCAAAGAGGGAGCCTCCTGTTTTCCCTTGGTGCAATACATGCTTTTCACAGGCTAATGCCAATGCTCTTCCTCAATCTGGTACAAAATACACACATCACGTACTTTGGCACAGCCTCACCATTAGAGCTACATAAAACTCAGTTATAATCTTTGGTAAAACACTTTCAAGTATTTTAACTAGAGCTGATCAGAACAGCATCTGGGAATGACAGAGAGTTGACATTAGATTTCATAGCATTCTATGTTTTGTTTTGGACGTTTTAGGTTCCTAGTTTCTGTGAAATGACCACATTTTCATTGTCCTGTTCATGTTCTCAGTAAAATCCAATTTTGCTCCCCCAACACTAACCTCAACTTCACATCACACTTCATCAACTCACACCTTGGGTCTTTAGGACCTTTCAAGGGTCTTTAGTCTCTCAAGGACTTTCCCAATTTAAGGAGCTCTCTGTTGTCTCCTGTTCTCCTCACACTTTTAAAGATATCCTTGTGACTGGAAAAACACCATTTAGTTTTGCAAAACTTGCCATAGTTTCTCGCAGCCACCTTAAACTCCTGCCAGTACTCTCTAAATCGTAACTTTATTTCACCACTTCCCAGCTGATGCCATTCTGTCTTAGTTCTTATGGCAGCCTCTAGTACTATAATAGCTTTAAAGATAGACCTTCACAGCACAGTCTGTTTCTCCAGTCTGGCAACCGTTCATAATTATGACTTCATCTCTCATTTTTAGTAACTGAACTATTTCACTCTGCACTGTTAGGTCAGGTTAATTCTGTCTGGTACTGGGGATTTGTAAAAACATTCCTAAGTTTTCCACCTTGCCTTCAACATCTCCAGTGCTACCAGGATCTGATATTCCATGACTGATGGGTAGAGAATCAACAGTTAGGATAATTTTTTTTGGTGAAGCTTACCACAAGTGATTTGTTTTTTCCCCCCTCTTTCATCTAAGATGGCAAAAGCACAATTCAAACGCTCTCAGCACAGCTGGGTTCATGTTTAACAAACAAACAAACAAACAAAAAGTATTAATACTTTTACATCCATTTAACATCTAGGTTGTAGTCATTTCACATGAATTCAAGATTTCTGGAACATTTCTTCCATGTTCTGTCTTAAAGCCATTTATCTTTGGCTGAACTTCTAATATGCTCCCAAACATCTGGATGGTCAAAATAATTTCCAAACATGGCATTCCTTGATGTGTCATTATTCTAATCTAAGTGCTAGCCATTTTTACACTGCACTTGCACCTGAAACTCCCCTCATTATAGAAAGAAAAAATAGTAAATTCTATTTTTAATTATTCTTCGGAGATTTTATGTTCTGAACTCAGTTAACTGAAATGAGAAAAGGTCTGTTCAGCGCACAATCAGCTCCCAAGTTTGAGGAACAGCTGAATCATATCTAACAGGAAAAAGTTTCCATGATACAGTGTCTCTGTAAAGGACCTGGGCTTCAGATTTCTTGGTAAGGAGATGCTCTGTCAATGTAGAGCACGCAACTCCCCAGCAGCAATTTCCACAGTAGCGCTCTCTTTTACCTCAAGTAAACATCATCATCACACAGTGCATGCAATTTTAAGCAAAATTTGTTTCCTCAGGTTAAACAGCTCTAATGACTTCAGACTTGGAGCACGCTGCAAGGAGGAGGAGTTGCCAAAGGCACAGCCCCTGGGTTTTCTCAGAAGCCTCTTGGCTACTTACCTGTGTCTTGGGATGGGATCCCCTTCAAAAATCTGTTCTTTAACAGAAAGCATGATCTAGGGAACTAAAGAGGCACATACACCAAGGCACTTCATTATTGAACACTACTTGAAGCGTTATGTCCAGAACCCTTAATAGCATTGTTTAGCACACATAATCAGCAACCTTCAGAGAGCACACGCTTCCCTCATGTCAGGAAACACCAGCATCCCACAGCCCTTCACCATGCAGAGCTGGGAAAAGCCCACATGCTGCAGACCAGGGTTCCTTCAGAGCGGGGTCCCTTGTCCCTGGTGCTCCTCATGCACCAGGGCACGGCCACAGCCCGCAGCTCCCTGGCTCGCTGCAGCACTCCCAGCTGCCACCCTACACACCATGGGTCTCAGTAGCCTTCAAAGCTGTGCAAACTGAAACAGCTGCTATTTCATCACAGTTCCCCTTTTCTTCTTGGAAGGAATCGAGAAGCCTGAAATGGTCTGGCAGCTCTGTCTCCTCCACCTTTCCCCTCACAAAAACCTCCCCTGGCGGCTCTACCTGCCCAGCTCCACTGGCACAAAGGACTTGCCAATTACTTTCTCTAAACGCAATTGACTTCTCTCCTATGTTACGTCTGACGCACAGAAACACCTGTTTATCCCACTGACAACTGCTCTGGGCACCCCAGAAAGGTGAAGAGCAGCAGCACCTCATCTGCGGGCAGGCCTTGTTCTTACCTGATGACGTGCACCGACCCGGGAGCCTCCATGTCTATCAAAGAATAGTTGAAAACAATTAATTTAGCAGGCTGCAAAACGACTGAACCTGTCATGGCAGGACAGGTACCTTTACCAAAACTCTCCTTAATGTTCTTGGGAGGGCCCAAGCACCATGGCATTGTGCGCTTCAACAGCTGTTGTAACATCTGTATTTAAAATTATCCCATAGCTGAAAGGTATTATACAAGTATTAAGTACATTTTTATTCTAACTCACAACAACTAAGTAATAAGTAGTAAATAACTCAGAAAATTACACTAAGGTGTAAGTTACTGGGAAGGTAGTTCTAGCAAAAGCAGATCTACAGTAAACAACAGCTCACAGATGAGTTCCTCAGCAGTTCAGCCTGCGGGGCAACCAAGCACATCCCTCCAAAAAGGAGCTGAAACAAGGGAGAAACACCCAACTTTAGTGATCTGGCCAAGAATCATGCGGAGGGGGAACTTCTGGAAGAGGAATTTCAGTTTACCAAAATGACTTAGTATATTCTAAAACTACTGTTTAGCACATGATTCTTAAATTGTTGAAAAAATGATTTGCAAGTAAAACAGCAGAGAACGCAGAAAGCTCCTTTTGTCATTCTCTTCTTGTTCAAAAACTAATAATTTTTCACTTTTATAGGGCATCCTGAGAATTAAGCATGAAACAGATCGTACAAAATGCAACCTTGGTCAAAACTAACAGCACACTTGGCACTGTCTGATGTGGTCAGAGAAGCATAAAAATCCAATGGTCTGATTCTACAGTGACTTGGAAGTCACTTAATTTGCATGATCAATCCTCCTGAAGTCTCCAGTAAGAAGGTTACAATCAAATGGAAAGATTTCTGATACACCTTTTGTGGCAACATTATAAAAACAAATGCAAGTCTGACACACAGAGATGCAAATCAATACTGAGGCTTACAAGCTATTGCAGACCCATCTCCAGCCAGCACCATGAATCATGTTGTTTTCTTTTTCCCCGAGGAAAAAAAAGTACAACATCCATCTATTTTATTTAAATCTTTATTATAAACAATTCTGTCTTCCAGAATGGGATTACTACATACTAGATAACAAAAACATCCTCATCTGAATCAGTTTTAGCTTTTACTAGATTAAATCAGAACCAGCAAAACAAGTTTGTGTGTGTGTGGTTTTTTTTAAAGGATTTGATCTATTGCAAGAAAAACAGATTTACAAACATGAAATAGAATTAAAGATACGCGTTTGATCATATATACATAAGCAGCTGGTGACACTCTGGACAGAAACATACAAGGAACTTCTTTGCACATAAATAGATTTTTAAAAGTACATTTCTTTCACATGTATACAAAATTATTTTGCTTTCTATACTGAGCGAAGTTCTTGGAGACATAAACAAGGATTTCTAGAAGACAAAATCCCACAGATTGCTTAGGATGTGGGCTGTCATGCACACAAGGATATAATAATACAATTTACACAGCATTCCTATACAACACTTGAGTTTCTTATATACATACAAGACACTTTTGTACATGAGATGCCATCTCTGCAATTAAAATGGCATCTCCCCTGAAAGGCTGCATTAGTTCCAGTGTTTGTATAAAAGATAAAACGAGTTTCAAAATGCAGCACCACTTGGCTTGCAGAGTCAAGGATCCACTGAGCTGCAGCTGTAGTGAAGGCAGTGGGTGATCACACTGGCCTATGTGTTTACACAGTCCCCAGAGGGGAAGGTTGAGATGTGGCCCTTGAAGTCCATGTGTTACCTCTATAAAATGTGGCTGTGGCAACTGATTTTAGAAGATCCGTGGCTAAAAACCACACACTCTTGCTCTTTAGCTTTCCCTTTAAACTACTTAAGGCAAATGTCTGGTTCTGGTTTTGGGGGAAAAGTTTGGCTTTCATGGGACCTTTTCAGTGTGGTTAAGTGACACGTCAATGGTGGGGCTGGGTTCAGCACACATGTGACCTGTGAAACTCTTCTTTAATGCAGGTAGGAGGGGTGCACAGTGCAGTATTGACAGGGGACCCTGCTAAGCCTCTCCTGGAGTGAAGAATACTCAGCACCTGTGAGGATCAGGTGCCAAGACTGCTGTGGGATTAGGTCAGGCTTCCACTTAATTTAGGCACAACAGTGGCAAAAAAAGGGCTGGGGTTTTGCTCCTTGTTTCTGCTAATCATACTTTGTCCAACTACAAAAGAGTACCCAGGGGACACTCAGATCAGCAGGCAGGTGATGCCTTTTAAGACCTGGCACAGTGTCTAGACAAATGCTACCCAGATGTCAGCAATGCCAAACACACATACTACCAGCTGCATCTGTGGGTTACACACACCCATACTCATACCAAACTGTCTGCTGATCCCCCTGGGGATCTGGAGACCCAGGAGTGCTGTTGGAGCTGCTTCCTCTCATGGGCTCCTCCGCAGTCCCAGAGCTGCCTTCTGGCAGCTTACCCTGGCTCTTGGTCAGTAGGGCATCACCCTGGCCTTGCCCCAGGGAAACACTCCCCTCAGTGCTGCTGGCAACAGCTCTGGTGGAGGCCACTGTGGCTGCCTCCCCAGGACGAGGGGCTGGCTTGGGTTTGACTTTAGAGGAAGCGTGGGATGCGGGCGAGTAGTGCTGCCCAGGGCTCACACGCTCCTGCTGCTGCACGTTCAGATTGCTGGTGGATGCAGTGGGGGAGGCAGAGAACTGATGGCAGGAGAGGGGCCTCTCATCTTTTGGTGAAGCCAGGGAAAGGCGCCTTGCGTCGAAATGCCGACAGCGGGAATCAACGCCTTGCAAGGAATCTGCCGCCTTTGCGGACTGTGGCCTCTCTCTTAATGTTCCCTGGGCGCTCATCGGCGAAGAAACCCTAGCAGTGTGACTGATGGCATCCTTGCCCCCACGCAGGTCTGCTGCTGACTTCTGAGGGCTCTCCTGCCTGTAGTTCTCCGGGCCC
Organism: Nesoenas mayeri; assembly: GCF_963082525.1. Classification (NCBI taxonomy): domain Eukaryota; kingdom Metazoa; phylum Chordata; class Aves; order Columbiformes; family Columbidae; genus Nesoenas; species Nesoenas mayeri. The sequence goes on along the minus strand of NC_137548.1, from coordinate 18,009,990 downwards.
GTGGCTCTGAGGAGATCTGCAGAGGCCAAGCTGAAGGCCCTGCTCAGCGACGCGCTCCTCCTGCTGGCAGCGCCGGGCTGCTGAGGCTGGGCCAGCTGCCGCACCCCGCTGGCCGGCTGGGGCTGCGGCGTGTGGGAAAGCTTAAGGGACCCCTGGGAGCTTGACAGAGGCTCAGGTTCAACTTGTCGGAGGTTTGGCTTCATGTAATTTCCAGGCTTAGCCATTCTTCCTTCTTCATTGACGATGGTCATCTTTACAGTTGAAGCAAGAAGACTAGCGGGCATCTTAGCAGTTTCCTTTCTGGATGGCTGAACGTTCCCAGTAGTTGAAGGCTCATTTGCTTTCCTAAAATAATCGCTGAGCAAATCATCTCTGTTACTGGAGGTGTCCTGGTGTGAGAAAATATGCACATGCCACATTAATGACAGCACCTTTTGTTCAAAGAATCATGCAGAGCTTCATGTTTTTTCCCACTTAAATTCAACCCAAATACAGCTACAGATTTTAAATTTAAAGTGGGGAACAGACGATAAAAATGTTTACTATGGCTATAAATCGAAATAAAGGAGTAACATGCTCATCACAGTTAGATTATGACAGCCTTCTTTGCCAGATTAATTGTCTTAAATTTAAAAAAAATCATCTCGCTTCTGGGCAGCAGCTCTTTTACTTCCTTTCACATCAGCCACTGTCACTGTAACATCAGCATCATATTAATGACAGCCACTGATATCAGCAGATATCAGCGATGGTCTGTCAGCTTCCAGAGTACAGTTCACCTGGATAACACTGCTGTAAATTCAGGGATGCAACAGGAGAGAATACCCTGGGGAGATGTGCTAGCACTCCAAGAAAGTTTCATTGCTTCTCCATGGATTTCCCTCAGCTCTCCCAGTCAATATACTATATATGTTAAAAGCTGCATATACAATATAATGAAATGTACAAAAAAATGGAGGAATTATTGCTTGCTCACAACAAACTAGCAAATTTCAAGTCAGACAATTAACCTGGCAGTAAAAGAAAATATGCAGTCAATATTTCTTTGGTATGGTCCACACAATCCAAAAATGGTGGTGTTTGATCAGCTGCCATCAGACTATTAGTATAAGGCATGCTCAGAATAGTTACAGGACATGCTGTCTTCACAAAAAACATGCTGAAACAAGCTCATGGAATTTATTTATTTTCTCTAGGGAGTATGTTAAAGCTTAATATACTCATTTCACTAGTGTTTCAAACATTTCTTCCAGTCACAAAACTCATTTGCTGGAAGTGAACACCATCAGTGGTAAGAGGGTAGCAGGAAAACTTCTATGCTCAACTAAATCTTAAAGTGTTAGAGTTATTTTTAACTTCACTTTAAATTGCTGTTGCACACATTACCATTACATTATGGCTAGTCCTCAAAAACATGCACAATTATGAATAAGCACTGGAAATACTTTATGAGCAATTAATGCAAGTGATCTGTCAGCCTTCAAAATAACAGCTAAGAGTTACAGTACGGTTCTATAGGTATTAATATGCTAAGCAAAAGCTGTGGTAAGTTGGGAGCTGTTGCCTTCATAGCAAGAACAATGGATACCCCAGGGATATAGAGTGAGGTGGATCTCCTATTTCCCCTGCCTGTTCTGTGCCTCACGCTGTCGGGACATGAATGACTGAGGACCGATTCGAGTGACTGTGAAGGTTCCTGATGGAGGGAAGGACATAGGGAGTAGCAAGAGGGACACAGTACATCAGCTTCTAACAGAAATTGGTGCAATGAAATCATTTCACTCTCATCTAAACTGCGCCGACGCTGAAAAGGAACAAGGATGACAGAAAGAATGAAAATGGAGACATGGTCAGGTAGTTACAGAGAAAAAAAATAATCCAATTTTAAACATCTCTAAAAGATAAGAACTGTATTGAGGATAATGTGGGAATAGGAGGTATACTTAAATATTGCTCTGAAAAGTCAAGGAGCAGAATTTACTGATGCCATAAAATAGTACAGCTCTGTTCATTTCAATACTGTTACCAAAGCATTCATGAAATAGAAACATCTGTTCCCTTCCACTATCAGTGAATTGCTCTTAAAATATTAACATGCTCGATAATGCACCACCTCACTACTGTCTGAGCAGAAATGCCATCTAGAAAATAAACATTTGTTTTCTGACAAAGCACTTCAGTGTGCAGCAAATTCTTGCAGTCATTGAACCAACAGGACCGTGCCAGTCAGCACCCAAGCACACAGCACGGCGAAAGCATCGAGAATTTCCTTCAGCGAGAAAAATATTTTCTCTCAAATGTACTGATGGTATTTTCAGATCAGCAGATTGTTCTAACAACTGCAGATTTTGCATTTCAATTGAACAGTACTGTTAGGTTTCATTCCTAATAACAGATTTAGCAGCTCAAATGTATAAAGCAAACTTATCAGTTCACAAATAAAAATATCTGGACCTAAGAACCGATTAGTAAGAAACTTTGTCATTAAATAAGAAACTTTGATATTAAAAAGTCCCAGCAGCCCAATACATCATACTTGCAGTGAATTATCTGCCTGACTTGCCATAGCTGATACACCAAAATAAATCAGCAGAGTGCTGTGTGAAAGTTCATCTTGCCTTAGTTGTTGGAACTGTTTCATTCATTTTGCAAGATTCGGTAGTTCTCTGCAAGTCACACACATAAGAAAAAGGATCTTTTTGTCTTTCCTTGTTTTCCTGTGCCCTCATCCCCCTTAATCAGCTTTGAATAGGTTTTTGACATCTGAGCTGGGCTATCTCGCTCTCTTTACTTACATTTGGTGGGGACAGTCGGTTGCTCTCTTCCAAGAACTCCTCCAAAGTTACCATCTCACTGCCAGGTGAGGCAGAGCGTTGCCTGCCTGTGTAGGACTGGGATGGAACACTCTTCAGAGGCGCGTCGTAAGAGATCAAACCATTCCTGTGGGAGGACTCGTGCCTGCTGCTAGGGCTTAAGACGGCAGAAGCAGAGTGAATGGGGTAGGTGTCTCGGAGCAAGGCTGGTGCCTCTCTGCTTGGCATCGTATCTTCACTGCTGAGGCTCTCAGTTCTACCATGGATATGATCTAAGGAACCTGAGGAGAAGCATAAATATCATTAAAGAAACACTTCTTCCCTCATTGCAATAGATTTCTCACTGAGGTAGAAACTTTATTATCCAGGGCCACTCCCACACAGACTAGGTGGCATTTTTGACCTTACTTTCTTCTCCTGCAGAACTCAAGGCAGTCACAATTTGGAAAATCAATACTACTAAATGTCTTACAGTACACACTTTGGGTCATTGTGTTAAACAAGCACAACTACGTGTCCAAAGAATGGGTATAACAGATAGTAAGGGGGCCTCTTTACCACTAGGAGATTTGCCAGTCATGGCTGTGTGTGATCTGAGAGCCAGAACCTGCGAGTGGGAAAGCAGAGTGTGAATTTTTCCACAGTACCAGGTCTCCTGCTGTCTTTTAAGGACACACAGCTTCAGAAAAAGCAAATCTCCAGAGCACACTGATTCCATACACAAGCTGTGTACACACTATGAACAGCAGAGACCTGTTGTAAAAGGAGTCTAAGAGTGGCCTGATACTTCCCACAGTCTGATGCCAGTCAGACTGAAGCAAAACCAGACTGCCTGCCTTAACAGCCACCCCTTGCCAGAAAATGTGGAAAAATACTTCTTGCCAGCAGTTTTGATTCCCAAGACAGCAATGTCCAGATTGCATAATCATTACTATTTCAAAACAACAGTCTTAAATTTAATTGAAAGGAAAAGAGCATTTTAGACACAGTTTCATGGAATTTCACTTCCTTTTTCTCAGAACTCAGCCATAAAAGCTTTACCTTTCAAATTGAGAGGTGAACTACTGCTGGAAGCGTTTCTACTGCTCTCTAGACTGTTTGGCCTGGACACTGAAAAACACAAAACAAGCATTTAACAAACAGATCTTAAGTTCCTCTGATTCTCTAAAAGACTTGGCTACAGCCTACCTTCTGAAAATAGGTCCTGTGCAACTAAGTCACTTTGAAAACATTAACAACATAATATACACAGGATGCCAAAGTCTGCACAGAGCAGAAACCATTTACATTTTTCCAGTCAAGTTGTTCAGGATCAATCTTGTTTTTCTCACTTATTTTTTGGACACAGAAATATGTTCTGAGTTTTGCTTTTACAGTAACTATAAACAAAGTAAATACTGAAGAAGTTCAACAATAAGTTGCTGTCTCTTTCTTAGTTAGTTTCTTTGGAAGAAGCTGGTAACTAGTCTGCAAATTAAGTCTTCCACAAAGCCCTACGCAAGCAGTGCTGCTGCTGCTGCACCAGTGTTGTCACCGTGAACCCACATCCCCCACTCCACATTTTTTTTTTATTGCTGATCCACTCCCTTAAGGAAAGAATTGAACATTGCCTAGAAAAATTAACAATACATCTATAGGACTTCCATTAAAGGGTCTGTTGCTGGGGCAAGGCAACTCATCACAATGTCAACACTGTTTTTGAAAATTCATTTTAGGAAAACGTCCATTAAAAGCTTCTCAATAGAAAAATAGAAGTACTTAGACCCACATTCCCAAAATGGTGTTGAGTTACTACATCTCATTTTATCGTTTAATTTAAGTAAAATGCACCACAACAGTTCACGTAGATGCAATGCAATCAGTCTTAATGTGGAGGTTTAGGAGCATTCATATATGCTACAAGCTTACCATGCTGTCTGGTGCTCACAAACTCCACCTCAGGTGACTGTTCACATAGATTATCTTCTGAATTATAGCCTGAAAAGAACAGAAAACTTAAAAGACAATCATAAACTCAGGAAGGTTAATCCTTCAGGTCAGTCTACAACACATTCTAGCAGTGCAGAAGACTGAGGTGATCAAAAGGGTTTTATAGAGCCAACACTGGAAGAGCAGCCGTCTTGTAACTGCTGCTGTGAACCACTGGGCAGGGAACCACAGGAGAACAGACATCCAAATGTGGTCTGTCAAGCCGATGACGTTACAAGAATAAGGAAACCCTGCATCTGATCAATGAAACCATTAAGCAGATAAAATAGGAGTGAAAAAAACAGCGCTCTGTTGTTGCACTTGGATGCCACTAGAAGCCATGTTTCACCCAAGCAGGAACTGTGGAGTCGCCTGACTAGTACTGACAGCTGGCATTTCAAATGCACCGCGCACCTTTCGGTCTGCTCTGGAGCCTGGAGATGGGGGTGGAAGTGTGCAGGTGAAGAGCTGAGCTGGAGCAAGTCCTGGCACCCAGCTCCACACAGCAGTGTTTTGTTGCAGAGTCTGCTGCGATTTCAACATTATCATTGCTGCCTCCGTGGTGGGAATTCCTCTTGTGCTTTAGGTCCATTAGCACTGAGGGGGAGAGAAGTAAATAAATACAAGTCAAGGAAAAATAGCATTAGGAGATTTGTATTTATTTGCCCATACAAACATGACAAGCAGGCACAAAGAAACCGCACAACAGAGGCGCTAGTCTTGCAAGCTTTTCCATAAACAGTTCAGTATTGGATAGGAAATTTCTGCCACCAGTTTTTCAATCGTGTGCTCTCTGTAAAGTGTGGGAGTGACAAGGGCTGCTTAGTGCCAGTGGGAGGGTTGATATTATACATGCAACAATTACCATGAAGGGAGGAAGAAAAGGAGCAAAGAGATGAATGCAGAAAAGGTGAGGTGTGAAATTCCCATAACATTATTCCTTGCAGGTACATTTTTATGAGCACTTACTTCAGTAATAAAATAGCATATGGAAAGTGCGACACAACTCGCACTCTTATTTGAACAGAAATAAATGTTGATTTGGAAATGATCTAGCGTGATCTGCATACTAAGCTAATTGCTTTGAAGTTCAGATCTTTGCTGTGGTAAGAGCTCAGTCCCTACAAGGTTAAAACTCTGCTGTTCTTACGATGCTCTGGTGTAATGATTTCTAAATGCAATTCCTGGAATCTTAGCACGAGAAAAACAAAAACTACCTGCTAAAATATTATTTAGATTCCGAAGGCTGACGACATCTTTCCTAGTGATGAGGTAGGTTAATTCATTTCTTGTAATGTGAATGTAACACTTTAAGGCACACATAAAATAGAAGAAAATTTAAAGTATTTACTATAGGAAACACCTTTAATGAGATGCAAGATTCTAGTTTTCTATTTCTATGGATTACTTGCTTAACTAACTAGTAACTAAATGAAAACACAGCAGAGTGCAGTGGTCAAAATAAACAACTGGCAGACACAATGGACAGACAGTTAGTTCAAAGCGCACAGCAGCAGCAAAGCTGTATTAGAGAAATTGGCCAAGCTACTGTTGTCTGAGACGACTCCTGGAAGCTGAATTCAGGAACAACGTTTTCTCCCACAGTCTGCGTGGGCTCTGCAGCTCAGGGCTGGCACTTTCTCTCAGAACTGAAGTTTATAGCATGCCTGCAGAGGCAACTACTGGTTAAAGCTTGCCATGCAAATCTATATTTCTAATTGACTTGTAGATGCACTTCACAGCTTCCACAAATGCCAGGATTATTAGCTGCCCCAGAGACATAGTTTCTCTACGGATCCCAAAATGGGCAGCTGCTGTGCCTGTGTCCTTGGCTGTGCCACCGCGGGACCCCTGCTCAGAGCGAGAAGGGGGATGAGAGCTTTGGGCCCCTCTGCTGAGCTCCCGTAGCATATTGCCCGTGCTGCACATATTTCCCTAATACACAGAGGGAAGTGGAACCGCACGTTCATTTCAGAAGTGGCTATCAGGCAATAAGAATTCTGGGCAATGGATCCACGATGAAGGTTATTCCCAATCTTAAGAAAACACATCTACTCTCTTCTTCCAAAAAAATAGAAATTAAAAAAAAAAAAAAAAAAATCTGTCAAAACAGAAGCTACAGAAACCGAAACTAGCTCAATTCAAGATGAATTTTCATAGCTGGAAGTGTGAAACCTTGCTAAACAGCAGGCTTGAATGCAAACGTCAAACCACTTCGCAGAGAATAATTTTCCCGGTAGCTTCCACTCTATATTCAAATCTAGACTACTTAAAAGCAGACAAAGATGTTAAAAACCTGCCATTTTTAGCACTTAGTGGCACAGAATATTGCAAAAATCTCCAGGATTTGAGACTGCTTATATATTAGTATTTGAGCAGAGCTACAACATTGTAGAAAGCATAGCAACAGCAAATCAATTCAACACTTTAACTGGACACGATGCAAGTAGGTGATTGCAAGAAAATATCAAAGCGTATAGCAACTTCACTTACTTACAACATGCACCACAGCCAATATACATACGCAAACTGTATGCCATGAAGTCCCCTAAAATGTGCTGCATTGAAGAAATGATCCACAGTGTGCAATAGTGATTCATCTTCTACAGGAAAACTTAAGTCCATGTTCACTAATCTGTGCTTTTATTTAGAATATTGTAAAGACATGCTGAGTGTTTTTATTAAGGTCTGTGTTCTTTTAAGGCACGTAGGATTTTTTTGTTTGTTTAAAATATTTTCAGAAACAAATCAAGGTAAATGCTAAAGAGAAGGTGTTAGAAATATCCCAATTCCGGGAAAGAAAGAGGTTCATTAGGAGAGGATGGGATGTCGGAAGAAGACCAGAACCGCAGCCGACTAGAGATAGACTGATGATTCGATGGAGACTTAGGAGACTTTTCTTTATCCTTGATTTTGCTTCTCAAAAAGGCAATCTTTTTGCGCTGCGCAGCTAAATTGTTATCACCCGGGTAAACCAAAAAGAAGAAGAAGAAAAAAAAAAAGTAAAAAAACCCTCGTAAATAAAACTTAAAAGTGTCTTAAAACAGATTCAACTCTACACAACCAGTTAAAACAAAACAGGCTAAACAAACACTAACACATATTTGGAGGATTGATTAACAGGCAGTCAATCATAGTTAATCTGATTCAGATTAACACATAGATTCATGCATATACATAAAATATAAACAAGTCCATTAGGAAATCACTGTTAGGTCTCCCAAAATGTTTTCACTTAATTAAGGAAATTTAAAAAAAAAAAAAAAAAATCAAATAAAAGTGCATGTTACTTGGCAATAATATAGTGACGTTTCCTAGATGCCTTCTAGGCTTTAATACTGATGCTCATCATCTCAACATAAGTATTTTTCATACAACATCACAAAGAATGAAGCCCCAGAGACTTTCTTTTATCACTGGCACTCCATGAGGGCCTTGTTCTGTGGACACCCAAGCCCAAATTCCCAGGTTGAGCTCTAGATGCAGGTTAAACACTTAACATCTCCTGGACTCACATGCTGACACATGCACTTTTATTTTAAGAGAATCAACGACCTCAGAGAATTAGAATGGAAAAAGGGAAACGTAAAACCCAACCAAGACAAGAACTTCAGCCAGACAGACACTTGCCATCGTTTATAACAACAATTCTACTGTCCTCAGCTGCTCCCTAGTACGAAGACAGGAATTATTATTTAAAGATTAATTTCAAAACTGCTTCTTGAAAAGTATTCCTGGAGGACAATGATTTATATGTAGAAGCTGACAGAAGTGATCTCAATAGAATAAGTAAAGCTTGGGATATATGTTACCTTTATTAAAGATCACAGAATATTTATTTTGAGGAGCTTTCTTTTAAATTCCCCTTAATTAGGAACACTTGATCTACTGCATGATCAACTAAATAGAAAAATAAATAATTCTATCTTGCTTACATTCCCCTAGAGTGTTCATAAAAAATCATTTGGACATTTTACATTAAGAAATTCTTAGTTTGATTCAAAGTCAAAACGTGGTGTTGTCCGCCAAATCATTAGACTACAATAAATTAGCATTTTTCAAATGATTTCTTTTGCATGTGCGCCATCTCCTGGCAGTGGCTGTAAGACCAGCTGTCACCGAGTTGAAGAATAGTTGTTAATGAACCATAATGTTATATGGTCCAGCTTTAAACTGCTTTGTTGCAAAACTCCAATAAATGAAGCATTTCCACCAGTTTATTCAGTAACATGCAATACATTCAGGCAAACTAAAAAACTGTATACAAAAGATGAAGGGAGAAGAAGCAGACAAAAATGAAAAAAAACCAAACCAAACCAAAAACCCAACAAACTAAACCTGAAACAACCACCCCCACACACCTATTAGTTTACTGAGCTTCTTAGTTTGGGTTTTGGTTTTTTCCTTAGTAGAAATTTTACTTTACCAAAAAATTGATATAAAACATAATGTGATGGAGTATTAACATATTCTATAGATTAAATACTTGAAAAATATTTTCAAAAAATACTGTTCAGCTCCTGAATTTAGGCTGGGCATTCCTTACCTTTGTTTGAAGAACCTCCCAGGTTCTCTCTCTCTTCCATAGAGTTTGACCCTTGAGAGGTACTGTCCTGAGTCTCTTGTTGAAGTTTCAGTTTTTGGGATGCAGATGGAGAATTTACAGTCTCTGGGGATTCAGAATGCCATGGAGGGCTTTCTGCTGCTGGTTTCAACCGCTCCCTTGTAGTTTCCTTCTTTGGCTTGATTAGTTTAACTAAGGCTCTGGCTCCAATCCAGTGGTTTTTCCTGATAAAGTAGGTTTTGTGAATGGGATTAATAAACACTACAAGAAATACTCCCCAAAGAAGGTTACAGCTGTGTTAAAGCCATCACATCATCTTACCTTGTTATTCATTTACTGTCATGAATTGGTTGGAAAGAGGCAGCTTGAATTTCACAGAGCTTGAGATCCATTTGTCTCTCAAATTAAAAATTATTTTACAGAAATATTTCTCCAGCATGTGAAATGTGAGAAAGACTACCGTTCCCTCTGCTAGAAACCTAACCACACAGATGGACCCATGTAAGACATTTTAACAGTGTGAAAAGCTATACTACAGGAACAGACTGAGAAGGAAAGAAATGAAAACTGCCTTAAAGATGAAGCTCTTTCTTTGCTAAGTCTATCAGTCAGAACTATTTGTGGTGGAATTAGCTTGACTCTTTTTTGATGTTCTTAATGTAATTTTTTCAAGTCCTTTCTCCCTGATGGACTGCTTTTCCCTTTGAAAGAACAGCTCCAGAAGCACCTAGTACTGCTTAGTCACCATAATGGGAGTCCCTCCCCCATACTAGGGACCAGATGATATTCATCAGGGCAAAGTGGCTGTTTTTCAAATAATACTGTTTCAAATTTCAATATTAAAACAGAGGGCCCCACATGAGGTACTGTGTGCTGTATATTAACACAACCTCACTGCTTGCAGAGTGAGAGTGAAAAGTGGAGAAGATGCTGTCCTTATTTCAGGTGAAATTTATGTTATTTCCAGTTACAGAGAGCCCTTTCTCACTCTCACAAATCTATACAACAATAGCAGAACTAAACCCATATGGGACTTACTTTTTTGGAGTAGGATCATAAAACTTGTACTGATCCATTATCTTCTCTTCAAGTTTCTCCTTATGTCTCCTTAAGGCATTCAATTTGTCACTGTAAGAAGGGAAAAGCACATTCTGAACCATCTGTGTGAAATTAAAAAATTGAAGACTAAAAGCCATCAAGAGAGGAAGGAGAATGAAACATCTTCCTATCGCATAACCTTCAGAATCCTACTGAGCTCATTCACTGTCTGTTTAGGGAGGCAAATGCAAAAGCCTACCAGACTTGCTGATGGGTGATTTTTGTGCAGTAAGCATGAAATGTGAAAGAACAACAGTAGATTGGTGCTAGATTACTCACTAATAACTTGGGCAGAGTTTTTTTGGTGGGTGTTAAGATTAAACTTATTTTGTTATCTGAAAATTTGTTCGCTGATTCTTCAGTCTTATTCACAGATCACTGACAATTAGTTAAGGGTTAAGACCCTTGCATAGTTTGAACTTCTTGTCTACATGATAACTGGGTATTTTTTTTTCCGTTCTGGTTACTCTGTTGTAACTAAAGAAATAAATAATGTTTGATATTTTAAAGACTGCTTTGGACTCGTGTGAGCAGTGCCAAAGCGCTTTCGGCAGTGCCATGTAATCTTACTGTTTCTTTACTCATTCTTTTATCAACCTGCACAGTGGACATTAGCAAATCTTTTTTAATTCAAGTAGTAGGTCTAACGTAATTCCATCACAGAACTGCCAGACACTTGGACTAATATGCTTAGAGGACATTCTAGCTATAATTCAGCCAATTTCAGCAAACAATTTCTAACACTTCAACCATATAATCCAGTACTGAAATAAAATATTGTCAGTAACTTCCACATCATCCTGAGGTACTTAGACTAAAATTCTTGGAATTAAGAACACTTTTCTTCCCTATTTCATACCAATAAATTTACTGCAGTAAGAATTGGGTATTTTGTAAATGTACCGTAAGTTTAAACAAGGTACATTACTTAAGCATGTCACCCTGTGCATGGGGGACACAACGATGTATGCTGACACTTGCATCCTCAGAAACAACATGAAAGCAGTATTTCTTCTAACGCAAATGAGAAAAACTAGAGGACTATGAGTATTTGCTATTCTTCAGGAATCTAAATATAAAATTGCTCTCACAAGACTTTTTGTTGCAACTCAGCTGTTTTCCATGCTCTTTAGAAACCTTTGAGAAGTACCACTGGATTTAGTATTCCATATTTTATAACCAAGTTTTCCACATGTGTTCATCAACATGATCTGAAAACAGCTGTGCTTGTCCAGATGTCTCCTGAACATGCCTTTGTGGTAAGACAACGTGAAGAAATTTTGTAGCTTCTCCCCATTACATGTATCTCCTCCTAAACACCCCCTTTCCTTGCAAGATACCAAGTAGACCTATCATTCCTCTGTCTGTTCTCCTACTACTGATGATTTGTGTTCTCTGTTTGTCTAGATGAGGTTTTTTTAGGTTTCACAATTCAAATCTCTAGTTTTCTTACATGTACTGTTTCTGTTCTTCATGATACTGCTCCTTGTTCTCCATATTCTGCTCCAGTAACATCTGATTCTGCTGGCTCAGGATCTGAATCTGACTCAGGAGATGATGATTTTCTTCTTCCAGATTTCCCTTTAGACGTGACAGCAGCTATTAAACAAGAAAGATTAATCTCTCCTCTGCACCCGGTTCCCTGGAAGCACATCATAACCAAGCTAATACAACAGCATAGCAACCTAGGATATGAATTGATAAAACTTCAAAGTATATGGCGGTATTATTATGACCACATAGCTTGACCTTTTATATATAGCGTGCCAAAATCTCCACACAATGAACGCTGGCACATCAAAAGGAACACAGCAGCGTACCTCCCTACAGCTACTCACCTCACAGTGGTTATCCAGTTTGGTCAGAGAAATATCCATGGACTGGTGCTGTTCTTTCAGTTCATCGTAGCGAGCCTGCCAGCGATTCAGCTCCAGCTGAGAGTTGTTCAAGGAAGTTTTCAGTTCTTTAGTGTGTGAATGCAGCCCTTCATACTCTGCCTTCAGCTGGCTGTGCAAGAAATTCACCCTAAACATGAAGAAGCCAGCAGGCTTATGAAGGACACTTCATAGAAAGCACCTCACATTCAAAAACCACAACATCAGCATGCAGCTGTCACTAAATCAAACATTAAGTTCCAAAGACTAACTCCTAAAGACATTTTTATTCTATGCACATAATGAAAGTAGTAATAGCATTATAAATTGCTTCAAATCTACAGAAAAACTGAAAGGAAAATAGATGGAACATAAAACTGCTATTTCCTCAATGTGTAAGAAACACACCACACATTTCTGAGGCACAATATATTTAAGAGCATTTGGATATAAAGACAGCTCTATTTGGCACAAATAAAGAACAATCAAAGAATTTTCTTCCTGATGTATGAAATAGGAGCATCAAAGTGTCCTGAACTGTGAGACGTTGAAATGTTGCAAGATGATACTATGGCATTCTTTTATAGCTTTGGTAAATCTACAAACATCTACAAATCATGAAGGCATAAAATTAAATAAATAGGTAAATAAAAAGATAAAGTTCTGCATCTGCTGACAGACGAAACCTTGCTCTCTACCAGCTTTGCTATGAACATTTTGCAACATCTTCCTTCGTCCCCAGAGAAGCTGAGTAGAAAACATAAAGCTTGAGGAAACCTGCTTTGCAGAGCTCAGCAGTGTTCTCAAGTACATGACAACTGGGACAGCATATGAAACTTTCATGACTGAACTTATATGTGATTTTTCAATATGATTCAATCTGATATTGCTTTAACTTGATATGACCTTGACTCCTTACTTGTACCAAACTATTTCTGAAAATGCCTTTTTAAGTATAAACAGTAGCACTGAACTGGTTTTAATAGAGAGAGCCCCAATAGGGATATAGGTTGTGGGAGATGGTACAATTTAGTGCTGCAGTATGTAAAGTTCAGATGCTAGCTCACACAAGAAGCTTTGACATGAGCTAACAGTTACCCAGCGATCATATGAATCAATAGGTCCACTCTTAATAACAAGAATCAAGTCTCTCTTGGGTATTAACAAATGGCAGCTTCCTCTGAGCAGCAGAAAAGAAACAGCAATGGTAACTCCTAGAACTAAAACATTGTGTAAAAAAACGGTAACGTGGTTCTCCTTGAGGGAAAAAAAAAAATGGGTAGGAACCATTTCATGGAACTCTAAATATTATTGGGGGTTTGAGGTATTTGTAGTTCTAATTAAAGATGAACACTTGGAAACAATTCAGTACAGAAACACTTGCAAACTGAACCACACATGGAAGCTTGTTTTGAATGAGCTAAAGTCCCAGGATCAGACCATGTTTGAAGCATCGAATAACAGTATTTGCTGACAGTGTCCATGAAGCTGATAATCTTAAATTAAACACAATCATCAAATTAACAAGATACAAATTGAGAAAAATTAACAGACATTAATTAAGGTATTCTGGAGCTATAGTTAACACAACACAGCAAAACAACTGTGTATGTTGCTGCATTGACTTTTTAATTATATACACAATAATTTATCAAGGTAACCATACCTGTCCAGTTCTTCCCTCAGCTTCTGATTTTCCCCCATAGTTACTGCATTTGATCTCCTCTCTTGTTGCAGAGCCGCTCTCTCAGTTTTTAAAACTATTTCCAACTCTTCCAATTCTGCTTTGTGTTTCATTAAACTGTTGTATCTGCAAAAACAAGAGCATCATATTCTCACAGCCTTCATTTAAACATTTTTCTTCCCCTAGTTTAAGATGTTCAAAAGGTAACATCACAATGACCAGGAAGGCGTGTTGGATTTTCTGTTTGTTTGTTGGTTGTTTTTTGTTGTTGTTGTTGTTGTAGTTGTTCTGGTGGGGGTTTTTTTGTTTGGTTTGTTTTTTTGGGGGGTGGGGGTAATTTTTTTTGTTTGTTTTGTGGGTTTTTTTCCCTGGTCTGCTTGCTTTCATACACATTTGTGTGGTTGAACAGCTAGTAAGGCTGAAGAATTCTGCACTATACACAGAAATTCAGCTTAGTCTATAAGTCTAACAGGGAGGCTTTTAGGAAAACAACCAACTGCATTCTTTAAGCAAACTGGAAAGCAATTGCCAGAACCTTATTTCAATTCCAAATTCTGATCATGTGAGTCTCCACGGTGAGTTGGAAACTGCACCATTAAACTGGAATCCCATTCACAAATAATTGCCAGTGGCAAGTTTGAAAAACCTGACTAAAGAGCAGAAAGCAGTATTCAAAAACCAACAAGAAATTGGTGGAACGAGCAACTGTTTATTAGGTAATAATATAATGCATATTAGACAATATGCATAGGTAACAGCATCTCGCATAGGTAATAATCTCCTGCATAATCCAGGCAGATGACGAGGCCAGTATCAGATGATGGCAAAGCACCTAGGGCCGATTCACCTGCTTGGGTAGTTCAACTTGTGAGGAACCCAAGAACCACAGCAATGTTCACATTCAGGTTCCCTCTGTTCCCTGGTGCACACTGTTTGTACACACATCATTCAGGGCGAGGAGACGGGCAGAGACAGAGGGCAGACGCCATCAACTCCATCTTTAATTTCACCCTCTGGAATGCTGAAATAACAGAGGTGTGGAACAACTGCCCTGACACTTGGCACAGGCATTGATCTGGCAGGCTCAGCCTCCCTGAGCTGCTGCACCACCTGCATTCAGAAAACACTGCAAAGAACGAGGTGGCTTGAGACCATAAGACAGTAAGCTGTTCTCAGAAGGTTTTCTTTCCTCTGGTGGCCTCTGTCAGGGTCTGTGCCCATACACACACAACAGCAGAAGCCACTGAGGACAATGGTACAGTGAAAATCAAAAGTCATCAGTAAATTTTTCTGTGGCTTTGATAAAATGATATTGCCCTGAAACATCCCTGGGCAGATACACCTGTACCAGCCATGGAGAAATACCCTTCTAAGCAATTTTCAAAGAGTAACTCAGTGGAAGATGCAGGATCGCTTGAAAAAGCTGGAGAGAACAAACATCATCTATCTGCGACTCTTGTCCCAGCAGAGATGACTGCAGAACACAGTTACTCTGCAGTCACGAAAACTTCCAAACACAAACAAAAGCAGCAGACAGCACCAAATACACTGACTCCTGCCAACTTGATTTTCTTTCAGGCTACCATTCCCTTCATCCCAGGGTCAAATTACAGCTTGTCCCAAATTCCAGTCCATTGAAGGGCCACACAGAAAAGCACCTGTCTCCTAGACAAAAGCTGCTTTTTGTTATTCATTCCCAGTAACAGCAGTGGAGTTTAATTAACCTTATTTATTTGTTTTTTTCCTCCATTCAGCACCAGGACATTTCAAATTCAATGTCTGTACAACAAATGGAAGAACTTGAAAGCAGAGGAAGGTTTCACATCCCGCTCCAGGCAGGACTTAAGACATGTGTGCCAGTCCAGAGTCTGAAAAGACCAACTCCACAGTCAGTCCCTTGGCAGACATCACCATGGCTGTCTCTGCAGAAACTGTTGTGAATTCTTTTGCTGTTTCTGTATGATAGGGCTAGTCCTCTCATTTTTATCCAAGCTCTTTAGTTTTTTAAAGAGGGCTACTTAGAGGGAAGCAGTATACTGGTCCAGTTTTATCAGCTTGGCCCAGCTCCAAATGCTGCCTTTGAGCATGAGAACCCCTGAGGTTGACCACAGCTGTTCCCCTAGGTATTCGGTGGAAGGTAAGAAAGAAGAGACTGTTGGCAAAACTGCAAGGGATTCTGCATGGAGTTTATCACTCGAGCAGGATTTGTGCAACCCAACAAGCTCTACCACCAGGGGCAAGGTTACCCATCCTGTAGGCTATTCAACACATTAATGTTTGCTCCACTTCTTCAAGCATCAGGCACTTGATCAGAGGGGTTTTATAAAGATTTTCTTCTACATAAATAAAAATCCATTTTAGCTCTGACGGAATCCATTCCTAGTATTGAACAATTTTATTACTCTTTACTCCTTTTGGCTTTCACTCTTTCTGCTGCTTTGTTACCTACTGTGGGTAGGTATTTGTGACTCGGAGAACTTTAAAAGTGCTCAGCTATGACAAAAAGCATGTGTCAAAAAAGAAACAAACCAGAAAAATAATTACCAGCCAGTATTGATAACACAATACAAGTCATTGCAATATGTAAGCCCTCCCCAGCAGGGATTCTGTTTTTCCAGTGATATGAGGTTTTCGAGTCTCTGCAGGATTAGACTTTTCCAGAGTAAGCCACACAGAAACACTCAAGGATCTTCTAGCCAACAATAGTTAATAAGTTATCTCCCCCTAGTAATGTGAAATATGTAAAGCAATTTAAAAAATGCAGCAAGAGTTCAGTCAATGTCCATTGAGATGAACACCGCAAAGACAGGAAACTGCTATTAATGGTGAATGATCCTAACATACTAACTCTCCTCTTCTTGCTATGTCAAACCCACATGTCTGTGATTTGCTGGGCTATGACAGGCCATTTCACCACAGTTACACACAACCCATTATTAAATCCTCACTGCAGTGCTAATACTCTGCAGACAAAGCTGAGGGAGGTTTAATGAAGTTTGATCAGGTGCAGAAAACATTCTGTGGTTAGAATGCATCAGAACAAGCTACACAAACCTTGGGGACCCTGGCTGCGCATGGTGTTAGGACTCCACAAACTAAAGTTGCTGTAGAATTTTCTAGACAAGCTGCAGACATAGGTTTGCGCAGGAGCGCAATCCCACTTTAAATAACAGAACTATGATTACAATGCTGTCAGCAACTGAGAAAAAACAATTACAATTGGGACAAGCAAAATCTGTCTCTTAGACACTGCACAAGCAAACTTCTTGGCTGCGCTGAGCTGCTCTGGGCAGGTTTAGCAGGTGGTGCTGAAGTTGAAAGTGAGATATTTCATCTTCACAGTTAAATGCCTCAGAGTGGCAAAAACAAACAGTTTTCTTACAGCTGTTTTTCTAACTTTCGCCCCTCTGCTCCCTCAGCCAGCTGAACCACACACAGCACCCGGGGGGAAAAACAAAATACACACACAAGAAGTGGCTGGTCTCTTTCCTCTGACAGGCAAATGGAGACACATGCTGTTCTTGGACAAATCACCTTGATAAGCCTTTTGAGACTGATCTGCTGAGGAGGACGCTGCACTCTTGAAACTGCCAAAATCAACCTGCTTTGAGAGTACAGAGAAGGCCACCATCTGCTCCCCTGCAACATCTCTTGCTGGCAGCTCCCAGTCCAAATTGTTAAAGTTTAAAATGGTGATTTGAGCACTTATCACTAAAGATAACCTAATTTTGAAAAGCCATGTTTTCCTTGGGCTAGAACTGTTTAATAATTGGTACTCATCAAGACAAAAAAGAACACAGCAAACCACCTCAACACACTGCAGTGTGATAATCTCACGCAATGCCACAATCAATGAGAACCATTAATCAGTCTGAGAGGCTTGGTAAGCAGAAGCAGTGCCTGCGTAATCACTTACAGCTCATTTAGTTGACAGCCGAGCAGCTGTCCTGTCCCACAGCCCTGGTGGATACTTTAATCACAAAAGGTTTATTTCTGCACTTTATCAAAATCTACTGCACATTGTATTGCCAGCTCCTTAGTCTTTGAGAAAGACAAGTTTAACACCAGTTTTTAGTCCACCTGCAAAGATTACTACTAAGTTGCTCTGAACGCTCATGGTCTTGCAGAGAAACTGAACCTAAATACAGATATTTTGAGGAAAATCACTGAATTGTACAAGAGAAGTTGAGGGGTAGGCAGAGCAACATTTGTGTAGCTGTACATTATCTGTGTTGTTCAATCCATGCACAATTGTCAGAAAATGACAGTGACTAGAGACTAAACAATACACAGATTACTCTCATTTCACAATTCAATTGAAGGGCCCGAAGCAAAAGCCTTAGACTGCAAAAACTAGAAGAAAATAAATAATACATCACTATCTCATAGTTAGCTCAATACGGCTTCCTTCAGAGAGCCTCTTTCGTCATGAGGTTGATGCCACACACAGTCTTCGATGATGTAAACTTCTCAAAGCACATTCTACTCACATACAGGTAATTACCTAGGTGACTTGCAGACCTTACTGTATGACTAGAAAAGACATCCCACATAGTGGAACTGCAAGAATCTGTTTTTAAGGTTGCATGTTATTATACCACAGATTCTTAAACTTATTAAAGCCATTTAATCTACTTCTGACAAAGCATCCCCAAGACCCGGGCCCATATTCAGTAAATATTACCAGTCATCTGTGGTCTGCCAGCTTTAAAGGTCTAAAATCTACAGCGCTGCAAATATTTTGATGTAATTTCCTAATGACAGCACAAATGACAAGACGCTTTTTCAGGGGAAAAATTTATGTAGTTTCAATTTGTAAGTGGAGACCAACATTTAAGGCTAAAATTGTACCATGGGCACGTTCCAGCTACTCTATATCCCTGAGCAGTGAGCGTACCTCTCACCCAGACCTTTGTGCTCCATATCCAGGGTTTTGTGTAGTGTTTTCAGGCAGCTGTGCTGGTTTATTAGCATTTCATACTCTGCAGACTGCCGTTCATGCAGTGAAGCAAGGTGTTCATGGTCCTGAAGCAATGACTCATACTCAGCTTTCAGCTGCTCCTTCTGTTTCAGTAGATTTTCATTCTCATTCTCCTTGGCTGTCTGCTGATTTTGGAGTAGAGAATTCTGGGCCATCAGTGAAGCACTCTGGGAGCTCAGGGTTGAATTTTCTACCTAAAGTTGCTCAAATAAAAAGCAGGCATTACTTATTTACACCTACTGGTACATACAACAAACACAGTAAAAGCTTATAACTGTATAATCAAGAATGCATCCATTGCTTTGTAGACTAAAGACACCTATGGACAATTTGGCACTATTTTGATATTACTGCTGGTAGTATGCACCATATAAAGCCATGCTATCAGTGTTCTGAAAAGTATCAGGATAATCTCCAAACTGAAAAAACCCACTGTTTTACTAGTAGAAGCTTTTGAGCCTGAAGACCAAGACGAGCTGGAATATTTGCAACTCAACTGCATCTCTGACAATCATGTACAAAGCCAAAGTTGTATACAAGTAATGAAAACTTAAGTTCACCCAAACTCAACAAAAATAACTGCACCACTATGTATGGGGCAACACTCCTAACAAGTCTGATTTCAGTAGATAGGTAGTGCATTGATTTTATATGTTGCTTATATACTTCAATTACAGGAGAAATAAACAAAAAGAAAAAAGAAAAACATGTGAACATGAGAGGGGAAAAGCTTGAGAAGGGAAATCCACATTAAAGAAATCAGAGCTGATCCAACGTTGTCCTTCAAAACTGTTCTCTTTCTCAAGCTAAGTTTATTTTTTCAAAAATTAATGTTTAAGAGTATCTATTTTCCACTGGCAACTTTGACATCTTGTCTGACAGTATGAAAATGTTGACTGGAACCCACTGCTACAATGCCTCTTGGGAGCTGACTTGTGTCCTCTTCCCTTTTGTTCCAAGGTCTTTCACAGGCACGGCATTAACAGAATTAAAAAAGCAAAGATCTTTTATTTCAAAAGTGCAGCTTCTAGAACAACACGTCTGGATTTTGCTGTACTGACTTAAAAATTCTCTCTAAATAACTACCTTCTTAATGAAGGTAGCTACAGAACCAATTTTCCTCCTAGCTCGGAGAAATTCAGACCTCAAATTAAGCTCCACCTTACAGGCTTCATCATTACATCACGAGGTTGGTCTACCAATACAAATATTTTCTTATTAGCTGTCATCTCCACGCTACTATAATCAAATCCAGTCACTGGCACAGAGGTGCAATGTTGTCCTGACCTGGAGTTTGGCCGTCTGCGTCTGCAGGGCAGTGTTGTGCTCCTGAAGGAAGACGTTTTGCTTCTGTAGTGTCAGGATCTGATTGTTGAAGGAGACATTCTGTGTTTCCAAATGCTTCAGCTGTTCTTTAAGCAACTGCTTCTCTGTATGCAGGGCTGCATTCTGAAAGAGACATGGCATTGAAGGGGTGACACAAGAAATGAAACAGCTGTCCTGGTCATTTGGAGTCCTCTCAAAGAGGAGAGTCAATTAGTGACGATCATTTGGCAACAAATGTGCAAAAGCTAACTCTTTCCAGCATTAAATGAAGGTCGGACAGATGTTATACACAGGATTAATCCCTGCAATTATGTTATAAAATACATATATAGCATTCAAGTCTCATGCAGTCCTAAGAGATACCTGAGGAATTTGGTAGACTTATGTGCTCCAGAAACCCCACCAGATTCCTCTAAGCAAAATAATCCAGTTCCCAGCAACCCACTCTTGATCACAAGGGGAGTCTGAGATAACATGAAATCAGAGAAGGCTTACATTCCTTTCCAGTTCAATTGCCCTGTCCTTCAGTTTCAGCAGCTCCACAGTAGTTTCTCGGTGTCCTGTTTCCAATTTCTCATTCATTTGGTGGTTGGGAATGAGTTTCTCTGCAGAACACCTCAGTGACTTCTGAGCATACTGCCCATCCTGTTGAGTCTGTTTAAGTGCATCCAAGTCCTTCTTTACCTGTAAAGCCAACAAGCAACAACCTTCAACACTGATTTAACAGTGGGATTTTATTAATAATGATAGTATGCAGTTCCTCTCTTGGAATGTAGGGATGGCTTCACAGATGGGGAAGCTGAGACACAGATAGGTGGAATCCATGTCTCTTGGCCTCCAGTCAGGTGCTCTTTGACTCAAGCTCACTGTCACCTAACAGTCTGTTCTTAGGTGTTCTTAGATTGAACTTAGGTTCAACAGTAGTCTACCTCAGCCTATGCTCTCATTGAACAAAGCAGAAAACCACCATGGCAATGAAAAAAACTATGTGAAAACAGAGATCTGCACATAGTGGTCATGTAAAAAAAAGACCAAACCCTCCTGCCATGCTCCTAGTGCAACATTCTTGCTGAAATTGGTGCCATTATACAGGGTGTTTCAAAAAGATGGACCCAATTTGAAATCACCATATCTCTGCAACCACAAATTCAACTATCATCTTGATGTTGTCCATACAGCAGGCAGAGGGAATGTAGAGCATTTATCAAAAGGTTACTAAAACCTGATTACACAAAAATTTACAAATGCTGTAACGAGTTATTGTAACATGTTTCCATGATGAAATATACTGCTTTGAAACTGGGCTCATCCTTTTGAAATGCCCTATATAGAAAGGGACAAGAGAAAACAGTCCAGTCAAAAAGGTTTTCAGGAGTGCATGTATGTGGAGTGGGGGACATAGAAATAACTTGTTCTTGCCAAGTTAAAAAAAAAAAATAAAGCACGTGAATCTGCAAAATCACATAATGAACAATTAAAATCTGGTTAACCTCTTACCATATTTAGATCATTCTGTAACTGCTGGTTCAAGTTCAGAGTGTCTTTCACTTGAGCTTCCAACATCACAATCTTTTCCTCTTTCACAGCTAGTGCTGTTTTTAGTGCTGATTCAGTTTTGCTCTCCAGAATCTTGTATTTTCTGAAAGACATGAGAATAGCTTTCTAGTGTCTGCCACTATGATATGAGCCATCTATGTAGGAGACTTCACCTTCACTCATTCTGAATGTCACCACGTTACAGGATACACATTTGCTTCTTCAGGAATATGATTTACTCTACTGCCGCAGATCCCTACTGATATATTATAGCTGGGAAACCTGCTTTTGGAAAATCAAATCAGTTTTAACAGAGGTAATGCTAGCATTGTTCTACAGAAATATCTAAGAGCTATATAACTTAAAAGTAAGTAATTTTTTATCTTTCTCCTCTAATGACACTACAGAAATCTCTTCTAAAACCTCTCCTGTAAACTCTTGAGGAGAAAATACCACAGTAGATTCTAAAGACTCCTACAAGATGGGTAAGTTTCTCTAATCAGGTCTTACCACAAGAGACCTATATATGTTTACAAGGTTTGTTGGGGCTTCTTTGTTCATTACTACAGGACTTGCAAAGGAATTCCTGGCAATCAGGAATTTCTTAGGCAATATTTATTGTTGATATTAACTGGTGACTGGATTTCCAGTTACATGGAGTAATGACATACACTGTTCGATAGACACTATTCTTACTTGTAAAGAGAATATAAAGAAGAATACACACTGAAATAGTTACCCAGCTACTCTACAGGAGAGTAGAGTGAGACTAGTAACACTGGCTAGCGTGGAGAGAGAAAATGGCATTTCTTCCATCCAAGAAAAAGTTTTGCAAAACTTGCAGTATACTGACAAGCTTGCTACAGAAACACATGTGTGATGTCCAGAACTGGCAAGGGTAATTGGAGTGAGTCAGATGAGAACCAAAAAGGAAGGGAAAGGGCTTGAGTTAGGCTGAGGAAAAGCCTGCAGTCAAAAGAATGACCAAGAGAGCTCAGTTTCCTTACGCGTCGTCATTGCCATTGTCATCCTGTAGCAGGAGCTCTTTGTTCAGTCCTATCTTCTCCAGTTCCTGGCTCAGTTTGTCCAGTTCACTAGACAACTGTTGATTCTTCAGCTTCTCATGGACCAAATCCTGTAACAGCACTAACATGATTAGTTGCTGTGCAAATGGTGATGTTAATTATCCAGCACTATAGTTTTCTTGTTTTGGTTTTTTAAATGTACTGAAAAAGTCATTGGATAAAATGCTAGTTCCAAGAAGGTCTGCTAAAATTCTTCAGTGACAGTTGAGTGTAGAATTAAATTGATTGCTTTTATTTATAGTTTACTAGGAATAAATCTGGAGAATGCTTCTCTTGGCCTTTGTCTCACTCACTGAACTGAATTACTTCTGCCGGGACTGGCATCCTGCCTGCCTGCCAAAAGAGGGAAAGTGTGCAGGCCAGGAGACACCCTGCCCTTGTGCCTATGCAGGGATGTGACCAGGTCAGGGGACATCAGCAGAGGGAGTTCCCACCTCTCAGCCAGCATGACAAGCCCTGCTGCAAGGCCCAGCCAACAACTGCACACACAGAGGAGTGACAGCACTTCAGTGTGAAAGTTTCCTGAGATCCTACAGTTAAGATGTTATTACCAAGGGACTTGGTAATAATGCATTTTCACTATTGACTCTAAGTTTCTGACGTATGGTAAGTAACTGCCAAATTATTTAAAAAGCATAATTACACTGTTGTGTAAGAGACAGGAGGGTTCTGGAGACTACAGAGTCTGGTATCTACTGGCCTGTTCTGGTTTCCTTTAGGTTTCTTTGGAAGGAACTTAAGCAGAACAAGACAAGGAAGTAATACGAGGAGATTTGATGGAGTTGTACCAGAAGGTATTTTGGGACAATGCTTTGCAGTTATGTCAGTAAAACACTCTGTATGGAAGTGGCCTGAGAAAACACAATACCATCCTGCATATTTAAAAAAGTCATATAATTTTTGGTGCAGTCAAGTTCAGAGATTCCTACCATTCAAAATTCTCTGAAATGCAAATCTAACATAGAGAACTACATTGCTGCTGTTTCTGCTCAAAAATTTTCTTAAACAAGCATGAGGAAAGAAAAACAAAGTTACTGAAGCACTTCAAGAAAGAAAAAAATTATCCAGTATGTCAAACAGTGGCAAGAATAACAAAAATACTTTGTTAAATATAAACCATAAGTATTCAAATAGTCCTCTGATATCACAAATTTAGCAACATATTCATTCACATGGCAACAAGAGAAAATAGGTAAAGTTAAGGTCAGTACCAGTCCACGTACTGTAAACAGGGCCCTTTGACATCCATGAGCATCTAGTAGAATATATACAAAGCAACTAAGGAAAATAAGATAACGTGTCTGTACAGGTCTGCATCCCTGGAAATTTGCAGAAGTCTGAAAAGGGGAAGATTAAAAAGGAGCCTTCTCTAAAATGCTATTATTTTATTTTTTAGGGAAATTTGACAGAAACACAACTTGGGACTGTTTCATATGTTTCTCATAAAACTTTTTTCCTCCTCAAAATTACACTAGTGCTTCAAAAACTTAACTAAAATGAAATCTTCAAGTAATCGCTAACAGCATTGGCCTTGCTAAACTTATTTATTTCACAGAACTACTGCAGCATTGACCATTTTCCTTTGAACGCTCTTTCCCAGGAAATCCTGTTTCCCATGGGGCATCAGCAGCTGAGGCAGGCAACCAGGGCAAGTTGCAGTAACCTGAACCTATTCATAGGCCACTTGTCAGAGTGTCAGGTTCTGGCACACACACCATTAGTTTGCTGATGTCCTAATACTAATTGTGTATTTTTAAAAGATGACTACTAGGAAAAGTGCAATTACTGCATTCTGCAGCGGAGAGGGGTGCGGGAAGAGATCGCTGCTTAACACGAGAGCTGCTCAGTGTGCTCTCACTCTGCACAGAAGCTTTCGGGAAACAATGCTGTAGGTAGGTAAGAAGCAAAAACTTGGCGCAGCTGTTTTGGAAAGGGTTCAGCTGGGATGATTCTTGTCTTGGCTAAGTCTGTTTGAGAACAGGGATGTTAATGTGTCCTCAACAAGTACTCTAATTTCTAGGATCAAGAGTCTATCTCATCTGCAGGAGCTCTCATGTTAGCAAACAATTTTGTGGTCACAGAGTTAGAGAAAAGTATCAAAGCCTTTGGTTTACAGCTTCCACGTGGGACCTGTATGAAAACCCTATTCTGCATGAAAAGGAGATGTCACTTGGAGACTCTGTGTTTGTGAACATAAAGTGGTACACTGCAGTTTTCGGCAGGTTCCACTTTCCGAGACAACACTATCCAGTGACGGCTGGTAACGCTGTGAAGATATAGCTCGCGTATTAAATAGTCATGGGACAGATGTCTCCCTTTGGTACTTCACAGAGTTGAAATCAAAAATAGCATCATATTGAAACCAGGAGTACTATTTTGCTTACCTCTCTCAATGTAGCTAGTGTTCTTTTATCAATTGTAACTTGCTTTATGAGATCTTTATTGTCTTTTTCAAATTCTTTCAGTTTATTAGATGAATCTCTGAATCGAGCAATTTCCTTTTCTAGTGTCTTGTTTTCTTTCTCAGCAGCTGCCAGCTTCACTGTACTATCATCCAAAATAGCATCTTTCAGCTCCACTTGCTGCCAAAGCCGTTTCGTTTCTTTCTCTAGCATTTTTTTGTCTTTCTCAAGCTGAGACATTTCTTGTTCTAGGGCCTTGTTCTCCTTTTCTAACCTCTCCAGCCGTTTGGCAGAAATCTTTAGCTCCTCAAGGTTTCTCTGGAGGACCTGATTTTCACTCTCCATTCCCTGTACTTCTTTTTCTAACTCCTGGATCCTTTTGCTGCTGGTCGCCACGATTTGCTGAAGTCTCTGGTTTTCAGAGTTGACACTCTGATAGCTTAGCTCCAATCTCTCTGATTTCTTGCTCATTGCTTTTAACATTTCCACATTCTTTCTCAAGTCCTCTTTCTCCCTTTCCAAATCTTTATTTTCTGCTTCTATTTGTGCCATTTTTGTGCTGGTAAATCTCATCGTCTCCACCACTCTCCTAAGCTCCAGATTTTCTTCATCCAATTGCTTGTTGTCCCTTTCCAGGTCCCCAAGCCGGATGGAAATATTCTGCAAGGTGTCCAGGGATTTTCTTAGCTTCCTATTTTCCACTTCCAGATCTCCATTCTCTTGTTCAAGAACTTCCACTTTCTCTGTCACTATTTTCATCGCTGCCGCTTTCTTTGTGAGCTGTTCATTCTCCCTCTCCAACCGATGCAGCTCTTTTTCCATTTCTTCCACTCTTTCTACTTTTTCTTTAACCTGGTCAAAATCCTTTTGCAATTGCTTCTTCTCAAATTCCAGCTTGCTCAGTTTGCTACTAGTCTCTGTAACTGTTTCATGAAGGATCTTGTTCTCTTTTTCAATATCTTTTACTCTTGCCTCGCTGCTCACTTGAGATCTTTGTCTCAGGGATAAGACCACTTGATTAAGGTGATCGTTTTCTTGTTTAAGGTCCTTTATCTACATGAATGATAAAACAGTCATGCAAACGTTACTCATTTACTGTACAAAATGCAGTATAAATTAGTCCTGAAGCAGACAGATGGTTAACAAAACCATGTCCATTTAATCCAAGACAAATTTCTCAACAGCTTTCCCTGACTAAAAACAAGAACCCAAACTAATGAAAAAAAAAGTTACCTCTGGTAAGCCACGATTCTAACAAATTAAAATAATGATATATTCCTGCTACCAGCTAAGAGGGTAGAGGCAGAGGAGAAAGTAGACAGGTGACCTCCAGAGAACATCTTGGAGAAGATGCTTTGCTAGGAATCATTCCTAATAAAGGGTATTTTTCTGTCCAGGTTTACATCCATCTTGGGGATCTAAAGACACAAATTATCTCTGATAAGGTGTCAGAAGCCCCAAAACATTTGAAAATTTATAGCAGGCAGATCTCACTAAGGACACAGTTTCTGTAAGAACAGTACACTTACACCACTGGTCAAATTTCAGCTGAAGCAAATATGGCTTAGACTGTAATTTGCACTTGATTCTTATCTAGACAATATCCACAGAAATCAGAAACAACTTAGACCCGAAAAAAATCAGAATCTGCCCTTTTCTGATAGTTGAGGATACTTCTGGTTTTACTTCCTGCCCTTTCTGTGAAGTATTCTTTAATTCTTACTACAAAAAGTCTGCATGTGTTCTAACTGAAATGCAGGACTTTGATAGTTTCCCAGGTAGAAGTCTGGGAAAGAATCCTTCAAGATGATAAGCACTACACAAATAAGACATCTTGTTATTTAAACTTCACCCCACAAAACTTGGAGTAAATTTAATATAGATTGACAATATACAAGCCAGTCTCCAATTACTTGTGCCTGTATTTTCTTCGAATTAATACAGATGATACCTTGTATGAACTTAGCATAGTTTCAAGGCATTGCACATGAACTGCAGTACAGTAGTAAAAGCTGAAGGGCATTTAAAATATCAATCCAGAAGACATAAATGCATCTTTTGTCAGCATCTTTTTGAAATAGATCAAAAAATGTTGGGTGGCTAAAATGCCCGATCAAACCAATCAGGACTTATAGCTGGCAGAAGACCAACC
Source organism: Nesoenas mayeri (assembly GCF_963082525.1). Lineage (NCBI taxonomy): Eukaryota > Metazoa > Chordata > Aves > Columbiformes > Columbidae > Nesoenas > Nesoenas mayeri. Next base: position 17,982,507 of record NC_137548.1, on the reverse strand, counting down.
TTTTGCAATAAAATAGGGGTTTATTTGTACATCCTAAAGCCAGTTGGTATCCTCCTTAGTAAGATCCGGGACTTTTTTTTCCCCCCAAAGAGGGAAGGTCTGTCCTTGCCCGAAGAGGCCTTTTACCTACATTTGAACAAGTTCGGCTTGCACTTAATAGCTCTCAAATTGCCTCATCTCCCCAAGAGAACCAAATGCTCTAAATGGCATCAAGTAAATTACCACTACTGAGTATATGCTTTTATATTATATCTGTGAAGTTTTCACCTGTCTGTCTTTGTCAGCTTTTAGAGTCTCCATGACAACTTGTAGCTGTTCTTTATCTTTTATCAGCTCCTCGCTCAAGGTCTCCAGATCTTGATTACTTTGCTTCTCTTTTTCAATTTGATTTTGCAACTTCTCAATCTGTGTGAAGAGAACACACCAAAACACATCAGCCACAGCTTGACACAACGACTGTTCACACTAAGTTACTTTGAAGACCAGAGAGGAACGAGATGGGGACTATGAAAGATGTCATCCTTCCATTCTGCAGCTTGTTAGTCTCAGAGGAGGAAATGGACTGTTTCCTTTTTCTTACAGTGCCAAGAATCTCCGCCATGTCTATGAAGATCAGAGCATATAAGGTACAGCAGTAAGAAATGCTTCACCTGCCTGCCTCAATGCCCAGTGAGTAAGATTCCAGTGCCCACCTAGGCCCTCCATCACTGATGGCCCTAAACTACCAGTGAGTGCAGAGAAAGTTACTGTGACAATTCAGTGAGCAACAGAAAAAGAAAGAAGAAAAAACAAATCAGTAACAGGAAAGGTACTAAAGTTTCCAAGTTCACTTTCCCCCTCCCTGTGCTGTGTTGGCGCTCTGTTTTTCCCCAGCAGGTGACAATACTGGATTTGAAAGATTTGTGAATAAGGTTCCAGTCCTACAATGAATAATGTCTTCTTGCTCCCTCCCTTTTGAAAGCTTTGAAAGCATAACACACTAAGCACTGAAAAGCAGCAGCTCTTCAGTATTTAGAAGCAAGGGGTTCAGAGACTAGGCTTCAGGAATTATTCCTTTTTATGCTTGTGAAGTCCTGCGAACACCTATTGCACAAGTATCGGCTCATTGTTTTGTGTTGGTATTATAAACTTTGCCAACAGGGAAAATGTCAATGAAAAAGGTATTCAAAATAATTCTTACAAGTGGGAAATAGCTGGAGGCTGAGCTCTGCCTATGTCAACATGTGCCTCATTACAGGAAGTGTTTAAACAAGCAGGGGCTGCCCAGATTGGAGATAAGAGCTTAACAGTTAGAAATGTAACCATGTTAAGGTTCATTGGTCTCAAAGGAGCTGTTCAGGGAAAGCTGGAACATAAACTCAGTAACTCAGCAATAGCTGATCCTCATTAGCACCTCCTAGAAAACTGGAGGCAAGTAAGAAACTACGGTTTACTGCTTGTTTCAGTCCAAGAAGTTAGGAATGCAGAGAAAACAGATAGGTTCTTAGACTGCTGCTACTTGACTGTGCCTGAAAGGTGGATTTTCTATTATTAGCTTCTCTGAAAACCTTCCAAAAAAGGGAAAAATACGTATGTGACTTTTCCTTCATATTGTTTCCTCTTGCAATACCTGTTCCAGCTACATGATCCTTCCAAGCTCTAGATCAACAGACAGCCAGGCATACTTGGGCAACTTTTCAAAGTCTCAGACAGGGGATGAAATCTGACTCCAGTTAAATGACTTTAGGGAGGCAAGATTTTACTATGGGTATCTCAGGAAAGTTACAAAAAACCCATGGGCCTACAGCAGCATTTGAAAAAACACTTTTTAATCTCTTGTCTTGTGTCTTCATATGTGCTTGTCTTTAACAGTCCTTAAGAACTGCTGCCCTCTCCTCTGCCTACTGTAGAAACCATTCTGCAATGAATCAGAGACACCTTCCCTATTATCCCCTTTCCCTATGGCCCACCAACTCAGGGACATGCATTTCCTCTAATTAAGTGGATACATGCGTGAGAGAAACACAAAAGCAGTTTAGAGGAACAGAAGATTTTAAAAGAAAATGTCAAAGAGCTAATGGCCTTCTAGGATGGAATTACTACATCAGTGGAAAGGGAAGAGCTATGGATGTCATCTATCTGGACTTTGTAAGGCCTTGGACACAGTTCGCCACAATATCCTTCTCTCTAAATTGGAGAGGTATGTTGAGACCCCATCTGGAGTCCTGCATCCAGCTCTGGAGCCCTCAGTACAGGAGAGATATGGACCTGTTGGAGAGGGGCCAGAGGAGGCCACAAAAATGATCAGAGGACAGGCTGTGAGAGTTGGGGTTGTTCAGCCTGGAGGAGAGAAGGCTCCAGGGAAACCTTATTGTGGCCTTTCAATACTTACAAAGGGGCTTATTAAGAAGAGGGGGACAGGCATTTTAGTAGGGCCTGTAGTGACAGGACAAGGGGTAATGGTTTTAAACTAAAACAAGGGAAATTCAGACTAGATGTAAGGAAGACATTCTTTACAATGTGGGTGGCAAAACAGTGTAACAGGTTGTCCAGAGAGGTGGTAGATGCCCCATCCGTGGAAACATTCAAGGCCATGGATGTGGCTCTGAGGAACCTGATCTAGTTGAAGATGTCCCTGCTCATTGCAGGGGGTTTGACTTGATGACCTTTGAAGGTCCCTTCCGATCCAAACTACTCTAGGTTTCTATGAAATCAAGAATATTTTATATATCATGTGTCAGATCTCTGTATACTGAGAGACAAATGCTATGTCTCAGACTATAAAATACTGTCTACTACCTTTTTTTTTTCCCCATATCTCCCTGAATGGGAGGTGAAGTCCATCAAGAACTTGACTGGCCTGTGGTATACAGTCAACAGGTCCCATCATATTCTGTGTTTCTCTGGTGAAGAGGTCACACGTTTCAACTGCTCTTAATAGTAGTGTTTCTAATTGCCATTTTTTTCATTGGTCTGATGCATACAGTGCCTCCCTTTCACCACACAGGCATTCCCCACTAGTGGTTTTTGTCGTATTTAACTACCAGGCCTGCAGGTGACCCCACCATGTCACCACATTCATCATGATCAAAATATCAAACTAATTCTGGAATCACAACTGTTGGCACCAACACAGTGCCACAACATGAGGTGCCCACAAGAATGTGCCTGGGACAAAGCCAAAGGTTGACCACAGTTGTTCAAGTGACTTCAATTGCAGATACACCGCAGGTATTGCTGAGTGCTTTAAATGCCTTGATCTCAAATTTTAAGCATGTAAATTAGAGCTGGAGTGAATTACTCATACACAACAGGCCATAAACGGGAGTGTGGAAGGAGGAGTGCAGTGAAGTGCATTTTTGCAGTTTTCCTTGTTCACAGAACAAAGCCAAGAAGCAGAACTGATCTCTCAACTTGGCAAAAGAATCTCACCAGAAGATGGATATCTGTTCTCCTTGGCAGAGAGACTGGCATTCTGCTAGTTAAAATCTGGTAATCCATGACCAACATTTCATATCCAGATTCTTTCTCCCCTTGTGCTTTAAAGCATTCAGTTAGCCCATAAGCAGGCATGAGATGACTGAAGTCTGTATCAATGTCTCACACAGACAGGTTACAGCAATATGGAAAAGGAGAAATAAGCCTTATATTCTGGATAATTTAGCAGAGGTAGGAATGTGGAAAAAATCTGACATGGAAATTTTTTATACTCAGACCAGCATTCAGCCTCTTTCCCCACTGGCACTTGGCTTGACTAATAAGAGTTTAGGATGCAAGTTACTAGGCAGGAAAAAGTAAAGCTAGTGGTTGGAGGTGAACTGAGCACTGTGTTTCACAAGGACAAGCACTGAGCTGCCATTTGAGCTAAATGTAATCACAAATAATAACAGAGTGTAACAGACCTGCATATATAAAACAGCATTTAAAAAGTGATGACCTGTATTTTTGCTACAAAGATTATAAGAACCCAGATCTTTGCAGAGAGGGAGGCACTAGAGAACTTCTAATAGCCAAAAAGATAAGAGAAAGAATTGATCCAAGACTATGGAAAGCAAAAAAGTTATTTAATAATATAGTATAACCTGAATTTACCTGCATGATCTGACTTAAATGGAAACAACAGTAAAGCTTTCAAACAAGTAAAGTAGTCCAATATGGTCATGGCTTCCTTACCTAGGAATGACTGCCATAAGATGACAAAAAGGGACACAATCAACAGTACAGTCTGACAGGGAAAAATGAGCAGTGAAACACAGCTTTTTATGAAACAGGAATAGTCACTTTGCTTACAATGATGCACCTGATTAGGCAGTGAAGAAGGCAAGACAATGCACCCATGTTAGAATGCAATTAAACAGACAGGCCCCAAAATATTTAGAGTCTTCTGGGGAATGTGGGTGAATTCCCTGCAACCCCTTGTCGTTCAGGAATGCTCACACGCACCGTGTTTAAAAGCCAGAGCTCTGTTTGCTCCTTTGAGCAAATTACCTTTTTGCTAAGCTGTTGATTTTCCTTTTCCAGTTCCACAAACTTTAGGCTGCTCTCTCTGGAGGTCAAGGAGGCGTCTCTCAGCTCTTGGATTGTGTTCTGCAAGCTCTGATTATCCTTCTCTAGCTTCAGTATGCGACTCGAAGCACATTCATTCAACTCAAACACAAAGGACTTTCTGGCTGTTGAAACATGAGAATCAGAAGGTGGCACTAACCAATTCAGAAATGTCTCCCTTCCCAGGTCCTTAAGATTCACTTGTATGAAGATAATTGCAGTCAGATCCTTATCATTTCAGCTTGACTGCTAAGTAAACACTTTGTTAAAAACAGAACCCATTTTTACAGATAACAATTAAGATCTTCAAGAAACAGAGTACCTGAACAGATAACCATCTCAAAAGTTACCTTCCTAACTCTTGCTTTAGCTATGTTAGTAGCAAATTATACTTCGATACCCTCTCACACTTCCACCAGAGGACATAAACTGAGGCAGAAAGTAAACCACTATGAACTGTTTGCTAAAACAGCAAGATGGTGCACTTCCAAAAGCTAGTGAAAACTGAGGTATTCCACCATATTTAGTCACAGAAAAAAATCTTACAAAAGCAAGTTCCAGTGCTTATCTTCACAGCTACTTTATTAAGAATATGCTGATTCAGGGATGATATTTTACTACCAGGTACTCAGGCACAGAACATCCATCAGAACGTTGATCACAGAGAAGTGTCTGAAGTTGAAATCTCAGAACTAACAAAATTTATGCGTTACAACAGAGATGTTATTTTACTCTAAGCGTTTGCACATCAAAAGTCTCACTACCTATCAGCACCAAAGTCTCATTGTTCTATTCATTTCTCTGCTCAGCACCTGAATAATTCTAAGATCAACCCTCTCTTTTGCACAGAAAAATTGCTACCCTTCACCTCAAAAACACATTTCAAATGAAACTGACTTTAACATTTTCTTTAACTCTCAGAAAATTATTCATTCCTGCTAAATAAACAGCACTATTCCATACAGCACACTGAGTGCTTTAGAACTGGCAAGTTTCTGAGAATGACAAAATCCTATTTGTCTTTCATGGAGCATCACCTGCAGAGTTTTGGTCAAATGAAGACTTGGATAAACACGAACTAAATGCTCCAGTTGAGTTCTGTCCTGAAGCAAAGACCATCTGAACTACTTTTTCCCATGTTTATTTTTTAAATGATTTTGAATAAAATATTCCAAACTAGCAGGTTAAATATTCTGCTACCTGCCACCCTAGCAGACTCAACTTGAAATCCAGGAACAGGAGGGTTTTCCAAAAGAGCTTTGCTGACTGACTCTATTTGTATAATACAAACAAGTTGCATTCAGAACAGCAACATGCATTGAAATGGAATTTCTTAAAGAGAATTATTGTAAAAGCAGGACAAGACTTGTGTGAAATAATTTAAAGTTTTGAAGTTTCATGTTATTAGTGTGGTGTTTTTTGGTTTTGTGTTTTGTTTTTCCCGTATTGTTTTTTTCCCTACTGAACAAAGGGATTATTGATGTTCTCAGTTCCTCTTACTCTCTTTTTCTTTACTTAATCAGACGTTCTGTAGCTCCAGTGCTCAAGCACTGAGCATCAGTGCAGTGAAGGAATCTCATAATTTTACATTTTTTTAAACCACTCTGTTGAGCAAATTTTTAAAGTTACATTTGACATCTTTCCTTCTATTCATGGTTAGCGAAACCAAATCAGGAAGGGAGCAAAACTTGCTATTGGAAACAAGCCGGAAAATTAGAAACATTTACATTTTCCTAAAATACTCTTAATCAAAATTTGTAAGTTTTGAGAGAATTGCGGGGGTGTTTTTTTTTTTCCCCCAAACTATTAGAACAAGCAATATCCTTGATTACACATAAGGAGGAATAGAGTACCATTCACTTCTCAAGCTAATGTAAACCTGCTCTGCAGGTTTACTAATTAAACGTAACAATTAATTAGCCATTAGTCTTTAATAAAGACAACTCAGGTCCTAGACAGCAAGTAGATTTGAGAACTAGTGTCAGACACACATTCAGCTATTTTACAAAACAAAACCATTCTTCTAGACATTCTTCTTTTCTGAAAACTGAACATCTGCTTACTCTAACTGTTCCTTTGTCCTCAAGTTAAACTGCTCCTGGTATACAAAGCCAAACATGCAAGTCTTAGCAGAATCAAGTGAGTAATTAATAAAAACTGCACAGTGAACTGCATAAAATAGCTTATATTTCCCAAGTTCCATTTAGCATTGTTATTACAGACAGAATGAACGTTAGTCACAGAAACTCATGCTAAAATCCGACTAGCGAAAGAAGTATTAGTTATGTTTGTGATAGTTACGGAAATCAAATCAACCATTTGAAAAAAAAAAATCAGCCAGTTGTTTTAACTGTACATACTTCTCGGTATCTAGTAAAAATAAATGACTTCAACATTCACTACTTCCTGGGACTTAAAGACCAGCTAATTGTCTGTACTGATTGTAATGAAGATCACAGACTCCTCTCCCAGCCATCCAGTGTTTGGTGTGACATTTCTGCTGTGTCATTTACAAAGCTTTCCGTTTTTGAATTTTTAGCATTTTAATTAAAAGTCACTCTCCCAGTGACAAACAAAAGAAAAGGAAAACATTTTAATGCTTTTGTAAGAAAGTGAAATAAACTAGAAGGAATACATTTTGGAAGTTTCAAAAATCTAAGTTCAAAGCCAAGTGGCTGACTGAGGGAAGTTCTCAAAGCTTGCACTCAATCTCTGTTCTCATCTCAGTCAACCAACCTGTATTGGTACAGGTACTTAGGTACTGAGCTGGTACTCACTGTCTGCAAGATCTGTGCTTTTAGCCAGCTGTTCTAGTTCCCAGCCCAGGTGTGCAGATTCGTTCATGCTCTGTTTCTGTGCAATCTCCAAGACCATGTTCTCCTCCAGCAGCTCTTCAATCCTCTTCTTGTCCGTGTCCCGGTCCTGTGCAAGACATGCATGAATGAATACTCATATTCAGCTTACCTGCAAGATTGCCCTATCTGCTGAACTGCTACAACCACAACACATCAAGGGTAGAAGGATCTCAAACACTGTGTGCTTTTATATTGAAATACATGTACAGCATTACATGTTTGCTGTGGGCTACCATACCTGCCACAGAAAGCACTGCAGAAAACACTCAACTGGCCTTGTTCAGAGTCAGCTCAGGTCCATGATACACTTGGAGGGAGGGTGACTGGAGTGAGAACATCCTGGGTGATGACAGGGCCAGTACAAGCCTGGACTAGTAAGGCAAGGCTGGATTCAAGCTACCTCCAGAGCTAAGCTCTTAAAAAACAGGTAGTATCACGTACTGGCACACTGGAGACTCAGCAGATACAACTGCAAATTCTACTGAGCTTTCTCAACTCATCGCATCAAATTTGGTTACATTCATACAGATCAGCAAGTAATATCTGCCTCATAATCTGGGTTTTAAAATACCCAGAAAATATATCTGGAGAATGAGTCTACCATTGCTTTTTGTGATTGTTTTGGCCATTTGCATTTGCAAGAGCCAAACTGATGCCCCAGAAGGTTCCAAATTTTTTGAAAGCATTACCCAAAAATGTATCAACTCACCCAGAAAAGCATCATCCAAAATTACCAGCCACTTCAGAAAAGCTGGAGCATGACATGACCATTATAATCCCCTGAATTGGTCATTAAACATAATTCCACACAGCAGCCTCAGTATCTGTTTCCAACACACCCAGTTGGAAGCCCTACACAGTTAAACCCCTATACACTTAAACCCACAAGAATTCAAAACACAGTGGGATAAGAGGAGGACCATTAAGTAAAATACAGAAGATGAAAGTATTCATTATTTCTAGTGGGATTATAAAACCCAATGTTGCTTTTTGCTAGTAGACAATCTGCAATTTATGTTTCCTTTTCTACGAAGCAATAAGCACACAATAATAAATTTTAGAACTTTGCGTCTTTTAAGGCAGTAATGGATTCTTAAAGTCACTGTAAAGGCTTAGGGCTTTGTTTCCAACAAGAAAGATCATTTACTACAGAAGTTTTCATTTTCTATATCTAAGAGATTTCTACTTAACTGCCAGATTTTAACATCTCCGTTATCAATATGTATGAATGAAATCTGTATTTTAAAATTGTGATATAACTTCTTGCATAAGTTTAAATTCAGTCTCACACAAAATAGCATTGGCAATATTTACACTATTAACATTATCATATTTCAAAAGTTCATGTGCACAAAGACTTCTTGAAAAGCACTGTTGATTTATTTGCCTGTCTCCACTCGTTTCTGTGACATGAATCTGTGACTTGGCATAAAAGCAGAAGTTCGAAAACTTATCATAATGAAAAAGAAAGGGCATACCAGCTCTACGTCATGAAGTTTGGATTTCAACTGCAAATTTTCCTTCTCTAATTCATGCAGTTTATCACCACGAGCTCTTGCCATTGTTAGCTGTTCTTCTAGCATGGCCTTTGTTTCAATTAAAATGATGTTGTCCTCTCTCAACTCCTAGGGATAAAAAGTAACAATGTTAACCTCTTTACATAAACTGACTTTTTGAAGGCCAGGTGACTTTCATAAACTAACACTGCAAAACAAAAAAAAAAAAGATATTTGACATGTTTCTCTGTTTCATAAAAAACTTTTTACCTGATATTTTAATAGGAGATGATACTGTATCTTTGAGTCATTAATGCATGTAAATCTAATATTTCTTATTGCTTTTTCCTGAATTTTAAAAGTTTCATGGAGTTCCTTTTGCTTTATATGAGGATAGATCAAGAGGTGCAAAGAGACTAAAGACACATAAGAACAACTGTTTGATTCCAGTTTCACTATTATAGCTCCATTTCCTTAGCCAACTCTAGTCCCCAGAAATAAGTTAATTATACTGGACTCTGAATGTTCCTTGTAAAGCAAAAAATGAAGCTCTGCGCATTCAAATATTTTATCTCCAGAAACATGAAATGTCCAAAGCATAAAATCCGGCCATGTATTCTTGCTCATGTTTTAAACACAATTATTAAATTATGTCTTATTTCAAGCTATAATACCTCGCTGCTAGCTTTTACTCTTGTTGATTCTCAGATAAGTCTTGAGTCAGAAACAGAATTTTCTACGGCAGGAACATATCAGCATTTTAAAAATTAAATGGATACAAGAAGGATTTTTGCCCAGAAGAGTTACAGTGGGGCACGAAGCAGACTATGTGACTCTCTAAAGAAATTTTCTTTTGTCTTTCTTAGTTTTCCTCCCTCCTCTCCCCATTCTCTCCCCGACTCCAATGAAATATGCAAAACCAGAAATGCACACACAGGCAGGATGAAATACTTATTGCTAGACAAAATTATTTCTGGACAACTGTCTTCAAATTGTGAAGTCTCTGCTGACATCAGTGTTCAAGTCTGCTCTCTCAGACCACAAACATCCAAACCAAGTAGATTCCTGAAAGATCACCAGGCATGCGAATCACTTTCACTAGTTAATCAGCAACTGCCTTCTCATTTTTTGGGGGCAGAATCAGCCTTAAGAAGCCTTATGTGGCCCAGTTATTTAAAACACAAAAAGCAAACAAAAAAGAAGATAGCTGCAGAGCACAGGTTAAGAGTGTCTGATGACAGCCACTCCCCTTGCCTTTTGATACCGCAGGGGGCCATGATTTAATAGCCTTATATAGCCAGTAATCTCAGTTGTCTGCGGCATCTTGACTGTAGATGGCATAATGTGGAAAGTCTAACTTATGCAGTACCATATTGCCCATGATGTCTCAGTGGGTCAGCTACCAACTCGCAAAGTACGAGAGCAAAAAATTCCCTGCTAGATTAGTATTATAAGGACAAGTATGTTAGTGCTTGTGAAGTGGTTCAACTACTGCAATTAAAATCTCTGAATATGCAAGTAACTAAAATAATAACAATACTGAAACATTGGTTTTACAAAGCCAGCATTTTGGACCAAGTCTGATCCAACAGGGTCACTTCAGGATGAGCAAACTAAAAAGGCTGACACTAAACAGATGACAGACCGGGAGAAGCACAGGACACAGAATGTGCTGGGTGTCATGTAAACTGCTGCAACACCTGTAACGAAACAGCAACACGACACGAGTTTACTTTGCTAGATCACCACACTCCATCTGGCCCACTGCCCTAAGAAGTAAGGTGGTGTCTGACCTCAAAAACATGGCCTCAGAACTATGCCCAGAACTGCTTACCAAGCAGGAACTAATTATTTTAGTGTCTCATGAAGAGCCAAGCTACGTGCCAAGTACATACACATATCCAGGCTCTGGTGCAAACCACAGATCACTGGGAGCTGCAATATATGGAAGACCGAAGCACTTTCCGTTGAGCACCCAGGTGGGGCAGACATGTCAGTTCAAAGCAGTTCTAATGCAATCTTAAATTAATAACCGGGTGGAAATGCCTGCTATGGCGAGGTCAACATCGCTCACTGAGGTTGACCTGAGGTTGTCTTAAAGTTCATATAATTTAAATAATTACTCCATGGGAACATTGTAGAGTTTCATCTCAAGACCTAGAAGGTAAAACTGTTCTAACTAAAACATGTCAGCACTAACATCTCCCAGAAGTCACTAGCATAACATAGTTCACCTAAAAATGTGTCTGTCTACAAACCACACTTGTTCAGCAATCAGCAGGTAGTGGTCATGGGATGGTGTTGCTTCCACTGGAATTAAGGTTTATTTTTTCTTTAATTAACAAACTCACCTGCATTATTTTCTAACTATAAGTTTATTTTTAAATCGACAACAAAAATGGTTAGCTGTGGACTTTTTTTTTTTAAATACACTAATTTAATAGGCAATGGATTAAAAACCCCTTAGTTTTGTATCACTTAAATTGTGATGGTTTTATATCCAACATATATAATTCTGCTTTTGTAATTTCTAAAATAAATTACATATTGTGGTTTGATCCTGTATCGCTGTGCCTTGATATGTCTTTAAGAATGTTCATTGTGTACTCACATGGTTACAATTAACTCTGGGGGTAAGTGGTTGCACAATCAGGGTGTGTTGCTACTGGAAAACTTTTCCAGAAACTAAAGTAGCAATCAGACTGTTTAAATCTGAAACTAGAGAATTTGCACACGCATCCGGACCTAGTTATTAAACAGAGCTCAACTCCCTCCCTTCTGGCAGTTCAGAAGCTGCCCCTACCGAGCCATGACACAGTTATCATCTCATGACAATCAAACATTGCCTTGGACAGCTATATGAAAACATACAAGAGATGTTTTTCCTTTTTTTAATATTAACAGAAATTCCTCCCATCATCCTGCATGGAAACGTGATTGCAGTGATAAGGGGGAAGAACGGGCAAGGCAGACTCCCTGGCCTCAGAAAACAACCCGCTCTCCTGGAGCAGCACAAGGTTCAATGGAGAGGAATGCTGGAGGGAAGCCTTCCACTGGAGTCAAGTACCTCCTCAGAGGAAGCCCAGCACTAGGCCTGCTCCTTCACATTCACAATTACAACCTCATTAAGCCATCCCAGCAGGAAGGTCTTCTGAGCATATTCATCTCCATGGTCCTTGAACGACGGTCAAATTAAAATGTCATTTCTGAACAACTTTGTCAAGACATACAGAGAAGGAAAACAACACACATGCCCAAACGTGTCACATTCACTTAAAGACTTGCTCCTTTTGCACTCTTTCCAGAATAGCTCCTTAAACCTCTTCCTGTTGCCACGGTTGATCTGTATAATGTGCTTTCAGAAACTACATGTAAGCTTGCTCGCAATTCCTAAAGGTTGTCATGGTATCATACACAGAGCACATTATATATTTTTTGCTCAGAGTACAAAATGTGTATATTAACTACAAAAAGGAAAATATTTTTAATGCCCACTTAATAGCTTTCTGCATTGATGCACAAAGGTAAACCCACCTTTTCTTCTCACTTACGGATTTGGCACTGCTTCTTAGCAACCCTGTCAAAACCTTATGAGCCTTAAGGTATCACATTACCACAGTAAAGTGGCTTACACTGTACTTTGCACATCTACATTTTCATTGCTGTGTCTCTGTAAGATTTTTTCAAGTCTTAAGACTTAGAGCTTAAGAAGCCAGTCACAGTAAATGACATGACATGAATCAGCACAGTGGTCATAATCTCTACCATGTTACATCCCTGAACAAATCCTACAACTTGGAATTGTAAGCCACAGTTTTTGAGGGAGTGGCAGGAATCTGAGCAGACACTGAACTGACCCCAGCCATTAATACTTCTTTTGAGAGGGCACAGGACCTGAGACAGATAAGAATGAAAACTGGGAGACCATGGAAAGTTGGATTCTGGCTACTATGCACAGTCTTTGTGCTACTCCACAACTATAAAAAAAGACAGAATAGTGCCCTGTGTCATCCTCTGAATGTATCAGCAGGAAAACAGCGGAGTCTGCCTGATGCTACCACTGCTCAACACTGGCGGTCCATGGCTGTGCCAAGACTTGATCCATGATGGAAGAGGGAGTGGTGAGAATGTGAAACTCTCTGGCTATTCTAGACCACAGACCAGCCTGCAGACAGCTGTGCAATCCTGCTGCATATTAGAACAGCTCAGCCCCTAAAGCAGCAACAACTTTTGCTAGAGTCCACACTGTGGCCTGGAATTAGAAAAGTGACAAATTGATCAGAAATATCCTTGTCCCACTGCTGTATTTCAGGGAGGTATCCTTAGAAAGCCAACATTCATCTCTGACATTCAATACTCTCCCCAAAAACTGGCAGGGTGAAAGAGGGACTGAGGAACACGGGAACAAATTTGAAACTGAAGCGGAGGTCTCTTTACTGAATGATATGTTCAGCAACATTAACATGCAGACAGCAGAGAAGGAAACTGCTGGCTCTAGGACAAGCAAGGAGGCTGAGAACTCAAGAACAGAGACAGTTACTTCCTTGATCTCAGATGAAGATTAAAAAACTCCTCTCCTAGGCCTGGCTAAATTATCTGAGCAGCAGGTAGAAGCCAGGCGGCTCCAGTATCCAGCCAAAGGGGAATGCCAGGATGCCACGCTGATAGCTCATGTGCCAGGTTAAAGCACAACCGACTTGCCAGCTTGAGGCAAGAAAACAGAGAGCCAGAGCTTCATTCTTTCTAAAGTGAAGTGGGAATTACTGAGAAGGAAGAGAGGCCTTTGTAGTCTATTACTACATTTAATAACCATCCATTTTAGCGAACCTATTCATAAGAAGCTGGCTCCTTAGGTTAGAGAGGGGGGAAAAAAAAATCAGCTACAAAGTAAGGTTTGTAGAGCAGAAATAAGGTCTGTGTTCTCAGCCAGAGGCCTGGCAAATGTGAGTTGCAATATCACCCTTTACCTCAGACCTGGGATTTTATCTAATTATAGTGAAGTCAGTTACTGAACCTCCATGTGTTCAGCAAGTATGGATATTTATTTGATGTCAGCTGAAGTGTTATGTGTGAGGCTTATTAAGGACAGACAGGGACTGAAAGGACAGAAAATAAGAGCAGTCTGACTTAACATAAGCTGTGCTGTGAGCACTGTGTTTGTCTAGATGATCTCAAGATCCCTTTCAGCCTAAGTTAATTAATAGTTCCAGGATGGGCATAGCTGCAGATGACTACACTGAGTAACTGGCATCACTACTGGAACAAAGCTATACATTTCTCATTGACCTACCCTACTCAGGGCACTAGGGAAGATCCAGATTCACCCTCCTTTCTGCTACAAGCAACAAGTTGCAAAAGGGCTGGCTAGAAGTCATCATCTGAGGTCATGCTTAGAAATGCCCAGCCATGTTAACAAATTACATCTGCTACAAACCCTAAGGAAAAACACCCAGACATTCATTTAGCTAACTTATACATTACATTTAAAATGTTATGTCAAAGCAACTCTGAAATACAAGCATTTTACCTAAGAGTAAATTTTCAAGGCTGGACTAAGGGTCTGGATTCTCTCTAAGTGTCCAGAAAAGGCCTGTCCTGTTTAGCCACAAAAAGGTGAACTATGTAGAGATTATTAACAGTAACGGGTATTTATCTGGTGTGCACCAAGTCCTTCTTGCCACTGGAAGAAGTTTTAAAGTTAATAACTATGACATAGGTTAAGTAATTTCCACTTGCTCTCATGTTTTGTTACAGTTAGGTCACTGACAAATGACACATGAACTGGTAACACAACAAAAAACAAACGTTAAGGATTACTGAGCAAATCTTTCAATCTTAACTTGCCTCCATGCGAGCTTTGTAAAAATCCACATCATGAAGTTTCTCTTTGCACCGAACAAGTTCCATCTCAAGTCTCTCCACACGGTTTGCCCTCTCTCTCAGAGAGTCGAGCTCATCTCTGTATGCTCGTGCAGAGCGAGCGTCTGAGGCCAGGTGGATGTTCTGTGAGAAGTCAGGAATAAGCAGGGAGAAAAATTTTAGTTAATACTTGAAAACGTGTTCTTTATACTTTATTTACTCACTTGTTTTAAGCATAGGCAAACAGCATTTTCCTGGTTCAGGAGCAAGAGAATGTTCCTAACTGATAGTAGAGCCTGACAGTGTTCAAGAAGAGACTGGACAACGCCCTCGGACACATGGTGTGAACTGTGGAGTTGTCATGTGCAGGGACCGGAGTTGGACTCGATGATCCTTGTGGGTCCTTTCCAACTCAGGACATTCTATGACCTATGACTCTAACTAGCCAGTAAATTCTCTACAAGACAGAGAGGTTATTTAGCCTGTTGGGACCTCGACATTTCTAGTGCCTGGTGCTGCATAAGCTTCAGGCATTACTAGGCTATTTGCAAACAGATGAGACTGCTCTCACCAGTTAAGTGGGAAGTGTAGCATTGCTATGCCATAGCCATAACCATCAAACAGCTTGCTGGAATAACTTGATTTCTTCATTAAAAAGAAGCACAGTAGTACTTTTAGCTTCACACTGAAAGAGGTTTTTGAAATACAGAAGACCGTCACAGTAAAACAAGCCCATCTTACCTCTTGTTTTATTTTTTGCAGTTCCAGGGTGAGCTGCTCAACTTCATGTTTAGAATCTACAAGCTGTTCAGACTTCTCTTCCCTGAAAATTATTAGAAAAATCTTAGTAAGAAATTACATTTTCTTTTTCATTAAGCAATATCAACTGTATGGGTCATTGCTGGGTATCTGGAAAGCAAGACAAATCTCCTAGCATATTCTGAACAGAGAGCCTCTTTGTCATGACAGCATCATAAAAACAAAAGCTTTTTTCTCATGATATCACACACATATCATGGATCCGAGTTTGTAACTCTACTTTTTTTACTAAGTACCTCTGTTTAAATCTCATTGGTGCTACTGCTGTCATAGCCAGCTTCACTGGCATCTGTATTTCCCAATAATAATTAAAAAGTGCAGCTAGCAGTTGGCATTTTGAAGAGAGGGAGAGACGAGATGCAAAAAGAAAAATGGAAGTACCCATCTACTCTGTGTTTAAAGACCAGTTGAGAAAGAAGATGGAATATCCATACTATAATAGCTTCCTACTGCTGTGAATAAAAAAATCTGAAAGCTGTGATTCTGAGAGCTCCACGGAGGCCAGTGTACTGAAGCCAACATGCAACCACAGTTTCAGGATGCACAAGACTTAATATACAAGTCTTTCTAGACACACAAATCACTGGTGACTCACAGCTCCTGCCGGATTCTTCTCAATTTAGCCTTCGTGTCTGCCAGCTCCACTGCAAGGTGCTGCTTGTCTTCATTAGAAAGTGGGTTGGCTGGGTTTGGTGAAGAATCTGGACTTGGAGCTTTCAGAGGGCTTGGTGGTTGCTGAGACTGGAGATAATCTCTCTCTTGAGTGAGATCTACAATGACCTGGAAATACAGAGAAGTATAGAGTGTCAAGAATAAACAGTATAATTATATGTTGGTTTTTGAGTATCTAAAAATTATTTATAAATGTAGAAAGTTGTTAGCCTAGCATTATATAGAATTCAAACGATAGCCAGGAGGGAGAGTTACACAGAGGAGGAAAGGAATTTCCACTATGCTCAGACTACTAAAATATTCCCCTCTCAATGCTCAAAATAAGCAGTCTGTTTTGCTTAGAGAATTCATAAACCTGTAACAACTAACAATTTTAACTAACACAATCACGGTCAAAAGCATGACAGAAAATTAACAGGTTAAAGAAGGGGAGAAGACTCCTCCAGAGATCTGAAGGGAAAGGAATTATTGAGTTAGCAACAGATAGGGCAGTCTTCACATAGGAAAAATAAAATAGGGAAGACACTGGAACCCATGATGGTAGATACCAGTGGAGAGACAGGCAAGCAATCACTCAGTTGAATGACTGAGCAGACATGCAGAGACAAAAATCTCAAGACAAAGTCACAACATCAAATATTTTGGTCTCTCCACTTCATGGAGAGACCACTCCACTCCTCTTTACCAATCATTTCATCACACCTCAGTGTTTACACAAGAATCAATGGAACAGTCAAAATCTCTCTACAGATTTTCAGAGGTACGGCAGAAAAGGTACAGAAGAAATAGAAACTCAGTGCACAAACAAGACACAAGAGAAGGAACGGAGCCTGCATCTGCTGCTTCACGTGAGCTCTATATGGCAGAGATAAGTCATCGTACTTCCGTGCATTCATCTCTCTCATCAATGAGCCTCTTGAGGTGGAAAACCATATTCCTGGAAAGAGATTCTAGTTCTTCTGGGGCCATATCTGGGAGCTCCAGCCACTGCAAGTCAAAGACATTCTCCTGGTTGTGAGTCACCTGGGAACAGCAACAAAAAAACCAATAAATTCTTTCCACTGGTTGATGTGTAAATTTGTTTGCTCCATCCCTCAGGATGTTCTACTGATGAGCTAAAAAACTATCACATCTCGCCAAAAACATGTTGTAAATAACAAACACAGCTACCTCTAACTTTAACATTACCCAGCAACTTCTGGCATGTATATGTTTTTATAATTATTAAGGCTGATTTTTAAAAATTATTAGATACGTATTATGATCCATAGCACTTGTGCTTGCCTATTAGAAGTATGCAAGTATCTCACCGCAATCACTGAGGTCGCCCCAGGGATTTGAAGAGACTGACTCCACACTGAGCAGTTAGGCTGGTGTCTCACTGAGAGAAAGCCCTGCTTTCAATGAACGTGCAATTTGCAGCTGATACAGCTGGGAGGAGCTGCCTTTAGCAGAAGGGTCTCCAGTCACTGCTTGCAGCGTGCCTTTCAACTCCTACCTTACCCAAACTGAACTCCTATGAATCATTTAACAGAAATGTCAGGCAAGTCTCTCAAACTCAGTTAAAGACCGTTCCTGTGTTTCTCAAAACCATATGCTTAGTTGATCACGATTTTTTTTTTTAAGTAGAACTTTTTTTTTAAATGTTAAGAAAAAAGTTCCTGTCTTAGACTTCCACTATTTGTTCCCCAAATCTGAGTGTCCCAGTCTTGCTACACCTGTACCCACTGACACCCAGCCAAAGCCAGTGCCTGTTCCTGGTGAGGGTCACCCAGCAGTGGCCGTTTCCACGTGGCTCTCCTTTGAGTCCCCAAAACAATCTGGCTCCTAACACCTATGACATGTACTTCCTTTTACAGAGAACTTAGAAGTCCAAGATTTCTCATCTTTGGGTCAGACTCATCTTTAAAAATGTTGTATGCCCCATTTCATCTGCAGAGCACACTTTTCAAGATTGTCTGAGCTCAAAGGCCACTGTCCAAGCAAGCCCGCGGGGACCTTGTGCCTCACCTACGGCAGGACCCCGGAACTAAGTGCTTACAGCATTGCTGCAAGGACACTGCTGCTCCTAAGCCATATACACTTTTTGGAAACATTACATGTGTATCCTTACTACAATTCCTTCTACATAGTCTATAACTGGTAAGCAAGGCATTCACTACTGCATCTCTTCAAACCATCACTGAGCCAAGTAATGTTCCAAGCACTGACCTTTATCATGTCGTAATTTCATTGCAATAATCTATTTGAGCTTTTTTTTGTGGTCCATTAGGAAATTTCAAGCATTAACATTTTATAGCAAAAAAATGCTGTCAATTCAAGGAAGGAAGAGATAAGAAGTAAAACAGATAATACTGAGAGTCCCACCTCCTGAATGTGTGACACAATGGCAGCTTGGGTTTCAATATCCAGTTGTTTTATTCTTTCAATAAACTCTTCTTTTCTTTCACACTGTTAAAAGAAAACACACCCTGAAACAGGGCTACATATCCTAAAACTTACTGCACCATTTTTTATTTAAATAATTAAAAATCCCCACATTGCTAATGACAAAATGTTGAAGATCTACACTTTGTCACACTAGAAGGTATAACACTTCATTGCTCCATAGAGAGCATGAATTAAATTATTTAAACTTTTCACAGTCAGGAGAATTAAGGCTAAGCTAAACGGCTGCTTTTGCTCTTTAAAAACAAGTTCAACATGCAGTGGGATCAAGAGGTAGAGCAACAGCCAGAGGAAATAATCACAGCTTCATTAATGGAGCTGCACAGATGTAAACATATACATAGACTGCATCATTTAACCTGTCTGCTTTGCTGTTTGCATTTTGCTTGGTTTTGGCAACGAACAGAGATGTATCACTTTAGCTGTTATTCACACCACTGCATAATGTTGCTTGTTGGACTAAATCAACATGTGCTTTAGATAAAAAATGGGGTTATAAAACATTCTAGATAAAAATGAGTGACATTTCAGACAAAATTATTTTAGTAAATCTTTTACTTAAGGCTTTAAAAGAGGCAGACATCTGCTATCTGTATAACCGTGTTTGTACACTAACTTTATTGCCTTCTTGTAACAACTGTGCATTGTAGAGAAGTTAAGCATTACTTAAAAGCTTTTTAAAAACTCATTTTCAGTGTTCTTTTGGGGCCTGGTTCCAAATCTCAACTATTTATTTCACTGGGAAGAACCTCAAACCCATAAATAGGGATCGAGGATGCAGAGCAGCTTGCCAAGTCAGACCCTTATTCTTTGTGCTGCAATGCAATGCTGAGACAGTTCAGAGCAGCCATATGAAGACAGCTTTACCCTGACATAATCGACTTGACATAGCTGAGCAGGGTAAGTGTCCTAAGGCACGACAAAAACACCAGACAGACCTACAAACAAGGTCAATTATAAGCAAAGGCTGGCCTGCAACCCGCCTATTGTTTACCACCACAGAGGGCTGGTGGGCAGAACACTGATTTCTTTATCCAGTAATTGTTGTGCATTTCTGGGGAGTTTATCATTGTTGCCTATTTATTTTAACAAATGCCACATAAAAATCCCCACATGAATACACAAATTATCTGTTCATTTTAGATTTTCTACACGTAATATTCAACCAAATGATTATCCAAATAAAATCGGGATTCATCAAATGATGTTAGCCTGTTAGCTTATCTATTTGGCATTAATATTTACTGTTAAAACTCCTACGTATTTTAGAACAGTAAGAAAATAAACCAACCTAATCTTGATATCAAGAACACTGTTCAAAGCTTCTCTCTTCCCACTTTGTTATCAAAGTGGACTACTACTTTGTTAGAGTACATGTCCTATGGCTCATTAAGCATTGGCAACAAATTGAGGCTACTGCTACCACAAAGTGTGCTTCCTTTCCTTGAGCTGTCTTTCCCTCTGCATTTCTTTAATTCACCTATTGTGTATCTTCTCACAATTCTAGTTCACAAGCTTTCTTGAGCTGGAGATTTGTTCCTTTAGCACTGATCTTTGGGTGGATTTTCTCAGTCCAGAAAAACAAAACAACTAACAACAAAAACACCCCCAAAAACCCAAAACACAGATTAAAAGAAAATTATTTTTCACGCTTTTAAAGAATGTTCACCTGCACAGCACAGCCCAGAACCAACAACAGCAGCTTCTTAATTTCATCCATACTTTTACCTAGAGAGGAAAGAAGGGAATCAGTACATATGTACAACATAAATTAAGTACTTGCAAGTCATCCTCTCCAAAATATCCTCCTGAAAAGATAAATAAGACCATTGAACAAGTGCCTGGAAAATATATATGCACCCATTATTATGTTACCATACTTTCCACATAATAATACAGTTCTTACAGATTAAACATCCAAACCCATCAAGACTAACTCAATGTGCTATCCTCACTGATATTTTCTGAGGCTTTTCTGGTCAGTGCAGAAGAACAACAACAACAAAATCCTTTAAATGGTGCAGCACATATGCCCAATGCTTGTTGTTTGTGTTGTGATTAATGAAGGCGGGAAAGACACATTAAACCACCACCCAAACCAACAACAAAAAACCAAATCAAACCAACCCAAAAACCAGCAACCAAAACCAGACAAACAGAAACCAAAGCAAAGGAAGGTTACTCTCAAAGAGAGAACTTGTCCTAAATTCTCTGTCTGTAAAATAGTTGCCACTCAGACTTCCCAAAGCTGAATGTCATTCTGCACACATAAATTCTCTCCAAGAGATGTTTTAGCAACTAATTTCTGCCCCTGTTCTGCATCAAAGCCTGTTCACACTTTGAAGTGCAAACCCCATGAGCTAAAAGTGGCATAAAACAAAGGTGCAGGTAACCATATGCTTGGGGAGGAGGCACAGGAGGGTTGTTACTGCAGGGGATCCTGCTGTGACCAACAGCCCTGCCCGCAGCCCGCCAAGGTCAGGAGAGAGAAATCTGAACAGGGGAACCGGTGTGGCCTTCAGCCAACTCCACATCTTGTTCCAACAAAATTAATGTGGGTATTGCTGGGTGGTAAAGACAATTACATCTATCAAAGACAGACAAAGGGGGATGGAAGGCAAAGAGCTTCAAAGAGGAAATGAAAAGTCACTATGAAGTTAGGTTCAGGAAAAGCTTCTCCATGCTGGGGAAAGAGGAGAGATAGGCCACGTATAGTTTTCTCTAATCCCTATACACCTGCATGCTTCCCGACACAGCGTGTAACTGTGGGATAAACGCTTTAATTTTCTACCCTGCCTTACTCAGGTGTTCAATTGCTCCTATCACTAAATAGACAGATAATTTCTGAGTGCAACTGTGCTCCTCCACCAACACCATGCCCTTGTGAGGCGGTGCTGGCAGAAAGCAAGATGCATGTGCAGGACCCGAGGCTGGGAACCTGGAGTTAAACTGACTCATCAGTTCAGCTGCTGCAGCCCCGCAGATGCACAAAGACACACTGGCCTAAATTACCACGAGGTTACCTACACCCTGAGAACCCTGCAAGCCAGTGTGGCCATGTGCAGGCTGCCTAGGAAGTAATTTGTTTTCTGATCTCCTGATTTTAGGGCACACAAATTCTGTAAACCAGTTTTTAAATGTATCTTACTTGTTAAACAACTTTTCAACAACTTTGAGGAATGTTGATCTTTGAAGTGTTTTAAGAATACCCTACAGAAATTACCAGTATACTGTACTAAAATTCAATATTAAAGTCTCACATTATTAATCAATAAGATTTTGCAAGCAGGAATTCTTGTCTTCTGCATAGAAAGACATATCTAAAATGTGCTAGTTCACACTTCACCCTGTAAATACAATATTGTTCTGTTCCCTGCAGATTATGAAAAACTGTTTTTGAAAGACTTACAATCTTTCTTACTCTTCTCCCCCAACTAAGAGTACACATGGCTTGCCCTTTTCTGAAAAATTACTATTTAATATACAAACAGCATTTAAGTCTGTGAAAGTCTGATTGTTCTGTATGATTCTGAACAACACAACACTAAATGTAGACAGCATCTCAAAAAAAACACAAGCAACCCTGAGCAACAAGAAGAAGAAAAGATCTAGTACTTTGTGAACCATTCCTTAGAGGGTACTATTTATACTAGCCCAAGGAGATACTTGGTTTAGCCAGAAGACATTTTTTCATGAAACTTGAGTTCTCATTAGAATTGCAGCATTTGGTTTCATTCTGCATCAGCTTCAGAGAAGATACAGGCCAGACATTAAATGCAGAGCATGTCTGTGGGACACGAGGACAAGTTGCTAAGTTCTGGAAAGCAAGTGACTCGAGTATGTCACTCATTCTCCCAGAATTAGTCAGGGCAGAACATCTTCTCCATGAGAGGCTGAGGGTGTAGCCACCAGGCTACTTGCTCCGATCACACCAGCCAAGTGCTCTAACTCTTGTATGCTCTGGGTATCTCCATCTGTTGATCATAAATTCCAATCTGTGCACTATGGCATCACAGCTGATGGTGAACCTAGTGGCTTGAGATCACTAAAATTAGAAAACTTCATGGTTATTTTCCAACAGAGAGAGCACCTATACCATTCTAAACACAGGAGAGCTACTTAACCCACTCAAACCACACTCGACCTCTCTGCACCAAAGGCAGGATGCTTTGCTGTTCTCTCCAATACATAGCAGATGGGCATCAGTGACGCTGCATGACCTTGTGAGGTGAAACACCTTCAGCTATTACTGCAGAGTAACTTCGCAAGGTCAACCCTGTTCTCCCACCAAGGGCTGATCTTGCCTGGAATTACCAGTGCAAGACCTTACCCCCACTTAGGAAGAGAAGAGACAGCAATCCCATTCGGCAGGGAAGGCCAGGCCAGAGTTCATAGAACAGAGTGCAAAATTAAAATACTTGAGGTAATGATGAGATTATAAGTTTGCTACTGTTTTAAAGATAACATTTGGCAGTCCATTCTTCCCACTGGCAACTTTCACAGAAAACTCAGCCGTCAGGATTTTTCCAAGATTTCCTTTTTAATAAATTATTTTACACTTGCAGACATGCTATGCACATATCATGAAAATAAGATTGTACCACACACCAGAAGCACTTTAAAGGTTGAAAGGTCTACTTAGCAGATCTACTCTACCAGCCACACAAGTGTTTCAGAAAACCATGAGTGCCCGTTTTGGAGAATTAACACTTCTCTCAGTTCCTTGGGCTTTCATTCAGAAGTTGTCTCCTATGGGGTGGAGACAGTTTGTTGGTATTAAAGCACTGCAAGGTCACTCAAGTAGCATTTTAAAACCTCATAGAATGACATTATTCACACAAGACACTTAGAAGAAATAGGGTATGAGTATGTAAAAACCTCTCTGCCAATCTGAAGTGCTTTAGAGACAGTTTTCAGTTAAACCTCGGAATGAGCCAGGAAGAGATTAATTACCCCTCCCCCCTTTCATCTCACCCACAGAAGAGCTGAGATAGCACACACTTAAGTGGAGTGCCCAAGGTTACTACCTGAATCAGAAGCACATCTAAGATTATTACACAGCACAGCAGCCCAATTCTACACTCAGGACAGTTCCTTTATTCTGTAATGCATGTTAAACAAAAGCAAGTGATCTTTATCCCCAATTCAATCATGCCTCCTGAACACTGAATGACTCTGTGATGTTTTTAAAAAGCAGGGACATGCAGGCTTCCCTTGCTGGCTCATTGGAATACAAGAGTCCTTCCTAGACAGCTAGGAAGAAACTCTGCTGGGTCCACTCAGGCTTATTAGCTGACCTCACCAAGACAGTGTCCTCCTATGACTAGGGTGCAAATCCTTAGGTCTGGGGCATCTCCTGGCAGACAGGTCCCCACAAGCTGAAATGAAGGGACAGGATTCAAACTAGCACTTAACCAGAAAGGTGACAATTAAGAAAAATCACCCCTCTTTTCTTTTACATGTTTTTGAAAATTCCAGGGCAGCTGCTCTCAGGCCACATGTTTGTGCCTGTAAGGGAAACAGCCACCTGGGGGGTTTGCAGAAAGACCATCTGCTCCCAACCATGGGAGAAGGCCAGCAGTTTTTCTGGAAAATAAAGGGAGGGAAAGCCCAAACACCACCTGTGCATCCTGGGAGCCTCCCTGTGCCAGAGCGCGGAGACCCCTCTGAGCTCCCAGGGGATGCAGGGTGGGAAACAGATGGCAGGACTCAGGGAGAGGGCAGGCAGAGGGATTAGGCGACATAACAACAACAACAAAAAAGGAGGATCAGAGTACAGAGAGAATACAGACAATGAAAAAAAAATGAGAGGGGTTAGGAAAGATATAGAAACAGAAACGAGGGATGCCAAGCACATGAAATCTTGTACTTGCACTGCTTCTTTCTGCACATTTTTACCTTGATGCTCCTCCAGCGGAGGGGAGGGAGCACCTGGAGTGCTACACGCGGCAGCCGGTGGATGTGCCAAGAAGGTGGAAAGGGTGAAACACGAAGTGCCATTTTCCCCAACTGTAGCAACATCCTGAGTGAGAAAAGCTTCAATACTAAATTTACACTATTGAGGCAGCACTTTGTTATTAACTTTATGTTTTATGAAGCTTTGTTTATCCGGAGGATCGTGAAACAAAATGAGGAAGGAAACAAGACATGAAAAAATACCCCAGTGAGAGTAGACATATTTTATTATTTTAATGAAAAACATTTTCTATAGACACTTATTAGCAGGGACTTTGGGCTCTCATCCACAAACTGAATATGTAATTTCAAAAGGGGATCTAAATAGTAAAGTGGTTTTTTTAAGAGACAGAAATAAGTCTATATCAGGCAAATAAATCCTCATTTCCATTCTTGATCCGAATAAAGTTAAAATCTCACCTCCCCAAATTAGCTATGATTATTTGAAAGGATTAATTGCTGTCAGTTCCCAAGTACACTCACTAGCTGTGTTAAATTAAGTATATATAAAAACTAAGAAACTAAACTTCTCTAAATAGAGGTTCAGGACTAGTACTGTATACTGACATTCCCTGTGTGGGCACATGAGTGAGTGGTCATTTATAAGGCAAGCTAAAACCAGAGGCAATTATAAAAGGTGATTACAGTGATGTGTATAGATGATAAATATGCTGCTGATTCTCATATTGAGCACAGGGGGATTTGTGGTGCAGTAATTAATTGAAAAAGCTGTTCTGCAAGAAAAAAAATGGAAGAAGACAAAGACTGGAAAATGAATGGTAGTAGCTGTCTACTGTACAGTGCAGTCAACAGAATAAATCCTGCAATGTCAGTTGCATCATTCTGCAAGTTGAACTCCTGAGAAAACTTTTAAATTCTTTAAACTTTCAAGTTTCGGCTCCCTACATTCTAGAAAACAGTCAAAGCCTTCGTTTTCGTAAAAATTCTCAGCTTTAGAGCTGTTCAGTTTATAATTTAATACATGTAACACCACTTTTGGCTAAGCGTTAGAGAAGAAAAATTAAAATTTGTAGATAGCAGCGGTGAACAGACAGCTCTAAAAACACACATAGGAAAACATCATATGGGCTTGTTACATGAAATAATCACTAAAATTGTTACACGGTGAATCATTTTGACTGATCTAACAGCTGTCTGGTCTTAGACATGTAGAGTCAATACAATCACCAGGAGGCTTCCCAGCTCAAACACTGCATGTGTTCCAGAAATGTGATTGGGGGAATCAGTATTTCTTCCTCATTCAGATAACTTATCTACAGGACAGGGAAGGCAAAACTGGGATTTTATCACTGCCTCTCAGATCCAGCCCAGCCATGCAGACTGGTCTCCGGCTCCTGCTGCTCCCCGCATTGCCCAGCAGCGTCTCTACAGATGTCTTCTCCAGGACTCTCCTCCTTCCCTTTCAGTATCTGTCCTGGATCACTGACACAGACAAAGAGGTTTCTCCTCTACCACTTCTGTCACTTTTAAACACTTCCCTCAAATAACCATCTCCAGTAACTCTGCTCCCCATACTGCTGTCACTCCTAGCCTCCTCGCTTCTCTGTCAGCTTTCCCTGGGGTTCTCTGTACTCATGCCAGAAGCTCGTCTTCCCATGCTGATGACCGCCTTGTCCTCACATCTCTATTCAATCTGCAGCCTTCCTTTAGCTCTCTCACTGACACAGAGAATCTCTCATTTCACTTGTTTTTCCCCTCCCATGTGCCCCTGCCTTCCTCTCGCTCGTCTCTGCAAGACATGCAGTAACAGAGACATCCACCTGACAGTTACCTGGTCATCGTCCACCCACGTTGCTCACCACAGCCTAGTCCTTCATCCAGCTTTTTGTACTGGTTTTACTAACTTCTCAGCCTTCTCCTTCCCATTCCTTCACAGAATCTCAGAATGTAAAGGACTGGAAGGGACCTCGAAAGATCATCCAGTCCAATCCCCAGGCTGGAGCAGGAACACCTAGATGAGGTTACACAGGAATGTGTCCAGGTGGGTTTTGAATGTCTCCAGAGAAGGAGACTCCACAGCCTCCCTGGGCAGCCTGTTCCAGTGTTCTGTCACCCTCACTGTGAAGAAATTCTTCTCATATTTAAATCGTACCTCCTGTGTCCCAGTTTATGCCCATTGCCCCTTGTCCTGTCATTGGCTGTCACCAAGAAAAGCCTGGCTCCATCCTCCTGACACTCACTCTTCATATATTTATAAACATTAATGAGGTCACCCCTCAGTCTCCTCTTTTCCAAGCTAAAGAGCCCCAGCTCCCTCAGCCTTTCCTCATAAGGGAGATGCTCCACTCCCTTAATCATCTTTGTTGCCCTGTGCTGGACTCTCTCCAGCAGTTTCCTGTCCTTCTGGAACTGAGGGGCCCAGAACTGGCCACAATATTCCAGGTGTGGTCTCACCCAGCCCTCAGCCAGGTTCCTCTTCCTGAAGGAAGTTCTAGTTCACCACTTCTCCAACCATTTCTTCAGCACATCTTACCAGTGGCTGTCTACCTAAGGATAAGATTAAGACGAGCTTCTCTTGAAATCCTGTCCCTCAGACAATCTCTTCCTTGAATACATTCTTTGAAGCAAGTACACCTCGTCTTTCTTCGTTCACTGCCTTCCTCTGTAGTGTCTGAGCTGGGACTGATTCTCAAAGCCATTATACAACATGGCTAAGTAAGAATGTCATTTTTATATACACATACCCCACAAATTTTAGACATCCAGAAATTACATTTTTGCATTCTTTATTATTTCTTCCCACGTTCTGAACAATGCCGATGACAAGTCAGCAATAGATAAATTTTAAAAGACCACATCAAAAAAAACCAAACCAACAAAACCAAAACGCCCCATTTTAAAAGATGTCAGAAAGAAGCAAAATTTCTGGTTGCAATTAAAGGAGCTGGAACACAGGAAACACATGGCTGACCAGTACATTTACTACAAGAGACATAACAGGTACTTTCTTCAAAGAAAGAAAGATCTATGGTGCTGACAAAAAACAGGTCAGTGATGGGAAACTATAGCTAAATACAGAACAGCTTTCAAGTGTGCAGCTTCCCCAGGAACCAGCTCTATGGTTACTGCATTATGAGCCTCCTGCCAGCTGTCACTCAGAAACGGCCATGACAAGAAGCCAGCCAGCCTTTTCCATTGACACCTAGCCAGCAGAGACACTTGCCTGGTTGGCCCAGACATCTCTATTCACTTACTCACTAGCATTCTCAACACCAGCAGCTCAGGCTCTGCCCACTGCCCCATGACTGAGAAAGGCAACAGCTCCTGTATTTCTGTTTTCTCCTTTACCCCTAACAGTAGCCTGTACAGGAGAATTAGGACTGGCACGGTAGACTTTAATCTGCTTGTTGAAGAAGTAGGTGGCATACCCTCAGTTTGATTTTAATGCAAAAGTGCCAAGACTGAGTTTCAGTGATCCAACATCTGTAAGTTAATATTCTTTTCTGATATAAACCCTTTCTTGTACATACACTACTGCTACTAAGAGCAGCAAAATAAAAGCTTCTACGAAGCTTTCTGTCATTTGTTCTGGAGATGCACATTACCATGTCATTCCCCATCACTGCTGAAAGGATTCGTCCACTTTTCCTTCTTTAATAAAATTAAATATGTTGTGCTTGGCACTGACATGGGACTAAGGCAGAGATAGCATAGCCTTAAAAAAAAAATGAAAACCACAGGAACAAAACTTCTCATTTCAGAAATGTTGTTTTAAGAAGAAGTCAACTTTGGTTTTATGCTGAACAGCTTCATTTTGTCTCAAAGACACTGGACCCTGGACAGAAGCTCACTGGCTTCTAGGTCACTTTTGATGTAATACCTCATGTGACAGATGTCCTTGCCTAGACAACGTGGCCAGACAGATGTTTTTTCTTTGTCCATTCTCTTCCTCACTTTTTCCAACTTGTCACATATGTATTTTTCTCTCCATCTTCACATATTTTTTTCCCAAAACTTCACTTGCAACAGTTCCTTCACACTTTAGGGCAACTCTGCAAGACTTTTCTGGTGTGTATATATTGCCACAAATGAACTGAATATTGTACAGGCACACAGGACAGAAAATTGGGAGGAGAAACAATTCTCCTATGGCAGAGTGTTTCCTGAGTCACTTGCATCAAGGAGTGAAGAGACATGACTTTCAAGCAAACAGTTGCTGTTCTGGCTTTGGCAAGAATTTACTATCACACATGTATGTGTATGATGTGCAAACATGCATATCAGATATTATATTTGTATGTAATGGTATGCAAATATAAGTATTACAAACTAGATACATTAAACTGTGAGACTCAGAGGTACTCAAATATTTGTAGTTTGGCTACAAGTATGAATAGTTTGTTTAAAAGCATGTTTGTTATTTAAGAAAATTTTTAAAATTATAAATTTTATTTTGCGTTTCAGAGGGGTGGGAGTGGAGGGGAAGAACCCAACAAACTACTCACCAGAAAGAGGATCTTTGCCAATCATCAAAACATTTGGTAAATTCATTACAATCAGCTGCTGGAGGACCTCCTAAACAAAAGAGAACAACAGGCAAAGTTCAGTGTGAAGGAATTCCAATCAATCACAACACAAAGAATACAGAGGTCCATTTATTACAAAGCTTTTAAGGTACTGGTAGGTCATAGGTCACAAAAGGAAGCCCCATTTGAGAGAGAAATCACTATTTGAAGATGGCATCAGGTTGCACAGTTAACAAACACTAATTGCCTCTTTTAACAAGGGCTAATATAGAACTTAAAGGGTCCCATGGCACTAATCGGGATAAATGCGTGGCCATGCCAGGCACACCCATCAGTCATGCCTTTACCCCAGGCATGACCTGTATTCATTTGATGTTCAAACAGCTGCTGTCATGTTCCAGGGCGTACAAATGCAGTGGGTTCATCAAAGGTACCTAAGCCATTCTCTGAAGTTTGAGTAATTCAAATAATTAGTCACATTGTTTTGTGGGTCTGAGATTTTAATGATGGGCTGAGAAAGTGGCTGTGGGGGGAAAGCTACTGAACAGACATTTTGTACTGCTCAGAGAAAGAGGAGTTAAAGTTCTGCATTTGTTTTTAATGGGGAGTAAAACAGATTTAAGTATATCATGAACCTCATTTAAAGGTCATTTTATTTTGGGGGACATAAGGTAAAGGAGGTTGCTTGACCATTGCCTGGTCAGCTTCAGTATTTAAATGTCTTCTGCCTGAAGCTACACTGAAATGACAGCATGGGCTTAAGGGACAGGAAAGGCTACAAGCCCTGGGGCAGGCAAAACACTCAAAAGCGGACAAATAAATACATTGGAAAGGGGACTCTGAACGGTAATATGTTCAGCCATGCACGCCAGTAACACACAGAGCACAGGAGTACAGTTGTTAGCTTCAACCTACAGTTACCAGCACTCGCTTTTGATAATCCGAGAAAAAAAAACATTTTGCAGGCAAGTATTTATTTCACATAAAAAGCCTAGGTAGAAAATGGTCGTGTGATTAAAGCACTGTGCTGGTATTCAGGAAGCGAAGGTTCACGCATACAACCCCACCAAATGTTTGGCAGGTGCCTTTTCCCCCCACCCTGGCTTGTCTCCATTTCCCAGCCTATTCCTAGGCCACCGGCATTGATACCCACAGAGCATTCCGAGCCAGGGGAAAAAGTCCTGTCCCAGCACAGAAACATTTCCTGAAACAATCACCCATTCAGCCAAACACTTCCCCTCCAAGCTACCCCATTGTTATTTCTCCGCTTTCAAAGTTACCATAGGAGAAAAATCAAGCCTGATTGAAAGCGGAAATATTTCAGTGAGCCTGCAGCGTTTGATAAAGTAACTAGAGTAGATATTTTAAAAATATTTTCAGCATAACACATTTCACTTTTTTCTCTCATCCATACCCAAAACATACTCCTCAGCAGTCTCTCTTTTGAATAAAGTAGAAATCTCTCAGTGTCACAGTTGATGGGGTTTTTTATGTTGTTAAGGCGGCTCTACAGGCCTTTATACAATGTGAAGTTTGGCTAATGTGAACCAAGCATTTACTGAGTCATTAGCCAAATGAGCTTTATAGTTTGTGCATTTAAGACATTTTTTAAAAAGTTTGTTTGCACCTGTTACCAAAACAGGTGTAAACTCTATTGGCCTTAACAGCAAGTGGTTGGACTACAATATCTGCTATGACAACACAGAGTGGCACTGAGGCTTTAAACAAAAAAATCAGAATTTGCATATGCCAAAGTATTGAGCTTTAACCAGCAATTTCCATGGCAAAAAAAGACAAAGAATTTTGTTTTCAGTCATCCAGCATGTGGAGCACCACTGAGGCAGGAATGCATAAGGAATTTGCGTTGTCTTTGTGTAATCATCAGATCGCTAGCTATTTAACTGGCAGACACAAAAGACATTACAGCTAAACTTATGCTGTTAACATTCCCATGACCTTCTTCTGAAAAATTGTTCGAGTATACCATCCAATATAACCACCACTGAACACCCTCGCAGCTGTTTGAACTTAGTATTTTCTGGCAAGAACCTGACAGTCACTGAATACAAGTAGAGACAGTGCTGAGTCTGTGAAGAGTGATTTCTTAATTCAGAGTGAAAGATTCAAATTGTTGCAGGAGGTGATACTCTGACCTGTTTATTTTTAAAATAAATTATTTAAACAGATAGCTATTGTTCTAAACACCTTCACCTTCAGATTAGTGCTGATGATAATATCTAGCCCTCACACAGCGTAGCTTGCCAGCAGATCTCAACACTTTATAAAGGAAGGTCAATGTCGTTGCCCTCCTCTTTCAAGATAAGGAAAGTGAGTCACAGAAACAAAGTTACTTCAGTTTAACAAACTACCCTCTGTTAACAGCTGTACCAATGAACCATCCACTCACACAGCTACAAGTGTGAGATAAAATGTGTTAACTGAAAGCTCTTACACTGACACTGATTTAGCTCAGATTTTGTCTGGGCTAAAACCATAGAAAGTTACTAAGACTCAGTTGACACCCAGTGCCTGACTGGGATAATGTGACTCTTGTTCAGGTTCATTGCTTAAAATCCCACATCTGGAAATACAACCCAAGTCCCCTCCCCTAACAGCAAACCAGGAATTCTTCCATTTCTATTCACTTAACAATATTTTCTTGTTCTCCTTATCTGAAGCAGCAATAGCACAGGTTGCCAAGCAAAATCATAGAATCATTTCCACTGGAAGAGACCCTCAGGATCATGGAGTCCAACCATAACCTAACCTAACCCTGGCACCAAACCATGTCCCTAAGAATCTCATCTAAACACCTTTCAAAGAGTTCCAGGGATGGTGACTCCACCACTTCCCCAGGCAGCCTGTTCCAATGCCTGACAACCCTTTCTGTGAAGAATTTTTTCCTAATGTCCAATCTAAACCTCCCCTGGCACAACTTGAGGCCATTTTCCCTTGTCCTATCACTTGCTATACCCTCCATGCTACAACCTCCTTCTAGGTAGTTGTAGACAGCAATGTCTCTCCTCAGACTCCTTTTCTCCAGGTTGAACAGCCCCAGTTTCCTCAGCCACTCCTCAAAAGACTTGTGCTACAGATCCCTCACCAGCTTTGTCACTCTCCTCTGCACTCTCTCTAGTATTTCAATGTCCTCCTTATGATGAGCGGCCCAAAACTGAACACAGCATTCAAGGTGGGGCCTCACCAGTGCTGAGAACTGTCTGGTCTCTCTGCTCCCCTCACCATCCCACCCAAAGACCTCAGGCAGTCCAACATGGGCTTCAGGCAGGGAGTCTGTGCTGTCAGAACCTGGGAACCAGCACTGAGGGCCAAAGGGCTCCACAGACCCAACCATCTCCCAGGGCACAGCGACATGGGACACTGGGTTCACATGGACACACTATCGAAGACCAGCCAACAAAACAAGCAGTAGACAAAACGCAACATTGTCTCCAGAAGGGCAGCAAGTTATTGCACTGTAATATATAAAAGGATGTCTGAAATCAAACACAGCTGAAGGACAGTGCAGCCAAGGCTGAGATGGCATCTATGTGTCCTTCTGCCTCAGGTGACCGGCATGGCCAGGGCAGCACGCCAGGCAGGAGCAGCTGGATAACAGAGCAGGGCTGCCAACACTTTAAATAACCTGCAAAAACTCACAGTACTCTGGAGAGCACCTGTACAAGCAAAAAATCTAACTCTTCCTATGAGAAACCTTTTAATCATTTTTACAGCACAACTAAAACTGGGTTAAAATAGTAAAGGTTACAGCAACAACATATGGTAACAATTTCCTTGATTATTACAACAATTGGGGTTTGAGCTGCCAGCTTTACACCTAGACCATTAACCAATTTGGAGGCCAGCTACTGCAAGTCAGGAATCGCCTCCCTTCAGACTATTGTTGGCACATTTTTGTTTTAAATGTTGCTAATGAATTCTCCATAAAAAATAAAATAATGTTGATATCAGAAGTGTTATTTAAGCACCAGTTCAAAACAAATCCCCATCAGGCCTGAGTGCAGCATCTGCAGGTGCCTGAAATCTCCTGTGCCAAAAATGAGGATATTTTAAGCTTGCAGAGATTTGTCTAAAACCTCAGCTCTTTTGACAACAGCAATGGTTACAAGAATGGATGTTTCTAGTTAGCAGGTCAACACTACTATCTCAAAAAATAAACATCAACAGCCAAGCCTTACTGCAAGTAAGATTACTTGGTCAGTGCTGCAAACTCAGTGGATAAAGCCCACAAAGCTTTCTGTGTGCAGAGTTCTGTGACCCTGTACCGAGGAAGGGTTTTCAAAGCGAAGGTCAAACCAGGTGTTCAGTCCTCGATCTCACTCCCCCTGCCGTGCTTGCCCACAGAGGTGCAGGGCGCGAAGAGGCCGAGACAACCAGCAGATCCGAGCAACAAGAAGGATACTGCCTAAGCCAGAGGTAAGTTTTGCTGAAAGCAGCTAGGCACTCCAGGACTAGTCCCCGAGGATTCAAAACCATTATTAAGTTACCTAGAAATCACGAGGTTAAACATAAATAAATAAATGCTGTGTTCTCATTAGCAGCCTTTGTTGCACACTTGCTTCACATTTGCAAGCTCTTTGCAATCACTCTGCTAAGAAAGCAACTTTTTTAAAAAAAAAAAATAAAAAAATTGAATTTCCCCACATCAATTCTAGCAGTCAAGGGCTTTAGGAAAAAAAATCAAGATGTATGAGATCCAGGATAAAATTCTGAGCACCAAGTTAAGCACTTAGGCTTACTAAAAGCATGAACAAACATATTCATTCCTTCCATCTAAAAGTTTCTAATTTGGTTCTGGAGTGCTGAGGCACATTTTATCTACTCTTTTTATCCTTTCAACATGAAACTCACCGGATGTTTGTTCTCTGCCTCAGATCATCACAAAAGATGCAGAGGCAGCTCTCACTCTCAAGTCAACATGGTCACATATTAACGTTTTATTTACTTGTAACAGGGTAAGTGGGCCCCTTCTAATTTTGTAGGAACAAAGTCTCCTTGGCCCATACTACACTTCAATATACATTTTCTTCTTAAAAATACATGTGCAACAGCATGGAATAAAATGGTCTTAAAGTATTATTCTCAGCTGCATTTTTAAGTACCAATGTAAGGGTGCCTACGGCTCTTGCAAAGAATGCATTGCTAGGAAAGGAGTAGGTAACACTGTCTGTTCCATGGCTGAGAGACCAGGAAAATACAAGCTCTACACAAAAAAACTTACCCCTGCACTGCAGTATAGCACAGCATTAAGCTAGAGTAACAACTAACTTCTCATGCAGAATTAAATTAACCTCTGCCTGAATCCTAAACAAGAAGTGAGTACTAAATTAATTATGTAAGAAGAGCGGCAGTCTACTGGCCATTGTAATTCAATGCTCAAGCCAAGCAATTCCATTTAAGTATATTGCTTGGCTATAATATGCTAATTGTCCAGCTGACTGGAAGCCAAATGGTGCTTTCCTACTTAAAATGCCCATGAGGAAAAACCATCACCAGCTTTATTTATACCAGCAAGAGCAAACACTGCCTAGCCAGGGAATCTGGCTTACATTTCAGCTGCAACTCAGGTCAATGCAGCAGGAAAGTTCAGTAGAGTCCTCTCTGTGCAGCACGGCCAACATCTTTCTACAGTAACCTCAGTATGGATCTGATCTCACAAACATCCCTGGAGTGGGAAACATTTGATGAAGGAAACACCCCATGCTCAGATAAGGTCTCAGCAGGGGCCATCTGCACCATCCCAGAGCCTCCAGCAGCAGAATGGGGTGGAAGCTTTGACCCACGTGTCTTAAGGTCCCTTTGGATGCCACCACAAAAAACAGTCTGGGGGCTGCGTTTCCCAGGCAAGGAGCCCTGCAAGTCGAAGGGACAACCGAACTGAAGCTTTTCTAGAATCAGAATTCTAAGGAAGAGTGAAAACTTGGGCCAATGAACAAGTTTTAACATGAAAACACACTTTAAACAGCAAATTGAGACAGAAGGGTTGTTTTTTAAACATGATTTTTCTAGGTTTCCAGTTTTGTTTTAGTATAATAATGAAAACAAGTTATTCTGCAGCCTACAACAAAGAGACTATGTTTTAAAAGAAAAACATCATCTTATGTACATATAAAGTATTTTTAAGGCTGTTTTTTATTTCACTATAATTATCTGAGGAGTTAATGGTATCAGAGAAATAATTTATAGCAAGATTCTGTAAACCGTCTAACAGGGTCCCACAAAAGATTAGACAAGATGAAACAAGCTGTTGCAAGGGAATGTCAAGGAAGTGAAACACAAACACATCTTTTGAGATGTTTTCCATGTTCATCTTACCATGCGAACACACCTGATGACACTATGCATGTGACTCAGTACTCACTGTTTCCCTGTCAACACATTATATATATGACAAAATATGATTAAGAAGTTCGCTCATCTCTGCAACGATTGTATTCGTTATGTGACGGACTAGAGGATTAGCTGTCTTTAAAGGGATTTTTTCTTTCTGAAAACCAGCACATTACAAAGCATGCTTCTAAAAACCCTTCAAGTGGAAACCCAAAAGTCACTAAAATAACTGTTGGCTCATCTGCTGAAAATAATCAGTTCTGACAATCGTAGACTGGAATCTCAGTGGGAGAGCATGTGAAGGAATCATACCCAGTCTTAGCCGTGCTCAGCCTGTGTGGGGTGCAGATAACCAACCAAATGACAGAAATACACTCAATGTAGAAGTATATCATATAAGATCAGGTTAAAAAACCCAAACCATACATATGCAATTTGGATGTCATATAATAGAGTATCATATAAAAAACCCTAGAAAGGACCCAGACATAGTCATCCACCCAATTCATTGTTATGGCTCGGGTTTTGTTATTTGTATTACAACAGTGCAGAGGTCCCAGCCAGAAGCAAAACCTCATCCGCTGCAAGCTGTACAAATATCTAGTGAAACACTCCTGAAACAAAGAGCTTGTCATATACATGGTGAGGCATCAGTAGGCTGATGGAAAAAAAAAGGTAACAAGCAATGGAGGAAGGAAATGAAAATAAGATTCTGTGGTTATAATGTGATCCATTGTGTCCACTCTCACTGCTTTATGAACTGGTTAAATCAACTGCTCCAGGCTGGCACAGAACTAAATCACTCTGGACATCAGAGAGCAAGATGAGTGAGGCAAGTCCTGATAAGAACATTTGCTTTAAGATCAATTCCAATTGTCTACAGTGCACGTTATTTATATCACATAACAAAAAGTCTATGTATATTTAAATAAGGGTACTTATAAGTATGTAAAAAATATTTTAAGACACAATTATTTTTAATTCTAGCCCAGTGGAGTAAGTAATGGAAAAGCGACCACCCTCACACACATCAGTTGGAGAGGAACTATTTTTTAAATCAAACTAAATACAAAACTGTACATTTACTTCTAAAATATGAAATACTCAATAGCTATGTAGCAGCAGACTTCCTACCCTAGTTTCACTGCAAGATGAATCACATATGTTAATGCAACATACGGCTCTGTGGTTGTGCCTGGTGGCAATATTGATTTGACCCAGTGAGGAGAAAATCCAATTGCAGAGCACTGTGTTGTCCTGCTTTTATTGCCAGCAGCACCTTTGACTAATTTACCTACTTCACTGAAAAGAAAAAGCCTATTGATTTATCCTCAACTTCTCTCTTCAAATCTCATGCAAGTACTTCACATGTTTATAACAGTATCCAGACAAATTACTCTTGACTTCTATTTTATTTCACCTTAGATTTGTCCTAGGGTGGTTCATGCAGTAACAAGGAATAAATAGTGTGCTGTGCTAAAGGCCTGTCACTTGACATTACAAATATAACCAGCTAAAATGCAATCCATCTGTTCAACACACTTCCAGCTAATCTATGGTGGTCTCTAAGGACTGTAACAATTTAGCCTAACACACAGTAAAAAGAAACGCCACAGGCCATCAGAACAGACTTGAAGCACTTCTGAATTCTCTGAAACTCAGCACCAAGCACACTCATTTTAAGAGTCAGTTTTCCCATATACAGTTCAAGCATATTTTGCTGGGATAATAAAGCCAAAATTTTTCACGTCAAACTCTTAAAACTGATCAAGTATATTTCAGCTTTTAACATCAAAGCCTATACCAAAGTACATCAGCTATGCAGGGCTCCTAGGTACAAACTCTGATCCGCTGCCCTTGTTCACTGGAGTGAAAAAATTTACAATATTAAAATACAGCTTGGCATCAAGAAATAAACACCAACCCAATAAAAGCATTCCTAGGACCTTTATGTATAAAATGTCTTTTCTACAATTTCTAGTAATATAAGTATTTTTAAAAGTTGGTTTTCCTATGTTTATATAGAACAGACACAGTAAATACCTAACTCGGTACATACTATTTCACATAAAACACACTGAATTTGTTAATACAATTTATATGCTGTCAAGAAGTGCAAAAATAATTAACCCAAGGCAATCACATGGTGAGTTGTGGAGTTTCTTTTGGGGTTAAGAGCTAGAGATCCACATTGCAACTTTAACAGTGCAATATGAGTCCCAGGCTCTGAAAAAGCTTCAAGTAACCGAAAGAAGCAGCCGACTGCTGGAGTGACAGTCATAATGCAATGCCTCAAAAGGCAGCAGCCAAAAGTCCAGGAACATGAAGGAGTTAGAGACAGGACAATGTAGGAATACCAACTACACATCGTAGCAATATTGCTTTCCTAAAGATGAATAATGAGCAGAAGCTAAATAGTATAAATGTACACACATTTGGCACTTTCACCAATACCATCAAGTAATTAATTACTATAAATGTTGCTTGAAAGAGAATGATGCATCTTGGGGAGAACTCTGTAAAACAAACTGTTAATGACAGAAGGGCACAGAGGCCTGTGTGACATGAACCACTTTGAGGTTCTCTAGTACAAATACTGAAAAGTCAAAGACATCAAGGTTTCAATAAGAAAATCTGTGAAATTATAAAAAGAATTAATAAAGGAAGGAGGTGACACAAAAGAATGGGATACTTTCAGGATTTCTAATGGATTTCTTGTTACAAACAATAATTTAGTAGCAAACAGGAGGCTAGCAGATGTGATGAAGATTAACGTGAATGTATGACTGAATTTTCAGTGACTAAAGGTAATAGAAAGAAAGCAAACACCCAGGTTGGCTGTTACTAATCCGATACTCTTGTGTCCTGTTCAAAGCAGGAACTCTCAAGTAATTTAAATCTACCTCTCAGTCCCCAAAAGAAAGTAGGTGCTTTACCCTGCCACTCTTGTTGTATGGGGTCAACTCACAGAGAACAGTATTTCTCCCTGTTAGCAGAAGGTGCCATGCCTCACCTTCACTACATCCAAACACCCGCAGAGTTGCTCAAATATAAGGTAGTTAAATGCTTAGAAACAAGCATAGACGTGCTCAGTCTTTTCAGGATAACACTCCCTGAATAAACAAGATTTAATTCACGTTACACTGGCAAACCATTTTGAGAAACTTGAATAGATAGTACCAGAGAAAGAAACCACCTAGAAACTGAGGAAGAGTAAATACACAGACAATGTTCAGGCAGTCATGACCAACAGGGCGTTTACAGGATAAAACACAGAATCATAGAATAGTTTGGGTTGGAAGGGACCTTCAAAGACCATCTAGTCCAAACCCCTGCCATAAGCAGGGACATCTTCAACTACACCAGGTTGCTCAGAGCCTCATCCAACCTTGCCTTGAACATTTCCAGGGATGGGGCATCTACCACCTCTCGGGACAACCAGTTCCAGTGTTTCACCATCATCATCTTAACATGTAGGTTATTGGTTAACATTGCTCACTTTGAAATGCACGAAAATCTTTCAGTCTGTAACTTCAGAAAAACAAACAAACCTTCCTGTGCTTAGAAAGCTTATGGCATTTTGAACAAAAAAAAAAAAAATAATGTTTCAGAAAGTATGCAAATAGTCACTATGCCATCAGTTTATTATTTAACAGAAGACAGCAGCACCAGCAAGACAGAGG
This sequence comes from Nesoenas mayeri, assembly GCF_963082525.1. Lineage (NCBI taxonomy): Eukaryota > Metazoa > Chordata > Aves > Columbiformes > Columbidae > Nesoenas > Nesoenas mayeri. Next base: position 17,943,361 of record NC_137548.1, on the reverse strand, counting down.
TCCTTGTGGCATTTGTAGACAACCACACAAAAATCCATGTTGGATTCAGAGAAGAGGGAAGCTTTCAGCTGGTCTGAAGGGAAGACAGAGGCCACAGGGACAAGCTATCCCACCCTGCAAGACAGTAAGATACTATGGGACAAATGAGGTGCTTGGGAAGTACAGGGAAAGAAAGTATTTACTGGTAATGTCTGTAGGTTAAAACAAAAGAGCTCATACATGCATCTCATCTGACTATCTTAGCTGCTTTCTCCTTCACCTCCTGCAACAACCTGACCTCATCACTGCGAGCTCCCTCTTGCAGGCAAATTCCTGTTACCAACCAGTTGCCAGGGGCACTAAAATCTCAAATACCAGTAATGTTGAGAGTCCTCACAGTTCACCCTGTCAAATACTCCAAGAAAACTCTAAGGGCTGTTCTTGCAGGTTAATGTTATGAGCTTTCCAGCTATTCTGAAGCAGAATTTATATACAACATCATTACCTCAATGTATCGCTGCATTATCAGTATCAACTAATTTACCCAGTATCAGCAAGTTCAACAGATGGTCTCTAGACAGATTTCCCAACATAGCAAGTCTGTGATATTTTTTCTTAAGGTGGGTAAAAGGAGAAGCTTCAAGTCAGACCAGATGGTTTTTCCGTACGTAAATGTACAGTGGTGTTTCTCCCTATAGCCAGCAGATTGCTCTATCCAAGTAATATGCAAGGGATTTTGAAGGCTGTCAATGCTGCTTGCACCGTACAGGTCGAGAATCACAGAATCGCAAAATGTTAGGGATTGGAAGGGACCTCGAAAGATCATCTAGTCCAGTCCCCCTGCAGTAAATTTCACGTGGCTTTCCCAAAGTAACACAAGCACTCTTGTGAAAGAAAGCATTCCCAGCATTTACTGTGTCAGTCACCAGTTTTACCATGAGCACTGTGCTGCAGTTAAAATAGGAGAAAAAAAAATAAATTAAAAAAAAAAAAAAGATACTGCAGAAACTAGTAGCAGTAAAAACTAATAGTGAACAAAATGGGAGAGGGCAATAAGAGGAAATGGGGGCCATGTCTTCAAAATAGCCTCTGGGTCACCTATCATTCCCTTTCTGGATTTTCTATGCTAATTTGTTTTCAATAGTAAACAACCTTTCTATTTGCCGAGTTACTGTGTCCCCCTTGGAGGAGGGAACAGTTACCTACAGGGAGGAGACACAGTCCTTTGCAGTCACACTTGGCTATTCATGGTGTTTACTGCTAACAATTTGCACCTCAGCGTAGCACACAGGCAACTGCCAGGTCAGGCTGCCAGGAACAGCCTCTCTGTTTTTCCCAACTTGTTGCCACTGAGGAGTGTAAACCTGAGACAAGCAAAATTCTTCTGGAAACACCATTAGATTTCTATACATAACACTGTCCCATGTTCAAAGTCCCATGGCTCAGCAGTGAGAGCATTAGGAGTTTAAACCCACACCACATAGCAACAAGCTCTTAAATGCAAACACTGAAAAGACTGCAAAAGTGAAAAAATGCAATGACTTGATAAACTTTAAAGTTAGTCCTTCAGGGTTAGGAAAATTCAGTTATTCAAATTATTTTGAGTCTGAGAAATAATGCAAAAAATTAGTTGCTCCAATACTTCCTTTAAAAAAAAAGGAGAGAAAGCGAGAACTCAAACATTTTGAACAAGTGTGAAAACCACAATACAAGGTTCTGTGGTACATTAAGATTTTAAATCTGCAATCATTAAATCCTCCCTTATGACAGATCCATCCTCTACACACTTACAAAACCCAGCCACCTTCCACATTCTACTTCACACATATGCAAGAGAGAAAACCATTAAAAATTAACAGTGAAAACCCACCAAGCCACAATGAGTCCCAATTCCAAGGAGCAGTTAATATTACAGGATAACAAAGATCTCCTTACCATTGCAACTGCACAACAGGGGAAATATTTCATACTCAAGAAAAGAGCTACAGTGGAAAAATAAAATAGAATACAATAAAATAAAATAGTCACTTGTGACAACTGCCACAATTTCACCTATACACACAACAGGAAACAGCCCATGTGGTAGCTGCCATGCAAAATTTACTTATCAATGGTAATCCAGGCTATGCATTCACACACATGTGCATACTTGCACATGCAAACACTACCTTCAGAAGAATGTTCAGTCTTGCCAGTCCTCAACAGTGCTCCTTCAAGTCATCTGAAATGACTGATTAACCCTGCTTAATACAATCTGTGTAATCTACTGTAAATCTTGCAGATAACTCATAACTGTTAACAGTAATTAACTCAGCAGAGCTTTACCCTTCTTGCTCCCCCAACCAGCCTCGTACCACAGACCTCAATTTAGGAGTTCGCTTCCACCACAGCCCCAGCAGACAGCTTAGGCAGGGTTAAGCAGCACTGGCGAGCTTCTGTTGTAGAAAACCTGGTTAAACAATTTATGTGCATTTTTAAAGACTACTTTCTCTCCCCATTTTATACTTTCCTTCGTCAGTACTTGTTGGTAGTCAAGGCATGCTTAATGTATACAACATCCTGGGAGTACCAGTGATGTCACAAGAGAAAATGTGAAGGGTGCAGTTGCATCCTAGAAGATCCTTTCTTTATGCCATCTGTCACCAAAACAGAGGTAAACTGTGTCACTGTGTTATTATTAACATTCAGGAGAGATTAACTTCTAATACTGCTGCTATGCCAGTTTTAAGGCTTCTGACCACTGGATTTTCTGTGTCAACAAAAAACAATTTCCTCTTAAGCTGCGATGTTTAGTGTTTTCCTGAAAGTGAATCTCATCTATCACGTGATCATACAAAAGCCTCACCTATACGTGAAAGAAAAAGCAACTTTCAAGACCTTATATTTACTGAATAAAAGCTTAAAAATGGTCACCAAATTTTCATAACCAGCAAGAGCCCTCAAACACAAGGGGCCATTCTAGCTACAAGCAGAAAAAGCAGAACTACACACACTACCAAATGTCTTTTGTATGACTAGTGTCATTTTTCAATTATACTTCTTAATCTTCGGTGTCCTTTAATGGCACACGAAGGTGGCAGGCATATATGTTTCCAGGCAATTTCCAAGCAGCCTCACATGTGGATCCTATCCCTTACCTACATCAGCAGAGCTCAGGTTTACTATTCAAGCAACAAAACTAAGGGAAATTTAATATGATGTATTGAGTGACTTGCACTCCCTATTAACCAGATCACAAAACAACAGCAGCGCAGCCGTGAGGGCCGGCTTCTCAGCTAGCTCAGGGCAGAGGAGCAGATGGTAAATCCCCCAAAAGATTGCTCCAAGCAAGAGCTATTCAAGCTTCAGGCTGCAGAAAGCAACACCACCTCCTCCGGTCTAGCACATTCGTGCTGCATTGCTCCATAAAGATTATTAGAACTTTAAAACATACAGGTTACATAAAAGTTTATACTGCTTTTGCAACTGCTGAGCAGCAGATCCAAGCCTAGCAGCGTTCAAAGGATAATGAAATCCCTCAGTGATCTACAAGTCTGACTCCTAGAAGCAGCCCCAAATAAAAATTTTAAGGTGCATTACAGTCACATAAAGGCAGCACAAGCAACACGTGATCAGCAGAGACTAAAGCACAAAACCTTGGCAAAGAGATCCAGCAGTACAACGCAGAAAGGAGCAATTCTGGGTCCACTGCAAACTCCAAAATGTCGACAACGTTAAGTGCTGGAATAAGGACTCTCTTGTTCTGGTTTACACACAGCTTTACACATAACTTATTAAAATGTCTCTGCATCATTGTTTAAACATACTTTGGTGCAGGCATTGAGTTACTTTGACAAACCTGTTTCTTGCTGAGAGCATCATGAACTGGTTGAGTGAACGGCTGATCAGAAACTGGAGCTCTATGGGAATTAGCGCAGTCACTCACCAAAAGAAATGCCGCAGTAAAATAATCTGTGCTCTCCAAACCTACAGTAATAATTCACGTTTTAAGCTGGGCACCTGAGCTAATGGTATTACTTCCCACTGCTCGGAAAACACGCAGCTCTCATTCATTTTAAAGAGAGAAACAGATGCCCGATATCTGGAGAAAATAATCAGAGAAAACCCAGCACTTATAACACAGTACCTGAATGTAAGTCTAGATGCTCTGGCACCTCATTGGCATTACCCAAATTCACCATCCTTTTAAATCTCAGCACAAGCCAATGTTTGTATCTCCACAACACCAAGACACGTGGTAAACACAGGGTGCTAAAATCAGGCATTTAAGTTTGAATCTCCAAGCTAAGCAATTTCTACTGAGCGTGTAAATATGTGGAAAATCTGCTAGGTCTGTGAAATTTACTACTGAACATTAACACACAGCAGTAAAACACAAAAATTCCCCCAAGCTAATATGCAGTCACTGACATCACTTTCTAAGCAACAATACTGAAACAGGCACAACCAAAATGGAAAATAAAAAGAGCATTTGCTGTGTTTCAGATAAGCAGATACACGATTCCTTGTGAATTTTGACTGAAAGTCATTCTCACGAGGTAGCAGCAACAGTCCCTTTGAAATGAGCTCAGCATAATGCGGGCAGGAACTAAGCAAACTTCTTCAAACAGCTCTGCCAACACCATTCAGCTCCAAGCTGCAAAACTCCTGCTGTTTCAAACTCAGGGCCTTCTGTGAGCAGACTGCTGATTACACCAGGTTGTATGGCAGGTTTTTGATAGATGCACAGGGCAGAAGAATTAGAATGAAACCTGCCTATTGGTCATGTTGAATAAAAATAGTTCACATCACACTGAAGGAAAAGGACACTCTGCCATCTATTCATTCCCTTGCCCCTCAGTAAAGAGAAAATATATTGTATATATTACATATATACACACACACTCCACTCAGTGTGTACAACTCACACAAGTGTTACTAGATATGCTCCTATCATGGAAGAGAAATGGGAGACAGCACAAAGCAAACATCACATCTCCAAAGCAGAGTAGATATGCTGTCAAAAAAGCCAGAGTGCTGAAATGCAGTGTGGTGGCACATTTAATTGTGCTTCTTATTCCCAGTTACACTAGAGAAGACTTGGAGCAGTCAAAGGATAGGAATGAAGACAACTCACAGGCATTTTTCATCCTGATTTTTATGACGGGGGGCAGAGGAGTCACACCTTTACACGTTTCTGTGAAATTCCAAGAGGGGAGACCCTTGGGTGTCACAGGCAGCAAAGGAGAAACAAGAGCCACGGTTTTAGGCAGAGGCTAGGTGAGCACACATCTTGCTCCCCATGCACCATGTACCTACTGTCAGGGGCAAACCATGGGAAAAAGCAGAGCTTGTGTGGGACACAGGCTCTGCAGAAAGCTCTCCCCTGCTCCCAAAACAGTTGCTTTTATTTATTGTTTTGAGCAAGGAGGCCTTTTGCTGCCTAATCAAGTACAGCCCCCTTGTTGTCTCCTTGTAGCATCACAGCTGTGAATCTCCTAATTGCATCTTTGGTATGCAGAAGGTATGAAATCTTCATGAAAAGATGACATGAAAGGCTCCACTGGCTGGTCATAAACATGGACATTAGAGTCTTTCCTCAGGGAATGGCCAGTACAGAAATCAGATGTTCAGAATGTATTTCTGCCCATATGGTTCAAAGTGATGAATAATGCACTTTGGAAAAGAAGGATGACAAAAATAATACAACACAGCAGTAAAGCACCCATCATATTAAACAAATAACAGGTGGTGACTAAACATGCATTTTTAATGAGTATCTCTTCATAAATGCACACAACGCAAAGTGGTTTCCACTGCTTTCTAACATAGTGCTCCTCGTTTTGGATTAAAAAATATCTGTTATATAGACCTAGATGTGTAAGCTCTTTACTTTCTCTTTGGACCTCTCATGGCTTGCCTTTTTTTTTTTTTTTAAAATATTTAGCTGCCAAACAAACTTTAAATTCTGAACTCTTAATACTCAGAGATTCTTTAATTAACACCAACTGTTTTCACTAGGTAAATTTGTAATTAAATGTTAAAACATATACTTTGATGTGTGTTTTTGATGCATCTTCCTCATCAAATATGCTGTTCTCCACATGTATACAATTACTGAGGAAGAGGGCAGTCCAGTGGTTAATACAGAAGACAGTGTTTGAATTCCTGGGTCCAGACAGGCATGAAGCAAATCCACGGCAGTTCTTCAAAGTGAATTTCTGCATTCCCAAGCTCTTCTCAAACCAGTCTACATGAAATCCAGTAGCCAAGAATGAGACGTTACTCCATAGCAGGAGGTGCTCCTGTACCACAGGGTATTAAATCATTGTAACCATTTCGCCAGGGTTACATAGAGAGAAAGCTAGAGAAGTTATTATACAAAACAGTTATCTAAGATATTCAGAAAAAAAGACTGGCTTAAATTGACTGTTTCTGCAATGGAAGAAGTCTCAGAAAATCTCAGGCAGTTAATACAGTCAGGAAGTGAGACTTTGCATTACAACTGCTACAGCATAATAAAGTATGTTCAGCTAAACCTGTTCCCTGCTCTGTCTCAGCACAAGCCTTACTATCTCAATGATTGCAGCAACAGTTTAAGCAGTTACTCAAGTCTGAGTCTTCTTGCATGAAGGTCAGTGTTACAGAACATGAAAATAAACGTGTTCCTCCTCTCTCAAGTGCAGCTGTCTCGTTAATCCCAAAGATGACATATTCCTCATATATCAGTCACCACTTTAAAGCCCCAATTCATACACAGAGACTTAGGAGCACATAGCAGGTTATTACTTCAGCAGGTTGCTTATTTCTATTAAGCATAATACTCCTTGTAATTCTTAACTGCTTTCCCCCTTGAGGGCATACAGCATACGTCTTGGAAACTGGAACAGACTTGCTCTGAAAATCAAAGCAAAATGAATGAGTTGCCATTAAAAAAGGTGAGAGGCGGTAGTTAAACTCTACCCTCCTCTCCTCGTTGGCTCCTTAGAAGGACAATTTTTAAAAATGTTATTTTTCTCTGTTTAATAATTTAGATGATGAAACTGAAAACAAAAAAGGTTTGTCCCTGCAAGCAGAAGTTACTTTAGGCTGCTGCATATTTAATATTGTATTATATTAGTCTGCCTAGTGGTTCTGTTAAGCACAAACTTAGATGGCTTCCCAAGCGCCAGGAAGCCAGTTCACTCCATTCAAAATTTCTCTTTGACACAGCAGCCGAACATCCCAAAGACACAGAACTCAAAATGGTTTGTATCACATGGGGCAGACGATGATTAAACAAACTGCAAGTGCTTAAACTGACACAAAAACCTCCCTCTCTCCTCATCCTAACAATCATAAGTGCAGTGAGTGGATCTCAGTTAACATTAAGCACCAAATTCTGCCTTTTTATGAACATGCAACTTCCCTGAGGCCTTGAGATTCCAATCACAGAATACAAAAAGAAGTCTTTCACATCCTTTCCCAATTTAAGACCGGCAGAAGGAGCTGAGATCACCCTCCTAGCAGACTTTCCAGAGCACCCAGCAAAAAGCACTGCACTGTAATTCCAGCACGGCATTTGAACACTTCTTTGCATATACAGAGTAATTAAATGACATGTCTTATGCTAGCCAGCTAGATACCAAAGGTACATATTAAGATACACTAGTGTAACAAGCCCCAGAGTTTATGTGGGGAGGAGTTGCCTTGTTGAAGCAGCTGACCAGGACTGCAGTTCCCAACCACCATACCTGGGGGGAAAAAAAGAGTGCTTCTGTGACTCTGGATGGCCCTATTAACTGCAGAAATTCAAGCCATTAAGCACAAGAGGAAAGTCTGTGCAATGGGAGCTTCCTTTTGTATTGCAAAACAGCAAGACTCCAGAACAGACAGCAAATGCTCCTCCCAAAGCTGTGTGGCTGGGGGAAGCACAAGTGTGAGCAGTCACAGCCAAACACCTTCAAACCCACTTTACTGCCTCTGATGATGGAGCTGCTGCTTCTGTCATGGCCTCCATGTGGCCTTATGTCATTTGCTCTACGCAACCTGAACTGACCTGGAAAGGCTTTGTGCTCACCACAGTGGCAGCACATGAGAGAGATGGAGAGAGCCCATCCCTAGAACCCAGCACCCACCCCAAAGAAGGCTTGTGCTGCAAGTTTTGGAAATTTGGGAAGTGTATGTTTCAGTTCACAAGCATTCACGCTTTAGGTAAGTTAAAGTCACCATCAATATCAACAAATCTACCCAGCAATAAAGCAGAAATTTCAAAGTTGTTAGTCCAATACCTGCCATGAACCCAACAAAAGAGACCATATCTCAGATTTTCCTCTTCTCCCAAGTAAATCTGTTAATGTCTAGAATGCAGGTGTTCTGGGGTCCAGGAATTCACAGTCTTTTCCTCTGACATCTGTTCCATTTATTTCATATTCTCAACCTACCTCATTTAAGACACACAGAAGTGCTTTGACATCACTTTTTTCTTGTTTTGTAAAACTAGCTCTTTTCTTACAAGTGCCCCAAACAACACATTTCAGGCCAAGTTAAACATTTCATCTGGTGGCTGGGAAAGTAGGATGAGGGAAGAAGTATTTTTAAAAATAACAAATAAAATCATCATCCTAGTTTAATGTTGAATAACAAAACAGTTAAAACTAAACTATCACAGTGAATTAAAAAGTTTTAACAGAAATCTGTATTATACAGGGTGTTTCAAAAAGATGGACCAAATTTGAAAACATTATATATACACATTGGGTCCATCTTCTTGAAACACCCTGTATATTCATATATATTTTTTTTGTTACTGTGGAATCAAACTGATGTTTGAAATATTAAAAAAGTGTTGCATTAAACACCTTAGAAATATCTTATATCTGAACAGAGCGGTATGAAATATTTACCAGTATTACATTGCAGTTTCAGCCCTCTTCCTTTACACTCAAGTACGCTTCATTATAACCCTCACACTAACTCAACAGCACAACAGATCTCCACGGTGAGAAAGGAGTTCCAGGTATCTCCAGACTTGTACACTTGTCCCTTTTGCAATTTTTTGGGATCTTATTAGGCAGGAACCATTCCTTATCATCCCAGCAAAGAAAAAGCAATGGTTGTGTCCACCCCAGCAAAAGAATACTGTGGTAGTTAACTACTCCCCATCATTGGCACCAGAACACAGAGAAGATAAACAGAAAAGCAACTGTAAGGTCACAGCGTATACCCACAGTGTATTTACTCTTACTTAAGGAAAAAAAATAAAACAAACCAAACAAAAGCAGACACACAATTAAACATACAGTCCAAAAAAAGCAGTCTTTGATGCAAACTTTTGATACAGGAAGTTTGGGAGGTTTTTTTGTTAGTTTGTTTTGAGTTTTATTAAACAGAGAAGTACAACACTATATAATTAAACAAACAAACAACCCCCCCACACACACACACAAAAACCCTAATCAAACCCCACACACTGTAACGATAAATCTAGGGCTAATCTGATAGCCTTCTTTGGCACGCCATCCAGAGAGCTGCTTTAGAATCTCAGATTCACTCCCACAAATGTATCAACACACACACAACCGGTAAGCTATAGCCTCTGGTTCTGTGATGTTGCAGAGGTACATTAAGAACCGCCATATAAAAATATTATTTAAATGTGCTAAATGCATTCATGCGTCACCTCCTTTGCATATCAAATATGTTCGATGGAAGTATTAAGACTCCAGTGTATACTGAAGTTTTAAGTTGGGAATTATATGCTACCCATTACAGAAAGCACAACAAATCAGGAACTTGCTCGTGGTTTAAGCACTCTAGTGTTCACCAATTAAAAAAATTACCCTTCACATTCAGTTTTCTGATTTTCCTTGAGGAATTAAGACTAATGCAGCCTGATGGGAGAGACTTGCATGAGTATCAGTAAGATAAAGGTGGTCTGGTTTGGGTAATTTTTTACTTGTTAGTTTTTGTGGTTTATTGTTGGTGCTGGGGTTTTTGCCTTTGTAGTTGTTTTTGGGTTTTGGTTGTGTGCTGGTTTTTTATTTGTTTTAATTTATATAATACTTAATATTTTCCCTTTAGAGCCTCAAGAGGTTAAGTCACTAGTTACAAATGTACTTTTACTTGTTTATACGCAAACTGAAAAGTAATTTCAACTTACTTATCCCTTAGAAATGTGTGACAGTACAGGCCCAACTGCAAAGTCTGCATTCTAGAAGAGTAGAGCAGTTCAGTTCAGATTGTTGTAAAAACAACTGCTTTTTACTCCATGACATCAACTCAGCTGTCTCATCTGAGTGCATCTCTCTTCCTAACCAGCTGGCCAGAGCATTCAGAGCCTCCCAAACTAGGTGTCTTGCTAAGCTAAAGACTGTGAAATTAAGTCAGGATGTGTCCTTCCACAGAGATTCAAACGGTTGCCATAAACACTTCAAAAATCTCTAAGTACTGATAAAGTGTGGCAAGTACCTTGACATGGTAAAGGCTGCAATATGCTGTCAAGAAGAAGAGCCAAAACAAACCATGACCTGGCAGCCAGCTCTGGTTTCACAATATCCAAGGGTATCAAAGCAAAACTGCTTAAAGACCTTGCCACGCAAGGTGCTCAGCATCTCAAATTGCATCAAGTCAGTGACACTTGAAATCAGGTCTTATGCCATACAAAGAAAATGCAATTTCAAGTTAACCAAGCTGCTTTAGCTTCAGTTTAGCCTCTTGTTTGTTATGTCTTATAGAAATAAGTCTTCAAGCAACAAATTATTTAAGTTTGAATCCCTCAATTGCATAGAGGTTGGACCCAGCAATTTATAAGGAGAAAGGGCTAAGTGAGAAAGGAAGATCAAGATCACCTTTCCAATCAAGATTTGGCTCAGGCTACAAAGGAAATGCACACTGGAAGAAACACAGGACAGCTCAACCAAGCCTGAGAATTTAAACAGAGCACTCTGGTTTCGTTTCTTCTGCATGACTGAAGTCGGGAGCTACATTAAGTGCCAGAGCACTGAAGTGTAAGAAAGGCTTCTAATAATGGCAGCTTTTGTGGTCCTCTACTACAGACTCAGTCCTGCTGCATGTAAAACTGTAAAGATAGAGCCACGTGCTGTTCAGATAAGCAAAGGCAAGGCCTTCCATACTGACACAGGTTTGTGGTACTCATGAAAACACAGAACACACAGGCTGGGGGGTTTTGTTTGGTTATGTTTCTTCCCCCTACCCCTCCTCCTTTCTGAAAGATCAAAATTGAAGAAGTGACCTTAAAGACATTTATTACATTAAAAGGCAACTCCTTGTAGTTAAATATCGTTGTTTTGCTTTGAAGTAACTAAACAGCCTTAAGAGACTCCAAGTAATTCAAACAGGTAACAAGTTAAACTGAAATGTGTTTGTTTGTTTGTTTGGTGTGTGTGTGTGTGTGTTGTTCTGGTTTGTTGCTTTGGTTCTTTTTTTTAGTTTTTTTTTTTGTTTGGTTTTTCTTGTGATTTTTTTTGTTGTTTTTTATGTGGGTGGGGTTTTGTGTGTGTGTGTGGGGGGGGGGGTTTTTGCTGTTGTTTTTTTTTGTAAGTAGAACATGCTAAATAACTACTTCTCAGGACTGATTCTGTTTCTTTTGGAACCTACATCTTAACAAATCCTTTTAACATGCATAGTAATTCTGCATTTAATATAAAAACTTAAAAAGAAATTCACCTCCTTTCAGTTACTGGTAGTAAATGCTTATGCCTCCTGTGGGACTCCAGCCACTTCACTGTACTGTTACACAGCTGCTCCAAAATAAAACAGGCATTAAGCTCCATAACACCCTCTCCTTTTCTTCTAACACACACTGTGCACCAAATAGGTCTTTCTGCAATACAAATTTGATGCTGCACTTATTAATATCTTTCCAGTGGATATATTACAGATGGGATCACCATTAAAAAACAAAAACACACACACAAAGAACAACCAACACACAACCAAACACCAAAACAACCACCAAATCACTCTTTAAAGTGCCACTGGGAATTTATCTCCTTAACCTCACAGCAAAGAACTTAGATGTTTTTGAAAGCAGTTTTTTAACATCAGGTAAATAAAGGTGACATTTTCCTAGAGGAAAAACAACACCTACAGTAGTTTAAAAGTCTTTAAAATGTTAAAAACACAGTAAATAATCATTTTCACAGAACAATAAGATATTTAAGTGGAATTCATACAATATTTTTCCTTTGTGCAAAGTCCACAGTCTCTTACCTACAACTCCCCAAAGAAGCAGATGTCTATCACTGCTTTCTTGATTACCTAATGGGAACACACCATGTCATTCTATTTAATTTGGTTTTTAGACTTAAACATCTAGAGACTTTTAATAGTGCTAATTATGAAAGAGAACAGACAGTGACAGCTCTACAGGGGCCATTTCAGTCTGCTGAGCAGTTTTTTTTATGTAGGTACTTTTACTGGCCTGGCCATATGAGGACCCAGCGGAATTTAAACACTTAACTACCCTTCAGCTCCATCTCTTAATCACAATGGGAAGCAGGAGAGGCACCAGCTCACACACAGCTTATATTCAAACAGCGCACGCATACAGCTATAAAAAACAGTCATTCTGCTTAAAGAACACACATTAATTTGCTGCTTTATTTGCTCTTCAGAGTTCAATTTTTTTTTTTTAATATTTCCTTTTAAAAAACAATATATTTACAAGTGGGATATGTATGCATGCAACAGTGAGTGACAGTATTTCAATTTCTGTGCATTCATGAGCAGGTGCCTTCCCCAGTTTCTGCTGGCATAAAGTCCAGACACCATGTAAAGTAAGAAATACAGCCCTTCCTGTGGTTTGTCTTCACTGAAGAAGCCAGCACACTAAAACTCCCTCCTGTCCCCAGGTGTTTTGCTTCCTTAGGCCCAGACACCCACTTCAGAAGGGTAAATCCCATCATTCTTACGCAGGGTAGGTGACCCCACAACTTCCACACCCATTTCTTAGCCCAAGAGCTTTTGCCTTTACCAAAAGTACTAGAGGTCAACATAAACCCAAGCAGACCTTTACAATGCAAATCACATTTTGTTTTCAGAAGTAAATATAACTCTGCAGTTGGATATGATGCTCTATCCAATATCACCCATGCATTTCTGAAACCGATAATCACCCATTCAAAACAACATATAAACACCACTTTAAAAGACATCTCAGATATCCATATTGGATGAAAACACAACGTGAAGAATTTCTTACCAGTCTAATAAGTCATTAGGAAAAAAAGCAGTGTACAAAAGGTGAGAGTTGGTTACAGACCTTTGTAAGAAAACCTAATTACAAGGCTGTTGGAGCAGAAAGCCTGGGCCAGCTGAGTTAGAGGCTCAGAGACACCTTTGCTCAGTCTGCACCACAGGGTCACAGATGTTGGAGAGGGTCCAGCACAGGGCCACAAAGATGATTAAGGGAGCGAAGCACCTCCCTTATGAAGAAAGGCTGAGGGAGCTGGGTCTCTTTAGTTTGGAGAAGAGGAGACTGAGGCGTGACCTTATTAATGTTTATATATTTATAAAGGGTGAGTGCCATGAGGATGGAGCCAGGCTCTTCTCTGTGGCAAACAATGATAGGACAAGGGGTAATGGGATCAAGCTGGAATACAAGAGGTTCCACTTAAATTTGAGAATAAACTTCTTCTCAGTGAGGGTGACAGAGCACTGGAACAGGCTGCCCAGGGAGGTTGTGGAGTCTCCTTCTCTGGAGACATTCAAAACCCGCCTGGACACATTCCTGTGTAACCTCTTCTAGGTGTTCCTGCTCCAGCAGGGGGATTGGACTAGATGATCTTTTGCGGTCCCTTCCAATCCCAAACATACTGTGATACTGTGTGATGTCACTGGAACTGATGGGAACAAGCCTTGACACCAAACCTTAATCCAGAGTCAGAGTTGGGCAAGAGTAAGGCTGTGAACTGAATCCAGTGTGCCACAACGCAGCATGTGACAGTATCCTCAGTAAAAGCCACAACAGATCAAACAGCATTGCCATACACAGAATACCAAAAAAAAAAAAAAAAAAAATTAAAAAAAAAATAAAAATCACTTTTGTTTTCTACCTGCCATCCTGCCATTAAAAGCAAAAATTACTTGCTTTGGGAACTGGTATGCAGTTGGGGATTTGTTTTGTAATCATCCTTTATACACATGTAGAATTCACCTCCTTGTGTCTTTAAAGACTTTTTAATGAAAAGGGCTAAATGACATGGAATTCATTACAGAAACACAAGCAATAAAGCAGTCTTTAACATTCATTTGTCTTTCAGAAAAAAATAAATCTCAAAGCTATTTTTAGCAACAAGAAGCATGCAAGCTATTTTCTAACTTACCCAAAATTGGTAAACTCTATGACTCCTTCGTAAAATTGCAGCTGACAAAAATGGGACATTTGCCCAAAATCTAGGCAGCAGGACTGAACGTGGCTGTCTGGTGAGGCTGTCTGAACAGCGACTTATGTCTTAAACCTAATAGCCAAAAATATATATGTAGTAGAAGACTGAAAAACCCTGTGGCTTTAGCATTTGTAATCACAGCAATAGTCTAGGAGATTAACAGTAGGCCTTAGTTTTCATTAAGAAAAGTCACACACACTCTCACGTTACCCTTTTTAAAGCCATATAAAAGACACAGTGGATACATTCTGTAATGCCCACATCCCAAAAATGGTTTTCAATTAACACGTCAGAGGTTAAGTCAATATTGCTGTGTGGGAACCAAACAACTATTCCATATTGTAAAATTTTTATTTGCCTCCATATTTTAGGACACTGCTGCTCTTCTCTTGGCTCAGTTTCTTGATTTGTCTGCACAAATTCACACCCCTCCAGCTTATTAAGCAAAACAAAGACAGGACGACAGACACATGGCAGCCTATTCTGCCCTTTCCCATATTCTAGCACCAGGAAATTACAGGCAATAAAGCAGTTTAAGAGCCAACCTATTCTCTTCCATCTGTTTGAGGTCACTATTTCATTCTGTATTAAAATGCATGGGGAGTCTTAGGGGGTGAAAAATACGTCTCTTTAAGCTCAGTCCTTCATTAACCTTCCAGACATAACTCAAGGTATCAGCTGAAATGCATCCTAGAATGACAGTTGGTCATTTCAATGTGGTGTCCAGCAGCATTGCTACCGGACATCTGACATGGTGGCTCTCACCAACCTGGTAAGACTTCTCAAACTGACCTCCGCAGAAACTTATTTCAACTCTGGGGCAGGAATGTTTATTTTACCTACTTCTTCTGGAAATGGGCAAGACAATCCTCACTATAAAAGCTGGCTGGTAGTGATAAGTCACATATCTTGGCTGCTTTCTCACTCATACGTTTGATAACAGGACCTAAACAAAATGATCGTCCATGATGTTTGTGATTGTTCTTATGTTCATTCCACCCACAGAATAGCAGTATCACTATTTTCAAGTGAAGGGCTAAATCACAGACAACATCACCAGTTCAGCATTTCCCAGAATGTCTCTGCCAAGGTCAGTCATTTCCTTGCCTTGTAGCCACCATCGCAATAACTGAACATCTTCACAACACCAGTGTTACATGCACCTTCATGTCTTACAATCATGCTACTGCAGGACCAAAAACTTAAGACATTTTTGCCACTGCAGAACCAAGAAGGCCTCATTAAGCAGAGTAATGCTTAAATACATATAGACAGTCTGTGCCTGTAGCAAGATTAAACTAACTAGAGAACTCAAATGAGGAATAGGAGTGGAAACATACAGAGCTAGTAAGGTCCTATTCTAGGTCACGCCTGTGGCAGAGTGGCAGTAGGCTCCAAGCCCTAGCCCCCTGCCTTATCGGAACACAGAGCATCTCTGCAACAGCACCTTAGTATCAACTTGTCATACTGCCTTATTTATTGTACACTTGTGAAAAAGACTAAGATGCAGAGAGCTTCAGAGGCTGCTCACCATCGTTTCTACATGCAGCTGCAACATAAGGCCTCAAGAATCTGTAAGATACCTTTGGTAGGTGCAACAACACAATTCCCAATGCAGAAACAATTCAGGAGTCTGTATGCATATAACCTGCTCAAGTGTACACAGATATGAGAGAACATACTTTTTAGAGTGCATGAAATCAAAGAATTTGAATTAGAAAGAGCTTATCTGTTGAAGCTTTTGGTATCTTGCTTCAGAAAGCTGACATTCTTGGTTAATAATCTTGGAATTTAAAGCTCAAGATGAGGAAAGGTCCCCCTTAAGCCAAGTTGCTAAATTAAGGTTTCTAGGGAACAGGAATCAAAGGAAAGCAGTCATCCAGGCATATCATAGTTTAACAGTCAAAGCACAAGGCTAACAAAAAAAAAAAAAAAAAAAAAAGGTTCATTTTATCACTTAATTCAGTAGGTCATTGTGGGCAGGACTTCTCTCCCTCAGAACAGATAAACGCTTTTTGACTTCAGGGCATGCACATTTATGTACATTTCTAGCATGCTGGCGTTTACTTTGCTAAGGACTGGAGGACTAGCCTACTAGGGGAAGATTTCAACTCACAGAAGAGGACATAGCTAGTTCCAGAACTTTATTTATAGCTTGAGTTCAGTTGCCAGTTCATAATTTGTGCCCAAATCTGGAACTTCAAGCTTGAATCACTTTTTGCAGACCAGTCAAGAGCTCTGAAACTGACTCAGTCTTCAACTACAGAAGTAGGAGTTATTTATTGATCTGGAAAGTACTGGTGTTGCAAGACATTTATTGACCCACTGGGAGAACCAGCTTTTGCCCCAGTCTGAAGATAAAATGGTCTCTCTCTTCTGAAGGTCAGAAACAGCACTACTGCAGCCCCAGCACCAAAACACTCACAGCAACAGCCCAACTCATGGGCTGCAAACTCCCTTTAACCTGCCTGACAAAACCCCTACTGCCTGCTCTTCTTTTATACAAATATAGGGCAGCCAAGTAAAAGGAGAAGGACAGAGGTCTGAGAAGACAAGCCTTAAAAGTGAGCCAAGCTAAGTGAGTTTAGGCAGGGAGGGTAGGATTTTTGTGGTGACAAAGTCTAAAAATTCAGTGAATAGTTTCATCTTTACTCCTCCACACCCCCACTTTAATGTAAATACTAAGGGTTATGAGTTCCTTTTTGAAGCTGTGCAAGTTACAGTCACAACTGGTTTCAAAACTGTCTCTCAGTATGATTTTTTAATGAAAAGATATTTCCAACCTATTTAGAAACATGAAGCAATCTGTTAGGTATTTAGTGGCCACTGATGCAGGAAACACGGGCAACAAAAATACAGTCATGACCACACTGCAGCTTTTCTTCCAACAGCGTCTCAACCACATACTCCAGATGTGGCCATAATAACCATGCAAGGACCAGCCAAGGGACGATCACAATCTTTTTTTCTTCTATCAGCCTCAAGTTCTCCATTTAAGTGGTGGAGATTTTTGCTTCAGAGTGCAATATGTACTGTTGGAGTGATTACTGGCATTTTTGAAGGTTAGGAAACTAGCTGACATTAAAACAGGTCCTTTCATAAATTTAGTTCTTTATAAACTGGTACCAAAGTGTGGTTTGGTGCCTTAGAAAACCTCTAAAGGCAAGGACTGACACATGAACAGAGGAAGAACAGCAAAGCCACTTCAAGCTTGCCCTGCCAGACTGCCTTAGGCCCCTTCCAAAACTCCATAGGTCTGAGTACGTTCTCCAAGTGCTGCAGACATTAGGACAGCTGCTCTTACATGGACATGGGCAAGTACCAGCACCCACAAGGTTTAAGTATTTCCTACAGCACATCAAAGGCATAGGCCAATACCCCTTGGATTTTCTAGTCTACTTCTCCCACCATCAGAAGTGACAGAACCAGCAAAATAATTGCTCTTGCAGAGGTTGTTTTTGTTATTCTTTTCCTTCCCAGACACTGCCATCAGACTCTGACAGCAACAGGGACAGTGCCACAGCACTCTGAAGAGAGTTGCCACAGCTGGGATTAATCCCCATTCAGAAAAGTACAAGACCCCAGGGAATTAAGGCCATAACAACTCACTGTCAACAAGAGTCAAGAGTGCTTATTGCATCGAAGCCAAACATCACTCAGTCATGCAGTGTTCTATCTGAGCTGTATTCAAACCAATTTATTTGGACCAGTAGATGAACCTTAGTGGAACTCTCAGTAGGAGCTTTTCAAAGTGAAGGCATAGGTCAAGAATAGCAAGATAATTCCATCTCTCGTGCACTGGACTAGCCAGAATCAGCCTAAGGACCAACATTCCCAACTATGTTATCAACAAAAGGCAGCAGACAACAGCTGGAGGTCCATCTGCCCACACACACTGGTTAGCTGTAGGATAAGGTGAAGACTTCACCATTTGACCAGGATGCACAGCACCTGCACCAGTGAGAAGTGGATGAGCATCTCTTCTCCAATGCACTCATCTCTCTGTTGACCCCTTTAATCAACATCCTCACTGCAGCTGCAGGCAGTGGGCTGTAGCTCTCTGTACTAAACTATTTCCTACAAAACCATTTTGAATTCCAGCTTAAAGACAGCCAAGTGTCTGAATTCAGTCAGAGCAAGAAGAGACACATAAAACTCACGCCATGAGCAATGAACACATTCTGCTGTGCTCAGCCCTTTTCCAAGATATGGCACCAATTCCAGAAGTTTTATGACCAGCCGTTTCTCCAGTGAACCAGTACCGTAACAGTTATTAAATGCAAATAATGACAGATTCTCTTGAATGCTCAGGAAAATGAGTCATTCGCCTGGTTTCAAAAGAGGGGCCTCCCAAGCCAATAACAGACCTGCAAAGCTGCAACTGCTCAGAGTGGCAAATGCAGACATGTTGCCCGCTGTCACCAGTAACAAATATGACGTACCAAATTAAAGACAAAAACACGCAACACATCAAAACCTCTATTTTAAGAGTCTTGACACAATTTTTTTCCTAGAAGCCACCAGCAATCCCTTTTCATGCAGCTGTAAGTTAAGAGGAGGTAACTCCTCAGAAAGTTTTTAATGAACAAAGTCAGTTAACAAGCTTCTAAAAATGAGATGATATTTGAACTGGAAAAATGCTGTTCCATTGCAGTTACCCCTCCCAAGCTATGCCTGCCGAAGCACAGATAGGAACTGATCTTTATGGCTCAAATCAAAGCCAAATCCCAACAATAATCTGGTTTGTTCACAGTCATTCCCAGCACAGACCCTTCAGCCTAAAGTATCAGGAAAGCCCCAATGCTGTGGAGAACACCTGGGTTCACGCTTGTGGATTACACCTGTCCTTGTTTTCTGAAGTAATATAATCTGTATTAATGTCAATTTTGTTTTACTAAAGAGCTATACAAATACCTGAGAAATCTGATATCAGATAAAGATATACTAGACAATTATATGATCTGAACTGTCAACTACTTTCTGAATATCAGAGTTAATTTTAGTAGCCACTTACATCACCTTCCTCAGATATAGTTTACAGTACCATGAATTCATGTCATATTCTTGATCGCTTCCTGCCCAGTGCAGAGAGAAGCAAATATCTTCCATACCTACCAATGTCCTTCAAGAAAGCATGAGGTGGCTTTTTTTTTTTTGCATTCAAGGAGACTCTATCTACCAAATTCAGTAACAGCCATAGACTTAAGTCCATTAAGCAAAAGGGAATGTAATATGTCAAGGCTAAACTGTATTTTTAGAGCTTTTGTTTCTCTTGAGGAAGCAGCAAATTCATGTTCCTATTGTTTGTCAGGAACTTCCTCCTCCACTTCCAGTCTGCGATCAAATTCAATTGCATATTTTCAGTTAGTAAGACACTACCTCCATTTTAAATTAAGCTTGTATGTATTAATACTACTTTGCCAAACAATGCCTCCAACTTTAACCTATTTTAAAAAAATGCTAACATTCAGGAAAGAAGAGGTCTAACAATATTAAATATATTCTAAAGCATCTATTTGGTTACATGTTGAAAAAACTAGTAAAAGCTACTTACAGCAGATTCTAAAACAAAAGAAATCCTCCAAATATGTAACAGAAACATTAGTATAGATGTGTCATTATACTTGGCACCAACCACACAGTGCTCAGTTACAGCATAGATGGCCTTAACTCCTCCCTGATGACAGAGTTGAAAGCTGCACACCACCATGTGAAAGGGAACCTCTGATTAGCATTGAGACCTTGAGCTTGCCCTGAAGACGTGACTGTGACAAGGACAAATAAGTTCATATAATGTTATCACAAAAAAAAATATTATTTTAAGCTTTGTTGTAATTACACATTTTCAGGACCAAATGCAAATGACTGCCTTGTTTACATACAGTATATATGGTCTTCAGGCAGCAAGATTCACAGTGTTTAACTTCTGGACTACAGCAGGAACATCACTGTCACACCTGTTACTGCAAGCCTCAACTACTATTTCCCATTGAAAACTCTGCGTCTTAACCTATTTTGGTTGTTGGTAGCTTTATTGGATTATGATTACATAGCTCAAGAGCTAGGTCAACAACAAACCAAGCAACATATCACATGATTCTGAATCACTTTTCTTTCTTCCTGACTCTGATCCCTCTTCAGGTACTCTTAAAAGAGGTCAGATTATCAGCTCTGAGACAAAGAACTCACACAAATAAAAAGCTTTAGAGTTTCAACACCTGAAGGACCAGACTCTCAGACTATAAATCTTGTGAGGGCGAGGAAAGCAGGAAAAAGACTAGTCCTGTCCCTAAACATAGTCCTTTTTGCTTATAGACTCCATACACATTTACACTGTTCAGTGGGTAACAGAGAAACCAGAAAAACCTTCAACCTCTAGTTATGATCAAATGGAATTTGCCCTTCGAAATCACAAGTTTCAGTAATGACATCACATTGCATCAGAATCTCCGGTTCTCAGCAATGGAGACACAGGTCAGCTGTCTTCAGAAACACACGATACTCTCCCACATCACCTCAAACCTGAGTTACACAATTTTTCTAGCAGGTGACTAGAACTTGCACAGATGAGTCATTCAGCCCATCTGACTTTTTCACAAGTCCCTCTCTCTTCTAGGCTTCCCTAAGCCAGTCCAGAAGCAGCATACTGGCAGTAACATGGAATAGCAGTAGGCAAGCTCCAGAAAAGAATGGCATCAAAAGCCACCACTGTAGTATAGCATTAAGTCTCTTCTGTATTTTGAAGACAAAGCCAACACACCATCTCTTCTATATGTACAGAAAAGATGATGTGTCCAGGATGAACACACTGACATCAGCTCCTACAGTTTAGTTGTTATATGACTGAGACACATATGCACAGGAGCATTTTAACAGTCCTGAGTGGTTTCAGCCTGGTTTATAGCGTACACCATTCAAATCTGGCAAAAGATATGTAAAAGGAAATAGTAGAACAGTTACTTGTCTCACTAGGGAGTCTATATATATACACAGTGTGTATACAGAAATTCTATTTAGAGTAACTGAATTAACTTCTGTGGCTTTTCAGCAGCATCCAGCATGTATCTACACCTGCAAAAGTGCTCAGCTGTCACCACCCTGGGTTTAGGGGAGTGCCATAACAGCAGAGGAACACTGGCCAGTTCAAGAATGTCACCTAAGAATTGCCCTATTTGTGAGAAATGGCAGTGATTGCTGCGCTCAAGTATGTTAGAGAAGTTCAGAACAAACAACTGCTTTAACACCTGAAAACAGGTACACAGCATGTCTACCTTCAAGATAAGCACAAGTTTATTTTTCCTAGTTAACAGTTTATTAATTTGAGGTTTATATTCTAGCATTAAAGACATTTCTTCATTATGATTTATTTGCTGGCAGCCACTTTAAGGGAATGCTACTTGTTTTAAGCAAGTTTTATACCCAAAAATATTATACCAATTTCAGCATTTCTTCACATACACACCCCACAACCCCACCACAAAAGAGCCTTTTAACTAAATGTATCTCCAAGTGCTATCACAGCCTTCAAATGCACTTCTTTAACAGAGAGGGGGACAGGAAAGCAGCCTCTGGCCATGAGGGATAGAGAGAGTAGCCATATTGTCATTTCATAAGGAAAGCACGGCTGAAAGTACTTTTACACAAATACAATTTCCTCCCCATTTCCTCTAGCAAGCTTTTTTCGAGCCACCAGCCCCTGCACTAGCTGAAACATTGTACCAATCACCACAGATCAAGGAGCAAAGAACAGAAATCTCACCTGATAGTAAGTCTTAATGTTTCTCACTAAGATGGTCAGGTTTTGAACCCGAAGATAGGTGTCATTATTTACATGCTTATTGACACGTTGGTTGGTTGGTCGAGGATCTCTGTTAAAAGAGGAAGAAGAAAATAAAGTAGTATCAGTTTACTCAGTACTAAGATTTAGCATCTCGATAATGCACCATCATGAAAACTCTTAAAAACTTACCCATTATATGCACCGACATAATTAGACATGATACATATACAGTAATTCATTATAGAATAAGCTTTATATCATTATAGAATAACCTTTGCACCTATGCATAACTTGGAAATCTTCCTGCACACCGAAGTAACCTACTTTAGGGTAACCCACACAGCAATTCAGGCCAGCTTCCCTCCTTATTAGTATTTCCATGAAGCAAAGAGCATATTTGGTTTGCGCACACTAGATCAAAGCAGTCTCTGATAATAAGGGGTTTATCTTATTCAAATAAAGGGAAGCCTAGGAAAGACTACCATGCCAAGCCATCCTTAGCTTTGGAGTTTTATGACAAGAGGAGGGTGTTAACACTTGATCAACGATCACTGTGCAAACTTCAAAACTCAGAAGAATTATACACTGACGGGAAAAAGGAACACTGCACTTTTATTATACCAGTAGCCTCTAACTAGATCTTCCTTATATATCCACTACATCACAAAAACCCAAATACACATTAAAAAAACCCACATAAAAAACCAAACACAAAACAGCTCTACCAGGCTTCACAATATGAATAAAACGTAAGCAAGATGGGAAAAAAAAAACAGTGGAAAGATTTCAGGGAAGGAAGTCAAAAGTTTTTGGTTCATTTTAAAGGAAGTAAATCAAAATTGTACCTGAAGCAACTTGGTTTCTAAAACAAAAAATAAAATGGGAAAAAAAAGCTGCAAATGATTTAATAAGAATGTACACCTTCCCATACTCTCTGTGCACCCTAACACGTTGCAAAAAAGAACATGAAAAACCTTTATCTGTCAATAGCACAGCTCAAAGCCTTGCGTTTCCCCTCTGATGAAGACTCTTATCAGCGGACTCCTACACAATCCAAACACCTGCCTCCCAGAGCTCTGCTTTGGCTGTTGATTAAGCCATTCACACCTCTTCCAGGGCCAAATATTGAACTCGGGCATTGACAAGGAAATAAAAGACAAACGGATCCAATATTTATTTTTTAAAGATATCTGCCAAAGCTTACATAAGCACGTCAAAGAGCTTTTTCTTTCTTTCTTTCAAATTATTTTTTTAAATGCACAACCATCCCAAAGCACCTCTCTAGTGAAAGCAGTGCTATGTGCATAAATATGACAGAATACACAGATATTCCAGTGATGAGAAAAAACTGCCTTGGCAGCAGATAACATCAGACACAGTATTTACATACCAGGGTTCAAACAAACTGAAGTACAGATGACCAAAACTACCACTGACGTGACCTAGCAAGACTCTATACAGCCTTTACAGCAGCAAAGGATTTTTATATGCTGATTGGCACTGTAATAAATCATGGGAAAAAAAATGAACATAGAGATGCAACCGTAACAAGCTTTTAAAGTAAAATCATAATAAGTATTTCATTTTGCTGATGCTCAGATGCAGGAGTGCAGAAGCCATATCCATATACAGTTTGACAATATGAGTCTTCAGCAACACAGCAAGTTGGAGAAGCATAAGTGGCATCTGGGCTTGAACTTGGAGAGTCCCTTGCCTTCAGTGCTCTGAGCAGATGCTGACACAGAGTTGGATCCTGAAGGAAGCTGGACACTTGGTCTTTTTAGTCAAGGTCATAACAACACACCAAGAAGCTAAAAGGGAAGAAATGCACCACAAAGAGAGGCTTGCAAAACAGAAGGGTGAGCCTACAGTTCCCAGTTCCACATGAAAACTCGTGTAGGCAGCACGCTGCCGTGCCACGGGCTGGCAGTGACTCGCATCTATGGCCTGGAAGAAAAGGCACCGACTGTACAGCAAAGCTCCACAACCCTTCCCAAAAAAACTCACACAAAATGAGGCAAAAATCCACAAGATGCCCCCACCAGCCACAGCAATGGAGAGGCAATTTCTTCAAAAGCTGTAGGCAGTGTAACGGCAGGACTTTGGTGAGGTTTTCAGAAGCACATAAGACACAGAGCAACTCCTCCCAACACAAGACCTGCTTGTCTTTTGGCACAGTGGAGCAAGTCATCTGTTACAAGAACGTAACATCCGCAGGACTGGGCCCTCAGAAGCAATTCTGGAGCTTTTATCCTATCATCTTCATTAAGAGTAATTGGTTGACCTAAGAGCCCTTAATGCCACTGACCTTGTGGGCCTCCTAACCTGGAGCCAAGCCACAGCACACGGTGCCACTCATACAGTCCTGCTTCCTCCTCCTCACTGACAAGGAAGTTAAAAGCTTTTCTGAAAACAGAAGGTAGTTGGAAAAAAATGGTGGATTGCATTTCTGAAGATGTTGTGTAGTCAACTTCATCCAGCATCTCAGGTCAGAGAGGACTCTTCACGCAAGATGCACAAGGCCAGCACAGCTTATACTTCCAACTATCACAGGGCTTATTGTCTCCACAGGGAAAACTAAACAATTCCTCAACACGCAACATCCCATTTCTTTTTTTGTTTGTTACCATATTTTTTTTCTTAATCCTGGGTCAGATAAGCTTGAGTACTGACTACAGCTGTCCTAGCTCCACAGACAACAGCTTGGAAGGAGACACAGAAAGTTGCTTTTGGAGGTAGTGGGAGGTTCCCAAAAAGTAACACTTGTTCTTTTCCTTTACCAGGTAAAGCTCAATTTTAACCAACTGAACTGGCAAAACGCCTTTTGACCTAGCAAGCATGGAGACAAACACTTACAAGAATCAAGGGTTCGAGGCATGTATTTAATTATAAAAAACACATTTGTTGCAATTTTCAAGCATGTTCTGCCTCAGATCTCCAGCATATGATAACCACATCAGCTTATGGAAGGAGGTCAGCTGGACCTCTCCTGCTTCTGCCTCCTCCACATCACTCAGCCAGTGCCTGAGACATCTCGGGGGACATGGAAGGGGAGAGACAGAGGAGGAACAGCCCCAGACCCACGTGCTGCCACCCCAAAGGGGAGCAGAGCAGGGCCTGGAGGTGGCATGGGGCAGGCAGGCATCGCCCTGGGGAATGGGGCAGCACTCAGGGCCAGGCAGGCCCGAGGTCACCTGCGCTCAGGGACAGAGCCGGCTACCAAAAAAACCACAGCCACATGCGCTTACTGACCTCAAGACAAGGGAAAGAAAAAGGCTAAACACCTAGAGAGATCCAGGTACTCAAAACATGGCAGCCCAAACGGTCTGATCTACAGCCAGGAAAAGTGGGAAGAGGAAGCGGAGTCCTCATGGGGAAAAAAAAAGCACCTGAGTAAAATGACACCATAAGAGGCAAATTCTGTGTTTAAAGACTTTTCTACCCTAAAGGAGACAGAGTTGTTGGTACTGCACTCTGAACATTATAGCACCTGTTCGGTTGGTGAAACCTGTTTAGGAAGAATTTTACAGAAAGAAACTTTTCCCAAGGATCATATTGAAAATTGAAGATAGTTTTTGTAACACTAACCAGGTAACCCAAATAAATTCTTGTCTGAATGTATTTAAAAAAAAAAAAAAAATCCTGGATACAACCTCAATTAGATGTTTTTTTTCAAGTCCTCTGATGTTTGATCTTTCCTTTACACACAAATGTAATTAAAATTACAATTCAATTTTTTCTGAACAACTGTATACTCCTCAAGCTCAAAAAGTTATTTAGATAAGACAGGTGGTGTGACTGAGGTGTGAATAAGGGAGGTACTTTGCAAACCAGTAAAAACACACAAAACCAAATAAACAGAAGGAAAGACTCAAACCTCACTATATACCCAAACCTTTTAAAAAAGCTCTCTGGTTTGTACACCCTCATGACTCATAGAGGAGCACAGAGGAAAGGAAGGGCCAGGACACAGGTCAAGTAGTAAGTTCAGTGAGCCCAGGGCCGGCAGCACAAGTGCTTGACAATACAACCCCTTCAGCCACCAATTAATTAAAAAAATAAATACAATTTCATTTTAAAAATTTGAAGTTACAATCTCATTCAAGCAATTGCTGACAAGTAACTTTGATGAGTAAGCGGGAAGCCCACAAGCCAGGCCCAAGGGTTATGAGATGCCAGAAGGAACAAGCCGTGCCCAGCATCCCATGGCACTTCACTCTGCAAGCAACTAACTGAAAGTACACCACTCTTGAACCAGTCTAACTCCCCCTTTTTCTAACATGAAGTGGGATAAAGCCACTGAAGGCTGGAGGGGTTTCTAAACTGACTGGAGAATGGTAAAAAATGCACATTTAAATATAATTTTAAATTAAACAGATGCATATCTTCAACCTTCCTGTATCTGTGCCATTTGCTACAAACCACAAGCAGCGGGCACTCAAAATGTGGCTGTTCCTGTCACATGGTCTAAATTAAAGGCGGCAGACTGTCAGTTCCACAAACCATGATAGCTGCGATTGAAATGGAAAAAAAAAACACTATTATTGTGCATTTTTATTATGTGGGCTTAATAAAAGCAGTTTTATCAGATGTATTCCTAATAAAACATTCAGCAAACTGGAATGTTGAACAGAACAGAGTCTACCATCAATTAGAAAAATTAGAACAAGTCAATACGAAAACACTTATCTGCTTGTGTACCTGCATGTGTAAACCTCCACATCATTTCCCAAATAAAACTTTCTATAAGAAGATAAACAGGGTAAATATTTGCTTATGTTTGTAGGTATTATGCCACAACTGCAGCTGTGACACTGAAGGGAGTCTATGCAGTGTCACCATGTGCTGTTTCATACCAGGAAGTGACACACAACCCTCTCAAAGTTCTTCAAAATCTGTCTACAGAGAAGCTCATTAACCTGATACACATAAATCCACTAGAAACACAGAAGCTCAAGACACAGCAGTTCCACTTTGAAGATTAACAAAGATTTTCATATGCAGAGTATTCAGCCAGCACTGCAAATCTGCAAAAATCAGTGTGTCCTTCACGCATGATCAGGTTGGGGTATACACTTGGACAGAACACAGGAAGAGGAAACCACTGATTTACAGCAAAACTACTCAAAAAAAAAAATTAGTCTTATTTTAAAATATTAGGGGGAAACCAAATGCTGCTGTCTGCCTCTTCCTGTCAGATTTAACTGGTTAAGAAGCTAGGCACCACCGTTGAGAACTAAGCAATCTCCAGCTCTCTCTTTAAAATGGCCTTGCTTTGTCAGGGATCACCAGCAAAGATCACAGCTGGCTACTTACTGACCACCTTGTGGCCAGAACCTCCCTGAGCCCAGGCCGAGTTCCCTTCCTCCAGCCCGGTACCACGGCTACATTTGGTGTGCCTGAGCACACTACCTTTTATTCAGGGCTAGCACTCCTGGGGGCAGTTAATTTCTGAAGAGGATGGAGCAAAGGCACAGCCCTATTTTCACCTCCTGTCACACAGCCAGCAGGGACCTGGCAGGCAGGAAAAGCAATAGATGTCATGCATCTCTCTGGCGACACAGCTGCCTTGCCGATATGAACCCGCGGTTTAAAAGACGTTGATACCACAAGATCAAGCAGTTGGGATCTTCTCCACCCACTGTTGTCAGACAGCACTTGGGCAAAATCCAACCTACTACAACAGAAGCTAGAGGCTGAACTCGTACAGCCCACTCACACCTTACACAGCTAAAGCCTTAGTTTCGCTCAGCAATCTCCACTCAACTGGTACACCCGGATTTCTTCATGTGACTTTCTGGCCATGGATTAAACTTCAAACCTGCTTAGCTGCCAGACACAAATGTTTTTAATAATGAAATTCCCAAGAATTTGGCTTTTGACATCTTCACTGAAAGAAACCTGTTATACTGCATCACACCTGGTGTTCAGATGCAAGCTCACATGCCTGTGTTATTCATGTTCCAAGTAAGCAGGGTATTCAACCCCAAAAAGCTAAAAGCACAATAACACACAAGTGAGGAGAGCTGCCCACGTTGGGAGCCCTTGCTCTCTGCATGCATGCATCTCTGCCTCCAGGCAATCAACACTATCACAGCCTGACAAATTATATCAGATTTATCAAAGGCCCTCATTAACACAATTTCAGCAGGAAGAAATCTCAAGCCAAGCACTGAAAGTGATCTTTGGGGGGCAGGACTTGAAAAATCAATGAGTAAGCATTTTAAAAAACACATCAGTTTTTCTATTCCGAAAGCTTTGTGAGGCAGAAACGCATATTGCAAGGCTTTCCCGATTTACAGGCAAGAAATACTTGCATTGCAGTGTCTAAAGGTTAAGTCAGGAAAACTGAAGGTCATAGACAGCACCTCTCCTGAGTGCCTCGCTGGGTTGTGATACATAAATACAGCCATGATCCTTTTTAAGATAAACAATTTAGGGTTCTCAGAAGAAAGCTCTGAGTTACAAGCTCCTTAGACACCATTAGTAGCACTGTCAAAGCTGCCTAAAAAGAGGGTGCAAAAAAAGGCAACCTGATTGCGCATAATGGGATAGTTTCCTATTCCACACTGCTTGTGCTTCCCCCACTTAATGCTTTCAGTGATGCTGCTGGCAGAGATGTCATTTGTAAGAAACAGACTTATTTTCCTGACTGCACAAGGCAAGCAAACATGCCAGCGCACTTCTCACAAACACATGATATTCAGCAAAATGCCAGCTAGTGTCACTAGTCTCAGCCTATATGCTTATCTTCCTTATTTCAATGAGATCTTATTGTTCACTCCTTGTCCCCAGAGCATTCAGTTGCTCCATAAACTTTAACAACCTCATGTCTCCTTCAACATATTTCAATGGCCAGCTACAAAATACTGGTCAGCATACACCACCTGATAAAGCACTTCTAAAATACATGACTCACAAGTATAACACAGTCATTCCAAAACCACATAACTTCAACCTATTTCATAACAACAATCAGGAGCAACTAAGTATTATTTTTTCTTGTTTTGAAATAATAAGATTCTTTTACATATTAGATAATTGTGATAGTTTAGTTAGTTAAACCGGCAGCAGGCTCCACTGTTGCTGTTCCTTGATAGTTTGGCTACTCATCTCCATGTCAAATATAATGGTCATAAATCAAAATTCAATTTCCCACATCTTGATGAAGTACAAGTCTGGATGTTAATGCTCATACTCAAGTTCTCCAAGTCACAGGAAGTGCAATTTGTCCTTGAGAAATGCTGGAAATTATGCTCTCTCATCAGGTTTCCATCCCAGCTAACATTTTACACCACTACTTTGTTATCCCCAGGTAGGGTGATCAATGTGGATACAGTTCTGAATTATGGATCTTCACCACCTAAGTTCCAGTTCACAATTTCCACGGTTAATAACATCAAACCAGAAGAAAATTTGATTGCCTTTTCAGATGGAAAAGCCAGGTACCAGAATATAACAAAACCTCCATTGGTGGGGCATGAGTTCTCACTTTTTGTTTTGTTTTTACTTTTCAAAAATCGCACTTGAAGATTGCAATATGAATTCTTCATTGAAATGTCTAGACTGGGCCTAACATAGCAGATGACTGGTCAAGCTTCAACTGATTTCATTCAGAGAAGAAAGTGTGATGCCAAAACTGAATGATTTCCAAAGTCCCTTCCCCTGCAAGTCAGAGAGTTCCCTATGAACTCTTTAAAAAAAAAAGCAGCATTTCAGAATATTTAAAAGTAAACACAGAGATGATACAAAACAGGCAGGATCCACATGCAGCACAATGGCAACAGGAAAGGATGTGGTTAAAAACAAAAAGAAAGTAAAGTTTTACCAGCAATTCACTTCAATGTTAAGGAATTTTTAGCGTTTGCTTTTTTAACCTAATATAAGTTTCCTCAAGACACACTCTTACAGTGCTGCCTGAAAGAGATATGACCTAAGTTATTACATATTTAACATAAAAGTTTACATTAGAACATAGACACACTTCAGACAAAATCTTGCTAGTAAAGTTTCACACGGCTAAAGTGCTATCGTTTTCTTAGTTGTACTGTCACATACCTACCCCCTAAAGCACACATGAACAACTAAAAAAAGTAGCCGGGGAAGAAGAAAAAAAAAAGATAAAACACACATAGCCTCAAAAAGCACTAGAGAAACGTTAAAGCAGATTTTATAGAACTGGAAGATTTTTTTTTCTCCCTTGTCTTCGTTAATTTTAATTAGCAACCAAAAGGAGGAAAACGCGAAGTCGACGCTTCCGCCGCACACGCCGCCCGCCCGCTGCCAGAGCGTCCCCATCGGAGCCGCTGCCCGGCCACGGCGCGACAGGCAGCGGGTGCGCGGCCGAGGGGCGCTCGGCGCTGCCCCCACCCCGGCCCCGCTCAGCGCGGGGCTACCGGGTCTCCTCCCCCCCCAGGAGCCCACTCACATCTGCAGCATGATTTTGTTCAGGACGACGCCATCCACCAGGTCCATGTACACGCCGAGGTTGTCCTCGTCCCCGCTCTCCAGCTCCCCGAAGGTTTTCACCTGCCGGGAGGAACGAAGGACAGCGGGGTCGGCGGGATGGCTCGGCCGCCCCCACCGCTGGGCCAGGGCCGCCCCGCCGGCAGCCTCCCCGCTCCCCCCTGCACTCACCCAGGTCACCAAGGGGCTCTGCAGGAAGAGCTCTAGGAGCTCGGAGACGGTCACGTCCATGTCGCCGGGGGCCGGCTGGTGGCGGCGGGAGCGGGGCCGGCTCACTTGGGAGACAAAGGCGCAGAGCCCATGGCCCACCGGCCCGCTGCCCGCCGGGCGCTGCCTACAGGGGAAACAATGCGCGGCTCATCCCTCCCCCGCCCCCGCGCCGGGGGGAGATGAGGGGCCGCTCGCTGCCGCCGCGGTGCCGCCTCCTAGCAGCAACAGGCCGGTCTCCCCCCGCCGAGCTCGCCCCGCTGCCGCCCGGCCCCCGCCGGCAGGAGAGGCTGCCCCGGCGAAGAGCAAGCCGCACTAGGAGAGGGCAGCGGGGGCAGCAGCCTGCAGCGAGCTCCCCGAAGCTGGGAACGGAGGCGCGAAACTCCCACGAGGCCGCTCCGAGCAGCGGCGCGACGAAACCCTGAGCCCCGCTCCGGCCGCCACGGCGCTACCTGCTGCGGGGCGCGCCCTTGCCCCGGCAATTAGACCCGGGCCGCGGTAGCGCCGTGACGGGCACGTCCCGCCGCGAATGAGAGGCGCGGAGAGGGTCGGCGCCGGCCAATGGGTGACGCCCCTGGGCGGCTGCCGGAGGAGGGGGCGGGGCGCGGGGCGCAGCCGGGGCGAGCTGCCGGCGGTTGCCCTGGCGCGCGTTGCCCGTTGTGGCCGCCGCCGGCCCGTTTCCGCGACAGCGAGGTCCCCCGGCCGAAAGTTTGCGAGAGCGGCCCCGGCGGGGCGCGGAGGCAGGAGCGGCCCCGCTCCCCCTGCGGCTGCGCCGTGTTCGTCCGTTTGAGCCAAGGTGATGCGGGTCCCGCGGCGAGGTCAGCCCGCCCCGGGGCGGCCCGGGCACCGTGCCGTGGGCGGTTGTACCTCCGCACCCACCGGGGCCCGCTGCTGGGACCGGCAAGGCAGTGTGCCATCCTCTGCTGGGGAGCAGCGCCGGTGCAGCACGCTAACGCGCAGTTACAAGGTTTAAAAGCATGGAGGTGCCCGTAAGGTACTTCGTCAGGCAAGAACGGCTTATTCAGGGATGCCTCAAAACGTGCAGCATAAACCTCTTATTGCAACACAAAAACCTAAACAGGAAAAACTTCGAGAAAAATGAGAGGCACAACCTGTTGCGTGCCCTTTTGATATAAAGTGCAACAAGGCGCAAATGGCGTTCCCCACCGCTGCTTTCCCCGTGCGCAGGGGCATCGCAGGTTTGCTGCGGGCCGGGCGCTGTGAGCTCTGCGCAGGGGACGCCGTGCGCTCCGCGCTGGGGCAGCTCTGAGCACAGCGGTGCGCTGTGAACCCATCACCTCCGGTGCTGCACCCGAACAGCCTTGCACCAAGGATGCGAATTATTTTCCTGTGGGAGCACGATTTATTCTATCTTTAGTTAAAAACAAACAACCAACAACAACAACAACAACAAAAAAACACACACAAAAACTCAGATTATCTGAATGATTGTTGTTTATTCATCACAGCCTCAGATTTTGAAAAAAATATAATTTAGTCATGAAGTTGCAGCATGCCTGGTGTTATATGGTGAGGTTTGGTCCTGCTAAGATTCATGTTTGATAGTTCGCTCTATTTTTCACAGCTGAAGTCTTTTATCTCTGGTATTTATCAGTCCTTGCATCAGCTGCTCCCTAATACATTTTGCCTAAACTCGCAAAATATAGTTTGGATTTTACATAGTCAGTCAAAACGAATCTGAAATTCTGTTTATTATTAACCACTTAATCTGCCAAACATATTTTTAGGAAGGGAGGTGGGTGTGCGTCTGTTTGTAGTTACCATATCGCCTGAGGGAGGAACATCAGTTGTTTTGCCTGAGCAGTTTGTAAGCAACCTGTTACTAAATGGGAGACACCGGTGTTCACTGCAGGGGCCTGTCAGTCCCAATAAAGGTCGGTTTTAATGATTTGCTTCATTAAGACCCTTACTTTAGGCAGCCCTGCACCCATCGAGGAGCCTGCGCTTTTTGGTAGCGTCGGTCACCGATACATTAACGAGGACACAGTTTGTGCTGCTTTTGATAAGACTTTACCAGAGCAGGGAGGGAAAGCTGCCCCCAGGCGAGAGCGCTGCGGGGCCCCCGCTCCCTGGGCTCCCCCGGCCCCGCTGCCGGCCCGGCCGGGCCCGGCACCGCCTTCTGCGCCCCACGGCCGCTGCGCCCCGGCAGAGCAGCCCCGCCGGGGAGGGGGCTGACGCTCGGTAACGAAATCGAGAGTAGCCCGACCCTCGGGCTTCGGATTTGCATTTGGATGGATCCCATTATTACACGGGAACGGCCAGAAATTAGCCGCTGAACGCGCTATTTAAGGCATGCGATTTATTTTTTATCTTCAAACCTGTAGAGCAAGGAAGGAGAACTCCTGGCTGCCAGCCGGCCCGGGCCCGGGTGAACTGCCACTTGTTTACAAGCCAGTACAGCTGTTTCACTCTTAAATTCATTGAGACGATGTGCCAGGAGGGTACAAATAGTTAAATTAACCCTTTATTGTGTGAGTCATCCAGTCCAAGCATTTCTGAACCTGGAAAGAAGGAAGGTTTGCAAGGAAAC
Source organism: Nesoenas mayeri (assembly GCF_963082525.1). Lineage (NCBI taxonomy): Eukaryota > Metazoa > Chordata > Aves > Columbiformes > Columbidae > Nesoenas > Nesoenas mayeri. The sequence goes on along the minus strand of NC_137548.1, from coordinate 17,910,009 downwards.
TATCTGTTGTAGTCAGAAAGAGAAAGCGTAACAGCTCCTGTTAAGGTGTAGAGAAAAAAAGAAGATGGTTAATAATTTCTCAACACTCCCGAGAGAAAGACTGCTATTCTTTAACTTCTTGAAGCCTTATGATCTCCCGTTTTGTGAACAGATTTCAATAAATAAATTTTTAAAGTTGTTGCTGCCAGTACTTACAATAGCAGATGGGTGTGTTCATCAAAAGAAAAGTAACTTAATATTTGAAAAATATAGAATCCACTTCAGAGAAGACAGAATACAAATGCAAGGATGCTTTCCTACTTTTCACAACTTGAATGTAACTCATATGCCTCTACAAACTCCTGAAGGGAAGCAACAGTTGCGCGGTCCTATCTAGGTGTTGCCAGTAGTGAGACAGTTGAAAGGGAGCACGGTTATAAAACCCAAACATCTTATCCAGGAAATCTTCCTGGGGATGCTGTTAAATGTCGAGTGCTCACACGTTGTTCAAGGGTATTGTGCGTATTACAGAAAATATTTGGCCTCTAGCAGTAGCAGAGGGGGTGCCGGAGATGCAGCCGCAGTAGCAAGACAGGAGTGGGGTTGGGCATAGGGTTGGGGATGAGGATGGGATGGGGATAGTGGTGGGTTGCGGATAAGGATGGAATGGGGACAGAGGTGGGTTGGGAAGGGGTCGGGGATGGGGTCTGGGACGCGGCCGCCTCGGCCGTGGTTCGAGCGCCCTCTGGCGGCCTCGGCCGGTGGCGCGTCCCGCCGGGGCCGGGCCGGGCCGTGGGAGCGGGCGCCAGGTGCTGCGGGTTCGGGGCACGGCTGCATTCTCTCTGATGCCGAAAGCAAAGCAACAGTAGGAAACCACGTTTTTCTTATTTTGAAAAGCGCTACCACTGTTGTAGCGTGTGTAACGCTGTTCAACTCCTTCAGCACCCTGACAAGGGAAAAATCAAAGTGCTGCAAGGTTCTACAGCCCTCGAGAAATGCTCAGCCGTGAGTCTTCTCAAGTTCAGTCTTAACTGCTCTCTTGAGCTGCAGACTTCAAGCTGGCCTCTGGAGAAGGCAGCGTGTTGGTGAAACCCTGCTGACCTCGAGAGGAACAAGACCAGGCTTGCCCTGGACTTCTGCAAAGCGCAGCCTTGAGTACACACTGCAGGACTGGAGGAGGTCAGACTGCCTGCCTTGGGCAAAAGTATAGACCCTGTCTATTAGATCCCCAAACTGCATATGTCTGGGTTCTTTTCCTTGGTAATTCCCTGTCACACCTGTCAGGCCCAGCTTGGTGCGTATCACTTTCCCTGTGTTCGCTCTGAACTGGGACTTAGTATGTACAGTATCAGCACTTCTGTTTACCCACCTTGTGTTTCACCTCATCTACCTGCTATGGGTCAAGTTCTCATTTCTGGTGGTACCTGAAGCTGCTGCCTTTCCATGGCAGACAAAATAAAATAAATGCCTGTGAACATACCCAAGAAAGTTCAAATCCAGACATGTACATGCAACTACTTTTGGAAATCATGTTTCTTACCATAAAGAAATGATGAAAATTTGTAGTATTTAATTTTAATGTGATTTCCAACAACTTTCTTTTTGCACATGGTCAGCTTTTAAATAAAAAACATAATTATCAAAGCAGTAAGAAGCAGCAGAACAATGTTTTAAAATACATACAAAGGTACAAGCAACTAAAGACACCAGAATGTTTAAGGCTTCTGTTATCATCGTGTATTCCTAAAGCACTTCTTCGCAGCCACAAAGCACTCGACTCTCAGCAACACAGACCACAGAAGGACATTTCTAAGCTCAAGCATTTCCAAATGTTCCTTTAGGCTGACTGTAAATGGCATGATTCACGTCCCTCAGACTGTCTCCTAGCAACGATTACAACCATCAACAAAGCTCCACCATTCATCTGCTGTCTGAAAGTGTAAGTTGCTGAGGGATGGGAATAACAGAATTTACAAGGTTACAATACAAGAGTTAAACTCATGGTAATCAGGAAAGGGCTTTTTCTCCTCCTTTGCTTGGGACTGTCATTAAGCAGCTTTCTTGTAAATATGACTCCACTGTTCATCAACCAGCTTCTCAGCTATGAAGCAAGTTTACTTTAAATAGACTCTGGAGCTGTAAACAATGAATGCCAGGAAAAAAAAGGTGGCCAGAAAATTGCTCTGCTCCTCACGGTATCCAATTCTGAAACACTGTTTTCAAAATTGTTCATTTTGTTTGGACAAAGGTTTTAAAGAAACTGTTAGCGAAATTAGAAAGAAAATAAAAAGAAACAAAACAATATGTACCACCAAAACACAACAAAAACCCAGAATTGTTTGCCTTAGATCAATCTGAATGCGGGGGGGATGCTGGTGATTTACAGAACCTCTATAGCCGGTATCTGAAAGAAAACATTCAGAGAGAAACTCCCAGAAAACCCAGCATTAACCTTTGCTACAGGGAGGGATGTTCATTCAGTGCTGAAACTTAAGCCAGATGCATAGGCTCCTATTAACGTAATGCAGAACCTGAAATACAAGGAGAGAGTTTGGGCAGAACATATCATAAATGCCAGTCCTCAGAAGATAAGTACAGAGTCAAATACACAAGGCAAACAATAAAGTTAATACTGAGTAAAAAAAAGGGGACAAGATGAAGGAGCAGTGGTGGTTTATATCTCTTTGCATGAACTTGAAAGCAAGGGTGGAATACTGGCATCCCAGGCAAACACAGGAACGATGGCATAACCTCCTTGACTTGAACCCTTCAGAGGAGCAGCAAGTGCCACAGCAGCAGAGGAGTGCTCAGGAGCCTGAAATAAAACACAACAAATTAATTTAAGTTAGATTGATAAACTATAGAGGTGCTAGGAGCAAAGGCTGAGTGTGCTGATCTGAAGTGGTGAGTTCAGGTACAGGAATTTGGGAACTGGAAAAGACGTCATTTGAAGCAGCAGAGATGGGCACACGTTTTGTAGCTTTTAAAGGCACAATATGGCGTGGTGTGTTGAGAAGGTGATTACTGAAGAAGTAAGGACCAAAATAATAGTGTAAAGGCCCAGGGACGCTATCCAAAAGCTTGTATTATGATCAAGGCACAGAACATAACCCAGGTAAATGATTGCCATGCCTCAGTTTCCCTCTCTTTGGCAAAGGGTAGAAGAACAAGACCAGCAGTCTTAACTGGGACTCACAAGATGAGTAGAACAACCAAGAGGGCCATGGTAGGGACTGCTACTGGTCACTCTAAAGGAAAAAAGGTAAGTATAGAAAGAAATAAAATATATCAAATGGAACATCTTCTGATTGTGTTAAAGATTTAGCACTGATGATTTGAAAATGTTTTCAAATCATCAGTATCAAGTCCTATCATCATCACTATCAAATGTCCTTATAAAAACAGAATGTGATTTTGAAGATCCAGCCCTTTAGGGAATGGTTCATTCCTCATTCTTCTGTTTTGGTATTTTAGTTATATGAGAGTGTATCAATATCTATATTGATGACATTGGGGCCTAGGTAAAAATAACAGGCAAGCACGATCAAAGATTTTGTAAGTGGCCTTGGAAAGTACTTCAGCTGGCTAGAGCTGAAGAAAGTGTAAAATCACATGCAAGGAAAACACTTCGAGGAGAAGTTAACAAAGCCTCAGCAGGGAGGTAGGTGAGAGTAGGGTTGGGACCATCAAGTCACATATCTACCAAGAGGAGAGCCATTTCTTAGAAGAGTGATCAACATGGGGAATGCGTAAGTTTGTGTCTGTGCTACCTGATCAAACAGCAGCCCAAGTTCACTTCTGTGTGCGAGTCAGACAGATGCAGGGAGAATGTTAAGAATTTAAGAAACTAATGAAATTAAAGACTCCAGTTTTGAGGTGTTGTGACAGAAGGCACGAAACTGAGGTTATCCAGTGATAACCCCAAAGAATGGGTTAGGTAGCTGTTTTACAAGATGTCACTTTACTGAATATGCTAAAAATTGGTGATAATTGGCTTATATATCGTGCACTGACCTAACATGCTGAAACACAGAAGGCGGTGTTGATTCTATATGAATTATATAAAATCTTTATTTTACTTAAAGGTCAATGCAAACAGAAACAGATGTTAAATCACACGGGTTTATCTCACTCTCTTAGAAGTGAGATTATTTTTCAATTACAGATGCTTCAGAGAATTGTAATTCACATTGTAACACCTGTGTTTCACACAACATGGAAGGAGTTTACTTTGGTGATGCTACTATCCAGAAGCCATTCTTTTCCTTGGCTATACACATCTCCTGCCCATCCTCATACTCTGATGTAAGACTTGTAGGCAGATTATCGGTCAGCATAACTCAGTTCTCTCAGTGTTTGATGTTGTAGTATCTGGGGTGTCCAAAAAGCAGAGATCGGACACACATTGTAGTGATTGTATTTATTACACTGTCCTACCTGATCTACACCAGCCATCTAGCCATACTTTGCTAGTATTCTACAAAGGCCTGTAGGTTACTGCAAGCTGCCAGACACATTTTGATATTTGCAGGACCCTAAAACAGCTGTAGTGTGTTGTTGCTGCAGTGGAGGAAGCCTTGATGCTCAGGGGAAAGGTCTATCAACTATTCCATTTTCAAGAGGTGGGCTATGTGGTGATGGTGGACTACCTTTCAAGTGTCTGAGAAGTGGCTAGATATAGCTGAGGTGGTGATGTGAAGGTAAGTTGCAAGATAAACACGATTTGTAAGAATCCATTGAGGCTTGTGTCACACTGAAAATGGCCGTAATTCTAGTAATCAAATCAGGGATAAAATAAAGAGACACAAACCTCTGTGGAATTTCTGCTGCTGTTCTGATGTTTATGGTAAGAACCAAGAGATGTTGCAGTCTGTTACTGCCTGGGGGCTAGCATAATTGCCCAATGATACAAAGGTGATTTGTGTTTTGATGGAGATGCTGTAACTAGGCTGCTGTTCTCAGGTCTAGCATGCAGACTCGATGGACTCCAAAAGAGGAGGCAGTAGGAGCAGGTGGCAAACATGCACACGGAACACTTACTTTAAAAAACTTCAGTTGTTGGTAACTTCTTTCAGTGCTTGCCCAGATTTACACTTAAGCTGTAGGAGAGCCCAAGCAGTGACCCATCTGGTCTCTGGCTTTCACAACTTACCTGGCACAGGTCTTGATATCCTCAATGCAGGGGAACTGCAGTACTGGCACAGACAGCTTTGCAGCTGTGAAAGTTGGTAAAGGTAGGGCTGAACTTCTGCGCCCACTCTCCAGATGCTAGGAAACAAAATTCAGCAAGGCCACCAAGGTAACTTGTGCTGGGTTGAACTCTTCAATGCAGCCACAGCAGCAACGTGTGAAGAGACTCTTATCAGTTATCCAATTAAACAGTTTCTGAAATTTGCACAGATGTAAAAACACAGCCAAAAGCAATAGAAACAGTTTCATCCTTCATACGTTAAAAGGATTGGGCCTACTTGACACTTAGTTCCCTAAGAACGTCCCACCTAGGTGGGCTCTGAGAGATGGATGAACAGTCTGATCTTGTTTACCATGTAGGTAAATTATGGACAGGTACATTTTAGAGGCAACTTGCTGTTCTGTACACCAGCTTTCAGATCCTTCCACCCTCATCACATAGGAGATCAGTTTTTCAGTGATGTCCACACTCACTTTGATGCAGCCACCCCCTGTGTAAAGCGGAAGAAAATTCGGATATATTCCAGATTAGCTGGAAGTCCTGTCATTAGCACAAGGGTGTGCTGCCCTGCAGGAGCAAGCGCTCTCTGTGCTTTTGGCTGGTATCCCCAGCGACCCGAGGCTCAATGCTGGGCAGCGTACGTAACCGCATGGAGTCTGTCAGCCACTGAGGGAACTCAGGGGCTTGTTGTGATGATTCACACACATTGCCTCTTGCCTGTACCATACCTCAGGGCTTACCCTGTAAACCACTTAAGGGTACAGTTAAACTGCAATTAAGACAACCGAGCCATGTTTAATACAACATACACGTAGCTTTCTTGGGATGAGGACAAATGGTATTAGAAGAAGGACAAAAACCCATCATCCCAGAGAAAGATCTAGAATCTAAGTTTTGTAACAGTGTTTTTTCCTTCTCCTAACTCATACCCACTTTTTTTTTTTCTTTAATATCCATCACTTCTCCCAATCCCACTATTTCCCTTTTCTCCTGAAATAGATTTCAAGATTTACATGAATACAAAAGTTAAAGACGCTGGGCTAGAGCATACCCGTCACTGTGCCCAGTTCACCTACTTCCAGACTACTTCCAGCTTCCATGAATGTATCATCCGGGTGTGAACATATCCTGTCAGGCCACAAACAAGAGATCGGGAGATCTCTGGGAAGACAACTAACCATCTAACCACAAGTTAGACAGCAATTAAAGATGTGAAGCTTAATATTTTACCAGTCCTTCATAAAAGTAAAAAAGAGTTCAAAAATATTCTGACTCCCGTTATTATTCTCACTGAACCCAATAATTTTAGTATTTCTTCTGTTAAATGTAATGCTTCAAGTACTGAAAGTCCAAAATCCCGGATTCCTATAAGTATCATGAAAGTATCTGAAAATTTAGAAGACTGCAGCATCAAACGTCAAAAGATCAAGCACTCAACAGCTGAAAGACATGCACAGACACACACCAACCAACCAACAACAACGTTTCTTCCATCAAGTCAGACGTATGATTTGCTGAGATATAGCCTGGAGGACACAAAGACTATATGGATGATTTTTGAGAGCTTCACATGTAAGGAAAATTGGACTGATGGGAAGGATTTAAATTCAGGTTAATTAAGAAAACCCGCAAAATCACAGACTTCCTTGTCACCATGTCTGCTCTTACACCGAAGTTGCAAAGACCAGCTTTGAGACAGGTCGTTGAGACAGGAAGGGCACTGTTGTACTGCAACAGCAGATCAGAGTTAGTCTTGTAGTGACCAACTGCTCAACTCTTGCCCTCCATAAAATTCATTGCTGAGAACTATCCGGTCATGGACATTGCAAGGACATCATAAAAACTCAACCTTGGAAAGCGATTTCAAATGAAATTTTTGAGGAAAAGAGCTGAGTAAATATTTTTTCCCTAATGCACACTCTTATTTAAATCTGAAATTACTAATACGTATTAACAAAGTCCAAGCATTGACATTTGCTGTTAGCATAGAATCTGCCATGCAGCCCAGAGTTTTTGGAAACAAAGTGCTAATCTACACTTGGATATGATCACATATGATCAAGCCTCAGGTTTTCACTTCTCTTATTTCTGTTTGTATGTGATACATTAATGTGTAACATCACGATTGTTGAAACATTGGTGCTGTGAATGTCTGAAAGGAAATCAGCTCTTGAAAATGTGAGGAAGAAGGGGTCTCTTGTTTGCAAAGGAACGAAATCAACTCCCCTTCAAAGGAAGCACTGCTGTACAAAGCCATCTTCTGCAAAAGCAATAAAGAAGCAAAATATAAGGTCTAGTTTAAAATTAATAACTAATACTATTTAGATTTTTGGAAAAGGGGAAAGAAGGTACTTATTGAGTTAGACCCACGGTTTAATTGCTGTTTTTCAATCGAATATTAGAATAAATTTCGAAAGATGGTATTCTCGTAAAAAGTTTATTTTACAACCATCTTTAAGTCACTAAGACTGGTATTCCAAAGGGAATCAGAAGTTTTTAAAAAATACCACTAATGCCATTTTCCTTCATCTTTAATTATTTCTTTTTTATTTCTGTAAATCAAATGAGTCAATATATTGGTATTCCTAAATCATCTGTCTTGCATTTTGATGAGTTAGTCTACCATCATTGTTCTCAGTTACGAAATGTCAAAGTCTCTTTGGAATACTAATTTCATATTTATAGGTTTCAATTTTTTGATTCCATCCTATTTCCCTGAATTTTTTTCTCAAGACAGTTGCTGATGCAAAATTTAATATAAAATATTTAGTCACAAAATAGTATTGCTTTTATGCACATTGTGGTAAGATTTTTTCTTTCCAATAAAACTATACCATCTTCCATAAAATCCTAAACATATTAAGAACTGTGATGCAGAACAAAATTACACAGGGTGAAACAGGTACCAGCACAACAGTGAGATTATATTACATCAAAAAATTTTAATGGTCCCAAATATATACTCAACAACTAAGCATACACTCAGGGGGGCAAAAAAAATTATGACACAAAAGTGACCACATCTAGAATTCCACTCAATCTTTAATCAAGAAGGGACAAACAAATCCCCCACCTCCAAAAAAAAAAAATCTGCAGTTTAAAGGGCAAAGGGAACAGATTAAAAATAAAAAAAAAAAAAAAAAGGAAAAAAAAGAGGAAACTTTATATTTGTCCCTCTCCGTAGAGGATTTTAAAACCTGTTGTAGCTTGACTAAAATGTTCAGAATGTATGATTTCAAAGGCAGGTCTCTTTTATACAAAGAAACTGCTGGCATCCTTGACTAGTGAAGAACTATGGCAAAACCCGCCTTTTCTTCAGAAGTCTCATACATGGTCCAAGAAAGCATATTCTGATTGTAGCAACTGACCAGCCAATCCAGAGTTCCACTAACAAAACTCCTGCCCTGTTGGCTTTGTGTATGTGTGGTTTTGTTTGTTTTTTGTTTTCCATTTCCTTCCCTGAGAAAAGGGCAATGTGTGGTCCAAGCTGGAGAGCTCAAAGGCGCAAGTCTTTCCCCTAAACGAAATATTTCCACTTCTTCTGCTCCTTTGAATTGGCACTTGATTGGCAGAAATCCGTTTGTATAGGTTGATCTGTGTCACACACAGTAATTCACAAAAGATCGCTGCTTTGCTGTGGGTTTGTTTTGTTTTTGGAAAAACTATCCTTTCCCAAACTGGTAACGTTCTTCACCAGTTGCCATTATGATGAGTCAAGCTTTGCTTTCTTTGACAAAGGTAAAGTTTCCTCTTTATCTTCATCTTCATCATCCTCTTCGTCATCATCAGGATAATCTACAAGCCCAACGAGGCCTCCCTACAAAGACAAACACAATTACTACAATTAAGAAAATGTTTGCACATTGATACTTCACATTTGTATTGGAAAATGATGTTTGCACAGAATGTTTCCATAAGCATCTGATTCATCAAGTTTTGAATATAATGAAACAGAACAAAAATAAATCCTTCAGTATGACTGAAGAAGACATTGTCTGAAAAATGCTTATGTGAATAAATCCAAAATGGAGTTTTACCTATCCAACTGGACAGAAATATTTCCAGTTGAAATTTAAGAAAAATCAAAAAATCTACTTAGGTTTGCTAAGTGGTTGCAGCTTTATCTGTAAAGATGTTATGTTTTTTTACTGAGCATAGCTGACTGCAGCAAGGAGCAATCTGGAAGCACTTCAGAAACCTTCAGAATACCCTTTGATTTGAATTTTTGAATTACGATACTTTTAGAACACAGTCTGTCTTCACAGAAGGTAGTTTAATGTGTAATAACTTAAAGATTTTTTTGTGTAATATAACTGAATGAGGTCTACAGGTTACAAAATTTAAACAACTCAGTAGCTGAAAATGAAAGTATTTCTAGTAATATTAAAAACTTCCTTGTACTGCAAATAACCACATCTCAGACATCCAAATCAGAAAGTTTCAGTCAACTGTATACCAAAATATAACTTGAGAAACAATTACACATTCTGTTCAGTCACGTACAACATACACCGAGTATACTACACATAAAATAACAGGATCAGATAATGAAAAACCCAGTTTCAACACTCTTTCTATTATAGTTTGTGACTATGGCACATTTAAACACAGTGCACATTTTACTGAAAGAAGGTGGCTTATGTCTGAATCCATGAACAGTTTTTCAGTGCATATTCAGTGTAACCTGAACATTTTCTTTTGCCACAACAACTTGGAATTTTGGAGCCAGTACTGTATGCAGTGTGATCCATGGGGAAAGACTCCATTTCAGATTCAAGGAATTACACTGTCTGGAAGAGAACAAGCCTTCAGCAGAAACACAGAATAGACTGAAATTCCAAGCCAACTCTATCCCTTTAAAAAAGCACTTGACTAACTACTGTATTTTTTTTCATCAATGAAACAAATCTGCTTCCCCTTCCTCTACAGAAGGATCTAGAAGAATTGTCAGTTCTACCATCAGTAAAACTCTTCTCATTCAGTTTTTTTCAAAAAAAGGTAACCCAAACAAAAACTCTTAAGCCACATTTGACTATAAGGAAGAAAAAAAAACTAACACCTTTTGCCTTTACTAGAAATTATGTGAACAAGCAGCGTGGTGGCATTAAAGAAATAAGGATTAGTCAAGACTTATTCTGAGGTTACCTGAGAACGGAGATATATACCTGACCTTTCAGAAATAAAAACATTATGAAAGTAAATTCTCATAATCCAAACAACACTGTACCTATAGTACCTCATCTCTTCCCCAGTGCTAAGAAAACATCAGTCAATTGATTTCCCTGACTTGCTTTAAAGAGAGTTTAGCCAAAAATCTGATAAAATCCAACAGCATCCTAAAATGTACTTAAAAATGCTGGGTTTTGATATTCACTGCAAGTTATACTGACTCTTTTAAATGGGGTTTCTTCTTCTGTTTCAGTATGTTCCCACCCAAAAATACGTGTTATACCAAACAGTAAAAAAGTCATGCTAGGATATTAAAAATTATTTATTTTGGCTTAGAGCAACCACTCCTCCATAATACCACTTGTTTTTTTTCACATGTGCCAGTTATATCATTCCGAACAATACTAAAAATGGTAGCAGTAGGGGGTGGTGGGACATCATGGAATCTGGCAAAACTTAGCAATGTTTCCAAAGTATTTCTATATTTCTACTCACCAAACATCCCTGTGCAATTTAACAAAAGTAAAGCATTGTCTGTATTTCACAATAAAGATCACTGCAAACAGCAGCTAGTTGTGTGTTTTGTACTTTGAGAGTCTGGGCATTAAAAGAGCTTTTATTTCTTCTTTTTATATACATGTCAGATCACCTTAAATTGCTAAAGGCCAGACAAAACATACAAGCAAACCTGACAGTCCAGTACTACCTAATACGTAAGAATTCACAGAAACTTGAGACACAGGCTAAAGCAAATTTCTCGTCTGTAACAATGAAGTCAACTTATGTACATTAAAAATTACCTTAGTTGTAATTGCTGCCATCTGAGATGTGCTTTTAGAAACTGATCCTGGAGACCCAGGGGACCCAGGGGATCCAGGGGACCCCGGGGATCCAGGAAGGTTACTTGCAGACGACTGGCTGGTAAGGTTAGATTTTGTACCACTGGAAAAGGAAAGCTTGAAACTTGGGCTCTGACGACCTGAAAGGTTGGTTTTCAGAAGCACTTCCTTCTCTTCACTCTCTTTTACTGGAAAGAAAAAAATAAACAATCAAACAACCCCCACACAAAACAAAACACAAAACCCAAACCAACCAAACAAGGCAGTATTATTGAGCAAAACGTTTAATTACAAAACATTTTACTGTGTGCAAAAAAGGCTTAATAGTTTACGTACAACCTGGTAAAGAAAGTCATCATAGACTTTTTTTCGTACTACTATACCACCTAGCAGCGCTGCTGTCATTGGCGAGGAATGAACATCAATTCATGGTATAGAATACCAATGATATCACCTGAACATTACATCAAAATATTTGTATTATAAACCTGAATAAGTCACAGGAAAACTTGACTACCAGCTAAGATTGCCATTCAAATGCTTTAAGAAGTCAACAACAATATTTGTATCATTCTGCTTTTACAGATAACAAAACTTGTTTTGAAGGGGTGGTCGACCAACTTGGTGGCACAATTTCAAAATCTAAGACTTCAGAATAAATATATGCAAATCCTTCACAGCAGTAGGACTAAAGGATACAAGTTATGCCTTCTGCGTAAGCCAGATAGCATTCTTCTTCTCATCACTTACATTTTTTCCTTTCCATGAATTTACTGATAGGGTCCATAATATCTTCATCATTTTTAGTTTTGTCAGAAGGGGGCACCACAGCCTCTCCATCTTCCATATCATCTTCATCAGTATTAAACCACATTTCCTCCTCATCTTCCAGAGTTCTTGCATCCCTTCTGTATCTATGGTTTCTCAAAATGGAGCGCATGCTGCAGAACAGCAAGTTTTACAACTTTTGATTCAAACAACTCACATCAGTTATAAAATGTCTACTCTCCTTTTAATTCTACAAGTCTCAAATTTAAATACTGATGAAGAAATCTTGTGGCAGGAAATAAAATAACTTAAAGTTCTGAAATTTCAAGATGCCCTAGTATGACTAATTAGGATTAAGTTTTAATATGTTTTCAAACTAACTCAAGACAACAGAACAAGAACAGATCTTGCTAACAATTCTTAAGAGTGACTCATCTATTCACACAAGCAGTCCATTTGAATGAAACTACACATACAAGCAATACCGCTTGCCAAAAATAAACACAGTAAAAAGCCTTAAACTTCCTACTTTTATACACCGTAACCTTTTAACATTGGGTAACTGTGTACTGAGGAAGGGAACTTTTAACCTGGAAATAGGAGGAGTGACTCGAGTATTAGATCAGATTGTTAGATTTACTGACAGAGTAAAACAAGTGTGACAATAAAGTATCCTCTGAAAATTCCCTTGTATATTCTATTTCTAAGTCATTTTGGTAGAGTTTACCTAAATATCTACCCCTACAACTTACACAAAAGGCAATCTGACACAGAAAAATCCACAGAGCTTACAACTGAACCATCTTTGACATCCAACAGTGGGAATCTTGTTATTTAGAAGCAAATGCAGTTCTGACACCTGATAGGCTTCCAGCCTCATGACAGTAGTGTTACATAAGTTTAGGATACAACAAGTTTACATTATTACTGGGGGTCCAGCAACTAATATGGTAGTTGAAAGCTGGTCAAGTGTTTGGAGCAACACATCTGGAAATCACACTATTAATCAAGTAAATTTTACAATGACTGAGATGCAAGCAGGAGACTAAATTATTTATGTTACACAACATCCCCCCGATATTCCCAGAACAGAATTTAAAAATTGACATACTAAAAAACATTTAGTGTATTTTACCTGTCAAGTTTTGGATTATCTTGTCTTTCCCTTTGTTGCTCAAATCGTAGTTTCAGTCCTTTGAACGTCTGCACATAATCTACATCTTCCAGTGCCTTCCAGTAATTTTCAATTACATGAGCTGTTAAAGATTTTATATCTTCCTATAGAGCAAATATAAAGTGACTTATTTTCATTCAAACAAATTTATTTAATACAATATAAAAAGTAAGTGAAATCAGACATTTTTAAACATTCCATACAAAGCATCATATTAATTACCTTTTGCAAAAACAAGTATTATGCATACAAGTGGAATTAAAAATCTAGAGCTTCAAATTTTTTATTAGTGAAACATACATTATAGTAGCAATTTTCTAGCAGAATCTCCTTCAAAACACATGAATATAACTTAAAACCCTGATAATGAATTATAAAGCCTAAAAGATCTTTCCCACTCTAACTTACAAATATTTTTATACTGACAGATTAAATGATACCTGCTGTAATCAGTCAATTAAAAACATGTTTATGAGATACAGACTTAGTATTCATACTCTTTCCTTGCTGCAAATAAATTCCGTGAAAGTAATTACTCAGTGCATTTGTTTATTATGAGAACAAGGAAAGTAGCATCAAGTTTTTTCCTTTGTGGACATATAGTGTCGGTCAAGGTCCTTTCCAAAATGCTCCCAACTGCTCTGCTATTTCAGTTCAGCATTGTGGCTCCCAGAGCCACCCCCGGCAGCTGGGACTGGCCCAGGTCCGCAACCTGCAGCATGAAAACTGCTCCTGTGCACTGTTTGGCTTTCTTAGTGCTGCACAGCCCTGGAACACACTGCAGATGAAACACGTGAATTACCAGCTACCAAGGGCAAAGCAACGTAAATCTTAATACACTGGTTATTTTCTCTTTTGGTTATAGGCTCAAAGGTCACCTCTTGTGAATGGTAATACATCAGTAGTAACAAACGCACACTTTTTAATTTGATCTGTTTAAGAATAAACCTGAATTAAATAAAATTAACAAAAATTACTTCCAGATACCAGGAAGCACTCTGGAAATGCAACCCAGGTATCTATGTGGAAAGGAGGATAAGAAAATAAAAAGATGATTTATTTTCTCATAGCATGAACTGTAGAATCAGCACACAGTACTAAAAGACCACAGCACAACAGTCAAGGCCACATATATGGCTTAACTTTTTTCATAGCTTCAAAACCATTTCAAAATCAACTCTTCCATGATGATCAAGTCATCTCAGTCTTGAAGTACCTTGAGTCCCAACTCAAAAAGATGAAGGTGGTCATCAGCACAGAACATTTCAAGAGGTGACAAAACCTCCTTGTTTCCTTACCCACTTACTCCTCCAAGGCTGCCTGCACCCCAGCTTGTCCCCACTCCCCACGTTTACAGTCTGTACAGCATCTTGTCAGAGTCTGCACACAGACAACAGTGAGGAGACAGCACAGCACACACAGCCAAACTGGCATGAATATTTTAAGAGGCTCCCCATAGAATGGACTTTGTAGCATTCCATTAATATAATCAAAGACAACTGTTACCTCTTCTGTATGTTTCTATGTTCTGTTGGACTGACATTACAGAACACAACTAAATTTGGTGGTTTTGTAAGCAATAGTTTCAAATGACATTCCTGTTGTAACAGGCCCATCCACTCTGCACAGTGAAACTTGACTAGGGCTACCTTTGCAAATCTGGGTATTGGGACTACACTGAGTATCAACTGATTTTAATTTACAAGTCATGGCACTGTCCGAACATAAGAACAAACATACGAATATGTAACTGATACAAAAAGTTCATTCAAATACAGTATTATGGTCACATTGCTATGAAAGCATAATACAGGGTAGAAGCAAAAATAACTTTAACTACAAGACTAAACAATACAGTAATTATCTTCAGCATATAACAGCACTCACCACTCTGATAAATTCAAACATCTCTATTATGGCAGAGTTCATCAGATTATAACGGGAACCATTATTTAGAAATGCTTTAACCACAGGTTCAAACAAAAAACTTTTCATTATGTAACGGTTGTAGAATTCATCCTTTAGTCCAATAATTTTTCTCTTGAAACGAAGGGCACCTGAAACAGAAGTGTTGTCAACAGAATTTTTAAATTTAAAATAAAAAAAAATTCAGAAATTACTTTCAGCATTCATGAGGGCAATTTGCAATCTCAGTTCTTACACCGCATTACATTATTAGGACCAGGTAATACATTCAGCTATTCTCTGCTTCTCAACAGTCTTGACTATACTGCTGAAGATTATTTATCTATTTTATCATAAAGAAATCCTCCCTCATAACTGTACAAGTGAAATCACCTCTGTTTACTGAAGAATACACTACTGTTTAACTATATTACTACTAAAATAAAGGTGTATTTTTGATTTTTTAAATTACTTACAATAAAGGTAAATAAAATATTTTGTCAGTAGAACTGGGAAATTTGCTTATAATTCCTATTATTCAAACATAAGTTTGACTACATTTAATTAAGTCCTATTTGATTAGGATGCAAAAGACTTCATTTTAAAATTGGAAAATGACATTTTCTTTACAAACATAGTAAAGCAAAAACTTAATTTACATCCAGTTTAAAGCTCTTTCTGAAACTCAAGAAGTATACGAATGTCTAAACATAGACAGGAAGCAGAGCATCATCTCAGTATAAGGCAGCACAATCTCGTTAGCAACTGGAGGTGTACATGATAAAACATTATTCAAGAGTTCTAAAACCAAACTCAGGTGACACAGTTACAAAAGGAAAAGGTACTTCTTATTGTATGGTACTGCTCAGTCAAATCTAGGCTTTGTTTTACTCTGTGTACACCGGAATAGTGGACAAAAAAAAAATCTTGTAAATTGCCTCCAGAATTAAGTCCCACTGCTTTGCCATTACTATGCTGAGCACAGCCAAGAAACTACCAGAGTTTGAAGAGCAGCTCACTGAACTTCTGTGCTCTTTAACACAGACAGATAACAGTATCTCTAATTAAATACCTCTGAGAATTTCTACTACAAAAATAATCTTACAATTAAAAAAAACTTACAATGGCTCCCTTAGGATACTCAATATTGAGCTACCATCTTTTCAATCCAGCTCTACATTAAGAAAAACCCTTCTGCTTTTTAGAAAATATAGATCTATAAATGCAAAAATTTTTAGTAATACTAGCTGACACATGAATCAGTAAGAGAAACGAAGTATACTAGTAGAATTTCTGTGCTAAGTCACAAATTGTCATGACCTCTGAACAGTTTTCTTCCAGCAGAATGGGGATATGTAACACTTCGCATTCACAAAATACCACTTTATTCTTTAGCTTTCATACTTACACAATGCCAAGAAAGCGTGCTTTGAGGCCATGAGAACGAGTACCCTTCGCAGGATATCTTTGTTAATGATGTAGTTCTTTATGTGATAAGTATGATGTTCTACACAGAAAGTTAGCAATTCCAGTATTAATGCCAAGAGTTGGGCTGTCTGAAAATCATCTATAACAAAAACAAAGCCAAAATAATTACACATATCTCGGATATTGCCTTCGGAAGCTAACTTCAAATACCTAACCGCAGTCTGGTAAACATTTCCAAGTTGTTGTACATTCCCAGAGATAGTCTAGGGAACATGCTGGAGGGTATGTTTAGTCCTTAAAATAGAAATTGAACAAGCTTGTTATGGACTGAGTATTTTATATTTATAGAGATATGGCAGAAAACCCTCCTTAACTATAGAAACAATTACATTTTGTCTGTCTTAAATCAGTGTTTGAAGGTTCACAGAGTACAGACACAAGCAGTCAGGCTTATTTAACTAAATCTCATTATGTTGTCCTCATGTCTGTATCATCAAATAGTCCCCCACATGCAGCCCCTTAACTAAGTTTGTACCAAAACTGTGATCTCTTATGCATTTTAACAAAAGTACTGTGTAAGAAATATCTCAGGCTCTTTTAACGCTTCCAAGACATATTCATACCACCACATACAAAACACACATCAAATCCTGCTTTTAAGTAGACCAATAATAAATTAAATACACCTTTTTAAAATATCACCAGATTGTTGACCATTAAAGAACACAGGTATTTTAAATAGTAAAAATCTCACTTTGAGCTGAGATGAACCAGATTAATTTAACTAATCCCTTGGAAATTTATAAAAAAATTAAAAGTTTACAAAACATTCGGGTACCATTTATGTACCTCCTTTTACATCCATTTTGGATGTGTTATACTATTAATGAACAAACAGTACTACTTCTAGTATCCAGCAAGAACAGTTACTTCATCACCGATCTCTACTTTCTTAGTCTGATATAGAATCAATAGCCTGAAATCCAGCACAGTACTGTGGTACACACCTTCTCGGGACAATTCTGCATCCTCTCTAGTAATCCCTGACCTTAAAAAACCTTTATATATGTTTACAAGTTGATGTCGCTGAACAACCCCCCCGTTACGAAAAATTATACAAATATTTTAATTTTTGCTGAAGCAAAAGCTGCAGCAAATGCTGTTCATTTCTTAAATCAGGTTTCTTCACTGAATTTTAGACTTACAAGTTTTTCAAATAACTAAACAATGAATCAACACTTTACTTTGAACTATGTATCATAGCCTCAGACTCTCTTGAAGACAGAAAACATCCTTTGACAGTTATTCTGTTTCAAACATTGATATTCAATAGCCTTGATGTGCCCAATATGCAGAGTGGCATTACCTTTGCTAGGCTTGTCCTCGGTAGTATTGGCCAATAAAGGGGCTGTCAGAACATGCATACAATGTTTGTAGAAGAAACCCAAGAACTCTGTCTTTTCTGTTTTCTAAAGAATGGACAAAAAAATCATATATATAACACATATCACCAAATACACCAAAAAAACCCAAATCTAATTTCATTTGAAGGTATTTACTTACATTGGCTGTAGCAAGCATATTTTCTGGATCAACTAAAGTACGAAGCAAACCCATGAGTAACACTGCCCCTCCAAGCTCTGGATCTGTGTCACAAATCATGTGTTCTATAATGAGGTTAATGAGTAATATATCCTAATAAGAGGGGAAAAAAGGCAAAAAAAAAAATCAATTCTAATGTTACTCCATTGCCCCAAATCTGAAGTTATCTTCTAAAAGGGTTACCACCCAGTTAAAAACGGTGCTCTATCAAAATTCCATAAAATGTAAACAACAACCAAACTAAAAAACCCAGACTTAACAGAAATTATTAACTTTACATGCCAGCAGCACATTCTGGTCAGCAGCTCAAGCAGTGAAGAAGAATCTTTCAAAGTAACTAAAAATGTTTCTGGAATTAACAATCTAATTTAGAATTTAGGCTGAACTGAAATGCCAGAAGATAAAAAGCACAGAGGCATATACACAGACTCGAAACTGATTTCTGAAAGTGTTTTCTGAGTGCAGAAGTTTAAATTTGTATCCCCCTTTAGCAAATATAGCAAGAGTTTTATTTCCACAATCATACAACAGTAAATTTTATCATGCTATTGTACTTGATGAGTTATTTTCACCTAAAAAATAACCCTGACATGTGTTTGCAAAAAACAAGAATAGCACATATAAGTAGAAAATAATATTTACATTTAGGAATCTCTACACTAAAGGTGCTTGGTTACCACTGTCCCACATAAAACAGGACAGTCATCCAATGCAAGTGGCTGGAACCACCAGCAATATTCCCTGTCCTAGCCCCTTCCAGCACAGAACTAGCAGCACCAGCAGCTTCCGTTTCTCTGGCATGTTTTAGCAGACAAAAAACATTATCTCCTCTAAGGAAAAGACAGCATGATGTTTTTTTCTCCACTGAATATCACTTTGAAATACGTTTCTTACTACTAGTTGTGTGCTAGCATTCTCTATTAACCAGCTACAGAGGATCTCTGGGAAATGTAAACCTCTGTCAAAAAGTGTTCTTAAACACTTAGGACCATAATTGCACTTTCAACATGTCTGACAGTAAACTGAACATGGGTTTCTTAAAAGTAAATTTAAAACACATATACATGCTAAGATCAAGACTGGAATTTATATTTTGCATTTTAAGGAGCTCATCATTCACATCCACTTTGTTTTGCTTGTATGACAGCTAATATTAACCACAATGGTGGTTTATGGTAACCTGTTGTACTTTCATGCAATGGAACAAGAACATATAAACAGGCAAACACTCATCTCTACCTAACACAATCTTTAAAAATATTATAGTTCAGTATCCAGTAACTATCATGACCATATTCTATACTTCTTCAGAACTAGAGCTCACATCATTAACAGAGTTCTAAATACAAAACAGTAATTTCAAAAAACAATACGCACATTTCTGGGGACCCTCTACTTACATCATCATTCTGCTGCGCTTCCTGCATGACAAACTCTCGTACCATGGATGGGTTGTATTCAACCAAATACGAAAATATATCAGTGGCTGCACTTCGTACTTGTGCATCATCCATACCCTGGAAAAGTAAAATAAAATCATTCATGTTTCCTTAAAAGAAACGGCTTAAATGGAATGAAAAACAGAAAGTATATGGCTTTTAATTCCTACTTAGAAGACACAACTATCTATTACTAAAACTGAACTGACTCTAACCTCTTCTTTGTACATTTGACAACTCTTGGGCAGAATAGATTTTATGGTTTTCCTGCCTTTTGGTCTATTTCCCTCTTTTCTTAATTTTACACCAAGAAGCACATAAAGGTAGGAATGCAAACGAAAAAGCTAAGAATGCCAAGGCACTTAGCAATGTCATGTTGTAACTGCTTTTAAAGGTTGACAAAAATACTGTAAATGTTCTGAACCTCAAGCTACGACAAGACAAATGAAGCAAACACTTCAGAAAACCATGTGACTGAAGTCTGGCTTACTTTTTTAAAAAAACCTCCCTGGAAAGAAACAAAATCGTTACCACAAATAAAACTGAACTGACTTACCAGTATGACTTCTAGTGCTGGCAGTATGCCCATATTTGATAAAGTTTTGAAAAATGCATCTCTGTTTTGAGGCTGCAGCGTTTGAGAGAATGCACAAAACTCTTTCAGAAAATTCACCTGAAAAAAAGGGTTAATATACTAGTTAGTATTTAAAAAGAGATGCACATATCACGTTGTACTTACTGCCCCTTTCATGTGTATTTTACAGATTTCTTACCAACTCCTGTCTTTTCTCCTCATCTGTGGCTTCATCTGTTAGTTGTGCAAACAAGTCTGTCAGGAATTTTTCATCTTCCTACAAAGGCAAAACAATACAATTTGTTTATCTGTCGATATCAAAAGGCATCCAAGCCTAACAGAAAATTCTTCTAAAGCATTCCTCCTGCAATTAAAAATAGATGCACTTCTGTACTGTAGTCAGTCATACCAGCACCAACTTTCTAATTAAATTTACAAATTATGATGTGTCTTCTTTTCGAGCTTTTATCATGTTCAACACCACCCCACCTCCCCTCCATCTTTGGCTCTCCTTTTTCTATTTTAAACTGCCATTCTCATCATTTTGTCTACGCTTTCTTTTTTAACTCCTTCCCTCGTCACATGCCTGTGACATGCCCCGTACCACACTACAATACTCCTGCTTCAAATGTTCACATATTTTGATAAACACCATCTCCCAGTCAGCTCTGAATACACATATATCTCTGGAATGTTATGAGATCTTTGCAGCAGAAGTAAAGCAAGGGCACTACCAAGGGAGAGCTGCCTAATAGCAGGAACGACGTGAGATTCCTCCCCCAACCCCTGCAATGTTATGAAAAGGGTGAATTCCAGAAACCAAATAAAAATGACTGTTTTTACTACATACAGCATTTATTGGGCATTCTAGCTGGCAGCAATCAAAAAACGTTTCGTTATTTTTCATGCTGCTGTGCCATAGCATAATTACAAATGGTGAACACATTATAAACATGTATTTATTTAGTCTTAAAGAGGCAGCAATATTTAGCTTCCCATAACCTTTACAGTCCTAACAACTAGAAGATGAAACTAGAAATAAACCTTCCCCTATCCTTCCCCCAACATTATACAGTAATAAGACAGCACTCACTTTAAAAAGACACCTGTACATCTGTGGCACATGCACACCCCTCCACTCCCCCTCCCTTCCTTTGATATGGAGGGTGCAGACACACATCTCCCCCCTGGCCTCCTGCAATGGGGTTAACAGCCTCTTTTGTTTGACCCTATAGCCCGCCGGCCAGGTCGTTAAGAGAGAGGAGTGGGGGCACCAAGGCGCCAAGGAGCCGCTGGGTGCCCACAGCCAGAATGGAGGCGCAGAGAAGCTTCTGGAATGCCCACAGTCAGATCTGACAAGGCTTTAAAAACGGGACCCTCGCCAAGGTTGTGCCCGCTGTGTGGACCTCTCAGAGCACGGGCCAAATGCTGTCACTGAGAGCCCTCCCGGGACAGGGATGCCGTTTGCCTCACCTCTACGTCTAGGTGAGTGAAATTATTCCTCGCCAATTGGGCAGGTGCTTATTTCGTGCTTAAATATAAGCACGTATATTTTCTTTAATAATTCCTTGCCACTTGGGCAGGTGCTTATTCTGTGCTTAAATATAAGCACATGTATTTTCTTTAACAAGTCCTTGCCAGATTCAGGCAAGTGTATACTTCTCCCAGAGTCAGGGATGACTCTGGCATTGTTTTTGGTGAGCCACGTGTATGCACACTGTGGATCTCCAGTGTTATTATTTGCTGCACCTCAATAATTACCCCAAATGATACTCGAACCTGTATTTATGTCACTATTGGAAAGCTAAACCCTGTTTTCCACTGGTTAATCTGCTGCACCTTCTTTACCGAATAAAAGTTTGTTTTGGACTCTGTTGTCTGCCTAAACTAACTTCGGGGTGCCTCTGTGACAACATCAGATGTGAATAGATTTTTTTCAAAAAGCTGCTGGAGAGTTCAGTTGTTTCTTGTGAAGTCAGTAACACCACATGCAATAAACCTCCATCCCAGAACCACAGTGCTAGAAACCCAAGCTGCCTTGCTTATGTTTGCACAGCATAAAGCAAAACTATGAACATACTTCAGACACATCGACATAAAACTCTCTTCTCTTGCAAATATGTAGCTACCTCATCCAGGCTCACCTTGCCGCCCTGCTGAGGAAACAAGTACCTTGGTTCCAACAGCACACCATGCTAACACATTTATAGCGCTGTCACAAGCCAGTTCAGGATTTCTACATGGCACTGGACAGCACAGATAAACCCAAAATAGGCTGGCATGAGCTACTATCCCACAAGGCATTTCCCCACACTATAAGGTAAACTCTATATTTAGGCTATGCCACATGTTTCTCCTCTTGTTTGATGCTGCGCTTCTAGCCTGATCCAACAGTCTAATGATAATGAAAAAGAATGAGTTCTGGACATAATTTCAGGTACTATTTCTGTGATTGCTTCAAAATCAAAACAAAAAGAGATAGTAGAGGCCTCATTTGAAGTTTACTGAAATGCACTCTGGAGGATCAAGGACTGGAAACAAAGTTTGACTTCCAGATTTCAACTGTTGAACGTGTTCAAAAGAACTATTAAGGTCTTTGATTTCAAGAAACATCAATTAAGCTGCGATGAAAGAATAGAACGATGTTTTACTACCTGCTATCCAGCTGTTAATATGGCTTGGTAAGTTTTCTGTTCTAATCTTTAACTCATTAGACGATACAGTTAATATAACTAACCACAGTAGAAATACTGACATACTAGCTTACTGAAAAAAAATTAAAAAAACAAAGTATAAAGCCCAACAACAATAACAAAAACCACAAACAAGCCCCCCCCCCCCCAAAGACAATAACAAAAAAACTCCTCTTTTGAAGAACAGGCAAATTATTCTCCATGATTTGCAGCACATTTAAGAAAAGGCTACATAGATTGCTTTCATTCCTTTTGCTACTTTGATCTAGATGTAAAACTAATCTCATCTATCAGAACTATTGAGAAGATGCATGCTTATCCCCAACTGGTTAGTGTAACCCCTATTTCCATTCTCCCTGTGCAATGAACTTTTCACCTCCTTCATAATACCCAACAGCAAGTGCAAGTCAATACCACACAAATATCTCAGAATGATCACTAGGAAAAAATAATGGAAATTTCAGCATTTAAATATGTCCGAGCCATGATTAGTGTGCTTCTGCATAAAAAAGGTACACGATATTATCCAAAGCATTAAACGATTTTTTAAGTCAAAATGTGGAAGGGGAGGTGGAGAGCCTGCACTGCCGGTGATGCTTGAGTCTCATGACCCACTGCAGAGCCGCAGAGGCACAGGTGGCTGGGGAAGCTGCCCCCAGCAGGGCAGGCATTGCTGGGCAGGCAGGCGCAGGCCCAGCTCAGCTCTGACCAGACCCCACCACAGCCCTGCCCGGTTTCAAGACGTGGCCAATGCTCTCACCCTGTTACTGGGCTTGCAAACATTGGGGACTCATTGGTTCCCTAACATCAGGAAGTGATGAAGACTTCAATGCTGACAAACAATGTTTCAGAGTAAAATTGAAGAAGTTTGGTATGTAAGCATTTTTCAATCCTCCACATACCTACCGTAATACAGTATTTTACAATTCTATATTAAATGTAATATTGGAGCATTCCCCACACGATCTCCTCTCCCAAACTCCATACACTGTGCTTTTAAATTCATGGGATTACCCGAAATCTCTAGGCCTAAGAACAAAATCCGATGAATGAAGATGGGTCTGAGTGATTCAAAACATCCCACCCTTACAGGGATAATATGCAGTAAATGACAGTTATTCCAAGAACATAAAAACAAGTTAGTAATAACTTCGCAGTTATGTCTTAGCCCTGAAATGCGTTTAAGGAGCTGTCTCATACCAGGTGCTTAATGCAAGGTACACAGGTTGTTATTGATGGGGAAAAAACCCCTAACCCCTTCACATTTAAAGAAAAACTGTGATTGCAACGAACATTCTAAATGCAAGATTCTCTCAAGCTGTAAAATTACTGACAAGGGCAGCATATCTAAAGATACGTTCCTCAACAACACGACCAGAATCTATGGAAACGCACAGTCTGAGAGCAGAGTTCACATATTTTAGAAGTCACAAAGCACCACCACCAAATGCTAGAATTACACAAGCCTAAAGGTTTCCATTTTTTTTCCAACTGGAAAATATCTCCCCAACATATGTCTGAAGAGAACACAGTGCAGCTGCATAATTCTTTGCAGTATCTGGCCTCTTCATGCAGACAAGTACCAAAACCTGTACGTATCTTAGAAGCTGTGAAGGTCACAACTGTTTTCCAAGAAAACAAAACTACCAACAATAGTTACAGGGCAATTGTAAAATCTAGTTATTTTGCCCATGCAGAGAAATTATTAAATGTGCAACACTTAAACTACGCACATACCAAACACTAAGTATATTCATTTATGCTTTGGCAAGATCTGGGTAGATGCTCCTAGGATTTAATACCTTTCAAAGTTCATGAAGATAAAATTAAGCCAGGCCATGTGCTCAATCATTTATGACTTTAAAAGCAAAAAAAAACCCAGACCAAGTAGGATCACAAAAAAGACACTATTTAAGTTTGTGATTCAACTGTCAGAGCAGTCCTTCTCCTCCCAAGAGGCACTTAAAGCATTATTTAAAAGCAGATCTCAAAGTTTCAGTTATCATTAACTTCATGTCCGTGATTAGAGATGAATGACAAAAAAAAACCCCCACATCCCTTTCCCCAAAAAACACCTGAGAAACTCAATGACACCTAAGCTGGAAGAAGAATATACTTTCTGTCCTATTTAGCACCTCCATATTCATTTTAGGCAAAAATAATATTTCAGGCCAGAAAGTTTCATAAAATGTTACCAGTAAACAGAGAATTACAGCTTCAAACACAGATTCCTTCCTGCTACCCCACAAGAAGATTTCATAGTTTAAAATATTTCAGTCTTCTTTATCTCAGTCTGCCTTCCCACAAATGCCTTCATTTGCTACCAATAACCTATTTCCACTTCAGACAACATGCTAAACCAGCAGTGGGACCCACCTAATCATATAAGTTTCTGAACACATTGAAAACTATCTTCTACAATGAAGAAGTTAATCTCAGGAATCATTAGCATGCACCACTTGCAAACTTCTTTCACAAAGTCATTTCCCCCAGAATGTGGCATCCTTTTACACTTCATTGCAAGGTAAATTTTGCTGATAGCAAATCTCCAGATTTATTCCTGAGGCAACTACTGCAAAACAGCAGACCAGCAGGAGACATTCCAGTCCTAATGTATTTGGGCAGAATACCAGCATGCACTCACACAATTCTTCCTCTAAAACAACTACAGATAATTACATTCACATCCACAGGGTTCTGTTAAAAATAAGTAACTATCTGTAAAGCCACTTTCAAAATTAAAATCAACCCATTGTTATACATAAATCTAGTAAAAATACACTAATGTACCTAAATGCCTACTGCTTTCTGGTTATTGAAAAGGGAAACAGGGACTATTGTTAATCTGATTTCTGTGTTTAAAAAGCTGATTTACCAGAACAGTAATGCCATGTGATCACTGCTCTACTAGGCACACAAATTATTCTAACTTACATCCAATCTCTCCCTTCCACTCTCCTGAAAATAAGAGACCCTGAAGTCTAAAGGCACATACTCAGAAGTAATCCTAACAATATCGTCTATTCCGGAATGTACAAACACTGCGGGATCTTGCTGGCAAAAAGAACACGCCAATGAGAAAGGGGGGAGAGAACAGAAGGAAACAGTGTTTACTCACTCTATGGCGCAGTTTTGCAAGTTTGTTTGTTTGTTTGTTTTGTTTTGTTTTTAAGAACTTGTTAATAATACAAAGGGAAAGAACTGGTGGCCTCCAGTGTGAACATTAGTATATATTTTTTAAATTGCAAAAGAGCGTCATATAAAGCAAGAAACACCACTTACCTGTCCCACCCCCTCTCTCAAAACTTGGTGAACTCCATGTTTCAGCAAGGTTTCTTGGTGGCTATGACATCTCAAGACTAGAACAGGCTGGACCCCAAGCAGTAAGAGCATATTAGGAGGGGCTGAAATTGGAAAAAAATGTTATATACCTCTTTCATATCTTATGTACAGCCAATCATAAAACCTGTAATTAATTAGGTTTCCACAGCAGCTAATTCCGTAGACTGGAAATAGTGCTATCACAGGTTTACTGTCCATCATGACCAATGGTATCTAGTTTGGTGAGACCTTGATATAGTTACTTAAAAAGACAGAACGTAGACAATTAAATCACGAATAAGCTAACCTCAATTTCTCAGAAAAGCCCAGCAGTGTAAGCATTTTTATATGCTTACAGGAATGCTAACGTTTATCAAGAAGGAGGGAGGAATACAGTTCATAACCCTACATGCCAAAGGTTTTTTGGTTTTACTACAGAATGGGCAAAAGTTATTCACCTACCAAAGAAAGCAAAATCATGGAAGCAGATATCTTCCATGACTACAGTATTTATATATATACATTTATGTATTTTAAAGGGATATCAAAAGTCTCTCCTAATACAGCCAGAATTCCTAAGAATCAGCATATTCTTCTTTACAGAATTCACTAGTTATAATTGAAAAACTGACCTCAATGCCAGTGACCTTTAATAACCTTAAATGCCCTATACTGACACCAAATACATAGAATCACAGAGTCGACTGGGTTGGAAAAGACCTCAGAGATCATCAATTCCAACCCTTGGTCCAACGTCAGTCCATTTACTAGATCAGGGCACTAAGTGCCATGTCCAATCTCAGTTTAAAAACCTTAAATAAGACACAGTGGTAATTTGAGTGAAGTCATTTGGCCTGTCAAAAAGCATAAGGCAAAATTTGCAGTCTTGCACAAATTTCTGGTCACTCTTCTGTAACTAAGGTATGGCTGAGTTAATTTCAGGTGAGGGTGTTGAAAAGCGCCAGTTTAGTTAATAGATAGCCTGACTTGAAAAGGGCTCTTCAGAGCTCATCTTTTTTTCATGGTGGAGGTAACAGTTTTTCTCCTTTCCTTCACAGCCAGTAAGAGAGAAAAGAACAGACTATGAAACAACTCAGTTGTACACAAAATAACTGCAGTATCTCACAGGATATCAGCTGTGCACGGAGTTTACTTTTAATCTGAGAAGTAAAATTTCCTAAAAAGATAACTTGTTTGTCACACCCTCAGCAGGCCAGGAGAGACAACCTAAAATCAACAGTGGCAGCACTAGCAACCTGTATTACGCACTAACAAAGAACTTGAGACTCATCCGTGGCTCCCAGTAAACTACCATGAAGCATCCCAGAACTCTTCAATTAATAATGACTTATACAAGAAACAGCTTCTTAAGTACAGACACCAGATTAGTAAGCACCAGGATCTTGCAAGATCTAAAATAGTAAACGTCAGGAACTCCAGTTACAGACAACTTCCAGTTTTACACAAAATAACACACACATCTCCACCAAAGTACTGTAATACAACCAGCTACAGAAATGCATGTTAAACCATACACTAATGGAACAAAGACCATAAGAATTATTTGTAGAGCTGAAATCAACAAACACAGTCTTTTAATTTTGCTCTCAGAACATTATTCTGCTTAAAAAAATGAGAAGGAACAGTGTCATACGCTTTATATATGGACTGTGGGAGTGTGAGGGTGGAGAAAGGAAAGGGGATAATGAAACTTTATGGGGCAGAGGTAACAGAAAGTGCAACCTGACATTTGCTCTATAAATAAACGAATAAAATATGCCAGGTAAGTAGGTTTAAGGTTTGGTTTAGAGCTACACTGTGAGAACTTGAAAAATCAATCAATCAAGCCTTTTAAGCTCTTAGAAATGCAATGGGTGTGTAATTTGGGATAGTCTCTTTTAATTCCCTCAAACCCAAGAACCAATCATTAATGTCAAATAATTACCCACAGACTCTTATTTGTAAACGCAGGGAGTTCCCCCTCAATGCTACAGAGTAGTAGTGTGAAAGAACTAGGAAATACAATATAGCACAAGGTATATTTTCTTCCTTCTGCACAACCACTTCTGTCTCCTCAAAGCTGTAGAAAGCACTTGAACAGTTTGAAGTATTTATCTAACTTTGAAAGCTATGCAGTGCTAATTCTTTTGGCTCCACTACACAGGGCCTATGCATTATTCTCAATCACAGACAACCATAGTAAGAGAAGTGAAGATAAGGTTCAGAAACCTGCAGTCACACAAAATCAGATCTGAGCCTCTACTTCAACTGTAAACTGCAACTACCAAGTTTTTCAACCACACTAAACCTTGATATTCTAACCCCGGCTTAGTCTACATCTATTCACCTAACAAAGGTTGTAAGAGACACAAAAAAGGAAACTAATCAGTCACTAATCCTTGGTCAACCTGCCTTGGGATTTCTGGCAAACACACTCTTAATGATTTTGCAGGATCAGGTCTCATTTTTCCTTGCCCAGTTTCCTTTTCTAAGTTCAAGAATCCTCTTAGAATCAGCCACTGACACTAAGACACCTGAATAATTCTTACCCTTTTCCTCAAGCCAAAAGGTATCATCCTCAGGACTTGCTTTTAGTAACCCTTGCAAAGAGGTCAAGACATTTTAGACACACTAGGTGTACTGGATACACAAGTTGAGACTCCTAAATTGAACCATTTCCATTGCTCCCTTGAAGTAAAACTGGTATTCTGATCAACTGAGTGTGGAGAGGAAAAACAGGAGGTATGGTTTTGACAATGGTTTGCCATGTGAGCTTGCAAAAGCCATTTTCATAATCCTTGCTGCATTTTCCATGAAACTAAACAGGGTGCATTTTGAGATTCAACTGAAGATAAATATGATTAAGGTTATCAGTAGCATCCAGCACTTTGTCCATTTCTCCAGATCAGACAACTCCTACAAAGACAGTGGCTATTCATTTATTAAACACTGGAATTAAGATGATAATAATAATTAGCTTCTACAAACCAAAACACATATGCTATAACACTTTGCTAAGTCAGCTGATAAGATGGTAAGATATCTAAAGCATCATATTATCTCTTTACATTTGCAGTAAGACATACATCATGAAAACTGGTAATTCCAAGCAGTATTATTTAGGGAGTTACAAGACAAACCAATACATGCAAGCACCTAAGGCAATGCTGTGTTCTGAACCTGTATCTTCCAAACAACCAAATTAATTTACCTCAAAATTAAACACAGTTATATCCTGGTATGAGACGATATTTGTGAAACTAGGTGAAGTAATTAGATATTTTTGTCATGGTAACATGACAAAAAATACCCTTAACTGTAGTGCCTATTAAGTCCCAAAATGCAAAAAGAAAACCCTAACAAAATCAACCCTTCAAAATGAAAACAGTGCTACTCATTCCAAACGACCTTAATCAGGATTCTACATGTTCGCTCCATTTAAATCAGTTACAGAGAATCTACTCTGAAATTTAAGAACATATGCTTTTTACATCATACTTCAAAATGACTTGCAGAACCACAGAAGTGAATGTTCCACCGAAGCACCTCAGTCTTTCCAAGAAAAATTATTCAACTTTCTCTGCCCAATCACAAATAAAGAGACGTGAAATTCTGAAACTTACCTGTAACATACCAACTATTTCCACTTTATTAAAAAAGATGAAAGAATGAAGTGTTGATAGCATATTTTCCTCAAAAACTGAGGGAGTGGGTAGGACCATATCTTGAATATACTGTACTCTGTATGTCTGGTGTATTTTTTGCTTCAGCTCCGGATCAGATATAGGAATCACCTCTTTAAATTTTGCTGTTTTAGTCAGAAATTCCCTGTGTTTCCGTGACTGTGATAAAGATGGGTCATATTCTAGGCATCCAATTACGTCCATTATACATTCCTCGGAAAACATTACTTCAAAAAGTGCAGTTCTGTTCAAAAGGAAAATTCCCTTGATAATTTCATACAAGTGGTGTAGTCCTTCAATGTTCTCCAAGTCTTCGCACACATGAAAAATTTCTAAGAGCTTCTTAATATAGCCCTCATTTTCCAGTGCTAGTGCGAGTTTTTCTCGACGTAACGGTGAAGGCAGTGAAGATGCCACAAGTTCTGCAATTTCTTCTAGTCGACTTAATTCACAAGATGGCAATTCTAGACCTGGTGATGACATATCATCAAAACGTTCTTCCTCAGATTCATCGACAAGGTCCTGAGTAATATCAACAGAAGGGTCTTTGCCTTGAACCTACAAAATAAGATGTGTTCAGAAAAGTGGAGTTGAATGTTTACTGCTACTTGAATGCTTTTTAAAAATAACATTTCAAATGTCACACACCTTTGCTTTGCATGGCCAAAACAGAAGTGCAAATGTAAGTTTGACATTGAGTACAGCTGATTTGGAAAATAAGATATGAAAAGATTTCTTCAAACAGAAGGCTTTATAAAATATTTATACATTAAATATTTAATTCTATTTATTTTCTACAAATAGGATAAAAAACAAAGGAAAAAGCTACATTTTCTGAGCACTTCAAATAAAAAAGGAAATTCATAACTACTAGTATGGACTATAACTTTTTAATAGACTACTGAAATAAGTTATTTGTTTCCAGTCTGTCTTCTCTGCAGACAGATTTTCAAATGCAAACCAGTATTATATGACTGCAGTGATAGCTTTAAACATTCAGCTATAGACTATGTAATTGCCCCTGAAGCTTTTCAAAGTTCCTGCTGCCTCAGAGGACAAAGGCCAGTCTTGTTCATTTGATTCTTGTTTTCAGTTCTGGAGAGCTGCAAGTCAAAATCTGCTATCATGCACTTTCTAAATACTCAACAGAAGCACAGAATCCTCTCTTAAGAACACAAAACTCCAAATCAACGTTAATGAAAGAGTAGTGGAAATCTGGAGCTGTCAGCAAAACAAGGCACAGGAGCTGCAAAGATCTCTCTAGAGATACAAAGAGGAAACGATGGAAAGTACAAATTGGGAAGAGAATACAGAGAGATGCTTGGGCACCAGAGTGTTTCAGCTTTAATGACATCTTAATTGGAGGCTCTCCTTGGAGCGTGATGTGTCAAATCCAGAAAGGCACTGCTGTGCAAAACAGAAGAAGATACTGTTCTTTTTAATCTTGAGAATCAGAAAAAAAACCAAAACAAAACACAAAACCTTCAGAGAAATCATTCTTCATGGCTAACAGTAAGCCTAGACTTAGATTAAACTCCAGAATGCTTTTAAAACCCATATACTGTTCTGCTTACACATCTGCAACCACTTCCAGTGTAAGGGGTATAAAGTTATTCTTTTAGAAAAAGCTTTTAATGACTGAGGAAGCTTCAGATCTTTAAAGTACACTAGACACAACAACAATAGCATGGCCTCAAAACAGGATGTAAAGACACTGGTTTCTTACAAAAAATATTAGAACTTCACAGGAGGCTGAGGAAGCTCAGCTTCTTCTTTTGGTGTTTCCCAAGAATAAAATTTCCCCTTTCTCCCATTTTGTTTCTGGCCCCAACTTTTGGTCCTTCAACTGCTATGGTTCCTGGAAGTGCCTTTGTACTTATTACATAAATAAGTACAGAAACTTATGTGAAGTGCTAAACTGTTGAAAAGACTCAATCCTAAAAAAAGGAATGATCTATACACACACAATTATGAAAACAGATTTCTTTTGCTTTATTTGTGAAATCAGTGAGAGGCACATGTTTATTAAGAACAGAAAGAGAGCATGCATCAGAAGAGAAATAGACAAATCACACCTAATGTAGCATAGAAATTAAGACAAGTTGTAATGCTTGGAATGGAAGACAAAACCCAAACAAGGACAAATTGAACTAGTATCAGTCAATATATAGACTAAACTCTTTCGGGCATTGGTCAATAGTTAATACCTCACCAAATTTTACACAGAAACAATACTGATTCAGTGACTATTTAGTCATCCAGTCATAGTGGCAAAACATGAGCTAATTATACATACTGCATATTAATTGTTTGTTTAAACGGTAAGAATTAAAGCTTTGAGGTGATAATACAGGGAGAGAACGATCTCATATTTCAACTATCAGATCAATCTTTCACACTCTCAACAGAAGCATACTGGCACATTTACACGGAAAAAAGTTCTGTTGAGAAATTTGATACTCCCCTCACCTGAAACAGAAGAATGAAATAAGAGAAGGAGAAGAATGAGAAATGTAGGAAGAGAAATGTAAATAATAAATGGTTAAATCCACGAGAAATACATTATTAAAACTACTAAGAGCTCACATTCTTCCCTCTACAATAGAACTTTGAACAGGTAACATTCTCCCTTTTGGCAAACCTGGAAAAATTATGAAATTAATTGTTATGAAACTTTTTAAGCATTCATTTTGAGCTAAACTTCCTCAGGCAATAATAAAGCTAAGAAGTTACTTTAACCAAAAGACCTGAAAATGCTCTTAAAAACCCTTCAAACATAGTTTTAAGATCATATCAAATTTCTGAATGAAGAACAAAGTTTCCAAACTTAAACACACAAAATTTGGGGGAGGTGGCTAAGATGACAGTTTTTACTTTATATCTACAGAGTTCAGATTTACCTCTCAGAACAGTATAAAAATTTTGAACACAATCATTAAGATGATTTAGGTGACTCAATGTTACATTTATTAAACTTACCTGACATATTTTTTCCCATATTTCATCACATCCTGCTTTTTCTTGAAAGCTAAGCGCCAAATCATAATTTTCAGCTTCAGACCACACAATCAAGGTATCCTTTAAAGAGAGGAAGAGTATTTTCAGGCAATATATTTCAGATTTTACAAACTGTTTAAAGAGTAAAACTTAAAAATAAAAACAGCTTGACACCTAATTATGGCAGGACAGTATTACAATATCAATGTAATCATCATACTTTGTACAATTTTATATGTTCTGAGATTCTTGGGTTTAGAAATATTTCTACATAAATCAGAATAAGGAAGTTCCAAAAAGATACTTAGTTTTAGTTCTTAATTCATGTGACCACAATATTGTAAGTCTCAAAACATCTGGTCTAGATTATATACTTCTACATCATTGCACCCTCTGATAAAATATGGTAACAAAAGCAAAAGGTTTGGTTTTTGTTTTGGTTTTTTGTTTTTTTTTTTTTTTTTTTTTTTTTATAATCTGTTTCAATTGGACCACATAAACTGCATATTTTTTGTAGGATCAAAGTTACAATCTTTTTTTTTTTTTTTTTCTTTTTTACAGGTCCCAGAAGACACTGTGCTTAAAAAGCAGCCACAAGATGCCTACAAACTTTAAACAGGAACGGGAACTTTAACAAGCACACAGTTCACTGCCTATGAGTACACACTCCTACTGCACTGAACCATCCACACCATTCTTACTCATTCCAAACTACAATTCTTAAAGAAGACTTGCAATAGATTTCTGGAAGTTAGTAAAAACCATGCTTAGCTGTGTTTACTATCCAGACACTTAAGCTTTCACCTACTTACTAGAATAGTTCAAGAGTTTATCAGAGCCCTGTATGCAAAAACAATATATGGAAGTGGAAGCTGACTCTGCAAAGGAACAATATTGCACACTAATTTAGGTAATTGATGCAGTAACTTACAGGCAGTCTACTAAATAACTGTTAAATTATAAAAGGGGAGGGGGAAAGAAAATATAACCTGCATTATTTACATATTGAACAAGTTTGATTTAAAAAAATCTTTAATCTTCCTATAACAGCTAGCCGAAATACAGCCACGTTAAATACATATAGCCCCATGAAAGTGCGTTATTTCAATTAAGTGCTAAAATATACATTTCCTCACCACGACAAGAGACATGAGTATTTTTCTACTTCTATTTCAATAAGAACCATAAAAGAGTATTTCTGCTTCATTAATTATAGATTTTGCTTATAGTGATTATTCCGAAACAAATTTTAAATATTTGCAAAAGCATTGTATAAATTTATACAGACATTTATAAAGTTTAAGATAGTTTATTAATTAGCCTTAATTTATTTCAAATATTAAAATGAACATTGAGCATAAAGAGAAATCTTACATTTAGATTGATATGCACTTACTAGAAAAGTCCTTAAACTAAACTATAATCTAAATGGCAGGATCAGCTAGCTCCATTAGTACTCAGTCAAGCAATACAATGTAATCAATTTGCCATTACCAGAGCAGCTATACTGCTTCAGAGGCATTAACAGCTTTACCTTACAAATGGCAAATAGTTTACCTTTTCCTTTTCCAAAGGGTTGAGGTGGTACACAGAAGAAAGGGATTTAGGAAGACCACCTCCAAAATATAAAAGGAAGAAGAAAGTCACAATTAATAGTTTATTCACTGCAAGACAGGTCATGGTGCAAATACTCTGGTAATAACAGATTGAGAGCACTTAGTACTGCTGACTCTTCTAGAGTAAGAAAACCAACAGTTTACAAAAATTTTAAAAGGGAAGGTCCAAAGCGGGGAAGAAAAAAATTAACCATCTTTTAAAAGCAGTATTAGTTATATATATCACGTTCAAAATCTAATTGCAGAGGTCAGTGTATTAGTATTTATACTGCAGTAATTTTTGAGGCCACTATCCCATCAGCTTCCTACTGAGTAGTGCTTATTTCATACAAAACCCCCACAAACCTAACACTAAATCTTAAGCAGACCCTAGCACAACTTTCAACATTCCTATCTAATTACATTTCCATTTAGGTGAAAGTGGTTAGATTTCTAGGCAAGCCATTTCCAAAAGAACATCAAAACATCTTTTCTTCTTTGTGAAGAACATGGCTGGCAAATAAGGAAATGACTAAAAGAACACAAATAAGGACAGCGTTATTTATGTTAACTGTGATTAAGCTGAATAAACAAAAGCTCTAAGTCTCCAAACACAATCCAGCACTGGACTAAGACAGGTCTGTCTGCCTTTTGTCCCTGGGGAGAGGAGGGATGGAGGGAGGACGGCAGGCACAGGAAAAATGAAAGGGAAGACACAAAGGTAAAGCTGTTTGAAAAACAGATGTACGGAAGTTTATTTGGCCATAGTAGAGCAGTTGTTCTTGTTAAACAAGATCATCTACTATGATATATGGAAGTTGAGCCAGTATCTTTTCACTGCTACACACTTTATTTTTTTTCTTAAATTGTTTCTTCTTTGGAAAGCAAAACAAAAAGCTGCTGAAATAAATTATTTGAGCAGCAGAACAAGAATCTTCAAGTTCAGTTTATTAATATTAGAAAAGTATTTTTCAATTGCCAACATTAACATCTTCAAATTATTAGTTATCTGTTGTCTTATCACACAATGATTTAACATTATAGATTAATAACACTATCTCAAAAGAAATCTATCAACTGCTACTCTCCAGATCCTTTGTAGGAGAATAATTGTTTGTACATCCTTTTTCCTCAAGGGCTTTCAAAAACAGAAAATGAAACTAAGTGAGAAAAGAACTTCACTCTGTTGCATAATAACACAGTTCAGTCAAAGTTTAAATTCACTGTGAAATACAGTTATGAATGTAATTTCATTTTCTTAATCCTACAAAGCTTAAAATCATCAAAAAGAAGAGCTGTACAAGCCTTGTACATGGACGATTAGATGACTGAAGGAAATTCTAGATGCGGCAAAAGATTAAAAAAATGAATAGAAGTCTAGTTTCTGCTTATTTAAAGGAATCTTTCTGTGTGTTTGATCTGAAACCTCCTCGGTGTAATTTGAATCCACTAACCATTCTGGATCTCTTGGCTATGGAATAAGACTATTTGTTGCTTCCAAATGCCAAACATCATTCTCAAAAGCAACTGCAATTTCTTACAACTGCCTCCTCCATTCCAACAGAAAACAGGAGTGTGAATAAATATGCTTAGCTATAGTAGCTATTGGTTAGAGGTAAGGAGAAGAGTCTTCTATGTTACCCTTCTACGAGCATAAGATCTTCAGTATTGACTCATAAGAGCAGTTCTGGCTCAGTTTGATGAAGAGCATATCCTTTTTTTGCATTACATCCAAAATGGTAGCCTCTAGACAAGGAACTGGATGGGATTACTACAACATCTAAAATTTGTTCTTATTTAGCTTTCCGCTAAACACAATTAAAATGTGAAACTGCAGTATTAAATCATAGCTGCACTGTGTGAACTGAGTCATAAACATGGACAAATGTTTCATCACTGAAGGCTTCTCTGCTGAGTACTCTGCAAGAATCCTAGTGTTCCAGCTCCTCATAGTTCGCAAGATGCATTAGAGTTCTTGGCAAGATCTTTTTTACATAGGATGATAATCAGGAAACTACTTATGTAGAGTTCACAATCTTGTTCTGAGACTGAAAATCATTTGCTGCTTTGCAAAAAAATATTTTGACAATGGTGCCAGTTGGATGTGTCATCACTACCTTAGCCCATACAAAACTTTCTGTCTCCCTAAGACTATTTATATGCATTTGTCTTCTTTCCTTTTATTGTTCATTATGACTGCTCAGATATAATCAGGAATTCTTAATTTTAAGCAAAAATTCTGAGCATGGCCTCTTTTTAGAAGACCTATGTATTGAATATTCCCATAAAGAGGTATTTATCATTTCTACCAATGGAGGTTGACCTCTTGCACTCTTTTCCTTATAATGATGTAGCCTGAGGCAAAACTTCCTCAGAATACAATCAGGAATTTCGCTGCTGCTTGTCTCACTGTTGGCTGCATCAAGTACACATGGAACAGATTCAGGTTAGGTAGAGGTTTTCAAGGAAGCACTACTGTGTGCTACCGCTTTGAGACTTCATTTCTAAGAAACCAACCTTCAAAAATACTACTGCAATAGTTTAAGCCAGGAAGCAGTAGTGACTATACTTAGGTGGACAGGGCTTAGTATTTATCCTATGATTTCTGCTCACTTTTTGCACTGATTGCCAAGAGGCTTACGCTTCTTAATAGTAAGGTTGTTAAATAGACACTATCAGTCTCAAGTTCTCGCCGTAACATTCACCAGATGTCACACTTTTATTAGACATTAAATTGGTTTTATTTAACTACTGGCAAGCAGATTAGCAGGTGTGTTGTACAGCATTCATATGATTGCCAAAGCAAGCCCTGGGATTTCATAATGAAGAATTTCAGAGCAACTAGTACTTGGGATTTGATTCTGCTGCAAAATTGATTTAAGTTCTCCTTCCTAATGGGATAAAATTAAGAAAACTTATTGTTTGACAATGCTCTCTCACTGGTGTTCACATCCAGAGAGAATACTAGTCTTCTCTGCAGCTCCAAAATATTCTCTTGGCAACCCTATGAGATTTAGGCTACTCTCAAGAAGTAGCAGTATCCCAAATTAGATATGTCTTCCATAAATTCTGCCTTTCTGTCTTAAAAAGCAAATTATTCTCTTCCTACTAGCCTTCAAATCATTTAGGTGTATGACACTTTCCTGGGCCCCACTGGAAGTTCAGTCAAGGAAGGCTGTTCTTCCCCCTCCTGGACTGCCCGATTCCTCATCTAAGCCCTTGCGTCATGTACAGTTACAGATACTTCCCTGGACATGTCACGATACCTTTCAGCATCTTGCTAGATAATTATTTACAAAGAACAGTAGTTTCATAAGCAGCTTTCAGTTTATGAAATGAACAAACTACTGGCACTATACAGGGTTTGTTTTTTTTAAGTTAAATATATACAGTTACCATGGTAAGTTGCAGCAGAATCTTCACGCTTAAAAACCTGTCCCAGTAAAGCAATACAAAGTTTCAATTCTTCATCTGGTTTTATGCATTTGTTCATTTAGAATTTGGATATCTGGATGTTTTAACAAGTTATCCCCAAAACTGGAATAATATATCAACAGCACATTCAGCCTTTTGGCAGAAGGCACTCTAAGAAAGCTCAACAATCATACATGAGTTTTCAGCTAGCCATTTCATAGCTGCATTCCCATGAATCGTGTAATTTTAGTTGAGCTTATTAGTTCTATAACAGAAACTCAACTCACTGGGCTAGTGACTATACCCAGAAACAGCAGAAAAATTAGATTTCACAGGAAGACATGTGAAGATAAAGGAACATGTGATCACTAAAATGGATAAACAAACCTACCCCCAAACCAACAGCAATCACTCCCTGTGTTTCTCCCTTCTCCCCACAAAACCACACACTTTTCTTTACTATCTTAACTACAATAGGCACAAATTTTATTGAAACAGTTTCACTGTTGGCTCACTTGTCCTGAAAGCAAGGGTAGGAAATTCATCTTCTCTGAGCATTTTTGGATCTTTTCAAAATTTAGCC
This sequence comes from Nesoenas mayeri, assembly GCF_963082525.1. NCBI lineage: Eukaryota > Metazoa > Chordata > Aves > Columbiformes > Columbidae > Nesoenas > Nesoenas mayeri. The sequence continues at coordinate 17,871,655 of NC_137548.1, read as the reverse complement.
TTGTTATTAGTAATAAGTCTGCTCTCCATCATTCAAGGATACCTTAAAACTACATAGCTAGTAGATGATGCTCCAGACAAATTTAAGCTTTGTATCCTTCTAAGGACCTGAAAAAATAGACCGCAAAGGCAGAGGACACAAAATACTCGAGTTTTTTAGAGCAGAGGCAAGACTTTACAGCTGGAAGCAACTCAAGTCATTCTTGTTTCAGGCACAGAAAGGGATGCAATACATACTTCACCATTGGTTTACAGGATGTACATGAGTGTACCTAAAATAAAGTTGAGGATGTAAGTCTTTACTGTTCCATTGCTAAAGTATTGCCAAAGTATACTGAAAGTATATTGAAAAGTATATACCCCAGTCCACACCCGCATCTGTTTTCTCCCTAGACAAATGCTATCTACATAGAGTTTATTTCTCCTTTAAGGCTGCACAGGAAGAGCTATGTTGTCCTAAAATTCATTTTCTGAATGAGGATAACTTGTTTAAGAGCAGTATCTCTGTCACTAGCATTCTGGAATTGTGTCATTTTAATGCCTTAAAACAAAACAAAACATAAAAAATAGAGAACGGAATGAAGTGTATAAACTGATTTCACCAGGATATTACAATTAAAGTATCTTCTACTTCACTAGGATATGAAGAAAACATCAACAGAAGAGGAAAACTTAGTATTCTATGTATGGTCCAGCAACCCATAGTATAATTAAATTCTACTTAATAAACAAAATTTGCTTTTAAGCTGTGTGCTACTTACCCATAATGAAAACCAGTATATTCCATACCAAAGTTATAGAACTGTTACTCTTAACATTTTAAATTAAGAGTACCACTAAAATTTAACATACAGCCCTAAACAAGAATAAAAGTCAGGAGGCCAAATGGCTGTATTGATGCATTTTTTGCTTTTTCAGAAGAAACCTTCTGCCTACAAATTGTACCTTAAGAAATATTAGTTCTTTTTCTGAGCCACGGGACACTAGTTTCTCAAGTTGTTTTCTTTTCAGTTTATTTTCCTCATATGGATTCCCTTCTTATAGTGTAACCAAGGATGAGTTTACGAGGAAGGACACACTTCAGAGCATCCAAAAACTTCCACTGGTAGCAATTCTATGTTACAGAACCAGATACATAGATACATCTTTCTTTCTGAATGCACAATAAAAAATGACCCTTCATTGTGACTGAAAGGCTAATCTAATTCATCTGACTGGTGAAATGGTAGTTAAAAGACTGCCTATGTATTTCATGCTTTAAGGAATTATTTCAAAACTCTAAATGGCAGGTAAGCCTAGGAAGACTGGGGAATAGAACATGCAAGCCAAAGTATCTCAGGATCCTGCTGATATATGAAAAAAGAGTCCCCAAGCAGGTCTCAGGATCTGCAAAGTACTCTTCCTCTCCAAAGAGAAAAGCAGACAGTAGTATCCACTGTCAATCAGATCAACATTTACGTGCATATAGAGACCTGACTAACCCACAATAAAAGGGCAGTCATTGCCTTCAATCCTAAACCACAAGGAATCTAAAGCAGACCATCTGATGGGTTCATAGGCTATGGCTTTTTTTTTTTTGTAGTTTCCATGGATGTTTTACACACCAAGTGAACAGAGGCAGCAAGGTAAAGCTGTATTTAAGTCTTCACACTATTATTTTGACAAATAATGATCTAAGCTGTGACAGTTACTATTACAATATATATATGCATAGCCAGAGATTACAGCATTTGTGGTATCAACAATTAATAGGACAATTTGTTTTACACTGGCACTAATAGTGCAGCATAGGTAAAAGGTTCTTTCATCAGTGGAAGAACTACATTGTTTGTCACAAAGGTATCTATAGGCTTGTTGTAGAATGCAAAGCAACTGGCACAGCAAGTTTCGCCTTCCTTCCAGTCACAAACTATATTAGTTGGTCCATTAAAAGATTGTTTTTTCTTACAAGTCTCATAACAATCTTCTTACAAGCTTTAAGTCAGAACTCATCCAGCTCTTCCATTAGATATGCAAAGTGCACACAAGCCACATGCTACATATATCACAGTAAAAACAGATGTACTGCTACGTATCCTTTTAAAATGTAATGAAGGTTTACCCTCACAAAAAAATTTGAGATTAAAGTCTGGAAAAACTTAGTTTTTAAGTCTTAGATTTCTATGAGATTTTTCTTGAAATTTTATGAGCGCAACTGACAACTGCAGGCCAACTCAAAAGGAAGTCTTCTGTCTCAGGTTGCAATTTCACTAGTAGCTGAGATGACCTAAGTGGCATTCTGCGGGCAAAAAGGAAAGATCTGACTCTTCCATTCCACAAAGGGATCTGCTGTAAGGTGGCTTGAAACTGCTGCTGACGTAGACAGTTATTCGTTTTTGACGAGGGATCTGGAGTACCAAGCTGATTTTCTTGTGATTTAGTAAGTTTAGGCAGTTCAGAGTTCTATGAGCAGAAATGGAAAGAAGCAGCTCTTCCTTTCAGCTGCAAAGCTCCAAGCTTAGCTCATAGGGAATCATGTTTGAATTCTGAACTTGCCTGTTACTAAGGGAAAGGATAAGCAGGCCTCACTTGAAAGATAACATGCTATAAAGTAAGATCAATACACACACCAAGAAAGATTTCGTATTTCTAAGGCTCCAAGTGGAATCCTACACTCAATTAATATTAGAGACTGCTTTGCTTAAATAACATGAACAATCTGTCTGCAAATACCAATTTCCATCTAGACAGCATTTGAAAGCTTTAAGAACAGCACCTTCCTTTCTCCAGCACAGAAAACATACAGTGCTGTTCTAACAGGACAGATTCATGTTTAATATTTTTATTTCTCTAACCATGTTTTCACAGTCACCAGTACTGGATTTGTGCAGTGATAGATTACAATACCTGTCTGACACAGAGTAGCAGCGAGCACAGATAGGAAATGCTGTACTACTGACAGGCATGTGTGGTGGTTTGGACTGATCTTACAATTTTATGCCTACTTTAAGTAAGCTTCATGTTTGATCTGGCATAAAGCCTATTGATACAAGGCTCACTCCTCAAAGCTCTTTGAAGAGATTTGAACCAGCAAAGCAAGTTTACACTAGATCAGCACTTTATGCCATAGAGCTGTGAAATATTCCATGTCATTTCAGGAGTCCTAAAGCTTGAGTTATTGTATCATAGAACCATGACCTCAAGCTAATCAGGATTACAACTAAGAGTTAGCTTGCTTAGCATTTTTGCTGCTCTTATCCTTTCTTACTCCCTGCAATCGATTCTTCACCCCACATTTAGTTGTTCAGTATGGACTGTTTATATGGTGCATGATGAATTATATCAATGGGCAGATACAGGTTAAATTTTCCAAAGAAGGATACTTTTAACCCAGAATGGTTCTCCCCATTTAGTTCAACATAAAATCCTACGAACAGCTGCACAACCACTGGGACTGCCTGTAAGCAAAACTACAGTGTGTCTATGCTTATAATAAATTACTAAAGCTGAAGCCTGAAGAGTTTTTTAATATATTGACTGTACCAGACAGGATCTTAGCAAGTCTTAGCTGATCAGACAGGCAACAAAACACCGTCTGGTTCAGCAATTCTAAACCTCTAAAGGTAATTTTCAGCAACCATGAGATAAGAACAGCAGACAAAGTACAAGACCCACAGTTCACTTCTCACCCATGTCAGTAGCATTCTTCAGGGGCTCACAATGCATGGCTTAAATAATTGAAGCAAGGTGCAAACCAGAGGTGAGAAACTGCTTTTATGTATACAGAATGCTTTGAAGCAGTAGTAACTTATATCCATCTTCCAAGTGAAAGCCAAAGGTAAACATGTAAACAGGTTTAAAGCCTTCTAGTCTTCTCTTAAACAAAATACACTGAAAGTTGTAGTATCCGAAATATAAAGAAGAAAAAATTAAGTTTCAGATACTATAATCCTTAGGAACCTCAGCTATTTTGTGATTTTCCAACTACCTCTCCGAATGCATTTTTTGGTGTAAAGCAGAGCACAACTTATATATACAGTTCCACAAAAAATGCAGAGAAATATCACATGTATCATGAAGTGCACAAAAATGCTGAGAACTACTTTGCCTCTTATTTTTGGTACAAGAACATGAAATATAATTTGCAGAGGCAAAAAAAAGGACTGTATTGCTGAAGTTAAAGAACCTGCCTTTAAATGTGAGGCAAAAAAAAAAGAGTATGTTTACCTGTTGCTTCTGGTACGCAGTGTTCGGGTTAATTTTGGACTCCAAAAGAAGAGAGCCTAGAAAAAAGAAGTTCCACTTATTTACATGTATACTAAAATTTCCATCTCAACATGAATTTTCTGATCATTCTTTCTTCAAGTAGGTATTAACATCCTTTCTCCCAACAACAAGCCTGTTAAACTAATATTCTACAGCTTTATATTTAATTTTTCCCTCAAAGATGTTGTTCACATGGCAAAGAACATTCAAGAATGTTTTGAGGACTGGAATTTTAACCTCTTTCTTATTCTGAGTAATAACTTTTCCACAGAAAATTCTTTAGAGATGACAATCTGCAAAAAATTAGCACGCAAAAAGCATCACAACTGCATTCCATAGATCACGTATGGTTGTTTTGTACAAATTTTGCTAACCATGTGGTATTTGTTCTTAAAGTTTATCTAAAACACTTGCATTATTTTGCTGGAAAGGATATCCATAAACTAATACTTAAGAGTGACCACCATTGTTACTGCCAATCCTCAAAAGCTTCAGACGTGGTAACTTCGGAATAATGGTTCCACAGCAGCTTATACTGATTTAAGACACAGAATAGCAACTGTGTTCTCATGTCTGTGTTTTCTTGCCCTTTCTGTTGCATAAGTGTTAGTGTTCAGCCATGTCACATTTAAGTGGTTAGGAGGGTTATCTAGATAAAAACAACCTTTAAAACTACCTTTATTTTTGGTATAATGACTTCCCTCATCCACCTTGTTGTTGAACTGCACAAATGCCAGTGCATGAAACACTCTTTACAGCCATGACTTTAATGTACATATCTGCAGAGCTTCACTCAACATACATGAGGAAGCATTAATAAATTAACCTGCACAGTCAATCTTGTAATTAAAACATAAGACTGCGAGCATCCCTTTACAGAGGAACTTCTCCATTCACTTACCTGCTTAAATATATTATTTTCTAAGAAAAGTCCAACTTTCTTTAAGAAAAGTCTCAACTTCTCAGTTGCATAGCTGTAGTTATAGGGCAGTCTTATATTATATTATTAGAATATTTGTCAAATATCCTCAAAAAATCTACACTATAGAAAAATATAAATGTTTCAACCACCTCAAATATGGAAGCCTGAGGATTTGAAGACGGGACAAAAAAAACCCAAATTACTTGGATTTGAAAAACATACTTGGAATTGAAAGTTGTACTTCCAAATCTCACAGCAGAATCAACAATGACTAGCTCATTTTCACTGTCTAAAGAGTATACCAGTTAAAAAATCCACAGCAAAAAATAACCCACACCAGTGTTCATTTACCAAGTATGACCATCCTCAATCTCACAGGTTACACTTATAAGAGAAACTCACACTCCTTTCCTGAAGAATTGTTACTGACTAACAGAAGATCATGGAATCATAGAACAGTTTGGGCTACAAGGGACCTCCAAAGATCACCTAGTCCAACCTCCCTGCAATAAGCAGGGATGTCTTCAACTAGATAGGTTGCTCAGAGCCCCATCCAGCCTACCCCTGAATGACTCCAGAGATGGGGCATCTACCACCTCTCTGGTTAACCTGTGCCAGTGTTTCAACACACTCATCGACAAAATTTCTTCCTTATATCCAGTCTAAATCTCCCCTCTTTTAGTTTAAAACCATTACACCTTGTTCTGTCGCAACAGGCCCTGCTAAAATGTCTGTCCTCCTCTTTCTTATAAGCCCCATTTAAGTACTGAAAGGCTACAATAAGGTCTCCCTGAAGCCTTCTCTTCTCTGGGCTGAACAACCCCCACTCCCTCAAGCATGCCCTCCTGCAAGAGGCATTCCAGTCCTGTGATCATTTTTGTGGCCTCCTCTGGACTTGCTCCAACAGGTCCATGTCTTACCTGTGCTGACTACTCCAGAGCTGGACGCAGGACTTCAAGTGGGGTCTCACCAGAGGAGAGCACAGGGGCAGAACGACCTCCCTTGACCTGCTGGCCACCCTTCAAGCAGCCCAAGATACATCTGGCTTTCTGGGCTGCAAGTGCACATCGCCGGCTCACCTCCAATCTTTCATTCACCAGTACTCGCAAGTCTTTCTCGGCAGAGCTGCTCTGAATCCCTTCATCCCCAGCCTGTATTGATACTGGGGGTTGCCCTGACCCAGGTGCAGGATGTTGCACTTGGCCTTGTGGAAGCTCATGAGGTTCACATGGGCCCACTTCTGGGGCTTGTCCAGGTCCCTCTGGATGGCCTCTCATCTCTCAGGCCATATCACCTGGACCACTCAGCTTGGTGTCATTCACGAACTTGCTGAGGGTGCACTCGATCACACTGTCTATGTCACTGATGAAGATGTTAGGCTGGGGGAAGTGAGGAAAGAGAGACTGAAGAACACGGTCACAGAACTTCACTTGCTGAAAGAATTCCATAAATATCAGAACAGTTTGCTGTCTGATAAGAAAGTTTATTGCTTCATGAATTTAGAAGATTTACCAAGGACTTTGATATTAATTAGCTTACTATTATGGGATAATCAGATATAACAAATATTTTTTTTAAAACTAACAAAGTTACTTACATGTGATAGCTGCTTCTTCCTGATTTTTAAGTCTGTTCTACAAGAAGCAGCTTTCACTAATGAACCTAGCTTGAGAAGCTACCACCCTGTCTCAACTGCCCTTGCAGTAAATGCTTTTTACAAACTCAGATACAATTCAACAACAAAATTGAACAACAACTAAATAACCCTAAGTGGAAAACAAGAGACAACAACAACAAAAAAAGCAATCTCCTCTCAAAACCATATTACTACCCTTGCTTTTTCGAAGACTTTTTCCAGTTTTCTAACCTGCATCGGCTCTTTTAACAAGCATCTTATTTGCTTAAGTGTGACAGTGTAACTAAAGAAAAAAGTGAAGATCACAAACTAGAGAGAAGGAAGACATCCAAGATGAGTATTAATGATTAATCCAATACACTGTGGTACTTAGGCCACAGTCTCAAGCTTTGAATTTTGGGTTTGCCTAGTCAATACCTAAAAATAACATTCCCTTTTCCATTACGATAGTTATAGGCAGTATTTCACTTCAATCTTACTTTCAGTTTCAAAGCCTCAGCTTCAACCACATGAAGTTTTCAAATATTGTTCTGTGATATTATCTTAATTGACTAACTTCCAGAAAATCTTTACAGTCTAGAAATATTTAATAGCAGCAAATATGAACTAGAATATTATAAGAATTAAAAGCAATTGATAATTTCAAGATTATATTTTAACTGCTGAACACAGATCTACAGACACAGAAATTCTGAAACTAGCAGAATATCATATATAACTTGATGCCATGTTTGACAAAACACTATTAAAAAAAAATCTTGGAGACAAGTTAATGCAGACATCCCATCTTCCAGGCTAGAAACAGGCACTAGAGAATTACCTCCTTCCTACAGTTACCACAGAAGAACATTTTTTCTTCTCTACTAAACCTGACACTTGCAAGAAAGACAAATCAAACCTTATAAGCCTTGACTTGCTTCTCACTACCACATGATTCAACTTACTCCTCACCATTTTGGACAATAACTAGAAAAATATGAATTTGGAGACAGAAACATACCAAAGCATAAACTGTGTGCTATAACCTATAACTGCCCTAAATCAATTGTTCTGAAGAATCTCATGCTCCATTTGTGCAATTTTTCCCCCCCAAAAGGTCTCAACAACACAAAAACAGTGACTGTTCTGCCAGTTAGTTCCCTGACTTTATTTTCATGCAGCACGTCTCACAGGATCAGGCCCCCTCATGATATGAGGCAGTCTTACATCTCTGTTACTTGCTTCTGGGAACCAGGCAACAGTAACAGATGTCTGTAATGCAAACATATTCTTCAGAAAAAGGTTACAGAAATTTAAAATTCAGCAAATGAAGTTTTTCTCCAATCAAAGTCAATACCAGTATTGATTCCTAAATACAGTTCAAGATCCTTACTCCTACATTTGTCATAAGCAATTACTTTCTATGAAGGTATTTTTCTCTTGGTACTATCCTATAATATGCTGAGTCTGCTTTATAAAAACACACCAACAAAATTTCATCTTCACTGACCCAATGACACTATTCAAAGTCAGGTAAGACCTGAAAACTCACCTTAATGCGAGCTATGGTTTTAATAACGCCTCCTTCCCCCAAAATTATGGGGATCTATTTTTTTCTAAATTATAGCCTTGAATAAACTTGTAACTGCAAAACATTGGTAACATCTGAAATCACCTATACAGAAGAAAACATTGATCTGCAGAATTCTCTTATTTGCCACTGTAATTTAATATAGCACAGTTGGGTTTTTCTGTTAGTATAGTAACAAGGATCTATGCTGTGAAAGAAATGTGTGTGTAGGGAAAGACTTGCTCAAAGGAGATCAAATACCAACATACAATACTATTTTCAGAGATACTTGGAGAACATCAAATGTAACAATTCTATAGTCTCAAACAACAAATCTGCAGACTTGTTTACATACATGCATATGGAAGAGACCTGGTGATATGGAATACCACTCCTTTCCCATCAAACTGTTAGGTGGATCCTTTCTTAAAAGGAGAAAGGTACAGTGTCTCTCATTACTCCTCACCTGTATACACGTCCTTATGTTTAAATGGAAATTTCAATTCAATAAGTGTTTTTTGCAAGATGCACACAGAGGTTTAAGTTCTGCAATCAGTTCTGCTGCTACTGAATCACAGAAATCAATCCACAGAAACTTAGGAACAGCTCCAACTGAGGTCCAAGAAACTGTTCTGCATTCACAGGACACTGTTCCTTAGTCTGACACATTTCTGAAGAGTCAAACCAAACACTAAAGGGAGAACCAGGAGAAAAGAAACAAGCAAAAAAAAAAATAAATCCCATCCCGCCTCCCATTTTTTTTCCATTTTAAGGTAAGTACATAACCACAAAATTTTCTGTGTTGCTTTCCTAAAAATAAACAAATAAAATTCATCCCTTGAGTTTGAGCAAGGTAAAGAAAACTTAAGCCAATTTTTGGCCAAGGCTTCTGTCACTATTACTGGGTTGCTGATACCTAGCCTAAAGCAACAGCAAGCATGTGGATGCCTACTGTGTTGCAGAAGTCATTAACATATAGAATTCAGAAATGGCAAACTACAACTTTTGAATAAAAGCAGATGGTTCCTGAAAAAAAGCTGGCAAATGTCCTCCAATGGGGAAGTTCACTTTGGCTCATCAAAAAGTTTAGTTACAAGACTAGTAGGCTTTAATTCAAAGTCTAAACTTTCAAATTAACCCATGTTAGCTGAACACAAAAGTTCATTTTAGAGGTCACTTCAGCCAGCTGGGCTCAGAACAAAAAAGTGATCTGAAACCATGCAGTGAAAAATCTAGAAGCACAAAGACCTTTTAAGAATGAAGCACGTCACAGCAGCCTAAAATACCATATGAGAAACAGGTAAGAAATCAAAGGCTTCTGAGTATACACAAACTCATGTGGAAGGTGGTGATTTGTAAGATGAGAGTTTGCCACCGCTCTACTGCAATTCAAATAGAACACACTACAACTAGGAATCACACAAAGAAACTTCTCAGGGTTTTAAATAAAAAAAGTTAACAGTTGTTTAAGTGTAAAAAAAAATACTATTACCTGTCTCAAAGCATATCTGATCTGAAAACAGTTTATGATATTTCTGTACTATAACAGATTACTTCAAATTGCTTGCAATGACTCTTAAAGATTAGTTCCTGGGAGCATTAAACAGCTCAGACAGCAACACAAATCATTTATCTGCTCTAAATTATTTTAAGATGGTGTTAAAAAAACACCAACCCATGACCAAAAAAAGACTCCTCCAGATAAGAAAAATTGCACTATTATTCAATTCTTATTGCTCCAACTCCAGATGACAGCTTACTTTGGACTTGGCATATCAACTGTAGCTCTCTTATCTGAAAACCCTGACTTTGCCATAAAATCTCAACCACTCGTAAAACAGCTACGGAGATACACCAAGTAACAGCTGCACAATCAAAAGACTGAACCATGTGCTAGCCCAGACGGTCAGCCAAATGAACCCCTGGTAATTCTGTTGTTGCTCTGTGCACGGCCAAACTGGCCCTTTAACACGAGTGGGAATTTCCCCCACAGCAGGAACTGCTGCAAACATCCCCCACGGCTTCCCCCACTCAGGAAACTGAGCCTTCAACTTCAGACAGATCCGAGGTTTTCAGTCAGCTTCCTGGAGTAAGTCAGTAAGAACATGCCATCGTGCACAGGATGAATCTCAGCTCAAACGTGAGGAAAAGCTGGTTTAGAAAAGGAGGAAGGAAGAAGTTTCATTGTGGAAAGAGGAGGAGCTGACAAAGACAATACAAGAACGCAATGGAAACATGGATGCAAATGGTGTGTAGGTCAGGTTCCTAGTACTTGTATGTTTTTGATAACTATTTAAAAAAAAAAATAATCACACTCAACAACTTCATGTAGTTAAAAAAACATGCAAGGGAATGCATGAATTGCATAAATACCTAAACCACAAGTCTGGTATTACCTTTTTCCAAAGGATTTGCTCACATGTAAAAATGACTGCCTTAGCTTTCAAAATCAGCCCACAAACAACTGACACTGAGAATAAAGAAAGTACAAATCAAATCTTATGTGGTGTTTACACAAGCAAGTTAGAGAAACTAGCCTATACATAGAGCACACATTTACACTCAGGACTGATACTACCTACTAAATTAAGAACTTAAGCTCTGTATATTATTCAATACTAAGTATATGCATGCTGTTTGAGAGAAGTCTAATGTGTGTATCCTACTGAACGTAGTTCTGTGTATTAGGTGCAATTAGTGAGTTTGAGCCCGTTCTGCTTTGATTAGACTATCTGGATATGTAACACAAAGTAATGACTTCATCATTGTTTTGCGATCTTCTATACCAATTTGTATTTTGCTTCTTACAGACATTAATTTACAACATAGAAGCTGGCAACAACCAGTTGAGGTTCTAATCAGTCTTAAGCATAAATATCCCACTGAAAGTCAATAAAGGGATTTTCTTTTGAATGGGCTATTTCTTCACAAGCAGGTTATGAACTGCAGTTCCTTTGCTTTTTCTAAAAAGAATTAGTGGAGAAAAAAAATCAGTAAATTGTTTAGTGTACAGAAGATATGATGCCAGTCTTAAAACACAAACACAGCAGCCATGTAGACAGAAAGGACTGTATCTACAATGAAATATCCTGTAAAGATTAGCCTAAAAATTTAGTGCTAACCTTGTTTTTACCTCCCTCATGTTGAAATTAAACTAAATGTATTTCCATTTTGAATGCTTTTTCTTACACTATGAAGTTGGCCAAACTATAAATGCATCTTCTTTGATGTAAAATAAATAAAATCAAGTATCAATTTAACTTTTTGAAGTACAACCAAGGACCTACAAAATCCTGAGATTCATGCTTATCAAAAGCTCAATTATCAAAATTCTGCTTAGATGATAGTTTGATTCCTCCATATCAGTTTATGATATTTGCTGTAGAGATTATTGTACAGTTTGTCAGAACTTTCTCAAACTGTAAGAATTAATGATTCCCGAGTTGCTCTTCATCCTAGTTCTAACAATGAAAAAGCCAAATAAAGAAAATTACAAGGTCTGTTGACAGTCACAAGCTACAACTATATCTAGAAGTCACTAGATACAGTAGCTATGAAGTAGTAAGTCACGCACTGACAGACTTTACTAGCAAAATGGTATATGCTAGATATTGCAAAGCATACATTTTAAAATCTACTCTGGTCAGAGCAGCCATGAACTCAACCAACAACCAAGACTAGCCAAAACACATAGCTACGGGGCAGATACTAGTACTCAACCTATACTACTAACATATGTTGTCATAAAATGTAAAGGAAGTTGATAATGCACCGTTTCAAATTTATTTACAGGAAGATTCAGAACTGCTTACCGACTGAGAACTACTATTCCATTAAAAAAGCATCACTGAAAACGCTGTTCTGTTCAGTGTATTGTCTTTACTACTATAACAACTGTACTTCAATAACTGTTGATAGCTTTTAGAATGTTTTGCATAATTCTTGCTACCAAAGAAAAGGAAGGGAGGAAAAAAAAAAAAGGCTGTTAGCCATCCAATGACCTTTAAAAAATTTATACTAAAAAATACGATCCAAGTTTTGAATAACTCCTTTCCTGACGGTATCATTTCCAGAAATATGCAAAGAAAGATATATCACAATGATCAGTTTAACTTAAGTACATTGGGCACCCAGTAATAGACCACCCAATAACCAAACCCATACAAGATTTACAACACCTGAAGATATTTTGTATGCAACACCATGTATTCACTATGAACCAACTGTCTACTACACTTGCACTTGATGGCAATCTTCCATTTCTTTCACTTGGCCTAAGACGACTGACTGAACCATAGTTAGTGCCTATTACTTGCTTTTAGGAATCACACCTGAATTACACAGTAAAACATTAAGGCAACAGACACAAAGCTGAGCCCAGTTCCTTTCCTGGGTAGGATGAGGAAAGATTGTGCCTTCAGACATGCACACTTACCATCACTCTCTGCCCTGACTAGCAGGGACATGCCCTTCAGCCTCTCCACGTAGCAAGAGGACACATGCCCTGTGCCTCGATCATCCCACTGGCGGTCCTCGTTTAGCGTGTAAACCTTCACCCTCCGCCGGGTGTCAGTCATCCTGCCGCCTGCCACAGCACAGCCACCGCTCTGGCTGGCAACTGCTGGAGGAGCAGGAGGCTAGTTGGGGGCTAGGGCCCCCTCAGGGGAGGGGACCGCGAAAGAAGGGAGCAGCCCCACACGGGCACGCCAAGCGAGCTCTTCTTACTCCTCTTCAGTGCTCCAATGGGATCCTCATTATCGAGGGTAACAGAGGATTGGGGGACGCGGGGGAAACGGGGGAACAAGAAGAGAGGTGAAGATGTGAAAAGGCTGCTCCTCCAACCACAGTCAGGCGCCGCACAAAAGCCAAGCAAGCCTACGCAGGGGAGAGCCGCAGAGAGAAGAGAGGCTCTTTGCAGGGTGAAGGGCAGGCAGGAGAGGCGGTGAAGAAGGGAACTCGGAGGAGAAGTGGATCCACGGCAGTGGAAGCAGCGATGGGGAGGAGACGGCACGGGCGGCCACGGCCAGCCGGCCCGGGGTGACAGGAGCAGCCGAGCCTGGAGGCCGGGGCCCTAGCGAAGGAAGCAGGCAGTGGCTGGTGAGGCCGGGCTGAAGCTGGCGGGGGCAGGCAAGCGGGAGAGGAGCCGCTCGCCCCGGCCCGGAGCTCGGCTCTATTGTGCAGCAGCTGCCCAGGCCCGAAGCCCCTCGCTCGCCGTCCGTCAGCGCAGGGCTCCGCGGAGCCGCCTTCCTTCCCGCCGGGCCGGCCGGGCCTGGGGGCACTGCCTGTCCTGGGGGCAGGATGAAGCGGGCGGGCTCGCTCAGCGTCCCGTCTCCCCCATGGGCTCCTGTCGCAGGCGGCGGCTTCACTCCCAGCCCGACTCGGCCGCCATATTCTTCTTCTTCCTCCTCCTCCTCCTCCCGGTGCTGCGGCGACTCAGTCCCGACTCTTCAGCGCGCCCGGCGACGTGGCTACACTCCAGGCACTCAGCAGCCCGGGCGGCAGAGAGGCGCTCTGCCCTACCGAGGGGACGAGCGGCGACGGCGCGGCCCGTCCAGCCCAGCTCCCACCGGCTCCGTCTCCGCCTCAGTCAGTGCGCGGCCGCCATCTTGGTTTCACCTCTCACTGGAGGCGCGGGGTCTCCCAGCCAGCGGCAGCATGGGCTGCCCGCCAGCATTTAAAGGGCCAGCTGCCCCGAGCGGGCAGCGGGTTGGGGGCGCGCTCCGCACCCACGGGTGGGCCCGCGCTGCCGGGCCCCACGGAGTCCTGGCCGCCCCACGCAGCACCAGCCCTGCCGCACAGCACCGCGCCCAGCGCCGCCCCCACGCGGCCCCCACGCGGCGCCCTGCTGGGATCGCTCTCGGAGCGCGCGGGCGGGACACGCGTGGGGCCTTGGTCCGGCCGTTACCGCGGGCCTGGGGAGTAGGGGCGCAGTGCGGCCAGGGCACACGGCATAGGGTCAGCACCGGCTGCCTCGCTGCTGCCCGCGCCCGGCGGTGGCTCTGCCCGCTCTCTGCGAGCCGCCCCGGGCCTCGCCGGGCGCTGCCGGGAACGGGCGGCGGTGGGCGGCCCCACGTGGGGACCCAGCTGCTGGGAAACGCGCGGCCCCGCGTCCCGCCGCGCACGGGAGTTTGGGCCGCTGCTCCCGCCCCTCGCCTGCCTGGGTCAGACCTGGGACCGTGTTCTGACTGAGCACAACTGACTGGACCCGTCCTATCGCAAAATGTTGGGAGTTTTCTTTATATTTTCCTTCTCCCCCTCCCCCTCCTTTTTTTTTCCTTTTTTTTTCCTTCTTTTTTTTTTTTTCTTTTCTTTTTTTTCTTTTTTTTTTTTCTGTCGCATGCTGCTGAGTGATCTGCAAGTTCAACAGCTTCTGGTAAAGCGGCTGTTGGATCTCCATAGACAGAGATGGGATCTAACAATTGCAATAACAAACAGAAGCTGTTGAGTCTCCGCTTTTGCCACTGCTGCCAATATCTGAACATATGTTCAACAGATTTCCCTAAAATGTGCAAAAACACCGGTGCATTTGGGACCCCACAGGCACATCACCACACGAGAGTCCATTTCATAGTGTATTCTGGATATGCTACGTATGTGGGAACTCATTGCAATTTATATACTTGATTAGATTGATTTATTTAATACGTTCAAAGAAATATTGATATTTGTTCATCCAAGTTATACTGGGGCTGGTTTGAGTCCAATTATGTGAGATTATGTGCTTTCACCTCAGAATTAATTACGTCACAAGGAAGCCTCAGGTTGAGCACCGTGTTCCTTTCTCTGTCTTCCATTTTGCTCACCCCATGAAAAAGACACTGTCCGGCTCCACAACTGGTGCCCGGTTTCCCACTGTGCTCAGATGAAGCCGTTTGGCCTTTGCTTTCAGGCCTGCTGCTGACACCTAAGGATGAGCTGATGATACAAATGTCTTCAAGAGTATTGTTCAGGTGTCCATAATGTGGCTAAATGTACATTGTGCTCAGTTTGTAGAATCACAGAATGTCCTGAGTTGGAAGGGACCCAAAAGGATCATCGAGTCCAACTTCTGTCCCTGCATATGACAACCCCACAGTTCACACCATGTGTCTGAGGGTGTTGTCCAGTCTCTTCTTGAACACTGTCAGGTTTGGGGCTGTGATACCTCTCTGGGGAGCCTGTTCCAGGGCTCCATCACCCTCTGGGTGAAGAACCTTTTCCTAATGTCCAACCTGAACCTCCCCTGGCACATCTTCCTGCCATTGCCTCAGGTTCTATCACTGGTCACTAAAGAGAAAAGATCGGCGCCTCCCCTTGTGAGGAAGCTGTAGGCTGTTGTTCTTAACGTGATGGTTTTGGCCAGTGAAACGAAAGGTTTGGAAAAGATTCAGTCATCTGAGAACTGCAGATTATGGCCCCGATGAAGGGAAACCATCACATGGCAAATGCTCATCGCCTTCCTTTGGCAAGCCCCACAGCCTCCAAGGGCACAGGCCTAGAGATGTCCTGTGCCAGAATTTCTCTTAGGCAGTTCTGGAGATGGATTTTTGTGACTTCAAAAAAGATTGATGTCACTTAGGGAAATCTCTGTAGGACCATTATACTAATTTACAACTTACAAATGGTGTCCTCCTGTGGCCATTAGATTAAGCATTGACCACTGTCCACTGCGGTGATTCTTTCAGGTTTGGTTGGGGTTTTTTTGTGAATTGAAAACACAAAGTTCAATCAGATTTCAGTTTGCATAGTTTGCTTTATGAAAATTTTGGATTCATCATCTTTTCATTAGCCTTGTGTTATTTTCATATCAGCCTGAACAATGCTCAGCCCAACAACAGTGCTCAGTTGTCAGGTTTTATCCCAATTCTTATTACGCTTGCCAGGAGCATTATTTTTTTTTTAAATGTTTCCACCCCAGTGATTCCAGAAAAAAGGTGGGCATTGAGGGCGACTTCCCATGCTGGAAAGCAGATGTGAAAGAAAAAACCACTCAGTTTATCTTTCTTAGGGTCATGATTTAGAAGGCAAAAGTGTGTCTGGTCACATCTCAATTCCTTCTCTCCATTTTCAGAGATTTGAAGGACCATGTCCAGAAGCAAATATCTTCAGGGATCATGAGAGGGCATTCTTAACTGAGTTAAAAGGTTAGGCTCCCTTAGTTCCTGTAAATAACCAAGGAGCTTGCCTTGGCAGAGGTTTTGACTCACCAGGAACTGAATAATAAGTGAGAAAATGGAGTATTGAATACGATTTTAAACTTCTCATGTTCATAGGAAAGTAACTGTATATGGGCCAGTGTAATAGGAACAAGTCTAAAATGGGTTTACCAGCGAAGGCATCTTGCACAGGAGTGAAGATTATAGAACAAGAAAGCTTTTTATTTCATAACTTTGGGAAAGAAAATTACATTATTATGAGGAACTACAGATCAGACATATAACTCAGAGCTGTGCACTAAAGAGTTATTAGAGTTTCTAAAAACCCTACATCATGATTTTCTGAAAAAAAAAGGAAAGGGAAATTAATAACTTCTGACTATTATGGTAAAGATAATTACTAGAATGAAAGTACTTGCCTGAATATTTAGGTACGGCTACATTCAGTATGTGCAAACAAGGTTACAATTCACACTATATACACACACATGGACACTGGCTATGTCTTGTTCCCAGACATACGTTTGGACTTGTGCCTAAAAAAGGTGTGGAAAATGAATGAATGAAAATAAAAATTAAATAGTAAAACTGTATCGAAGTAGGAGGAGTCTATGAAGAAAAAATTGACTGACATAAGTCAGGGTATTGAGATCAAGAAAGAGGGGAGATTCGGAAAAATACAATTCTAGTTTAGTGGGGAAGTGAACACACCAGTTTGAAATAAATATATACAAGAACTATAAAAACGCAAACCTAGCAAGCATTACAAGTTATAAAGCATAGAAAAATGGATGAGAATGTCAACGGATATGCATGGTTGGTAGTTTTAAGAAAAGGTCAAGTTTTCTAAATCTTAACATTATTACAGGCCTATTATATCTAGATTTTTAAAAAATATTGATGCAAAAAATAGAACGGTTTAATTTTTTTTTCTATCCTTGAAAATATGTGTGGTGTATTTGTATCATATTGATTTTTAATAAAGCTTAAATTATTGCGCAAATTCTGCAAGACGTGAAGAGTGACTAAAAATATTCAAATCGCACAAGTGAAAACATGGATAATTATAGACTGATTTATCTGACATCAATCACAGACAATGAATGCTGATACAGGATACAATAAGGAATTACAAGAAAGGAATATAGAAGCAGCAGTTTATGTGGCTTTATGGAAAAAAAATGTTTAATTTCTTGTTAAATTACAAAGTTACTTGTAAGGGTAGTGGTGCAAATATGATATACTTGGATAGTTCTTGGGTATTTTTCCTGAAAGTAAATATTGTATTCTATGAAGAAAGCTCACTCTGCATGGGTCAGAAATGGGGTGACTGGTGTGGGTCAGAATGAATCACCAATCAGTGGAGACGATTCTAGACAATTGTGCAGAAATCACAAGTATGACTGATGCCATTTAGGATTTGTAGTAATGATTAGAAAGTCAATGTAAAATCTCTGTGAACAGAAACTGTGTATGTCTCAGAGAGCCTGGAAGAGTTTATACATGCAGTTGAGGACAGAGTGCTCAGAAAAGGATAAGGTGACCTGTGTAAGGCTCTGGTGGAGGAGAAGGAATGGCTTAGCCTGGGACAGCTGGGAGCTGACTGGCAGCTGCCTCTGTCTTACCCCAGCTCTGCCCGTGTTTGTGAGCTCGTAAGCACCTCTCAGTCATCACTGCATTTTTAAGGCAAACAATGACACTTACAATTCTGAGCTGTGAACAATTTTGATTCAAGAGCTAGTGGATGAGCAGCTCAAGCAGACAGGGTGGGGGACACCATGGTCAGCCGGGGATGGCCTGGTTGTGCCCTGACTTCCTCCTCCTACATGGGATCGTTCAGATACAGCTAAATACAAGGTCACACCAGTGGGAATAAATAGTAAGGCAGCTCAGAAGGAAGCTGGGCTGCACAGTGAACAAGGAATCCAACACAAACTTCTTATACCCTGCTGTATCTGTAAGATAAAATATACCCCTTGGGTGTATTGTAAGCTAGCAAGCTATGGAAGAACAAAACATCAGGACCAGAAGTAACCTTAATGCCACATTCCGTAATTGTGGTGTCTTCATTGTTAAAAGATGTTAAGAAATTGAAAAGGGCCAGAAGAGGACCACTCTGAAGAACTGTTTGTTGCACTTTGACATCTCGTATTCCCACATCATGCACAGTTTTGCAGCGTACCCTGTGGATCATGTCTCAGCTCCCACTGCTGTGTTCACATCCTGATGGAGATCCCCTAGAAGCAGGACCTCTGTTCTTGTACCTGAACCACAAACCTGAACCTGTGTGGGTCAGCAGTTAAAACTCTGGCTCTTCCTCCTACATAATATGCATATGGATCCCCTCAACAGAAATGTCACCTCTTCCAACCCATACCGTCATCTTAAATGTCACAATGCTGAAAAGACTCTAGTCTTCCAAGCAGAGCTTCCTTTTAAGAATTCTGTGCAACTGCATAGCCATGCAAAGGCTGTATTTGTTCTGAATTCCTGCGTGCCTCTCTGGAAATGCTGCACTTTCTCTCAATACACAGACCTCGTCATCAAAGACTGAAGAATTTCAGAGCACTGCAGAAGGTATTGGATGCAGAGAACATGTCTGAGTCATCTGTTCATCTGATAGTGAAAATTCCCCTTTTTCTGAGAGGGGAACTCCGAGATACCTGAATTACACTAGCTGTCCTATCCCTGTGCAATGAGTATTTCTAGTTTTCACATTTATTATTGTGCCTGTTGGCTGTATTTGTAAGTCTTTTTAGTAAGATGTTACTGAGTGCTTTTTTTCCTATTGCTAACTTTTGCTCCCATGTAATCCCCCCACCTTTATTTTATTTTATTTTATTTTATTTTATTTTATTTTACAAGATTTCAAGTATCTTATCTGTAACTCGGACTGTAATACGCTTCTCTTAGACCCATATGGTTGGTGATATTTTGAGAAAATGATGGATGGAGAGGCAGGAAGTGTGAGATCCATGTCATAACCTTGTTTCCAAGAAGCCAAGACTAAGAGCATACTTGGACATTGCTACCAAAGATGGTGTAAATACACACCATTTCATTAATTGCCACTGCAGCTTGATACTATATAGGAATTACTTGTTATTAAATCTTAACTCACAATTATCTAAACAAAATGCAGGATTAATTTATGAGGTTTACAGTTCTCATTGGTTATGGAACCTGAAAAAATAATAAGATAATCTATAAGAATATATTTCAGTTCTACCTGTTAATTTGTGTTTAATACTGACTAGAACAGCATGGTGAGAAGAGATTTCTTTACATTTTCTGAAATCCTCTGCATAAAAATCTTTTAAACATATACTTTCTGCATATTTGAAAACCAACTTGGAAAGGATAACTCAAATTCTAATGGAGAAGTTACATATGTAAAAATAAACATTTCAGAAGATTAATAATATGTCATCAAATCAGGAGCTACCTTTAACATAAACATCTGTAAGAGGGTCAGTAAACATGCAGGGAAAGAAATAATTTATCTTTTGGGTATCTTCTTGCACATAATTTTTAAACACTGCTCCTCCACCTGGGAAGAAGTAGCAGTTGCAGTATTTGAATTTTGTAATGGTGACCCTTTGTTGTTCCCCCTGAATTCATGTTTCTTTGTTCTTTATGATTCCATCATAATTTTGTCTTGGAAATGCTGTGAAGATAATGCCCACTAATAATACAATTGCCAATATCTAAATAAAATGTTTTTTAGAAAAGATCATAGCATCATCAGCATAAATCTGAAACAGAAAACATTTAAAATATCTGTTATTGAGTTATTACTAAAATTCTACATTTAAGATGTAATGCCTTGAATTTATTATTTTTATTAAAAACCCTAAATTGTTCTTAGCACAGAAGCAGAAGTATACGGTATGGTCTTTTTCTCTCAGATGCAAACAATCTGAGAACTCAGCACAACTGTTGTCCTGCTTCAGTATTTCAGAACAAAATAGCTACGTTGCAAGATGGAAAGTGGATGGTCACCACAGGAAAGCAATTTCAGTGATGGAATGTCAAAAAATATGTTTCTACATAGCAGGTATAAATTGTGTTATGGCAAAATGCTAGTTTGTAAATTAAAAGCTGAATATAGAATTACATACATTTCATTAGTTCCTTATTCTACCTTCTTCTTGTGTTTTCTTTGACTAAAGTGTTTTGGGCTACAGGCTGTATCTACGTCTATTTTTCTTTTGTAAAACATTGAATTGTGAAGCCCCAAGCCCCAGTATGGATCTGTGTGTGTTATCATTTTCCAAATGAAAAATAAAGATAATGATAACAACCTTTTAAAAGCACTTTCTGGTTGTGTTCTATTGATAAACATTGTCTTCACAAATCATATTTACTGATGAAAGTCTCCTGCGTGCCTACCTCTGTGGGGTCCCAAGAGTGCCAGGCCAGCAGTATTTGTTAGTGGGAAGTTCTCTGGAGGTGCAGAGGGCTGGAGGCTGCGTGGGAGTCACCGTGCACCCCTGGTGCTGCTTGTCCCCATTGGAGATGAACAGTAAGATCAGGTAGGTCAAGAGCCATGACAGGCTCCAGGGGTGCAACTGGAGCTGCAGGGGTTCCAGGTCTCTGTGTAACTGGCAGGCATGGGCTAGACAGAGTTTGAATTTCACCAAAATTGATTCAGCTTACCATGTTTGGAAAGCTATAAAGCAATATTTGAGGGAAACGTGTTCTTCACATGGCCAAATATGGGATCAGGACGCTGTTTGACATGAGATTTGAGGTTGGACTTGCACAAGTGAAGATTTTGATTTAACTAATTTATTTTGCATATGAACTGGTGTGATTGTTATTTTTAAATAACAGTCAATTATAGTGACACAATGACATATAGTGACTATAAATGACATAAGTTACAGTCTATTTATGACACCTGAAATTCAATGGACAGGCAACCATGGGAAAGTCCAGAAATAGTTGATACTTTAACATGGGAAAGACCAGGTCTGTTTTAAAAGAAGTCATCATCATCATCATTGATGGATTCTTTGGTTTTTTGCAGGAAAAAAATATGAACAAATTGTAGGCTTTCCTGAGCAGAAACATTTGACACCATTTTCAGTCAGTTCTATAAGAATTGCTGAATTTTGAACATAAAGTTGAGCAAAAGTAAATCTAGGAAGGAACATATCTATGCTGCTTTTAAAAGCAATCAAGCAAAATTTCAATAAGGACCTTCAGCTGACTAACAATTTTGTCTAGTGGTGGGTATTTTTTGTATTCTACTGCTCAAAAAAGTTCTGCTATCAAGCAGACCGAAATCTGGGTCACTGTTTTCCTTACTTTTTTTGTTTTTTCTTGATTAATAAGAAAGGTTTCCTTATGAGGCAGATTGAAAAAAAAAAAAAAACCACCTTCCTAGTTTGGGCAGCAAACTAGTCTTATATTTTTAACATTCCTGGTGCTTCATCAGTACCTGTAAAATTAAAACAACAACTAACAAACCAACAAAATAATTCAAAAATATTTTCAATTTAAAAAATTTTCTCTAGATATATTAAATTCACCTAATGTAGTTTTTAGTTTCATAGACAACTAGGGAAAGAGAATTAGTTAGTTTCTTGGGTTTTGTTCTCATTTTCCCCCTAACTGATTCCTGTGAGGCACCGAGCACTGTCTCCCATTAGGTGACAGATTACATTCACCACTGACAGAAGCATTTGGGACTGTTTGGAGTCCTGTCTCTAACACAATGCTCAAGGATCAGTAGAGCAAGCTGCTGGCTGTGGGAGATTGTCTAAATATACGAAGTGAAGTTTCACAAGACAGAGACTAAAATCCCAGCGTGTTGTATAGGCCATACCTGAGTTATCATTCATGGACTCCAACTCAACCTGATCAAGCACCATCAGTGCTGGACAGTCTTGTGACCCATTACAAAACACGCTTGAATTCTTTATAGGCCCGGGTAGGTGCTGTTCACACTGACTGAGACATTTTGGTAGCCACGGACTTGTATTTTTGGGTCAGCAGCTGGCTTAGGATGCTATGAAAGCTGTGTGGGGTCATGGTCTGGGGAGCCCAGGACTGGAGGGTAAGCTGGGTAAACGGTCCAACCCCCTGCTCGTTTGCTGAACACAGTAAATAAACAGCAGCAGGAAGTGTCAGATGTATTTTTCACATTCTTGCAGCAGTGCCTGTGAAATTTGTGGGTCTGATTTCTTCCACATTTCCCTTTCTTGCCTATTAGACTTTTGGGGTTTTCCAATTTTTATTAGCCTCTTTAAGTGTTCCGGGTCCCCGATTTCAAGAGGTTCTCTACTGTTTCAAATATGTGGCACCATAGCAATTCAGTTTAATGCATATGTATGGAGACAACAGAACCACCAGCTGCCAATAGGTGCTCTGACACTGCCACCCTAGAGCCATGGTCACCTAAAGATCTCACAGTGCTCTGCAGGCACAAGGGAATTCTAGGGCAACTAGAGATAAAGGAAAACAAGACTAATTCCAGTCAGTAAAGCTGCAGCCTTGATCCCTTCCTGCTTTTCTCTGTGCTTCTCACTTCTCATAATCCCACATCATTTGGATTACGGTTTATGCTTTCCTGCTACCTTTTCTATATTACACAGATCAGCACTAAGTCACGTTCCTGACCTTCTCACCTAGGAAATCATGGATCCAGTCGTGCTCATCTCCCTCCTTCACTCATACAGCTGCCCTCTTTCTATCTTTGCTGCATTTCTCCTGATTCCTTTCAGCACACCCATATAATCTGTGTTTAGGTTATGTTCTCACCTGCCATTCTGCTCACACCCATCTCTAGTGTAGAATCTTTGCTTTACTGTGTCCCCTGCTATAGGACTAATCTCTACACTTGCAAGATCCTACACAACTTGGTTCCCTCCTCAAGCCAAATACATTCTCAGTATTTACTATCTTTCTCTTTCTTGTCTTACACTGCCTTGAGAACCTTCCCCTCTCAAACAGCATGTATCAACCTCTGGTTTATCCCATGTATAGTCCCTTTTCTTCTTCACATTGCAAACACTGTTCTCAGTTTTCCCAGGATGTGATTTTTTGGGAATTCCCGCACACCGCCTTGACATTCAGTTCAGTCCAGCCTCTTTGTAGGCATGAGGAGTGGCAAGGGGAAAAAGATGCCTGATAATATTGCAAAATAACTGTATAAAGTATCCACTGTAACTACAAACTATGGTGAAAAAGCAACAGTATGGGGGGAAAGGGATGCTTTTCTTGCAGTAATTCTCAGAAAGCTTTCTGATTTCTGTTATTTTGCAATGACTTTCAAAGACCACGATTCCTGGTTTCACTGAAATTGCTGGATTTTGCCATGGACTCACTGGGGTCAAAATTGTTCTATAATTTCAAATTATCCTTACCTTTGACTTCCCAGCCTGTCACTTGGTTGACTTCAGTAACTGTGTCCAAATAAGGAAATGACAGATTTCTAATGGCCCTGAAATGTTTAAGTTAAAAACAGATTGTAAGCATTGTAACTGGATACTTCATTCTTAGAACTTGAAGTTTAAGTGGTACATTGTTATATGACTACATTTAAAGGAAATACTGCTCTGATTATTTCAGGCATTCTTTAAGCCTTTCAAGCCTCTGTGTTAGTTTGGTCTGTCTCCTTTACAGTCCAATTTGAGCACAATTTGAGCACAATTGGATCAGTTATTACTCTAATACTGGTTAGGTGTCTGCTTTATTTCTTACCTTGTCTGTATAGTGTGAGAAAGGTAAAAATGAAGACATTGTCTCAACCAAGATACAGTTGCATTCAGCTTGAGATGACTGTTAACACATTTTTTATACAACTCAGAAATCTGTGGAAAAGCCATGAAAAGTTATTCTAGCTCGGTTTCTTGACTAAATCCTGAATACAAAACTTCATAGAAGAAGGGATGGGTAAACCAGTGCAACTATCCCTATATGGTATGCTATCTGGGAGAAGAGACTGACACTTGCCTTGCTACAACCTCTTTTCAGGTAGATAGGGATAAGGTCTCCTCACAGCCTTCTTTTCTCCAGACTAAACAGCCCCAGTTCCCTCAGCTGCTCCTTATCAGACTTGAGCTCCAGGCCCCTCACCAGCTTTGTTGCCTCCTATGTGCTCTCTCCAGCACCTCAATGTCTTTCTTATAGTGAGGGGCCCAAAACTGAACACAGTATTGAAGTATTCAAGGTGGCACAATAACTTCTCTAGTCCTGCTGGCCACACTATTCCTGATACAGACCAGAATGCTCTTGGCCTTCTTGGCCACCTGGGCACACTGCTGGCTCATGTTAAACGAGCTGTTGACCAACACTGCCAGATCCCTCTCTGCCAGGTAGCTTTCCAGCCACTCTTCTCCAAGCCTGTAGTGCTGCCAGGGGTTGTTGTGACAGGACCCAGCACTTGGCCTTATTGAACCTTGTAATATTGTCCTCAGCCCATTGATCCAGCCGGTCCAGTTCTCTCTGTCCAGCCTTCCTACCTTCAAGCAGATCAGCTCTCACTATTTTAACTCATGACATCTTATCAGTACCTCTGCCAATAATGTTGAGAATAGATTCAAAGTGGAAACTCTGATACAGGTGCTTTCCTCATTAATGACTCTGTTTAAGCATTTACATTGAAGTTACCAGATTTTATATTCCAATAACGGTTCTATACCACTGTCTATACTCTTTGTTAATGTAGTATTAAAAAATTTACACCGTCACATCCTTTAGAATCTGATATAAAAATATGTATCCTGTAATACCGTGCAACCGAAAGGTCTTAGTTGGAAGTAAATAGGTTGCAGTGGGCAAACCACTGCACTGTCCTGCCTGCACAGTCTGCTTTTTGAAATACTGATTCTTAAAGTATGTTGTAGAAAAACAGAGAACACCAAGTATGAAATAAATGATGGTAAAATAATTCATCTTAAGATATAGTCAGTAACCATGAAATGGTTAGAAAAGACTTACTTTTGAATCCTTATAATGGTTTTACATTCTTAGTTTGCTGGGAACTGCATTACAAAGGTTTTCACCAAGTGAAATACCTGTTCTCTGTTCGGATACAGGTCTATAGATTACCTGCATATAAATGCACTGTAAGACAGAGGAATGTAGATTAAGTATATATTTATTGTGCAGAAAGGATGATAAAAATTTATTCTCAGTGTCAGCATAATACAACAGAAGAAATGATATTAAACTCTAAAGCATACAAAACAAAGAAAGTCATTCATCTATATCAAATATTTCAGTTCCCAGGAAGTCTTTCACACAAAAGGAGCTGTTGTTTTTGTTTGATTGGTTGTTCTGGTTTGGCTTTTTTTCATTCTTAGCCCTTACCTCAGCAGTAACAACTGATCCAACAGGTGCTTGCTACTTGTATGGATTATGTCATTTAATATATGGACATAATTTTTTTGACTGAATCTGTCAGACTCAGGATTTTCAGGTGATCTCTCACCTCTACCTGACACTGCTCAGAAACCATGTTCAAAAGACATCAGATACTTTCAGTCCATTGTGACCAAACCCTAGAGATCTTTAGCATGTATTTTACCTTTACAGGCTTAAGTTTAAATCAAAGAATCAAACAGAGCATATGTCTTATTTAGTCAAAAAAATCAGAAATATTAGTTTAGTATGAGATACAAGTTCTGTTAATCAGTTGCATTTTAAACATAGGATGTATTATGCAATTTTATAATAGCTTAAACTCAGGATCACACATTTCACAAAATGAAAGAAAAACTTGTTAGCAGAATAAATCTTCAGCCATTTAAATGGGAGATGTTTATGGAATGACAATGAAATTGTTCTTTTCTAATAGCAGTAGAGTGAATGGTATCATAATTGGGAACTGTGCTGTTTCTTGCTTCCAGGTATCTCAGTTCAGCTCTTTCATAGCAGAAGAACTTTGGGATCCCAAGGGAATTTTTTTTTCAAAACACTGTACTGAAAATAAAAGCCCTGGAAGGTCACGGAGTTATGTGGAAAGCAGCAGTTTAATTTATTCAACCTCAATAACAAAAGGGATATTTTAGCATATATTAAAAATAGACTAATTTTATGCACTTTTTCAATCTAGTGTCTGATTTTGCTTGTTCATTTATTTATGTACAATGCATTCTCGCTGTAGAAACTGGTAGGTTGTTGTTGACAACTTCTTCAGATAAACATGCATGTAAGTATACACATGCTCCTGCTTCTTTTGCAAAAATGAATGCACATGGTAGGATGTTGCTCCCTCTCTATACCAATTCCTAGGCATCACCTAATAGCTCTGTTACCAGCAGTTCTTTTAGGAGAGGCAAGCTGTTTTCATCTTTTGGATCCTTCTGTATCCACAGGTCAGCAGTCATTGGAACTGGAGAAATGTAATTAACTGATTTCCCACATACACTGCCACTCTTCAGTGTTATAATATATGCTACTGTATCACAAATACAGGATGCTTCTGAGATAATCACAGCTATAGTAGATTTACCCTATAGGTAGTTATGCTGTGAAAATAAACTAGTACTCCCAAACCAAAGATACATCTGCCATGTTTGCACTGGCAGCTGTATCTACATATATGTATCTGCTCCTCCTGCCTACTAACCTAGTGCAAGGGTATCAAGGGACTGGTTTTAATTTGTTTATCTTAGAACAACTAATTTCAAAACTGTCTTTGTCCTTTTGTAAGGCTTCTATGGTAATGATCAGGAGACCATTTCATTGATCCCTCTTTTTGTTAGGAATGGCCTCATAGCAGAATGTGCTTAGCAAGGTGCCTTTGAAGAATTCATAGTTCTGCATTCAATGTAACAAAGCCTGATTTCGTTAGTTTCCAGTGCATATGGTAGTGCCGTACTTTTACCAGGGTATTTGGGGGAAGCAATTATCAGAAATTATGTGGACAAGTATGGTACAAGCAGATCACTGCCACACATGATTGGTGCTGGTGTTATTTATGGGCTTGCGTATTTTTAGCTACTGGCAATGCCTTCCACAGTAGAGAGGAGTGGTAGATACAAATGGAAAGAATACTTTGAAAAGGGTGTTATTTTTATACTGAACTTCTCATATTGCTCAACTGATGTTGCCTCAGCATGACACTGAACACAGTCAAAGAAGAAGTGTCTGTCACAAGACTGTAAGAACTGCCACACTGGTCACACCAAAGGTCCATCTGTTTTAGCATTCTGTACAGTGACCAGTTGTGACTGTTCCGAGAAAGAGTATAAGAAACAGGATAATACAAAGTGGTCCTTTTTTTTCCTGACAATTAGTTGTCAAAGCATTTTGGCCCTCTGAATTCAATAGCAAACAGTGGACATATCATCCATATATTTGTCTAATCCCTTTTAAAATCTATCTATACTTTTGATTTCCAAAGCATCCTCTAGCAACGAGTTCAGCAACCCAGTTAAGCAACATATAAAAAAGAGTGTTTCCTTTTGTTTGTTTCAAATTACTATATAGCTTTTGCACTTCCGAGAAGCAAGAAACCACCATCTTTATACCACTGATTTTACACCCTGTCCACCTGTAATCATCTCTTTTCCACAAAGGAATGTGCTATTCCGTTTCCCTGGTATAGAACCTCTTAATTCTTTCCGGTCACTACTGTTTACCTTCTCTGTGTCTTATCTAGTGCTACTACATCGGTCTTTGAGACGAATGACCAGAGGCACATACATGTATTTACAACTTAAGACTGGTACAACAGCATCGTGATGTTTTCCTGTTTTGTTCTCTATTCACTTCATAAGGACATAATTGTATTATAACATTGATTTTCTCTTTTCTTGCTATAGAGCATGGGGCTGCCTGTCCAAATAACTCCCAAATCCCTTAACAGCTAAGAGCTCTCTATTTGGCATTTTTATTTCAGATGAAATTGTTTCAATCTGTTAAGCACGCATTATACCAGAGGTATTTCTGTCTGAGTGCTCAGCATTGGTTGAAACTTTCTTCAGCTCCTCGCTGTTCGCTGTAGTTGTGAGTTTGCTGCACAACTTTTTATCTTCCACAAAATTTCTTGCTTCAGTAAACACCTTTTTGTTGACATTTGTGAATGGCTTGTACAGCAGGATTGGGACCTCTAGATCCAGTGGTTCCCCACAGGCTGTTCTCTTTAATATTTGTGAAAAATTATCATTTATGTGGATCTCCCATCCAGTTGCTACTCCATGGGTGATCTTTGCTCCAGTTCCATGGCAGCTAAGCTTCTTCTAGAGCGCTCGGTAAAGTCTCTTGCTCAAAGGAGCATTTTATAAATCCAAATATGTGAATATGGCTAGCTCAGCCTCATGATTGCTACATTTGTTATACCATTTATTTTCTCAAAATCCATGTTGATTCTTCCCTCATATTTTGATTTATTCAGATTTCTACTAGTTCTATTTTACAATAAATTTGATCAGTTTGCCACCCATGAAAGTCAGACTTTGGGCATCATAGTTCTTCAGATCACCTCAATGTATTTTTTAAAAAGTGGTGGCATGTCTGTCATCATCTGCTCTCCTGACTGATTGAAGCGATAGGTTACACACCACATTCTCAAGTGAGGAATTTCATGTTTAAAATTCTTGAATGACCATTCAATGCCCTGGGAGTTATTTATTATTTCTTTAACTGATTTGTTCTACAAATCTACTAATGATATGTCAGTGTGAGAGTTCTCAGATTATTTTCCAGTTCTTGAAATCTCCCATTGCCCATCTAAGATTTCCCTGCTATATCAAGGTAGTTCCATTCCATTCCATTCCATTCCATTCCATCAGAAGACATTCTTACAAAGATCAATCTCACCCAATGCCTATAGTTTGATCTCCTTCAATCTTTCTGAACTACATCTCATGTGATATTTATAATTAAATGCATACCTCTTTGTGATCAAATAGGAAAAGGACTCCAAATTGAAAAAAATCAGAAAGAAACTGGCTATTTGGTGGATTATATGAAAGAACTGCAAGAAGTAATCATAAAGAAACAAGAGTGAACCAAGTACAGAAGAAGAGGGATACTCCAACCTGAAGTTTCAAATATAATATATTTTTTTTAACAATGTGCATTATGTAGAGGAATGCTTTGTTGACATATATATATTAATGTCCTATCCAAAGGCTGAGAAAAGATGATTAGGAAATTTCAGCAGAATTTTACATAACTATTCTTTACACTACAAAAATAAGCTATTACTTTTTAGACTCAGTCTAAAGATAACTCCACCATTTACTCAGACTACTCAGAATAAAATAATGCTGTATTTGAATAACCATTCATAATAAAAGAATGGTGGAAGCGTGGCTGTTGCTCAGAATGAACTGTGTTCCCTTCCTGGCTTGTAATGTTTGCAAACAGAAAATTCCAGTGTGTAACTGTCCATTTCATCCCAGTCTTCTTTTGCGTTCACTTTCACTAGTGATGGATTGCCAATGACAAGGTGTATTAATTGCATTTGAAACACTAGATCAGCTGTGAAATTGAGCAAGAAAGTGAAGATATGAATTAAGTACTCTGTTCTCTGTAGTTGAAGAAAATCCCAAGGAAAACAAAACAAAACAAAACAATTCAAGTTCTAGAACTTACTTGCATTCAAAGCTTTGTGAATGGAATAGGGAAAATTTCTTCATCCCAACTCCATGTACTCCGTCCATAATATCCATAATTGCTTCTTTGCCAGTTTGGCTGACTGGGTAACTTGTCCTTTATTGTGCTGTAGCCACAGAAAATGAAAGCAACTGTGGAAGCATATTTAATTTCTTTTCCTGTAGCCTTGCCATCTTCACTTTAAAATCTTTAAAAGTGTTGATTTAAAAATTTTCTTTCTGACTTCCACTGCTTTGAGCTCTCCAGCCTTTGGGCTTAATTCTCTCTTACAAGGCAGCTCCCTCCCTCTTTTTGTTGTTTCTTTTTTAACACACAGGGCTTTTAAAGTTTATCCATGTTAGTGCATGAAAGAAAATACATGCAAGTGTAAAAGAAGTTGTCTTCACAGCTGGCTTTCTTTGCTTTGATCTCCATGAGGACTTGGGTCCTTGTAATAGGATTTATCTGAGTTTCAAGCACCAAAAGCTGAGTCTGAAGCCAGAGTTTAATTTTCTGTTTGGCCTTCAAATTCTCAGTGTTCACAGAATAGTTGAGGCTGGAAGGGACTTCTGGAGACTGCCTGGTCTAAATCCCCTGCAGGAAACAGAATCCACTGGAAAGGGCTGCTCTGGATCTAGTCCAGTCAGGTTTTGAATATCTCCATGGATGGAGAGTCCAGAGCTGTTGTTTTGCCACCAGTTTTTTCTTATGTTTAAATGGAATTTCCTGTGTTTCCTTCTGTGACCATTGCCTTTGTTGTTGTGTTCTTTCAACACTGCTTCTGAGCATTACCAGGCTGCTCTGGCCTGTGCAAGTAACCACCCACCCCTCATAGAAGTTAATAGGGACCTAAATGTATAATAAGTGAAGTGGCACATCGGTTTCCTAAGGTGACCTGTCAGGTTGGCACATTGAATCAGTCTGAAAGGGATGTTAAGTGCCCCTCTTCAGTTTTAAAATATATGTGTAGATCAACTGTAAATCCTGGTATCACTCTCTGCTATCAGCAGACCTCTTGCTCACGTGGGATAAAGTACCGTGGTGTGAAGATCACCTTGAATTCCTTCCTGCCTCCCCATCTGGCGTCAGGTGTAGCTCACATCATACCAGATGCACAGGACAGGACTTGGTCTCCTCTCCACAGGTGAGAGTTGGCATTTTCAAATGTGCCTTGGGCATCTAAGGGCATAGCTGTCTAATTTCTCAAAGGGATATGCATTCAGAAATGCTGTAAGCTTTAGGAAACATGTCTTTGGAGTGTTTTGTCCTCATGATTTAGGATGTGAAACTATCTAGACACTGTTTTCCTTAGTGATCTGACCACCACTAATGACACTACCATATGGTTATATTTTCAACAAATGGCCAGTCTGGGTAAACTTCAACTAGTCAACAACCATTATTGCAGAATTATCCTTCTCAAATCTGGGTGAGAGTTGTTTATCTTGGTGATTATATTAATCGCCTCCTAAACAACTTCATCATGTAAACTTTTACCAATAGGAATAATTTGCCTTAAAAGACAAAGATCACCAAAATCCACAATACTTTTCACACAAAATAATCTCATATATATTAATTTAATTTACAAATGGGCATATAATCAAGAACCATAGTAAATCAGTAAAAAAAAATAAAAAGTTCTAAATACTCCCTACTGTTAATGTTTTCCTTTGCTCTTCCTGAATTTTACATACATGCAAATCAAAACACACACATTGTTTTGCTAGACTGAGATTCTATTTAAGCACTGATCTGTGTTACTTACACTCTCTTTGCTTCCATTCTATTAATTTGACGTATTCAATGATCTGCTAAGGACCAACTATTTAAGAAGTTGTGTGTGAGTCAGGAGCAGTGACTATGTCCACATGCAATAGAAAATGAATAAATACTTTAAAAAATAAATCATTTGGCTTTTATTTAAATGTCTTCAACTATTTTTATTCATATGGTTTTCTTTTGAAAATCATCAAACGTCATTTTAATTGGATGAAAACAAAGGGTCATATGTATAGCCCAATTAAATCAATGGAATGGTGCTCACTTCTCAAATTGGCTTTGACATATTGAATCAAAATTACAGATGAACCTATAGACTTTATGTTTATTTATTAACTCGGAAAAAATATCAGTTTGGTGCTCTTTAAAGATTCTCATGTCACTTCGTATAAAATTACATTTTTGAAAATACGATCAATTAGTTTTCATAATCCATTCTACTAACAGCATAATACTGTCAGAAATAGCCAACGTGGGAGCAGATGTAGCCAAGCTGGGACCAAAGGGCAAAAAAGCAACGAGGGCCGAGTTGTTTATTTTGGTAGGAGACTGGACTGGAGAAAGTGAAGTGCAAGGGGTTCTCGTGGGGCTGAAGACAAGACACCTCCAAGGCCTTGGTGACTGGCATGACCGCCCATGAGGATGTCACCATGTGGTGGAGGGTAAGATCACCTGGCGGTGGACGGTGACATCAGCGAGCGATGGACTGTGACCTCACGTTCCTCGCTCATTATCTTGGGGCGTCAGCGGAGCCTGGCCCAGCCTGGCTCGTGCCTGGACTCCTGCCGAGCAGCTTGCGAGGTCTGGAGGTCTGAGCGAGGCTTCTTGTGGCGTTGGGTGGTGCTTTGGGGGCTGCTGTCAGCAGTTCTCGGTGCCTATTCCAGAGCCATCCCTTGTGTTTCCCCGGCCCTGCCTGGTTCAGGCAGCTGGGCGCTGCAGACACGCTTGCAGCAGCAGAGGTGAGCTGTGTGGTGAAACATCCCCCCGGGGTGGCCGTGGGTGGGCGATGAGGCTCCAGGAGCGGGGAGGGTGTCCTTCTCGAGGGGCCTGGGCATTTCTTCCTCTCCTGCCTGTGACAGCAAGTGACCGTGGTCTCTCTCTCTCACTTGCGCAGCGTGCAAAACCCTTTGGCAGCACTGGTACCAGCGAGTGGGAGCAGCTCCTCAAGCTCAGCTCTCATCAACCCGCTGCAGAACCAAACCATGGCCACGGAGCCAGATTGGAGCTGCCCCATCTGCCACGACACTCGAAACGACATTGCTTCTGCCATGCCCTGCCACCACCAGTTCTGCCTGGGCTGCATCCTACGTTGGACAGAGATGAAACCAGAGTGTCCACTCTGCAGAAGACCGATAACCAGCGTCAGGTTTTCTGAGCAGGAAGAAGGCGACTACCTACAGTTTGTCCTCACGCTCTCGGAAGAGTCGCCAGATGCCAGCAGCCAGGCAGGAACAGCTACCGGCAGCCCAGCCGAAAACAGCCCCCATGGCCCTGTGCCATCCCCTCCCTCGTCTCCATCAGGGATGCCGTCTCCAGCTGAACAGGGGGCTGCAGGGCCACAGGCTGTGGGTGGCCTCCTGCCCGAGGTCTGGGCGGAACTGTTCCAGAGGCAAGAATATCTCCTCGACCCCGTGCTGCCTTGGCTGCGCCAGCAGCTGGAGGCAATCTATGGGTCTCGGTGGTGGCTTGCAAGGAGTGCAGAGAGCACCATCCTGCACGCCCTATGCGTCTACGGCCTGGACGTGGAGGCCGTGGTCCAGATGCTGCAGGACTACCTGGAGGAGCACACAGGAGAGCTGGTCCATGGTGTCATTTCCATCATTGTGAGCCAGTGCAGAGAGGAGGCCCAGAGGCTGCTGCAATCCCAGGCTGCCAGGGAGGAGGACAACAGCATCGCAGCCGGCTCCATCTCCAGCAGCTCCACCTTGAGCAGCTCCAGCTCTACCAGCTGCACAAACTCCCGGGAGGGGACTCCCAACTCCAGCCTGGCCTCCTCAAGAAGCTCTGCAGGCACTGACATGGAGGAGCAGCCCAGCACATGGGAGGCTGCTCTGCATGGGGGCCCCGGCTGCCCCCCATCTGTGCCCGTCCCTGCAGAGCAGGAGCAGCCCCAGGAGGAGCCGGGGCAGGTGGTGGCAGCAGGTCCCTCTGCCCAGGGCTGCAGCCGCAGCCCCTCCGCTCCCGGCCGGGGCAGGGACCGCTCATCCAGGGGGCCCCGGCGCCCCCCAAAGAGGAGGAACCCCAGCCCCCAGGACTCTCCCCAGCCCTGCAAGAGGCCGCCCCACCGGCAGCACTAGCAGGGCTGCATTAACTCTTTAGGCATGAAAAATGAAATAAACAGCTTTTCCTCTGACACAGTCTCTGGGTTCTGCTTTCTCTCCCTTCTCCTGTCTTTCACTGTCCCCTGCTCCTGCCATCCTGGGGTTGTTCCTGCCCAGTTGTAAGATTCTATAATTTCCCTTGTTATATTTATTTAAATTTTCCCCTGTCGAACTCTCCAGCCTGTCCAGGTCTCTAGATGGCAGCACAGCCTTCTGGTGTGTCAGCCACTCCTCCCAGCTTGGTATCATCAGCAAACTTGATGACAGTGCACTCTACTCCTTCATCCAAGTAATTGATGAATATATTGAATAATACAGGCCCCAGTACTGACCCCTGAGGCACTCCACTAGATACAGGCCTCCAACTGAACTCTGCCCCATTGACCACGACTCTCTGGCTTCTTTCCTTCAGCCATTTCACAGTCCACCTCACTACCCGATCATCCAGACCACACTTATTCAGTTTAGCTGTAAGGATGCTGTGGGAGACTGTGTCAAATGCTTTACTGAAATCAAGATACACCACATCCACTGCTCTGCTATCATCTATCCACCTCGTTATGTCCTCATAAAAGTCAATGAGGTTGGTTAAGCATGACTTCCCCTTGGTGAAGCCATGTTGACTGCCCCTAATGACCCTCTTATCCCTGATATGCCATGAGATGGCACCAAGTATAAGTCGTTCCATCACTTTTCCAGGGATGGAGGTGAGGATGACTTGTCTATAGTTACCCAGTTCCTCCTTCTTGCCCTTTTTGAAGACTGGAGTGACATTTCCTTTCCTCCAGTCCTCGGGCACCTCTCCTGTTTCCCAAGACTTGGCAAAGGTGATGGAGGATGGCCTAGCAATGACCTCAGCCAGCTCCCTCAGCACCCACGGGTGCATCCCATCCAGACCCATGGATTTATGGATGTCCAGATTGCCTAACTGCTCCTTCACCCAGTCCTCATCAACCAGGGTAAACTCCTCCATTGTCCTGCCTTCCTCTGGGGCCTCAGCAGTACGGGGCTCCTCAGGACAGCTTCCGGCAGAGTAGACAGAGACAAAGAAGGTGTTCAGCAACTCTGTCTTCTCTGTATCTTCTGTCATATCCCATATTATCCCGTAATTTCTTTGACAATATTTATAAAGACGCTGTCCCATAAACACCAGTTCAAAGCCATTGCTACTGCTGGAGATGGGATAGAAGAAAAGGCCTTTAGCTAAGGCCTCTCCCTTTTGGGGAGATATCAGCCATTCCTGAGGGGCTCACTCCAAGAAGCTGCTCTCTGGCGGCAGAACAAAACCCAAAAGGAAAGAGAAATCTCCGTGAAGATTTCAATCCAAATATATTGTTTTAATCTGTTGATGTGAGTATAACCCAAAAGAAAAAAAAGTAGAAATAAACAAAATATTTATTATATTGTCAATACTGCAGAGAATGTTCTGTTAGATGTTTGTTGTTTTGCTGGAAGGAGTTGTTTACAATGATATTCTTTTAAACTTCATCAAGACCTTTAATTGAAATAAGGATGTTAAGGATGTTTAATTGAAATAAGGATGTTACACATTTACTAGACTTGTGGTATTGGTAGGTACAGAAACTGGCCTTCACCAGGAGCAATGGAAAAAGAGTCTGAGCTTCTTTATGAGAGAGCTGAAATCTGAACGGCCTCTGCTTCAAACAAAGTCATGGGGAAAAGTGGAGTTCAAGTGATGCCCCAAGAGTAGAGACTGGCTGAGAGGGAGCATTGTCTCAGTGAAGGTGAAGAAGGAGGAGTAAGGAAAAACAAAGGAACTGACAGAAAAAGGAGCAGAAATCAAAGAAATAGCAAAATAAGCGCTAAATAAAATAAGACTAAGCTTCTTGGCATGAGCACTGGCTGAAAGTGGATCAGACAGATAGAAAAAGCCCCCACTGTGCTTAATGCCTCTTGTATCCGAAGAACATACATTTGTTATGCACATTATAATGAAATACCTGGCTCAGTCACTAATTTATTCTCTTAGTTGAACCAATATGCCGACTAAATTTAGCACACTTCAGAAAGACAGACAATGCAGTTTTGACTTTTGGTTTGTTTTTATCTGAAGTCTACACATTTTCATCCTCAACTATTATAACTTGTAGCCCACTGAGTGATCTGTACTGCAGCCAACTCAGACACATGAAGCGAATGGATGCAGCAATGATCCTTCCACTCTCCTCTCTTGCCCTGCTAACATGTAAAGCACTATAACATTGTGGAAGATGATTAAAATGCAGGCAGCTGACTTTGAACTGTACTGAATTTTGCTTCCATATGGTCTTGCAGTGACTTATGAGCTCATCAAAAATTTTGGAGTGCTAACAATCACCCAGTAATTGATAACATCTTAATACAGTGATTTCTAAAATGATTAAGTGACTTTGTTCAAAGTATATCACAAGTAAAAAGAAAATATTTAAGGGCCTATTTATTTGTGGACAGTTATAATCACATCTATATACATCTTGAAATAAGTGGAAAGTGTTTATGAATTTCAATCCAAATTCTTATGAGTTTAAAAGCTTACATTGTGAGCTCAGCAGAAACGTGAGGCAGGAGCTGCTACTCATACAGCAACAGCTTCTGCCATCCCTTGCTAGTCCTAAGATGACCAGGCTGCTTGTAGTACTCTGGGCTTTATGGTGAGAGAATTCAGCAAGGATTTCTGTAAGCCAGCTACTGCTGTTGCTGCAGGAAGGCAAAGCCGTAAGTGGTACGGCCACAAACATCCACTGACTCCTGGACTCAGCCGAGGCTTTGGCAGTTCAGCTGTGTGACCAGCACACCCTGCAGGGGAGAGAGCTCAAACAAGGGCAAAAAACAGTGACCTCAGGGAAGAGTAAAGCAAGAATAAAGCAAAAATTAAGCAGGTAAAATGATGCAAGCTGAGCTTATCTCGATACCAGGCAGACTGGAGGGTGACCTTGGTTTTAGGTAAGACAGCTGCACCAGCGAATCATCAGGGTCCCTGAGACTATTAACAAAGAATGTCTGTGTGAGCCAGCCAGAGCAGCACTGGGGGATTGGTGTGGGGCAGTGCACAGGTAGCTCAGCCCCACATAAAGCATAAAAATTGGACAAATAATAAACTTTGAAGGTAGCAATGGGCTTGAACTGGCTTCAATCCATGTATTCCTTCCAGGTGATGCCCAGTATCATGGCAGTGAGCATATAGATACCAGTAATGATAACTTACCAGGACAGAGAGCTGGAGTGTAACACTATTGTTCTTTAAGCCCTTCATAACAGTTAATGTATGTTTTACACAGGGACTGCTTCCTTCAGATTCAGTGGGAGGCTTCTCCAAAACATTTACAATCAGGATAAATAACGTGAAGAATGTCCCAGTGGGAAGTCACTGACTACCAGAGCTGCCCCAACTGGCCTGTGATGGCAAGAAGTATAATTTTCTTATTGCGTTGGATAATTCCCTAGGTAAAAAGCATGTGTCTTTCATACTATTTTTATAGATTCTAAAGAAAAACTCCCCCAAATCAAAGCAAACTGGCAAGTACCAGATGTAGATGCCAGGTGACCTGCACAGATGAAACAATATTTGAAAGCATGTCCTCACAATGCTGCCAACTGGTGGGATAGGCTTTGATTATTTGATTGCACAGTCTTTTGCCTCCCTGCTGAAAAAGACAAAGAGCAGTTACTTACCTTTTTTTTCTAGTAAATAGAGTTCATGTAGCCTTACCCATATGTATTCTGCAGCAAATGGCACAGGTATTGGCAGAAGGTGCTGAGTTGTTCAGTGAGTGAGTCACAGCTTTACCGAATTCAAACTGAGAAACCACACCAAAGCTACTTATAGCCTTATAGTCTCTCTGCCTGTATGCGTATACATTGATATGATACATGCACATACACACAGAATATAGTTTCTGTACTCTCTTTCTCCTATGAGAGTACACATGAGAAGCAGCAGAAGTTGCTTTTTCTATGCTAAAATGCACAGTGTTCTCCCTTATGGCCTCCTTGTGGCTGTCATGGAGAATACAGTCATACAAGGTGGCATATACTTAAGCTGAAATTGCCTAGTCCTTAAATAGGTCAGTAAATGCAGTGAAAAATGTAAGAGATTTCTATATGGGAATTTTTTATTTAAATATGTCAGATTTTTTTTTTTTAATTTTTTTTTTTTTTTAAAGGCACAAAACCTTTAGAACATTAAAAAGAAGGTTAGGTTGTGGTGCACATATAAACTTTATGGAAGACAGAATATGATGGAGAAGTGTTGAGAGACCACAAAGTTTTTACTCTATTGATTCACACATGAATCAATGTTTACACTAAATGCAGTAGGGGAGTGAATGCCCTGTCTTCCCTCCATACTTCTTGCCACCTCCACCTCCCAACGGATACAGCTAGAGAGAAAGACAAAATAAGTCAGCTTAACAGTGGACACACTTGAAAAATCACTTCACACAGGCCCATGTTGTGAATCCAATGAACTCTTGTGGGATAGAAATATGTATTTAGTAAACAAGGATGAGAAAAAGTAGATACACAAGGTAGGTTGAAACTGTGGATTGTCCATGTATTGGAAAGTATGCTATTACACAGGCTCTGAGAATAGTTCAAAGGGTTTCCTAGAAAGCTGTAGCTAAGGATAAAAATCTCTCAGGATTGACTGACATGTCTTATGATAACTGTCAAACTGATTTTTTCAGTGGGTATGACAGATTATTAGAAGTGGTGGTAACCTAAGAGATGTACTCAGGTACTGTTGCTACTAATAATCTACCATACTCCCTGATGATGTGTAACTTCTGTTTCTCCTTGAGTGTTTCTGGGAACTTCTAATAATGATAATGATAATAATAATGAGATAACTTTAGGACTGCTAACTGAATGTTTTCTTGGACTCAGTTGCATAAATATTAAAAAATTAAGACACTGTCTCTAAGATACGTGGCATCCATTAGTTGTTGAGCTCGTCCAGGAAAGTAGCTCCTGACTTTTCCAGACTAAGAAAATAGGTGACTGTGGGTGACTAAGAAATCTATGAAATCTAAGAAATCTACGAATCTTCGGCACTAGAAATTGTAATATTGTGGCATCAATACTGAGTTAAAGGCAGACCAAATAGTTTGTGCTAAATAGGCTGCACCCCTGCTTTCAGAATTTGTTCCCATCAAGCAGAGATGCAAATCATGAGAGCAGACAGCCCATTTTGTACTGTTAACCGTGAATGTAAATACAAATAAATAATTTGTACTGGTGGTCTGAAGTAGGATACTTTAGTGCCATCAGAATAATGGACCATAGACTTCAGCTTCCTTTAACAAGAAATGTATGCTTGTGGTCCTTTGAAAATTAACACAAGGATCTGTCCTCTCAGACTGAGCAGCAAAAAGACAATTTGGGGCTGAATAAAATGCCCCATAATCCATGTAATAAGAACTGCCAAGTACTTTCAACAGAGGGCTATGCAGAACTCGATTTATTTCATTATTGGTATTTGAAATACACTCCATAGGTTACCAGTACCAATCGTTAAGATTATTAGGATGAAGTATGAACTAGAATTTATTGATTAAATAATCTGGAAAACAATTTTTAAACAGCAGTTTTAAATTTCTAGTCCTGGGATACAATACATGAGTATTGATGGACTACCAATATTAAAGCTTAAAATACTTAGGCATAGAAATGGTAACAAAATAGGCATCTTAACATTACTAACGTATCAGGCAAATGGACTATGCAGCGTACTGTTGAAGTAATTGTAAACCTTCTGTTTTATCACCTGGCTCCATGTCTTTTCTTTGTTGAATATGACACTAACGTTGTCCTCTAGAATAAAAGAAAATTTAACTAATCTACCATCTCTTAAAAAAAATTGCCAATTATCTGCTAAGTAATTTTAAAACAAGATCCATATTGTCTTGTATAATTGAGTGGTTTGTTACATAAACAGATATTAATAATACAGTCTCTGCTCTGCATACAAAAGAGAATGTCCCTACTGGTATATTTCTGGGCAGTTTTGAAGGAAGACAAGCATCTCCATGATGTGTTCTTCAAGGTATCAAAACAATAAGAACTATTTTAAAGGAATTTCTGTATATAAGAAAATCACAGCCATTTAAAGGGAGAAAAGATCCACCTAGTCCAGTATGTGCGATGAGGAAAGAAAACAGAAACTCAGATATGTACTTTGAGAAATTCCACAGACTTTTTTCTGCACTGGTCATGATCAGAGTCCTTTCCTAGTCATCTCTTTAATGAGACAAGGAGTAACAGTGTATTTATGAAGGCTAATTTTGGCATAAGGATAGTTCTGTTCAACTTGCTCTAGACTGCACGGACATACACATGCCAGCCTCTACATATGGGATCTCTCGGTGGACTTCATAGATGCTTTTGAGAACTTGTGATCTGGAGTTCTCAAATATCATTTCAATCTGCATTGCAAGATTGTCTGTTTTTGCTTCAAATAACTATGCAAAACAATGTAAAAAACCAGAAGATAAGCCCTGGTATTTGAATTTCTCACCTTGCTTGTGCAAACTATGTGTAGAGAATGGGTGACACAAATGTATCTTCACTTGCCTATATATACTGACTTGTGCACAACCTGTTTTTTTTTCCTATCACCCAAGTAATTTTTATTCACACAAATGTTACATGAACCAGCCCAGAAAGAATACTGAGCTCAGCAATGCGCGGTTTCTGAGCTGTGTTTGAGCAGTGCTGACCGCACAGCTGGTGCATCTCCTTCCCTGTGCACACGGGGGGCTCTGGGCAGGGGCGGCCGCAGGCAGGTGCAGGAGGGCTCCAAATGGGGGGCTTCACCCAGCGCAGCAGGATTTGTTCCATCCAGCTTGTCCGTTACCTGTATTGACTTGCCAAAATCATGGGTTTCTGTTCCTTTCACCAGGTACAAGAAGGTGTGGAAGAATATTAGAAGCAGGACAAAATTTAAGAGATTAAATAGCTCTAAAATTAAAGAGATAGGTGGCAATTAAGAATTGAGATGTTTGCATGACCTAGGGAGTTTAATCACAGAATCACAGAATGCTAGGGATTGGAAGGGACCTCAAAAGATTATCCAGTCAAATCCCCCTGCCAGAGCAAGAACACCCAGATGAGGTTACAAAGGAATGTGTCGAGGCGGGTTTTGAAGAACCCAGGACTCTACCCAGACCTGCAAGAGGCCGCCCCACCGGCAGCATTTCATTAGCTCTTTAGTCATGAAAATTGAAATAAACAGCTTTTCAGTTTGGTGCTCTTTAACGATTCTCATGTCACTTTGTATAAAATGACGTTTTTGAAAATACGACCAATTAGTTTTCATAATCCATTCTACTAACAGCATAATACTGTCAGAAATAGCCAACGTGGGAGCAGATGTAGCCAAGCTGGGACCAAAGGGCAAAAAAGCAACGAGGGCCGAGT
Source organism: Nesoenas mayeri (assembly GCF_963082525.1). NCBI lineage: Eukaryota > Metazoa > Chordata > Aves > Columbiformes > Columbidae > Nesoenas > Nesoenas mayeri. The sequence goes on along the minus strand of NC_137548.1, from coordinate 17,830,093 downwards.
TGTTTATTTTGGTAGGAGACTGGACTGGAGAAAGTGAAGTGCAAGGGGTTCTCGTGGGGCTGAAGACAAGACACCTCCAAGGCCTTGGTGACTGGCATGACCGCCCATAAGGATGTCACCATGTGGTGGAGGGTAAGATCACCTGGCGGTGGATGGTGACATCAGCGAGCGATGGACTGTGACCTCACGTTCCTCGCTCATTATCTTGGGGCGTCAGCGGAGCCTGGCCCAGCCTGGCTCGTGCCTGGACTCCTGCCGAGCAGCTTGCGAGGTCTGGAGGTCTGAGCGAGGCTTCTTGTGGCGTTGGGTGGTGCTTTGGGGGCTGCTGTCAGCAGTTCTCGGTGCCTATTCCAGAGCCATCCCTTGTGTTTCCCCGGCCCTGCCTGGTTCAGGCAGCTGGGCGCTGCAGACACGCTTGCAGCAGCAGAGGTGAGCTGTGTGGTGAAACATCCCCCCGGGGTGGCCGTGGGTGGGCGATGAGGCTCCAGGAGCGGGGAGGGTGTCCTTCTCGAGGGGCCTGGGCATTTCTTCCTTTCCTGCCTGTGACAGCAAGTGACCGTGGTCTCTCTCTCTCACTTGCGCAGCGTGCAAAACCCTTTGGCAGCACTGGTACCAGCGAGTGGGAGCAGCTCCTCAAGCTCAGCTCTCATCAACCCGCTGCAGAACAAAACCATGGCCATGGAGCCAGATTGGAGCTGCCCCATCTGCCACGACACTCGAAACGACATTGCTTCTGCCATGCCCTGCCACCACCAGTTCTGCCTGGGCTGCATCCTGCGTTGGACAGAGATGAAACCAGAGTGTCCACTCTGCAGAAGACCGATAACCAGCATCAGGTTTTCTGAGCAGGAAGAAGGCGACTACCTACAGTTTGTCCTCACGCTCTCGGAAGAGTCGCCAGATGCCAGCAGCCAGGCAGGAACAGCTACCGGCAGCCCAGCCGAAAACAGCCCCCATGACCCTGTGCCATCCCCTCCCTCTTCTCCATCAGAGATGCCGTCCCCAGCTGAACAGGGGGCTGCAGGGCCACAGGCTGTGGGTGGCCTCCTGCCCGAGGTCTGGGCGGAACTGTTCCAGAGGCAAGAATATCTCCTCGACCCCGTGCTGCCTTGGCTGCGCCAGCAGCTGGAGGCAATCTATGGGTCTCGGTGGTGGCTTGCAAGGAGTGCAGAGAGCACCATCCTGCACGCCCTATGCGTCTACGGCCTGGACGTGGAGGCCGTGGTCCAGATGCTGCAGGACTACCTGGAGGAGCACACAGGAGAGCTGGTCCATGGTGTCATTTCCATCATTGTGAGCCAGTGCAGAGAGGAGGCCCAGAGGCTGCTGCAATCCCAGGCTGCCAGGGAGGAGGACAACAGCATCGCAGCCGGCTCCATCTCCAGCAGCTCCACCTTGAGCAGCTCCAGCTCTACCAGCTGCACAAACTCCCGGGAGGGGACTCCCAACTCCAGCCTGGCCTCCTCAAGAAGCTCTGCAGGCACTGACATGGAGGAGCAGCCCAGCACATGGGAGGCTGCTCTGCATGGGGGCCCCGGCTGCCCCCCATCTGTGCCCGTCCCTGCAGAGCAGGAGCAGCCCCAGGAGGAGCCGGGGCAGGTGGTGGCAGCAGGTCCCTCTGCCCAGGGCTGCAGCCGCAGCCCCTCCGCTCCCGGCCGGGGCAGGGACCGCTCATCCAGGGGGCCCCGGCGCCCCCCAAAGAGGAGGAACCCCAGCCCCCAGGACTCTCCCCAGCCCTGCAAGAGGCCGCCCCACCGGCAGCACTAGCAGGGCTGCATTAACTCTTTAGGCATGAAAAATGAAATAAACAGCTTTTCCTCTGACACAGGCTCTGGGTTCTGCTTTCTCTCCCTTCTCCTCCTGTCTTTCGCTGTCCCCTGCTCCTGCCATCAGAAGGCCAAGAAGGACACCGGTTTCCTGGGGTGCATTCAGAAGACTGACCAGCAGGTCGAGGGAGGTTATCCCCTCCCTCTGCTCTGCCCTGCTGAGGCCACATCTGGAGCACTGTGTCCACTTTTCAGCTCCCCAATTTAAGGAGAAGAAGGAATCACTGGAGGCAGGCCAGTGGTGGGCTATGAAGATTCTTAGGGGCCTCGAGCACTTTCCTTATGAAGAGGGACTGAAAGAGCTGTGTCTGTTCAGCCTGAAGAAGAGAAGCTGAGAGGGGTTCTCGTCGATGTTTAGAAATACCTCCAGGGTGGATGTCAAGAGGATGGGACCAGACTCCTTTCAGTGGTGCCCAATGATAGGACGAGGGGCAACAGACACAGACGAAAGCACAGGAGGGTCCATCTGAACATGAGGAGAAACATCTTTACTTCGAGGGTGCCAGAGCCCTGGATCAGGCTGCCCAGAGAGGTTTTGGAGTCTCACAGAATCACAGAACGTCAGGGATTGGAAGGGACCTCGAAAGCTCATCCAGTCCAATGACTCCACCGGAGCAGGAACACCTAGATGAGGTCACACAGGAAAGCGTCCAGGCGGGTTTTGAATGTCTCCAGAGAAGGAGACTCCACAACCCCCCTGGGCAGCCTGTTCCAGCGTTTGGTTTTACCCTCACTGAGAAGAAGCTTCTCCTCATGTTGAAGTGGAACCTCCCGTGTTCCAGTCTGTACCCACTGCCCCTTGTCCCGTCATTGGTTGTCTCCGCAAAGAGCCTGGCTCCATCCTCCTGACACTCACCCTTTATATATTTATAAACGTTAATGAGGTCACCCCTCAGTCTCCTCCAAGCTAAAGAGCCCCAGCTCCCTCAGCCTTTCCTCATAAGGGAGATGCTCCGCTCCCTTCATCATCTTTGTTGCCCTGCGCTGGACTCTCTCCAGCAGTTCCCTGCCCTTCTGGAACTGAGGGGCCCAGAACTGAACACAATATTCCAGATGCGGTCTCACCAGGGCAGAGTAGAGGGGAAGGAGGACCCCTCTCGACCTACTAACCACCCCCCTTCTAATACACCCCAGGATGCCAGGTGGCCTTCTTGGCCACAGGGGCACAGTGCTGGCTCGTGCTCATCCTGCTGTCCACCAGGACCCCCAGCTCCCTTTTCCCCTACGCTGCTCTCTAGCAGGTCATTCCCCAATTTATACTGGAACATGGGCTTGTTCTTGCCTTCTCTGGAGACATTCCAAACCCACCTGGGCACATTCCTGTGTGATCTGCTCTGGTGAACCTGCTTTAGCGGGTGGCTTGGGCTAGGTGATCTCCAGAGGTCCCTTCTAACCCCAAACATTCTGCGATTCTGTGAAGCACTGTTCATACGAACACTAGTACACACGGAACTTGCAGGTATGTTTACAGTGAATGCACAAGCTACAACAACAGCAACAATAAAACAACCAACCAACAAAACAAACAACAAACAAAACTCGGAAAAAAGATCAGTTTGGTGCTCTTTAACGATTCTCATGTCACTTTGTATAAAACGACGTTTTTGAAAATACGATCAATTAGTTTTCATAATCCATTCTACTAACAGCATAATACTGTCAGAAATAGCCAACGTGGGAGCAGATGTAGCCAAGCTGGGACCAAAGGGCAAAAAAGCAACGAGGGCCGAGTTGTTTATTTTGGTAGGAGACTGGACTGGAGAAAGTGAAGTGCAAGGGGTTCTCGTGGGGCTGAAGACAAGACACCTCCAAGGCCTTGGTGACTGGCATGACCGCCCATGAGGATGTCACCATGTGGTGGAGGGTAAGATCACCTGGCGGTGGACGGTGACGTCAGCGAGCGATGGACTGTGACCTCACGTTCCTCGCTCATTATCTTGGGGCGTCAGCGGAGCCTGGCCCAGCCTGGCTCGTGCCTGGACTCCTGCCGAGCAGCTTGCGAGGTCTGGAGGTCTGAGCGAGGCTTCTTGTGGCGTTGGGTGGTGCTTTGGGGGCTGCTGTCAGCAGTTCTCGGTGCCTATTCCAGAGCCATCCCTTGTGTTTCCCCGGCCCTGCCTGGTTCAGGCAGCTGGGCGCTGCAGACACGCTTGCAGCAGCAGAGGTGAGCTGTGTGGTGAAACATCCCCCCGGGGTGGCCGTGGGTGGGCGATGAGGCTCCAGGAGCGGGGAGGGTGTCCTTCTCGAGGGGCCTGGGCATTTCTTCCTCTCCTGCCTGTGACAGCAAGTGACCGTGGTCTCTCTCTCTCACTTGCGCAGCGTGCAAAACCCTTTGGCAGCACTGGTACCAGCGAGTGGGAGCAGCTCCTCAAGCTCAGCTCTCATCAACCCGCTGCAGAACCAAACCATGGCCACGGAGCCAGATTGGAGCTGCCCCATCTGCCACGACACTCGAAACGACATTGCTTCTGCCATGCCCTGCCACCACCAGTTCTGCCTGGGCTGCATCCTGCGTTGGACAGAGATGAAACCAGAGTGTCCACTCTGCAGAAGACCGATAACCAGCGTCAGGTTTTCTGAGCAGGAAGAAGGCGACTACCTACAGTTTGTCCTCACGCTCTCGGAAGAGTCGCCAGATGCCAGCAGCCAGGCAGGAACAGCTACCGGCAGCCCAGCCGAAAACAGCCCCCATGGCCCTGTGCCATCCCCTCCCTCGTCTCCATCAGGGATGCCGTCCCCAGCTGAACAGGGGGCTGCAGGGCCACAGGCTGTGGGTGGCCTCCTGCCCGAGGTCTGGGCGGAACTGTTCCAGAGGCAAGAATATCTCCTCGACCCCGTGCTGCCTTGGCTGCGCCAGCAGCTGGAGGCAATCTATGGGTCTCGGTGGTGGCTTGCAAGGAGTGCAGAGAGCACCATCCTGCACGCCCTATGCGTCTACGGCCTGGACGTGGAGGCCGTGGTCCAGATGCTGCAGGACTACCTGGAGGAGCACACAGGAGAGCTGGTCCATGGTGTCATTTCCATCATTGTGAGCCAGTGCAGAGAGGAGGCCCAGAGGCTGCTGCAATCCCAGGCTGCCAGGGAGGAGGACAACAGCATCGCAGCCGGCTCCATCTCCAGCAGCTCCACCTTGAGCAGCTCCAGCTCTACCAGCTGCACAAACTCCCGGGAGGGGACTCCCAACTCCAGCCTGGCCTCCTCAAGAAGCTCTGCAGGCACTGACATGGAGGAGCAGCCCAGCACATGGGAGGCTGCTCTGCATGGGGGCCCCGGCTGCCCCCCATCTGTGCCCGTCCCTGCAGAGCAGGAGCAGCCCCAGGAGGAGCCGGGGCAGGTGGTGGCAGCAGGTCCCTCTGCCCAGGGCTGCAGCCGCAGCCCCTCCGCTCCCGGCCGGGGCAGGGACCGCTCATCCAGGGGGCCCCGGCGCCCCCCAAAGAGGAGGAACCCCAGCCCCCAGGACTCTCCCCAGCCCTGCAAGAGGCCGCCCCACCGGCAGCACTAGCAGGGCTGCATTAACTCTTTAGGCATGAAAAATGAAATAAACAGCTTTTCCTCTGACACAGGCTCTGGGTTCTGCTTTCTCTCCCTTCTCCTCCTGTCTTTCGCTGTCCCCTGCTCCTGCCATCAGAAGGCCAAGAAGGACACCGGTTTCCTGGGGTGCATTCAGAAGACTGACCAGCAGGTCGAGGGAGGTTATCCCCTCCCTCTGCTCTGCCCTGCTGAGGCCACATCTGGAGCACTGTGTCCACTTTTCAGCTCCCCAATTTAAGGAGAAGAAGGAATCACTGGAGGCAGGCCAGTGGTGGGCTATGAAGATTCTTAGGGGCCTCGAGCACTTTCCTTATGAAGAGAGACTGAAAGAGCTGTGTCTGTTCAGCCTGAAGAAGAGAAGCTGAGAGGGGTTCTCGTCGATGTTTAGAAATACCTCCAGGGTGGATGTCAAGAGGATGGGACCAGACTCCTTTCAGTGGTGCCCAATGATAGGACGAGGGGCAACGGACACAGACGAAAGCACAGGAGGGTCCATCTGAACATGAGGAGAAACATCTTTACTTCGAGGGTGCCAGAGCCCTGGATCAGGCTGCCCAGAGAGGTTTTGGAGTCTCACAGAATCACAGAACGTCAGGGATTGGAAGGGACCTCGAAAGCTCATCCAGTCCAATGACTCCACCGGAGCAGGAACACCTAGATGAGGTCACACAGGAAAGCGTCCAGGCGGGTTTTGAATGTCTCCAGAGAAGGAGACTCCACAGCCCCCCTGGGCAGCCTGTTCCAGTGTTTGGTTTTACCCTCACTGAGAAGAAGCTTCTCCTCATGTTGAAGTGGAACCTCCCGTGTTCCAGTCTGTACCCACTGCCCCTTGTCCCGTCATTGGTTGTCTCCGCAAAGAGCCTGGCTCCATCCTCCTGACACTCACCCTTTATATATTTATAAACGTTAATGAGGTCACCCCTCAGTCTCCTCCAAGCTAAAGAGCCCCAGCTCCCTCAGCCTTTCCTCATAAGGGAGATGCTCCGCTCCCTTCATCATCTTTGTTGCCCTGCGCTGGACTCTCTCCAGCAGTTCCCTGCCCTTCTGGAACTGAGGGGCCCAGAACTGGACACAATATTCCAGATGCGGTCTCACCAGGGCAGAGTAGAGGGGAAGGAGGACCCCTCTCGACCTACTAACCACCCCCCTTCTAATACACCCCAGGATGCCAGGTGGCCTTCTTGGCCACAGGGGCACAGTGCTGGCTCGTGCTCATCCTGCTGTCCACCAGGACCCCCAGCTCCCTTTTCCCCTACGCTGCTCTCTAGCAGGTCATTCCCCAATTTATACTGGAACATGGGCTTGTTCTTGCCTTCTCTGGAGACATTCCAAACCCACCTGGGCACATTCCTGTGTGATCTGCTCTGGTGAACCTGCTTTAGCGGGTGGCTTGGGCTAGGTGATCTCCAGAGGTCCCTTCTAACCCCAAACATTCTGTGATTCTGTGAAGCACTGTTCATACGAACACTAGTACACACGGAACTTGCAGGTATGTTTACAGTGAATGCACAAGCTACAACAACAGCAACAATAAAACAACCAACCAACAAAACAAACAACAAACAAAACTCGGAAAAAAGATCAGTTTGGTGCTCTTTAACGATTCTCATGTCACTTTGTATAAAACGACGTTTTTGAAAATACGATCAATTAGTTTTCATAATCCATTCTACTAACAGCATAATACTGTCAGAAATAGCCAACGTGGGAGCAGATGTAGCCAAGCTGGGACCAAAGGGCAAAAAAGCAACGAGGGCCGAGTTGTTTATTTTGGTAGGAGACTGGACTGGAGAAAGTGAAGTGCAAGGGGTTCTCGTGGGGCTGAAGACAAGACACCTCCAAGGCCTTGGTGACTGGCATGACCGCCCATGAGGATGTCACCATGTGGTGGAGGGTAAGATCACCTGGCGGTGGACGGTGACGTCAGCGAGCGATGGACTGTGACCTCACGTTCCTCGCTCATTATCTTGGGGCGTCAGCGGAGCCTGGCCCAGCCTGGCTCGTGCCTGGACTCCTGCCGAGCAGCTTGCGAGGTCTGGAGGTCTGAGCGAGGCTTCTTGTGGCGTTGGGTGGTGCTTTGGGGGCTGCTGTCAGCAGTTCTCGGTGCCTATTCCAGAGCCATCCCTTGTGTTTCCCCGGCCCTGCCTGGTTCAGGCAGCTGGGCGCTGCAGACACGCTTGCAGCAGCAGAGGTGAGCTGTGTGGTGAAACATCCCCCCGGGGTGGCCGTGGGTGGGCGATGAGGCTCCAGGAGCGGGGAGGGTGTCCTTCTCGAGGGGCCTGGGCATTTCTTCCTCTCCTGCCTGTGACAGCAAGTGACCGTGGTCTCTCTCTCTCACTTGCGCAGCGTGCAAAACCCTTTGGCAGCACTGGTACCAGCGAGTGGGAGCAGCTCCTCAAGCTCAGCTCTCATCAACCCGCTGCAGAACCAAACCATGGCCACGGAGCCAGATTGGAGCTGCCCCATCTGCCACGACACTCGAAACGACATTGCTTCTGCCATGCCCTGCCACCACCAGTTCTGCCTGGGCTGCATCCTGCGTTGGACAGAGATGAAACCAGAGTGTCCACTCTGCAGAAGACCGATAACCAGCGTCAGGTTTTCTGAGCAGGAAGAAGGCGACTACCTACAGTTTGTCCTCACGCTCTCGGAAGAGTCGCCAGATGTCAGCAGCCAGGCAGGAACAGCTACCGGCAGCCCAGCCGAAAACAGCCCCCATGGCCCTGTGCCATCCCCTCCCTCGTCTCCATCAGGGATGCCGTCCCCAGCTGAACAGGGGGCTGCAGGGCCACAGGCTGTGGGTGGCCTCCTGCCCGAGGTCTGGGCGGAACTGTTCCAGAGGCAAGAATATCTCCTCGACCCCGTGCTGCCTTGGCTGCGCCAGCAGCTGGAGGCAATCTATGGGTCTCGGTGGTGGCTTGCAAGGAGTGCAGAGAGCACCATCCTGCACGCCCTATGCGTCTACGGCCTGGACGTGGAGGCCGTGGTCCAGATGCTGCAGGACTACCTGGAGGAGCACACAGGAGAGCTGGTCCATGGTGTCATTTCCATCATTGTGAGCCAGTGCAGAGAGGAGGCCCAGAGGCTGCTGCAATCCCAGGCTGCCAGGGAGGAGGACAACAGCATCGCAGCCGGCTCCATCTCCAGCAGCTCCACCTTGAGCAGCTCCAGCTCTACCAGCTGCACAAACTCCCGGGAGGGGACTCCCAACTCCAGCCTGGCCTCCTCAAGAAGCTCTGCAGGCACTGACATGGAGGAGCAGCCCAGCACATGGGAGGCTGCTCTGCATGGGGGCCCCGGCTGCCCCCCATCTGTGCCCGTCCCTGCAGAGCAGGAGCAGCCCCAGGAGGAGCCGGGGCAGGTGGTGGCAGCAGGTCCCTCTGCCCAGGGCTGCAGCCGCAGCCCCTCCGCTCCCGGCCGGGGCAGGGACCGCTCATCCAGGGGGCCCCGGCGCCCCCCAAAGAGGAGGAACCCCAGCCCCCAGGACTCTCCCCAGCCCTGCAAGAGGCCGCCCCACCGGCAGCACTAGCAGGGCTGCATTAACTCTTTAGGCATGAAAAATGAAATAAACAGCTTTTCCTCTGACACAGGCTCTGGGTTCTGCTTTCTCTCCCTTCTCCTCCTGTCTTTCGCTGTCCCCTGCTCCTGCCATCAGAAGGCCAAGAAGGACACCGGTTTCCTGGGGTGCATTCAGAAGACTGACCAGCAGGTCGAGGGAGGTTATCCCCTCCCTCTGCTCTGCCCTGCTGAGGCCACATCTGGAGCACTGTGTCCACTTTTCAGCTCCCCAATTTAAGGAGAAGAAGGAATCACTGGAGGCAGGCCAGTGGTGGGCTATGAAGATTCTTAGGGGCCTCGAGCACTTTCCTTATGAAGAGAGACTGAAAGAGCTGTGTCTGTTCAGCCTGAAGAAGAGAAGCTGAGAGGGGTTCTCGTCGATGTTTAGAAATACCTCCAGGGTGGATGTCAAGAGGATGGGACCAGACTCCTTTCAGTGGTGCCCAATGATAGGACGAGGGGCAACGGACACAGACGAAAGCACAGGAGGGTCCATCTGAACATGAGGAGAAACATCTTTACTTCGAGGGTGCCAGAGCCCTGGATCAGGCTGCCCAGAGAGGTTTTGGAGTCTCACAGAATCACAGAACGTCAGGGATTGGAAGGGACCTCGAAAGCTCATCCAGTCCAATGACTCCACCGGAGCAGGAACACCTAGATGAGGTCACACAGGAAAGCGTCCAGGCGGGTTTTGAATGTCTCCAGAGAAGGAGACTCCACAGCCCCCCTGGGCAGCCTGTTCCAGTGTTTGGTTTTACCCTCACTGAGAAGAAGCTTCTCCTCATGTTGAAGTGGAACCTCCCGTGTTCCAGTCTGTACCCACTGCCCCTTGTCCCGTCATTGGTTGTCTCCGCAAAGAGCCTGGCTCCATCCTCCTGACACTCACCCTTTATATATTTATAAACGTTAATGAGGTCACCCCTCAGTCTCCTCCAAGCTAAAGAGCCCCAGCTCCCTCAGCCTTTCCTCATAAGGGAGATGCTCCGCTCCCTTCATCATCTTTGTTGCCCTGCGCTGGACTCTCTCCAGCAGTTCCCTGCCCTTCTGGAACTGAGGGGCCCAGAACTGGACACAATATTCCAGATGCGGTCTCACCAGGGCAGAGTAGAGGGGAAGGAGGACCCCTCTCGACCTACTAACCACCCCCCTTCTAATACACCCCAGGATGCCAGGTGGCCTTCTTGGCCACAGGGGCACAGTGCTGGCTCGTGCTCATCCTGCTGTCCACCAGGACCCCCAGCTCCCTTTTCCCCTACGCTGCTCTCTAGCAGGTCATTCCCCAATTTATACTGGAACATGGGCTTGTTCTTGCCTTCTCTGGAGACATTCCAAACCCACCTGGGCACATTCCTGTGTGATCTGCTCTGGTGAACCTGCTTTAGCGGGTGGCTTGGGCTAGGTGATCTCCAGAGGTCCCTTCTAACCCCAAACATTCTGTGATTCTGTGAAGCACTGTTCATACGAACACTAGTACACACGGAACTTGCAGGTATGTTTACAGTGAATGCACAAGCTACAACAACAGCAACAATAAAACAACCAACCAACAAAACAAACAACAAACAAAACTCGGAAAAAAGATCAGTTTGGTGCTCTTTAACGATTCTCATGTCACTTTGTATAAAATGACGTTTTTGAAAATACGATCAATTAGTTTTCATAATCCATTCTACTAACAGCATAATACTGTCAGAAATAGCCAACGTGGGAGCAGATGTAGCCAAGCTGGGACCAAAGGGCAAAAAAGCAACGAGGGCCGAGTTGTTTATTTTGGTAGGAGACTGGACTGGAGAAAGTGAAGTGCAAGGGGTTCTCGTGGGGCTGAAGACAAGACACCTCCAAGGCCTTGGTGACTGGCATGACCGCCCATGAGGATGTCACCATGTGGTGGAGGGTAAGATCACCTGGCGGTGGACGGTGACGTCAGCGAGCGATGGACTGTGACCTCACGTTCCTCGCTCATTATCTTGGGGCGTCAGCGGAGCCTGGCCCAGCCTGGCTCGTGCCTGGACTCCTGCCGAGCAGCTTGCGAGGTCTGGAGGTCTGAGCGAGGCTTCTTGTGGCGTTGGGTGGTGCTTTGGGGGCTGCTGTCAGCAGTTCTCGGTGCCTATTCCAGAGCCATCCCTTGTGTTTCCCCGGCCCTGCCTGGTTCAGGCAGCTGGGCGCTGCAGACACGCTTGCAGCAGCAGAGGTGAGCTGTGTGGTGAAACATCCCCCCGGGGTGGCCGTGGGTGGGCGATGAGGCTCCAGGAGCGGGGAGGGTGTCCTTCTCGAGGGGCCTGGGCATTTCTTCCTCTCCTGCCTGTGACAGCAAGTGACCGTGGTCTCTCTCTCTCACTTGCGCAGCGTGCAAAACCCTTTGGCAGCACTGGTACCAGCGAGTGGGAGCAGCTCCTCAAGCTCAGCTCTCATCAACCCGCTGCAGAACCAAACCATGGCCACGGAGCCAGATTGGAGCTGCCCCATCTGCCACGACACTCGAAACGACATTGCTTCTGCCATGCCCTGCCACCACCAGTTCTGCCTGGGCTGCATCCTGCGTTGGACAGAGATGAAACCAGAGTGTCCACTCTGCAGAAGACCGATAACCAGCGTCAGGTTTTCTGAGCAGGAAGAAGGCGACTACCTACAGTTTGTCCTCACGCTCTCGGAAGAGTCGCCAGATGCCAGCAGCCAGGCAGGAACAGCTACCGGCAGCCCAGCCGAAAACAGCCCCCATGGCCCTGTGCCATCCCCTCCCTCGTCTCCATCAGGGATGCCGTCCCCAGCTGAACAGGGGGCTGCAGGGCCACAGGCTGTGGGTGGCCTCCTGCCCGAGGTCTGGGCGGAACTGTTCCAGAGGCAAGAATATCTCCTCGACCCCGTGCTGCCTTGGCTGCGCCAGCAGCTGGAGGCAATCTATGGGTCTCGGTGGTGGCTTGCAAGGAGTGCAGAGAGCACCATCCTGCACGCCCTATGCGTCTACGGCCTGGACGTGGAGGCCGTGGTCCAGATGCTGCAGGACTACCTGGAGGAGCACACAGGAGAGCTGGTCCATGGTGTCATTTCCATCATTGTGAGCCAGTGCAGAGAGGAGGCCCAGAGGCTGCTGCAATCCCAGGCTGCCAGGGAGGAGGACAACAGCATCGCAGCCGGCTCCATCTCCAGCAGCTCCACCTTGAGCAGCTCCAGCTCTACCAGCTGCACAAACTCCCGGGAGGGGACTCCCAACTCCAGCCTGGCCTCCTCAAGAAGCTCTGCAGGCACTGACATGGAGGAGCAGCCCAGCACATGGGAGGCTGCTCTGCATGGGGGCCCCGGCTGCCCCCCATCTGTGCCCGTCCCTGCAGAGCAGGAGCAGCCCCAGGAGGAGCCGGGGCAGGTGGTGGCAGCAGGTCCCTCTGCCCAGGGCTGCAGCCGCAGCCCCTCCGCTCCCGGCCGGGGCAGGGACCGCTCATCCAGGGGGCCCCGGCGCCCCCCAAAGAGGAGGAACCCCAGCCCCCAGGACTCTCCCCAGCCCTGCAAGAGGCCGCCCCACCGGCAGCACTAGCAGGGCTGCATTAACTCTTTAGGCATGAAAAATGAAATAAACAGCTTTTCCTCTGACACAGTCTCTGGGTTCTGCTTTCTCTCCCTTCTCCTCCTGTCTTTCACTGTCCCCTGCTCCTGCCATCCTGGGGTTGTTCCTGCCCAGTTGTAAGATTCTATAATTTCCCTTGTTATATTTAATTAAATTTTCCCCTGTCGAACTTTCCAGTCTGTCCAGGTCTCTGGATGGCAGCACAGCCTTCTGGTGTGTCAGCTACTCCTCCCAGCTTGGTGTCATCAGGAAACTTGCTGATAGTGCACTCTATTCCCTCATCCAAGTTATGATGAATATATTGAATAATACTGGCTCCAGTAGTGACCCCTGAGGCACTGCGCTAGATACAGGCCTCCAACTGAACTCTGCCCCATTGACCACGACTCTCTGACTTTCCTTCAGCCAGTTCGCAGTCCACCTTACTACCCGAACATCCAAACCACACTTCTTAATCCCTAAATTCTATGTTGTTTTAGTGGGATATGAATTCATGCACAATTCTGATATTGAGAAGCTGAAAAACAATTAACTTCTGAATGGCCGGTATTATGATTATGATTATTATTTTTTCTCTTTCTCTTGAATTTAAGATCTGATATTTTACCTTGATAGATTTCTCTGTTAGGTAGACACTGGTGATTATACCCTATACTTGCACTAAAATAGTCATTGTATTAGAAACGAAAGGACAGAAATTAGTAAACTGATGTTTCTTATTTGATGTAAAAATAAATCTACACATAACATGATTTTACTTTCAATTATAGGCAGGCAAAAAGAATGATGCATTGTATTTGGATGTAGCTAGATCATTCATAGCTTAACTGGTCTCAAACTAAGGAAGATGGAATCTGGTCAGTACTCAGAAAGACCTCCGAGGAAACAGCACATGGATTATTCTCCTAGTCAGGAAAGTGAAAAGTCTGAACATAAACAGCAGTAATACCAGCGACTGGAGACCTAATTATTCTGATTGTACAGGAAAATCAAAGTTTTTTTTCTTTCAAACTGTTTAAAAACATCCTTTTTTCTTCTTAAAAGATATCCACTGGTAGCATCTCAGTCAGGCTCAAGTAGCTGCAATTAAATTCCAGAGTTACAATCTAAAGTTGCATTTTTCTAATATTTTGGTTTACCCTAAAATGTCTCTGTGTTGAGATGTTAAGCAGTTGAGCTGTTTTGTCTCAAAGAGTTCAAATACTTTCAAACAAATATTCACTGTTGTGAAGAGATTTGCTTGTCTGAAGACTGAAAATCAATTACATTTCCAGGTTTCTTACCATTTCAAAGCCATGGACCCTCACTTTGGAGAACTAGGGAAAGAAAGGAATGAACAAGGATAAAAATAGCACACAATGAATACTGAACAAATAGTAATCATAGTAAAAGGGATTTGCTGGTACCTCTTCAGTTTTTCTTGTTCTTTTTTCTATTTTTTAGATTTTGTTTATTTTATCATCAGGTCACAAAGTAATATTGTCAACAACAATGGAATGCTGTCCTTTAATGAGGTGTTATAATATACGATGTATCTGGTCTTGTTCCTCTAATGCACAGATATGTAGTTATTGAAAATATCTAATTGATTTTAATTCTGTGAGTAAACATCTGATGGTTGTCCGTCATAAAACCACGATTTGGATTGCTAAACTTACACGTATTTGGTTTAGAGAACTGGAATCAGTCAGACACTTTGTGTGGAATGTTTAATCCCAGAAGGATGCCACCACCCAGGAAGCTGCATTAAAAACAGGCTTCGTAGCAGTGCTCATTTTTAAGATAGTTTAATACAGGATCTTCTAATAAGAATCACAGAACAGTTCATAAATTTGCCAAATGAGCTACTTGGAGTGAGATTTTCCTTGCAAGCTTTCTATTTCAGGCTGACATTTCCAAAATTTGGAAAATAACGGCTAAAAATTAATCTCTAGGGAAATGGTCAGGAAAAAATACATTGTTTTGTCCTAGTTCTGGAAAATAAATAAATAAATAAATACGTTTAATGTCCTATGGAAAGCTCTGTACGTATTCTTTACAGACATGAAATTTGGCAGAAAGACTATCTTTGCATGAAGGATGGGCTTTTTGCAGTCCTATGAGAATCCAAAAAACTTCAGCCTTTCTGAAATTATAATACAACTTTTCATATACTCAGAAAAGACTTCTTCAATTTCAACAGCTAAAAAAAAAAAAATAAACCATTTTAAGAAATCACCAAATAATCTGTAATCACTGACAGTCTTGGCTCAGAAATGAAATGCACTTTTTTGCATGGATAATGTTTTTCTAGCCTGTCCTGTGTCCTCCATGGCCTTTGCTGGCACAGGCACCATGGAAGGCGGAACTACGGTTGGTTGTGAAGAAGGCACTAAAGCACAGTGGAGAGCAGCACCGTGTTTAATTGTGCTGTCGCAGCTCTGTTGCTGTGTCTGTAATAGATAGTTTACGAACACAGGCTAGTTTTATGGAAAGCATATATTTTATTAGCCCAGTTAATTCAGCTGAAGAAAACAGGCTTTGGGGACCACAAGCCCATCCTGAGGTGGCTTTATTATCTCTGGTTCCAAATTCTGCCTCAGTTAACACCACCAGTACTCATGAATACCCACTATGAAGATTTGCAACATTGCAAGTTATAAATGTAATTGCCCATTCTGTACATAGAATTATCGATTCTATACATAGAATAGTATGCAAGATGGCTGATGTGAAAGAAAATGCCCGTTATTTCAAAGGAAACATATTAACATGAAAAAAAATACAAGAATGTTACTTAAAAATCATATTAGATACAGGAATCATGCATTTACAACAGTGCCAAATCCTTCGCATTGCTTCTAATGGATTATATATACCCTAAAATGCTGATTAAAAGATGCTAATTATATATCAACCAGAAAAAAGTATATCTTCAAAATGAAGAACTAATCAACCTTACTAACTGGATTTCAAATCACTCACATCAATAAAATCCACTGAAAACCTGGCTGTTCGGGCAGCTTAAAATTAATAAACAGGTACTTAATTTCCTGTGCAAGATTTCATTTTTCCTTCTGCAAGAGGTATAAAATAATAATAAATGTATGCTGGAAGTATCAAACTTATTTCAAAACATTTCGATAATGTGGTTAATTCATGTATAATACTTATTCTTTAGAAAACACTATGTACTTTTAGAAAAGATGAATTCTGGGTTTCTTGTCTTTATACACTGCCCTTAACTTTATGATCTTTTACGAAGAGATTAAAAAAGTAATCTTTCACAAAATGAAAACAGAAAACTGAAAATGTACAGTGTCACATTTTCAGAACACCTCTCTGAAAATAGTTACAATTGTTTACTTTCTGTTTAGCTGAAATTCTGAAAAACTGAGTTAAAAAGCTCCTTCCTGTGACTTACTTTTATGATTTTTCTAGTAGGATGGCATAGATCTTCAACGCCAAATAAACCATTTGTGGTGAGGATTATGAAATAGAGGTTCGTTAAGATAATTTTCACTAATAACAGGTCATCACAGACTTGGGGCAGAAAAAAAAAAATTAACATTGTGAAGACTTGTTGCTTTGTTCCCTTCATGCATCAATTAACAATTCTAATGTCTACCCTAGAGCATTCACATAAACACCATGAGGTGACCTCCAAACCAGAGGGGAGGCTCATGTAGAGAATCAACCTGCAGAGTAACCCACACGTGAAGCTGCTCTGCTGAGCACACTCCTGGGTCATCCCGTGTTCACACACTGTCCTGCCTGGAATGGAGACACATGTCCACGCAGTCAGATAGGCAGGTTTGGGATCATTCTGTCCCTGCAACCAGCTGCCCTATAGTGCTTTGTAAATGATTGACACAAAAATAGTGAGATCCGTATCTAAAAATACAGCTTACTCCAGGTTTTAAACATGCAAACTAAATTGCTTCCCCTATCCAATGTCAAAGAAGTTCCTTTCATGTGCGCACCAGCAGTATTCTTAAATAACATCATAGCAGCTAATCAGAAGCAAATTTCCTTTAAATAGATACTCCCTAAACAGAACAAGACTATGCTGAGTAATAAATGTAAAATTTCTTCACAACCACGAATGAGTCATCAAAATCTCTGTCATTCTGGGTATGTATAGAGCCATATGCCATCTTGCAAATAACGTCCATAAAAATCAAACAACCTCTACTGACCAAATAAACTAAGACAGACAATAAAAATATACAACCATTTAGTACCTTTGGGTACAGTCATTTAATTGCTGATCTTTGGTCCCAATTCTTAAAGGAGACTTACAAAATAACTTTAGAAGCAGCATCTAGGAGCTCATATTCATAGTACTACTTGATACAGCAAATTACAGACATTGTTTTGATAATGCATAATGTTTTCTTCTGCAACTTACTTCTGCTCTTCTGATGACAATTTTTTCCCAGTGGTATAACCCTCATTTCCACCCTTCCCTCCCCCTTTTTTTTTAATTCTCATAATCATTAAACAAATTCCGTAAACATTAGAACAGTTGTTCTCAGGTTATATTTCACTTAAAATAGCATTGCTTTTGATTCACCTTCAGAGAAGGTCTAAGCAGTCTAAAATAAAGAAACAAACAACTAAATTTAATCAAATTGAATTTATTTTTCCTCCCCAATCCTATTAGCTTGGTAGAATTTCCCTGCCAGACGTGGCTAAATCATTGTGAAATCAAAACTTATCACCATCCAGTTTGGTACACAGGTTTTTTGTCATATTAAACCACTTTGTTTCCTCATATACAAATCTGGTATAGCTAGCACTTACACAGACAACTAAAAAGTAACAAACAAAAAGACAACACCAAACACAAACAAACTAGAATAACTAAATGCAAACAAACAAAACCCACAAACTCAATACACCATATTTTCTTGCACAGAAGAGATCCAGCACTTTGCTATTCAAGTAAACTCACTATTGGCATGAAAAGAATAAATCAGAATGATGTCTGGAAATTCTGAGCCTTCCAGTGCTTCAGTACAGTAACTTACATAGAACTGTTGCTTATCTGAGACCCAAGTAAAGGCTGGTGGAGAACACTGGAATAAAAACAAAGCTCCATTCAAACTTGCGTGTCTTGGCTGTTCCTGTTACTGTGCTTAAGCTCTACAAACAAATATGCAGGCTTATTTCTTTCACCTAGATGTATCAACATAATTCATTTTGATATAAAACCATCAATTGTCTACAGATCTATTTTGCAACTGGAATAACAACATGATTTTAAGCCTGATTCCTTTGCTAGGAACCTGGTAGATCTATTATTATAACCTGGTGCAAAGTGTCTGTGCATAACACTGCAAGAAAAAAGAAAAGACAGTCTTCATTTCAAATACAATTCACAGTAGCATCCTGAGCAATATGCAGTTTAAGGCGCTGTAAGCATCTTGCTCTGGTGCTTGTTTTGAAAGATTTTTACTCAGCACACATGATTTTTCAGAAAGGGTGGGAATGGAACTTTAAAGCAAAGACATTTAAAAATAATTTAAACACAAGAAGGAGAGACAAAGAGCATGTGCGCACACACACACACACACATATATATAAAACAAAGTTTGAAGGTGTAAACAGAAAGACTTATAATTGGCTGTTTCTTGAGTTTAATGATCAAATGTTTGCCTGTTAAATGTGAATTCTGCCTTTTGTCTCTTGAGATGCTATTTGTTCCCTGTCAATTGGTCAGGTTTTGTAATGAAAAGCTGAAAAATTCAACAATAAATCCTAGCAACTGCTTTTGCCTCAATTTCTACCCCAATGTTTTACAGTGCTCTATTTCAATCCAATTAATAAGTAAGCAACTGCAAAACCATTCTGAAAAATTGATGTAAATTTCAACAGAACATACTTATTGTAGTTCAGATAAATCATCTGTGCCTGTTAAATATAATGTTAAATAACATGTTAAAAATATTCTTTAATTATTTGATGATTTTATTTTACACATTATTCTTCCACTTGCTACTCTAGGTCCTATTTTGAACTTTCTGGTTACGTAAAAATATCTTTTTACATGTCTACAGTTATTAGCGTGGGGTAGAATTATATTCACTTTTATTTTTAAGTTGTTTTTACATTTCCCCTTAGATGAGTGTGGTGATGAGGAATGACGCAGACAGAGACGCACAGACACAGAGTTGCAGTGAGAGCAGAGCCAGGCAGAGCTGAGCTGACTTTTATTAATTGTTCTCAATTTCTAGGTTTACAGATAAGGGCCTGGACCAAGAGGTTAGACAGGATGTTTTTTCAATAAATGTTATCCCAAACACACCACGCTCGTGTTGTGACTGTTTTCAGTCACACGTTCCCATGCATATCTTGTGGGTAGTGTTCCAACCCACTGATTTACACGCTCAGGCCCAACGTTCACACTTCACACATACGGGGGTGGTTTTCCAACCCGAGATATCATTCTCACTGGCCTGGGCTATCACTCTTTACACTCATAAAAAACGTACTTCTGTATAACCTGTCCAAGGCTCTTCAGCTGGAACTGCACATCCTGCCATTCCCACAATGAGAGAAGTCAGTTTTATTGGCATTGCAGGCACTGCGAGTCTGTATATCACCTTAGCAGATTATAGAATGGTATAGAAAACTGGTTTGCTAAATATTGAAGTTGCTTATGCTAATTAAAAAAAAAAAAAAGACAACAAAACAGATATGCCTCTAAATAACACACTGTTACAAGACAATTCATTTAATGAGATGGAAGACTCATGTTGTAGATCTCCTGTATGATGTTTGTTAAAGGATATGTGCAGGTTATTACTTTCCACTCACTGGAACATGAATAGGGTCTTTTTTTAATAATGCATTTATTTTCCAAAACTTGTAGGAAAATGGTGTCTCTTAGGCTCCACTGGTCTGTAAGAACTCATCATGCCTGGAAAAGATAGTGGTTGAAGAGAGATGGAGCCAACATGGCTAACACCTTTTCTAGAAGTAAACCTGGAAAACTCTACAGGCTGTGTCACAGTGAAGGTGAGACTGAAAGATCACCCTGGGTTCTTCTAAAATTATAACTTACGATTCATTCAACCATCCTGCTTTTCAAGTGAATACCTAACAAATCCTTCATCTCCAGTAATAGCTCATCACATCCACTTGCCTAGCATATTCCAAAGCCTTTTAGTACAGACAATTGCATAACCCCTTTGTATCGTGTTACTTTTTCCCCTGGACCTGGGTAATGGTCAACACAAATTCTGAGGCAGGGGATCCCTTGCTAGAGATCAGAATAAAATCAGTCAACAAACTGAATAAGTGGAGCCAGGTACATCACTGCTCAGTGCCTCAGGTGCCTATCTAGAAAACAATAAAAATAGCACATACTTGTTTCCGGAAAGTGCTACAAAAATGTTTAAAGTATTACTTTAATATTAATAATTCAAACTTTAATATTAATAATTCAAATTCAACAAATATTAATAATTCAAACTGGAACACAAGAAGTTCCACTTAAATTTGAGAAGAAACTTCTTCTCAGTAAGAGTAACAGAGCACTGGAACAGGCTGCCCAGGGGGGTTGTGGAGTCTACTACTCTGGTGACATTCAAAACCTGCCTGGACACATTCCTGTGTAACCTCATCTAGGTGTTCCAGCTCCGGCAGGGGGATTGGACTAGATGAGCTTTTGAGGTCCCTTCCAATCCCAAACATTCTGTGATTCTGTGAAGTATTGCTGTAATGGATTTTTTTATTACCACAGTGTCTAGGAATCCTAATAAAGGACCAAGATGTTCCACTTTGGTTTGTGCTGTACAAAACCAGAATAAATATACAAAATGATCCCTATTTTAAAAATCTAAGCAAGACACAGAATGGATACCTGAAGATGAGAAACAATGAGGTATTGTTCAGCATGAGAGGCAATGGTTTCTGCATAGCAGCACTATAAATATACTGCTAATAGCAGAGCTGTTGGTGCAGGGGCTGCTTTGAGGAGGGATTTGAGAAATGACAAGAAGACAGATTTGTAAGTGTCTGCATATTCTTCCAAGAGTGAGGAGTAACATTGGAGAAAAAGCTTAGTGGAAAATTCAACAAATATATGGACGAGGTCATCATAGGTATATTGTAAATACTGGAAGAGACTAGGTGGAGTAAGGAAAGGCAACAAAGTGTTTTCAGACTAACGAAAAAAAACAGCTTATGTTTGGAGTAAAAGTAAAGGAAGAGAGCAGAGAGCTACAAGGAAAAGCCTCTTTTTTTTTTTTTTTTCTTTTTCTCTCGCCATTAGCACTGAGTGTATATGAAGGTGTAAGGTTTATCCAAGTTTGCCTAATACAGAAGATAATTCAATAATTATAAGAGAGAGGGTAAGTCATGAGACTTTCAACCTCTGGAGGAATAGGAAAAGCTGCATCTTGGTATAACAGTGGAAAGAACTTAGACAAAGCCTGCAGGCCACAGTCAAACATGACCAGGTGAGAGTGGCAAGCCTTGTCTAGACGAGACAGGGAGTTGCAAGGACATCTGGGGAGAAGTAGGTGAGGAGTTTAGAAGATTTTTTAAAAATTATTTTAGACTTGAGACAAATATCACAGACACAAAGTAACACTTTATCCAGACGGTCTGGATAAAGACGTCTTTACAAAGACATCTGAAGTTAGATGAGAAGGACTTTGTACTCTAAAAATGCTTATTTCTCTCCATTGACTACAAAGAGTTTAGGCAGAGAGACTGGAGTAACACCCACAATGTACATAAACAAATCCAGAGGTGAATCTCGCCTTAGAGAACAACAGAGATCAGGTTTGTTGTCTGTATAAAAAGCCATAGCCCTTTGGAAAAATCAAACCACTCTTTGTCCCAAAATGTAATGAGATACTGACGCCAACAAATTATTTATAACTTGCCTTAAGACCAAGAGGAAGGTCTTCACTGAGAGCCCTTGTTCTGGAAGCAGAGGTTCAAAAGACCTTTCCTGTGCAGTATGTTACAGAACTATCTATTTTTTTCGTCCTCTGTTTGTTTCCCACATTAAATATCCATAGACTTCTGAATGTCCTTTCCTATCTCAGATAATTTAAATTGGGGTGTTTTTTTTGATGTGTTGGATTTTATGGGTTTTTTTTGTTGTGTGGGGTTTTTTGTTTGTTTGTTTGGTTTTTTCCCATTAGACTCTGTGTTTTTGGTTTTTTTTTAACAAAGGAATAACACTTGATGGGAAGAGCAAGAATATATAAATGAGATACAAAACACATACAGATACAGAGAATATACTTCTACTTAATTATCTATGTCTGAATTTTAATTGAAGCATTATACCAGACTGTTTCATTTGCTTGACTGATTTTGCAAAAAGGACACAGCAGACTGCAGAAGGTAATTTGGTAAATTATAGCTAATTTGGAACATATCAGTTCTTTCACATATTCATTGCTTTCCACTTGTTACATTTGTTGTGCATTTGCGCAAGCCCGCAGATCTACACTTACCATGAACTGTAGCACTACAGATGAGTGCAATGTCCACTACATCGTTAGCACAAGGAGATTTTGACAATGTGATATGATCATGTGGAAGAGAAATGTCCAGCTGCTTAACATATAAAGCATGGAATAAGCTGTATGCATATGAACCAGTCTTGAGAAATTATGTATTTGGGGACCAAGATGACAAATATAACAAACAGGAGGTTAAGTATAGTGAGTATGTAAGAAAATAAATGTATTAAATAGCTTTATCTCCAGCATGAAAGGAAGAATACACTTACTAATAAATACATGTCAAAAAAAGAAACCTCACTGAAATGTAAGGCCATGCCTTTAACACAGACAATTCAAATTCATTAAACATGTTTGTGTTGCAGTATTAGTACACATAGACCATATTCTATGGTTCTATGATACTGTGGCAAAAAGCAACTGTGTAGAATTTGAGAGCTTTTTTGTTTCTTAGATTAGATTTTATACACATCTGAACACCATGAAGATTGCGAAGTTAACCTTAAGAGCTGAAACCTCATATCTGCTGTGGTTGGGATTGGATTTCAATGGAAAGAGGTTTGGGACAGTACACTGAACTTAGTCTCTGGTTTCAATATATAATAGGTCTAGGGCTCATCGTATTCTCACTGCTGAGAGTATCCAGTGACTTTTTTTCAATGGTAAATATATTTAATCAATTAAGCATTCTTAGTTTTACAAGTCAATCCTCTATTGGAACAATGTCTGCTTGAACATGAAGTAAATACTAATGAAATGTTTCAATTTAAAAATACCATAGAAGCATGATACTCACAGAAGTGATACTTTTCCCTGTGTCATCAGATCTCTTTTTTAGTAGCAATTAATTATGAGCAAGGCAATCAGCACCCAGCTAGAAAAAAATACATGGATAAACAATTAATATTAAAAGTTAGCTGAATATGAGGAATAGAAGAAGTCAATATACCTGGATATTTCACAAGTAAAAGATAACTGTCTTTTTCTCCTAAATATTCACTACAAATCTCTTGGCTGCATCAAGTGAAAGCAAGATAGAATGCAAAGTAAATAAAGTGAAAAATGACCATGTTTGGAAAGCCAATTGTTTCGATATACGAATACCAAGTTTTATCCAAAATGACTCCTGTCACAAAACTAAGCTCTAGATCAGGCAGAAGACTGCTATCAAGTACTTTGCATCAATTGTACACTCGTGCAATTGCATAACAAAGATTGTAGAAATTACTTCTAAGCCCACTGGCGGCAGACCGCCACTAGCCCTGCAATGGAGACACTGGGAAAACCACTTCCCTGGAGCAAGTTGTCAACAGCCTGGGCTGGGAGGGCATTTAATGCAACATCATAGTGACTGGTGCCAGGCATATTTCTTTGAAAATCTGCAATATTGGCAGGAAATTGTAGTGTTAACACGTTGAAACACTAAATGAGGAGAGTTTGCAGCCATAAATGAGCACTGAGAAATCATCTAAAGGTCTTTGAATTTTATAAAAAAAAAAAAATACCTCAGGGATCCAATCTAGAAACGTTCAAGCCAATCTGCGAGAAGACATTTAATATGAAAACCAGATATTTTATGAAACACAAATATAAGCAGCAGCAATACTGGAAGAAACAGGCTGTTACTGGACAAAATACAGGACTTTGAGACCAGATAGGTCAGCATGATCCTGCACTTGAACTCTCAAGTAGGGAGAGCTGTTATTAAAAATAGTTTATTAAGACTGAACTCAGTTTCTGCTATAGCGAGCAATGAATGTTCATCATTCAGTAACTGCATTCCTACCAGCAAAGTCTTTGGAAAATAAAGAAAATTCAAGGAAAAACACTGAAAAATTTACATTTAAGGAATGTTTAGCAAAACCAACCACCCATAGAATGGCTATGATACCATTGTAAGTGGATTAGAAAAAAAATCTACAAATATTTGGGTGACAACAAAATTAAAAGAGTATTGAACACAGACTGGAAAGTTGTCAATTGTATCCAAAGAAAAACATATCAATATGTAGTATGATTTTAAAATTATTACTTGTATTATATGTAATATTTACACTGGGGATAATAATGTCCCAAGTACTTGCATTGTCTACAGCTTACTCTAGAAATGAAAGCCAGTATTTAAAAGATAATTTGAAACTTTATTTTAAAGGCTACATTAAAAAATACCCATTTCCTTGAGTACATGTCTAATGGCCATGACTGACTGCACCATTTTTGATCATAAGTCTTAGGATCAGATCACATTCCTTAAGTTCATCTCTGTCTTAAATCAGTGGGGATACACTAGGACTCCACTGGTTCACAAAACCTTGGGAGTCACTTATGGTTTTGTATCTGTTCCATTAAGCCCTGACTGCATATCAAAACTTTCTTCACCAGTCATTAAATATACACAGGAATTTTGGCCTAAACACCAAGGTATAATTACATCTGTGGTTATAGATTTATATATATAGAGAGACAAGAACAGTGCGGGGGGGGGGGGGGGAGGTGTGTATGTATATAGGTATGTATGTTGCTAGTATAACTGTATCTGTAGGGAAAAATAATTAGACCAATTGATGTGGATGCAGTTGTGCCAATCAAGATGATCCACACCAGTGTAATTTCTCTCTGTAGAACAGCTATACTGTATCAGTATCACGTGCCCTTGGAGAATAAATTTTGTCACCTGAGAGTGTTTGTATTGCTTCTGAACTAAGACTAAGACTAAATTTTACTGGTTTTTATGTATTTTTGCAATATAGTGGAAGAAATTCCATGATATTTAGACATTATACTCTGGATAGAATTTCTCTTTGAGAGCTGTTCAAAGTATACAGAAATTATAGGGAACCCCTTGGACAACCCAGACTTGAATTTCTTGTTTGTTCTGCATTTAATTGCTCCAAGCAACTATAATAGTATATGTAGAAGATCATGAAATCTTCAGCACTTACAGCACTCATGCTTTCCTGGGCAACAGAGATTCAGTACCTCCACCTGGAAATTCCAGCTTCTAACTTCCCACTCCCTTCTTCTTTGTATTCTGCAACTCGTCTCTCTAATACAACGGTCAACACCTGGTGCTCTTCACCTTACCCTCCATTTGCTATCACTAATTTTCTTGAGGTATCTTCTCTCATCTGACTGAAGAAATATTTAATAATACTATTACCCAAATAAAGAATGGGCATATAAAAGAAAATCCAAATTATCATCATTTACACGCAAATTTAATCCATTATTCCATATATGAGAAAATGTATTTTTTAAATGATGTGATCATCACCAAAATCAAGACAGTAGTCTGCCTCTCAGCTGTGCATTAAGGTATACTAAGGTTATTAGGACAGCAAAAAAATATAATAAAACTTAAATTTGCTACTGTTAATCCCCCCTCAATTTAATACAATTTTCATTTTAATGGGTACTTCATTACTACCTTTTATTTGTATTGGAAAGATTGTACTACCTTTTATTTGTATTGGAAAGATTGTAAACTACAATATGTATTTTTATCTACATTAAGTGAACAAATCACAAATATCAAATACAAATCCATAACTTGGAACTTACTAGATGATGTGAATCTAGGAACAATTTGATTGCTTTAGACCTTGTTTTCTCACCATGCATTTTGTTGCTAAAGAGTGAGAATCTTATGCCCTTCTAAGAGAAGCACCAAATGCATTTTAGTAACTTAAATACCTTTTGCAAAACTAGATTTAATTCAAATACCAATTTTACAAAAGGAACATGTAATACATTAACATACGTGAAACTGTGCCTTATAAAAGTCACACTTATTAATCGAGAAATTTTCCTGTGATCATTAAAGAAGCTTCTAAAGATGTAATTCCTTAACATGAATGCAGACTTCCTGCTGACTCTCTAGTTCATGCTAAAATGCATTTTACTGCTTCTCTTATAATCCATCCATACATCCATCCAAACAACTGAGTGATACGTGTTAAATTAGATGTAATTATCTTTCTAGCAGACACTCAGATTAGGTTCTACTTTTTAACTCCCTGTAAAGTCGATCTGCTTTGGGTGAGAGGGCATGCATATGTACCCCAATGGTGCAGAATCCTGGACAAGTCCCCAAACAATAGTGAAGAAGCCAAAGTTCAAACCTCATAGCTCAGAAGCTTTAAAACAACAACAACAAACAAAACACATCAAAAAAGCTCAGAATATAGTTTTGGAAATATCTTTCAAGTAGAGCTGTATAACTTGCACTAGCAAGATGTATTGTAATCTGTTTGTGTTCACCTGCCTTCTCACAAGAACACAGATATTTCCACATATTCTAATGAAGTTGGGTTAACATGGTTGGTAGAATAGGACAAAGCCTGGAAAGCTTCAACAAGAGCACAGAACATAAAGAAAACTGCTCTCTAATCAGCATAATTTGGGTTTGTTGTGGTTTTTTGTTTGTTTGTTTGTTTTGTGGGTTTTTTTGGTTAGTTGGTTTTTGGTTTTTTTTGGAGGAATAGGCAGGAACATCCATGCTATGTCAGACTACAGAGGGAGATTATAAAATTAGCTTGGATGTCACAAAACCATGTTCTGCTGTGGCCAGCTCCTTGTCAGGACAATGTCTTTTAGGCAAGCTGTAAGCATCTAAAAAGCACATAGGAGTTCAGGATTAGTAAAGAATACAAGAAAAACTCAAAAGAAAACTCAGATCTAGAAGGAACACCCCAATCATACATATTACAGTATTAGAGAATGGTTAAAGTTGGAATGGGCCTCTGGAGGTCATCTAGTCCAACTCCCCTGACCAAGCACAGTCATGGAGAACAAGGTCATGTCCAGACAACTTTTGAATATCTGCAAGAATAGAGATGCCACTACAATCTCTCCAGGTAACCTGTGCTAGTGCTCAGTTATTCTCACAGTAGAAGTGCTTCCTGATGTTCATTAAGAACCTCCTGTGTTTCAATTTGTGTCCATTGTCTCTGATCCTGTCACTGAGCACCACCAAAAAGAGCCTGGCTGCATCCTCTTTGCAGGTATTTGTGCACATTGATGAGATCCTCTTAACCTTCTCTTTTCCAGGATTAACAGTCCCAGGTCTCTCTGCCTTTCCTCGTAGGAGAGATGCTCTAGTCCCTTAATCATCTTAGTGGCCCTTCCTTGGAGTCTCTCCAGTATGTCTATATACTGGGGTGCCCCAGAACTGGACAAAATGCTGCAGGTATGGCTTCACAAGCACTTAATAGAGGGGAAGGGTCACCTTCCTCCAGCTGCTGGCAATACCTTGCCTAATTCAGCCCAGGATACCACTAACCTTCTTTCCAGCAAGGGCACACTGTTGGCTCCTGTTCAGCTAGGTGTCCACCAGGACCCCCCAGGTCCTTTTCTGCAAAGCTGCTTTCCATCCAGTGAGCCTCCAGCATGTACTGAGTGGTGCCTGGGTTTGTTCTTCCCCAGGTGCAGAACTTTGCACTTCCCTTTCGTGAACAGCATGAAGTTCACGGCAGCCTATTTCACCAGCCTGTTGAGGTCCCTCTGGATGGCAGCACAGTCCTGTTGTGCTCTAGGCATGACTGAGCACGTTGCTAAAAAGCCTATCATCACATTATTACAGGACTGGAAATTACTCTTATAGCAGAATATGGCAGGCACTTGCATTTGGATTAGACAACGAAGAACCTTTGGTGCCTGTCACATGATAAGGAAGAGGTATGAGCCTCAGGAAACAGCAAGGAATTAGGGACCAGCAGGAGAAAGACAAACTAAACTGGAACAAGCAAAAGATTGTCCTTGTTTATATGGAAATCATAAGTTACTCACCATTCTATTATGAAGTTGTACATCACCTTGAACCTAGGGTGTTCCAAAATGTTTGTAAATAAACTTTCCTCATTCACCATTTAAATTTAACTATTATGTCTCAAATAATCATAAGTGATTTTGTAACTATCACTGGTGCTGCTCAGACTTTAGTGAGTCCTTTACACACCTGTGCTTCCTCCCTGCTTACTTTTCTTACCTCCCACTTCAGCTTTATCCCTATTATTCCCTGCATTTAAGGTACTACCCCTTCTTTCTAGCACAGCCGCAATGCAGGCAGCATGGGAGACCATTTCTTTGCCCCCACTGTGTCTTGGTGGACCTCTCTACCACCTCACCCATGCTCTGCTGGGCTGGCAATGAGCCACCACAGCTCCTTGGCTGGGGCACACTAGCATGCCCATCAGCAGTTCCAACCATCTCCTGCAGCTGACCCAGACTCTCTGGGGAAGCAGAGCCACAGAGCCTCCTGACAGCAAACCAGAGGGCTGACAGCTCTGTCACGTTTCACCCTTTGGACAGCAGTCTTGCCTCAACGGCTGCAATCACTGTGGAGCTGGAGCTCACCTGTACTTCACTCTGACCCGGTGAAGACCAGCAGTAGCAGCTTGTGTTTTCCCTTTTGCAATGTAAAAAGGTTGACAACCAAAGCTGTCTGCCACAGGTCACTCCTCCAGGGAGATTAACATGTCTCACTTCATCCTGCAAACAATTAGATGTGTACTTGCAGCCAGCTGAGCAGCAGGGTTAGAAACGTCTGAAGCAGTCCTCACACATCTGCTTGCAATCATCTGATCATATGGTTAATTGGTATGAGCTACATTATTTCCTCTGACGGGCTTATGACAGATTTCTTATACTGCAGGCCAGGTGTGGCAAAGAGCAAATTCTGAAGAGAATAGCTAATGCCCACAGGACTATGAAAGTGACAAACAGCAGTAAGTCTTCTACAGTCTAACTTGTCACAATACATGCATTAGAACTTAACATCTATATATTGCAATGCTCAGCTTGTAGAATTAATAGTAATTGTAAGTAACAGTTGCAAAAATGTTGAAGTATTTTACAAATGCCAGTAAGTTGAGTTCTGATGTGCCTGAGATACAAAGAGGCATAGTCACACAGCAGATGGTGAAAATAAGATACCATAGTGAAAACCCTTGTCCCTAACTCACCTAAAAATGTCTCTGACATAGCCAGGAAAAGACTTCTGACCACAGAATTTCAATTTCTGGTATCTAGCACTGATACAAAGCACACTGTTATCTGTACAAAGATTTTCATGTATTATAGGAGCTGTTGGGTCAGTCTCTTAAAAATAAGACCATGTTGTCATTATGATATCAGTATATTATTGGTGTAGGACAACAATAGTTGCCAAATGTTGTGTTGCAAAAGCAACAATAAGCCAGTGAAACATTACAATTAAAATAAGCAGTGGAAAGTTGTACTTAGCAAGGAAAAGTTCCATTTAAAACAACAGAAACGTGTATTTGAAGATTAAAAAAAAAAATCAGAAACAAAGGAAGCTTTTATATTAACTCAAATGAAAGAAATCACTAGGTATAATAATATTCTGCTAAGTTCAGTTTGCACCAGAAAGTCAATCATGAAAAAAACCAGCAATCACTGGGAAGGATAAAGAAGGTCATAGCACAGTCCATACTGCCAAACTCATTTCTCTTAGTCTTAAGGAAGCTGTGAGAGCTTTCCAAATACTTACTGTAAATAGCACACTCCCTTCCCATCACATAATATCTAAAGGTCAGTGGTGTCCCCAAGTCTAATCTCCATAAGTTTCCATAAACTAGTTTTGGCTGACTTTCTATTTCCTAAATTTCTTGCTACTACTGAGTTCTCTCTTTACATTCTGGAGGCCTGAATTCTTTAGCGGAAGAGGAGATGCAGACTAAGAACAACATATGCCTCTCCCCCAATCCTAATCTAAAGGATCTGCTGCTGAAAGAAAAAAGGCTTTGTACTAGTTGGTATCTGTGATAAAGCAATGAGTTCTTATGTTGCTATAGGTTTTTAAGAAATGCACATTTGTTCACTGTGAAATGGATAAGGGCCAGCAAGCATATTTCATATAATCAGATACAAACATGTAAGTGGTAATTCTGACCGTTCTGTGCTTGTTGAGGTCTTGTGTCTAACAGTGAAAGGTTGATCACTCATCATCAATCTCATCAGCTATCCAGCCCCCCACCCTATTTGCTAAACATGGATGACATCTGTAATATTTAAGACATCTGTGTTTAAAGAAGGCTTTGGCTTTCTCTCAACCTACTTTTTCATTGTACTTGACCCTGCAATAAATCTGTAGCAGCAAATCTCATTTTGCAAACATAGAACACAGGATCACTGTAGACTCAGCCAAATGAGAAAACAAAGGTTAAGAAGATAGATTTCTATTCAAATACACTTAGCTCCAGAATTAGCAGAGGCAACACAGAAAGTGCTTGGCTGAGTGCATCCATTTAAAAAGAAATATTTTCCCAAAGTTCATTCTAGTGCTAATATGTGTCTCTCAACCAACACTGGAATGTCAGTCGTTAGATGGGGGAGAGAAAGTTTCAGGACGTCCCAGACGAACTACATTGGCACAGTTATGTTAAAACTGAAGAATTTTATTGAAGTGAAGTCCTCAAAATTTATGAACGCTCAAAACTGTTCATTAGGAACCGCAGGAAATAGCAGACTACTATTATCTTTTATCTTAGATTTTAAGTTCCCTGGGAGAGGTATTGCCTTTTTTGGTGTGTCTTTGGCTGGAACTTGGAAGAACAGGGGCCTGCTCCCTGCCCGGCCCTCACCTGTGACCACTAGGTCACTGAAGGGAGAATTTGCCATTGGCTTCAATGAACAACGAATCAGACTCCTCAGTAATATACAATAAGAATAATAATGCTCAGGGAGTAATACCTGAAGAGAGGGTCTCATAGTTTCTACATGAATATTGAAAGGATAAAAATGATTGAAAATGTCTCTCTTGTCAGCCTGGATTCTAGAAGGATGGAGAGGTCAGTCAGCCAACCCAGAAGCCAGCTGTTTTGCACATGTGTATGTGAATTACTGGAAGTGCATCAACATCATTTTTCCTTTTCTAGTAACATGGAAACTCAACTTTTTCAGCAAATTAAGCGGCATAACGGCCATATTTTTAAACTGAACTTTTATTGGACAGTATAAATGAAAAGTAATACCATCCTGACTCTATATTTTATAACCTTAAATGGAGAGAGCTTCTCTTCAAGGAAGATCAGGAATTCATTCTGCCAAGTAGTATCAGCAATGGGGTGGAAGGCAGGGCAGTGGTTTCAAAACCTTCTTGGCTAATGCTATAAATCTGACCTAGCCTAATGTAGTCTCTACATGTAACTCTTTTATGAAGATAAGCTGGGCTGGTAAAGAGAAACACTTCACAATCTCTGTCCATTCTGAGGTGAGTCAGAGTTGTGGTGAAATCCATGTGTTTCTAGCTCATCAGACAAATGCATCAGATGGCTCCTTACTCCAGTGTACTCCTTACCAGAGACTCTGCAGACACCATAAATCCATTTCTGTGAAGTATCAATCAGAAGAGGCTCCCTACTAGCAGCTTATTCAAACCTTCCACAATGAAGAAAGCAGCAGGTTCCCTCACCTGAGTGCAGATAGCAACGTGTGCTGAAATTGCCAAACCAGTTTGAGAAGACATACTTCCCTTCAAATAAACTGTAAGAGGATACAGGGCTACTTCCTTACCTACTGGAATTGCTTTCATTGGTCTGCAACTCACTAATAGTGGTTGTCTCCGGTTTCAACTTTGGCAGCATCTAACGTGGTGCCTGTGTGATTCGGCAGAGTTCTCCATATAAGAGGCTGGAGCTAATGAGCAATTTGGTGTGTCTGCACAATCCAGTGCTGCTCAGCAACGGTCTGGGACATTAGCGCAGGTCCCAGGGGACACATAACCCCCGTGAGCGTGGAGGTGGGTTAAACAGTCCTGTTGCACCTTGTGTTTTGGTGGCAACGAGTGGCCCTGCCACCTCAGAACGGCATCAGCACGGGGAGCACCGCAGAATCCAGTATGGCTCTTACCCTATTTTCAAATGATCAGTTTACAAGATAATAACAGTGTTAGAGTAAATCAAACTCGTTACTGGTTTTGTTCATTTTTCCCCGCTAAAAAGGAAAGAACATTTGAAGAGCTCGGAAAGAGCCTGGGAAAAGTATTGGGGTGTGTAGATGTGCGAGCACAGGGATGGAGCCACGGCTGGGGAAGGGGGCAGCTCGAACTGACCGAAACGGGGCTGGAGGAGGGAATTAAACCTCCCCTCAAATCTCACTATTTATCAGAGTTTGCCACATGGTTTTCGGGCAGTTCTCCGCAGTGGCCACTGCGTGGCAGAAGAGATCAAGACTACGATCTTCTGAAGGGAGGCAGCGGGGGAAGAGCGCAGCCTGCGGCCGCCGCTGTGGGACGGACGCCATCTTGTCTGCTTGCTTGTGGGGACCCATAGGGCCGGGGACAAGCACCGGCTGCAGAAATAACAACTGTCAGGCGAGCCGGCGGTTAATTGCTTCTGAGGGTGCGAAAGAATCCCGGGGGAGGCCGTTCGTTCAGTTAACGGGCAGAGCCAGCGGCTGCGAGGAGCTGCCGGCGCGGAGGGTTTGAAGCGCGGCCCCGGTGAAGCTGGTTCTGAGCAGAAGGAGCTGCCTGGACGTGCGTGTGGGGGAAGCCAGGCAATAGAGTCAAAACTGAGTTTAAAAATGATCCCCTCAACAGAAGGCAAGAAAGTGGAACTACAGGGAGTTCCTGTTGGTGTGATGAGAAAAATTAAATGGCTTTTCCCCTCTTACAATCCAGCGTTCCTTAAAAGAAACAGAAAATGTACTGACCCATATTCTCAGCAGAATAGGGAGCCCTATACTTGGCAAGTACTAGATTTTCTGAAAAACATGCTTTCAAAACATAATTATTAACAAGGTCAGATGCCACTAGTAAAAATGTTTTCTCCAGACCTGAAAATGAAAGGTTGAAGTGTTTTGTTGCTGCAAACTCGGGACAAGCCTATAGTTTTAAAATTGCATTTTAATTTTAAATTTGATTTTCCAGACAATGCATAGCAAGAAATAATAATTAAAAAAAAATCATTTGTTTTGGGTTGACTAAAATGTTTTCAGTTCTAACCAAACCAAAATAGTTTTCCATTTGTTTAGTTTGGCCACCAAACTGAAAAGCCAATGTGTCTTTATCCACACATAACGGCAAAAGAGACATTTCTGAGGACAAGCAGGGTTTTAATTGTATCCACTTCAGTATTTAAGATAGATGCTGAGTGGAATTACTGTCAGAATGTATGTCCTGATCAGGAGTTTAAATAAAAAATGCTTTTTCTTTTTTTTTCATGTTTTTTTTTTATTAGATACTTAAAAGCTTCAGAAGTGAGTCAGGGCCTCTGTGAAGTAATGCTCACACACACAGGGAGAAACGATGGTGCCAGCTCAGAGTGCTTGTAGAAAACAGAAATAAACAGAGCTGGGTAGTACAAAAGAAAAGGCAAATATGATTGTCTATTATGTAGTGCCTGTAATAAGCTACAGTCTCAGTGCATTTGCTTAGTTATCGACAAACTAAAAGACAAAACCAAACACCCCAAACCTACATCTCTTAACTGAAGCCATTGTGTCAAACCACACTTCAGGCAATACCAGACTGTTTAGAGAATGGTGTTGAACATAACCATGGGAAAAATTGATGTTGAAATCTGAGACTACAAAAAAAAGCAAAAGCACAAAACCACTCATATGGATTTGCAAAAGTTTCAGGAAACGTGATCCAATTTTAAGCAAATGTTTTTGATAGAAACCCATGAAAATTAAAAAATTAAGGTATGAAAATATAACTCTTCACTTCTTATTTGCTCACTGTGGGAATGTTTAGGAATTCTGTGGCTAATGTGTGCCTTTTAACTTGTTTGGAGAAGACTTCTGTCTCACAAACCTGTGCTACATTTCAATGTCTAAAATGTTTGTCTTCCATTTCTCATGGTACAGTCATGCAGATATTAGTCCTGAAAGGCACCATGCATATAGCCTGGCTTTTGTAAAACATGTAGAATGTATTTCCAGCATATGAATGTGGGCATTTGTCTCAATGGATGCTAAATAATTTGATTAAGCTGGCCTGGTAGGATGACTACCTGCATAAGCCTCGAAGTCTGTCCCTTCTATAAGCAGCAACTTTGGACTGGTTACAGGTTAAACAGGTTTGCAACTGAACAGGAAAGAACTGTGAGAAAGCTTAAATGTTGGTCAACTGAAGACACTATTGCTGCAGGAAATGAATGTGACAGCACTGATCCTACTTCTTGAACATCTGATCCTCTGGCTAAACTTCAACAGAGAATGTTGGGTGTATGTGGAAGGAGGAACCAAAATCCATCTGTCAATGGCCAAAGGAGTAATAAACAGCCGAATGGAACAAACAAAAGATCCTGGAGTGAGAAAAAACCCCAAAGTTATTCAAGTTTACTTAGTTCACAAAGACCTATTCATTCGTATGATCTTTTTACATGGTCCTATTAAATTGCTGGTCCTTTGAGACTGGTTTTCATTGTGCACTGCAAAGTGAAAAACAGAGAAGCACTTAAGCAGTCTTTGGTCTGTACCAAACTTCTGCTCATTTATTCAGCTCATTTATTCAGCTGTATCTCAGTTTTTATGATGTAGAATTTGACATAGAATCTATGAACTCCTGTAAAATCTACTAGGAAAAAAAGAAAAAAGAAAAATAAATACTATTTTTATGATTTCAAAGACAATCATGGAAGTATGAACCAAGTGTGTCCACTTCCTCAGCCAAAACTAGTAACACTAGGAGGGTGAACTTGGCCTCTGCATCTCAGTGGGTTGTTTACATTTTTCCCTGCAGGTTTCAAAGTCAGTATTCATTGCTGATCTCACTCAAAGAGATGTGTCTTTCAGGAGTTTGTGACCCAGGACAACCTGCTTCCTTTGATGAGCTACTTCCTTCGACTAACTGCTCAAGTTGCTCTTCAAAAGGCAGAATTGACCAAGCTTGATTTTATTTATGTTCTTGATGATTAGGTTGTTTCTGGGATTGTATCTCTCAGTAGCACCAGCTGAAATGTTGCTTCAGGTTAGCGCTTTAGGCTCCAGGATCAGGTCTACATACTGAGCAGTTTTTCCTGCAGACTCATATAAACAAATTACCCAGTAGATATGCTTCAGTCCATTGTCATGCTAGGCCTTCCCACTGTTTTCTCATGGAAATACCTTCCAACTGAAGTATAATACAGGCTATGTATGTTGCTGCCTTGTCAGCAGCAGCATCTGTCTGTTTCCTCACGCGTATCTGAGACAATGAGCTTATGGCTTATTAGAGCTGTATTTAACTGAGTTGGTTGTAAAATCTATACTTTGTTGTGAATTGTAGAAAAGTCATCAGCAGCTGCAAGTGACATTCTCAATCTTGATAATGGATGACACACTAATGAAGCAGGAAGCAATATAACGGCTCATACAGACAAGAAATGAGCTGTTTTCTCCTGAGAAATAGCTGCACCTCTGTCTAGGCTGAATGGAAATAAAATCAAAGGGTGTTATTGAAGCACCTTTCATATCGGTCAATCACAAAAGGAACATGCCAGTATCGCTTGGGAAATCGGGGTATTTCCAGGTGCCTTGCCTTCTCCCCCCATTCCAGCACTTCATCACGCTAAAGCCTGACACCAAAATGGGTTATAGTGTTCAGTTGTTGGGAGTTGAGGCAGAAACTGTTCATGCTGTCATGTCTGGAAATCCAAATGTCTCCACTGTTAGTTATTAAAGCTTTGATTTGAGGACATGAAAGAAAAAGCCTCTCAGTGCCCTTATGGACTCATGGCCAAAACCAGCAACAATGGCAATTACATGGGGAATTGTTTGTTTCCCAAGGCTGGAACAGCCCCAAATGCAGCATTTCTTTGGCCTATACCTTCAGGATCAGCATTTGCGTTGTGACCTTATCTGCCTGAAGGTGTTGGAAAATGTATCTATTTTTAATAATGCGATAAGGTTGATTAAAAGCTTGGTCAGTTTGGTTCTTTCTTTTGCCAAATGATCCAGGACTTGCTACCCTGAAGCACAGGTCGTTGCATCCAACACCAGGGGTAGGCTGATGATTTCTGCTAGATTTAGCATTTAGTACCACTCAGGGAAGGGGTACCTGGATTTTCTATTCTCATTTTCTCCTGCCTTACATCTGTTACATCTACAGAATCTGTCTTTTCCAACTGCCAAGTCTGTGAGAGCAGAACCTGGAAATTTCTGGCTCCAGGCACTGCTAGTGGCCCCTTTGCATGCTCTTCTGATGGGTGCAAGTTTGCATTTCAAACACAGGGATGAACTTAGTCATAAACCTTCTGTGTCAGCATGTTGATATGACATTAGTCCTTTCCCATGTTTACAGGTCATGGCAGTACTTCACCTGGCATTCTCCAACCTCTACAATGTCATTAGTCTTCATCCCACTCTATGTATGTCTTACCTGAGCACGCTCTTCTGGGAGCATTTGTTTGCAGACTGGAGTCTACGAGAACAAAACACTGGGCATCGACCTGCTCTAGCCTTATTTTTTCAAGGGGCCATGTGGTTTGCCTCCATTTGGAGCTGTGTAGATGCAGCCACAACTACCACATGCAAAGAAATAGTCTGACTGCAGTGATCTGTTTCACTGCTGGGCAAAAGACACTAATGGTTCAACTGGGAACTGACTTCCTCACCTTTTAATGATGTACATGTTCTGGTGATGTCCAACTGCTGCTTCAAGCAAGCAAGCAAGAGAGAAAGAAAAAGAAAAAGGAAGAGTACCTGGTGATCCCACCACCTTGCATTACAAAATGTAAATTACACTATTCAGAACTTGTAATGTGCTACATCATAAGAGCAACAATCCCATGTGCATTGAGGTAGAATTAAGATCCCATTTGCCTGTTAAGTACAAAGGATCTTGAGGTTAGCATCTCTGTAAACACCAGCATGTACTTGTGCAAAAAATGGAAAGCTAAAATTCTTGGAGGGGTGGACAAGAACCATCATTTTTTTTCTCTATGTACAGTACTCAGTGTTGAAATATATGAAGTTCATATTTTAGAAAGCCCTTAGGCATGTACTAGACATGGGAAATCTTCCTCAAACTGACATACTGTTATGAATTACAGCATTTATCAGCCTACTAACGCTGCAGTTTACTGTAAGTCTCTTCTTGCAAAGTGAAACCATATGTTGAATGGCAAAGACTGGAAACCTAATGTAAATGGAGATAAGGCTGTTTATTAAGCTATGTGGATGGGTATTTTGTGGGTGAACTTTCTTTTACAATATTGTTAAGGATTATATAAAGTCTAAAATGGGTATATACAAACACATTTAGAGACACTGGGTATAACATGATTTAAGTTAACTGTCAGATGACAGGAAGATAGTGGGACCAGCACTACCAGGTGCCAAACACCCACCACATCAAAACCTTTTAGAATTCTCATGTTTAGATAGATGAATAATGCTGGTTTCTGAGCAGCAAGGAGGAAGACAAGCTGACAGTAGTTTTTTTCCACTGCTTTTGGAAATTTTATATAGCAGAAAGGGTGTTGAAACTTGGAACACAAGAGAAAGTCACATTTCCAGCCATTCTCTGCGAGTTCCAAAAGCCTTAGTCTAGAAAATGTCATCCTGCTGGGTCCTGGGAGCTGTAACTGGGGGTGCAGGTTTGGCTTGTGACTCTGTCTGTCAGTCTCCTGTCTTGTGGGTGGCTGCAGTGCTTCCTTGGAGTTGCAGCCTCCTCAGAGAGAGCAAGTCCTAATAGACGACAACTAAACATTTCAGCTGCAGCTCCCATGGGAAGAGATGGGAGTGTTTCCAAAGTGAGGCTTTTCAGCTTTTGGCTAAAATACTAGTTCTGAGTATTTAATTAGTTAATTTAAAAGAAAACAAGGTTTTACACAGAAAGCAGGCTTTTTGTTTAAAAATGTGCATTTAATAAAGATCTAATTTTCCACCAAAACTGTTTCAGCCAATGCTGGGAGTTATATTCCCTGAAAAACTACTTGAAAATGGATTTCATAATGTAGAGCAAAATCCAGACAATTTTTTCCAGATGACTTTAGAGTGATATTGTTATTATTCTTAAACTAAACATGATAAACCTAGGAAACTCAGAATTAAGGTTAATTAAAATCTAGCACATTAAAGATAGAGAAAATATATTATTCGAGCATGAAAATTACTTTAGTCTCTGCCATGTCATACTGCAACTTGATAGTTCTAAAAAAAAGTCATATTTGGTTTGATTTACTCCAGAGCATCTTAAAGCAGCCAGAGTGCACTGAATAATCAAATAGCTTTCAGAAATATTTGGTGTTGTGGTTTAACCCCAGCTGGCAACTAAGCACCACACAGCACTTGCTTGCCCACCCCCCAGTGGGATGGAGGAGAGAATTGGAGAGTAGAAGTGAGAAAACTCGTGGCTTGAGGTAAGAATGGTTTAATAAAGAAAGCAAAAGCCGCACACACAAGCAAAGCAAAATAAGGAATTCATTCACCACTCCCCATAGGCAGGCAGATGTTCAGCCATCTCCAGGATAGCAGTGCTCCATCATGCATGACAGTTACTTGGGAAGACAAACGCCATAACCCCGAATGTCCCCCACTTCCTTCTTCTTCCCCCAAATGTATACCAAGCATGACATCATGTGGTCTGGAATATCCCTTGGCCCTTTGGGATCAGCTGTCCTGGCTGTGCCCTCCCCAGCTTCTTGTGCACCTGTCATGGCATGAGAAGCTGGCAAGTCCTTGACTGCTTAGCAGCAACTAAAATATCAGTGTGTTATCAACATAATTCTCATTCTGAATCCAAAATACAGCACTATACCAGCTACTAGGAAACAAACTAACTCTATCCCAGGCAGAAACAGGACACTTGGCATTGCCAGAACAGCATAATGTCTAATCAAGCTCCACTGCTGATATGTCAGCTGCCTGCTACATTTTGGGCTTCTCTGTTTTTCCCTGAGCCTTCCTCTGTACACAACGATGTTGTGGTACTTCAACCAGTTTCTTCTACAGTTACCTCCATATAGATGTAAATACACATAAACCAAATGTGTAAACTCGCACAGACAGAGAGCACACATCAGCTTTCTACTATCCCGCATTCACTTGGGCACGGCTTATTCTTAAGTCTTTTGCTTCTTTCTTATTCAGTCCTTGTGGAATGTATCTGGCACAATGAATAGTTTGTCAAGAAAATGCATAAAATTAATGATGGTTCCGTAATGTCATAATACAAAATATAGTTTCCTTAGGAACGCTATAGCATTAGAAGTTCCTTTTCAAAAGGAACTCCATTGGTTTCAAAGGGCCACTAGCCACATAGAAAAACTGCTTGCTTAAATTGGCTCGTACACAGCATTTCAAGGCAGTATAAGGACCACCTTCCTCTGTCTCACTGACAGAGTAAGACAAACACAGCAGTTACTCAGCTGAAGGTAAGTTCAACCACGGAAGCTGTGGAAGCTGTATTCCAAGAGGGCAGTTCTACTACAGGAGTTTTCATTTACTGTGAAATGCCAAAATCCCCATTCAGTTACAGTGTGGTTTTGGTCTGTTGTTTGACCTCCCCAGCTCTGTCTACAGTGACTGAATTTGGTGAGATGTAGTTAGTCGTTTCTATTGCACTCCTCAGAGTGTATTTTCAGCTCCGTTGATACCATCATTAAAGTTTATTTGAATGGGATATAATATTTTAAAATCAAAGACTTGCAGATTCGGCTGCAATTCTCTTTCTTCCCCTCACCTATACACAAAGAAACACTTAGAGGAAATATGTGCAATAATGACTGGATGGAAAGGCAGAGCTTTTCACATTGAGACATTACTTGAAGACCTAAGCATTTTACAAAAAAACAGCAGTGGAACTGAATAATAGTATTTTGTTTATTGTGTAAGGCAACAGCTTCTGAAGAGAACATGGCAATAAGTACTCCACTAAGTCACTTAATTCTGTTCCCTTTTTCATGCAGTGCTTCACTTGCAAACCTTGGAATCACTTACAGCCATTGACATATTTATATGTCAAATAAATAATAATTTCAAGGCAGAAGATCTAAGTAATTAGAAAATAAAGAAGATCTTCTGCATATTCATTTTCATCTGTAAAAATCTCCATTCATGATTTCTATTGTGATCCTTTTATTGCTGTAACACAACCTGCACATTTTAAAAGCTTTCTGTGCCCAGAGGAAAACTCATAATATGGGCCAAGCAGAAGTAAATTAGAGGTGTTGTAAGAGCACCTGGCAATGCTGCACAGCAACTGGAGATGGGAAATAGATAACCATATTAGGCAGCTTACAAAATTAGAAGCTTACCAAGGCGAAGAATGGTTATCATAGTTGGCTTTTGTCCAGAGCATACAGTGT
The DNA here is from genome assembly GCF_963082525.1 of Nesoenas mayeri. Taxonomy (NCBI): domain Eukaryota; kingdom Metazoa; phylum Chordata; class Aves; order Columbiformes; family Columbidae; genus Nesoenas; species Nesoenas mayeri. The sequence goes on along the minus strand of NC_137548.1, from coordinate 17,789,898 downwards.
ATAGTAATTAGGTATTCAGTATCAGCTAAAAATTCTTTGTTCATCAAACAAGAACAAAATTTTTTTGAAAGTTATAAACTAAAGACAGAAAGGACAAATGGAATTTTATGGCAGAATTCTTGCTGAATTTGATTAATGTGTTTCTATTCTATTCTGCTCTGCATCTGTGAGAGTATCCGGGGTTATTCATGAGACAGGTGCTCAAACGATGTCGCAGTTAATGTTTAGCATCATTTTCTCATAGGTCAAATCCTTTCACACCCTTTTTAAACAAAAAGTTGGCATTAGACCACTCGATAGTGCAAAAGGAGTCAAGATTATATGCCGTTCACACAATGTCATGGTGCCAACAGGAAGCTCTGTAAAAGAAAAAATGGAATGGTTTCAGTGTGTAAATTAAGTGTAATAAAATACCATAATCAGAAAATCAACATAAGACATGGTAGGCCTGGTCCTGTTGTACCTGGACTCATTCAGGAATCAGCAAAGAGCTGTTTGTGCGTCAAACTCTTAACAAATATGAGTGAACGTAGAAGAAATGTGCTTCATCAGTTTCATCTGGAAATACAGACTGTGCTATAAATGTGGATAGGTCGGGGCTGAAATGTAGACACATTAATTTTAAAGGTCTTCAGCAGCGCCAATTGAGTTTCCAACTATCTGTTACAGTAACGTTAGAGAAGATCAAGCCAAAGCTACCTTCTTAAACTTAATCTCATGCATGTGTGCTATTCCTATAGCGTTCCTATAACTCTTTCATGTTAATAAGTCAAAACACATTCAAGTTCCTGCAGCCACCAGTTCACCATGTTAAGGCAAATCCAGGTTTAAACCAAGAACAGAATATATTTTCTTGCTGCCAGTGTTTTGCTCCACATCATTAACATAACTCTTCACTCTAACCAAATCATTGCCATCTCCATAGACAGAATATCAGATTCCAGCTGCTAAGTCAAAAAGAAACTGATGGTACCATGTGGCTTAAAAAGAAAATAAACAAATTAAAAGCATTTTCTCTATTTCAGTATGGTCCTTGTTGTTTCCAGGAGAGAAAAGTGGAACAAATTCCACCCCCGTTGTCTACCACTGTGATTTTATTGCAGGCATCTTTATCCTGTTTGATTAAATGTCACTGTTAACATCTCAACTGATGAAGGTGGGCTTGGAGAGTGAAAATCACTAAGCGAGCTTCCAAAATAAGATCAAACCAGCATTTGCTAAGCCTTTTCAATGGCACTTTTAATCCCTGATTTGTGGCGGGTGGCCTGACTGGGAAGCCCGTGTGCACTTGACACACCCCTTGCAATGACGGTGCCCCAAGAACAGGTGATGAGGCCCCTGGCTGAGGAAGTCAATGAACCTTTGTTTTAGCTCTTTGCTCATACCTGATGTAATGGAAAGCTTTTACAAAACAATGCATAGGGTTAGAGCAGACAAGAAGGAATTAATGGATTAAACAAAAGAGAGAGAGATGCTGTGTTTGCTGAAAGGTGCTTTATGGTACTACTAACATTATAGTCGACCATTACTGTGTCAGAAATACATATCTACCCAATGAGTGAATTATGTAAGGCTATTTCCTCATCATAAATGAGGTAAGTGCTTCACATTCCCTTTACAAAATTAACTTCTTGTCAGTTTTAATTCTGAGAACTGCCAAACTTTCATGAAAGCCAGATGAAAAGAGAAATTATTTTAATGTCACTAAAAACTTTCCATATGTCATTTCTGGACTGCTGGTAAGAACTGTTTTTTAAAGACTCCGCTGCCAGCGGCAAACTAAAGAAGAAAACCACCTTAGCATTCATCTTCCGCAATAATCAAATGTTTAAGATACACAGGTCTCATCTAAGCACATTCTTCTTGCTTCAGTATTTCACAGAGACATTAACAGGTTGCTAAACAATTGAAGCAGGTATTTTCTAGCCAAAACTTCCCTGTCACCTGTGATGACGTGAGTATTCAGTTCATCCCTAGCAGACATAGAGAACAATCATTCTCTGTCCTCTTTTTCAACAAACTTTTGCATGTTAGAATATTTGAATTTTAGCTCCATGCTCCTCTTTTCCATTTTAAACAACCCAGTACCTTTAGTCCTTACTCACAGGTCAGATTTTTTTATTAGTGTTGTCATTTCCTCAAAGCTCTCTCATTTTGTCTGTGTCTGCCTTGAAAGATGATGACTACAGCTTGAAACCGTCCTGCAGCTGGGGCTTTCCCAGCACCAAGTGAAGCAATGCATAGCTCCGTGTCATCTGTGCGAAACTCAGGATTGTATTTCCCTTCTATGCAACAGTAATACATTGCCAATTCAAATATCTTTTTCTGAAGCACAGTGTACCAGTTTCACCCTCTGAAATTGTGCACTGTGTCCATTTCTGCTTTCAGTATGAACTTCCAGAAGTTACTGTGCTATACTTTTGCCTTTACTACCCCCTTCCTGTAAGTCCCAACAGCAGGCTAATTTATTGCAGACGTCAGGAAATGTTTCAATGTTTTTAAAGTAAATGTAATTTGGGAGGCCTGCAATCAGCCTGGATAAACAGTGGTTAAGCAATTAACCTCAGCACCTTGAAATATTATCCCTGACATGATTGCACGCTCAAAATTGTATGAAATACCAAGAATCAGTGCCATGGTATCATACCCCAGTGGCTGGGATGGGTGGTACCAAGACGTGTCTTCCTTTTGGTGTGATAGTTGGCCAAGTCTATAGTGTCTCCATACATGACATTACAAACAAGGTACAGAGCTGTGCCCCCTTTGCAGTTCACATTATTTTGCACCTTCTTTCTACATTTACAACTGATATCATAAAAGGATCTGCTGCCAAAGTGCTGGACAGCCATTTCTGTGGAAGTCCTCAGCACAGGCTTTCAGGAACTCTGAGTCTTGAACTGAATGGCTGCCAGCTTGATATTTATAGAGAAAGATGCCAGCTTCACTGAGGGACATGATATGAATTCTGGCTCTCTGGGCAAAATGTGCTGTGTGGGATTTGAAGAAAGTGTCACCTTTTTTGGCTGGCTTATTTCTACTCACAGTTAATAAGCTCACTCAACAACAGGATCACTTCTTACGATGCTGCTGCCAAGACCATTTGTCTCTCAGTCTGTGTGTCTGGATATATGTTTGCGTGTATGTAAATCTATGTATGATGCCAAGTAAGCGGCAGGTCTCAGAACTCCAGAATATTAGGGTTTTTCCTTTCTGCCATCTCTGGCTCTAACTGACATCCAGGCAGCTGGATGTGTTTCCAACGCAAACACAGTCCCATTTGTTTCTCAGCTTTCCCTCTGTGACTCTGTTCAATAGCAGCCAATAACCAGCGTGCTGTCAGGAGGACCACGTGCTTTCCCTGTCGCAGCATGGCCCCCGATCCTTTCCCTATGAAGAATTTCTTCGTGGTAGCAATGACAGTGTCTTCATGTGTTCACACGGTACTGACACGAGGAAACTCCTGTCTGGTTGTCCAAGCTACTACAGGTTTTGAATCTTAATTGAAATCCAGAGCATTAACTTTGCTTGTGCCATTTGCTCCAGCATGGGGAATCGCCATGTTGGTTTTTTTTTTCCTATGACCTCTTCATTAGGGGTGCGTGCCTTTATTCTTTAGCCTTCTTTTCTCCTTGTATCATGGATTGCCTATTACACACATTTTGTAATAGCTTTAATAATTCTGCAGGAGCTACTGTGAGCTGGACAACTACCACTGCTTTGCAAAGTCCAGTGGTTTCATCATAAATTAATTGTAGCGTTTGTAGTGTCAGAGTTTCTTATCTTAGTTTCCAGGTATGGTTTTGTCTCTTCTTAGGGCTTCAACGAACTCCTCCAAATTAAAGGATTGTAATGTACTTCACTTTCTCTTACTAAAATTATGACTTTTGCAATTTTCATTTTCACATGTAGTGCAGTCCATCCTTTTTTGTAAGACAGTTTCATAAACAGCCTAAGTTAATCTCCGTTAATTAGAAAACGTATCTCCATAAAGAAGTCATAAAAGCCTCAAGCACCGCGTTGTCAGATGTGCTCCCAGGAGGCTGCAGCACCCAAATGCCCGGCTTCCCGGATTTCTAGACTCTTCCTTCCCTGGGCATGCTTTGAAATTACTACAAACTTTATGTGTTGCAGATTCTGAACATTTCAGATTCTTGTTAGTGAATATTTTTTAATGTTCCAAATTATCAAAATTTTATCCTTGGAATGAGGATTTGCTGTGTAGCTCAGTGTGACTATGTGCTTGTAGTACCTATAAGGCTGGGCTCTACAGAACTCATTAAATCCCAGAGATGGCTACCGGACTAATTGCTTAAGTGGATGCATTTCAAAGCATGTGTTGTTGGCTCTTCTTTAAAAGACTGAGGATCACAGAAATCAGAAGTCACTGTACTGCACAAAACCAGTTAATTGAAACATTTGCAAGCTTATTATTAGAGATTATATATTAAGATTTAAGTTCCATGACTGGCAGCAGAGCTGGAGAACAAAGTCCTTTGATTTGGCACAAAATGCCCACAGCATGAATAGCAGCCACTCGCCATTCGATGCATCTCTGCTGTGTCTCAAGCCTGACCCAAAAGCTCACAGTCAAGGAATAATCCCAGTTTCATTCTTGTCTTTCCCATTGTTTCGTTCAAAAGAAGTGGACACCTTCTGAGCAAAGGAGACACCCTTGGACTGAAAACATTGCATTGTTTTGCAAAGACTGTCGAACAACCTCAAACATGTAACTGCTTCCAGGGATAATCAGCTAGAGTTGTATTTGAACTTGTTAGAACTACAACTCAGTAATCAGTTCTACATCCTTCAAGACCTACCCTTCCTGTAAATGTTTTGCCACCTTTGCTTCTGACAACCTATATGATTTTTATTTGGCATAATTCAGATAATCAAGGCAATGCAATACTAAAATGAACTGTACATTCAGATTTTTAGATCAAAATCAGTCAACAAAAGAAGTTATTAAACATCCTCTACAGAAAATTAGTTATTGAATGAATACTGCATGCAGGAAATTCAGTCTCAGTCCAAGTAGATACGGCTGATCTATTTCCATTGCCCAAAGTCAAAAACAAGGGAGCTCAAACAAAAAACCAAATGTCTGAAAAATTCATTGCTGTTTTAGCTCTTTGAGGTATTTAGTAACACAGGTAAGAAGATAAGAACTTTAGTAACACCCATAAAAGTTTAGTTGGAAGAGGCTTTTTAGAACATGTATTAAAACATCAAATATAAGCAATTTTGATGTATTTTATTGATTTAGGTCTCTTCTGTAAGGTAAGAAAGAAGTATCTCTGTTGCATCCTGTGAAGAAACAGACTTGGTATCAGTGCCAAAGACTTGAATTAGTCTATTTTTTTTTCCAAGTCCAGTATCTTAACCTTTTCAGTTAAGGTTAAAGTAGCTTGCAGCTCACAGACAGCTAGTTCAGAGAAACACTAAAGCAGCTTATTGGAGTGTTGACCAAGATCAACCATTCCTCCCCTCTACTTCCATCTTGCCTGCCATATCAGAAAATACTATTTACTGTGGCATGTAGGTGCGAAAGGGTAAGGGTTACTAGCTGATCATCAAGCTGTATTTTAATCAGGAAACACTAAAACTGAGAAAGCAAATCATGGCTCTCCAGGAATATGAAAGAATAACTCTGCATCAGTCCAAACTACAGGTGGACATTCTTCTTTCCCATTTTCATGTGAGCTGCTGAAAGTGTATTTGCAGCGCTCAATGCTTTTCCAAGACCCTGGTGCAGCCTACTGTAGCTCTCCAAGAGATGAACAGCAGCAACCACAACCTTCTTACTCTTTAGCAGAAGATTATAGTTTCTGTGGTTTGTGTGTCCAGACCCTCAACTAAGATGAACTGGCACAGATCAACCAACGCACAGTCCAGTTTACATTGCACCAGCTGAGAATCTGCACCTGAATAATGGACTCATATTGTTCTGCCAAAAGTGCAGCTGAAGCATTGATGCTGTTGGCGTGGCTGATCCACTCCTTGCTTTTGCTGACCAGGCTACTGCTTTAATCTGTTCATACAGAGGGATATTTATAAACAGGTTTGACATACATTTCTAAAGCACAAGAGAAACTTGTCATTCCGATGACCTTCCAGGGGTTGATTAAAAGAAGTAAACCAGCTGGATGTGTTTGACTGTGCTTTGTCTCTTAGGCAACTAAGAGAGGTGCGGGCAGGGAAAGGGAGCGAAGTGCTGAGGAAATAAAGTAGCTGAGAACAAGTGGATGCCATAAATACCGCTCAGTTTGACTAGAATATCAGCACCTGCTGTATTTTTCAAAAAGGATATTTGTAGGATTTTTACTCCCACAGGAAGGAACAGTGTTGCTAGACAGAGAATGCTGAATCCACACTGATGATACATTTTTTTCTCTATGAATTTTGGCATTACATGCAGAGTTAATACCAGAAATCCCATTGTTGTATACTTTTTAATCCATCACACTCAAGGCTTTAATTTATACACACAATGCAATTTGTATACACTAAAGACTGGTAATCAGCAGGGTTGCATTTGGTCTCCAAAGTGTGTAATGTGGAGAGACAGCTAAGTCTAACAAATCACAGCAAAGGAGCAGAGCCTCGGAGATCCACTTCTTCTCCCAGGATCTACTTCACCTTAGCACAAGAGCTTGGTTAAAGCGCCTCTAACATTGCCAAGACTACTTCCTTGCCTTTGAAATTAGGGGAGTATATCAATCCTGATTTTTGTTGCCCTTTCTCTCTATATTTATCCAATTTTCCCTACTTTCATGGGCATTCTGACCCACTTTGTTCCCCAAACAGGCTTATCAGCTTGATCCAGTCATGCTAATCACTAATGCAGATTTGATTGTCACAGTTTTATCTGGAATTTCTTGGCCTTATTTGTCCTGCTCTTAAAACAAAACTAAACTAAACTAAATTAAACTAAACTAAAACTATAGATTTGAGTCATCATCCAATTATTCAGTTTTGGGGGATGTTTGTGCAGTAAATCTAGGTCCCCAGACTCACAACTCTCAGTGAGGTTTGTGCTCCGAAAGCAAGTCAGACTACCTGAAACTAAGCTGATTCCATTGTTGAATTTTTTGGATGTTCTGCACAAGTCACAGGGTAGATCTAAGAACAATGATTAGAAATCTCAGATCATGCGCCCAAGGTTCAGGACAGTTTGTAGCTGCTGAAGTCAACGCTTTGCCAGTGGAACACAGAGCTTCTCAATCTCAACACTGAGTTGCTAAACATAGCAAGGCTCGTGGTTTAAGAAATGCAATATTGTTGCCTGTGAGCTTTAATGGCGTTCTAATTAGATGTACACAGTGGAGATTAGAAGGGGACTTGTTGTCTGCTACTACTGGTTGTTTTTTTATTCATAAATGAAGTTTTAAAAACATTTCTTCATACTAACCTTAATTAAACCTCTGCTTCTCCTTTTTGTCAAGGGTAATTTCAAAGTACATCAAAACTCTCTTCACCCAGGTCTTTAAGACTGCATTACTGTGAAACCCCAGCAAGCAGCCAGGTCCATAGCATGCTGTTCCAAAATATCCATGCTTTTAAAAATGTGTCTTCAGAGAAACAACTTGAGCTGCTTTGAGAACTAGTATTGCTGGAGCCATGATTAGCAATGATCTGAAAAGCTGCTCTGACCAGTGGCTGAGCAGAGGAGAACACAGCAGAGCCCCAGGCGCCTGAAGCAGCATAACTTGTTTTCTCTCATTCTCAGCAGCACTCACCGTAATTTTTGAGCCCATTAGTCATTGCAGCCGAATTTGACTGACAGTAGATATGTCACAGATAATTCTGTTTCTGAAGGTTTCAAACACCGCCCAACAATGTTCAGGTAGACAAGGGAGAGCCAGCTCCTTGTTTCCCAGCTGAGGAAATAGCTGTCCTGAGCGCATCTCTTACTAGAAATCAGAGAATCCCTCTGGGAGGGAAGCTCTTTAAGTACCTCATTTCCAGCAAAAAGATTCAGGAAGGTCTACGCTGCTTTGAACACTGAAGTCAATCAGCCACAAGGAACAAATCCATAGGAAATCAGGCATAATTGGGACTAGAGCTCAAAGGTCAATGAACACAGCAGAATGAAGCATTATTTAAATATGAAGAAGATGAATTCAGTTTCATGCCAGGGAAGTACTGAAAGAACCTAAGTAAATATCTAAATGCGTAATCATCTATCTTAACTCATGTCAAACAAAAGCTTTGTCAATAGTTACAGTCACGACACATTGCTTTGAAAAACAATGGTTTTCAAATCGAAAGCGCTCCTTTTATTTTACCTCCTTCATGACCTCCCCTTAACAATCCCCCACACAACCTGTCCGTACTGCAGGAAAAGGGCCAGATAAAAGTGAATAGTTCCACCTCAGCATTTGAAGGACTAGCAAATACTAATGCAGAGGAGACCCAGCCCTGTTTTGTGTGTACGTGCCATTTTCTTCTTCTGCTATGTACCACAAACTAAGAATTCACTCCTCTCCTATGACAAGTGACAAAGCTTGGCTATATTTAAAACTAACAAGTACATTCCTACGACTTATTTTTTCAAAGCCTCCCAACATCTTTCAGTCAGTGCTCTGCTTCATAGAAATATGTGAACCATACTGTTCCTCCTATGGAACATTTCCCTGTTCTGCTGCTCCAGAGCTCCAGAGAATTTTGCAGGATAAGGATAAAAAGTACAGTATGATAACCCCTCCCTTTGGGCATCTGGTAAGGGATTCCAGTTCCCAGGCTGATATGTGTTTCCCAGATCATAAATACAGGAGGCAGAAGCCTCCCTCCAACCGGAGGTGCAGCTTTTCATGACTCTTCCTCTGTCTCACAGCACAGACAATGCCAGTTGAGCAACCAGGCTGTCCTTGAAGGTCAGAAACACAAACAGCTTGCTCCTTCTCATCACCCAAAATAAGTTCTGATGGTAATTTCTGGAGTAGGAGAAAGGCAAGCGAAGATACCCAGGCACACATGAGAAGTCATGGCTGATTTGTTCCATTGTTGTGTTCAATGGTATTAGACAACACATTCAGGGAGCTCCAAAAGAACCATATCATCAAAGCTGCAAGCAAAGGAGGCTCAGAAGTGGGAAGCATCAGACATGAGATCCAAGCCCTAGGACTGAAAGCCTTCTGCTTGTAGTTGGTTCTTTAAAGAGCAAAAGTAAGATGTATAATGCTGGTCCCAAGAGTATATAAAGAAGAAGGGAAATATCATTTGAGAAGCAGGAAGTTAATGGCAAAAAGCAGACATCATTTTAAGACTTGTTTATGCTGAGGGAGCACAGGGCAGCCCATAGGCAAATAAAAGGAATTAAAAAGTTGTGGTGTCCTAAATATGGGGGGGGGGGTGGGGAGGGAAATCAGCATACAGGATTTGTTTCAAAGCCACTGAAATCTACGGGAAGAATTGCATTATGTTTAAGAGATGCAGATCCAGTTTCAATGAAATTCATTTTCTACAGACATCACATCACCGAATAGATGTTTGTCTGTTTTAAAAGTGTAAAAATATTAAGCTGCGTTTAACCTTTTGCTAGATAACTCATCACAATGCTGAAATAAACAGGTCTGAAGATCAGTTGCTTCTGCTGAACACAAGGGGAGTTTTGCCATAGATTGCGAGAGATGATGGGCTGTCCCTCAGTGCAAGCTAGAGAAAAGAATGTAAATCAGCTGGAGCGGTGTTTGTGGAACATGGTGCTGGTTTTAGTGATGGCTTTTTCCATGCACCAAGCATGAGATCACGTACAAGGCTGTATTTACATGGTGATGTAATTTTACAGCAGAAGCTGGGAAAACAAGGAGGGTAGATCATGTCCAGCATGATTAATGCCAAGCTTTCCACAACCATGTAGCCTCCCTCCCATGTCATCCATCTGTTGGCAGGATGAAAGGAAGAAGCAGGACAACCCTGCCCTCAGCTTCTAGACGACCTTATGCTTTGGCTGCAAAATCAACTCATAACTCAAAAAGCAACCTCCACCGGGCAGCCAGTTTTCAAGCCAAACAGCATATGTGCTTAATTGGATGCTTACAAAATTACCTTTTGTTTTATACAAATGTCCTGCCAACAAAAGAACAAACCAGGGACGTCTAATGGAGTTAGCAATATGGCACTATTTATGTTGTGATCACAAGAGATGGGATACTCAAATACAATTATTTTCCAAGTAATGTTTTATGGTAATGTGGTTTACAAACTGTTACACCCACTCATCTTTGGATGATGGGCTCTTTTGAGCTAGAATCTTACATTTTTTTCCTTAAAAGGAATGCTGTGCCATTGAGATGTAAAGACTTGAAAATTAAATTTGTGGGCCTCATTTAAATACAGGATGTTATTAATCATAAATAAATAAACTTATTACAGAATTGTTTGATTAACCAGTGAAAATGTATGCACATATTCTGGAAAATCTGATTAAGTTTAGTCTATGGTTGATTTCTAACAAGGCAGGCACAGACCTCTGTATGAACAACATTAATGTAAGATCATAACTGTTGTGCCAGTTCACCTACATCCATTTTGGGTCGATTGAAATTAAACTGGTACAGCTTCTGAAACTTTGCTACTTTCATCAAAACTGTTATAAGAAGCTGAGTCAACTAACTACAAGCAATAGCAAGTCCAGCTATAAACCATGTGTGCCTTATATCTACAAATTAAGTGAACTGACAAAACAGCTTTCATAACAGTATTTTCAATGACAGTGAACTTGGATCTAACAATCAAAAAGTGGCTGAGTGTGCATTAAAGGGACAGCATTCAGCTGTCACCATTAGAAGAATGGTTTGAGACACCTTTTCTCCTTGCATGTATCCTGCAGTACATAAAGTTCCTTGCTAATTTATATAGTGGATCAGCCTTCAAATGATGCATCATCATCCTTTTCTGGAAAACTGCCTTAGTCTCAAATAAGCCAAGAGTGGAATTTGGAGAAGCCAAAATTTCACATGCATTTATAGTGAGGCAGTCACTAAGCAGTAAAGCAAAACATTCTTCACTTAAAAGGCAAGGCATCTCAGGTGATTTCTAGCTGGCCTTTTAAGACATTAAAATTGAAATAATACCTGCTGGAACACTCAATTTTAAAGCCAGTTGTACCCTAGGACTGGTGCTAGGAATGTACACGTATCCCCTTGTCTCGTGGTTTTTACTTCAGGACTGTTGTCTAACAAAACAGACATATTGATAAGCTCTAGACACAATGAATCATCGATGACAAATGCTTTATGTGACAGCTAGTAAGTGTGTGTAACCAATTGATTCTACTACACCACAACTTGTCTTTCACCTTTCACAATTCTGTTCAGGTCAGTCAGTGTGTATGCACCTCAGTGTCTTCTCAACATGCGCTTGGAAGAAAATAATCTACAAAGACTTTTGCTTATAGTCATTCTCCATTCCATACCTCCTCTGCAACACCTCTTAGGCAGATCACCTCACATAATTAACTCACTGGCAGCCCCCATCCTCCAGAAGAGTTTTATTTTCCAACCACTATAGCAATCCTCTGGACAAACCCTTTACCTGGCAGGTTTTATTAGGAGGAGGTGGACTATACCTTCAGGTGATGATGTGGTGTTTGATGCACAGCTTTGGTCTACTTGCAAGGTAAATGCTGATGCAATGAATGGGTACTCATTGGTTCTTGAGCTGGGCAGGTCCTCTCCATCCCTAGATGGTTTTCCTCAGTAGTGAATGCAAAGAGAAGTCCAGCTTTCCTCCCAGGAGTCAGTAATTAGGACATAAGTAGGATACAGGTTTGTGGTTTGGTGGTGGGTTTTTTGTGTGTTGTTTTTTTTGTTTTGTTGTTGCTGGTTTTGTTTGTTTGTTTAAGAAGCCAGAACAGTACAACATAAGTTTCTCTGCCTCATCATCATATTGCAGCCCTTTATTACCCGTTTCCCTCTCTACCCTGCTATGCCTGACAAGACTGGAGCACCTACAGAGATGGACAACCCAATGCACAACTGCCATCCTCTCAGAAATGGAGTGTGCATTGAGTCAGCTGAGACTAGTAACAAGCAAAGCCACATCTTTTGTGGTGGGACAAATAAAGGACTTTCTGCTTTCTACAACTGAAATACCATGTTTCCTCAAGAACACTGTAGTTCTCTGGACAAACTGAGGAATCTAGGCAACAAGCAACTTAAATACTCCAGTTTTCATAGAATGGTTTGGGTTGGAAGGGACCCTAAAGATCATCTGGTTCCAACCCCCTGCCATGGGCATGGACATCTTCAACTAAACCAGGTTGCCCAAAGCCCCGTCCAGCCCGGCCTTGAACACTTCCAGGGATGGAGCATCCATAACCCACCTGGGGAGCCTGTTCTGGTGCCTCACCATCCTTATGGTGAAGAATTCTTCCTTACATGTAATCTAAATCTACCCTCTTTCAGTTTAAAGCTGTTACCCTTGTCCTAGCACTACAAGCCCTTGTAAAAAGTCCCTCTTCAGCTTTCTTGTAGGCCTCTTTTAGAAGCCCTCTCTTCTCCAGGCTGGACAACCCCAACTCTCTCAGCCTTTCTTCATAGGAGAGGTGCCCCAGCCCTCTTATCATCATGGCCTCCTCTGGACTGGCTCCACTGTGCTTGCCTTTGGCCAACTATTAATAATTCATTAAATTCTTACATGAACACATATGCAGATGCAGAAAAGCCCAACGCCCAGAAAGGGGCCAAGGATGAAGTGGTGCCTCAGAGCACATTCTCGAGCGCTCCAGTACCTGTGTGCGTCTTGCACAGAGAGCCCTTACACAGCTCCTTAGTGTGTTCGCAGTCAACTCCTCCACATGCAGTGCTACATGGGACACAGCTCCTTAGCTGGCATTTTCTCAGAGAAACAGTAAGATTTGAACTTCAGTTTGAGATGCTGGAAAACACGGGTATAAACAATTAAAGAAAAATTCCATTCATAACTTTTATTATAAACATATAGATGAAATATTAACATAGGAAAAAGGTGACATTACTAACTAGGCTTTTAAAAGGCTAGGTGTCCTAAAACAGCCCAGAAAGCTCATTTTACACACTATCCAATGTGTTGGAAAGTTCTGTAGAACCACTTTCATGGTAATCAAATCCTCCAAAACCCTGAGGATATTCCCTGTCCTCTATATCAAATGCAGCAGCATTCTGCATAAGGAAAACAGTTAGTTTGCACTTTTGCTTACTTCAATTCAGCTACAATGAATAAAAAAATCCACATATTCAAGTAAAGATACACAAAGCCTATCAGCTCAATCCAGTTCTTTTTTTCATTTTACCCAACAAGCCAGGCTCATCCCATGTGCTGGAACTGGCTGGAAGTTAACGCTGTCAGTCAAGATCCTTGGGGCCAACTGGGAGCTTTGCAAAGGGTGCCAGTAAGAGCTAGAACTGATGTTCATTCTCTGAGTAACATGCAACTTTCATTTCTTTTATAAAACCTGGTCAAAAAGCAGAATGCACAGAAGAGCCTAGGAAAATCCTTTTGTTTGCCCATTTTCAAAATATTACATTTCGACAACAAAAAATCTGGATGTTTGAAGTTTTAAAAGCTTTGATGAACAGCTGATTAAAAAAGAATATCTAAGAGATTCCACTTTTTCTTGACCTTTCGTCAAAGTCAAAAAAGTTAAAAAAGATACTCTGAGCTCTATGCATAAATACAATGTGCTTTTCTGTTAGTGTTTTCTCTGCTCCCCACTGTTCCTATACCTTTCAGCAGTGAATGCTCTCACTACCACTCTAGTTCATGTCAGATGTTTGAATGGGATCCAAGTTATAAAAAAGAGAAAATTATTCAGCATCTGTGCAAACACGTATATTTGTACAGTCCAGACAGCCAACAGTAAACGTGTAAGCAGTGGATTTAATTGAATATATATTTTTAACTCCAGTAGTTAAATTTGTGCAAGGAGGTCTCTGCTTTTAGATGTATATATTATCAATTATATACACAGTATTTTCCCACCTTAAAAATAACTACGAATGAACCCCTGAAAATATGGGGACTAATAGTAAAAATAATCTTAGAATTTTGTAGGAAAAATAGTATTTGCAATAAAAATATGGTAATTTCTTCTTGCTAGAAACAAGTAACAAAAATATACTCCCACACATAATTTTTCAGCATCCTAGACATGTAACAAATGCTTCTGCAGTAGTAGCCCATCTTTGTTTAAAAACAAAGTTTGAGTCCCTTACTATGCTGCATCTTAATTAGCATCAAAAAGCACTTATGTCAGTAAATATTTGCTTACTCCTTTGTAAATGTTAGTTTAGCTTTTAGCAATGTAAGCAAATGCTAAAGCATTGTTGATTAGATAGGAAGTAGTTTACGTATAAGAATTCTATATAAGTAATTTATCTAAAAATATTTGCCCTGATCCTAAGCAGGGCCGTTGCCTCTGTATTATTCCATTGATTCCAATCAGAATTCACTCAAACAGAGCGAGTCTGGAGGGTCCCACTTGCAAAGTTCACAGTTATTCAGAAAAACTCTTTTCTTTCCATCTCTCTGTTCAAAGAGAAAGATGGGGAAAAACCAGGTTACAGGCAGGTCAGGGTACTGAAAAAGCCTGCATCAGACATGGAGGTGAGAAAAGCCACTGAATACTGCCTTACTGCATGGTTCCCTTCATGCCTCCTCCTACAGCCACAGCCTTCCCACATGTTACTCTGATCAAATGGTGTCAACAGGGGTGCAGCCCCCGAGGCTCAGAGGTACCTGGGATCCAGCCACTGGCCGGACTGGTTCCCATGGACTTTGGAGTCTGCCCAAGACAAGATCGCAGATGAGGATAATGTCAGCGACTAGTGAATGAGATGCTGATTATTCAAGCTGCTTCTCTCCAAGAGTGGATTTCTGTGCTTTTATGGTGCCTAAAAGGGTTAAAAATGTATTTTTCAAGGTCGATTTTTTTAAAAGCAAATGAGTACTTTCCCCAGTTCCTATGTCATCTTCTTAATAGCATTTACCCAGCATTTCGCTTGGTGAAACTGCATTTTCCCAGTTACTATGAAGGTGTGATGCAGTGGAGACCTTCTGAAGAACTTGTGTAGACAATTTTTTTTTCATTTATACTATTTTAAACAGTGTAGGAATATCTTTCTAGAAAAGTCAGTTCTGAGTTTCATCTGCAGTCTTCAAGATGGACCAATGCTGTACCATTTAACAACAACTTTTTCAGGGTTGGCAATAGTATCTTTCCACTGCTCTACTGCTTCACTGTTACTGCTATCAGGACTTATACAGATCTGCAGGAAGAAACAAAAAGAAAAATAAAATTGAGTTATTGATATAACACAGAAGTCCAGCCTTTATTAGGTCCAAATAAACACTATGGAAGTGTAGAATGAGATACAATGTGTAGACTGCGACCAAAGCACAATAGCAACAAATACAGTTCTGTTAAGACTAACATATTTTGGCTTTCAGCTGGGAACACGTGGAGTCTGGGTTTAAATTTAGCTTCTAAATAAATAGTTTAGAGAACTCACTACATACTAATGTTTCTCTACTTAATGTTTTAAGTTGAGCATTCCTTGCTCTGTTTAAACGCACGTGCTGGGGTCAGGGGTGCATGAGGGCCAGCGATGGCTCTTTGCAGTCAAACCCCAGTTGGCTCCAAGCCACCTGGCATCCGCAAGCTCACTGTCCAGCCTTTCCGTGGGCGTTTAAAATCACACACTCCAACAGACAGGGCCAAACTTGCATTCCACAGAGGTTATACCATGCCCATACCACACATGGTCATGGAGAACGAGCCCGTTTCTTCTCAGTGTTCAGTTACTGGATAGTGGCCATTAAATGGGGAAATGAGGTACAAGTAGGAAGTTTCCCTCCTGAACATTAGCAGCAACCTCCATTGCCTAAATAATTCTGCTTATGTAAGTACGTATCATTATTTACAGGACTCTATTTCCTCAAGTCTTCCAAGAATGAATCCTTCCAGTGCTTCTCAGAAACCTTCACCATGAAGTGCATTCAGCCGACACTGCTGAGGCCCGAGCCCTCCACAAGTGAGGATAATGTCTCCCTGAATACCACAGACAGCTGATGTTCCATCCACTGAGACTCAACATACATCTTACTCATGATTAAAGACATGTCTGTAAAAGCAGCCTAATCTAAGTATTGTCTGCTTAGAAAGGCATCCAATTAAACATCATTCTCTGAAGAACAAAGTTAATAGATCCAGCTATATTCATCTTTTTCCAACTACCCAGCCAATTGCTCAAAGTACGTTTTTCCTTTATGTCTTCATGTGTTATGTGGCAATGTCTGCCTGCATAAGCTGAAATAACCTTTTCCAAATAACCTCTGATGAGCAGAAGTAGCTCATTTCCTCTCCCTAAAAATAATATCCATGATTAAATGTAACTCGTCAGATTGAGATCACCTCACATATTGCTAAGTGACTGCAAAATCATACCCAGTTATTTTTGCCCCAAGGTAGCACATCTAAAAAGAGCAATTTTTTTCTTTTCCTATTCCAAATCCAATGCCACCAACAGGTATCACAGAAAAATGGAACACATGTGACATGAGGCTCCATAAAAAGAAGGAACTTCAACTAACTCTTGCTGGCACATCATTTCTATAGCACATCTGCATCTTCTTTAGCTGCACATTTTTAGCAGGCACAAGAAACATCACCAGAATGGGACAGTACCATCCTCTGTACCTAAGGACAGCAAAACCCTTCATCTGACAAGGGACATTACAGTTGAGGTCTCAAAATAAATTCTACATTGTTAATTTATGCACATATTAAAATCGTGCTACTAAATCTAGCTGGGTCAGGGAAAGCAAGGAGCATTAAGAACAGCTATGGCTCACTATACCAACAAGAAAAGGAGAGAAAGAAGGG
Organism: Nesoenas mayeri; assembly: GCF_963082525.1. NCBI lineage: Eukaryota > Metazoa > Chordata > Aves > Columbiformes > Columbidae > Nesoenas > Nesoenas mayeri. The sequence goes on along the minus strand of NC_137548.1, from coordinate 17,773,034 downwards.
ACAGGATGACGGTCAATTAGAACAACAAGGGGAAGAGGAGAGAGAATAAGAAGAGACCAGACTACCAAGTTTGATGCTGGTTAAATATGATGACACAAATGCTCTCAAAGAGATACTACTGAATTTCTAGCTGAAAAAAAAAAATTACATTTGTTCAGCCATGTTATCACTTGATCATACACATTTAGAGCATTGATTTCAGCACTGTTATACCCAGGAAGGCAGTCTGATATTGTAACTGTTGACTCTTCCTTTTACACGCACCAGTGTGTAAGTGTATTGGTATGCTAAGCCAACACATCCCCTTTCTGTGCAGTACGTTGTACGCTGCAGAGCTCCTGTGAGTGCTGATTTTTCTTTAGAAAGCCTAGAGGCCAGGAGGAAACTGTATGTCTGTCTGTAGGAAGGAATCTTTCACATAGTAATACTCCACACAAAAATTACTTAAGGTTTACTTTTTAAAAGAAAAATCATATGTCAACTCCCATTCTGATGTTAGTGCATGTTTAAGAGCCAAAACTGTTCTGTCTTGGGTTACAACCAGAAGAGTTTATTAGAATTTACCATTTTGCTACATGCCACCTTATTTAAAATATTTTAAAACTCATACCAAGAAACCTGTGGAACTGGATTTTAAGTAAAGGATATCATGCTAGTTAGCAGAAACCAACCTGTCCTAGGAAGTGTTTTCTTCTCACTGAGCTTCTGCTGTAGAGTTTGATGAGAAAGCTAATTCCATGTTCAGCTTGGCTAACGGGAAAAATCATCATTTCTCCCCACTTCACTTGGCCATTAGTGGATTTCAGAAGTCGAGTCTTCTTCTTGCAGATCAGCCCTTCTGTACTAAACATTCCAACTTTCACAAAGAAACCTAGCACAAAAGGGAGGGAAAAAGGCAGAGCACACCAAGGGTTACTCACAAACAAATCCCAAGAGGAACTGACAAGATCCACATGTGTGGTTCAAATTGCAACAATTTCCCAAAAGTCTGGCCAAAAGAACTGTACAATAGCTATCCTGACTAGTCACACAGAGTACATTCAATAATATTGAATTGATTAACACAGTATCCAAACAGCAAGTGCAAGCTAATGCCCTTGTATGTCAGGATTAATATTGGGATAAAAATCTTCCAAAATACATAAACACGTAGCTTCAAACCAAACAAAATGTAATCAAGCAAGACATCTGTGGAAACAAGCCTTGGCAATGAAAAGCTACTGCACAATATGTTAGTCTGAGGTTTGTAAGGAATGTTATGAATTGCCAACCCATTTAAGCAGCAATTTACCTGTTACAAATGCTTTTAGACAGGAGGCATGAAACAGCTGATGTAACTTACTTGAACACAGCGGTGTAGATGAAACGGGAAGGTTTTGTGCTTCAAGAATCTGTAACTGAATCCTCCTGTTTATTGCTTGAAAACAAGTTCCTATTTGAAGTTCTGCGCGCCACACCTACGAGCAGAAGAATGTTGCTATAACATCTGGATTAAGTTGCTTATAAACTCAGGAAACACAGGAATTCTGTCATATATTGGGCTCCCACATTTCTATCTGGGATTTCCTGAACAGAAATACAAGCATGTGTTGTATACACAACCTGCAGATACACAGTAAGTCAGTGCATCTTGCACTTGTTATAGCCGCAGTACATGTGCTCCACTGATGGCTTATGTGCGGTGCAGACGGCCCTCACGGGCCGCAGACAGAGATATGGACACATAAACAAGTCCTCACTTTTCACCTGGGAAAGATTCTGCAATGGTAGGAGCAGATACATACAGGGAAAAGCAGAGAAGCAGCTGTAGCTCTGCTAAACCTGGGTGTGGAAATGAGAGACCAGGTATGCTCCACTAACACAAAAACCTTTGGAGTTCTCCTCCCACACTTTTGAATTTTGCAATATGGAGATACAAGTGATGCTTTCCATAGACACAGGCCCTGTCACTTAATGTCATGAATGTTCAGGGTAATTGCAAGCTGCGGAGTTCCCTGTGTTATGGAAGTACTTGTGTTTTACATGCCCACACACATATACCCACCGCTCTGCCACTGAGATCTCCAATCTGAATTATTTTTCAGAGTTTTTGCTAGTTACAGAGTTGTGTTGATGCATCTTCATGACTCTCCTGTCAGATGCTGATGTACACTGAACACTCTAAGAACAGCGGGAGAAGGCCAGTGGAGACCAAGCTTTCCTGACAGCCTCCGTTTAAAAGCACTTTGCTCATCCTGGTTCCCTTCAAATTTTAACACACTCCAGTGAAGCAAAATACACCGAGCATAAGAGCAACAGGTCAGCTAAAGAGAAATCAGGTTCCAGTTCATTGAAGTGACCCAAATTCTCTTTGTAGCTCAGCTGCAAAACTTCTTTGTCACCCTGAGAGGAAGCCAGTTCCTCACCTGGGAGCTCTGGCTCTCTGTTGGCAAGTGAGGGTAGTTTGCTGCCTCAGGGGGCAGTACAGGGATCACTTCCAGCAGTGTCTGGAGGGCTCTCAGATCTAACAGTGAGGAAAGCCAACACAGAAACTATGCGATGATTCAGGAATTTACACTGGGATGAAGCAGTTTCTAAACCAGCTTCCTCTTTCACTTAAATCTTGCTGCTTTTGAAACAATATGGTTACTCTTGTTAGAACTCAAAAATGTCAAGTGTAACTTATGTTAGAAATCAAGACTATCACTCATGTTACTCAGACACACTTAGATAATTTTTTTTTTAATTGCTAATTCAAGTTTAATTTGTCAAAAATACAAATGTCTAGACACAATATGTAAAAGAAACAAAGTGAGGGTAGGAAGAAAGGAAATCCCACTGTGAAAACCACCTGCTTCTTATTACACTAATGGAAATGAACTGACTGAATTATTACCTCACAGCATGCAATCTGAACATTAAATATATAGCTCTCTCTGCAGTTTCAAGCCACTGAAGATCTTAGCACTTTTCTTCCATAACAAAAGCACATTCCATTTGCTCTGAGCTCTTGCTGTGAGTCCTAAGGATCTTCCGATGCTTTTTTGGTCGGAAAAGTCAATTACCTGGTGTCCTTTGCTGAGTGCTTCCCCAGAATGCCCCTCCCTTGAGCTCTGTGTCATGGTATGGAAGAGCTTGCTCTAGCGCTTTTCCCAGAAACGGCTCCAGTTTATGACCAGAGCAGCTATGTGCAGAGTTCAAAAGTCTGCATTTTTTCCCCATCAAAATGTCTCTCCCTGAGAAAGTGGAAAAAAAAAAAACCCAAAAACCAAACCAACTTTGTTTGTTGTTAACATTGAATTAGTACAAATTATTTTACTTTGATTTCCAGCAAGTCTTTCTAGGTGATATAACAACACACTTTCACAGTATTGGCACTTACAGGTGCTTTGGAAGGAGGAGAGATATCCAGCCAATGACTTGACTCCTCTGAGCTGAGCTCCCGCAGTGCCAAAGAACACTCGCCAATGGTTTTTTTCCTGGGAGTCTGTGTCTGGATTTTAAATACCAATCTGACAGCCTGCAGGCTTTGCAGTTTAATAGCAAATACAAAAGTTTCCATAAATTCCATGTCCTAGAAAGAAAAACAGAGGGGTAACATCACCATTGTAAGAGAGCTGCATCGAGCCAGAAATCTAGAAACCAAGGCTTCCTGGTCCCATAGCTGCTGCTCCCTGATACCATTATAGGTTGCCATGGCAAAGTGTGGTTCTACAGCCATAAGCCCCACAGACTCACCACCTCATTGCCACACCCTGGCAGGAACAAAGCTCTGGATTATTTTCACTACCTTAACGAGTTGAGGCCATCTCTTCTGGAGCTTTACAAAAGCAGACACACATTGTCGTAGCAAATTCTCCTGTGGCCTTTTGCTTCCATCTCTCCTGCTGATCTTACTTGCTTTCACCTTTGACTCACATTATGGAAGGTTTATGTTGCTTTGCCTTCCATCCCCTTAATATTTCTTTACAGCCACTATCAGGAGTCTTGTCTCATGTGAATAATTCTTACTACTTTCTGCAGAGAGGTAGCATGAACTTTGTCTCCAGCCCTAGTGAGAGGCAGTAACATCATCTACCTTCCCTGGGGTGAGTGTGCACCTGCAGGTATCCCCAGGCTTCCTCTAGTCCCCCAGCACTGTGTTGCCAAGGCCAGCAGCTCATGGTTCAGTTCCCCATGAGCATTATCTGTCCTTTAGGCTTGGCAGAAAAGGAAGGTAACAGTACAATGCCAGAGAGGATACAGGGGGAGGGAGTGGAACAAGGCTTTTCATAGGATTTTGAGAAGTTGGAAAAAAATAAAAGGATACAGTAACTCCAAACTAGGCAACTACCACAGCAAATATGGCATAGGAGTACATGTTTGGTCAATTTTAAAAATCCATTTACATTTCACTTTATTTTTTGATGAAAAAGATTTCTCAGTGTTTTCCCTGCCTCTACTTACATTGCACCCTTCCTTGGCAGAAGATTTGAACTGCACTGGCTTGGGCAGTGTGAGAATCCCCTTGACACAGATACGAGGATTTTCCCCACAGCTAGAAGGCCAGCTCAGGTCCTTGCACTGCAACATGGAAAACACAAGCAGTTTAGAAAACTTCAGACAACTTAGAAACAAGAGCCTTCTACACTGTTCTAGAATGATGCATAATTCCTGTAATATTGAATATAAATCAGAGCCAGTGTAATGATTGTGTCACTTCTGATCATTTAATAATTAATTTTCACAACCACAGGCTAAAAAGTTATTCTGTAGATTTTAATGATTTCACTATGTGGCAATTTGACAACAGATAAATAATGAAATCCCTTATATAGTATTTAACACTCAACATAGTATGAGGTTTCTGACTACTCAGAGTTCCATTGCCTAAAAATTATTTACGGTTCCTGAAAGTGTATAGAACAGTCAGTATAACAGTATCACATCAGGTAACAAAAAAGCCACAAGGAGCTAAAGGTCTTTCCAGTGCCATTATGCTTCTGCCCTGACGGAACTGCTAGATTTGAAGTCAGTTAAATGCTGCCTCCATAGTTGCTCCAATTTGCTGCCTCCAAGCTTCCACAGGAAAATTTCCAGAGCAGGACCAACCTATGACCAGTTCAGCTTTCTTATCTATAGTTCCTCACTCCACAATCAGAACATATGTATGGTACCATAAGGAGTTATATACTACTTTTTACTATGGACTGTAGCAGAACAGAGATTGCATCAGAAAAAAAAATACAGGCAAGGAACATACTTCGAATGAAGCCCAGTATTATATTTGACTGAACTTTGTTTATACTAATACTTAAAAGTAAATTTCTTTTTCTCCTAAAAGTATTCCTTAAAGTAACAGAGAGCCAAATTTAGTGAGAATTAACACTCAGTAAAATAGCCATTTAAGTAAATTATAATAAAATTATTTATATTTACTTACATGTAAAACTGTGATCCAAATCTGTTCTACGGAAGAAACATAACACAGCTTCACATTTAGTCTTCCAAGCTCCCGTTCATCACCTGATAATGTAATAGTATCTATGGAAGAAAGCCAATTAGTGTTTTTAGAAGTAATGCAGTATCTTAAAAGTTCATTCCAAGAATAAGAGAACTCATTAATAAGTGGATTGCCTATATTTAAAAACTTGCCTCAAAATAAGTTTGAAATATCTGAACACTGACATTTTAAGGACAAAATATCTGTGAAGCCCTGTAGCCTGACCTTCCACATAGCTAAAAGCCTACACGTTTACCTCAGTTACCTCTACTGAACTTAATAACTTGTGTTGTACTCAAACAACTTTTAGAAAGAAGAAAAGTATGTGCCTGAGACCCCCAGAACACATTTATAGTCTATAACTTCTCTTAATCACCGTCACTGTTAAATTTCTAAACTGGCCTGCTTTTCATCTTCCTCAGACTTCGATTCCGGCTTTGTAAACATTTTACTAGTATGCTTTTCTCCAAGTCAGAAGAGCCATTTAATATCCAGCATTTCTCTGTCATGACTGAAACTTGGTCATCACTCTCCTGTCTTCTTTTTGAGGAGACTAGGTGAAATTCTGACTTTCACCACGGAGACTTCCATGGGGACTTGATTAATTTCTGAGAGCTTATTTTGCAGAATCTCTACTTCAGCATTCATTAATAAATAAGGATACTGGGTTTGCATGCAATATTCTTGCCTAATTCTCAGTGTAATATGGGTATTGGACTCCAGCCACTTACCACTGTAAAATACTGAAAAAGGACTAGAGCTGTGAACAAGGTGCTGCATTCTATCCTAACAGAACACCTGCTATTTCTTAGTTCACTGGAGTAGTAAATGCAGGAATGCGTTTTTCAAAAGCACAAGGACTTCTTAAAGGCTCATTTGCTCAATCTCCTAATAGAAGGAAGGTTCAACCCCAAAACTCTTAATTTCAAACTGCAAAGTAATCTCCAAACTGATTTTCTGATCAGATTCACCTCAAAAAACCCCAACTCATCAACAGTAGAGCGAGCTTGATGTTTCAAGTGCAAAGGGAAGTATTTCATTACAAGGTAAACAAACAGAACTTTACCCAGACTCCTGTTACTGCCTTGTGAATCCTTCCTGGAAGAGGTACTGCTAGGTACACTGGAAAGTGAGTCGTATCTCTGGGGGCAAAAAAAAGTCACTTCATTCAGAGCAACAGATGCGAAAAGTCAGAGAGATTCTACCATCAGGCAAGACATGATGAAAACAAAACAACATGCAATTTCAAATAATTGTCTCATTCCCTACTAATCTCTTCATCCAGCAGCATGGAATTACTGTTTGACGCAAAGAGCTAATACAGGACACATATGGACAGCACAGATTTTTTGCTCCCTAATGTATGTGCAATTTCATCTCCATGTAAAAGATGATTATTAGGAAAAAAAGGGGGAAGGGGGTGCAAAAAAGCAGTGGTTTTTGCATCAATGGAAACTTCTAGTGTTCTACTTTTCAACCGATGGGAGAAATCACAAGATGACAAACCACAGTTTCTTGTCTGTCTTGTCCTGCCTAACAGCCTACTCAGGTTTCTCAACAGCCCTGTTGCGCCAGAACAGCAATAGTCAGAGGAGACACCAGGAAAGAGCTTCTTGAAGCTGGTCAAGATGTTGAACTAGTCCCTCTAGTCCTTCAAGTGCATAGTACGATGCCCTTCAGTGTTTACTTTGAAAAACAATGCAACAGGAACAGATACACCATGTAAGCTGAGTTTTCAGTATAGCTGAAGTTACAAGGGGAACGCACCTTCATGAATCGATGAGGTGGGCTTCTGAGGTCAAACATTGAACGACTCACATCAAATGATCCAGGCAAAGCACTAGGTCTTAAATCACTAACTAAAAAGACAGAGAACAACACAAATAATGTAAGCATCATTCCTTGAAAAAAAAATTAAGAAGTTTTTTTTTTTTAATTTTAAGTAGACCTACAGTAGAATTGAAAAGCAGCTAAATAACATCTATGGAAGGACATTTCACTTCATAGCTTCCAAATAAACACATTCTCTAGTTGTAAGCCCACACAAATGAAAACCATCATAGCAGTTGCTGCAACAAAACAGGTGTAGAGTTTTGCTTAGTCCATAGATGCACATAAAGAGGATCATTTTGAAACAGCTGTCAAAAAACTCTTGAGGAAGAAGGTATTTTAGAACTGTACTCTAGACACAGTTAAGTGACCTTTCTTGTGTTCAAGCTTACTAAGACAAAACTAGTGAAGCATTTACTTAGCTTGAACAAAAATGGAAAAAGAGAGGATTTACTGAAGGGAAGATGTTTGAGACAGTTTCATTAAGCCTATTTGGCTCCCACCCCCGCTGTTCACAAAACCTAGCAAAACCATATGCATTAAAGACTGCTGAAATTTTATGTGTGTTTTGTTGTCTTAACACAAAATATATGAAGTAGTCTTTTCATGTAGTCTCTACAGTGATTCAGAATTATTTTTAAAACAGGACATAGATTGAGACATTTCCCCCAGCTATAAAATAAGCACAATATACCATTCTAAATAAAACACTTTTAAAAATGCAGGCTGTTGCCAGATTCTGATTTGATAGAGAAGTGTATACTTTTCTTCGAGTCTATATGATTCCTGAATGAGTTTGCTTTAGCAGTCACTTACAGCAGGCAACACTTAGTCATCTCTTTTACTCTAACAGCATTCATTACAGGATAAATATACCAACGAACAGCACAGAAAAATTTTATCTAGGTAGACAAACACCTCCTATCTAAACTTTTACTATCTCACAGCCCTCCCCTGTTCTTAAACACACCTATGCAATGAGAAGTAGGGACATTTCTGCACCTTCAAAAGCAAACTACAAAAAAGCTGGCATATAGCATCACTGCCCATTTTGCACCCATCTGCTCCTGAATGCTTTTTAGTGCCTGTTCCTCCCTCCATATATACACTGCTCAGTCATTCCTCCACTCAAAATACTGCCTGACTTCCTTTTTCCATCTCCCTCAAACACTATTACTGGTAGCTTCAGTCTCCAGTACTGCATCCTGTTTTGGATTGGAGGCAGCTACACCAGCTTGCTTTTCCAGTTTGTGTATCTTCATGTGATGCATGCAAGCCTTGTGAAGCCCCAAAAGACAGAAAGTAACAGCGCAGCTGGAAATCAAGCAGAGCTGGTTCACAGATCAGTTCACCAACCGAGAAGTGTCTGCAGCATACAGACCAGTTTGAGAGCTGCTATAATCACACACACCTTCTGTGTACTTCTCTTGGCTTTTTTCTCTCACGTATAAACCTTGGGAAAGGGAGGAAGATAGTGAAGTAAGGGTGTGGTCCTTCTCACCTGATCCATATAATTTCCTATTATCTGATTTTGCTTGGCAGCGCCTAATCAGATCTGGCGAAACTCGATGCTCCAAATAGAACGGGTTGTACACGTCATAGCAGGGCCATCGGTACACGCCGTGCAGTTCTGCTTTCCGGTCACCGAATGAGGCTCTGGCAGATTCTGTAGAGCACATGTAAACATCAAATGCAAGAGTTCCAGACATAACACATGCCGCCTGGCTTCATAAAGCAGGCAGAGTGCCTTCGGGGCAAAGGACAAAATACTTCAATATTATCTGCTTCAGGAAAAAAAATATATATATTAAAAAAAAAGAAAAAACACATACACATTATGTCAGATTTCCACAGTGTGCTAGCAAACACTGGAATTAAATTGGCAATAAAAAGCTATGCATACTCTGTCTTGGAGTTCCACGATATATGCCTAACTAGTTAAAATACAGAAGGCTTCAAAGACAGGCAGCAAGGCAGAAATAAACAGGAAAAGCAGGGCCATGTGTATAGAAAACGTCTGACTTATTTGGCTACCTACCCCCACGACATTCCCACTCTGCTAAAGGACCCCCAGACTTTCAGGAGGGTCTTGTATGGAAACATAATATAACTTGGGACTGCAGTATCCTTGTCATCCAGTTTCCATAGGAAGTCTGTCAGTGGTAAAATCACTGGTCCAAAATGACTTGAATTGTTGGCTGAGGCACAAGTAGACAGATCTGTGAATGCTTAAATCCCAGCCCTTTACTCAGCCCATTACAGCACAGCTGCCCTATTTTTCTTTCCTTTATTTATAATCATTTCAGAAAAAAAAAAAAAAGCATGTCTTGGTCAGCAGAGCAGTAAAGAACACTGCTGTAGTGCTTTGTTTTGTCTGTCTGGAACAAAAATAAGCCATATATAACAGTACAGTAGAGAATGGGGATGGGGTGACTTGAAGTCTGCCAAGCTCCAGCATTTGCTTCCTTCACTTCACCTCCCTGGATTTCAACCTGTCTGTTAAAATGTTCTTTATCCCACTATAAAGTGCCTTCACTTCTTAAGTGTGTTGCGCCGTAAGAGGCAAACCATTATCACTGTAAAATCCATTCCACCAGGTGTAGCTGAGTAAGTAAAAAAGAATAACTAAAACAGTGAGGTGGAACATGAGAGATGATAAAGGAAGAATTCAAGTATAATGGGCTTGAGTATGACGCAAATCAGGGTGAACGCTAGAAATGAGGCCATAAAGAATTGCTACACAGCAGATGATGGAAAAGCCAGTGTTCCAGACCAGGAGCACGCTCCTTCCTGCTAGCTTACTTCTGTGAGAGCATGAGACATGCTGCAGTGAGTACTGAAGAGAAAGGCTGCCAGAACTTAATTGCTTTCAAAAGGGATGCCAAGAGTGAACAGTGAGCATGTCCTGTTTCACTGAAGGAAAATGGTCAGACATGCACAGAAAATGGAGTGGAACTGAATGCAGAACTTGGACTTCTACAGGTATTTAACAACAGTCTAAGAAGCAAATACTCTAAATACACTTTTTGATTATGCTGGTGCTTTGGCTAATATGAAGAAGGAATGACAGCACATTTCCCTGTATTTAGTAAATCTTCTTAAAAAGTAAACTTTGCATTTCTAAACACAACTTCAATAAGGCTTAAAAAGCTGTACTTTAAAAAAATAAGTATTTATATTTGTAAAGAGAAATGGAAGTCGCCTACTTAACGTAAGAGCCACTTTTCAAATATTTGTTCAAGAATTTAAAATATTTGCTCAAGAGAGACAATTATGAAGACTCAGGTCATCCTGCCAGAAGATCTACTGGCTTTATAGCCAGTCTGTTCACCAGGTCCTTCAGAAATGATGATGAAACAGAATTCCCAATGAAGACAAGTCACTGATTTATAAACCACTGAACTGATAAGATTATGTAGAACAGCATTATCACACAAAATATTTATCTAAAGGCATCTGGACACATCTTCCTTCTCCCTGAAGAACATTTGTGCCTCAGAGTCCTTGATGCACTTCTCTGTACAGTGTCTTGAGAATAACACAAAGCAAGGCAGAGCCTGAGCCCAGACCCAGTGAGAAATGGGATTACCACAAACATGTCTGGCATTTCCACACCTTGTTCAAGTACAGAATTAGAAGAACTAGCTACTGAAGTAGCAGAGAAGCGGGGAGGCTGAGGGAGATCAGACTCAAGAGATGAGAAAGGCCTCGTGTTCTACCTCCAACTATTAGGTTGCCTGTCCATGTCTGGTGAGGCAGACATCATAAATAAAGCCCACTAAAAAGATCAGGCACAGAATGACCAATCTATACCAAAAGGCTCTGCCAGGCTGATTAGCTTGGCTCTGGGGTGGGTGAGGGCGAGGAGGAAGTTTGGCAATAGGCAGGCAGGAGGAGAAAAGAAGCAACAGCAAGGATCTGGGGAGAAGAGGGAAGGGTGGGGATAAAACCACACAAACACAAAAAGGTTAAGTAGTACTGCATTAGTTATTACACAACCTGTGGTTGACTTTTTTCAGTTAAGGTTTCTACCCTCAGAAAGCAAATATGGTCACATGAGACTAAAAGCATATTACCCACTTATCACGTCCTCAAGGCAAAGCAACTGTAGAGAAAACAACCCTTCAGGTTTGCCTCTGTGCCAAAATCTTCCTTCACCTGATTCTACGCATCTCCTGGCAGGACCAAGAGCCTTGCGGTAGCATATGCCCCATAACTCATGTTACCAAGTCAGGCTCCTGTCCTTTTAGAATGCCACTGTGCCTAAATTGCATGTGCATCATTTTATCAGTCTGAGCGTGGGACTAACTGGCAGAGGTTGAAGGACAAGATTGTTGTGAAGCAAAGAATCACAGAATCGTGCACAACCTTATACCACTGAGATCTGCAGCCCCCAGACTCCCAAAGAGCAGGAAAAAAAGCAGGAAATAGTAGGGGGAAAAAATTCCACCATAGAGTAGCACATGCTGTCTACTGATGAAATTTGAAAAGGAAGATGTGTCAGTCTGTTAAAACATGTCAGTACACTAAACATGAAAGCTACTAAAGCCACTTTCTTTACTTGATTTATCTGGATGCTGGGGATGTGTTAGGTTTTCCAATAAATTCTTAACTACAGCTTCCATTTCCTTTAAGTGTCTTCCATTACTCTGAGTATGAGCACTGGTGAGAAATCCTCCCTTTCAGTTTTATTCATGCAACATCACAGAGATTCATAGTGGGATGAAATCCTTCCCAAAACCTCTCTGGATGTCCAGAGAGAAAATAAACAAGGCCAGGCTTCTAGAAAAGTTCGGGAAACATATGTTTTCAGTAGGAATACTTGACAACTTTCAAGGAATAGCAGAAGTGAAACAACTGCTTCAGCAATGTGGTTTATATTTACCTTGAATCCCTCCAGCATGTGAGATACTGGGAAGGTTCTTCGGTTGTACATAAGCCAACTTGAATGGAGGGACCACAAATGGTACCTCTTGACCATCCAGGGGCAGTTTACAAAGCAGATAATCCTCTGAACAGCCAACTTGACGCTTCACTGACACAGAAGACAATGGAGGCTTCTCTACAATAGTTGGCTTGCTTGCAGCTACTGCTTCAGATTCCTGCACCATGGAAACTGCTAAAAATAAAGAGTGAGAAAAACAGACAGTCCACATGTGCATTAAGTCTTGAACAATACTATGAACAGATCCTTTTATTTAAAAGGATCTGTGCTTGATACATTACTTAATGGCTCCTAGTATTCAGTTTTACCGGCATTTGGGACTAGTGCCTGGAAAAGATATTCATCCTCATTACACCTGTACTACTGATCCAAATTCTTCGTTGTCCAAGCTTCTATATTTATAGCTATGTTGCTCTTAAGTGAATTTTTACAAGAGGTACACTTGTACCATAGAAGAGTTCTTTAAACAACTAAGACATCAAAGAAAATCATAACAGCAAATCCACAGGGAGTTGTTTGGGTTTTTTTTAAAAAAAAAAAGCCTTCACTCTTAGAATTTTAAAGACATGAGACCTTTTCACAACCTTGGTAAAAATTTGGCTTTTTGGACAGCATTCCAAGCTGCAACAGTGCAGACTTCAGACAAGTGTTAGTATTTCAGTTCCAATTCTAATCCATAACACTAGCACATGTTCAATCTCCAGTTCGAGGTATGAACAGAATTTTACATGTTTTAAAAGAACTGAAGCTTATCAGGGGTGATAGTAATTTTACTAATGGGAAATCTCATCATTAATGAAGCCAAACCAGCAAAAAACCCTTAGTCAATGTCATGATGTCAGAACTCACGATCATTTTTCTCTTTTTCCATGCAGAAACACCATTTACAGCAGTTTTTTATACATTCTGTTGCCATTGTTTTCAGTGCTGCAATTTAGAGGAGACCACAATCAAAGATCCAGTGTAGCTATGAAACCTGAAAAACACAATAAACCAAACTGTATTAGATGAGAATAACTGAAATCAAAATGCAATATTATCACTTATTTAATATGTGACTGCTTATTGGACACAGTCCCAAGGTCAATGAGAAAGTTATCTCAGCCATAAAAGGATCAGAGCCATCAGATTTATCTCACTGAGATAAATAATCTTTTACATAAAAGCACAGGGAAAGAGAAAATAACTTTAATGTGCACCATCTAAGTACTTTCAGTGACCCACTCAGATAGGTCCCTGTCCTTCAGGAACATTAAAATTCTCCTCGTATCTGTGTGTGCCACTGGGCTTTGCAGTTTACTCAGCTTTACAGCTGTTTTGATGTGGTCTTGTCAAGTCATTTGCAAGATGTGGTTTTTATTCCATTTCCCTTGTTCATGTTTCTCCTATCCTCTTTCACTCATGTACTATTTTCACATACATCCATACCCGTTTACATTTTTCATTCAGCATAATCCATACTTTAGATCTGAAAACACTCTTTATGAATGATGCCAAAATTGCCTTTTTTGAGGAACTACTGCTTTCTCATAATTGTATACACATGAAACTGAAGACCTGTTTCATTATATAATTGTCTGCTATGCATACAGAAATAGAGAGCACTGACTTCCAGCAAAATAAGAGGCATGTAATCTACTGAAGAATGAGAACAAGTCTATAACAGCTGGTTAACATTAAAAGAACTTTATGACAATACTAACTGGCCTCACTCAAATGTCTTTATTCATATCCTTATGTTCTTTTGTTCAGAGCAACACAGACAGCTGCATTGCCTCCTGTCCAAAACTTTAGCTGTCTAAGTCTAGTTCTTTTACATGTACCTAAAGTACACAAGGTTCTTCACAGAACATACCCAAGACATGATTCCAACTCCACCGAGTTTAGAGGACACCAAACAGAACATATGAACATAAGCTGAAATGATGGGAAAGACAAGAAGTAAGAGAAAGGGGAAAGCACAGAGAGAAGATGACAATTATGCAAAAATGGACACGTTTGCTCAGTTATTTCAATGGCAAGGAATTGCTGAAACCTTTTCTGCTACAGCACAGAAGCTGTTCCTACCTGCAGCTTGAACAGTGCCGTCATTTTGTGTGTGTGTGTATTCAAAGACAGCTAGGCAACCACTTGAATCCTGTTAACAGAAATAATATATTAAAAAAAATATTTTAAAAGCCCCCCCAAAACTCTGATGGATGCCAAGTGAAGATATTAACCTACAGACACTTCATCTAACTTAGAAATCATGTGCTTTCTTGTCGTAACATCAGTTATTTCCCCCGGTAGGGTGCAAATGATAGTTACCAACAGATGCGTCAGTTTGCAAATCCTGCCCAAAGACAGCACCACTGACCGACCCGCTCCGGGGAGCTGCTGCCTCTGCTTTATCCGCTGCCTTTGGCAAAGCCACCAAGAGCACGCAGCTTCAAGAGGAAGCCTTGAACTGACTTGCTATCTTTAAAACACAGGTGTGAAATATAATGAAGGTTTACTATTACAAGTACATAACCGTTCCAGAATTGTTCTTAACCATGAGCTATCACATAATACTGATAAGAAGGAAATTTTTAAAATATATTTCCATTAGTCCTAAGCCTAAGTAAGCCATTATTCTATTGCACAAGGACCTAAGGGAATACGTGGTTTAATACAATTTCTTTGAATAATTTTCACTGGTTTAACCATTAAATGACAGTAATTCCTTCCTCTAGTTTTATACTGCTTTTTGTGTTCAATAGACCAAAATGAACAGAGCGCAAGTGACCCCTCAGAAGTAGCCTGAATACTGGCACACGTTACTCTGGAAAACAGAATGCTGTAGAAGAGATTACAGGGTAGTTTCTAACCAGACAGGGCAGAGGTGCAGTATCTTGCTTTAAAAGGGACACCATTATGCTATACAAAATCCATCCCTCAGTACTGCCCTGATCTCACAATGGCCCATGAGTGTGAATGCACGGCAAGATCTGCATCAAAAAGTCTTTAGAGGTGATACCACTGACTCCGGAACCTGCTCTGCATCTTTACAGAAGCACAAAAAGAGGCACAGGAATTTCTCATTAAATTCTCCACATTTCCAAGGATCAGATTTTTTCACCATTGCTCCTCCCTCAGTGGGACACTCACAATAGCTAAGCCTGCTAGAATTCAAAGTTTACTTTAAGGTTCCCTTGCAGTGATTTTCCTTCCCAGCTGTTATCAGTACACAGCTGGAGTTAATATGCTTTACTCTTGTTCACTGTGTTTAAACTGGGCTGAAACAGCTGCTTCATTTGCTCTAAGCTTTGCAACAATGGTATCTAAGCCTCAGCAGCAGTTTGTGCAGGCAAAACATCTTTTATCTCAAAACATCCAGATTGAATCTATTCGCTACTGCTGGAGAAGAAACCAAAATGTTAGTAACTGCCCTGCTTTCCAGCTACATAGAGTGGAAAAATTAGCTTTTCTGCATCAGAGAAAATTCAGTTCCTGGTAGCAATTTCTTTGCTCAGAACTGGTTAGCTGGAACCATTAATGTGAGCAAGTGAACAACTGCAAATTGTCTATCACAAGAAGCTGTCTTTCCATCGTAGGGCTGAGTGCCTTACCTAGAAAGAAAGGGCTACATAGAAGTAGTGAGGATGTAACAGTAAAGATGCAATTCCACATCTTTTGTACTTCTATAATTAAAAAAGACCATGTTTTTCACAGTGAGACCAAGTAACCTGTGATGGTCACTGACCATTACATTTTTTTCCCCATTTTTCAATATACATTTTTTTTCCTATCTGAAGACAAAGATAAAGCAATTCACCACTGTCTATTGTATAGAAGAGAGTACACAATTTACAGATATTACTGTTTTGTAGGCAAGGCAGTTTCAGTAGACAATGCCAAAGTATATAGACACATAGCTTAGATTTTCTAATGTAGTTTGAGCTTAAATATAGTATTTTGAAAAGAAAGTTCCAAGGCTAAGAGACTGGAACACAGTTTATATACTTTTTAAGCTTAAAAATGTAATGGTTTCAGTGACAAAATCTGTGCTTGTGTTCTTAGACTTACACCACAGCCACATTAGAAAAAATGACAGCATTTGCTGAGGGACGGAGCATCTAGATACAGCATTCCCTCATTCTCCTTAGAGAACTTCGCTTTGTTCATGAACTCACAACATGGATGGTCTCAACTACTTTTTAAGGTTTTGATTAACGTAATTAAGCTACACAGATAAACATATTTGGTTTTTTGTTTTAGTTCAGAAGAGCAATCCTGGCAGTAAATTAGATGGCTTGACTCCCAGTTAATTTATTTTCTCATATCTGTATTTCCCAAGTTGCCTACAGTTATTTATCCAGCTTTCACTGCATGCAAAAGTTTTGTCTTAACCATGTGGGACAGAGAGAAATTTAGCAGGTTCTGTTGCATATTTTATTAACTGAAAATGAACAAAAATCTTGTAGAGGATTAAACAAGTATTTAATGATCTTGACAGAAGCTGACATTGCTATCAAAGGTTAAACTTCTCCCACATGCCATAACTTTTTGCTGGTTTCATCTGTCCCCAAATCCTCAGTATGAAATTTAATAGTTGTAAAAAGGTTGCACTGACATGCCTTTTTGTGGGAATAAATTACCAAATGAATGTGAAGTGTAGAGGTATCTGTTAGGTACACCACCAAATTCCAAAGTAGTACTGATTTATCATCAATTCCATCCATTCTAACAAAATGTCAGGACTTTTTGACCCTTTCTCTAAGTCCTGGAGTCAGTTTTTGTTAGGCAATATGCATATGTCAGACATCCCCTGTGTTGGAGATATTAGACTGAGAAAAGGACAGGAGGAAGAGGGGAATTATCCCTGATTTTCAGGCAGAAAGCTGAGACAGAGAAATCAAATCGCTTGCAGCAGAAGGAAGAACTGAACCGAGATGTTGTAACTCTGTCTCAAATTCTCTTTTTTGGTGCTTTCCATGGAATTCAGTAAGTTTTTTAATTTCTCTCTTCCCAGTATCAAGCCAAAGTAAGATAACAGCAATAGTCCTACACTAAGGCAGAAGGAAAGCCAAGGTTATTAGAACATCCTGGAAACAATAAAGTTTAAAAACCTACCACACACATACACAGAGCCTAGAGAATCACAGTCACTACTATTTTAATGGGTTGAGAGGGAGAACATAAATTATCTTAATGATTTCCAGATTTCTGTGATAGAAATTTTGAATGAGCTAAAATCAGATAAACAGAGTATCAAAAGACTTCAGTTCCAGATGCCTCCAGAATGATTACAAGACAGAGATGTTTGGAAAAGAAAGTAAATATTTTCAACAGCTCATTAAATAAAAAGTATGTGATAGAAAAGGGATGATCACAATATTAAATATTAAAAGCTGAAAGCAGTCTGAAAATAAATGTCAGGTCTTTGCTGCCTTATGATGAAAGGGTGTATTTTGCAACCAGTTTGTAGGCTGCCGACGTATTTTACTGCATTTAGTCACAGCGCTGCTCCATAGGAGTTGATCAGGTAACACATGTAAAACTATGCGATAGACTCAAAGGTGAAATAGCTGATCTCAAACTGGGAAAGCTGGCTAAACCAGAGGTTTTGAATGTTATGAGATTTATTGCCAGCCATGAACGTATAAAATGCATTCTCAGATCTGGGCTCCAGAAACACATTCGCGGCAAAATTTCTAGTAGCAGTTAAGTCCTCACAAAGCTGGAGGTGTAAAAGAAAATATCCAGAAACAGGGATGATCAGTTGTTATTAAGCATTTGGGACAGATCCTCAAATGACATAAGCATCTACAGCTCCCAGTGGAGCCACCGCATTTGGCAACACGTGAGGAGTAAGCCAGCCGAAGCTTGCTGGTTCACACCTCAGCCAAACACCGTGTCTGTGCTGCCTCGGCGCCTTTCTGCCTTCCAGAGCCAGGAGATGCAATCACTCCCAGTCACAGAAATCCTGCAAAGAGCACAACATCACCACCACAGGCGTCCAGATGATTAACAACACAACATGGCAAAAGCTGCTTCTGCTGCAGGTCAGATGAATTCTGTTGATGGTACAGATGCTGCAAAAGGTGTAACTTCCACAGCCAGCTCTTCTGTAGTTTTGTTTCTGAGGGAGATCACCCGGGAGCTGTGCACTGGTGTAAGTACAGCTCTGCATCTGAAGGGGGGTGGCTTGTGACTGCTGCATCTCTAAACTGGTCAAATAGCCTCAATGGTTTTAAGAAATTTGCCTTCAAGTACTTTGCTACTGTAGCAGCAAGATACCACACCTACGCACCTACACACGTAGTGCCATGCACGGGCATACACGTCCCAAAGACATGAACTCCACAGTTTAAAAAAAAGCCCTGCATTTTTTTGAGGACTGTAGATGGGTCTGATTTGTACCATTCACACAGGAGAGAGAGGAACTTCAAGTGGGTCTGAGCACGTGAAAACACAGGATACAAGCTTTTGTTCCTGTTCATTATAAGTCTAGGCTAGGTAGGTTGTCTGGAGGAAGAGAGGGGGGAAAAAAAAGTCATGCCAATACACACCTACCAGGTGCATGATAAAAGACTCCTATCTATGCCTGTTTCAGGAGAACCCCACAACAGCGATATCTGCAGTAACTAGTGGGTGTGTGCGTGCATGCACCTTTCTTCTCTGCTTGTAACCACAATCCAGGGGAAAGCATGAGAGATCTGAGAATCTACACACTGAAATTATTCCAGTTGTTCTGCCTTCCAAGGAAATGTAGAAAATGTGAAGCTTTCCTTTCTGTTGTGCCTGGAAAGAGGAAGGGATTTCATGCTGAAAGCAGCAGGTCACAAAGGAGATGCCAGAATAACACAACAGAAAAAGAGAAGTTATGAGAAGGCTTTTGAAGGGCATAACCAGAAGACATTCTTGTGAGAGACAGCTTACAAACAGTTCAACAGAAACATGACGAAGAGATGCAGAGCTCAGCACAGCAAATAAATGAAGAGTGTAATTACATATTTAAAACTGAAAAAAAAAAAAAAAGGAAGACTATGCATAATTAACTTAATTTAGATGATGGGGATTTTATGATGTACAGTCCTCCTGTGAGCCTAGTGGTGTTAAGAAGTTACACAACTACATCTGGTAACAGAAACAGACGGTAAAAAGTTGCTGGGAGAAGTGTCATGGTCCATGATGCAACCAAACCACCAACTGCCTGGGCACAGGGAGCACCTTCCTGTGCTGGTACATGATGGCACAACAGCCCCCCGGAGGAGTTCACGGCTTCCCCTCACTGATCCCAGAAACAGGAAAATGAATGGACTGGACCATCAGTCTGAACCAGCACAGTACGGTCCTGCAAAATCCTCTCATTCACTTATGGTTTGCTAAAACAGAATCTTGATTTTGAAAACCAGAAGGTCCATTATGCACCCTCCTCAGTTACTGACACCACTGGATTTCAACCTGTTACTCCTGCACTACATTGAGCAGCTTAAGCAGCAAGACACTTGAGTTTTATTTCAGAAAAATATTCCAATAGCTAGTTGCCTTCACTGTTAATATTTTAACTCTATTTCCAGTTTTGTTTTTTTTTTCCCAGTTTTTATGCCTTTGCTCTGCTAAGAGTGTTAATTACCAGTATTATAGTATCTCTTTTCTTCATTCAGGTCTCAAAAGATTAGGATCTAACCTTCTTTTATATTTCTCTTCAGTAAGCTAATGAGACCGAAGCAAGCCACATAGACAAATTTAAACCTGTAGGTTTTACACCATTCAGGTCTGATTTGTATAGTTCTTGTCAAAACATTATCTGACCAGTTTCATTCAGGGTGGTACCACAACTGAACTATGCACCTCAGACTTGAACAATGTCACAGAATCATCTAAGGGGAGAATATATTTCATAAAGTAATCCTTGTAAGGATAAGATTGCTCTCATTCTCGCAGCATTGTACTGAGATCCAAAACTGGTACTGGTCCACCATCGCCTCTGCATCCTTCTGACTGTATTCTGAGCAAGTGGAGGAGGAGGATGGGAACCTGCAGAGAGCATCTCCACAAGTCCTCTGGTGACTGCCCCAGCATTCAGGTAAGAGATGGTTTGCTGGGCTCTCCTAGAGATAACAGATGCATATAAAGTTTAAAACCCTTGTAATCAGTGGGAGTGCTCAGTACTAAGCTGCTACCAGTCAAGATGTGACAATTGTACAAAAATATTATGTTTTCAGCTTTAGCAGGCTTCTCCTGAGGCAAAGAAAACCACCTCAGAACTCAATTCTTAGCTGAGCTGTTGGCAGAGTGGTAAAAGTAGAGCTCATTGTGATCCCACGAGCTGCTCTCTATGTTCTCCTGCTGAGGAGGTCTAGGCCTAACCAAACCAGGGCAGCAGCTTTCCCTGGAACAGCCACATCTTCCTATGTGCAGTTGTGCAAGGCCATGCCATGACCCACCGCAACTTTCTTTTCTCCCTCCAGCTCCTCTGCCCAGACAAAGATGATGTAATGTATTTCTCCCTTTGTGCAGGCCCTGAGCTGAACCCGGCAGAAAGAGCACTTGTGCAATCTAGCTGTGGTCTCCTTCAGCTCAGCAGCTGCTTCTCCCAGGGCTCCAGGCTGGAAGGGGCCAAACGGCCTTCAGCACATCTGCACAGGCAGCCCAGGCACAGACCGCCAAACAGAGTACGTCACCAAGAAGAAATAATTGCTCTTGCCTACTTCCCTAAAGAAAAATAAAGCTGAGCAGGTGTGTGTGCTTGGGCTATCACGCTACAGGAACAACTGCCTTTGCTTTCCAGGCACCCCTTGGAGAAGGGGAACAAGCCCTGGCACAAGTACACGATCCAAAGTCGTCCTTCTGACACGGCCCCCAGGGACACCCTGACTCTGGCTTAGCATTACAACCTTGCACCTGCAGCCCTTAAATGCAGACTTCATCCAAGCCTGCCTCAGTATGCAGAAGATGAATAATATCATCTACAAGGGCCAAAAGAACAATTTTCATAAGTCTGAGCCAATTTTTCTCATGCGAGATTTATATTTGAATTAAGAAGGGAACATTATAAATCTATCCCATGATAAAGCTTAAAACTTGGGATTTTAATAGGCTGAATCCTCTATGCTCTGGGCTGTAAAAGTTGATAGTGTTTCTGCCTAATGCTGCATTAGGCAAGGAACCAATTCATCCAGTTACTGAACTGACAACACTGTTCCTGTGAACTCCAGATAAATTCACTGACTTGGACAAGGATGTACAATATGGTATGTATTGGGGCAGTAAACACAAAAGAATAAATCTATTCTCCTGGACTGCAGATCATTTTGGACTCAGATGGAAAACAGAAAAGCAAGAGTTGAAGTGAGGACACAAGAGAAGAAAGCTTAAGAGGCTGAAATATCTGTAAAAAGAACTTGGCTTTTGATGAGAACATGGAAAGAACTCAGCATAAGATAAACCCTCCACTTAAGCAGATTAGGGAAAAATCATGACGATCACCGATAGTTACTTTATAATCTAACTTAAAATGCAAGACTTTATGTATTCTGTGACAGGTTTTAATCCAATTTTTTCTCCTTCTGCATTAATGCCAGGAAGCCACAAAAATATAACTGTCAGCAGTCCATCTATAGCCGTGATACCAAAGAGAACTGGAAACATCTGGATACATTTTTCAACAGGATAGCCAAGGCAAAGGTATTTCAGGCAAGAGCATCTGCCTCTGCAGTGGAGTTCCCTAACATGGCTAAAAGTGTCTAACTTTGAAAAGATGGGCCTTGGATAGCAACTCAATGCAGCTCTAAAAGAGACCACTGAATGGCACCCCGGACTCCTCAGCCTCTGCCATGACCATGGAGCCACACAAGAAAACACACAGATACACATAAAATATCCAGACAGCTAATGAAAAATAGCTCTTCCTGTACATATGGAAAAGAAGAAAACCCAAACAGTTTTGCATGGAAAAATATAGTTTCGTTACCATTAAAACCATGTTGACCTACAAGAGTCTAGACAGAATATCATAGAATCACATTGGTTTGGTTATGTCTTTATATATACATGCACACAAACATCTGCTGCTTTCTTTTAGGTGAAACAGGGTTTTATTAGTTATTTTACATTAATTATTTGCTATCTTACATATAGCTGTTAGCTTGCTTCATGATGCAAACAAAAATCTTTATACTAACGATTTTCCAGAGTATGAGGATTCCCCGTTCAGCAGTTCTGCTCCTCACTGTCACACTTCATAACCAATTACAACATTGTGATGAGAGGAAAGAAATACAGAAGCTGTATAAATGAAGGCTAAAAGACTATGGCTGAGATTAAGAAAGGAGACTGGTGACTCCAATACATCTCATATATGAAAGAGATTAAATGAATGAATTGAGAACAGGAGGAAATGAGAATGGATCTTAATTAAAATTCAATCCAGATTGGGAGCTTGGCTCTGCTGGGCACGTGCACTGAGCTCAGGAACCTGCCTAAACACACTTTAAAAGTCCAGGAAGATCCCATCTTTATAAGGTGCAACTATTTATTATTTTTTTTGCTTTAAATCAAACCAATCACTTTTAATGGCCCCAGCAGTGCCTTTCAAAGAGATGTACTGGCTGGAGCAGTTGGCAGCTGTGCAGGCACTGCATAAAAGAGGTATTTGTAAATCATCTTGTGTAGACATTGGGAGAAAACAGCAGAAATCAGACCCATCTCAATTTTATGGGAACATCTGACATCCCAATTATTATTGGCCAAATGCTGCTACAACTATGAGGCACAGCAGTGGGGCTCCACTCCCTTCCGAGAAGACAGAGGTCCTGAGAGCAGAAGTTGGCAGCGTGAGCTTATCACTCCCTTTTTCCTCTCTCAGGATGGATTTGCTTAAAGCAAAGTGAATAATGCCTACACATTGAATGTATGGGTTTTTTTATCCTGTTGGGTTTAAATCAACACTCTTTGCAGGAGATTTTTGACCCATGATTTCACACATTGGTGAGACTAAATCTTGAAAGTACACATACCACTGAACAGAATGCAAGCCAGGATAATTCAGGGACATGTTCTTGGGCTGATCAAGATTTCATGGAGGAATCTTTAGCTACTCCGGTCACTGAAAGGGAGACTGTCAGCCTCTGGATTGGGAACTCTGTCAAGCTCATTTTGCAAAAGTAAATAGGAGAAAAAAAAAAAGAAAAAGAAAAAACCAAACCCAAACAAACAAAAAACCCAACCCAGAATTAAGAGGTTTTGAATCTTCCTGTATTGTGAAACTAAGCTGGTCTTGAGAGTGGTTTTCTGTCACCTGGAAGCTCAGTGCTGAACAATATCTTAAGAACCTCTCAAACAGGAAGCACAACTTGTTTTTGGACCAGTTCACCGCTAACCACAAAAGTGCCGCTAGTTCAAGCTACCTTTGAACCTCCCTCTGACTAACCCTTGTCCCTGCAGTATGGCAGGCACTTTCCTCATTGGAAGAGGCACACACACAGCAGACTGGATGCCTGAATTTTGCAAAGAGAATCCTTCCTTAGCCCCACTTTATCTGCCCCCTCCAAGCCCTAGTCAAGGGCTGGGCCATATTCTGGCCACATGCACCACCTGATGCTGGGGTGGTTCAACAAGCAGGAAGGACAGACACACATCAGGCCCCTTGACCAGGAGGCACGAGGGCTCTCTGGGAGTGAGGGGCTGCACTCCTGCAGGTACAAGGGACCCTCCCAGGCCTCTGCTGGTGAGGCTGCCCACAAAGCAGAGCAGCCTTCCAGCTCTCCCACCACGGCCAAGCAGCCTTCCAGCTCCCCGTGCGCCAGACGCAGCTCAGGTGCTACATGTGTGCATTACTGTACCCCAGGCATGCTCTTCCGAAACTGCCAGGGCGGCAGGGCCCTTGGCCTTGCCCAGCACCCAGGGGAGCTGGGCAGGGAGCCAGGCCTCTGCCCAGGCTGGAGGAGCACTCTCCAAGTTCATGTCCAGGTCCTAGGCTCCAAGGCGCAGGTGCCAAAGTAACTGAAGTGTCTAATAGGTTTTGAGGCCACTGGGTCATGGTCCTTCTAGATTGCTTCCTTGGACTTCAAAGCTGGTTTAACTGCCAAAGCAGCATCTCCAGACCCAAAGCTCATTGCAATGACCACAAGAACCCTGCAGACATCAAGGGTCTTTGTTTGGGGCCTAATTATCCATTGTCTCCAGTTTAAGTGTGGCTATTAGATCACCGGCAAACAAAGCTTCAAAACAAAAATCACCAGGGTACAATTCAAAGGAAAGATAAACATCAGATTTCTGACTTTTTTTTTGGCACTGAATTAACACAAACTTTAGCTGTGATGACAGGGAAACAAACATTCATACTAAGCTTAAGAGAAGTGTCCTCACTGATTCTACAGTTTGATGTATTAACGTAAGAGATATGATGCAACACAGATGAATTCAAACCAAACGCATGATTTGAACCTCTTCCCACATGAGACTCTTCAGTTTAGGTCTGAGGATTCATCCTGGCAGCAAAATGCTATCAAAATAATTTTTCCCTGCATAAGCAATTTTTCTGAGGGAGCCTGAATAGCATTACTAACCAGAATGACAACACAGCTTAACCCAAGCTCAGCCTGTCCCACTTAAAGCTTACTTTGCCTTTCACTTTACAGAGCTGAGATCTCAGGTTCTCTGCTGACACAGATTGGGTGTTGTCCTACTTAGATTAGAGAGAGAATATTTACCAGATTTAAGGTATCTTGGGAGATAGTAATTCAGAGTAAACGGAATATTTTTTTAATAAAATTAAACAAGAGTCCAAAGAGGGGAGCAGTAGATCAGGATATACAGTCATGCAAAATTCACTAAATGAAGTAAATAGCATTTTTATCAAGCTGGCAAATTCAATATATGTTTCCACCAAAGTCATAGGGTATTTCTGGTATAAGCCAAAGTGGGTAGGATGCACAGGAAGACAGCAAGCCTAGGCCAGCCAAAGCCTGGCTTCCTCTTGGAGGTTGCCCATCTCAGGCAGGTCCTCTGGGCTCTACCCACCACACACAGAGGCTGCGTCCACCTGTCCTGAACTTGCCTAAGGGCTGGCTGCTGGCGAGAGGGGCAGTTCGGCTCTCCCTTGCCAACAACTACTCCTCTTGGACCTAGTAAACATGCACAATGAGCTGGCCCAACTCGCTGATTAGATGCTAAACTAAACCACCAAAATGAACAAACATTTTTTTTTTAAAGAGTAGTTTTCCAACTCCCCCCATAGTTGACTGCACAAGGTACAATCAGAATGTGCAGTCACAGGGAAACGGGGAGCCATGGCAGGACTGCCCTTTCAACAGCCAACCCACAACCCTGGACAGTGCATTTAGAGTAAGGTACATCTGAAACTAGATCACCTACGGGTACAACGATCAGAGGCTGAGCAAAAAGCAAACCAGCTGACAGGAAACACAAGTGACAGAACACGTCAAATGACTAAGCCTAATGGTTAGGACAAAGAGCCAGAGTCTGAGCTTTTTCTCCAACACTGTAAAGGAACAGCCTACACACGAGTGACTGAACAACCCTGCCCACACTCACTCCATACTATAAGAAAAAAGAGGACCTAAATCACCTGGGATCCATCACCTAAGTTAAGTGCAGGGAAGGGCAGTGGAACTGGTGGGCCTTCTGTGGAGTCCAACGTACCCTTTAGGTGCGGCGTTTTTAGTAGGTGTGATTTTTATAAGTATTTGTAAGAATCAAGGGACACCTTAATAATAAACATTTTTCTTGAAATTCAGTATTGCTTAACCACATGTATTCAGCTGGAAAAAGGATAAGAAATCAACCTTCACCACTCCTGGATTCATGCCCTAGCCACTGAGTTGCAGGATCACAACTCACCTAATGAGTATTTCTGTATTGAAAGCAAGGCAAAACTATTTCAGAAGTAAGGAGTCAGAGACCACCAGCCCAGAACAACACGCAGGTTTATGGCTCTAGCACTCTCTTGAGACATAAAATATGCAAATTGAGAACTTGGCTCTTCGTATCTGGGTAACACCTTTAAACAAAGCCTAGAAAGAATAAGTCAGGAAAAAAAAAAAAAAAGGCATAGCAATATACTCCCCTCCATGTTTTTAAAGTTGTTCTGGCCATCTACATGTAATCTGAAGACACCTGGGCTCTCCAAGAGAAACTCATCAATGAACACCTCACTCCTGGATTCCTGGACAGTTTTGGCACCTAACTAATCAACAGTGTCAAAACCAAAGGCACCTTGAACAGTAGACCTCAATGCATTCAGCAAATGTAACTGGGGAAAAACTGGGCCTGTACAGATCAGAGTCCAAGGGTTAGGACTGCAAGGATCTACCTCTGAGGAGTAGGTGCCCACAGGATCATTTACATGCCCAAGCACTTCACAGCTGTGGCCCAGCGTATGTCTCTCGAGATCCAGTTCTCTTCCTGCACCACTACAGTGGCACTGATTGGACGTGCACATTGCAGGAACAGCCACGATACCAACCTTTCCATTCTTATCTAGAGAAATTAATTGCATGAGGCAATTTTTCCACATTGAAGGAAAGTTGCATGACCAGTTTAATTTAAGATGAAATTTATTTCAGACTGCTATTTAATAACCAGAGTAATCTGAACCACCCAGGAATCCAGCTGTATGGTATGCATTAAAAAGTACACGATGGCTTTTGAATGGGACAGTTTGAAACTGCCTACAATTGCGACTGCTGCTTTAGCAGTTCTCTTGGATACAGGAGGTTGTAACTTCAGGAAACAGAATGTATTTTCTGATGCTAATTTCATCCAGTACAGAAGGGAAAATCTGTCTAGCTATATTCACAACCTCCTTCTGAGTTTCGGCTAAATCGTATCTCTAATTACCTGAAGTGTTCCTAGATAAGCTGATATAATTAGTTATCTCTTGCCTATGATAATGCTTAGGTGTTAATTCACACAGAATATTTTCATTTTAAAAGGACACTTTCTTATAGCAATACCAGTTTGAGACTGTTTTAAGTATAATTTAATCTTGGACCTAATTGATATGAAGATTTAATTCTGCGGTAGTTCAATCTAGTTACTATTTTTCTACTGGCCTCCATTTCTCAAGGTCCGCCACTTGACAGTGTCTTGAGCCAAGTCTTGGAAGCACACTGTCAAATTAACACTCGTGCAGCCACAAGCAAACGAACCGCAGACACTGAACCGTCTTCCTTCCCAAAGCCCCACTCACACTGTAGTGTGGTGGCAAAGCAATACAGATGTGCAGCCTCACCTGTGACACAAGCTGCCCAATAACACTGCCTTTTGCAATCTGTGTTCTGCAAGGTGAATTAGTCTGTCAAGTTTTAGCCTACTTATAAAAATCACACAGACCAATATGCTGACAACCGTAAAGAATTCTGACGTTAAAAAACATGCTGCCCCATTCAATATACCTATCAGTATGCATCTGGTGACGTATGTCAGGGTTTATGAAAACTATCATTAGTTGTTTTTCTTTTTTTTTCTCAGGAGCCTTATATGCACAGTGAGAAAATAATCTCCCGATTGCAAAAGGATCATTGTATATTCACATTTAAATACTCTTAAGTATCAGTACACAAGGCAGTTATGTTACATTCAATCACATCAGTGATATATATTAAAAAGTCACTTTAGCAAGACAGCTCAACAAAAGCCAACCTTCCCAGCTAGTTTTGTTCCACGGAAGAGTCACTTAACCAAAACAGCCCAACAAAAGCCAACTTTCCCGGCTAGTTTTGCTCCCATTTACCCTCACGCACGGCCCATCTTGAGGTACTGAGGTGTGCCAGGAGTTACAGAGGCTGCTGCAGACGGGCAATCGAATGGTTCTGCTGCAAACACAGAGCCCAACTTTTCATCTGCGATGAGCGACCAGGCAAGGAAAGCCAACTCCCACCTCCGCGGGACGGTGGCAGCGGACACCCCGCGCCGGGCTCCGCCGGCCGCTGCCACCGCGGGGCCCCTGCCCGCACCTGCTGCCCCCGCTGCCGGCGCCGCGCTCCGCCGGATCTGTCTCAGAGAGCCGGGGTAGGGCAGCACCGCCGCGGCCCTCGCTCCCCGCTCCTGCCCGCCCCGGTACCTTTTGGGAGGGCGCCCGCTCGCAGCTGCCGCCGGCCCCTCCCGCCCGCAGCTCCTGCGCGACTGCCCTGCCCCGCAGCTCCTGCCCCGGCCGCTCGCCGCCTCTCTCGCCCAGGCCTCTCCTCTCCTCTCCTCTCCTCTCCTCCCGCCCGGCCACTGCCGGCCCCCGCCTGCCCTTCCCAGCCCGGCACCGCCGCCCCACCGCCCGCACGCCGCCCCAGGTGCGCTCCCACAGCGCTTACTCACCGATCGCTATCGCGGAGGGGGAATTTCCCCGCTGATTCGGGCTTCACCGGCCTCACCGCAGCTACTCACAGGGGCAGGTTTATCTCCAAATAGCTGCCAGTAACTTTTCCATGTCGCTTGCTGGACCGTTACACTGGCAAAGGTGCTGCCAAAGCTGCCCCTCGCGTTGCTAGAAGCGAAACCAGGCCTATATTTTAGAGAGGAAAAGTGAATTTTTGATTTTTCATGCTGTTCCCAGTAAATGGTAAGTCCAGCTGGAATATGGATCCCTGTCAAGTTAGGCTTTACGCCGACATGTGAAGGAAAGGCTCTGCCACACAGTGTGTAGTCTGTAGGATAATTTACGGATCTTACACAGCGGTTTGGTTCAGAAATGTCAGCAGGAAATTCTGGTTCAGAAATTTCCCGGCAGGAAGCAAAAGTTTTGTGAGGCTCAGGATGATCCGCTCTCCCTCTCCTCTCAATTCCGGTTTCTGATAAAGAACTAGCAGCACTAAAATACCACAGGACGCAAGTATGTGCAAGAAGTGGGGTGCATTAGTAGGAAAAGGGTAGTATTTTCTCAGGGAAATGCTGTTTAGACTCTAAGAGCTTTAACATTTTCAGTCAGTGAAGTTTCATACAGTTTCATACAGTTGCTGTTTACACTCTAAGAGCGTTAACATTTTCAGTCAGTGAAGTTTCATACAGTTGCCCTAATAGCTCTTGAACTGCAGCATTTGGTGGGTTCCTCATCCACCAAGATGACGGTTTTTCTATGATGATGTTTTTAATTTAATAGCGCCACAGACCTGTTGCTAAGAATTTCGTGCCTGTCATCATGCAGTGTAACACAGCTACTTGAAGCACAGACTCACAATATTTGAGCTAACAAAGCATTTCCGTTCATCTCTGCACAAAGCCAGTCACAGTACTGGGGTATCACATAGCGGAGCAGCTCTGATTCCTTTTAATGGAGCTCAGGAGATTATGTGTGCTCACTATTTTAAAGAAATACCAGTAACCCGGTATGCTTCCAAAATTACGCGAGTCCTCCTGAGGTGCAACATTAGGCACACATTTCAAGGCATCTCACTGAATTAATTTACGTGATTGAACAACTTTATTTTCACTCTTCATAGAAAAGCGTTGTTTAACTACTGATAAGGTCTCTATGCAGCTTGTTGCGTCAGCATTTTCATGCTCAAGGGTTTTTTCAGGCTCTCCTAAAAAACCAGCTGCTGGAGTTGGCAGGGCAGTAGCAGCCAGCCTTTGGGAGCGCAGGTTGCCTCTCCAATGAAGGATATTAAAAATGGTATTTTTGACAAGGCAGTTAAAGGGAAAAAAAAAAAAAAAAACAAACAGTTTGCAAGCCTACCTTCCTTCTTTCTCAATGCAAGGCTGTCCTCTGTAATTTGAGGGGGGCTCTTCTCACATCCCTGGGGCTCTTTTGATGGTTTGGGACACACCTTCCATTCTGCTTTCAGCTGCTTGAAAATTTGGAAGTTTGTTTCAACAGGCACAAAATTCAGTTGCATATGGTAAGGGACGGGCCAACCTGATTTTGTGTGGAAGGGGAGAACACTATCATGCTGTAATGGTTTTAGTTGAGGCAGGGGGGAACCTCCTGCCTCCCTTAGAAGATTTTCGTCCCAAACAAATCTAGTGTGAAGATCAGCAGCGAAACAAATTTACCTCTGTTCTTCACTCCCTAGACCTCTCTGTCAGCTGAGGCACTGGAGCAGAGCCGTGCAGAGCCAACAGAGGAGAATTTATTAGTCTGGGCTACGCTTCACCTCTCATATACCCTAGCGAGTCCTGTCTGATGATCTGTTTTGAACCTCTGCACAGCACACTTTTTCGCTTGCTGCTGAGGCTGTTTGTGCTATTGGATTACAACTTCCCAGTGTTTTTCTTGGTGAAAGAGGAGTAGCTAGAAGACTGTAGAAAGTAGTGACAAGCAGGAGTGCATATTATCACTTTTGGGCCTCAAACTTTTAGGAAATAGACCTGAAACAATAAAAACCACATGCGTAAATACTGACACAGATGTTCTTGACTCATTCTTTATATCTGCAGAAGCTTTCAAACACATTAAGACCCATTTTCCTCACTTTGTGCAAATACTCCAGTGAACAAGGTTTTAAGCAGAAATGCTGATAGAGGCTACAGTTCTGCATAAATCAAGCCTGAATTCTCCCTCGTGATCGTTTGCATTGGAAACCTGATCCCACCGCTTGTGCACTTACTGAATCATGCCAACTTCAATGTTAAAAGTCAAGTGGTTTAGAGGATGAATCATGTTTGCACAGAGCACACTGAAATCTTTCAAGCAAAAAAAAAAAGTGGAAAACATCATTGCTTAGTAGTTCCTGCCTCGTTTACCAAAGAATAAATGCAACTAAGCAGTTGATGATTGCAAATAGCTTCCTCAGGTCTGCTGAGAATCCTTCGGAGCAAACATCTAACATTAGTGGATGTGAAATATTTTAGTTTCAGAAACTAGCATAAGTGATGTACTTGTGATCAGACTCAAAACCCAGTGTATACTGCCATAGCCAAGTGATGAGCTCAGCTGTCGGGACCTAAAGGCAGGGCGTTATCAGGACACGTCCAACACACAGCATACGAGGTCTCACAGCCAAACTCCTTGTGTAGCCATGAAATTAAGTTTCTGATGCAGAGGCTTTTTGAGAGAGAAAAAAGGATTTTGCAATTTAGATTTCAGTGAAATATTGGAGTTCTTTTCAGCTGAAGTCTCTAAGCAGTTAATACACCTCCGTTGTAAACAACTTCTGCAGCCAGAGGTTTTTACTACCATAAAAGTTTTTGCAGCAGTAATCTTTATCCCCTGAGGCTTTGCTGGGAGAAACATGAAACTGTTTCCTCATCCTGCCTGTCCTACTCTCAGCTGGAGCCTGGCTTTTTCCATTCCCATCATAACGTTCGGGTTTAGCAGACACCTTCCCTCCTCTACCGCAGATGCTGGGTGGGGTCCACACACTTCATTATAGAAAGCTGCTGTAATGCTGTCTGTGACTATCATTTTTGTTATCTCCTTTTTTTCCAAATGCACGCTGAATGTTGTGCTTGCCTGACATAACCCGTTGTAATTCTGTCCACCATATGAGACTGCAGCCAGTTGCCTCCTCCCACAGCACTGCAGAACAGCTTTATTGCACAATGTCCAGCATCTTTTGAATATGTTGCTAGGATGCCTAGAGGAGCAATTGCATGGAGATAATTTGTTGTCCAAATCAGATCCTCTCTTGATCTCACTTAGGTTTGATGTACTGTCAATTCGAAAAGGGATTCACTGGTTTGTTATGTCTTGCCTTATGCTTTGTACGCAAACACACCATTAATATACATTCTGAAAATAAATCTGAGGTGGGCTCATCCTTCATGCACCAGAATACTTTGGTCCTGTCTCTCCACAGCCAGTCCCACATCTGTGCTGGCTGCAGTGATTGCTTCTGAGCTACTTAGCAGTCTTCAACCTCCTAAATGGCTACCAGTCCCAAAGGAGCCCAAGGCAAGGTGAGGTTCCTGGAAGGAGAAACACTGAGGCACAGCAGTGGGGGCTGGGCTTGGACTAGAGTTTTCAGGCCATCAGCTTCAGCTTGGAGCGACAAACAGGAGTGACTGTGGGTGCATATTTATATAGGAGGAAAAGATTCTGTTTCATACACGTGAGGCATTTCTTGCTGTTACTACTGTCTAGGAATCCTAGATTATGAATACAGTAAACTCAAGAGGCATTCTAAACCTTCATGTACAGCTGACAAAAGGATGAAACAGCCAAGGTGTGCTTCTCCCACGGTTTTCCAATTGCATCCTTTCCTTGCCTGGCTTCATTAAGAGCCAGCTGCTCTTAATCCCAGCACAGGTTTGGGAGGACATTGTCACATCTGCTGACAAAAGATGATTAAATATTATCAACACATCTTAGGATATTTTCTAGGGCGCTTATACCTGCAAGATTGTGGGTAGATGGTGCTATCCCAGCTGTAAAGTGAGCATGCTGCATGCAAAAATCACTTGATGTACCAAAACTGCTTTTTGGATCTAAGCAGTTCCAGTAGTTTCCTGTGTGATTTGGTGCTTTAAGACAACATACTTAGTGTTTGTCTGGATTCATACAGTCTGCTGTTTGAAAACTGCATTTGCAGGGTAAAGGATAAAAGAGGAAGAAAGAACCTTATCTGCTCCTGGTTTCACGAAGGATTTGAAATCTGAGATATATCTTTGAGTTCCTGTCTACCTTTCAGTGAAGCATTTGGACTCAGTTCAATGACAGGGTTTTAAATTGTTCCCAAACCTTTATTGTTAGGGGGAAAAAAAAGGCAAAACAGGAAAGACCTGTTTCAGGAAAGGCTGTTGTATCACTGAAAAACACCCCATGGAGCACCTGACTCTGGAATATGCTTATTTATTATAAATAATTTCCATGGCGTCACATTGACAAACATAAAAGGTCATGAACTCCTGTATTTGAAGCAAATGTGTTTGACAGCTGGGATCTGGCAGAAGTTTCTCCTGTGGGATAGATTGTTTGTGCAGAGCTTTATTGAAGAATAATATTAAGAATGAATTACGTAATATTAGTGTAACCTAGTAAGAAATTATTGTATTTTACAAGCCAGAGACATAATAGATCTAACAGAACTATTTTAGCTCATCTGATTCAAATGCACATCAAGTAATGATAGCTGTGACCAGCTAACAGTGAAAATCTGTGGGATTTAAGTGCTGCAGTTAGAAATGGGCTGGAAAGAGAGGTCCAAATGCAGGCAATTGCTGAAATGCATGTCTGTGTTTTTGCTACGCCCCTGCTCTGTGACGGGAGAAAGAAGGAATTGGCTGGGAGCCTGGGCAGCTGGGGAAGCCTGGGCAGCTGGGGAAGCCTGGCCACCCCTGTGCACCCCCAACCAGGGCACAGGGCAGCTGGGTAGCCCCAGCCCCAGGGCATCAGGCACCTCCCTGGGCCTGGGGATGGGCCAGGGATGAATGGGACACCATGGCTGCGGGGAGCTGGAGACCGTGACTCCTACAATTTGTGCTTCTCTCTCCTCTCTCACCCTGGTCAGTGAAAACCTCATGAGAGCAGCTCTTTCCCAATACCTGGGGATACTCCCCAGGCTGTTTGTGAAGCCAAGTCTCCCAAAGAGGTGCTCTCCTACTGGGCTGGGATGGTGCTACCTCCCGGGATGCCTATGAGGTGTCTCCCTAAACAGTGTTCCTGTCCCACTTGCTTGTGATACTGTGCAGAAATGCCTCTTTCAGTGTATGATGATGAGAGGCATCTCTCCAGGTCCTCCCAGTCTCCTTGGGAGTCGGATACCTGTTTGCCCAAGCGAAGGGCAGGGCAGGCAGCCGAGCCAGGGACAGATGTCCAAACACCTGCCTGGCCCCTTTCTTCCCCTCCCTTTTTTGGGACCTCAGGGCCAGGTGCTGCTGCCCTGACCTGTGTTTTCATGCCATTGTCTACTTGGGGTATACTTAGGGCCTCAGAGCTGGCCTCTCTCCCAAAAAAAGACAAAGGTGTGCCTGAGGATGGGCAGATGTTCGTCTCCCCAGGATGCAGAGTCCAGCCAGGTGTCACCTACAGGCTGGAACAAGGGCAATACCCAAAAGATCCTCCTGAAAAGGGCTGAGTAAAGACATGGTCCAACTCGTGAGGGACAAATATTGTGTATTGTTTACAGTTGTAAAAGCCTTTGTGGTTTTGTTTTGTTTTGTTTTTTCTTCTATTTTTAGGTGAAAACAAACTTCATTTACTTTGCTTAAAGACTGAGAAAAAGTAATTCCAGAAATCACAACACTTTAAAGCCTGCCAGCCCTGTGGACATAAGGGAGCTGGGAAAAACAACCATGGAGGCCAATGACTGGTTGCCCACTGAAGATGAAAAGCTGTTCTTCCATCTAAAATGGTTTAGTTTGAAATGAGAGCACATGCTGACCTTCTAGCTAAAGCCTTGGGCTTGTCCCTCAGGGAGAGGCAAGGAGGCAGAAACAGGCCAGTCTGGCTTGGTACTTAAACCACTTACAAAACAGCATAACTAGAAACAGAGGTTTCCCGTCCACTCTGCCCTGATTTTGACACTTTAATTCAGCTGCAGGGTGTTTGGCCATGTTTGCTGACAAGCAGACCAGTACACAGCCAACCTGCTGCCCACCGTCCTGGCCTTCACTTTGCAGACCCGCCGCAGCATTGGCTGCTTCTCACCAGTGCAGCCAGAATCACTGGGAAGCAAACGTGCTGCGTCCACAACCCTTGCTGTAGAGATTTTAGGGCAGGAAAAAGGATGAACTCTCACCCCAAGGTGAGGGATTATACATATTTAACTTGTGGTTGGTGGTACACATAAATATCCAGAGAGGGGAGAATGTGTAGCTCCACAGAGACTCCTCTGAACAGGCTGAAGTGAGTTACGTTCTTGGTACAGCTTGATCATACACCCAAGCTGAATGGCACAGGTGTCAGGAACCTGTTTTTTAGCAGAACGTTTAACAGCTGCAAACTGCAGGATGTTTATTCTTGACAGTATTTTCTTTACAGATTATTTTCAAGAATCCTGAGTCAGCAGTAATAACTGTAGGTGCACATATTTGTTTGCAGGACACAGTAGCTTTGCTGTGTTATTTAACTGTGCTTCCCAAGCCAAAAAGTTTATGTGTATGACTAAGGCTGGCCTTCCATGGTGAGCAAATATCCACTCGCCTCAAGTATTACATTCAGCTGTCACTATTGCTTTAACTCTTAGCTCCATAAGAACTATATCATGTGGTAGCAAAGAATTCAAGGGTGAAGGGTTAATCATTTCACTGCAGCTTGGGGATTAACTTCACATTAAAAACACATGCATTTGTGTCCAAGTGACATAATGAAAAATACGGTGGGAGATGGAAGGTGCGCTCATTCTAGCAAGCAAGGATTTATTGAACTAGT
The DNA here is from genome assembly GCF_963082525.1 of Nesoenas mayeri. Lineage (NCBI taxonomy): Eukaryota > Metazoa > Chordata > Aves > Columbiformes > Columbidae > Nesoenas > Nesoenas mayeri. The sequence continues at coordinate 17,737,568 of NC_137548.1, read as the reverse complement.
TCTCCAAGATCCTATGAAACCATAACTGAATATTTCTCGGCCAATGCACTGGCTGCTTGTTTGGTTAAACTACTGTGATTTTCATTAGCAGGCTGACAAGAATTTTCATTAGCAGGCAGATGGAGACTGTGTCTTGGTACTGGATTTTGTGGGGCGTTGGCAATCATTCTGTAATGGATGAACTGTGCAGGAGCCCAGGAAAGGAAAAATAACACAGGCTAGGAAGAGGAAAAAAGGAAATGCAGGAGCGCTGTTAAAGATGATCAATCAGCTGCCATTTGTGTCAGTCCATATGAACAGTGGCACAGACTACAAACCCTTGCATCATTGTGAACAAGCCAAGTTCACACGTGCTGCCCTCATGAGTTACTGGCATGAGAAAATGTTCACCTGTGTGAGATGGGGAGCTGCTGTCCGGCTTCCTGGAAAAACCATGTAGGGCTCATTTTTTCCATCACTGCTGTGGCTATGTGCAGGCTGACACGGAGGACAGTTTAACAGCGTTCAGCAGCACCTGCGAGCCCCATGAGTAACCGATGCCACCAAAAACAGAGAGGAGAAGGCAGGAGTTCTCGTACACAGAATACAGCCTAATAGGACTTCTCAAGGAAATACGATTCATAGCTGACCCTTAAGGAAGTGCAGGAGGAGTTTAAATCCCTGCAGGATGTCAGTTTTACAGCCCAGCCAAACCCCATCTCTCCAGCAGCGCAATGTCCTTTACCAGCTGTCTGGACAGCACTGACAGAAGAGGAAGTACAACCTCCTTCTCCTGTCCACACTTGTGAGTCAGCTCCAGAGATTCTGTTGCCTTATCCATAGAGCTCTTGCTGAACAGAGAGACTCTTGGCTGGGTGGATACTATCTGAGCAGATTGGTATTGCATTGTGAAAAGGACAGTTAAAGGGGAAGGGGTCACACTATTCAGTCCTGCTTGCAACCGCGATGAAACATGACAGCATGAATAATAAGAACAACCTGAAAAGCAGATTGGAAGCAACTAGATAAAGAAGGATGCAATGCCTCATGTTTGGAAACTTCAGATCAGGCTGCCAGACCTGTTATACCAACAGCTATGTTTGAGAAACCTTTTTTCCCAAAGCGTCCATTCTCCACCAAAGTGAGCGGAAAGCCCAATCATTCAGTGGATTCACTGGTCAGACCAGTTCCACTAAGTTACACTGGTGGGGACTGAAGAACCAGAAGTCTTTAGTCATGGGTCACAGAGCTACTTTCTCATTTTCTTTGAGCAGTTCTAGAGAGTTCTTTGCTTCTCTTGAAATTTTGCAGCCTAGCATTCCTGCACTTGGCCTCTTCTCTTCCGCTTTTCATGCGTGTGCGTTTTGTTTCAGTGTAATTTATATTGAGTGTGTGATTCAGAATTAATGCGTTTGCAGTGTAGTGGAGGGAGCTGATGTGTCCTCGTGACATTGTTAATAGGCAGCGGCAGTTCCTTTTAGTTCAAAACAGCTATAAAGATCTTTATCGACTTTCTGAGTGGCTTGTAAATCATCACAGGCCCAGTGAATGGCGTATTACCTACCTCACCTGTGCAGTGAGTTGAGTGATGAGAATGTAAGAGAGCAACTGTGTGACATAAATTCATTCACTTCCCACAAAGCAAACCAGAGCCAGGCTGGGCTGCCCTTGCAATTTGCTGAAATAAGAACATTCCACTTACAAAACATAAACCCAACCAACAAACAGCCAAATCCTATTAGGCATGGGTCATTGAGTATAGTGTGGGTGGAAAAACCTTTCTTGTACCACAGTCACAAGCTATGTAGTGCAGGTGGGAGTGAGAACAAGGTGCTAGTTAATGATTTATGTATGAGGAAACCAGTTAATTCTAAATAATCTTATTTTAACGCCACTTGTTAAGGAGACAAGTTTATTCTGCAGAGCTAAGTCAAATTCTGCCCATAGCCTCATGTTCACTGCACGAACCCCTGCCTTCACTGGTCTTCATTGTGCTTCCAACACCCAGGGCAACTGGGAGGAGAGAGTGGCACCGTGTCAGGCTGGGAGGAGAGCTCATCTCCTGGGATCCTTCATGCAGCCTGTACACCCTCCCATGCACCCTCCAAACTCGTGCTGGGTAAAGCGCAGCTGGTGCCTGGGAGAACGGGGCAAGGGAGCCATCCCTACCAGCAGAAGCTGTGACCTGCACTGACCTTCAGTGGAGCTGCAGGAGAAAGAAATTCCTCAGATTGTGTCCAGTTCTGGGCCCCTCAGTTCCAGAAGGACAGAGAACTGCTGAAGAGAGTCCAGCATTGATTAAGGGAGTGGAGCACCTCCCTTATGAAGAAAGGCTGAGGGAGCTGGGTCTCTTTAGTTTGGAGAAGAGGAGACTGAGGGGTGACCTTATGAATGTTTATAAATATATAAAGGGTCAGTGCCATGAGGATGGAGCCAGGCTCTTCTCGGTGGCAACCAATGATAGAACAAGGGGTAATGAGATCAAGCTGGAACACAAGAGGTTCCACTTAAATTTGAGAAAAAACTTCTCAGTGATGGTGACAGAACACTGGAACAGGCTTCCCAGGAAGGTTGTAGAGTCTCCTTCACTGGAGACATTCAAAACCCACCTGGACATGTTCCTGTGTGACCTCACCTAGGCGTTCCTGCTCCAGCAGGGGGATTGGACTAGAGGATCTTTTGAGATTCCTTCCAATCCCAAACATACTGTGATACTGTGATACTGTGATACAGATATGTCAAGGTCCTGGTACAGATAAAGTAGTATTACACAAAATACTGATTTGAGCCTAATCATGCATAAACTCAGCAGGAAATGAAGGTAAAATGCACACATGTACCTCCAAGTATGGGCAAGTTTACAATATAAAAACCATGAAAGAAAATTAGCCTATGAGAGTTAATTGTATTTTGCTTTGAAGTTCTCTGTGCTACTATATGTACATTACTAGTGCTTATGACCAACAGATGTACCAGTATCATTGATCCTCATTCAACTTGCTATCCAGAGGGATTACCTGATTCTGGCATGAATGTTTGCAGTGATCTTATATGATCACCACTAAACCAGACAATGATCAAAATAAACTATAATTCACTTAAAATTTTTTTAGAAATATTTTTTTTTTAAATTTTTAAAAAGCTTTATGAGAGACCCTACTCAAGTTGTAAAACAATACAAAAATTAAAAGCTCATTTTCTGCTACAAGTCAAGTAATGGCTATAGGTTAAAGGGGCAGAATGAGGGACATTGAAACCATCCATTTTAAATTACAGAATTTTTCTTCTGAAAAGAATTAGGACTAAAAAACATAACTTGTTTATTAATCTGGACAGCTTGCAAGTCAGGGTTAAGGATATGACAGTTAAAGCAGCAGCAGAAGTTCTGTGGAGCATTCGTTGAGCTGGGCAGTGTACTGGTTGCAGAAAAAACTGTTGGTGTAAGGTAGTGCTATATCTGCTGTACCTTAAACTGCACTTACAGGCTTCCAGTGTCCAGTGCATCTCATTAGGTGACAGGCTGGCCAGGGCAGTGTGATTATTTTGAAGACTGATGCTGCATTCAAACGCATGAATGCTGCCCTCATATTTTTATTGAAGTGACTGTTAGTACTTTTCTGTCTTTCAAAGGCCCAAGCAGAGCTAAAACACTTTGTACAGCAAGGGAGGGATTTGTCTCAGACATCCTGCACACTGGGAGCGTTCCTTAGGATTTTTACATTATCTTGGTTTGTCCTTCGCTTCCCTCTGGCCCCACCTGCCTCTTCCTTGGCCCACCGTCAACCAGCCATTGTCTTTGTATCCTGGTAAGGATCAACCGTGTCTTATGCTGCCAATGGAACACTGGGATGCTGGAGGTCAAGGAGTGAACTCTTAGAGATATTGTGTGGAATGTCTTCATTCCAGAGCTATTTATAGGCTGCATGGGCACTTATCTTTCTAAGGAGATAATATTTTTAATATTTTGTGTTTCTGGTTGATTATTTTTGTCCACAGCAATGACATCATAACCAAAGAACTGAAGGTTAACTAATGAACAAGCTCTTTTTTATTAACTTTCTGGTTCAACTGTAATTTTATCCCTCAATACTTCTCTTTTTTCATCTCTAGGAATAGCTTTATACTGCTGTGTGCTGTCACTTAAACCATCATAACTTGCACTAAATCAGACTGGGTAATTCCAAGTGAGCACAGGCCTGAGGAATGGTAGAGGGATATGCTAGAGCTTGCTGCAGGTGATACACATGTGGCAGGCAACAGCTAGGGCCTGTCATTTTGAATTTTTTGTAGATGTATAAACACAATGAGTAATTTTCTGCACATTATGAAAAAAAATCTCCACTAGATATCATTAAGAAGTCAATGAAGATGTCTCTAGCAGAGGATATGTCTTTATGAGTTTTGTGCCTTCCTCACCGAGCTGGGGTGCAGACTTGGGCTGCCCAGGGTTTCTGATGGCTGTAGGAGCCCTGGGATGTCTGTAGAGCAGGTGCTGTTGTTTTGGAAGCAGCTAGTTTTTCTGTCTGCGTTGGCCTGTGAAGAACAGGGATGAGGAATCATTCATGGAAACACATCAATGCATGGCTTGAAATAGCAGAGGAAATGTTGAAGTGTCAAAGAATATCTCAGGAAATCTTAAAGTACCCAAAGATGGTGCCCACAGAGGAAGAGATACTGCAATCATACTACTGTTTATTTACTGGAAACAATCTTTCAGCTCTACTGTAAAAATAATACATGTCTGCTTACATTTATACCACTGACACTGAGATTCAAAACTTAAACCAAAACTGAGCTAAATCCAGACCTGATGTAAGGTGGTTAGTCAGTCACTGGCTTCAGCACAGGGGTGATCCCATTGCACTCTGACTGAGCCAAATACTTTGTTTGAAAACTGGCAAAATCTCATCCAAGGTGTGAAGAGCCTAAGAATGTATTGCATAAGCATGTCCTTACCAGGCCTCTTAAAAAGCCTTGAGACTATCAAGCCAGCATAGTATAGATGGAATTTCAAGAGAAAAGTGATTCATTGGGACCTAAAAGAGCATCTATAGCCTTAAAAATGGGGGGGGTTGTGGGAATTTTTTAATCCTTTTCATGAAGCCAGGCTCTGCCAGCAGACTGGGCATCCCTTTGGTCGTTCAGACCTAATACTTGCTCTAAGGGTGCCTGCCGACATCACTGAGGGAGTGGGGTACAAAAGCAGCACACGGGCCAACAGCAGTGCCTGAATTTGCAGTGAAGCACATGAAGAGCTTGTTGTACAGATGGTGGGCGCAGGGGAACTTGGCAGGGAAATGACAGATCTGCCTGGGCTGTGAGAAAAGCCACAGAGGCCATTCAGAGCCTGGAAGAGATGCATAGCCTACAACTGGTCTCCAAAAAGCAAAGTGAAAAATGTTATGTAGTGCCCAAGGAGAAGTGGAGCTCACTCAGCATGGGCTTGCAGTGCATGACCATAATGACATCACTTGTCCAGGACAGACTCAAAAGGGAGAATGAGTGAATTCTGAAATTCAGGAGGAAATTGAAACACATTGAATGTTTCAGGAATTTTTGGATGCTGAAGTGTTTTCTAAAGATGGCTTTGCTACCCAGCTACATTCCTCAATTCTTACACCAAAGTTACTGCATCATTATTCACTTGCTGGTGTAAAAGTATATCTGCCTTGTACTCAAACTCTCCCTTGTGTGACTTCACCAATATTAGCTGAGTTACATGGGGGATCAGTTTGGCCAGTGGAAACCACTAGATGGATCTCAGAAGTCTGAACTAAGAACAGGAACAGATGAGATTTCCACCTCTGATGTGCACACTTCTAAATGTCAGGTGCACTGTGCACTGAAACAGGTGAGGAAAGAGGCGGCTGCAGGATCAGAGACATCCCTGCACAAACACCTTGGACCATTGCACTGCCTATGGAACTGACCCTTCAGCACAGGTCACCTTTATGGGCTGGCTTTCTGCGGAATCCCCAAATACCTAGTTGTGACCACCAGTGTCAGTCTTCATGTGTGGCACCCGCTTTGGGGTTGAGCTATTCAGAATTGGTTCAAAGACTGAAAACAACAAAACATGACAGGTGTAAATTACACATCTGCACTCGTGCCAGATGAGAAAACACAATTTGCTTGTGCTGTGTTGTCTTACAAGGCTTTGGCTTCCAAATGCAGAGCCACAGTGCTGCAACTGGTTTTAGCTTCTGTAAATTCTCCTTGTACACAGATACATGGACAGCGCTTTTCACATACAGGGAAGATCCTAAGGATAATTTTTATCTTTCCATGAAAAAGCAGCAGTCATGCAAATTAACATCAGCTGAGGGTTCTGTCCATCCAGGATAGAGATTTATTTTAACAGTAGTGCTTGTCAGGCTTGAATAATGTCAGGGCATAATTTTATTGTGTTTCTTTTTTAAAAAAACATCTTTTTTGGTATGAAAATTTAATTGTGTTCTAATACAGTTACATGCTACAGAAGATATTCTGTAGCATATTCTGACAATAAACGAACCTGGAGAACATGAATGACCACAACCTGTACTGATTCTATTGCTCTGCTTGCTCTAGACAGAGAAAAATGAATATGTATGTTCTGCTGATGCTGTTACTATGTTTATGAGACAATGAAAGTTGATTCTTCTAAAAGCTGAGCCAAAAAAGGTAAATATGAGTACAGGCCCCCAACCTGAAAAGGTGAAAGCTCTGTGTGAATGGCCCTGGAAACTATATTGGGTGATGGTTGGTGACCAGTTACTCGAAGAAGCTTAGTTACTCTCAACAAAGTTATTGTTGTCAGAGAAGCACAAGTTGAAAAGCCATTCTGTGGGATCCAGCAAACCCTTAGGTGAATAAACATTTTGTTGTCTCTGTCAGAAAAAGACAATGCCCTAAACATATCTCAAAGTCAAAAAAGCTGGACAATAGAACCCATTCAGCTCTACAGCACTGGATCATTCATCTCTTGCCATTCTTCTCCCTCTGGCACCTACCACGGCTGGCATGAATCACTCAGTTTTTTTATCAAAATAGATTCTCCTTCCCAATCATTGTGATCTGTACCAAAGATTACTGCCATTTCTGCCTTTGTTTACCTTTATTCCAATTATTGCGCTGGCAATAGGTGCTGTACAAACATGCAGTGAGAGGCAGTCTTTCTCCTGGGGACCTTGGTTAGACAGGACAGCTGACAGGAGAGGCAGGAGAGGCCAAGTCCATCCCCAGCTTGGGCAGGGACTGGCTCTGCCACCCTGAGCGAGGAGCATGTCAGAGCAGAGCCGGAGGGAAGCCATGCATACCCAGACCAGACTCAGTGCCCTCATCTGGTCCTGGCCAGAATATTGTCTGTTAACGTTAAGGTAAAACACTTTGTGTGAGAAAATCCTCTGCAATAGGTTAGAATAAAGCATCATTTTCTGAGCAGACCTGAAATTCTGTCTGCTTTTAGGGATTCTCCACCTCGAAGGAGAACAGGAATGCACACAGCAGTTGCAAGTTTGCTTTTTTAACTTTCATGCTGTAAAAACCTGACATGCATAGTCTTTTTGGTTTTGTTTTTGTTTTTTTTACTGCAATATATGAGCCTGTGATGGTCTATTGGAAACAGACCCCTGACTAGGAAATTGAGAGTTTAGATGTTATATACTGCCAGTAATTTATTACTTTGAGATTGGCATATATTTTGGCAAAGTTAGAGCTGGCTGGAGTGATAGTGAGTGATGAAAGATGTTATGACAGTTGAGAAGTGGCTGAATTCCTTTGTTTCCAGACTTCTCACTTTTTTCTTTTTCTAAGGCACAGAATGTTTATATAGCAAGTGTAATATTGTTTTATGAGTATTTGCTGGACCCTGCTAAAACCAAGCATTCGGGCTTTACTCTTTTAACAAAGTGTTTTGTTATGGAATTCCTCTGGATTTTGATGTTTCTACATTAGGGTTAAATCTGGTTGGTATGTGGGGGCCCTGGGAGAACAACCCAGAAGTGAGAAACTGTCTGATGTCTAACAGGGTGCACTTCCTCTCCAGAAGGTGATGGGATGGCAGAAAGAGAGAGGACTCCTCAACTGGACATGAAGAAGCCATAACATAGAGTCACAGAACATGGGAAAAGGGGCTTTTAAGCTCTGGGAAAACTTTCAGCATCTTAAGAGTTTAACTTCTTTAATACAAGACCCTGCCTGCCCCTTGTCTGCTCTCTGGGCCACCAGACCCTGCTTGTTTCCCACGTCTCACTGCCATCATCTGGGATACATGAGCACTTTTAGCTTCATGGTTATAAACTAGCATTTTTCCTTCCTGGTCGTCTCCATTATCCCCTCCAAGACAGTGGTATATGATGAGCCATGATACACTCAGGAAACACATTTGTGTTTCTGATATTTCTCTGCGCATTTCCTCTGCATTTTTCTCCTCCAAGTCAGCTACCCTCATCATTGGCTTCCCGCCCTCAGCTTGGCCCACAAAACTGTGGATTCAGGCTCCAGCCTTTTTATTTTTACAATAAAGGACGGACTGTGTACAGAGCTCTGAGCCACAGGATCCAAGGACATTGCAGCAGCACAGAGTAAACTTTAAACCACTAAGAAATGGAAGGTGCTTAAGCACACTCAACTCAGCATTTCATTGCTGTGAGCCATTGCATCAGGGCTTCCTTCAAGCTGAGTACAAGTAAAAAGAGCAGAGTCTCTGCTAAAGCCAGGGAAAAATAACTCCAGACTAACTCACAAAGCTTCACTAGGAACAAGAGAGTAAATTTTCTGATTGTGTCATGCAGCCTGTGCTGTGATAACTTTCTGAGTCTGTATTATTCTTTTTAGTACTCCACTTTTATGAAGACCTCACATACTGCTTCTAATCTGCTGCAGCCTGCTCACATTATAAGCTTCATAAACTCCTTTTCCCAAGTAGCATTAAGCATTTCTGGTCCTCAAAAAGACAAAGCAAAAATTATCTTCCCTGTCCTGGCGGTGCTGAAGAGCAAATAAGCCCATAAGGAAAATCCAGAGGGACACAGCAAAGGAGTTTGCTTCAGAGCAATTCAAGAACAAGGGATATGAACGGTCATCCCTACTAAAATAAAAGACCAAATGGACAGTGCCTTCAACAAGGTAACCAGTATACCTCCAAACTATACTTTTTTTTTTCTTTTTTCAAACTCCTAAACATATATATAGATTTAGCTTAGCACTGTGAGACCTCAGCTGGAATGCGTTCCACAGTTTTGGGCACTGCACTTCAAGAAAGATGTGAACCAACTGGAGATAATCCAGATGAGAGCAACAAGAATGATCAAAGGTCCAGAAAATGTGATGTATGAGGAAAGACCAAAAGAATTGGGTTTGTTTAGACTAGAGAGGAAAAGTCTGAGGGGAGACATGACAACAGTCTTCAGACATGTTAAATACTGCTGCAAAGGGGAAGATAAACTGTTCTCTATTTCTACTGGAAGTAAGCTAAAAAGGAATGGGTTTAAATTACGAGAGCAGAGATTATCAGATTAGACTTTAGGAGAAACTTTCTATTGGTTACAGCAGCTATACCTGAGAAGACATTGCCTATGGAAACTGGGATCCCATCATTTGAAGTCTGGGTACTGGTACAGTGGGGTCTGCTTTATGGCAGAGGCATGAACAATAAGACCGGTCCAAGTACTTTTCAGCTTATTTTCCCCAATGTTAGGAATAGGAAGGAGGCTGCATGTGAACAGAAGAATTCATTTTTTCTGAAGGAATTTGGATGGGTCTGAGCTGAGTGGTCTTTGAACAGAAGATTAGTTGCAGCCTTAATTACAGAGTTAGTATCACTACCTTATACCATTACGAACTGTTTGCAGCTATCACAGGAAAAAATAAGGTTCTGATTCTTATCTGCTCTAAAGTCCATGGACTCTATTCCAGTAATGGAGGACTGTGTCGAAGTGCCTGAGTGTCAAGAAGCATAACATCCTTAACATTGTAAAACATACCATTCAGTGATAGATTTCTGTGAACTCTGTTATATAGAAAGATTTAATACAGGAAGGAACCCAAACATGTGACACTTTGTTAGAAAGTAGAAGATTACATAGTACAACATGTATTTTGGAATGAATTTACAATAGATTTTAACTATAAAATAGAATCAAAGAAAAAACAGTTGAAACTAAGACAAATGCAGGGTGAATTGAGACAAAGTGCCTGACTGATAATTCCAGAGATAATTGGGAACGTAAGTTAGCACTTCTGAGATCCCTTGTTTCAATAGGTGGCTTTTTATTTCTGCTTCTGCTTCTTTGTCTGCTTTCCATTTCTAAAGAAAAAAAAAAGGCAAGATTGCAAAAGCCAGCTTTTTCCTCAGTTTCTTTGGTGCTTTTTGCTAAGCAGCTTTGGAGCTACAAAGGTTCACAGTCTTTCAAACATAGACTCATACCCTAGAAGTGTTTACAATGGAAAAAAGAATCCTTAAAATATATGACCACATAGAGAATCATATGGGATCTGCTGACAATACATCTCCAGATGTCTGCATCCTGGTAGGGGCTGTGCATGAAGAGGCCTCCATCCTCAGACAGGTGTAGGTCACTGGGTCTGTGGAAATACTGGTTTGGTTTGGAGCTGCTATACGTACTGGCTTCTGAGGAGAGAATTCTGCAGAGGAGGAACTGTCTTTTTTGTATGAATGTTTCCAGGGCACAAACTCAAGGTTTAGAAGGAGTACTGTGATACATATATCGTCAGTCGGATGACAGAGCTTCCTCTGAAGTTGATGACAGTGTTGACAGTGATCATTTCCAAGTCCAACTGAATAGTACGGGGCCCCTTGACGGGGCGGGTCATCACCAGGGTAGCACTGATCGGTCCCGTTTGCTGTGCACAAAACAAGAGGAAGCAGGTGAGATTTTCAGAAATGGCTCTTGAAAACTATTGTCTCAGGTGAACCCACATTATGCCCATGGTCCTGGAGCAGCCAAAACAACGCTGTTTTCTGCTGAATTATTACAAGTGACTGCAATTCATGGGAGAGCTGCATTTCATCATTTGGCTCCATTTCAGTGTTTTGCATGAACTATCACCTTTTACAGGTTGTAAAACCTTTAGGAGCCCTGTACATAAAAGGAGCTTTTGAACATATAAATTTGCTATTGAACATAGAAATTTACTGTTGTCCAAGTGCAACAAGATGAAAACACGAATTTAGGGTATGCACAATCAGTGACACAGGTTTTTTTGGTGTGTGAGATATTATTTTATTTGATGTATAGAGCACCATTAGTTTGAAGTAGTGAACACCAAAATGGGGTTATATTAACAGAGCTTGAGAACAGATGTCAACAGGATCTGGGTTTGCTATATAATTGCATGAATTAAAGTCACAAAACCTTACTCTCTGACATGAGTTTTAAATATGTGAAGACTCTTCAGACAATCTGTCCTTTAGTAAGTGGAAGCAGACCTTTGAAACGTCTGTCCAGAACAGTGGGTTGTGAGCATATAAAAATCAGAGCTTCTGACATTAAAACCCCAGGAGCAGCCATTGCCCAGGGCCCGTTCCCCCAGCGCCTTGTTGTGCTGCCCACTGCTCAGCCCCTTCCCACAGCCACCAGCTCTGGATGCCAACCTGATGTGTGGCTGGAAAAGCACAGCTTGTGCAAGCAGAGTGTTGGAGGTGATCAATGGGAGTGGGATAAATAAATATAAGAAAACTCACAAAATCTGAGCAACAACGCGGGTTGCTGGAGCCTTAGCATCTGGTGGTTCGACCCAGGTGAGGGAAAAAGGTCAGTGGCATCAGTAATGACTTTGCCAGAGGAAAGATCTTGTGAGATGTAACTGATCATTCTTGAACCACTTGTCATTTTGGGATTTTGAAACATCTTTTTTTTTTTTTTTTAACAGTGAGAATCTGAGGCTCTTGGTAGAAATGCATATTGGAATCTAACAAAATCTGTCATGCTACCAGTTTCTGTGAGGCATGGGAACCGTCAATAGCCACTGATCATCACTTAATGTGGATATCAAAGCCAGGTTTTTGCCTAGGTGTAAAAATCAACCTTCTGAACACCACCATCCCTGGAGGCTGTGCCCTGTTCTGTGCAGACACCACCCACCTCCACTTGTCAGAGGTGCTGTGAAGATGATTGGGGAACAGAGATGGTTTTTGATGAGGAATTAGATTTGAAAAAAAAAAAGTAGTTATGTTTCTCTAGCAATATCTACATAAAGTGTGTGTTCTCAGTCAAAAAAACCCACATAACAAATAAAAGCAAAGAACCCAGAAAGTCAGTTCTTGGGGTAAAGGTTTGTGGGTTTTTTCCCTACTTTTTTGGTTTTCAGGTTTTTCATTTTCCAATGAAGAGTTTAAAAAAAATCCCAACTACAACAACAACAAAAAACCCCAAACCAAAAACCCAACCAAAACCAAGAAGAAACATTGACTCTTTCAGTGGCAAGTACTAATTGTTCATCAAATAAAAAAAGGTTTGGCACAATAGTTTCTCTTGAGCATGAGAGACATGAGCTATTCTTAGGCATGGGTACAGCCCTGGACTCTCCTTAACCTAATGTCTCATCAGACAAGCGTGTTTGCTTTGGGCAGGTTACCCTCCTGAAAGAGCCAGCAGCCCCTGCAGATCAGCACACTGCTCTGCATTTGTGTAGAAATGTCTCATACTGAAGGTTTAAATGATATTCATTAAAAACTGGGTTCTGCTATCAGAAGGATATTCAGCTAACAAGAAGATACTCCCTATTTTCTTTCAATGAGCTCCAGACTCACCCGCATGTAGAATTCCCTGCCTTCGTTCCCTGATTTGATTTGGAAGATGTAATAGGCTCCAGGGTAGCGAGTTGTTGCTTGCATCTGAAAGATGTCCGAAGGCACGGACCGCCCGGACACCATGTCCATCACTCTGTACAAGACGGTGAATGGTTGATCTCTGCAGCCGGGGTTTTCAGCTGGACACATGCAGCGGCTAATTGTCAGAGAGAGGATTGTCATCAGGGGTTACAAATTGCTGTAATATTTGATTCTTTATATGCAAATAGAGCTGCATGAATAAATAAACAAAAATGTTGTTGACCAGCTAAAAGAATAAATGACACTTGTAATGAATTTTCTCACTTTTAGTATTCTCTGTGCTGCTGCTCTGACCTACCTATATCCCTGCCTTCTTTTTCTTGTTTTCTAGGCAAAAATATCTTGGCATCCTTTGTCTCCTTAGATCGCCTGAAAATCTGTACTTTTTTTAAAGCAGCTTTGCAGGTATAGAATACCTGGTATGTATTTATTCCGACAGTAATTTAAACTGAACTGTCCCCAAAATAATGCTGATTATTGCTTCATTTCACTGATGGTGAAAATGTTGTAGTCATTGCTTAATAATCTTTTATATACTGCATGAAAATATACAGTGAGACATCCTGGATCAAATCCAATACTTTTAATCATCCTCATTGCTCTTTATGAACCTTTGTCCAGTTAAATTTCTTTTGAGAGGACGGGAAGGAACTGCACAGTCTTGAAGATATAGTTACACAATGGCACATGCTGTAAGGATATTCTCTACCTATTAACACCTCAAATTCAGACTGCTTTTCTGACCTCTAGTGAGTACTGCAGATCATGGAACTATCCGTAACAATGCTCAAATCTGAGTTTGGAAGGATTATGGTCACATCAGTGCTCTTTATTTAATTTGTGAATTTGGGATTGTTTTTTTACTTTACATTCACCTAGACTGAATTTCATCTTCCATTTTTACTGCATAGTCATTGAGGCTTCCCATGCAGTTCTTTTCTACCCACCCTTTTCTCTACTGTGCTCAGATATTGTTGCAGACTTTGTCCATCTCATAGTTTATCCTTTTTCCAGGTTGTTTACAAATATGTTAGACAAAGTAGGTCCAGCTCAGACCTCTGCAGAACTTCACTGTGAAAGTCATCAATTTAATACTATACGCTATTTATTTTTTGTTTACAAATATATAAAGGGTGAGTGTCAGGAGGATGGAGCCAGGTTCTTCTTGGTGACAACCAACAGTATGACAAGGGGTGATGGGTTCAAACTAGAAGACAAGAGGTTCCACTTAAATTTGAGAAGAAACGTCTTCTCAGTGAGGGTGACAGAGCACTGGAACAGGCTGCCCAGGGGGTTTGTGGAGTCTCCTACTCTGGAGACATTCAAAACCTGCCTGGACACATTCCTGTGTAGCCTCATCTAGGTGTTCCTGCTCCAGCAGGGGGATTGGACTAGATGATCTTTTGAGGTCCCTTCCAATACCTAACATTCTTTGATTCTGTGCCAGGGACTTCTCTCTTCCCTATGGCTGCTTCATTTCCATAATAACCCTATGTAGGGTTATTTTCAGCAACCTTTGGAAACCCAAACAGACTGCATCAGCCCATGTGCCCATGTCACATGCTACTGATTTCTTCAGAGAACTCTACTTTTGTTGAGGGGCAGGATGTCCCATTATAAAAGCCATGTTGGGAAAATTACTGGAAAAGTGTTGGGTCTTTTTGCCTTATTTTTCTATAATCTCCACTAGTGACACCGATTTCAGACAGTTCATCTGGCATGTTCCCCCATAAAAAGGCTCCTGGCATTGCAAACACCCAATTCCTTCCACAGAAAACACAGATGCAGGGAATCCACTTGGCTTTTATACTGACCATTTCTAGACATATGCCACAAATTAAATGCAGTCACATCTAGATGAGAGCCAAAGCCACCAAAAACAAAGCTTAAACATCAAAAGTTCCAGTGCAAGCTGATCTGCAAGGACTCTGTAGTTGGGCTCTGGGGAATTTAGATATAGAGGTTTCAGATATTTCAACTTCCAGTTTATGACTCTACCACCTCTGAAGGTAGATAAGCCCAGAACTGGAAGAACAGAGTGTGTCCATTCCTCAGCTGCCCTAGTTCAGAAAGCAATTCAAAGACATGAATAAATTATAATGGAAAGAAGCTGATTCTTCATCTGTTGCCTTTCTATAAAATAGTTTAGGCTACCAAGTAACCCCAAGTAAATGGATTTAGTGCAAACACTATAGATTCAATATTATGGGCTGCAATATATAAAGAATTGTCTGGAGCTGAAATATTATTTTGAGCTTCAGGCAAGTATCTACAAAAATGTAAAAGAAACAGGCAATTTTTAGAAATTTGGAATTTATTTTTTTGCTTGCTCAAATGATTCCCAATTTAGACAGTAACAGTGCTAACAGCCCCATCCAGATATACCCATTTTCTGGATAAGGCAAATCAGTCTGTGGACTTTTTATCACTTTTAACCTTTAAACAGTAGGAAACTACTTGTATCCTGCTATAGCTACCGTCTCATGTTTTAGAGTACTTCCCAGACATCAGGGAGTTAACATTTACAGGAAATACTCATGCTAACAAACAGGCTTAATTTGAGCGTATATGAAGTCAGTAATGTAAGTAAATATCTTTTATTACATTACAAACCTTGCTGTTTTCTCTACCCACTGATAAGTGTTTTTCCAGTCTAACTTCTCACACATCTGACTATCATATCATATCCCACCTGGTGACCTGGTAAGGAATTGCAATTTATTATTTTTATAAAGCTTACCAATGGTAAATGCAGCAACAGCATGTATGTATAGCTCTCTAGACAAATTTCATGGCTGTGTTGTAAAAATGCAGCTTATTTGGTTTACTCTAGATATGCTTCACATGGATAGCTTTTGTGGCTCTGGGTGTGTTACTCACTTCTCGTTAATCTGAATATAAGGATCCTCACATCTTACTGGGTCTAAACATTTATATTCTCCTGGGATATTGAAACACGTTTGCTGCGGAGTGCAGGTGAAGTTTCTGGTTTCACATTCATTGATATCTAAAACACAAGAAACAAGAGAAAGGGAAATATGTGCAAGACACCACTCTTACAGAACAGTTTCCATCTAAGGACTTGCCCCCAAATTCATAACACTTTTGCACCATGAGAAGTGACCTTTGAATAACTGGCCTCTCTTTTAAGATCAGTTTTTACTCCATCCATTTCTGCTTATTGGAGTGTTCCTATATGGTAAGTGCTGCAAAAACTGGGAAATAAATTGGCTGCTCAAACTCTCTGACCTTAGAGAAGGGGAAAACTAAAGAGAGATGTGCAGCAGAGAGGAGAGCATCTGAGGGCTTTTCTGTGTAGCTGCTTCTGTGTAGCTGCTTCTTTGTCAGCAAAGTCTTACTTACACCAACACACCAATTGACCTCATTGGGACTATTCACGTGATGACATTCTTACCAGAGTTACATAATTGGCCCCTATGAGTGTTTCACTGTGCAATGTCAGGACCAAGCATCTCAATTCTTGAAAAGCTCTTTCCAGACACAAGACTTATTTTCCGTGCCCCTGGGGTTTTAATCAGTGCAGGAATGTTCTTACCTTGGCAGCTTCTGCTATCGTCAAGCAAGTTATAGCCCGAAGGACAGATACAGTAGTAAGAACCAGGCCCATTCACACATTCGTGCTGGCAGAGGAACTCTGAGAAGCTGCATTCGTCCATGTCTGCAGTGGTAAAACAAAGTTTAGTGTCTTTGGCTTTACAATCAAAAGAGCAGTCCCACAGGCAGGTGACCATCCAGACAATATGCCTGTCACCCCAGCTGGAGGTTGGCACCCTTCAGCTCCCCAGAGATCTTCAGCAACCTGGCAAAATGCTATACAAGTTCTTGGTTAAACAGTTTTCTCCCAGGGAAACCAAAGTTTCTGCTGAATACAATGCGGCTTTTATTTATATGTATTTGTTTTTGAATACCTGTCACCAGTTGGACATGTTTTCAGTTGTGTTTTACGTCACAGATAGAGCAACTCCAGCAACAAAGCTGCAACTGTAATTTGAAAGGAGAGACTTGGCGGTGGGGTTTCTTTTTTTTTCTTTTTTTCTGGAGAGCAAACTTCCCTTTCCCAGGGCCACATGGGTCCCAGCAGAACTCCTGCAGCCAGCTCTGGCTGTTTTATGTTTCTTAACCTCTAGCCAGTTACTTCCAAGGCATTCCAGCAAGACTACAGAGCTCATCCCAGCTTGGGTCAGACCTACTGGAAGGCCCAGCCATGTCACAGATACCCAGGAAGCTGAGCAGTCTGTCCAGTCTCTGATGGAAAGCAGAAATTGTGCTCTTTTATCCTTGCACTTATGAACTGACCAGTCATATTCTGCAGAACTGTGCTTGAGTGAGAAAGATGAACTTCAGAGCTGCATATGGGGGCATGGCTGACTGCGGGGAAAACACATGCAAAGGCACTAGACTGAGGGAGGCTGCAGTTAATCATTTCCTTATTTCCCTGTCCAGGGGAAGAAAAAAACAAGGGCCAGAGCCCCAGCCAGGAACTCCCAAGTTCTTATTCCCAGCTCTGACATGTTGTCTCTCCCAGGCAAGTCACTTTTACTCTTCAGACTGAATTTCTCTTTCTTCTAAACTGGGCTCAGTCCATTTATCCACTTTTAGTGTTTTATGCAGATGAATTGAAAAGTATTTGAAGTCCAAATATTTTTAAATGGGTTTATTGCTGCAACCACATTAGCAAAATGGTGATGAAAGGAACTCCACACCTACATAATCCTGTTATTGTCCAACTTTTCCCAGAGAGTTCACTGAAAAAAACACCTTCCTGACAAAACATGG
This sequence comes from Nesoenas mayeri, assembly GCF_963082525.1. Taxonomy (NCBI): domain Eukaryota; kingdom Metazoa; phylum Chordata; class Aves; order Columbiformes; family Columbidae; genus Nesoenas; species Nesoenas mayeri. The sequence continues at coordinate 17,719,957 of NC_137548.1, read as the reverse complement.
ACCAAGGGCTGACTCCATAAAGGGACAAAGTTATCACCCATCACCTTGAGGTGTCCTAGCCCAGGCTTCCAGCACAACAGATTCATATAACCTGTGCTCAGCTGCTGCCAAGTGCTGGAGGGACTTAAAGCCCTGAGGGTCCTACATGTTTGCTGCTGAGCCCACACAGGACAGACACACCTTTGCTGTTCCTAAACCCTTCTGGCATGCTGCTGACTACCTGCAGAGGACTAGGTGTTTGGCATTTCAGAGAACATCTAATGCACATGCAGGGCCTCTGTGATTAGAAAATAACACCAATGTTGGGAAAGTCTGGTTGAAATCTCTGACTCCTTGAACTGGGGCAGGGATTTATCCCATCTTTTAGGTAAGACATCATCTGCTAGGCCATGGACTGTTGAAGCACATCTGGATCCTGGGTGTCTCACAGGCATGTCTCCTACTAAGGCATTCCCTTTGCAAACCACAGTGATGTTTAGTTGGGAAGTGAAAGCTCATCCAGATAAATTTGGCCTGTTTCGACAAGTATTTTCTCACACAGACTTGTAAAGAAAAGGTTTTCTGCTCTAAATATGAATGGTGGAAGGTCCATTTTGCTGGTTTAACTCTGAGACATGAATGAGGCTCAAGTACTACCTTTTCTGTCACCATTTTGTACTGGCAAAGTTTATGTGGCATTGCATTGAGCTTAACTGGTTGAGGCCCCCAACGAGCTCAGGAGCATATGAAAGGTGCAGGAGTCTAACTTAAAAGCAGAAAATCCATTAGAAAGCAGAAAACTTACATTAGGTGTTGCAGCTCTAAATGTTAAATGCATGAGACTCTTTGGATATATGTCTGTGTTCTTTTCCCTATAATAAGGTTTGTAGGGAAGAGCAGCTTTGGAAACACTATACACATACTGCGTATCACATGTCTTTTCTCTCAGAAACAGCATGTTAGATCTGTTTACTGTAAAGTAAAAGACAAGTATTTTCCAGTGTGTTTTTCTTTCCAAGAAATATTCACTGGATTCTCTAATTTTACCAGGCTCTGGGAACGTTAAGCACAGAAATAAATTTTGCCTTCAATTAAAATAAAGCAATAAAATAAAAACAAAAACAGGAGAGGAAAAATTACAGTGACATAAGCACAGTTTCTTCTGCTATCTGCTGAACAGATTAGCAATAGCTGTACTAAGAAACCATATACAGTTTCTGAAGTGTAGCCAAAGCTCTACAGGGGAAAGTGGGGAAGGTTTCAGGCAGAAGCATTCAATTGTAAGAGCAAGAGGAATACATGCATTCAACAGACAACTGGAAAAGTGCTTTATATAAAGTATTTCTTCAATCATGGAAGAATGTTCTAGGACAGTCCCTGCTTTACTTGCTCTGATAAACCTTCCTGTTCAGCATTTAGGAGGTGTTTTCTTATTTTTTTCTGTTATCTTGGTGCTTTTTAATATATAGCTTCTCTCTTTAAACCCATGTGCAGCCCTCCTCCACTGTGCTTTTCTGTGTATTTGCTGTGTGCTTTAACTGGAAAGAAGATGATATGAGTTGCAGCTCTCCTGCTGCTAACCATGGACCAAGGCAAAAATCTTTTAAAAAAGCATGTACAAAACAATACATTGGAAAAAGAAAACTTAATAGCATTGCATAAACCAAAACAATAAATAACTAAAGACAGTTACCACTGCAGTTAACTCCATCAGCTTCCAGTTCGTAGCCAGGTTCACAGCGGCAGAGAAAAGAGCCGTAGGTATTGACACAGGTCTGAGTGCAAGGGTTTTCACTTGTACATTCATTCACATCTACAGGAAACCAACACCCAATACATCAGTTATTTCACCCCAAACTCTATTTTGAATTCATTACTGTAAAGTATTTCAAAGAGATTAGCTGTGCAGTCAAAATGATTTGTTCTGAAAAAGGTATAACCAAGTCAGTATTATTTATTGGGATTCAAGCTGATGCCTGGAAATAGCATGTTGGAAACACAACAGTGCGTGGAAATGAAGCATTTTGGGAATGTTTTCAATCGCAAAAATAACATGGAAGATGGGATGAAATATTTATTACAAATGCTTCTGTCTTTATCCTGCAATTTTAAAACCTTTGAACTGATTTTGTCATAACAGACCTGAGACAAAATGCAGCAGGATGTACCTGGGGAAGATGATGCAATGATTAATTGTCCTTATGGAAACTTAGGGCTATGAAAAAAAAGTTGTTTTTTTTTTTCCTTTTAGGCAATCAGCAGCTTCTGGAAACACCTCGCACAATTAGCACAGAGCATTTCTTGGAGGAAAACCCAGGGAGAGGTTTTATGAAGAGGTTGTGTTGACTTTGATTCAGGTAGCACATCACAGCAAAAGGTCTTCAGGACTTGAGTCTGGAGCTTGGGAGACAGATCTAATTTGCTGACCTGACAGAGTTTTTCTGTCTCAGGTGGGTCACACAGGCTCGGATTTTAAAAGTAACTTCAGAACCTAAACTCTCTGTAACATAAATGAATTGTGTAACTCTATATTTTAGAGGGCTTGGGCTTCTGTGCGTATTTCTCCTGATACACTGGTCATGTTGCACATGTACACCTCCAAGGTACTGGGAAGCTACAAAAATACCTCATGACAAACCTACGAACATTTTCAAAAGCGATGTTGGGAAAGATACTTGTATTCTAAAAACAAAGCAAGTTTTAGGGCTTGGGGCCAAAAACTTTGGTCATGGTTTAACATACACGGTACCTTGGCATGATCTTCCGTCATCATTAAGGGTAAAGCCTGGGTTGCATGTGCAGGAGTAGGAACCGGGCACATTGGCACACAGCTGCTGGCAGTAGCCGTAGCGACATTCGTCTATATCTGCAGATGGGAAAGATGGAAGGTAAAGTGGTTTGTATTTTCACATGCGGATACAAAGCAGCAAACACATTGGGTCAACAGTAGCAATAACAGCATACTGGTTACAGCCAAACTTTCAGGTGTTCAGACCCAGAGTAATTGTTAAAATACATCTCTACCCAAAATAACGCCATAATGTGTTTTTATCCACAGCTGACATCTATCAGTATGTCCTATGAACTGATTGTCATTGTTGTGAACTTAATGCAATGTCATCAGGAAACCCAGAGTCAGTCCCTTGAGCAATTACTTCGAAGGACACCTGATAGCTGGCACAGCCCGTCAACACAAGCACAGCCAACATTTTTTTGTCACAATCAAGATAGAAACCTTTTTTACCTCCACATACACCAAAGCTACTCACTGGAAAAGCAAGAAGTATTTTTTACTAAATACTTTTTTTTTTTTTTTTAAGAGAGGATATTATTTAAATATTTTTTTTCCAATAGGCACATTAGCATTTCATATGACCTTTTAATAAGTTATAGACTGTAAAATGTAAACAGTATATTTACTGCCAAAATAGCAGTTTGGGCCGAAATGCAGCTTTAGAAATACATGGAACTGACTGTTATAAGCACAAGAAAACCCTGTAAGGTACATATGCTGGTAAGTGCTAGAAGAATTTTGCTTCTTGACTAAGAACTGGAATGAAACACCAGGAGTAGTTGTCCTTTCCAAGGCTTAACATTTCCTTTGGTATTAACTGGCTTTTGATTTATGGAGATTATTTTAAAATGGCTACTCTCAAAGCTTTGAAGTTAAGATTGTGCAGTAGAAAACCAAGTGTGTTATCTCCAGTTGGTTTGCCAGAAGGAGCAAAGCAGGAAGGCAAAGGTTTTCGTGAAATTACACCCACTGTAGGTGCCAACACACGTGAAAATCAAAATAACAGTATCCTCCCTACGGTTCACACGTATACATATATATCTGCATGAATTCCAGCAGTTCATTATTTGTTAGCTAAATTGGCTGCTTCCTGGTTTAGTGATAAATATAAATAATGTGCTGGAGAGCTAAGTTCTTGAACAACTTGAACATTTACATGATGTGGTAATATCACAAAAACAACAATCTTGTGAATCTGTTGTATAAGTAGCTACATCCTGCAATTCAACTTTATGTTGTTGGCCTCATTGAGGTAGTTTTGCCATAGAAAGTCTCAGGAAACCATTCTGAAAATTTCAAGTGTCTTGGAAATACTGTCTGTATAAAATAGCAAGGACACTGACACTTTACCCTTACTAGCTTTTATAATATTTCCCACTGCATTCTAAATAGTAAGACAACCCAAAGGCCAGGGTCAGCTAAGGTATGTACACCAGTAGTAGGCTTGGCCTAAATCCTGGAAAAAGTGACATAGGTTTTAAGTAAATTAATAACTCATTTAACTGACACAATGCATTACTTTAAACACATGCTTTGGCTTTTGCATGACTTTTGTCTCAAGAGCAAAACATTTTGAGGATAAGGACTTTTACAGGGTTTCTTCTTGTGAGTGGGTCCTGTGGATACTGCTGTACCTGCTCCTATATAAAATTTACTGGGATAATTGCAATAAATATATAAAATAGGTAATTACAATAAAGGTGTAGCTTTTTGTAACTGTGGTTTACTAACAGTGCACCATAAAAGCCTGTCTCTAAAACCCAATCCAGACCTCTGATTACATTAAATAGTTTTTTACTGCCAACAAAAAAATAACTTCTCTAAGGCCAGCAAAAAGTATGGAAAACTGGGGCTTTTTTGACAGTTAGGGAAAAATATAGTGACTCTAAATGCAATTTGCTCTTAGCTCTTTGCATTGCCTTGTAATAATTCATCCCACGATTACTTAAAGTGGGCAAAACTGGGATGTTATTGCCTATTTTAAATGGCATAAACAGATGCTTGAATCAGTTCAGCAGGGCAGCCACTTCAGTTCTCTGGTACATCCATCAAGCAGTAAATCACTCTAGATCCATGTCCAGATCCTGAGTGCTGCACACAACCCTTAAGTTTGGGCTGTAACTGAGGGAAGTAAATGGGTAACACAACAGGCGATGTAGAGCAGAATCCTCCTCCCTGCCCTCCCTATCCCCACCCCATCGTATACACCTGTACAGCCCCCAGCACAAGCTTTTTTTCTCCAAGAGAAGAGGGATTATCAGAGATTAAGGAGTGGGGCAGGGGTGGAGACTTCATATCCCAGGGGAACTGCTAGATGGTGACCCCCAAAGCAGCTATGTCTGTGCAGACCCCTCTTGGAGGAGGCTCAGGGCTGCCTGGCCAGGGGAGCTGCACAGCAGCTGCGTGCAGTAGTCAGGAAAGCAGCTGTGAGTCAGTCCTTCACTGGAACTGGTACTTGGGAGGAGAGACTTGGAAAAGAACTGGAGAGGCTCCAGGGATGAATGGGCAGGGAAAGCCCGTTTTCCTTCCAGCTGAGGTGTTGTGACAGGACGGTCCAGCTCCACGGAGCTGGCAGGCAAACGGCTTGTGCCGAGGGGAAAAAAATAATAATGAGCACACTTAAAATAAAAAAAAAAAAAAGTTGTATCCTATCTCCTAGGTCCTATCCGTGTACCTAAAATTAACATCTACCTCATCATCCCATGGGCATGTCAAGTGAGATGTCAAGTGAGGGGAATGGGCTGGAGGAGAGGGGAGCTGGAAGGTTTTCCCCTGCTGTTTGTTGAGAAGTGTTTTTTTCAGCATGGCTGAGCTAAAAGGAAAATAATAAAATCAAAATAAAGCTGCTTGGAAGCTACTGAAATGGCACCCAGTTCAGAGGTAATTTTTCTCTCATCTCCAAGCAAAAGGGTTGGTTGAATCTGTGGATTTACCGGCCTGTTTCTTGATATCAAATACTGATCCCTTTGAGTCTGCAGTGTCACAGCATGGAAAAGACAGGTCTGTTTGGGAACAGATCTTTTTGTATACATGCTTTTGATTGATCTTATATGAAAGGGAATCCTTCAGACTGGGAATATGAAAAGCCCACGTGTTACATGGATAAATCATCATATGGCATTTACATCTGCATTTTCGTTCCACGATGGAGTCTGTCTGCCAATTGTACTGTTGGCGCTCACAAAGGTGAAAGACAGTTTCCACGTAGCCGACGGTTTAACCATGTACTTGACAAAGATGTTCAGTGACATTATTTCAGCTATTCACAGGTGCACATACACAGATGCTCAAATACCATATTGTGGGAGGTTTTTACCTAAACACTGGCCTTCTAAGAGCCAGTAGCCTTCAGTGCAGGAACAGGTATAGCCCCCTTCGGTATTTATGCAGATCTGGGTGGGGTTACACTGGTGAGAATCTGAAGCACACTCATCCACATCTGCAACACAGAAATACAGCAAGAAAATATCAGAAATGGCAACAACAAAAGACTGTTCACACTGTAGAGGGATTTGCACTCACAATGTGTACAGAGCTCCATGCGAGAAGCAACAGTGTGGTGGAGTAGAGAGAATGACCATAGCCTGAAGTAAAATTCATAATGAAATTGTCTGAGGGCAGTGAGAACTGAGGGTGCTCATCACCCCACTCCCTTTTGCAGATGACCCAGTGTTTCTCAGAGATCCTCAAGAAAGGGATCACATTACCTTGAGGTTTTTATTGCTTGCACGTTTGCTTTGTCACTGAACTGGGATTTCCATGCTATAGGGCAACATTCAGCCCTGGGGACAGGCTGCTGAAAGAGCTGTATAACCCCGCCGCAGAGTAAGAGATGAACGGGAGTTTGAGACATGTACAAACATAACTCAGACATATAAAAAAAATTACTTCCTACCCCCACCAATGCAGATCATCTCACTGTAATTTTTCTGACAGAGGGTTCAACCAAAATCAACCTTTACCTGACCAAAAAAATGTATACTTCCCTGGAATCAATTTCCTGGCAATAAAAGTCTCTCTTTTCTTTTTTTTAAACCATCCTTATTGTTTTTAATGTATTTGATTTTTTTATTACAATCCCTTAGGGTGTTTTTGTTGTGGGATTTTATTTTTTTTTTTTGCAAAGGAGGTGAATAGCATTCCTACATTTATATAAGCCAGGACGCTGGAACGTAACTGATTAAAAATGCCTTTCAGAGTCAGAAGTTCAATTTGAATCCCTCCTTGCCCAATCTCTTCCTCGATGTTTCAGGCGTCGGGTTTGCCTCTAGATGTCAGAAACTAAAATATCGGAAGATAAATGGTGTCATTTTTTTTCAGCCAACTCAGATTTCTATGTTTTATTTACTGATACCTAATGTAGTTTTTATTCCAGCATACTGCGTACTGGCCTTCACTGAAGTACTAGGTCATTCAAGCAACACTGCTCCTTTGAGCCCCCCTGATTCTTATTAACCCAGGCTTTGTTGGGTCATGACTGAAAGTATCTCACAAACGCAGCAAGCTGGAGCAGGCAGCAGAGGGCAGGAATTATGTCTCCATGTCTGGCCCTGAGGCACCTGGCACAGCCAGTCAGCTGTAAAATGCCAGCAATCGTGGAATAACTGTTCCAATCTAGCACAGCAGCATATCTAACATGTTTGGATATATAAATAAATACATACAGATCGTATATATGGAGAGAGTCTAGAGTTCTTATCTTGCCAACATCTGTACCAGGGCAATTTATGGTGAGTCAAAGCTGGTAAGATAACAAGAGTGGCACAATTAGAGGTAATTAATTAACTCTGTCAGAAATCAGTTCCCACATATTTATTGGCCAGAGGAAAGATTGGCAAAATTGTGGAGGAAGTGGGAAAGGAGTAAGATAACAAGTCTAGACTATATAGGTACATAAATATGTTGTTCAGTTCATGCTTCTGTGATTGGGCTAAAAATTCTGGATCCTTCCTTCATACAGCATATTGTACATAATCAGTAGTACTTGAACACAGATTTTATCTAACCATAAATTTAATAAGGACGACATTAATGTTTCCTAAATGAAAAAGTTTTCTATTCGTCATGTTTGCTTATTGTTTTAGGAATGGGACCTTGAGATCTGGCCAATTCTGCTGTTTCTAGCCTACCCTGAGCTTAAAAAGGAGATTTTCATTTTCCACGCTCTCTGCTTCTAGTAATATTGCTAGTTGAAGCACAGTGGAGACAAAGTGAGGGTGAGGGTCTTACCACCGCATATAGTAGCAATGCTGTTCGAAGACTATAGATCCTTCACTCTGCTGTGGTGCATCTTTCTTGCAGGGGTACAACATGCATCCTTCACCAAAAGCAACAGGTGGCTACAGGGTTGGTTTTGTTCCCAAGTCATCTTTGTAGGAGTTGCATGAGCAGCAGTACAATCACTTCAGAAAAGTAAGACATCAGTCCTCTTTGCTGTCTACCATGCTGATTTCTTTGCCTACCCTCGGTCTTCACCTTTTGTAGTGGTGTCGAAGACATATTTCCATTTGAAAGCAAAATTTTTTGCAACGGAGGCTACCTGTGGAGTTTCTGCTCTCCCTAGAATCTGGTCAGCCCAAATCCCTGCAGAGCACTTTGGCTCCCCATATTTTATACTGAATAAGACTTCACTGACTTCATTAATGAAGTTTTATGCAACCAACAGGTATAAACAGCTTCACTGGTAGCTTTAAATTGTTTTGCTTAGGCCTGAGTGCACATACTCAGTTCTATATTACATGTCTCTGGCTTTCTCTAAGATTGCTCCTTGCAATATAAACACCTCCATGTACCATTAAACTCTTCACAAGCCCATCCAATGCAATCGAATAAATTATTTTTGGCAAGCAGCCTTCTCAGTTCAAACAGGTAGTATAATCCCAACGTGTCTGCCAGGGGCTTTTACTTTACATGGGCTCACTAAGTGAAAGCTGATATTTGCACACTGAGAAAAATGTTGGTACAACAATTGGCTAACCATTAGGTATCCTCTGGAAGAATATCAGAGCTGAGAGACAGAGGGTGCCTTGCCCAGCCCATTTACACAGTGCAGCATACAGTGAGATTACCCATAATGGATTTACTAGACTTAGGTGCCAGCATAGAAACTATATCAAAACACTCCCAGGGCACTTTTGATTGGGTGGAATATTGCAAGTGGAAACAACCTGACAGCTATTCAATAATGTGTAAATCATTTCTTATTCTGGTTGCACAGCTTATTATTTCCCATTCGAACATAAATCTTAGGTGTGTTCATGCACTGGGAATATATCTTCAAAGCTAATTTGTTAAACCTTTGCCCTTATAAGAGTTCCTGGGCCATACTAGAGTAAAACTTTGATACTAAATGTACATGATAATAAGTTGTCAATAGTTTTGTAGGTTCAAAGCAGATAAGAAGAATTCATAGAATAAAAAATTGTAAAGACCACTAAATACAAGGATAGTGCATGTGGCTAAGAAGTCCCTGAGATGCAGTTCTCTGGAGCCTGGAAGAGTGCTTTTGACAAAGCATAACCTGTGTTGCTGTCTTCACCATGGAAAGAAATACTGCAATTAGTTGTTTGATCCCTGAAGTTTAATCAGCTGGAGAGCAGAAGAGTTACTGAAGTGAAGCAAGCTAGCAAGAAGCTCTAGAAACCCCACTGTCCCCCATTCAGAGTGTTACTAGATTGTGATATTTGATGATTTTGGCATCAGTACAATGAAGGCATCAGATGGTGTCACCTGTCACTGATATCCAAGGATGGTTTTCATTACACTAAACCTGCTTTTAATACCTTTCATTGCCAAGATCCTTAGGAAACATTACCTGTGTCCCAAGAGCAAGTCTAGGATTTAAGAGCTGAGAGCTAGCTTTACTGGATATGTCTTCTGTGATTTTGGCTAGATTACTCAGTATGTGGCTACAAGAAGAATTGTCAAGAGGTGAAGTAGGAAGCAAACATAAATTAGATCTGTCCTCCCTGAAAACAGATTAAGGTATGTGGTAGTTACTGGGCAGGACAAGGAACTGGCACAGCAGCAGTGACCCCACTGTAATTCATGTGCTCAGAATTTAGCCTGTGGGAACTTATCCTTGCTCTTCAGCTTCCCATGCCCTGCATCCTATTTGAACAAAATTTTTATCATAGTCCAGTCTCCCTTTACTGTTTAGCATCTAAAGCTATTCAGGGCAGGGCGTATCCTCTTATATACAGAGCCAGTTCACAATTAATCCATTTTTATTTGAAGGCTTCCAATCATAATACAAATCAAACTGTACTATGAAACCCTTTGTGTCCTGCTTGGTGTAAATATCAGTGCTGTGGGATTTTAACTAGGAAATTCAAGACTAAGAATTTAAAGGACTAACCTGTGGCCACTCAACAAGACAGAAGCAAGAACAGGTCACAGATGTTTCTGACTTGTAGTCCTTCATGTAGCCCAATACAACCTGCCCCTATGTGAACACTTAAAGATATGACTTTTCAGAAATTTTATGCAGCTTCTACATTGGCTAATGAGATCAGAAGTAAAAGATTAACAGTCATTCTGAAAGCATTTTGTTCTACTAGAAGACCTCAGGGGCATCAAAGGCTCTTTCAGCTAAACTCATTTCTTCTATACTACTCACAGCATTATTGTCTTACCCTAATGCCCTATTGAACCCCAAAGCTTCCAGTAGCTACTGAAACAGAAAGAGAACCATTGACACACTCAATGGCAAATTGAAAGAGTTATCTGCCTACCACACATTTTCTTACCCTTACAGATGGGACTGGGATAGTTACTGTGAAATTACATATAAAAACAAGAGGGTGCTAAAGAACATTGTAAGACCTAATAATTTTGAACAAGTCCAAATTTTCTCAAGTGACTAGTGACTCTGGGTGGCTCCTTAGAGGTTCCTGATTTTAAGAGAGCAGTTAAAACCACACTAGGGAACCTAGGCAGTGCAGGGTGGATCTCTGTTCAAAACTTCCCTTGTCCAAGAGTGCTCAACCAACACTGGCCCTGGATGTCTCAGCTCTCAATTATGCTGCTCTGTGTTATCAAATTAACAGTCATTTATATTCTCGCATATATCCGCCCAGTTGTTGAGTTCACATTACTGCTCCCACAGCGGGTTCCAAGGGCAGAAGTTCAAGGACAAGTCCAGACTCAAATTAAAATTTGGCCTGAAGTGGGAACAATTCACTTTGTTCCTTCCCAGCTGAATACTGAGAGCAATCACATGTCCCATCCAGACTGCTGCTCCCTGCCTCTGAAGAAATACCACCTAGAATGAATATGGAGCCTCATGGCTCAAAGACATGAATTTTGAAGGTCTTTGGTTTACTGACTGAATGGGAGAATAGGTAGGAGGCATCTCCATATACATTTCTCAGGAAGTCCTTGCTGCAAGAGCCTGAGCCCAAAGACTCCAAAATTAACCACATCTCTCTGTCTCAGTGTGTCTGCCTTAAAAATTTATTGCTGTGGAGGTTTGGTCTTGCAGCCCTGGGGTGTGATGTTCTGTTTACTTGACATTTTGCAGAGGTGAGGTGGCTGGGGCAATGGGGTTTCATTTGGGGATTGAAAGGGTGGAGGAAGTGTTTTTTATATTTCTGGCTGCCTTTGTGGGATGTGATGTGCTGATGCTTTGTTTTTATTGGTACAGATTGTATTTTTAATGGATGGCAGGATGCCTAGTGACAGGATAGAAATCATTTACTATGTCAAAATAAATAAATGAACTAATTGTGTTTAGCATGCAAATTACTGGCTTTGTGGTTTATTATCTGTAAAAACTAGCAGTAATCTTCATGGATTCTTTAGAATTCAGCCAGATCACAGAACAGTGAATGACATTTTTAATTCATTGCCCATAAGTTTAAAAAATGAAATAATTTAAAAGCTATGCATACCAAAAAACAGGGGAGCATATTAATATAGTCAGAAAGAAAGTCTAGATGTCAAACTGCAGCACAACACCACATGTCACCAGGAAGGCTAATTCTTATCGGAAGATGCAGTGATCTTTTATACCAACTCAGGTCCACAAAGAATGCAGGACTGAGGCCACTCTCATTTCTATCAATAATACCATAACAAATCACAGCATAGAAAGAAAAATAATACTCTAATCCATCGAATTAAGACCAGACATATTCGACACTGCTCAAATGAAAGAGGCTGAAACTAGGAGACCAGAAATCTCAAGGGAGAATCCTAAATGTGGAATCATGATGTGAGTGTCTACAGGATCCGGTGGATTTGGTTTTGGTCCAGTGTTTTCCACATTTGGGATAAAATTCAGAGGATTGCAACCTGGTGGAGCTAAAAATTAAGAAGTGCACAAAACTCTTCTATAAATAAAAGTAATTTGCTAGATATTGTGGGCACATTTGAAAGTGCATTTCAAGGCAGACAAACATGAGGTCATATATCAAGAGCAAAAATGTTGGTCATGAAAATAACTCTGGGATTATGAAAGATAATCCCTTGAACATGAACTTTTCTTGACACAGTATTGCTGAAAGGATAAGCATAAACACGAGAACACTGAGTAGACACAGGAAATTGTTCTTACCACTGTATATTGCATTAGTAAATTAATTACTGAAATACATGTCTGGTGTCAACACCTCAAAAAGTGATATTGCAAAGAGATCAGGAAATATCTGAAAACTAATTCCAAGTAATGAAAATTTGTCTCACAGCAAGACAATGCTCTGTTTAATAATCTATTTAAGAAAAGGTTCAAGGTATACTTGCTGTGATCTATAAACACCTCCATGGAAATGAAGTTTTTAGCTGGAGATGGTCACTGAAACTAAAAAAAAGACAACGGGATGAAATTCAGTGTTTACAAGACAAATTCAAAATAAAAATAAGCCACAAACTTTAGTACTATTACCAATTAACCATCATTTAAACATTAAAATACAACAAAGCAGGTGGTAGATGCTTTGTTACTTTTAGGACCTAATACCTGACCAGCGTTTCTTCTTTGAAATATGTTGTAGCAAAAAGCTCTGCACTTGAAACACCAGTTGCTAGGTAAGGTTCTACGGCCTGTGTCACAAGAAAGACAGATTATATGGTCGAAGTGTTGTCTTACAGTCTTCACTGAATTATTTAACATCTTTCAAAAATTAGCAATTTTTATATATATATCCATACCCATTACACATGAGATTTGCTGCTTGCCTTACATCTTTTTTCATTTCCTAGGCCATTGGGACATCTATCTTGGCCAGTGAAAATACTGAAAATGGGGGTGGGAATTTGTGAAGTTCTTCCAAGTGATTTCTCCTTTGCAAAGCTTTAAATGTACACATGTGCAATTTTTCATTTTTTATTTGTACTTCTATCAATAAATTTGATTCTTAATGAGAGATATTGTACCTCTAATGTTTGTAGTAATTACAGAAAAAAATACAGAAAACTTAGAAAATGTTGATAAAATTCTTATGCTACAAGATGTTGAGTCATCAGCCTAAAGATGTTGGGCATGCCAACCATCTTACTTTCAGGACACAAAGAATGACTGCATTTTTATCAAGCATGAAGCAAGATAAAGAGGAAGAATCCAAGTTATTATCATAGACCATCTGTTGAATCAAAGAGCTCAGAGAGGACTAAACTGCAGGTTAGGGAGAGCGAACATGCAGGAAGCAGGGGATTGTTTGGCAAGCCAAGTGACTTTAAGAGGTAGAAAGCCAGGGGAGAAAGCAGACAAGAGAAGAAGGAACAGAGGTGCTCAGGAACTGGAAGGAAGCACCTGTCCACTGGAAGATGAGGTTCAAAAACTGTAAGCAAAGATACTGTTTGCCTTTCTTCTGCTCAGGAAAATAGGACTTTGTGTCTAAGCATAACTTTATACATTAAAGAATACAGAAGGAAACAAAGTCCTTAAGGTCAGCTCATCAGTTCAGAGACAATATCAGAGTCCTTCAAGAAAAGACTTTGTTGAGAAAAAGGTATTTTTAAAAGAAAATATAGTTAAGTAAGTATATTGATGAATTTCATTTATCAGTATGTGGATACATACTACTCGACAGAGTAAATGCATGTGAAAAGCTTACCAAAGCAGCTCCATCCCAAGGAGATATTTGCACCTACCACTGCAGGAACAAGGGAGACTACTGCCTTCTGAAGTCCATCCACTGCTGTTGAAAGTGGTTGGATTCGTGACTACATTTATCCCTCCACAGGCATGGTCCATGCTCAGGTGCCATGACCATTCCACTCCCTCCATGACAGCTCCTGCCCTGCTCCCCCGCAAGGTGATAATGCCCCTAGCAGAGAGCTATCATGGAAGGATGTGGACTTATCTTCTCTGAGCTAGAACCACATTCTTGTAGACTTTGGCTATTAGAAGAGAAACTTTGCTTGGACTCTGTATTCAAGAGGGAAGCCAATGTGGACAGCGGATTTCCAAGACGATATGCTTTTGGCAATGTGTGCTGTTTCACAGATGGACTGTTACATTTTGTTCTATTTGGAACATATTTAGCATGCATGACTTCCTTTCTTAAGTAATGAATTCTGATAATCATGCTACAAATTTCTGTGGGTCACAGTAGTAGCTGTGTCTGTGTTTCCTTCTTTTGATCAACCATTGACAAAAGTGGGAATGTTTTTGCCATCATGATTCTGAGAGCCATTAGCACCACGGGGTTCAGTGCAGTAAGGCTGAAGATTAATTTGACAGTTGGGAGAGCACAGGTCTTGCAGAGTGAAAAACAGTTTTCCATTAAAAGCCTTCTTCTCCCTTCTACTAGGAAGTGAGGGTGATTTTGGGGCCCTACTTCTTTATTTTATTCTATCTGTATTCTAGTCCCACTGTTGTACCAACACAACCCCATGATCTCACCCCACTCTTGAGATACAAAGTTCTTGCAGAGAGGTTCAAGGCTGGGAGCTCATTCCAGAACCTCTGTCTGCTCAAACACTGAAGCTCATTTAGTCATTTATAACCCTCAGGGCTCCTTTTTAAAATAATACAAAGATTGGATGTCTATTTTTTATAGGAATAATTGCAGGCCAGGACTAAACATCCGAGCTCAGTAACATGGGTGTTGGTTCCAAGATTACTTGGAACAGAGCACTTTCCCCAAACTTCTCCTCCACTCCTTATTTGGACACTGAGAAATAATTTCCTCAGTAGTAGATTTTTACTCTGTGAAATCACATGTTTTCTCAAAACTTTTTTTTTCTCAAGATAATTACATTTGATAAGAAAAGGGGAGAAATAACAATGCCACATTCCTAACCTGCAGACTGAAGCCAAATTCAAACTGCTGCTGTGTGGGGTCAGTGTTTTTTTCCAAGGATGACTGACCTTGCTGAGCTTGGACACAATCCAAGATCAACTCCCTAAACACCTGTTTAATTGCATATTTCAGTGTCTGAGGACTGGCTGTTGGTTGCCGAATCCATTTTCTATCTGCATCCCATAGGCATTATGTTATTGGTTGATTGCTAAACAAGGATTAAAGTGTTTTTTCACATAGATGGGTCAGCCTGAAAGGGGAGACTGAGTAGTGTGAAGCATGAATCTGTAGCACTACTCCTTCTGCCTGGTATGAAAATTGCTCAACATGTGTCACAGGTTCTAGATATCCTGCCAGCTATCTGAGCCTTTCCTTAGCTAGCACACTTCTAACGTTACTCAAAGATGATAAACAACAGCTAAACTGTGAAAGGACTTTCCTCTCCAAGCACAGTTCTAGTCCTGCTTTTGTGATTGAGATTTATAGGACAGCCATGCAGATAAGTGCATAGCAAAGGGTCAAAAGTGGCAGCAGCTCTTTCACCTTCAGATCAGAACAGACCTGTGAATGGTTCGTACACTTGCACCATCACAGCTCCTCACTCCTACCAGTTCCCAGGGCTCCCTGTTGGTACAAGATTAGACCTGGTTGTGTGGACTGTTCCTGGTGTCCCATGAGAGCTTTTGCACAAATGCACAGTCTGCATGTTAATTCTGGAATCAGAAATGAGACAAACTACTGATTTCAGTCAAAGGCTTTGCTTAAACATGGAAACTCCATGGCCTGAAGCACAGCCGTACTGTCTGGCTTCATGATTTCCTGTTGTGGGTTATGCACAACTTATAAAATCCATGGTCAGTGCACGTGATTTGGAAATCTCAGTTATTTCCCCACTGTGTTTATGCTGTTCCAAGTAGCTGTGGTACAGCAGAACAAAGGTGACTCAAGTATCCTGCTGGAGGTGGGTAGAGATGTGTCAGTATCCCACTGATGACACTGAACCTGCTGAATTATCATAGGAGGTACCAAGCAGGTGCTGCTCAATGTGATTTCATCTTGATCAGCAGGAAGCTTGTTTTTCAGCTGAATAAATGGAGCGTTACTGTTGTACTACCCATTTCTCAAAATGAGCTATTTTGTGTGGTCATATACTACACAGAGATCTGCTGGTAGGGTGATGAGAGGAGCCAGTGGGCACTTACTGAGAATACTCCCAGCTGCTGAGAGGTTCTAAGCAAGTGACACTATTGCAATGGAAACAAAGATGTGCAATCAGAGCCAGGAAATGCACACTAAGAAATTAAAACGTACTTCTAGCAAAAGGGTCTTAGAGTCCTCCCTTTGCTGCATGAGATGAAACAGTCTCATGCAAAAACCTCTAGAGAAGGCTTATACAATTTCACAGAAGTAGAGCCATTAACAATGAAAAAGTGGATTTTCTATGGCTCAATTGTAGATTTTCTCTGCAATTCTATGGGATATTTTAAAAAGACCCTGTAAGAATAAATGTATTAAAAATATAGGAGTTTAAAGCACTATTTATAAAGCTTTTAAACAGGTCTGTGAAATCCTATTGGCTTCTCCTCCAATGAATTCTTTCAAAGACTTTTCTGTTAGGGTACAGAGCATGAGAGAACTAACAGAAGAGAACTGCTATTCCCACTTTCTCTCCCCTGGGAGCTTTGAGAAATCACTAGCACAAATAGTCCAGCCAGCTGGTTTAGCCAATTGGTGGTCAGTTTACATTTCCTCTAATAAGTGAACTTCTTGACCGTACATTTTAACTGAGTCATTAAGAGCTTCTTTTCCAAGTGTTTTGGCAGGCTGAAGAGGTCTGAGACTGTGAATAGACCACAATAACTAGTAAAGAGAAGAACAGCCCTACTTTTAATACAGCAGAAGAAATTGATCCAAATGGATCCAGAAATTAAAGCCGCAATAAAAACAAAGGGATGCAAATATCCATCTGCAGGATATAACAGAAACTTCTATTGGAAGGGTTGCTTCTTCCATTAAAATGCAGCCACTTCTGACATGTGATATGACAAAAGCTTTAATCATTGCTCAAATGTGTTGCGCAAGCAACTGTGGGAGTGAAGTATTGGACCCCTGAAAATACAGGAGAGATTGTAGGTATGCAATATGTAAATACCCCAAGGCAGAATTCAGTATGGATGCTCTAGTCACTCCAATGGGATATCTTCAGATCTTTAATATATATGAAAAAAGAGGACCACATGCATGTGTGTAAACAAGGGATCTCTATTATAGGGAACTGGAATAGTAACATGAAATTAATCACTAACTAATCACTCACAAAGCTTCAGCAATCATCACCAGTGTCTCATTCAAGAATGGGCTGGATTCAGAGCTGCTTGGCTTGAGCATACGATGAGGCTCTAGCCAGAGGTAGCACATCTGTAGGTTGCTTCATGTCACTCAAACTGTGTGAGTCCAGCACACATACAATGGAGATCGCAGTGCTTTGTCTTCCTCCACCAATCTAAGACCTTATTTGCTGAACCTAGCTAATAAAAAACAGGGAAAAGAGCCTGGCCACACCAATGGCGCTTGCAAAACTTCTGTCTGGACAGCGAGGCAGTCTTAAGTTTGCCTGAGAAGCTCTGTAGACCTGGCCAGCTATACATGATCACTCATATTGCTTGTCTACCCTGGTGCAGCCACAAGTTTTGCAGGTAGTGGGAGTTAGAAGTCCTTCTTGGGAAGGCAGAGCTTCAGATCTCTGCCCATGGCAGCAACTCTTGCCCGCTGCTTTAGGAGCTGTCGTGATTGATTATGAAGAGAGTGTTATGCTTGGAACTAATGGTATTGGGGAGCTTATCTGGGGAGAAAGTTCTTTTCCATGTTTCATCTCAGTTTCAGATCTGTCCATAAGTCAACATGCTTCATAACAATCTCAAAAGGGCCACAAAGCTAAGGTAATTCTTGTATAAATGTTAGGGACTTTTGAGCTCTTTTGTAAGCTAAGTATGGGTAGTGGACAAAAGCCAGTGGAGAAGAAAAATCCTTGAGAATTATTCTCTGCAAATACTGGCTTCCAGTCTCAGACAGCTGTGTCCTCATTACTGTTAACAGTGAAGAGCTATGCATGTTGGGCAACATTCCCCTTTGAGTGTACACATAGCAAGCCATCTATTTATTTATTTCTGTGGTGGTGATCATTGGAAAATGCCTATAATCCCAGCTCAAATAACTGGCTTTAACTCAGATTTGGCATTCACTGTTTTATAATGATTGAGCCATATTTGCTTGCAATGTTCCAAAAATTGCCGCCAGCCAACTGGGTTGCAAACCTTTCTGAATAAATGAAAACTGTGTGGAAATGGGAGGTTTACTTTGTTCCAATTAGTGTGTGATGTGGATGTCTACTGGCAATTCTCTTGCTCTTATTACTCTCAGTTCATGCCTCCCTGGAAAAAGAGGCGTTTCGTCTCAAAGGGCTATCCTCTTTTCTCTCTCTCTTTCCTCCCTTCTCTCTCTCTTTTCCCCTTTCTCTGTTTTGAACTCATTCAGTTACCTTTAATGCATAAATTAAGACAGAAACTTCCACGATTTGTGAAATCCTGAGATAAGAAGCTGTCAAAGCAGATGTGCTGAGCCTTTAGAGGCAAAGAGTTGAGTTTTGTTTACCCTCAGGAACTGCCAGTTTTTAGCAGGATGACAACAGATTCTGGGTGGTTGTGAAACCCCCAGGCAGGACAAGATGTGAGGCTGAAGCTGCAGCAAAGATATATCTAATAAAAGTTAGCTAACACTTTCAGGAGCCCTGGCCCCATCTGTCGACCAATGAATCAACCAAGATAACGGCAAATCTTCCTCTGTACTGATCCTGGTGTAAAACAGACATGTTGATCTGGATGGTCTTGACTGAATTTGCGCTCCCTACAATTCAAGATTCACTTCACTGAAAAGCCAATAATAAAATCCTTCACTTCCGATTATTGCTTCTACTTCAATATGTCAGCTTCCATCCAAAGATCTTACATCAAATGGATGTGTACATCAAATTGATGCTTACATCAAATCAATGCTAAATCTCCAAGTCTATGTGGCAAAGAGAATATAATTTCCATTTTATTGGAGTCTTAGATAAATTAAAGGCTAGAACCAGTATCAGACACAAGTTCCTGCACTTCAGGCAGTGTCAGAACCATTGCACGAGGCACTTTGGAGTTGACCTCTGGAAGTCATCTGGTCCAAGCCTCCACTCAAAGCATGAACAATTCAGTCAGCTTGCTCAGGGCCTTCTCCAGCTGAGTTTTGAATTTCTCCAAGGATGCAACCTTTAGCCACAAAGTTTATGAGCCGCTGTTCCAGTGTTTGACCGCCTTCACAGTGATAATGCTTCTCCCTATATCTAATAAGAATCTCCTGTGTTGCAACTTTTGCCCATTCCTGTCCATGTGCACCTCTGAGATGAAGCTGCCTTCATCTTCTCTATACACACATTAGGTAACTGCGAACAATATGATCCTCTCATCAGCCTCATCTTCAGGCAGAGGAAGCACACTTGTCTCAGCCTCTCCTGTGTTTTGTGCTCCCACCCCTTAACCACCATGGTGGTGCTTTGCTGAGTGCCCTTTATTGTGCACATGTCTTTTTGTACCAGGGATCCAGTATGGTTGGAAGAATGGGATGCCTGTGAAGGCAACAGGATTCCATGGCACACTGAACTTTGTCCTGGAGATAGCTAAGAGAAAATGCTTTGAATGCTTGTATATACAAGTTAGTTGTAAACCTTATTATCAGTGTGGTTCATCACAGTGGCAATGCTTTGTGAACCTCTGCTTAATTTACTATGAACTGTTGAAGTGGGAGAACTATTTAATTGGATACTGTACAAACACAGCTACAACCAGGACTACCCTACTCACACATACAAATCTGGACATTTTTGTCCCCAAAGCTTCTAGGTAAGTCTACTTTCTTTGCACCAGAGTTCAGAAATTGCTGAGTAGTGCTAAAGGCTGAACATGTGGCCAGTCATATTACCAATGTCACAGTCAGTCTCACCAGCTGTCACAGTACCCATAAAAGCTCAGAAAGACACATGTTCACATTGAGCATTCCCAAGCCAAATGGTTCAATTCCAAGTACCCTGGCCTGAAAAAAACCATGTTCTGTTTAGGTAATTAAAAATAAATAAATAATAAATAAACAAAAAAGGCAATGTTCTCAACCAGCAGGAACATTTAATATTTGTGGTTATTCCTGGAGCAAACTCCTGCTCTTACTCTCCAGAAGGCACATCCCAGTGAATTTTCCATCATGTGGGCCTGCTCTAGTGAAAAGTTAAATTACATCTTTTCCTTTATCATACTACTTTCCTTTATTAGCTCCTTATTACCACAAAGTCTCTGGTCATACTCAGTCATGCAATAGAACGGGCACATGTTAGAAGGCACAGTCTCTAGCACAGCAGCATGCTTAGCAAATCCTTCGTGTGATTAGCATTATGCCATTTGTAGTCTTTCTAATCATCTCCAATCAAATGCTGCAGACAGTGCTTAATTCAGCATTTCATGTCGTTCCACAGGTCAGATGGAATGAACCACGGATGGATCATGTATTTCTGAAATGGTTTCATGTCCAAGGCTTCTAGATGTCAGCTTGAAATTTGCGGGGTGCAGAGCGTGATGGTATTTTGCATCTTGTGACGATATACATCCCTTATCAGCATCAGAATGTATATGAGCTTCTGGGCCATTAATGGATATACTGCAAATTGTTATCTGCTAATTATATTTAGAGGTATTCTCTAGTCCAGGTAGGACACACCTATGCCATAGGTCTCTGGGCTCAAATCTACAGTCAAGTTTTCAATATTGTCTCAGGAATATAGGTCTAGTTAAACCTCTTGAAAATGTCAATGATCCAAATTGTCATGTTGCAAACAAACAGACAAACAAACACAACAACAAATCACTGATTTCACTGAGAATTTTGTCCCAAAATGCAATGTACTACCTGAATAACAGTTTTACAAAACCATATCTTCAAATAACAATGATTTAGTGAAGAACTCCTCGTAAAGCTGGTATGCTACAGTTTTTGGGGATGACTGCATTAAGCCAACTGATTGCTGTTAATGCGCAGTTCTGGGCTATTCCGTCACAAAATCAGCCTTGCTTTTAATTAAAATAATTCCAATCTGCTTCTGAATTAAAGCTCCAGATGCAGTGCTTAGTGATTTGCTGGCAACAAGTGTTGTGTATATTGCTGCAGTCTGCCTTTGAAATTTGTGAGCATGATCCAAGGCTGCTCCAGCCTATGCCTGGTTTGGATTTCACAGCGTGGTTCTGAGAGCAGGGAATTAGCAGTGTGCTGCAGCTTTGGGAGCACATCTCCTCTCCTGGCCTGGCTCCTGTGCCAGCAGTAAGGAGTGCCAGTCTGGTAAACTGAGTCTGCACTGCTCCAAGATCCCTCCTCCAGAAAGGGGCTGTTAGGCTGCCTGTGTAAGCTGTTTCTCAGCTTTGCGTTGCTCCACCATAGTGACAATAACTGTTATTTAATGGCTGAAGGCCTCCCCATGCTATGACGTTTTCTCTGCGGTGTTAGGGGATGCAAACAGATTTATTTTGTGCTACACACTGGAAGGTGAAAATGTATAAAAGGCCTCAAAAGTACAGCAACTTAAAGACACCTGATAACATCTATCCCACTCTCAAATTATGCAAGACTCTTTCTTGCTAACAATTGTTCCAGGCAGTTTTAAAATGCTTCTGTTGATACATTTTGCACTATTCCTCTACTACAACATACCTAGTGTATTCTTGTATAACCTAATACACTGCACTGTCATAAAGGGCTTTACTATGTTCAGTCTAATAGTAATTTTCCTTAAATTCAGCAAATTATACCTTATTCAGGAATAATCATTCTTCTGTACCACCCGCCATACACAGCTTCTGCTTCCCTCACTTTTACAGTTCCAACGGCTGTCATCTTACCCTAAGGTTTACAATATACTTAACTCTTTTAATCAAAGCCAGGCTCAATAATGCTCCCAATTTACTGTTGCTCTATATTGAGATTTCCATAAACTTATCTACATTTGTCTGGCAGTAAGGTACTTAATGTGAGTAGGTTGAATCTATTCTCAGCAGAACATATTGCAGGACTATTCCCTCTCTGTTCTGGAATAAGAAGTCTTAGCAACAGTGCCAGAAACTGCCCCATGCTACACTGCTCTTGACATCACTACCTTCTACTGCTCATCTTCCATTAGATGGCCATGTGTTAGGTTATCTATCTTTTCATCTACTGTTGGTTTTCCAGTCCCTTAATTTCCTGACTGCAACTGTAGCTTTTCTAAACTTTTGTCTATTACTGTTTGTGCAATCTTCCCAACCTACAGATATGTTTGGCTTGTACCACAAAACCAATTAATGTCTTTGATTCAAACAGCAGTTTACTGGCTCACGAGCTAATGCTTCATTTACTCAGGGGGATGGCTGGTAAACAAGAATTTTACTTCACACACACACAAAATAATAATAATTTTATATATATATATATATATGTGTGTGTGAACAAAGCAGACACTAAAATTATGTCTTTTTGTGGAAAAATAAGCCCAAACCAAACAACACAGATAGTGTCAGACCAAGCAGTAGATTGTGGATTCCTTCAGACCCTGGAAGAAGGTCAGTGGGACCAAAGGACCTACCCAAGCTTTGGGGACCTGGGCCTTTATTTCAACAGTTCTGTCACCTACAATACTGCCCTGTCATCTAGACTGTCCTCCTTACACTGCAGCAAAGCCTTATAGCACAGGGCACCTGCAATCATGACTTATGGTTGAAAAGAACTAAAAGCCAAGAGGGTTTTGCTGGTGTTAAAACTGAAGGTGGACTTCAGCACATCTTGTCATCCCCAATGGGCAGCATGTCCCAGCCAAGAGGCAGAATGCTGAAACTACTCCCTTGAACTGGGCTGGTGATGTGTAACTCCTATTCATTTTTTGGTAATTTTCTTTTCCTTGAAAAATTGCTAATCTCATTGAAGTACTAAAATGAGAAGGCAGCCAATTCGCACTTGAAGGGGTCAGAGCATGTTAAACTCCACACAACATCAGGCAACTCTTCTATTTCTGCGTGGCAGCTCTGTCATGGGTCTGGTGTCTTAGGGACAAGACAAAGGAGCAATGCCAGAACACTACCTCTGCCTATAGAGTCTGGCAAAACATACACTCCATCTGGCTGATTTATATTGGCAAAGGAGCCAATGCATATTTTCTATATATTTTGGCTTAACATCTTGATTGTGACATATAACCATGGCCAATTTCAGGCTGGAACCAAGAAAAAAGAAACAAAGCTGACCCAAAAAATATAAGGGAGAGGCCAAGAAAAATGGTGACTTTGAAGTCATTGAGAATACTGCCATCTCTAGGCACTCTGGGTGCTGCAAATATATGCAAAAATTGACAGGGGCCTGAGCAGAGTGCTGGTGCTATGAAGGTCACTGAAAATAAATAAACATTCCAGGTGTGGAGAGACACTATCACATATTGGGCTCTGCACATGATGCCACAGGGAGGTAGAGAAGTCATCAGTCATGCAGTCAAAGTCCATGAGGGTCCAGGGAAAACTAGGCATGGTCTGTCATCCGCAGTCACAACAGACACCCATGGGAAAATGAGAGCAGAACAAGCCACAGAGCCAATGGACTGGGGAAGGGTACTCATGAAGTCTGTCACTACTCCAGCACTGTTAAGTGTCTTAATTTTCTTTTAAGGCCTGTAAATGTCTAGTTGGCGGGACTGCCTTGCATTGACAGCTATCCCAGAAAGGAAAGCTCACAAAATCTGCTGCAGAGCAGACAGAGCTAATCGGTACATAGTGGCTTTAACTGATCTGGCACTGCTGAAATCCCTGGAAGTAAGACATAATAAAGGCAAGGCGGCCACAAAGCCCCATGTATCAAACCGCTGTTAGCAGTGAGACTAAGGAATCATTGAGAGATTAACAGCAGGGGTGAGAGCCCTGCCCTGGCCAGCACATGCCTGAGGATATGGCAGACTGGGCACAATTACTGCTCCTCTGAAGTGAGTCAGATGTAACCTCCTGCCAACTAGCTCTTGGTGACAACTGAAGTCTATGTATTATCTGGCTCAGATCCCAGTGACCAATAACCCCAATTCAGAGACCAAGCTTAACTGAGGCCATTAAACCAACCAAAACCCAGAGTATCAGTTAAACCTCTTTCCTTTACATCCTCCTTCTCCCTACAGTCTACAAAGCACAAGGGAGATGGGATTCCTGGGTTCTTGCCACCTTTTATACCAAAGTATTGTACAATTCCAAGAAAGAGGGAAAACTGAAACACATCATGAAACAGAGAGGTCACTGTCTAGAGAGATTTTAACCTTCCTGTTGTCTGGACTGTGGCCTGCACATCTAACAAGACATGGGCATTGTCCCTTTCGTGCTTATGCCCCTTCCCTGCACACAAACCAGTTATATTTTGTAACGTGTCACATTCTCATTCAGATGTGCCCCTCCATATGCCACTGTGCCTCCCTCCTGGCTCTCAGCCTCAGTACAGAAGAAATCAGAAAACTTTTAATCACCCCTAATAAGCAGGTGAAGACACTTCCATATACAGAATCAGTTTAGCTTGAGCTAAAGCTGAAATCAAATTCAAACACTCCTGGTGGCACAATTTTTAATCACAAGGTGATCTGCTGACCAGCTGTATATTCTTCCCTCACAATGTCTAGGAAATTGTTATCAGGGTATCATCAGAAGTCTGTCAGAAGGAAAATACGGTATCAAGCTCCCTGACCATAAGTTACTTATGGTCAGTGGCCTAAGCTCAAGAGAGATTCACTGCAAGAACTCTTGCTCCAAGATCCTAAATCTTCACCAAAGTAAATGGAAACCACAATCAGAAGTCTGAGAGTTTTTGGTCTCCAGTTGACTATCCAGCTAGCTATCATGTATGACTGTAATTCAGTCAAGTTCAGTTGTGGATATACTGTAGCTGTGTTTATTTTATTTTCCCTTCTCACACCATCACACATGAATACAGTTGGTCAGTAATGCTTAAAAGGCACTGACATGCAGAATGATGGAGTTGCATTTACTGTTACACTTTGCCGTACCCGGGAGCCTGCTATCTTTTGTTCTAGTACACAGAGATGCCAGTTTTCTTAATAACATGCCAGCCTTTCTGGTTTGCATATTGTATTTCTTGGTTCAATTTTACTCATTTCTTTGTGAGTAGTAGAAGCTTCACAAATAAATGAAGCAATTGCCTGTGCTTTAACCACCAGACTGTACTCCTTCCACACGACACTTAGCAAGGAATGAAAGAAGGAATGATCCAAGCCACAGAAGGCTCAATTTCCCTGCTACAGACCTGTACATACAGCAACCTTTTCTATCAAGCAAACTCCTCCACCACAAATTGATTCACTTCAGTGAAAAGCAGCATTTCCACTCTCATTCTCCCTGGTAAATTCTGATGCCGGAGGATACGTTTATTGACAGTCAAATTTCTGTAGGAATGACCCTATTGGATGGACCACACTGTAGGAACCAGCTGAATCTTGTCTTTCCTCAGCTCTGGCCCGTCCTCCGTGCTGCTGCAATGGTTTCCTGAGGGAGGAAGGAGCTCTGAGTGTTTTCAGATGTACCTTTTCACCCATTAATATTTTATGGTCAACCTGTGATTTTTATGAAGATTGTTTGGATTGTGAATAGATCAGGCCATCAGATCAGAAGCACTGAAGCTGGACCCAGAGGAATTCTAGTTACATTTGTTCGGAGCTGTACAATGTGGGTTTGTCCAATGGGACAGGGCTATGTCAAGTATGTCTGTACTCTCTGGTGTTAGTGATCTTTCTTCCATTAGTCCTCTGGAATATGGTCTTCTGTCTTAATGTATGTAGTTTGTATTTTCCATGTCTTTATTTTACCTGTTTTGTCTAGTCTCATTACATTAGACAACCAAGGGTTAACCATCTTGAATTGTGCTAAAACACAAAGAGAGAACAGCGTGAGACATGAGCTGGACTTTATGATGCTTGTGGGTCCCTTTCAACTCAAGAAGTTCTATGAAGTAGATGGTGACTGAAAAATCCAGGATCAAATAACCACTGAAAGCTTTTTTAGCACAAGTATTCTTGAAGTAAATGGGAGGTACTGATAAAGTTTTGGGACTTCTCCTCTCCTCTGATCTATGCAGAAACATTGACAAAATTGCCCAGTGATTTCCAGCCAGTTTAGTGTACTAGGAAAGTAAGTTCATTCCACATGTCTCACTTTGAGCTTCACTGTTGTAGAATATTTAAACTGGGCCTTTTTCCTCCTGTTTACATATTTTTACATGCTACTTGTCAGGGAGTTATCTCATCACTTATTATCTACTTGTGAAATTATCCTTGGTACAATCCTGAAAATGAATTATTTTTTCAGTTTGCACAGAATGACCTGAAACCCCCAAAAGCCCAGCACGTTTATCTTTGGCAAAGTCAGGAACTGAATGCAAAATCCTCCAGCCCAAGCCTCAGCCACCAATTATAGATTCTTCTTGCGGTGCTTCAGAGGCAACTTTTCTGTTGCTAAGGCATCATGAGATACGAATTTATATCTCCCCATATAAAACCTGGCAGAAAAACCTTCTTATAAATAAAGGCTACACATCATGGCCCTTAATTTAATCAGGACTTGTCATCAATTACATATCTTTTTAGGAGCCTACCCTCAAGCTCTTGCAGAACCTATTCTCATGCAATTTATTTATTTTTTTTTTAACCCCCTAGTTAATTGGGAGATTATAGCAGTGCTGCCCTAATAGGGACCATGAATAGCTTTCAGGAACTGGCCCTCTGGAGTAGCAAAAGAGATCATCTCACAGAAGAAGAAGAAAAGGGAAAGACACAGAGCTGAACCAAATAGGGTTAAAAAAGGCAATGGCAGCAGTGGATTCATTTGGTTTTTCCTTTACGCAACACCTTCCAGGGTATAATCTCCTTGCTGCCTTTCCTTCCTTTTCTTCCCCCTGTTTCTATATGCCCAAAGAGGTCACTAGAAAAGGCACTATTAGGAGGCAGCCTGGCTTAGGGCCTAAGCTATTGGATAAGGAATTCTGGGCCCTATCCCCAGCACAGCTATGGGCAAAACATGAACACCTCCTTCCAGTTCCCCATGTCTTCATTTCCCTCCCCTCTCCCCAGACATGCACATCTGGTTCCTTTATTTTGCTTGAAAACTCATCTAGGCATAGGCTTGTCTTAATGAGATTGTACACAGGGCAGGTCAGTATGGTTGCAGGCTTGGATGTGGGTTTTAGGTATGCTTGCAATATAAATGATAATGATCTAAAACCCATCTGTGCAAAGGTAATGCTCTGAAGGAAGGAGTTTCACTCAACAAATGTAGGACTGGGGACCTGTAGGTGGGGAATGTGGGAGGACCCGGCAGACTTTGAGAAATGAGAAAAGGTGAAGCAATGACCATGCCGCAGATGAGACCTTGAAGAACAATTCTCTCATGCTTGAAAAGAGCATCTTTCCATTTCCCCCTGGTTTTGTGCTTCTTCCTTTTAGCTTTTGTTTAAAAAATAAAGATGATGCCTTTTCAAATTGTTATTATCAGTGCATAGGGTTTGCATGGCAAGGTTTTGGTAGCAGGAAGGCTACAGGGGTGGCTTCTGTGAGAAGCTGCTAGAAGCTTCCCCCATGTCCGATAAAGCCAGTGCCAGCCGGCTCCAAGATGGACCCACTGCTGGCTAAGGCTGAGCCCATCAGTGGTGCTGATCATGCTTCTATGACAGCATATTTAAGAAGGGGGAAAACACTGTGAAAACAGCAGCAGAGAGAGGAGTGGTGTGTGAGAGAAACAACTCTGCAGACACCAAGGTCAGTGAAGAAAGAAGAGCAGGAGGTGCTCCAGGTGCCAGAGCAGAGTCCACTCCAGCCCCGTGGTGCAGTCCATGGTGAGGCCAGCTGTGACCCTGCAGCCCGTGGTCGTCCAAGGTGGAGCACAGATCCACCTGCAGCCCAGGGAGGACCCTGTCCCAGAGCAGGTGGATGCCCAAAGGAATCTGTAACCCTGTGGGAAGCCCACACTGGAGCAGGCTCCTGGCAGGACCTGTGTCCCCATGGAAAGGAGCCCAGGCTAGAGCAGGTTTGCTGGCAGGACTTGTGACCCCACGGGAACCCAGGCTGCAGCAGTCTGTTCCTGAAGGACTGCATCTCGTGGGAGGCACCTGCACTGGAGCAGTTAATGAAGAACTGCAGGGCATGAAGCAGTTAATGAAGAGCTCCAATGTGGGAAGGACCCACATTGGAGAAGTTCATGGAGGACTGTTCCCTGTGGGAGGGACCCATGCTGGAGCAGGGGAAGAGTGTGAGAAGTCCTCCCCATGAGGAGGAAGGAGCGGCAGAGACAACGTGTGGTGAACTGACCACAACCCCCATTCCCCATCCCTATCCCCCTGTACTGCTGTGAGGAAGGAGGCAGAGAAATCAGGAGTGAAGCTGAACCAGGGAAGAAGACAGGTCAGGGGGGAAGGTTGTTTAAGATTTGATGTTATTTCTCACTACCTGACTCTTACTTGATTGGCAATAAATTAAGCTAATTTTCCCAGGTCAAGTCTGGTTTGGCCATGACAGTAGTTGGTTAGTGATCTCTTCCTGTCCTTATCTTGACCCACAAACCTTTCATTATATTTTCTCTCCTCTGTGCAGCTGAGGAGGGGCGTGATAGAGAGGCTTTGTTGGGCATCTGGTGTCCAGCCAGAGTCAACCCAAAACATTTATTAACTTTTCTGGCCTCCTCCCTTCTTTCTGTCTCTAGGGCATGCTCATTTTGCATTATGCTTATAGCTTTCCTAAAATCTATTTCTCTGCCTTTGCCATCTGATCCCTCCATTCAACCCTCTTAAATGCCTCCCCACCCCCATTGTCTCCTCACATTGTACATATGCACTAGTGGGAGAGAAAGCAAAAATAAGAGCCCACCCATTACAGTTCTCTCCACAATGCCCAGAAGGATCTGTGTTTGAGGCATGTTTTAAAGATCATTGTAAATCAGGAAACAGCAAGGTGGAGTGAAGGGAAATTGGAAAGAGCTCTCAGCTTACGAATGTATAATGCAAGAACGTGGGCCCTCACTCCAGTTTAGTCTTGCCAACAGTTACTAGACCAAGTTCCTTGAACAAAAAGTCATTATTATGACTAACCATTCTGTATTTATGGAGAAGTAGCAATAGAAGACAAACAGCTCAAGCAGCGCTCTTGCACTAGATGTTCTTTGCTTTTTCCTGTATGTGGTCTTTTATTCCAACATTAATTGTGGTTATAAATCATTTCCAACCTGCTTTGGAATGAGTTTACACAGACTTCATGCTGTTGAAAACACGATACATTTATATATACAAGACAGAAAGCATTCAGCAACTCCAGGGGTAAAAATACAATGTATCAGGAATCAAACCCGTAGAGGATTTAAAAAGTAATTATCAGTAAAATATTTCTCTGCCTGTTGACACAAATGGCTACAGCTACTTCTGCACCACAGAGAGGACACTGGAGTGGGCAAAGTGGTCACTGACAGTTGTCTCTGAGAGGCACTTGTGCCAGGAAAGGTTTTGTTTTCACAAAGGATGAGATCTGGAGATAATAGTGTCCTGTTAAGACTGAGTGGTGAACAGGATGGGGAAGGAACATGGACAGACAACCTCTGTCTATGACCATCCAGGCCAGGAGAGAAAAAAAAGCTTGACAGGGAGAAGAATGGCTTAGGTTTCTTTTTTTTGCTTTGTTGGAATATATGAGCTCCATGAGAGGGAACATTCTTTGAACCAGATGGGATGCACGTTTCCCTGAGAGCCAAGGAATGTAGAGCCTTGGCAAGCAAGGCAGGTGCCAGGCTGGGACAGAGTGACCCTCTCACAGCCTTCCTTTCTGTCAGCTCTAGCAAATGGGGGAGGGGGGGGAATTAAAAAAAATAAAAAGAAAAAAAAAAGAAAAAAGAGCTTGTTAAATCTTATACAGCTTTCAGATCAAATTTTTACGCTGTTTCACTTTGGAAGTCTCTTGAACATTCTCAGTGCTTCAAACCTGAGGCTGCAGATCTCCCAGGGAAGGTTCCTGTGTTTAATAAGCTGTTTTGCCTGGAATTCAAAAAGTAAAGATTTCTGTTGGCCTAGCAATAGAAAATGTGGCCCAGACCTGTAACCCCATATCTGACCAGACAGAAATGTCTACTCTTTTAAAAACTGGAAATTTCTCAGAAACATTGGCATCAGAATAGCTCTGGTTCCCCTGCAGTCAATAGCAAAAAGCCTCATCATCTTTAATGGAAATACCTGTGAGTAATTCTATTTGGAAAGAAGGTGCTGGAAGGTGGTGCCAGAACACCAACGTAACAAACCTGTAAGTTATATAGTGGCTTAGCTACTGGGGAACATAGCTTCCAGTTTACTCTTTTCAACCATTCCACCACAAAATTAACCCATGTAGTGCTTCGTAACCTAAGAGCATGCTGAATGCTGACAAGCAGGGAAGCACAGAGCAACTGAAATACCATTAATAGGAGCAATGTTTATAATTAGCTTATTATAGGATGAGGCCATGATTCACGTGATACAGACTTTCTTGAATGACCGGGGGAAAATTTTGGTCACTCCTGAGGACCTATCAAGGTTCCCTGATGTCTTGGCTCCAAGGGCTTCAAACACGAAACTGCGCATCACCCTGTTAACTGCACCAGAAGTCCTGGAAACAGGGGATCAGGCCTTTCTACCATCACTGCAGTGAGACGTGCATTTGTACCACTTCCTTTGGTGTCCACACTTCACATTCTAGGGCACACAGATCCAAAAATAAATACTGCATCAAGATAGCTAATGTCTCCAGAGGGTTTCACTAAAAGAAAAATGAAACCTAACCCCAGCAAAGACCCCTTCACTCTGACAGGCTTTGTTTTCTTTAAGTTTTGTTTTTCTTCCTTTAACACATATGATCCTTTAACAAATATGATCCATCATCTGCCTAAATTCAAACCTGATGTCGGCTTTCAAAAACTGCTCCCAGCTAACTGTGGTGCTCCAATGGCAGTCTGTCTTTTCCCATCTATTCTTGTTAATGTCTCTATTCACCAAACTTTCCCTCACAATTAAATTCCCTCATTTGAAAGTTAAAGTGATAGAAGTGAACAGCCCTGACTGAACAAAGCATTAGTCCTCACAATTCTGCCAGCATGGATAGGAACTTATACGCCCTTTGGAGGCTGGAAGGTCCACTGCAAACGTTTTCAAAATCCGTCTGTTCCTGTTAAGTTTATTTCTCCATTTCAGCAGGCCAGACACAGTAAAATATGGGGGCTTCATTTCCCCTTTGATTTCAGCACTTCTTTTCCATTAACTGCCCCATTTCCTGAGTCACCTACATGGAAGTTGGCAAAATGAAAACACTCCTGGAAATCTAAAAATCATTAGATAAAATAACTGAGGTTGGTTAGTTTTCTAAGATGGGGACTAGTTGCAGTTTTTGAAGGATTGGATAGCACATGTGCTTATTTTTACAGCAAACTCATCAGTTATCCCAAGATTTCAAAACTCCTCATTAAAAAAAAAAAAAAAAGAAGTTTTTTTTTAAATTTTCCAGTAGGTATTACTACAAGTAGTGGTTAGAAAAGACATTTTTCCCACCTTGGAACATAACAAAGTCAATGATTCAAATACAGAAAAATGTGTCCCAAAGTAGCTGAATTTAAATCTAGACTCACAGTTCCCATGAAGCATCCTGGTTTCCTCACTAGAGAAGCAAACAAAGTACATCATCTGAAACCAAGTCCTGCCAGAAATTTCAGACAATAGGGCAGAATCAGCCCAAAAAACAAGTCACTTTTAGCTCTTGTGTTGTCCTGCAGCAGCATTCAAAAAGAAATGTTCTGAGTTAAATGCAGTTCCTTAGTGTAAAGGTAGGCAAAATTCTCTATTGAAAGCTCACATCTTCTGTGGTTTGTGCTCTTTTCCTTGTCAAAGACCAATCCTAGTTCAAAAAAGATTTTGGTAAAAGCCTTCTATTAGCTACATATAATAACAGATTTAAAGTCACTTTATCATTAGAATAACTGAGATACAGAAATAAATAGTGGTTATAGATTAACTTCCTGGTAGACCTGTGGGCTACATCTTCAGCTTTTACCCTGAGCAGCTGCCTATCATCAATTTGATCCTGATCTCTTAATTCCAAGTTTGGCATCAAAATACATATTTTGGCCAGTGGAATTTAATTTGGTTCAGAAATTTTCTCTCCATTCCTTCATAGCATGACATTATCAAAAGTAAGCAAACCAAAGGGATATAATCTAAATGTCCGTTAAATCTGAGCAACACAGGAGCAGCTTATATCCAATTTAAAATACACTATAAAATGAAGTGGATCAGAATTCAGAAAAACATGCAAAAGCAGGAAAACTATCAACATAAATTTTTCTAGGATTGCTTCTTGTATCGGAAACTAGGGAATATCAAGGTCCTAAGACAATGTCAACACTACTGGAGCAGTGATTCTTTACCCATGTGTTTGCGCAGTGCCTCGAACAAGGGAGTTCCAGCCTCAGCTGACGTCTATAGTCATTAATGCGATGGTAGTGCTAACAGTTGTGTACCACCCTGTAGATAAGCAGCTATTTGCTTCAAAAGGCTCACAGTCTAAGTGAAGAACACAAAGCATGGCAGGAAACAACTCTTATTTATACCATTTACAGGAGGAAGACTGAGGTCCAGGAATCTGAATGAGGTCACATACTGCCAAGAACTGAATTAGAGTTTCCTCAGTCCCCATCTCATGCTTCAAATGGAGGGCCATCTGTCTTCTCTCTTGAGGACAGAGTCATAAGCATAAAAGGTATGCCTTTGATGCACTGATAAGTCACCTGCCATCAGATGGTTGTTAATCTCATTAAAACTTTACTTATCTCATAAAAGTGGATTTCCTGATTAAATAATGTGACTAAATAATATCTTAGCTTGACTATATGAAATGTAGAGCTCACATCCTTTTAAAAAGTAACTGAACTTCAAAAGACGGGCCTTGAATTATACAATAACTAAAGGATAATTGCAAGACAATTGTTTCTGCAATGTTGGACAAGCTTTACGATAAATAAAAATATATAATAAACATTTATACTGCTTACCAGCACACTGATTGTTTTCATCCAACTGGTAACCAAATCGACAGATCAGAGGTCTTGTAACAGTTGGGTAGTTAGGAACAGGGCCTGGTGCTGGGACCGGTGGATAAATATTTGAGTAAGGATTCAGGTATGGTGACCGATACACTGGGTTTGTTCGGGGTACACATAAATAGCCACCATTCTGGTTGACACACACCATATCTCCTCTGCAGGCCTCAGGAATAGTCCGGCATTCATCAATATCTGCAAGGAAATCGCAAAAGTTATGTAAGTTAAATGAGTAATTGCTTCTTAATGGGATCTATCAAAAAATAGTTAACATGTTTTTCTCAAGACTTAGCTAAAAATTTGATATTCTCTTTGAAAGTAAAAGCTAATCCTTCCTTGTGGAGCCTTACTTTGAAGTTAGATCATAATAAAACAGGAAATATTGTATATATTCAACATATCCTGTGTTCTACTTGTTTTACTTCACTATTAGAGAGTAGAGGGAGGAGGGAAAGCCTACTTTGCTATTCTATAAATGTTCAGTTTAAACACTGATTTATATATGGCTACAGCATGCTACATCCTATTCCTGCTAGAGGGTCTGTCCAAACCACAACATGCAGATCAGGATTTCAAACACTGGTGGTTTGGTTTGCCCAGCTGTGAAACTTGGATCCTGATTTGGAACTCCCGAGCTCCCTCCCACAGAAAAAGTTTGGGATATTCAGATCTGGGGATGTGGTTCAGGCCTCCTTCTTAGTCTGATTGAGATCATTGCTGAATTAAATTTAGAAAGATAGAGATGGTTTAGCCAAACTGAGCATTCATATGGTTCTCGGAACATAAAAGCAATAGGTTGCTCTGGCAGGGCAAGCAATCCGTGGCTGGTTTTTCCCTTGCCATTTCTGTGTCTTTAATACCTGCAGGAGTTGCTGCCCTGAAGACTGAATGCCATTGATAAAAGGATGCTATAGGACAAAGTGTGTGTTTCCCTGTATTGCCTCAACAATTCACTTGGAGTACCGAGGCTGAGCAGTGGCAGACATTATCTGAGCCTCCAGGTGGAGGCTGCCAATAAAGACAGTAAATAGTCCGGAGGAGAAAGAGAAGAAAGATAAACACCCTTGTCACTTGGCAGCTAGACTGAGCTCCTAAACTCATCTCAATGCATCACAGCTATTTGAGAAGCACTGACAGCCAATTAGTATCTTGACAACATCAAAGATTGGTAGACACGTGTACTATGTAAGTACACACACATATATATACATATACACAAACACACATTTTTGTCACACAGCAAGAATTTTTTGACTAAAACATACTAACAGCAGTACAATGTTAACTCAATAAACTCAGGATTTCTGAACCCCAGTGTATTGATTTAGTTAAAGTCCTACCTATGCACTGCCCAGAGGCACGGTCCAGGTCAAATCCATTAGTGCATTGTTGCTAAAATGAGAAAACAAAGGACACTCAGTGACTGTGAAATAAGAGGGTTGCAGAGTCAAACACTCATCTGGATTATTTATTTTATCACAGTTGTTCAGCACTCTACAGTACACCAAAATAAAGTCCCTACCCCAAAGGACAGTCAGCAAGGCCTGAACCTGAGGCTTCAGTCCCTTTGACAGCCCCTTCCCTCAGCAGGTTGTTCCATCAAGTGGTGACAGTGTCAGGCTGTTTGTTTCCCTGGGGGTAACCAACTCATGATGTGTGATGGGCTCCACACCAGTTGTTAACACAGAAGTCACATTTTTCTGTTTTGGGGTCTGTTTTTTGTCAGAACAAGGGAGTTCATTTAAAAGGTACTAAGTAGCTTCTCTGACAGGCTCTGAAACTCCACATATAGACCATTCAGTACACGTCTTGACATGTTAGCCGTCTGACTGAACTGAAACCACAGCTGAAACATAACAAGCTTAATAAAAAAGTAAGGCTTTTACACCAAATCATTTGATTTCTAGAGGATAAATTTTTACATGACACATTATCAGCGCTGCAACCTTGAGCCTTCAGCACCTCATAAGTGATCCTCAGCATTTCTAAACTAGTGAGAGTCCTGGTGATGAATGGCTCAAAGTTCATTAAAGTGATTCCATGCTCTCTCTGTTTTTTGACTGGGCCTCCAGCTATTTAGAAATAGGCCAAGCGGTTGGCACAGGCACAGTGTCCTGCCAGTAAATGGGTTATGCTATGGAATGTAAGCAAGAGATATCCAGAAAACAGGAACCACTGAAGTAATCAGAAGGCAGAGGGGTGGAGTATGTTCAAGATTCTTCCCTTTTTGTAGCTGTTAAGTGATAAAGACACTTATTTTTGGACTTTGTGGAAGGAATCAGTGGAAGAGTAAAGTAGTTGGTTCATGTTTGGAAAAGCAGTAACTTCTAGGCGGGAGACAAGGGGTGAGATGGATGTCAGTGGAAGCAGGCCATTGCATCAAGTGAAACACATGGCACTATTCGGACTGCACCTGCCACTTGCACATGTGAATACACAAAACCGCTCTAAAAGTGTCAAACAACTACAAAGGAATTTTGCCTTCATTTATTTTGGCATTCTGAGATGTTTTGGTATCACGTTGTGGAAAGCCAAGATATTCTGATGGGAGAATGTATAATCAGCCTCATGTTTTAAAGAATGTATGCAGTCTGTCTTTTGTCCCGCTTTCTGTGCTATGGTGTATAGAGTACACTTAGGTTAGCAGGAAAAGTTAAGATAGTTTTAAACAAAATTCTTTTCTTTTGGACAGTAAACACTGATTCAGAAGCACTGAAACTACTGTAGAACAGGCTTCAACAACTTTATGGTGCTTTATTCTAGAAAAGATTCCAAGATTGTAGAAATGACCAGTTTCAACATCTTCAGAAAGAATTTATTGCTATCATTTTGCTTTCAGGTTGCTTTTTGCTTAGACTTCAAAAATCAAGTTACAGTACAAGATGTTTTTATAAAAATCACAATGGAAACAATATTTTTAAAATTATAAAAATAAACCCTAAATGAGATCTCAAAAATTCTCCAGGAGCATGAAAAGCATTTCCCATACAGATCCAATGTTCACAAAGTATCAATAAGCATGCCATGTGGAGGAAATTTTCAATGTAATAGAAAAAAAACCCCACATTTCAGAGACTATTGGCAAAGGTATTTAGAAACACAGCTCTAGACACTGAGTATATCTGGATTATCAACTAGGAATCTGAACTTAACATGCCTTTGGGAACTGTTTTTCCTAATTTAATGTCCACTTGGAGCCCAAGAACACAAAGAACTAATGCTTCTGCTATTTCAATAACTGGACTGCTTTAATTCCATCCACCCTCAAGAGTCCTGCCTCTTGAACAAAAATGGCTTCAGGCATAAATTAAAACAAAAACTAGGATACAGTCATGCAGTCTAAAATTAAACAGTCTTATGACAAGTTCCTGCTATAGACAGAAAATGCCTATTTATATGATTAAGTTTTCCAAGCATGGATGTTCCCCCCAACAGAACTGAGCTGCCCCTACTCTCATGGGGTGGCTTTTCTTATTTCCTTTTCCAGAAGTGTTCATTCAGAGGCAGCATCAGGTTTTCAGCGAGGTCCAGGTTTCAACAGGGATGTTTTGCTGAGCTAGCAAGGATGAGTCAACGAGCTCAGTCCATGTCCAGCTCCAGAATCCTGCTGGCTCCCATTTCTCCCCTCTAAACCCTTAGACCACACCGCTTCCTCTTTATGTAAACCCCAGACCACAGAGCTTCCTCTGCACCTGCTAGCCAGTCACATCTCATGCCATACAGCCCTTCAGTACAAACCAGTACAGACATCTCTGCGTGCACCTCTCACCTGTGCTTTTCCAGGGCTTGAAAGGCAGACGGCCAGTGTGAAAACGGTCAGTATCCTGTAATGTGCATAGAAAATAAGCTGAAAACCTTCTGATATCTAGGCTCATTGTATAGAATTAAATACACATGGACAAGTTAGTTTCTAGTGGTACTTCAGCGTATCCCACAGAGTTTTGCTAACATGAGTTTGGCCTTTGAAGAAGGAGCAGTACAACTGTGGGCCAGATTAATATCTCAGAGTCACTAATTTTACTATGGT
Source organism: Nesoenas mayeri (assembly GCF_963082525.1). Taxonomy (NCBI): domain Eukaryota; kingdom Metazoa; phylum Chordata; class Aves; order Columbiformes; family Columbidae; genus Nesoenas; species Nesoenas mayeri. Next base: position 17,682,682 of record NC_137548.1, on the reverse strand, counting down.
TTTACGCAACTGGGATCAGAATCAGTCTGCACGTCTATTTCCTGACCTATTTTTTATGACAACCCATGCAGCAGCTGCTTAATGAACAAGTATGCAATATTCAATAAAGAATTTTGCCCCTCTCTGACACCTTTCTTTTGAGAATACAGAAGTTTTTCTTGCACATGGTGCACATTTTACAGATGGGTAAACCAGAGCACAGGCCCTGCCTAAGCTCCCAGTGCGACGCATTGGCAGGGCTGCAGACATGTCATGCAGGAGGTCCTGAATCCAAGCCAGTTGCTCTAACCGCTAAACCACATTTCATCCCCAGGAGACTGCATTTGAGATTAATCCATTTTATCAGGGCCAGATTCTGTTCCTTTACTCAACCTTGAGTAATAAGTTGCTCGGCAAGTACACACACTGTGCCAGGTCATCAGCTACTAGAAGTTGCTATCTTCAGTGGAGCCTTCCCAGTTGTATCATATTAGCGTCTAATGGGTTCTACTGGGTCTCTTCACTGCCACTGAAAGAAAAGGATTCCTTGCAAACAGAGCTCTATGGCTGTATTTGGAGCTCCTTACCTGGAGCATAAAAATTCTGGTCAACTAAGCTCCCAACCCCAAGTATTGACTAGCAGATAGAAAACAAGAAAAGGACAGTAAGGTTGTTGTTTGGTTTTTTTTTTCTATGTACTATGGATTTCAGTGCTTTGCCACTGCCTTATATAAAATTTTTTCTCAATACAATTAGACCCACATCTTGCTTATTTTGGATTCTAGTTCTGAATGGCAATTGTATATAATACATTCCCACAAAACCAGTACAGGAAGCAAGGGATATTTTAGGTAGCCTTAGCTCTGCTACTCAAGCAAGCTGCCAACTTTCTGTCTTAGAGCCCGCTCTGATTTCCAGTGCAAGCTGAGCTGCTGAACGAGACCTACAAATGCATCAGACAAAACCACACGCAAACAGTACATTTTAACAAATTTCTTTTAAATGAGGAAACAGGCACAAGTTCTGAATAGTAAAAATAAACCCTAAAATGGTTCATAGTGCTGCAGAGGCAGATCGTGCATCTTGGCAGCTTTTGAGTGACAAGGAAAGGCAAATTCTGCACGGGGTTTTCCTTAGAGCTGGATGAGAACATTCAAAGTACAATGTTATCCATTTAGGCTTGCACTTCATTTATTCATTCCTCAAATCTTTTTGAAGAGATTTTAAGGCATGCACTGGTATAAAGACTGCATACTCACTTTGCATAGAGCAAGAACAGCACTAGAAGGAAATACAACAGGTTATAGCTGAACATTAACATACCCAGCAACTGGGCTACGCTCTGTATTATTGCAGAGCAGTGCATGCTAGCAAAATCCCCTATAAAACTGGTCAGACAAAACTCATACGTTTCTAGACAGGCTTTAGTTTCTGTTCTTAGGAGATGATATATTCTTTCCTCTTGGTGGGGGGATGACCTTACTGCCTCAGATGTGTTCTGCCTACAACCACCACCGCAATTTGCTTGGTACTTTAGATCTCAAATCCTCTGAAGAATTATTAGCAGACAAGCAGCACAACTTATCAACACTATATTCAGCTGGTCACAGTAGCTTACCCAGCAGGCAATATATTTTAAACTAGCAATTAACTTCTGCAATAGTGACTAATTAGTTCAAATCAGTCACTGTAGCCAGTGGGATCGTTTGCTGCTGCAATTCAGCACTCCTGTGGATGCCGCGGCTGCTAAAACGCAGCATATAAGCACAGATCAAGAAGGAACTCGTCAGAGGCAGCACAGCTTTAATAACAGACAGATCATCTTTCCCCACCTCTGACCACTGAGATCCCGTCTCTTTGCAAATGGCTTTAGCAAGTGGATTGGCATACCGAATCCCTGCCACAGAGTTTTTCCACAAGTAGGTTTCCCTTCAGTAAGTAAAGAAGTTTCATGCATACCACTTACCTTTTTAATCCTTGCATGTCCAAAACCGTTGGAGAAAGGTGGAAAAAAAACAGAGTCTGTGCTGATGAATAACTAGAAAGTTTTTCCAAACATTACCCTCTGCTAGCACTTCAGTTCCTCTGTCATTTATAGTCCCAAGAATGAAATAGCAAGTAATGGAGAAGATCGGGAGCCGTCTGTACCTCCTCAGACACTGGAGAGAATACAGAGAAAGCACCTGGTTTTGCTTAGTTCTCTTCTGTAATTCAGCATTAAACCAATTGGAGGAGGAATGTTAAAAATGAACACTTCATTTTCTAAGTATGTTAAACAATGCAAATGGGGGCCTCAGCCTGGGACAGCTGGTTTAGATTACAAAGCTCACCAACTGGCTAGACTCCTCACAACAACCTCGAGGAGCCTGCCAGGATAAAACACTAACAGCTTGAAGGAAAGCCTCTCCCGCTGCAAACTTCACAGTTAAATGTGCCTCGGAGCAGAGAGCACCGTTATTGGACAGAAACCCTTATCAAGGGACTGGAGAAGGGAAGGGATTGTTTTCCTTGCTCTGAGAACAAAAAAAAAAGTCAGGCTTTTTGGAGGCCCTCTAGCCGGTGTCTCGGATGATGAATATGCAACACTCGCTGCTTCGTGCCAATGGCATACTGATGAAAAGTCTGACCCTCTGGGAGGTGAATAACTTGAATTCATGATGATCACAGCTACAGGAACTATATTGCTTGGGGATTATTTGAAAACAGGAATAAACAAATTAAATGTTCAAAGGAAAACAAATGACTTGTCTACAAACACTGGCCCTTTTTAAACTGACCCCACGCTTAAGGGAGTGGTTTGTGAAATGAAATATTTCTCAGGAAATACATATATTACAGATCTCCAGTTATGATTGAGGAGGAAGGAAATAAAGTACTTTTTCAGGTGTTTTGCAGCTTTGCCACAGGCAGAGCCTCAGTAGGTCAAGCAGAACATTTATGAGATGTGAGAGGTGAGCAATCAGGTGCTGTGAAGATTATGCTAGATCCGAAGACGAACACTGAAATGAAACACAGACATAGATATTAAATTGAATACTTTGAATTTCTGTTGAGTCTCCTATTTGAGGAAACCCTTTATTCCTAAGGAACATGAAATGTCCCAAAAGACAAAAATCTATCATGCATTTCTCTGTAACAGATTAAGAAACAGAGAAACACGGTTATTAGAACAGATATTCATAAAACTGTCCTCTAAGCATGGATACCCAGTTTGAGATGCAAAGACTGAGCTGCTTCATGGTTGCTGAGCACCCACAAGTGATATTGATGCCAGTGGGAAGTGCAAGAGCACTGTACCTCCAACAGTGTCAAAAACAAGAACCGGTGAACTTATTTTAAATAGACTTCTCAAAAGCTTAACAAAAACTCACACAAGGGATTTCCAAGGAAGCTTTCTGGGCATGTTGTGAGAGGAAAGTTTTGTCACAGGTCAGAAAACAGGGAAGAGATAGAAAGCAAAGCCCAGGCAAATTTTCATTGTGGCCAAAGGTTAACAGTGAGAATTCCTGTTCCTCTGTAAGTCCAGTGTTTCTTGATACACTCAATGACCTGGAGCGCTAAGAAGTCTAAAAGTAGCAAAGCAGGTGCTCTGAGCATCCGTTTGTGTGGATGAAGGCCTTGCCTTATGTACTTGCTGATACCTCACTTGCTGATCCACTGAATTTCTCTCACCATCACCTGGCAAAATCATTGTCTGCATGCCAGAATCACCGTAGGAGTGCAGCACCAGTCTCCTCCCAAAGATTTGCTGCAGACTAAAGGGTTTGATAGCTCAGCCAGCTGGCAGAGGTACGCCACTGCTGGAGACAGGAGGTGAATCCAGACCTGACCACCTAAGGGGCTCCCCTAAGAAGGAATACTGTACAAATGTTTTGATTTTTCCTGTCTCCATCTGGCAGCTGAATTGGATAAAAACTGGAGTATAAAAAGTAGTACCAAACCACAGCTTGGGCTAGTTTACAATGTGGTGACTTCTTTTTCCTAAATAAAAGGATTTGATGTTATGGCTAAGTGGAATTTCTGTAGTACCTTTCTGTAACTACCATGAGCCACAAAATAATAAGATGCAGTTCCACCCTTCTTACAATTCTCTTTGATATGAAGAGCTGCACATAGGAAGACATTTGTAGTACATAGAAACTCTTTTGTTCACACGATAAAAACATGGACAATTCAGCATATTTTTTTAACATCATCTGCTGATAACACCTTCACCATTTATGCTTAGGATGGTGGATAAACATCAGATCTATCAGCGCTCTCACGTCAATGGTCGCAAATATCCTCCCTTGTTATTAAATCCAATAGTTTATTTAGATTACCTTGATGCCTTCCTTGTCTTCATGAGGAGGTGCAGAACAGTCCACAGTACAAAATGGGGCTCTGTTTAGTGACTGAGTATGTTCTTATAAGTTTGCTTTGTGCACAGCTAGGGTTGAAACTATAGCTCTAATTATGTTTAAGACTTGGATTTTGAAAATTGTGTAATATATATTTACAAGTGGCACATAAACTATGTTGTGTAACCTTAACTCTACCCTCCTTGGGCAAGATAACATGATGCATTAATTACTCCATGCTCCTGCAGCTAATGCTCACCACTGGGTTAGAAGGGACCCTCAGCACCGGAGAACGACTTCCAAATGCTTAGACAAAAGCTGGTTTTAGGTCAGGGAGCTCAACAAGAGTTAACTACACTCAGCACTCCCGAACAAGAAGTCTGCTTCACAAAAACAAGCCCCCATCTACTAACTTTTACAACACTCTTCCTCCTTTTTAAATTCTGAAATTATATTTGCACTTCTTGAGGACTATGTCTGCCAAACACCCTTCTTGGATGTTCTTGTCATTTTTGAAAGCTCACCCTCTCTGAACATTCTCAAGAACACTGTCAAACTGTAGGAGCAGAGTCAAATCACACAGATCTGTATGGTGATAGGTGTGTGAGCCCCAAGTCATTGGAAGTGACAGGTCTTAGACGTCTTGTACGCAGCCATATAGACCTGAATTCAAAAAAGCACTTTGCCAATAGCTGATATTTTAAGGGCCCATGTCCAAGCCTTAGATGCTTAAAACATCCATTTTGCTCCTACCAAACCTTATGGAATCACATTTTCTACCAGCAAAACTGGTGAAACATGTAGAGCACAACTGCTGGGTATTCACAGAAACATTTGCCATTAGATAGCACCTAAGCTCCATGAAATTCACAGGTTGGGCTTTTTCTTGACTGTGGAAATTGATCTAAATGTTCTTGGAGACTGCCAAATAAGCAAGCTTTTGATATAAGACACGGCAAGCAGTGATTTGAAATACACACATCTCACCCTGCTGCCACATGGATTGCACTAAGCAAGTCGGAGACTTGGCCACAAACCCTCGTTCTGCCTAAACAATGTAGGGCTTTCTTTCCCCTCACAGGACAGAATCCCAATTATAAACTTGTGGTGTCTGGGGAGGGTTCCCTGTCTTTTTTCAAAGGTGGACTACCTTACACTATCAGTTAAGGGCTGCTTCATTCAGTGTCTGAATCGTCATTGCCATCTCGTAATGTGAATGATGCAATAACCTGTTCCAGATGGCTCTGGCCAGAAGCTCAAAAGCACAGTCCCACACATATTTTCCTTTCTTAGCCAAAAGTAACACAAGCAAAAATTAATAGTGAAAATTAACAAAATATGTAATTTTGAAAACATTACTAGTGCTAACTACAATGTACCATGAACGCAGAGTTACTGAGATGGCTTGTCACATTGTGGTGATTTGCAGGTCACTGCTGTCGTTAGGAAGGAGAAAGCATAACAGTTCCTGTCCTGCTGCTGTCTCTTGGGGCTTGATTGTCTCAACATGGTACAGGTACCACCTGTGTGAGGTATCTACAGGAAAAAGATCTCTCCTGTATGAGGATGTCACCCACCTGGGATGACAATCCTGGCAGCCATATCACTGCTTCCCAAGGACAATAAGCAGAGTGCCCCTTTCATGTTGTAGCAGGTGGTCTCAGAGTACCCCAGCCAGATGGACCAAATAATCTAAAGCTTTTGGTTTATGTTATCTAACTGCACATCTTACAACTACCTTTACAGATCTGTGGTCACTCTGGTACTGGTTTCTAACAGTGCATTTTATTTTAGGGAAAAAAGCAATCAGTGGAAAGTCCAGACACCACTGGATGCATTCTGAAATCTAATACTGAACATTGACCGGTATCTGACTCCACATTGTTGCTTTGAAAACATGTTAATCATCCCATTAAATGAGGAATAGTAGGATCTAGCAGGTAAATACTGAAGCCCAAACACCCTAAAGCTGTGCCCAGCAAACTGCATCTGCTGTAAACAAAACTGTTCCAGGTATATTTCCTTTAGTGAAATCGAACTCGATGTTCATGATCACCTGCTTAGCTGCAGTGTTTTCTAGGAAGGTTTGGGAAGGCCGCCTGAGGCAAAAAGAGAGTCGTATTCTTGCAAGAATGCTTGAATATGGTTCAGTGAGGTTTTTTATTATATTTTTCCTCCCAACAAGAGTAAGGTAAGCAAATAAACTAAAAGCTTTTTAAACTTTCCCAGGAAAGCATTTTTGGTGCATGTGACAAATCTCAACAGGTCGCTTTATATTAACATTCATTTGCAAGAGTATACAACATTCCTCTTGATTTTTCAATCTTTAAATGACCAGCATTTACACTTTAAAAAAATATTTTCCTGCAAAAAGTGTACGGAACATCATCCTGTAACTAAAGACAAAAAGATCGCCTTGAAAACTCACAGCTCCCCCTTGAGTTGTCATGAGTATCCAAGAACACGATGCCCTGGCCACTCTTAATACTTTTACTTTTTTTTCCTGTTGAATCTGATTCCTGAGTGTAGCTCTGGTAACTGCAAATCACATTTTGGCTGAAACTAGACAGACATGTTTGTTTTTGTTTATTTTCTAAGACTGACATGCACATAAGCTAGGCAGTGATCTTTTCTCCTCTGCATTTTTGTCAAGGGGTCTAGACAGTGTGGTTGAATACAAAGCTCTTTAATCTTGCGACAAGATGTTTACCAGCCCCCTTTAATAACAAGCATAAATCCTTTATGGCCAGCTTCAGCTAAGAATGACCTTCCATAAATAAAGACCTACAACTCTTAGTACTTCTGGACCAAGACTAAAGTTTCTTTCACTATTTGAGCAAGCCAACATCCAGTGTTCACAAATGCCTGGGTTGCATAAACTATCAGTCTCCAATGATGACTAGACACTTAGATATATGTACTAAAACCTCCCTTAGAAATGTTCAGGACTGATTTATTTTATGCTTAAATGCCTCAAGACTGCAGCATCTTTTGCAGTTTCTCAGGTTCTTTGCAAACCTGTGCACTGCACTGAGCACACTGAGCACATCTGGCACAGCTGCATCAGGCTGCGTGTCAGAGCAGCCGACTAGAGACAGGCGTTCACTCTTCCGAGTGAACCGGGTGGTGCTCCCTGTCTGCTAAAGCACCAGCGGCACCTGTGCTCCCTCCTCTCCCTTCTGCATTATTTCCATCACATGAAGTTTACATTTTGGGTGGGTTTTCTTTATTTTCATAGTTAGTTGAGCATATTTTTTTTTAATTATATTTTTTTAAATATTTCTTTTAGTCTGCTTGGGCAATTCACTTTGTTTTTATCAAGAGTAAAAGATTGCCCTTGGTAGCGTTGAGCATATTCTGCATTTTCCATTAAAACACTCCAGGTTCTGAGCAAACCCAAACAAGTCTGTGGAAATGCCATCTCTCAACGGGGATGTTTGAATGTTCACAAGTATGTGGGCTATTTTTGTAAGGGCACCTGCCAGAACCCTGCTGATGAATCCAGAGCAGAAAAATATTTGACATCAGCCCTCTCTTCCAGAGCTTCTCTCTTTCCAAGTAGTGGAAAACATTCCCTTTTAAAACATGTTTCATTCTTAGAGGTGTACATACCTGGTTTATTTTTCCAATAAAACAATCATCAAAAAAGCCTATATTTTTTGATCTTTTCCTTATCTTATGATGTCCAGGGTTACACGTTAGACGAATACAGGAGTGGCAGAAAGTTTGTGTATGAGCAGAGGGATAATTTTAACTGTTTAGCACTTACTCAACTGCTTTCCTATACCTCGGAAGACATTTTTAAACTATTCTTCAATTTAAGAACTCCAAGGTTAATTTACTTATTCCCATGGCAGGGATTACACCATTTCACAATTTACCTGTTTACTTTTGGGGTTTCATAGGTTAACCGTGCTGTTTGGCAATAAATTGGCTATGAAACTGGGTGACGAAAACCGTAAGTATTGTCTGTTTGTTTCCAGCCTCAGTATTTGCTGCTCTGCAGCCATGGGGGCTGCTGTAAGGACACAATTCAGAATGCTATAGGTGCCCTATAAAGGTGCCCAGTCCACTGAGCAGGGGATGCTACTCTGCGTGTACAGCTCTGCTGCACATGCACCACAGCACTTGCACACCCTTGCAAAAGGACACAGTTTACAGCACAGATTGTTCCTTCTCTTTTTAATCTGGCGGCCTTTGCTTTGACCTGTGCTGGTTGTCACCGCAGGAGGAGCTGAGCGGTACCCGCAGCTCCCCCTGCAGAAGCAGCCCGGCTGTTCCCAGGGGCTCCAGAGGAGCAGAACCTCAAGCAGCCACATGGAAAAAGGGTGGAACTGGACCCTCCTCCCAGCAGAGACACTTGTAGTGCTAACAGAGCCCATAGCTGCAGCCTGATAAAACAATCAGTCCCCATTTTGTCCACTGTTTCAGAGCAAAAGTCAAGAAGCTGAAGTTGTGCCAGATGAAGAAAATAGAAGGGAACAAAAACTCCGACAAGTTAGATGTAAAAAACAGAAAGGTAGGCCAAGAAAGTTTGAGAAACAAATTGTAAGAGGCATAAAAACTAATAAAAAAATTCTTTTTCAGACACACCAAGAGCAGGAAGACTGCCAAACAGTCTGCAAAGCCAACAGATGAACAAGGTACAAAAATAGTGCTTAGAAAAGATAAAAATCACAGTAGAAAGTTCAGTGATTCATCTGCATTTGCTAGAGAAACATACAGAAGTTCGCATAGTGGAATTTAAAAAAAAAAAAAAAGTAAAACCAAAGCAAATCGTACTTGGGAAGATGTGACTCAAACTGAAGTGCCAGCAGAAGATGTTGTGTAACAAAAAAAAATTAAGAGTAGCAATTCATCAGAACTCACTCAACATTTAGAAGTGTTGTAACTGAATTAAATGTGAAGGTATGTAACAGCTGAATTATTTATCAAAAGTGTAACCTCTTACAAAATTGCTTTAGTGCTAGAAGAACAGAAGGTACCAAATAACATTCTGTATTTAATAAGTTTCCATATAATGCTTGAACAATACAGAAGTAAATCCACTGTTTCAGGCAAATCAGTAACAGAGCACAGGAGAGTGTTGGCCTTCCAGGCACAGATTTTCTTTGAGATTATCCTTAACAACTACGTATCTCAGAACACTAGGTCTCATCCATGGTATAGGGGTTTAGTTTTACATTTACTCTGTTACTTAAGCAACTGAAACTGGCTCCAGCCAACTCCTAACTGGCACCTGTAAATAGCAAACTTGAAATTTTGGCAGCAAAAGATTGAGAATTTGTGTATAATACTTGTAATTTCTTTCTAAGTCTAGGGTTTCATCTACAGCCTTTGTAGCCACCCTTGGCAGGCCAACAAAGGGACCATGGCGTGTGCGCTGAAGCTGAGTTAGGTTCACCTGAGGCTCCCAGGGGTCTTGGCACTGGAACGTGCCATTAGGAGACCTGCTGAGAGTTTTAGAAGGCCAGAGGAGGGAGAAAGAGGAAAGGACCCAAGAAGGTAAAGTCCAACTCCTTTTTGAACTGGAACTCCTCAGCACTAAGCCCATCAGCCATCCTCCACATTCTGTTTTTGGTAGCAGTCATGAATCACAGATGCATCAGTACCCTGGGCAACTGAGGAACTCAGTGCCAAGCACAAAGTCAAGACCGCGTCACTGTAGCAGGGTACACGTGAGCTTCTTCCTGCAAGTTACAGGCTCAATTCATTCTCAGTCTGGCCTCTCACCAGGGTTTTGGTTATTCCTTCAGAACTGGAAGGTGGGCCCTTCAGGTTTTGATCCATTGCAGTGATTTCTGATGTTTCCTTATTTCATTTTAGTTTCTAATGAAAATCTTTTGTGTAATGAACTAGATTTACCAGTCACATTTGGCCAGGGCAGTGCAGGCTCCAACAGTCTGCTTCAAGGCAGACCACTAAAACTATCAGTCCCAGGAAGCTGGAGCCACTGATTGAGCTCAGGAGAAGAATATCAACAGCCAGAGTGCCGAGGGCTCCCTGAATCGGCAGTCCAGCCGGCAGGTTCTGGGCAGCACACCATCGCCATCATTCTGCCAAGAGTCCGGTGAACAGAGAGGTACCAACCACAAGGCCTTGGCCGGCAGGTGGCCCTCTGCAGGTCCTTGATCCTGAGCGCTCTGCAGACATTGAGCTATTCAGAGTCTGGGTTTGGGTCCAGACAGATCTGGCAAGCCTAGTTATGACTCATTCGTTTTCTTTAGAATCCTGCACTCCTCAAGTTTTTGTAGTTTCATAATAAGCCTCCTCTAAGTTAGCTGAAAACTGTTAAACACATCTGTTCCTGCTCCTATTGTCAAAAATAAGGCAGTCTTCTGTTTGCCTTCATTTTTATTGGCACCCACTACTAGAGCATACAGAGCAAAGTGCAGTCTAAATATTTTCCAGTTCTATTTCCAGAAAACGTTTCAGTTTTTATGTGTATTGTTCAGTGCCCTAGTCTACCATTCAAGCTACTTTATTTTTACTCCTGGTACAATTTAGTGTTGCATCCATGGCAGAGCATGCAAACCAAAATATACTGAACGACCAGAATCAACTCAGTGATTTGCTTGTAATTCTGAAAACTCCCTGTTATGACAAACAAAAGCATTGCTCAAGTACTTAATTACCTTATAGCAACAGACACAACTGCTGGAGACAGGGAAGGGAAACATTTTTACATAAAGGTTAGTTTTACAACCAACGTTTTGTGTGGTTGGCTGCCCCCATGACTAGCTGAATACTGAATCCTTTCTTTCCCTTCCTATATGCATTTTCTCACACACCTGCACCCAAAAGTGTTAGGGATCACTCTCATGGTCACTATTTATTCTCCTGAGATACAATGTTAGCAGCTATCATCTTTTGTACGTTTCCATTTAGTAACTAATATTCTTATCGAACTCACCCGTTTGCTCAAAACTGCTGCTACCTCTTACTGTTGTGCAATTTACATCCAGTTACTATTTTCTTGCTTAGGCTAAATATATACTTACTGTGAATACTGTACTCACTGTTCAGGAACCACATGGATTCAGGGTACCCAAGTTGTATCAATTAAGGTACCTTTATTTAGTTGCATAAATCCAGTTGCCCCTGCCAAACTTTACATGGGATTCTCTCTCCCTGGGCAGCATTGAAAGGTCAATTTCTCAAATCCTTGGCATGTCCTCAGGTCCCTACTCCCTCATTTACGAAAGTTCAGATGTGAAACATTATAACTCCTGCCTTCCTGTTGTCCAAGGGTTGTGTTCAGCAGTGCTTCCCATTCTAGGGAGTCAGGAAATGCCACCGCTTTGCTGTTCCCAGGTCAATATCAATCAGCTGACTTTGCTCACCCATTAGAATAGCCTTCACAGAAAGTTGCTAAATGATAAAATACACACCATTTTGAATGGGTTATGTGCTTCTTCTCCCTGATCCTTTGGACTATTAATTATTCCAGCAACAAACATGACACGCAAAGTGGTTGTGCTGCAGTGCTGGCTAATAGTTACTAGCTGTGAAGCTTCCTCGTTTACATGTTCAGCAAAGTTCCTTCAAGCCTGAGATGTTGAGTTCGACCTCTTTTTAAATGTGGCAAAGCTCCAATCCCTACCAACAGACACTGCATCTTTAAAATAGGAATTATTCTTTCATCTTATGAGCATAATGAACAGCTTTGAACTTGTCAGGGTAATCAATGTTAAATTTGATCAACATGTAAGTGTATTAAATGTATCAGTTTAACTTATTCTCACTTCCCTCAAGAACAAGCCTCCTGGGACCATGCTACTACACTCATGTTTTTATTGACTACTGTCCTTTTCTAGTCCACCTAATGAATGACAACAGAAATACAGCAACAGTTATCTGTGATTTCCCATCCCCCCTTTTTTACCTTTAGCTCCTGACTTGGTATGAATCTGTATCTCTCTTCTGGCAGTTTGAGATGTCACTCCATTTTCAGCTGTGAACTCCACAACTACATGTGAACATTTGAAAGACATTCTCATCCCCAGGCAGGTGATGCAGCAGCATCTATGCTCAGCCTCTGCAAGCACAGGTGCCATCTCAGCTATGGTACTACTACATTCACAGAGATTTATAGTTGCGGGAGGCGCTCTAAGCAGTATACATTCACATTGGAAGAAAATATTGCTGCGGTAGTAAGGGTGAAATGGAAGTGGCAGAAGTGGACTTTAAAAAAGGGGCATTTTCTTTCTGGGTGTGACATTCCACATAGCTGCAACTACAAGCAGCAAGGGAGCTGCATCATGTCACTTCAAAGGGGGAAACATTTCTCTATGGTTCCCAATGAGAACAATCAAAAAAAACCCCAAACAACCAAAAAAAGCAAACAAAAAAAGATCCCAAGGCGTAAAAGAACTTAAATGACTATAAGTAAAGAAAAGGGGAGTTTTCAGTCTGCCTAATAGGCCTGGGAAATGTTTTTGGTGCTAATGTGGATATTCACGGTAATATTTATCAGTTGACCATCACAGCCCCAAAGAGGTGAACCTGTTCAGAGGCAGTTCGGCACAGCCAGCCAGAAGCTCGAGTGCAAGCAATACTGATTTTAAAATCCAATCTGCGAGAAGCTGTTTAATGGCTGGTTTAAGACAAGAGTAGAGAAAGATTAATTCACTATCGGTGCTTGAAGATGATGGTACATCTGTGAACATTTAGAAAAAAATCAGATTTAGCCAGCAACGCCACAAGCTCAATAAGGCAGCACAGAATAACTCCAAATTACTTAATGTGGTCCCTTACTGAATGATAAGTGCCGCTTCTTATGCATGAAAAAATTAACGTATATGTTCCAATTGTTATGTCCTACAAGGAAAATAAGCCTTTAATCACTTGATACACTTTTCTTCTGCTTGGCAAAATGTCTGAGAGTTTTAACAGCATGACTGAACTCCCAATCTGGAATAAATTTGTCTGAATTAGGCTTTCAACACATCTAACACAAACAGCAAACAACAGGCACATTTCTTGCACACTTATGCTGAGAACATGCTTTAAGGACTACTTGTTACAAAATGTATTTCAGAGTTAGACAGGTGATCCTGCCAGATACTGAAATGTAAAATGCCATAGTCTTCTATTAGCTTGAGATAAACACAATGGTGCAAGATTCAGTGCTGCTACTCCTGTAGTCCTGTACAAATTATTTTTTCCTTTAAATAAAATGCCAGCAACTGGCTATTTCTTTATTTTTATTGGAGACTGGTTTCTATATTTAAGCTTTGTGAGGTTGCAAATAAATTCAGCAGTATATAACAGCACAACACAATAGAACAAAAATTGTAGGTTGGTAATGGTAATTCTTATATATTATTTTCTAAGAAAGCTAATTAGAAACTTTCTACCTGAAGGATAAACTGAAAGCAACAGACTATTAAATTTACCAGAGAGTGGAAAAAGGAGCCAAAACAAAACAAATACACACAATGTTTTAAATTCCTCAGGCCTTACTGCTACCACTGCCATATGCGTATATACACATATATGTATTTTATGTTGTGTTTTATGTTGGTTTTTTTAACATTGACAAAGTGTATTGACACAAAGACTACTTTGGTTTCAATGTCTAGATAAATTAAAGACTTTTGTTGGAAAGAATGCATGAAGCCACTATTCCTGCTTTTCCCACAGTAATGTCTCTCCATATTAAATGTTTGTATTTTTTCTTCAAGTAGGTGAGAAAAAAAGATTCTCATTTTATTCTAGTTAAATATGCTCCCAAACTGGGAGTGCTTGGGAGGACGCAACATCAAGTTTACAAGTATGTCTGATTAAACAAGTTGAGAAAATTATTCTTGAACTTTTATATGATCATGTGGCAATAATGTCATCACAATTTGCAGAGAGAAGACATCAGGGCTTAAAGTCACAAAGCTTTCATGAGGTATGTGATAATGCGAAATACTTACAAAGCAAGTATCTTCCATTCTGTCTCTTCCACTTCATCAATCAGTCACTGCTATACATTTTCCAGGTGGCCTGCCTTATTAATAAATATTTATGCAAAATGGGTCAAGAACATGAATAGAAGCAACAATAAAATGCAGGCTGGGAACTGACATTTGATAAAAAATAATTATTTACATACTCAACATAATAATATGGAAAATTACATGGCTGTGACTAACTGGTTTAATGCAGAAAAGTTTAATTAAAACAAACCAACGAACCACCACAAAATGCATTCTTTTACAGCAACAATTAGAAAGACCAAGTAATTACTTCCTTCTCTTTGCACAGAATGCAGGATGAGTGAAGAACAACAAAAAATGGAAGGGTCTAATGAGGAGAATATAAATTCTTAACACTTATTTTTCCCCCTTATATTAAGTTTACAAAAGTAATTCCTTACTAGAATTCTGTTACCACTACAGGCAACTGACAGCTTGTTAGACCAAACTTAAGAGGACCATACTCTTTTCTTCCTTGAAAAAACAAGGTGAAGGAAAACAATTAAGTTAAATAAAGAACAAAAATTTTCAACTATTGCACCTGCTCATAAATTCCACAGAGAATTTTTTCCCCCTGCTGCTGATTGAAACACCCACACAATTAACAGGATAGACTACGAGTCACATACTTACATGTGGGAAACTGGTAAGGTAAACATGTATGAAACAGTTATCAAGCACAAAGTAAACACAGAAGAAAAATTAGAGGAAAAATACATCTGCTAATTTTCAACAAAAACAAATCTTGAAGGTTTATAATAGTCTGTGAAACAGTGTAAGAAAGATGAGAGAAACAAGGCAAGGAAGTTGTTCTACACTTTTCAGTGGGAAAGTACTGCCTGGAACACAGAGCACATGTGATTTCTCACAAAGCAACAAACCCCACCCATGTAATTGTGGGGTAAGCCCTAGAACAGAATCTCCAGGCCACAGGTATTTTCTCCATAGTTCAAAAGACCTCTAAGGACTTGAGAACTGAAGCCTCTTGTATCTCTCCTGTGGAGGTTGTTCTTCTCCTAAAGCAGCTTAATGAGGAACCTAATGTTCTTCAATAGCTTTGCTCGGTTTTAGATTTCCCTCCACAAACTCTCAGCTTACTTTACAAATAGAGCTGATTTACAGCACGCAGAAATGAATGGTCTTACCATGTTTTTATTTACTGGCATTTATAAAGCTTTCTAGAAGAGAAACATCTACATATTAAGTTCTCTGCAATTAAAGAAAACATTTGCACAAAAAATTTAAGATCTGCTCAGTTAGTATATTCAGAGGAGAGTGAGCAGCATGAGTCCATTCACAATTTATAATATGTAAGCCACAAATTTTTAAAAACTAAACATTTCCTTCTGCTTTGGCTTACCAAAAGGCAATTTTATTCTGAAGCAGCTATATATCGTTAAATAGACATGACGCCAAGAACAAGAGAAACTGCACAGAAGCCATCTGATTTCAGTTTTCTTTATATTTGCTGTAGAAAATAAAAAGTATCTATTCCAGTCCAGTTTAAATGAAGATGTACATTTGAAGGACCAAACTGAAATGTTCTCAGCCGAGGTAATTTCAAATTTTTATTACATTTATTACATAATGCAGAAGTTACTTTGGTATACTACATGTGGCTGTAATCCTTTCAGAAATCGAACTGCCAAATTAATTACCTTGTCTATAATGAAGTAAAAAATGTAAACTACAAATTCAATATGGTAAATCCACTTCCAAATTTGCATAAGTCTTCCATGACACATTAACATACTGGAAAAAAGGGATTTGAGCAGTTCTTAAGGTAAATACAATAATTTAAAAACTGCTAAATCTCAAGGCAACAAAAGAAATCACTATTTGACCTCCACATAAATAAATCCAAAGATTTCTTGCATTGTTTTGGTTGATTCTGTACAAGCTTCAGTAATTTATTTTATTTAAATATAACTCTTACAACAATTTAACCCAGGATCTTAATGAAATGAGAAAGTTGACAGTTCTAATATAGAACTTGCACAACACTCATCTTAACACTGACTAAACAAGGAATGGCATATAAAACAATTTAGAAATTACAGATTTTAAACTCAAGATATTTTATCTCAGATTCACTATGAAGATGACTTTTGCAAGATCACTTTTATCCTTTAGTATGCAACTTAATTCTTTACCTGCCAAACAAAGTATACAAGTTATCACAGCAAAATTTACAGAATAATTGACTTTGGCCTTGGTCTTACAGATCTATTTACACATTGGAGATAAGTCTGCATCTTCTTCCCTTTAAATTCTATACATGTGTTCAAGCTTTAAGCTTATATTTGGATCTACAAAATCCTGCAAGATAAAAAGTCTCTCAAATATACATCTTAAAATATTAGAATACATTGCCTTTGTGAACTACCTTTCGCTAAATTACCTACTCTTCATCCCACAGACACCTCTAGAAATTAAACACTCACTTCCACAGTTAACCCCTTGGTGCTGATGGGTTTGACTGCTGAAAGCAGCTGTTAGTTGGGGAGTGGGATCAAATCGCTGTGCAAAAAGAGATTAACATGCCTCAAATTGCCCCTACACGTGCCAATCCTGTAAATAAGAGATACATGTCCTAGTGTACATTAAGTAAATGCCAGAAATTGTGTGTGGGAAGACTGCTCAATAATCACCCTCCCATATGCTCACTGTATTATTCTTTGGAGTTTGTGTCATTAATTGAACAATGCAAATTAGATCAATTTTGTCTGGAGGTGTTTTTGTTGGTGGTGGGGGTGGTTGTTTTGGTTTTTTTTTCCTTTTTTCAAATTCTGGGTCTTGAAGGCCCAGACCATTTTAATGGAAAAATACATCTCAACACCAAAACGTTAATGCTATCTATGCATATCTGAAACAACTCACAGTATAACTAAAGCTTAAAAATCCTTCTATTTGTTTTGTGACAATCTAGCAACAAGACAAATTTTTTCCCCTTCAGTTTCAGATTTAACCCACAGCCAAATGAATGCCTGCTATAAAGAAGGCAGTTATTCATGCCACCATTAGAATTTCCAAAGCACTGGACAGTTTGTAATGAAAAGCAAAGCAAGGTAAAATTGCAAACAAGTACATGACTTTTTACAGAAGGCCTCATTGTGGTATATTATATGCAGTGTAGTGTTCTCATTTTCCTTAAAGTGCTACTATCGTCGTACTGATACGAGATCATCTATTGTTTTAGGAGGTCTTTCAGTACAGCACCAGCACTGGCATCAGGGGACACAGGCAGTGGTGTAAAAGTCGGCAACGCATCAGAAATGGGTTTCATAAGCAGATGTCCAGAACTACTAGCAGGTGTTATGAGAGGCACCGCTGCAGATCGAGGCGCTAAAAATGGATTTGTGTCTGGTCTTCTGCTTGCTCTTGACACTGCAGAATCTGAAATGTTAAAAAACAAACAAACAAAACCAAAAAATCAAAACCCAACCACGAAACACTTTGTTAGAAAGCATTCATAAGTCTACTCAATTTTACAGCATTTGTTCACAAACAAGTTCTGAAATTGCCTATTACTTTTGCAACGTGAAAGTCCCATTTTCTTGCCATGGACTGCTCTCAAAGACTTGCACTCTCTGAGTCTTCTCTCGTCTTGCATCTCATCTGCCACTGCTGCTTTTGCCGAGCAGTTCCTGTGTCTACACTTCAGGCCACCAGTCACAAGACTGACTTAAAGATCTGGGAACTCCCGGAACCCGCCAACCACACCGTGCTCGTTGGCAGCTGAAATTCAGTAACAGCTCAGGCTTCTCACAAAAATCTCTACAACTCTGACAGGCAATATGAACACCCTTGGCCAGGGTTCACTTCCCACATGCCATGTCAGACATGTAAGTATGTCACATTTTCTGCAGCACCGTGCAAAGATACAGGCCCCTCCTGCACACTCCACAGTGTAGCAGTGAGCAGGGGTCCCACCCCATGGGTACAGGGACAGCTTTCCAAATCAGCCCCCAAAAATCCCTGGAAATGAACATCACAGACAATGAGTCCCAATTCAGTCTTCAGGCGAAACTTAATGTTTGCTCATTAGTCAAATTCCAACAAAATTTTAGTTTTAATAAAGTCGTAGCAAACTATTTTTTTAAATCTAACAATCGACTTGCCCTTCCTTATCTTCCCCCATCAGATCCTCACTCAGCTCTAGATGTAACTTCTCCTCAAGGTTCCTACACCAGATGTAGAGCAGAAACTAAACCAACATTCCGTATTATACTTATTGTTTGGATAGATGAATTTATCCAGATTTTGTTTTGTTTTAAAAAAGGTCTTACATTATGTAAACATCCTAATTCTCATAAACGCATTTCCGTGTGGATATTATACTGACATTTGTGTCCAGCACTTAAAAACTGCTACCATATGGTTTATTTCTAAGAACAAAAAACTTAAAGTATCCAGACAATTAAAGGGATATATATAATGTGTGTCTAGTTTTACAAGCCAACAATTTAGCTCCTGAATAAACAAAAGGAAGGAAGAATTTCATTCTTCCAGACAATTTGTGCCAAGTAGATCAGGTACTTTACCTGTTATAGCACTGTTATACTACAAGGAAGAAGAGTAAAAAGAAAATTAAACTAAAGTTAGGTTTAGTAAAAATATAAATATTGCTTTCAGAGATAAATTGGTATTTCACAGTAGATATCCATACTTCCTAATGTCCAACTACTTCATGCAAATTGAAAGAGGGTTTTTAGCATATATATCTCTTTCTGTAGATCTGTAGAACACATAGGTTTGTTTGTTTTTCTTTTTTTTTTGAGTTTACAGTTAAAAGTTTCAATCAAAACAAGCTTCTGCAAATCAGCAGGACTGTATTAAGGTATAGTCTTAGATGTACATTAAAAAATTAGGTACAAACCGTATCAGCTAAAATCAAAGCTTGGATTTTACAATACCTAGACAAAAATACATTAATTTCAACATGCATAATATAAGCATAATTGTTCTCTGCCTTAGAAAAATCAAAGTTAACACTCATGCACAGCTTACAGAGATCTCAAATCAGGCAAAATACTTAAGGGATTGTATTTCAGTCCTCTCTGAGCAACCAGGTTCTACACACTAGAGAGGCACTACTAGGTTGGTGTTACTTGCATCCTTCACCCAGTGAGACCCAAGCTGATCAACAGGGATGCTGAAAATCAGGACTGTGTTCACTGATAGACCATATGGAGCTGTTGACACAGCATCTGTTTGGCTCCAACAGGTGCTGTTAAAGCTTTTCCATATGAAAGGGAATTAGGTCCCTCTACTATTCTGTATTGAGGTTATAGGAAGTGGGGTACAGGAGCAGTGGGAAGAGGGGAAAAAAAAAGAGAAAGTAGGAAATTGAGGGAGGTGGAGGTGGGAGAAATCAAATCCCTAGTTCACAAGTGAGGAAGCACAGAATCATTGGAATTTCCTCAAAAATTCTACCTTTCGTTATTTATGTTTTGGGTAAAGATTCAAATTTTCCTTCAAATGTTACCTTGCATTTGACTGCTGGATGGAGTGCTGCTAGTTTTACCAGTTCCCACTCCTTCTAAAGGTTTCATATCATGAACAGAGAGCTTGGGTGGAGGAAGGCTTGGGCAAGATTCTGTTTCGAGGAATTTCACAAACAATTCTGAAAAAGACTACAAGAGGCTACAAGTCATTATATTTTACCAATACTCTGAAAAGTATGTAAGTTAAAAGTACATAAAACAAAAAGCTGTCAACAGCATCCAAAGAATTTTGTACTGGTACTTAGTACTGAGTACTTGATACCAGGTGGTCCTTACTGAAACACCATGACATTTATTTTCAAAATACAGATTTTTTTGATGTTTCACTAATTGATATTTATGCAACATTGATAAACTTCAAAGACAAAACAAATACTTCCACCATTATTGACTTAAGCTGATTGTTTCAAGAATCCTATGCTGCTACTGACATGGCAGTATTTCCTGTGTCCATGCTCAAGCAAATCACTCCTCCAGAAACACATGAAACTTAAACATTTCTCTTAAAACCCATGGCTTGCTTTATTAGACAAAAAGTCTTGAATAAAGAAAGCATGGAATGATTACAGTGTCAGTAGCATCACAAGACAAAATTTTGCTTAGTAATGCCTGTGCTATACATACAAAAGCATTAATTTTCCTCTTTTACATCTGTAGTTAATCAGACCACAATCCTCTGGTGGTTTAAGTGCCTGCATTATTTTAGTGGGTAGAAACATTCCTTACACTTCAAGATAATTTACAGTAATCAATTCTCAACACGCTTTTCTAGTTCAATGAGCAAAAAACTTAAGTTAATCCAAAAAGCCCAGTCCCTCAGTGTTCTGTCCTTGAGTGCATTATTTGCTGGTCTGCAAACTGGAAAGTTCCACATATTAACTGCTCCCACAGACCACGCTATGAGAACTGTTGCTTTACAGTATTTGAAAGCTTAAAATATCAACTTTATATGCTGCACATAAGAGGCACTAGCTGCAGCAGCTGAGAAAGCTTTTCAAATGAAATTAAAAGGACATATGGGAACACAGTCATCAAAATACAACGTCATCGTTTAATATTGCAGAATTCCAGGCTCCCACATGTCTTTAACTTCCAGCACTGTCAGTTTGCAAGACTAAGCCCATAATATAGGAAGTCAGTGATCCCAGGAACCAGTGGAACAGTAACTGGATTTCTGTATTAGCCCAACACTTAGTATTGTATAAATTTCATCAATGCCTACATATTTCTGTAGTGCAGAAAAAGCCTTATGCCAAAGCAGTTGCACAAAGCAAACAAATAATTTAAGATACAGTAGCATCTGTAAATGAAGCTCAATACACTGATGAACCGAGTATCAGCATTAATATGCAACTGCCCCATTTTTTCCACTCAAACATAGAGAATGAATGATTAATTCTTACACTATTGAAAATGTTCTGATGAGTTGGCCTCAGAGGTGTACTAGGGACACTCTTTGACCCAGCTCCTCCACCAAGCCAGCCAGTCACCCATCTTGTAACTCCTCTTTGGTCTTCAGATAATAACTAGAAAGTATTAAAAAAAACAAAGAAACTAAAAATAAAGCAGCAGATAAAAGAAACTGCAACATTGTGATCATTATATTTACTCACCATAAATATGTGGGAATGCTACAGATGAATAAAAACTTTAATTACTGTCAAAATCTTTTTCTCTGCCTCATGAAAGACTGACAGTCTAAAAACCTGGCTCTTTATTTAAAAGTATAAGCCACAGATTCTCACAGTACCTGGTGGCACATATAAAACTGGTTTACTTTTCTGTAACTGACATATTACAGCTACTATACACAACGGCACAAAGTTAAATCCCTTCCTTTCTGCATTGCCATTGCTCAGCAAAATGAGATCCATTCTATTAAAATAATGTTCTCAAAAGATTCCATTAGGATTGGCACATCCCGCACAAAAAGTTAATTCAGATGAGAGAACAAAAAGCATACTTTGCCCACAGAAGTATAGGGCCAGTCATAATTTTGTAATTTAGCAGCAAGTCATTCTATTTTCAGGTAAGGATACCACAAATAAAAAAGTCAGTCTCGTTTTCTGCAAAGTCTTACCTGATCGAGTTCTTCCTTTTTTATTCCCAAGATACTTCCCATTAATCTTAACACTTCAGGACGTTTATTTTTTGGAGTATGAAAATGTCCAACAAAGAGATTTCTCATCAGGAGTCTGCAGAACAGAGGAAGCTTGTTACACAATCTGCGCTTAGGTAACAGTTGATACTGTAATATTGATGCATTTACTCCTCATATTCTTGTCTAATTTATGATAATCCAAATAAACAAATCCAATACAAAGATCTAACAGAGTACCTTATCAATTTCCTTCCCCTACAAGTTACAACATTTCTTATACAGTAAGAGTCAATTTGGACAGTACTAGAAATACTGTATGCAGTCAGGTGAGCAAGGTCTGATGTAAGTACTAGAACCAGGGAAAATGTTTATTCTAAGATCTTGACTCAGGAGAGAGTTTAAACAGATATTTATGTGTAAATGTAAGGAAGGGGACAAGAGAACCCATTTGTCTATCCCTGTTTCAGTTCTAACAGGTGAAGAAAAAAGAAGACCAAGGAAGAGAGATTTATGCAACATCCAGGTGATGCCAGCTACATGAAGGGGCTTGCTGTTCACACCTTAGACATTGTAACACAAGTTTATTAATAACTTTCATCCCTATTTGCAGAGCTCATGCTACTGAGGTGCACTTCACCTTAAGAAGCATATCAGTAATCCAAATTTACATACACCTTGATTCTACTAATCAAAATTACTATTTACAACCACCAAGCAACTGAAAACTGTAAAAATCAAAGCATAATTACAAGATTAGGTGCAGAAACCTGGTTCTGCACTACACTGCAATTGTGTTAGCAACATATCTGTACATTGTGACAAATAAAAACCAAATATTTATACCTAGTCTTTCATTAAAGACTTACTTGTCCACTTTGCCTTCTGTGCTGTTCATAAGATTCATTAATTTATTTTGTACATCTTCTAACATTTCTCTTCTGATCTCACCTATAAAAGATTATGTCACAGCAAATAAACAAAAATTGAAACTTTGTTGCAAAACAAAACTTATTGATAATGGATGCTTTAAAATAAAAGTATGCTAATATTGTTATGGTGTTTTTTTAAAAAAAAAAAACACTAAATCAGCTTGACTTTTATAGAGAAGTGTCAACCTAAGTGATTATTATTTGAAATCATAAGCTAAAATTTCTGGAAAGATACTCAATGCTAAAGTACAGGAACACACAAAATAAATCAATTGCAGAAGGTCTGGTGAATTGCTCTGTTGCACCTAGATCATACAGAACTAAAAAGAAACTCTTAATCGAGATCTCAATGTCAGTAATGACATTCATGGCCTGCACAAAGGACCCTATTTTTCCTCTCCACAAACCCAAACCAGGATCTATTAGAAGAATAAGAGAGGAGGTTTAGATTCTGCATTCAGTAGTGCTATAACTTTTCAGCTTTCTGAAATTCCTGACCTTAGTCAATTATTTGTGTACTGTCTACACACTTGACCCCAATGACAGTGTTTTTAATGAGGGAGATACAAATGTAGTAACCCATTTCATTAAAAGGAGCCATGGCATGATATTGTGATATACATTCTTGCCTAATCATTTCACAGCACAAGCTTCTCTACAATTGTAATAAGCCACTAACAGAAATTAGTTGTTAGTGCAAATACTGACACAGGATGATAGGGATAGTTAGGTGTATTCTGTAACTCAGGCTTCCTCTGATCCACCCACCAACTAATAAAAATAAAGCTCATAATAAAGAAATAAACTCTCCTAGAAGTTTTACTTGTCATAAATATTTTACAACATTTTGACTGTAAGGAAACAAGGCACAAAGTTTTCCCTTAATAAAAACTCAGATATACCAGAAAATGAATAAAAGTATCTGATGTTCAGGTCTACATAAGTTTGTACAAAAAAACAGAGTAAAAAGTGCTAGAGACACATCTCTCACTTAAATCCCCAAATGCAGGATTTAAGAACACTGGTAGTAAAATGTTCTCAGACAAGAAAACAAATTATTACAAGGTTCAAAGAATTCTTAGAAGACAAACTACAAATGGCTTTACCTCAAGACAGTGAAAATATAATTTTTCACCAGACTGGGACTCTGCAAGACATGGCATTTGAAGTTACTTTTTTTCCTAATAAAAGTACAAGGAAGTTTTAATCACACAAAATCTTGATAAATATAACTTCACTGCCACAAATATATTATAACTGGACTGTCCACATGAAGACCAACTCTAGCCTACAGTTCCATAAGCAGAAATTATGACCTTTTTCTCCTCTCCCTCTATAAGGTTGAACGCTTATCCTCAAATCCTTTGGAAAAACTGTCAATTGGCTTAATTTCTGTACCATTTTAACACTTCTTGGGCTCATACTAATCAAAAGTGCTTTATTTAAAAAACATAACACCCCAGAAGATACACTTTTCTTGTATCTATCTTGCAGTTAATTTCTAAAAAGCCTAAGCACCCTTGTAGGTGCTGTGGTTTAACCCCAGCTGGCATCAAGCACTGCACGGCCGCTTGATGAGTCTCCTCTGGTGGATGGGGAGAGGATTGGAAGGATAAAGGTGAGAAAAGTCGGGGGTTGAGATAAAGACAGCTCAATAGGGAAAGCAAGAGCCGTGCACATGAGCTAAGAAAAACAAGCCATCTTCAGGACAGCAGGTCCCTGTCATCCGTAACAGTCACCCAGGAAGAAAAACATCATCACTCTAAACATTCCCCTCCTTCCTTTTACTTTCCACAGCTTTTATACTGACCACGACATTGTCATATAGTCTGGAATGTCCCTTTGGTCAGATGGGCTCAGTTGTCCTGACTGTCATCCCCAGCTTCTTGTACAGCTGCCACGGCCTGAGAAGCTGAACAGTCCTTGACTGTTCAACAACAACTAAAACATCAGTGTGTTCCCAACATTATTTTCACTCTAAATCCAACACACAGCACTATACCAGCTACTAGGAGAAAACTAACTCTACCCAGCTGAAACCAGGACAATGAGAAAAGTGACTTTTATAAATTTTCATACCCTTCAAATCATCTGGGATGCATGAAACACATTCCATTCTATATTCCACGTGACTTTCAATCTTTAACAAGTGCATGCCACAACTATGCTGACACAATATGGTCCTCAGTTAATGCCAATGGCTCCAGGAGAACAGAGTTTTTGTGTATATATATTTATGTCAAAGAGCTACGCTGAGAAATTGATACAACCTAATATGTCCTGTTCAAAAAACCCACATCTTTATATAAACATTTTATTTCACAAATACGGATTTTAGAGAGTACAAAGCAGAACAAACTAACTAGTACCATGCTGGGGCATTTCTTATTAAAGGAACATAAGGATTAAACTCCTTATTAAAACCAAGTTAAAACCAGCAATATATCTTGTAACAACTACAACCATATGCACTGAAATCCAGTCCAATACTGTGACTGCTCTTCAGTACTCCCTTCTCTCAAAGCACAAGGGTGAGGCACAGCAGAATTAATCCATGGTTGCAAGGTTCAAACTTACTTAAAATTAAATTACTTTGTAAATGTGGTTAAATGGGACCCTAGTACTTGAAGGAAAACATTTGCAATATAATTATGGAGTTATAACAGTTGTAGAAACATACATGGAAGTTGAGCTGTTATTTGGGGCTCCGCAGAATAAAAGGGAATTAAAAGCGTTAAACTACTAATGCCACAAAAGAATAAACAGCATCTGAAAACAAGTTGCAAGTAAATCTTATGCTGCTGTTATTGCTCTACAAAGCAAGACAATCACGAGTTTCCTTTGCAATTTTTATTCCCATTATGAATTTTAAAACAAATGTACTAATAATTTAAATGAATTGTTACTGTTGTTTTCTATTTTTTTCCTGGCAAAAAGATTTTATATCAAAGAGGACCAACTTTTAAGGACAGCTATACAGCTATATTCCACCCACAGTCACTATGGAACTCTATCATGAGACATATTTTTCAAATGGAATATTTCCTTCTACGATAGAATCTTATAGTTGAAAAGGACTTAAACACGTACTTCTCGTGTATGAAAAGACTGAATGACTAAAAAGACCTGAGCCAAAATTCAGCATGGACTGCTGTAAACCAGACATTTACAACAGTCTCCAGTAATTTGTTAACCATTTATGGCAATCTAGAAAACTGCATCTGGTACATCTTATACTTTTCCATTAAAATAACTTTTCCTGCCAAAAAAATCCATAAAGAAAACCTTCAAAAGATTTGGCCAACAACACTGTGTCTGGGAATGTATTTGGCTAATTTTCAATAAGACATTATATGTTTTCTTGTGTAAATACAGAAAACGGAGTGGTCTCTTTTTTCAATAAAAAATATAATTTATTATACAAAACATTAAAGTGCTGTTTCCTTTATGCAACAACCCCTTTTTTAACAAGTAAATCATTTGCCAATACAACAGAGCTTGATAAAATACTGAGATTCAGTTTTCTCTCAGAGTTCCACCCCCTCCACTTGCATACATGAAGGTTTGCCATCAAAATTAACCAGGGATGAAAAGTCCCCCACTTGAGAGTGCTGTATTTGCCTATGACAAAGTTAATTTCAATCCAGGGTGTTTAAAACCTTATCATCAACCAGATGAATGTCTGTAGTGAGACAGAGATGTGCAGATGAGTTGATTCAAAAACAAATCAGTGTTTAGTTGTACATTCATGTGGTAGCTTGAAATTTAATTTAGCTTGTCAAATTCATATGTGAACTCAGGGACCACTCCTATGATGCCCACTTGGATGCCAAACTGCACTTGTAAGTACACATTCAATTATGTAGTACAAAAGTCAGAACTTTTTTGTAGACTTCTTGCTGAACTTGAGAAGACTTTCAAATGACTTTTCACACCAACTACCTGATCACAAGCAACTATGCTTTACAAAAATATTATTTACTTCAAGAGTAAGACAAATTGGAATTTAAAAATGAATAGCAATAATTAGTTATATATGTTCAGAGCAAGAGTTACCACTGCAGCGAGCAGAGATGATGTTTAAGATCTTCCCCCAGCAAGCCTTAGGGAAAGGCATTCACCCCAAAATTCCACAGACACATGGGGAAAAAAACCCAGAAAGTAAGAGCTGTTAAGTAACCACAGAGAGTGAGCAAACCTCTGTTCTTTGAGGTCCCTTTATAGAACCGCTTCAGAGACCAATCGCAAGTTTTCTTCTGATTTTAGATCTATTCCATGTGCTCAGTAAAAGCCTGACCATAACAGAAGATGCTGCAGTAACAGCAAAATACGGTGACCCACAGAAATAAAGAGGGAAAGAGAAAGTAGCACTCAGCTGGGAAAATGGAGGAGGAATAGACAGATGAAGACAATCAAAAAAAGTTAATATTCCCCTGGCAGTCAGTACTGTTAGTAATTTCACACATATCAGAACTGTCATGCAGCCAGACACAGAGAAGTAACTTTCCTTCTCGGTTCAAAGAAACAGACAAAATTACAAGTTGGGGCTGAAAGTAAGTAACAGAAATCCAGCAAAATTATTGTTATTAGTCCTAGGTCCTGCTTTAGCATGAAAACTAAAATTAATGCAGTAATAAAAAAAGTGACCTTATGTTACTTGCATAGCTATTTTGCAACCTTCAATGAGTCTCTCAGCTTATAAAACTTAGTTATGTCTGATATTCAAATTTGCTTTATAGAAATTACCCTTACTTTTTTTTCATTTCATTATACTAAATAGCGTAAAGCCATAAAACACAAATGCACCAAAATTGTTTTAGTTTTTAGTAAAAGGTTAATCTGCCTTTTTAGGCTTTCCTACAGTTTTCATGCTAAACATGTTTCTGAAAGAGAAGGTATGCATCTTCTACAGAATTCATGTTTCAATTATATCAGAAAGAGAAAAAAGCCACACCAAAACCACACTCCAAAACATTCACAGAATCACAAAATCAAAGAAACATTTATGTTGGAAGGGACATCTTTATCATCTAGTCCAACCCCTCTGCTCTAGCAGGGTCATCTCTAGGAGGCTGTCCTAGACCATGGCCACTTGGGTATGAATGTATCCATGGGTGAACACTCCACATCTCTGGACAACTTATTCCAACATTTCACCACCCTCACCGTAAATATTCTTTCTTTTCAAAACTGCTTCTTCTGACAAATTTCTCTACCATCTGGACAAGTTTTGCTTTCAAATCCAAAGTAATGACATTCACTGAATATTAGAGTACCTAATCTGAAAGGCATCTTTCCGAAGACGAGCAACCAGAAAGCTTATTTGGAATGAAATCTGAAACTACAGTCTAAAGATGTATCCAAGGCCTTCCACATAATCTCTTCAGACAGTCTCACATCTGTGCAAGAGCTGCACCCTCTCCATCTCTTACCAACAGCACACCTTTTCGCCCCACCTCACTGTATCCCTGTGTCTATGTCAAATATGGTACGTAGTTACTTTGGAAAATGTGAGGTTTGGTATTTCACAAACTTTTTAAAGAGACACTGACAGAGGTAAATCAAGGGCTGTGGTGTTTACAAGAAAACAAACAAACAGACAACTGCTACATGGCTTTCTTTTGAGAAAGGTCACTAACAGAAGAGGTAAACATACTTTTTCAAATTTGCTTTATAAACAAGTAAGTCTTCAAAAGGTGGCAATAGAATTACTCTTTTCCTCATAGGAAATTAAATTTGGTAAATTTCTAGGAATATTACATTGTCTCCTCAGCTGTCTGGAACGTTTTAAGCAGGGATTAAAAAAATGTAGTTACCCTCTTTCTTAAGCTCTTCAATCTGCTCCTCTTTGATGTCAAGCTGCTCAGTAAGTCTTGATGCTGCATCCAGTGCAGCATTTGCCTCCTCTAAATTTTCCTGAATAGAGGGCAGGAAAGGGACAAAAAGAGAAGCAAGTTCACTATCACACTTATGCTAATACAACACAGATCAAATGTAATAGATGCAGAGACTTGTTCTTTAAAATAACTGCATTGTAAACATGCCCAGCAAAGGGATGGTCAGCAGAGGGATGCTACTTAGGTGATCTTCTTTTAGTGCCTCCCTCACTTCCAAGGAAGAGAGAATACTTTGATAACTTGATGTATTCTTAGACAGTAACAGCACGGCAGTTAAAAACAAGAAAAATGAGTCAAGAATTATCATTCAGTTTCATAGAATTCAATTTCATTATTCAGCGCACCTGCAGTGATACAACTTTTCCTTCTAAGTGTTCAGCTTTTTTCCTCCATTCTGCAGTCTGTTTTTGGTGTTTCTCCAGCTCTGTTGAATACATAGCTTTTTCCTCTAAAGAGTTAAAAATACAAAACAAAAATATTTTTATTCACAACATGCAACTCTTTTTGTGCTATACAATTGCAAAATGCAAAATCTCAGCATTATCATGTCTGGTCTTTATGGGGTAGAGGTGAATTTAAATTTCATAAACGGGAGGTTGGCCATCAGTTTTCACAGGGCTAGAATTGTTTTTATACTTTTTTTTTAAAGACAATAGCTTCTGAAATTCAAGCTACCAAAAAGGAAACTGGAGAACTAATATTTAAAAAGCACGAAAACATGCAACTGTCCCAGCTGAAAGCTGGTTGTTGCAAATCTTTGCTGTTTCTTGACCACTCACCCTGTTGGAATTGTTCTAGTACCATCTGCAGGTTGGCCAGTGACACTGCATACTGCTTCACTTGGTCTTGGGAGATGGTGAGCTGCAGCACCGTTTCATCTCTCTGCTTGGAAACCAGGTTCAACTGCTCTTGCAAGGATTCAACTTGCAGACTAGCTTGATGACTTAACGAAAATAAAATGCATTATTTATGTGGACAATAACAGAAGACATCACAGCGAAAATTAAATCTCAGCAAATATAGCCTACCTTTAATTTTTCAGCTCAATTTATAAAAATTAAGGCAATTTTTCCCTTGATTCCTCTAAAACAAAACAACACAAAACCAACCTAACAACATATTTAAAATAAGTCTGATAATACAATTTTGGCAATTAAAAAAACCCAACCTACTTTTGTTTGAAGAATAAAATAATATTTGTTGTTTACTATTGTAACAGTAACATTACCCCCCCACCCCAAAAAGAAACCACATCTTGCTAATTGTCTACTTCAATTACTACATGAATCAATAGGTCTTTCTATTAATTTTTATTTTTAAAACCAGTCTCCAAGAACTCAGTACCTCTTGCTCCATAGTGACCAGTGAACACCCCCTTCAGCTTCCCAATATGCAAAAATATTATGAATGTGATTTACTCCTATGCCAGTCCTTTTAAGGAGTGCATATCAGATGGGAAATAGGCAGTATTCCTTGAAAGGTATTTGACAAGTTTGATGAAGAATTAAGAAACATTCTGATGAACAGTTTTTACAAAACATGCTCCTAACTCTTCCACTTCCCCATTTTTCACAACAAATTGCACTTGACTCTCTTTGCTGAGAACATTAAGAGCAGAAGCCATCTTTGGCACTTAAAGAAAAAGGACTGCAGGTACATACTTTTTTTTTTAATTAAAATACTTGTTCATTTGGACAACTGTAATAAGATGAAAAAATAATTATTTTGCCCAAAGGAAACAACATTCCTTTAAATAAATCAATATTAAAAGCAGTCAAAACAGGTACTGAGTAATTTTAAAACCTGAGTTTTCATTGTTCTGTGATTATGGTAAATAAATGAAAAAACATTTTAAAATAGTTTAAATTCTCAACAGTAGTCAAATCTATTTCAAATCATCTTCCTGATTTGCAGTAATAAAAGTTCATAACCTTTTGTCTTCCCAAGTGCTTAGCGTGTTACAGAATGGTAATTCAGTAAAATAAACCATCAGTACCAGCCTAAATAACTATGATATTTACAGCCAATGGCACTGCTGTATACATTAAGGCTACCTGGCATTCTCCACTGCAGTAGATGAAGATGCGAGTTTTTCTTCCAAAATCAAAACTTTCTTTCTTAGCTTGACCTCCCTGTCTTCTGCAGCTACAGCTTCTCGCGTGTAGGAGTCTTCCATTTCTAAAAGGTGATTCCGCAACCTCTCCAGTTCCTGATTTAGGCGCTGTTCTTTCTCACACAAATGCTGTATCTGTGTACAACAGAACCTTGAGTTGCTTGTATTATTGCTATTCACAAAAATAATTTAAGCAAATGTAAAACATATCCATTGAAGCACATGGCATGTGTATTGATTGTAAATGCTTTTTACAAGTGATTGCTACCAAAATGAATTAAAACTTATGTTTTATTTCTTGCAACTGTAAATTTTTTGGTGGTTACCTCACTCTGCAGGGCACTGCTCTCCATCTGCTTCTGTTTGAGTGCTACCATGACTTGATCTCTCTCTTGCTGAAAAGTAACAGCCTTTTCCTGCATTGATTTAACTTCATTTAACAGTTGATTCAATTCTCCCGTCTTGCCCTGTTGAAGACACAAACAAGCTTTTCAAACATGGCACATAATTTCACCAAAGGAGACAGAGGCTTTGCTGAGAAGAGCATAAAGACAATAACAATATAAACAAGGAAGTGAACAGGACACCCATAGCCTTACAACATAGAAGAACATCCAGGGAAAATATTATTTTGAAGATATTTCACTCACGTTACAAGACAAAGTAAAAGTTATTGCTAAAAGACACCATGCGGATGCATTCTTTTAATGTACTGCTGTGAAGAAACAGATAACTGCCTATCTTTAGATGAGACAGGTATTCTACATGTAGTGTCTCAGACACTTGAATATTTCACTTTTCCCTGTGTTTGGAATCTATTCTCTGTGACACCCAATTATTAGGCCATGCACATATAAAGCATGTCAACTTGTCTGAACTTAGGAAAACTAAACACATGAAGAAATCTTTAAAAACAAACCATAAGGTGACCTCACTCCCAAAGAGTAGCCTTCAAAGAATCACACAATGTCCATCACATTTTCAGATGTCACCTTTCAATTAATAATGTTCCCATTGACATGCAATTTACTACAACTATACATTAGCATGTAAAGAAGTGTATGTCAGTTACACTGAGTTCACATGTCCATGTGAATGCATTTTCAGTTACTTCAAACTTTTCAGCATGTTCTTTACTTTTTGTCTTATATGTTGTTTTGAAAGCAGTTACTTTTATTGGATATGTTTGATAAAAGTAAACCAATCTTTGTTTTTATCACTAGTATTTATGAGCTTCAATTATTTGTTTTTATTACTCAAACTGAAAATAGTAAAATTCTTTTTGCAGTAGAATCATACACTCGCTGGCAAACATCCTTTTTGTATGTCATGTTATCTTCTCACACAAACACAAATTGCAAAACTGTTTGAATACTGTTTTTCGTAGTTCTCCATGGCAAACACAAAGCATGTAGCAGGAACTTCTCTGATTTGTACAAGAGAAATGTCCAGACAAATGTTCCATGTTTGTGGAACTGAAACCCTAAGCCACCAGTAAGTGAAAATCGATAGGGCAAAAACACACAGCCAGACAATGTAAGTTGTAATAATAATAATAATAATAGAGTGTGAATTTCTAAAGTATTTGTATATTTTATATGGGCAAGACTGCTGAACATAAAAAGTCCCAATGGTAATTCAAAGCTATTTTTCACAATGTATCTGTACTTTGATACAATAAAACTCATTGTAATTCTATAGTATTTCTTTAGAACGGAATCCAGAAACCTCTACTACGAGCAAACAGAGCTAAACATCTGTCCTAACCCAAACTTCTCCAAAAAAAATAATCCTAGTTTTTCATATTTATTATGTCAAAGTTGAGACTTCCAAATTATACATTTTAAAATATACATATTTTTAAACATAAGTCATATTTTGCTTTTCCAAATACATGAGATTGACAATTTAGTTGGTAGTTTGAAAATGCTTGAAACAGATGTGAGGTGGGTCAAACACTGGCACAGGTCGCTCAGAGAAGCTGTGGCTGCCCCATCCCTGGAATTGTTCAAGGCCAGGTTGGATGGGGCTTTGAGCACCTCGGTCTAGTGGAAGGTAGGAGGGTTGGAACTAGATGATCTTTAAGGGCCCTTCCAACCCAAACCATTCTATGATTCTATGATTTCTTTTTAAATTATACTTATAGCAGGGGGGGAAAAAAATAATGCCAAGTTATTTAGCAATGGTTTACATAAATAGCACACTCTGATAACAGGCAATGCTCATAACTTTGGGAAACGAAAAGGGATGCTAAAGGCAATAGGGAGAATAAGAACAGTGTGCATGGAGGGGGATAATTGAAAGAGAAGATTGAAGAACAGCAACCAGAACCACCAAAACGAAGAAAATGGGGACCCGGACAGTACCGGGGAAAGAAAGAAAGAAAACTGTTTTGAATTAATGATGAGAAAAGCCTGCCCACTAGGACATATTCACTTTCAGAGCCTAAAAAGCAAACCCAAACTATCTACATCTGTAATTCTACTGTCAAGAGTTTGTCAAAACTACAGTAAGACTTTTGCACTGTATTTAATGCTTGTTTCTCAAAGGGAAATGGCAATTCACACATTACTTCGTTACCTCCAACAGCAGCAGTTTGTACAACACGCTGTTGACCTGTGTATCAATGATATCACATAATTCTTTGCTCTTTTAAAAAAGATTTTTCCTCAAATTACATATAACAAGCCATTGCAACTTTTATCTGAACGTATGTTTTGAAAAAAGTATCCATTTTTCCATAAGTCAAATTGTTGTAAAGAAACCATTAATTTAGCTTGCCCAAACTTTTAAATCTTTAATATTTTTTTTGCAATGGAGTTTCTCCAGCCATAAAAGCAAGATACATAAATGCCATATGTCTCACAGGGATGGTGTGAAGCAACCACATTGGAACAACAAACACTAGAGGAAAGCACATTGAAAAATTAGTCCTGCTGGCCAACTCTGCAGAAGTTTGAGCACCATGCAGTAAAAATGATATAAGGCAAAGCAAAATATTAAGCAGCTGTACAGTAAATGGGCAATTAAAAAAAAAAATGAAAAATGTGTTTATGGCTACCTGATTAACAGTTAACATCAGAAACCACTCACCTGTTGATTTTTGATTTCTTAGTGTTGCAGGGGGAGGATTTTTGTTGTAGTGCAATGCAATAAGGAGTCACAAACAAATTACAGGCTACATATACACAAAAATGTATAACCATGTGACTAACTTTAAAAGATATTGATGAATATGAATGCGCATACCTGTTCTTTTTCTTTCAACAACTTCTCAAAAGCAAGAGCTTTTTCCTTCATTGAGTGAGACTCGAATTCTCTCTCTTTCAGCATCATTGAAAACTGCATATTAGTCTCCTGAAGCGCTCGGAATTCTGTCTCTTTTTCCCTGCTCTTTGCAACTATTTTCTCATTTTCTTCTTTCAGTTTTTTTATATCCATTTCTAAAATTAAATTTCTTTCTTTAAGATTAGTCACAGCTTGCTTCAAAAGTTCATTTTCATTTTCTTTATTACTAAGATTTTCACTCACAGAAAGTAACTGATCACTTTTAGATTTAATTAATATGTCTTTTTCCCTAAGTGATTTCTGTAAGACATCATGTTTTTCTTTGATCTGCCTCATCTCTGACATAGTTTCTTCTTGACTCTTTCTTTCAATTTCTGATGCTGTAGCCACAGAATCAGATAATCGTTGATTGTTTTCCTGCAGAGTCCTAATAGTTGACTCTTTCGCTTGCAATTTTTCTTTCAGTTGTTGCAACTCCTTTTGAAGGAGTTTAGACTCATCACTGAGTACTGCAGGAGCACTGTATTGAATGCCTGAAAGCTGTGAAACAGTGGAAGCTGTTGCCACAGATGGTGTTACCAAATTAAGTTTACTCAGAAGAAGATCCTTGGTATTATGAAGCTGTCCTATGCTGTGTTGAACTTGTGCTAATTCCTCACTAAAACTTTTCAGCTTTTTCTCATTCTGTTCATAACACTGAATCAAGCCATTATAATCTACCTGCAACTTTGAATTGCTATCACTTTCAACTGAAAATTGTGCTTGAAGCTTGTGCAACTCTTCTTGGAGGTGAGCTGACTCGTGCTGCATGTTCTGAACGGTGGTTATTACCTGTTGCTTCCACTCTTCCATCTTCTTTACTTGTTGTTTTAGTTTATCTCGTTCTTGTAGAAGTTCCTCAAACTGGTTACTGTTAACACCTCCTGACCCATTATCAGTACCTGTACTGGATGTTTGCAAGACAGTTAATAAGGTTTGGCATTTTTGACTTAAAGCATCTATTTCAATATCTTTTTCTCGAATGATACGGGATAAATTCTGAATAGTTTCTCTAGACATGTCTTGACTGCTGTTTTCAGATCTGGTAGATAACTTTTGATTCTCCTCTTGCAACCTTACCAAAGCTGCTTCTTTAGCAGCAACTATATCCATGATATTATGATACTCTGTTTTCAACTGACTGTTTTCTCGTGTCTTTTCGCTTAGAACTGCTAGTACTTGTTCTCTTTCCATAACATAAGCTTGCAGCTGCTGCTGAAGACAAAGAACATCCTGCCTACAGGAAGCTGAGGAAACTCTAGCATTGAGAGCTTGTATTTCTAAATCCTTTTCTTGAATGATCCGAGTAAGTTTGCCAACTTCATCCTTTGACAACTGATCAATTTGCTGACTTAGAGAAACATTCTTTTCATTTAGAAGCTTAATCTCCATCTCCCGTTCTTTGATTCCTTTTACCAGTCTTTCAATTTCAGCTTTAGATAAGTCATGTTTTTCATTTCCATTTTCTCCATTAAGAGTCTGAACTTTGGTTTCCTGAAAAAGATCAGAGGAATCAGTCTGAATAATCTGTCTCTCTTTGTGCAACTGAGTTTTAATTTGTTCAATTGTTTTCTGCAAATTTTTAATTTCCTCATCTTTCTCTAAGGAAAGTCTTTCATGTGTGACATTCATTTGCTCACACTGAAATTTAGACTCATCTATTTCCTTTCTTTGTTCCTGCAAAGACTGCTGAAGTTGCGCTGTTGTTTGATTCTGATCCTCTATTGTTTTTTTGTGAACTTCTATTTCTTCTTCAAGATTATTCTTTATCACTTTCAACTGTGTTATCTCACTTTCGAGTTCAATAATAATATCTAGAGTTTTAGGCTCAACCACAGGTGTAGATCTACTTTGCTGATCCTTAAGGCGTTCAATTTCTTCTTTCAAATGATTATTTTCTTCCTTCATGACTGCGAGACTTCTGTCTTTTTCCTCCAAGTTCTGTTTTAAGACATCCTGCTTGTTTGAAACTTTCATATATTCCTCAAGTTCCTGCTTCACCTGTAAGGCTTGATTTTTAAATTTTTCAATAAATACCTCTTTTTCTTTTATGAGTTCTGTCAACTGCTTTTGTCCTCCTAAGCTAGTAGTCAACATCTCCTTTGTTTCTTGATGATCAATCTCCATCTGCTCAATGCTCCTTCTAAGTTCAGCAACCTCAAAGTCTTTCTCTTGATTGAGTTTCACAAGGCGCTCGTGTTCCAGCTGCAATGCAGTGGTATCCATACTACGTGCATTTGATAATTCCTCGATAGTTTGCTTATACTTCTGTGCTTGTTCCAAAAGCCTTTTTTCTGTTTGGTTTAATTCGCTCTCTAACTGTCTTTTTTCCATTTTCAAAGCCTCCACAACAGTGTCTTTTTCCAA
This sequence comes from Nesoenas mayeri, assembly GCF_963082525.1. Lineage (NCBI taxonomy): Eukaryota > Metazoa > Chordata > Aves > Columbiformes > Columbidae > Nesoenas > Nesoenas mayeri. The sequence goes on along the minus strand of NC_137548.1, from coordinate 17,646,157 downwards.
GTAAACCTTCTTTTTCTCAGAAATGGCATCACTTAACTCCTGTTTTAGTTCTTCAATAGCTGCTGTCAGCTTTCCATTTTCTGTTCTGAGATTGGACAGAGACTTCTCCAAGTCTTCATTTAATCGTTTTTTTTCTGAAATGTCATTCTGTAGTTTTGCAATTTCTACTTCTCTTTCTTTCAGAATCAAATCTTGACAAGTATACGCAGATTCCTGACTACTTTGTTCTGTTAACTTGCTCAAGGATCTAGAAAGTTCCTCCTCTCTTTCTTGTAGTCTCTGCTGCAATTCTCCAATTTCTTTTTTATTTTGCAAATTACGGTCCTGGGCTTTTCTTAATTGTTCCTGAAGATCTTTAATCTTATCTTGAAGCTGCTGCTTACTTATATGCAAATCATTAAGTGCATATGAACACTGGCTTAGCTTTTCTTTCTGACTATCTAGCTCCTTAACAGTTTCCATCTTCTCCATTTCTAATGCTGATACTTTCTTTCTTTCAAAATCTATGTCAAATTTTAGCTGTTTGATGATACTATCAGTTTCTGTGTGTTGTTTTGACAGCTGCTCTTTCAGTGTAATCATATGCTGAAACAAACACAAACAAGAATTCATTAGGAGAAGAGAACCAGCTGAACTACATGTTATTCGTTTTCATCCTCTGAACAACAAAAAAAAAATTGAGAGGAAACAAAATTGTCTCCTGGTTGCCAATGTAATTTGGCAAGTAGTACCAACCAGTCACTACTAAATTAATTAAAACCCAATATCAAATAGGCATAGATTACATTTCACTAAAAACAAGAACATCAGCTCCCCAAAAGAACCCTAACTACCTGAATCAAGGAACAAAAAGAGAACTATCTAAGAAAAAGAACTGTCAGAATTCGCCAGGGCAGCTGGAATGGGTATGCAGCAAATACCCATGACTTGAAAACAGGGAGGCACTAAATTTAAAATAACAAATTACAGAAGTGAATGCATATCTGTATATTTTACTTTCAATTTCTTGTTTGAGGTTATTTTTAAACACACTTGCTGGGATTCAGTTCACAGTAAAACACTTTAATTGTTCAACTTCATAAAGTAAACCAATCTTGAAAACACATGGATTACAACTATCTGTTTACATCAAATATATCACAACACTGACAAAAAGGCATCATTCTATTTTGATTAAATATAATTCGTGACCTTTTTTGCTCCACAAATGCTCGTATTATGAAGAACTTATAAAAAAAGTAACTCACTTATTCAACATAATTAAAATAATGAAAAGAAAAAAGTTTAAGAACTCACTCATGTTATGCATACTGTCATAAGACAGAGGTCAAAATATTAACAGGATAAAAACCATCAGAAGTCTCACAAGGAAAAACTAAGTAGTATGTAACTGGACTTGAGAAAGTAACATCCCTTATGGATAGCTGACATGCCATATTATTTCTTTGTCTATAACAAGTGGGTTTATAGCACTTCAAAATTTCACATTGAGACAGTAGAAACATAGAATAGAAACACAGAAACACTGGTCTGAATATTCTTTTTAAGCCTCCAAGGATAACTTATATTTTCCTGCTATCTATGTTTAAAGATCACCTGAAAAGATAAACACACACAAATCTAAACATTAAAACATTTATTTTAGCAGTTCAATAATTAGTTGCAATATTTATTACCTGAGTAGCTTCTTGATTCTGCTTGTCTAGTTCTTCCAGCCCCGCTATTAATGTTTCTCTTTCAGTAATACTTTCATTTAATTCACGTTCTTTCCTTTCCAAATCTTTTCTTAACTGACTTAATTCTGAATTCTGATCCTCAGCATACGCAGAAAGAATTTTCTCATTTTTATGTTGTGCACTTGTCAGTTCATTCTCAAGTCCCTCCTTAAGTTAAAAAAAAAATAAATAAATGTTAGACTTTTTCTTGCTGAAATTTACCAGCTGTTCAGATTTGAAATAGTTTTTTCACCTCACCAATTAAAAGCAAAGCATGTGTTTTTACATTAGAATCTCTAAGCCTACATGAATATTATCCCCATTAAAAATCCTTCATTGTGAAGTATTTGTTTCCACAATTCAGACATGCACATTTATTTTCTCGTCACTAAGTTTAGGAGTGCAATCTACAAAAAGCCATGGTCTGACAAGCAAAGTCATATCCACCTCTGGCGTACAGATCCACAGCTGGGATAAACTACTGTATCTCCAAGAGATCCCCTAAACATACAGTATGCTGCATGGTGAGACAGGAAAAAAGCCATGGGAGCTCTTGAATGCATGCAAAATACAGAAGACCTCAGCTGAAAAATACTGCTGGATATAAAGTAAACTAAGCCAAATCTCTCAAGCCTGAGTTTATAAAGAACCAAGTCAACCTTGTGAAAAACTAAAAGGGTGTTCCACTGCTTAAATTTATCAGTAGGATATGGATTTAGTATTATTAGAGTACAACATGGAAGCGATATATTTTACAACCGATAACAGTGTCAAAACTGAAACGTGCCAAAGAGGAGAAAAATTACAAATTTTACAGAATGTACTATTCATACTGCAAAAATGTATATTACAGTATCCTAAGTAGTAATGATAGGTGGAACTCCACTACTTTTCTTTAACAGAATATGTGGAGCTTCAGAAGTCAAAATGTACCATATCTATCAGTTCCACATGTAATTATAGAATTAATCTACAAATATTTCCTTGATTACAAGGTTATTTATGTAGAAGTGTGAATGTTCCAAAAAAATACATAATGTCAGAACGTTTGTTTTCCATCCATTACTATAGTTATGAACTTTTTTGTTGGCTTAGTTTAGAAATTGCTTTACCTGATTTAAACTTGAAAGTCTTGCTATTTCATTTTCTGCTTCTATAAAAGAAAACAAAAAAACCCATAGTTTTACTACTTTCCAAACAACAATAAACACAAATCATCCTCCCACCTTGCCCCAACAGAACTCCCTGCTGCTCAGAAGAGGATAGCTTCATGGTATTTTCTGATGATAAACATCAGTGCTGTAAAAGATTCAAATGCACGATAAATCCTCACCACAGAGTAGAACATTACTTTCTACAACTGAGTCCACATTAGGAAGACTTTGGTACTACAGTGTATCAGTTATGCATTATTAAAAGATTTTGTACATATAGATATACTTCTTAAACAGATACGCTTCAGTGTTTCTTTAGGGAGAAGATATTGGCAACAGATTGCCTTTACACACAGAAAATTTACTTTTAGAATTTAAGCAAAACAACTTCTCTTGAGGTTTCCTCACTTTGAAAGAAAAACCTCTATCAAACAGTTGGCAGACATGACTACTTACCTAATAAAAAACACCTATGATATTCATGCTAGTCCTAATTATGTCCCTTTTTCTGCTTAGCCTTATGTCAATGGACAACTCTTTTCTAAAGGAGCAACTTTTAAAAGGTACACATTCTCATATTCAAGTTCTAAATCCTTAAAATAAATTCTGAGCATTAAAAGTGAAAATCCGTGAAGATATACTGAAAAAAAAAAAATAAATCATTATCTTTGTACCTAACAGTGCTTCTTGTAGTCTGACAACATCTTCTGGTAGTGATGCCTTTGATTGGAGCTTCTTCTCCTGTTCTTTCAGGAGAGCATCTTGCTCAGCAACAGAACTTTGAAGCATACTAAAGTCAGATTTAAGATTTTCGTATTCTTGTGTTATTTGGATTTTTTCTACCTTTGCCAATTCTTGCTGTTCCAGAAGAACTTTGTTTTCTTCTTCAACAGAAGACAATTTGTGATTTAATTTTCTTATTTCATCCTCTAGGTGCTTTACAGCCAGCAACTCTTCTACTTTTTCTCCTTCTAGACTCTGAGCATTTTTTTTCTGTTGACTAATTTTAGAGTCATCCATGGCACCAATGCTCACATCATCTAAAAAGCAAAGAAATTGTTTGCAATATTAACCAAAGCCAGCACTGTAAATCATTTGCTTAAAAGTCTCTTCTTCCACCCAATTTTCTGACAGAGGGAGACAGTCAAAACCAAAGACATGACCTTCGTTAACAGAAAGCTCACTTAAATAAAAATTAACATTTGAAGTAGTGCTATACGTATTACTGGTTTGATAAGCAGCTTTTCACATACTTACACACCCTAGGCTTGAAGTAATTTTAAAGCTAAGTGTTGCAAGACATACATTGTTCACAATTTAATTAATCTATACTTGACCCCCATCTCTCTTTGTGGGGAGACAACAGATCTAATTTATCATGATTTGGAATCCTTCAGTTTTCTAAGACTGATTTATGAAACCCCATCTAATTCAGTCTGATGCAAAATCCCTGTTTTGATTTAATTAATCACATGTCAAAGGTTTGCCGAATGGTTGTTATAGAGAACAATTTCATCAAGTGAAAAGTCATGCACCTGGGTCAGGGCAAGCCCCAACAACACAGGCAGAGGGATGAAGGGATTGAGAGCAGCTCTGCAGAGAAGGACTTGGGGGTACTGGTGGATGAAAGACTGGACATGAGCCAGCAATGTGCACTTGCAGCCCAGAAAGCCCATCGTATCCTGGGCTGCATCAAAAGAACGGTGGCCTGCAGGTTGAGGGAGGTGATTCTGCCCCTCTGCTCTGCTCTGGTGAGACCTCACCTGGAGTCCTGTGTCCAGCTCTGGAGCCCTCAGCACAGGAAAGGCACAGACCTGTTGGAGAGGGGCCAGAGGAGGGCGCAGAAATGATCAGAGGGCTGGAACAGCTCTGCTGTGAGGACAGGCTGAGAGAGGTTGTTCAGCCTGGAGAAAATAAGGTTCTGAGGAGACCTTATTACAGCCTTTCAGTACTGAAAAGAGACCTATAAGAAGGATGGGGCCAGACTTTTTAGCATAGCCTGTTACAACAGGACAAGGGATAATGGTTTAAACTAAAGGAGGAGAGATTTAGGCTAGACATGATGAAGAAAATTTTTTATTATAAGGGTGGTAAAACACTGGAAAAGGTTTCCCAGAGAGGTGGTAGGTGCACCATCCATGGAGACATTCAAGGCCAGGCTGGACTGGGCTCTGAGCAACCTGACCTAGTTTAAGATGTCCCTGCTCACGGCAGCAGGGCTAGACCAGATCTTTAACGGTCCCTGCAACCCAAACTATTTTATGATTCTATGTCAATCTTTGAGTTTTTGTTAAGTAACCCCAGTGACACATAGTACTTGCCACCAATATTATTTTTGTGCTGAGATTTTCTTATCTTCAACTTTGTATGTCTCGTCCACATCTATATTCAGTGTAAGTGAAAAAAACCAGGAAGTGTAGAATTTAGAGCACAACATGTCTTATGTATAGAAAATGACCCTCTAGACTGATTATGTCAGAAAACGAAACGCTGTCATTCCAGTGCTCTAGCCAAATACAGTGGATGTAAGCTATTATACTAGGACACACATGTGTCTTAAACGTGAAGCTGAACTAAAGTTCAAATTCAATTACTAAACATCATGTATTTGATATCCATTACACTGTTACACATATTTGATGCTTTAACCAGAATTCACTGTACATTAAATAAAAAAGAAAGCATGGAATAATAAAGACCTTTCTGTAACTGATTCTCAAGTTCTTCAATTCGCTCTTCATATTCACTCAGCTCTTCTCTGTGTCGACGACTTATCTCTACTAGCTTTTGTCTGTGTGCATCCTGCAATACTGAAAGTTCATGTTGATGTTGATCTATTTCTTGACTTAAATTCCGTTTGAGCTCCTGAAGACATCAACAGAGAAACAGAATGGTAAAATATAGTACAGAAGGTTAAGAAAGAAAAAATACAAAATAAAGAAAAAAGCGTTCCCTAGTAAAATTAAACTATTTATTAAAAGATTCCTCATAGGAGAGATCAGGTTTCTTTGGCTTTTGTTGGTTTGGGTTTTTTTAAACGTGTTGAAAGACACTCCTTCCAAAATATGTTTACACAAAGAGTATGCTCTACACAACAGCAACTATTAAACAAATAAAGAGAGATTACAACTCTTTCATAGGAAGTGGATACACTTTGGACATATTTCTAGTAACTTTCAAGGATGACATGCAAATCTGTATTTGGCATGTTCACTGAAAAAAGGTAAAATCTTTCTGAGAAGGGAGAAGAAATTATTTTGTGTATCTAACTTCAGTTTCATAAGTTATCAACAGCTTCTGAAAGTGATTTGCCCTCGTAAATACCAATGTCATTCTTTTAAGCTTGCATATTACATTCATTAAATCCTATAAACACCCTTTCTCAGAATAACTGAGTTTTTACATACAGCACAGCAATATTTCAGTTAGCAGTACATGCCCACACACATTTTAATAGGGAAAATGTAGGTGCTGGTGTTGTAAATATTTTAACTACCTTCACAAATCACGTGACCATATGCAAAATCACCAAGAATAAAGCATAAGAGAAGACTAGTTTGTCAGAGTTCTTGTCTTACCTTAACAATATTTTGCAGTTTGCACATTTCACTTTGTTCAGCCTCATTTGTCCCTTTCACTTTAGAAGACTGAGAACAGAAAAATCACATATCCATGTGAAAGTTGTGATATATATGTGTGTTTTTCATGTAAGCACTCCCTCTATTGATACTCAAAAGTAGAAAACAACAAACTAACATGAAACAAAACTCAAATCTACAGTAACTTTGATTTAAAAAAGACATTTTAATGGAAACATTTTATTTTCCAATAATTTTTTATTATTATATGCAAATGTGAAAAAGTTTGGGATGGGGTGAGGGTGTTACTGCACCTAATAAGACAACAGAGTTGCTTAATTTTACTTTAATTTTTCCACGTGGGAAAAGTATACTTCTGAAATCAGGCTACAGCTTGAGAAATAATGACTCACAACAACAGCTTGAAAGACTACATTCTTTCTTGTCTTAGCAGACCAGGAATTACAACTGACATATCAAGGACTGAGACAAGAGTAAGTAAAAACTGTATGCAAGTATCCAAATATCACTTTGAACAGTATTGTGCTGTCAATAAATAGTATCACAGCCAGGAAGAAGAAAAGTATTTCCTGAAAGGCTGCATAGAAATGAAACCCTGAAGTAATATTCTAGGCCAGTGTTTTTTAAACCCTTTTCCTAACTTGACAAATCACGCATAAAAGCATCATGAAAAGCATTTGGAAGCTAGTCACTGAATGTGTTCCTACCCACGTGACAGCAAGAAAATGACTAAAAGATCATTAAGTGTCAGCTTTTCCATCAAATGATGTTGCTTCTACAAATTGTACAGCATGAACTTTCAAAAGAGCCACTCCAAAAATACCAAATGCAATGAAAACACTAATTTGAAAGTGAGAGGGGAGGGTAAGACAGAGGGGAACAACTCACCAGTGCAATCTGCTTCCAGTGGTCAACCTCAGATTCAAGTGTAGAAACTTCATTGGACAATCTGTTTATTTCTTGTTGTAACCAGATCGTATCTCCAAAATCCATGTCATCTCCTTCGAAACCGGAGGAGTGTCTGACCACTGGAGCATAGGAAGCTGATGTGGTGGCTGGTGGCAAAACAGCAGCTCCTGACTGTGCTGACTGAGCAGCCGTCTGTACTTTCTGCAGTTGTTCCTGTAGTGCATTCTGTCTAGCTTTTAGATGGCTGATTTCCACCTGAATAGACAGAATAAAATGCATTATTTCAATGAGAATAGCAAAATACACTCTCTTTCCCCTTACAGCCTCATGAAATGTGAACCAACAAAATTACTCCACCCCTGCACAGATCACTGATAACTTTCACTTTAAAGAAAAAGAAAAAAACCCACTCTCCTAACAGAGAAAAGCAGTCTTAGCTGATGTTTTACAATGTACCTCATTTAAAGACAGATATTAAAAGTGTTAATAGTTTTCAGTTAAGTAAAACTTCACTAAAACTGATTGCTTATTTTTTCAGCTGCCAGCCTACCCAAGTACTATAGCAAGATTGAGGTTAACAGGTTGTACAGGAAATTTAAATATTTAAAGATGGTATTCAGATATGAAAATTAAGCAACACATGATGCTCCTCCAGTTATTTATATTACATTAGATTTCTTTTACACTTAACAACTCAGTATCCTGAAAATTTACTTATTTAAAATAAACTGAAATTAGCTGAATGCAATTTTCTCATAACAACTCTAATATTGTATTTAAAAAGCAAAATTCCATACAACTTAAAATTCTGTTTCTTCTAGTTCCCACATGCATTTACAGATAAAGTAGCAATAAAACTCCTCTCGTGTAATTCTAGGCATACTGGCAACTTTCTTCATTTAAAAGGCTATGAAATCTCATGCTACACAATAGGCTATAAAGCTGATGTTTCTCTCACAAGGGAACACTTCCCAAATTATGAAAGATAGCTCTGTTCCCTTTAATTGTATATGTTAAGGTAAATAATTATGATATCCACAGACAATATAAGTAATTCAGACGAGAATTTGCTCCTGTTGCCTTTCTTGAAGACAACTGAATCAGAAATACAAAACAGTGTCCTTTCCTATGGTTATCCCAGAAACAACTGAAATTCTGATATATGCATGACGTTGCCAGTTTTCTCATCTCAACTATCTCTTGGCAGCTCTGCTTATATTACATGATTCACTTAAATATGTCTTAGTGTCTACAGTAACAAACCAAGAAACCATAACTGTGACAAGTACTTCCACTGAAATACCACAGATACTGTAACAAAGTGATTAAACATCATAATACATAAGATTGTTGGATATCTCAAATATCTTACTCTGTATCCTACCTCTTTCTGTTTAAGTTGATTTCGGTACTCGACAGATAACTGCTTTATTTGAAGCTCTGCTGCTTCATGCTTTTCTTCTAGATCACTACAAACTTTTTTCAGTCTCTCATTCTACAAAAATGAAAATGAATGTTGATAAATTCAGAACAGTTCTTACAGAATTAGGAAAGCATAAATCTGCTGAACAGTAAAAATATCAGTTACATTGTACAGATTTCTTATGTTGTTTCACTCAAAACACACAGTAACTTCTAAGAGTGGGCCCAAAATCATGTTCATGTCCAAGCTTTCCATTTTTATATTGCATAGACTCTAGCCCACTTTCAGAAAAACTCTTTGGTGACCAGAGGTAAATGCCAAGAAAAAAAAAATCAGGGCTGAATTACATCTCAGCATGATCTACAGGTGGAATTTAGAAACAGCCACAGAGCACAAATTGCAGCTAATATCCATACAGTCCAGTATTTTCTCTCTGACATTGGCCTACAGCAGATGGCAAGAGTCTAGAAAAAGGACAAGCAGGAACAATTATTTCCTCAAAATCTTAACTTCTCAAGGCTCTCAAAGACTGAAGACATACATGAAAGTTGTTGGTTTACAGCCATAAATAAAGTCATAAACCCAACAAGTCCTTTGTAAAAATATACCAAGTCATTTTCCACAAGGGCACATGGGATTTTTAAGCTGTTTTGGAAGAGTACAAGCATCAGTAGCTATGTCAAAACAACCATACAGTAGGTCAACACAGACAGAGAACTGCATCAGGGAACACACATGCACTCTCCACTTCGAAGCTTGCTGCAAAACACATGCTGTCCGGTATAACCTGGCATTCTACATCGGCTTGTATTTGTGGTCACATTGAAAACACTATAAATCAATTTTAACTCTTTACCAGCTAAAATTTAGGAAAACTTAAAAGATTTTTGCATTTGCAAGATTTGCAGAGCCAAGTCTATCCCTGCAGTCCAAGTCCACATGATAGGTAGTAACAGTCACAGGATGCAGCAGTTCACAAAAGATGAAAACTTGCACACAGTGCATACTCCAACAAACAAATGTGACCCCTTAGATGCAACGGTGGTTTGTCACCAAAAAGAAGAGGCACATTCACCACTGTCACACCTGTTTCTAGATTTATTCAGGACAAACAACTTCAGTGCAAGATTTCACCTTTACAAGAGACAAATGTTATTTTTAGCAGTGTTTCAAAAAATCTTACTTCCAATTTTAGTGCTGCATTAATACTTTCTATTTCTCTGAGTCTAGAATTGGACACGTGGAGTTCTGTTGCTGCATCTGAAAAAAAGGGAAAATTTCATTTTTTTAATCTGTTAAGTAGAAAGACATCAATTAATACCACAGTTATTAATAAGTATCTTACTTCAGACTGCTTCAGTGTTAATTCCCAAGTAAACATCAAAAGTTGCTTTTATCAGAACACTATCAGAATTATTTTTTAGACCAGAGAGTCTTTCTGAAGCTACTTTAGTTCTCACTACCTAGGTTTTAAGTCAGACCATAAAACTAAAAGAAAAGTATGGATTTAAGCTTTAAAATAAGGGAAAGGTAAAGTTTTACTCGGCTATTTTGTGCCACTGAATCAGTATTTTATTTAGGACTTTGCCCCTGACATGACAGCCGTGTGTTTCTCTTTAATTTTATGTGAAGTTTCAAAACAAGAATTAGTTCCCTAAAATACACACAACAGTGATTCAATTTTCAGAAAACAAAAAACAAAGCCAACCAAACACAACAAACACTCAAGCCCAATAAAACCTACAAAATAACACACACAACAAACCACCAACCTTGCCCCCACATAAAGGCAAAAAAAAATAATCCTATGACTCGCTTTCATTTCCAGAGACAAAACAATCTACCACACCAGGCTATCTAATACAAAAACCACACAATTCTGTCCCTGGATACTCGTCCTTTAATGACCAACCTTCCCCAAACAGGTTATGTTTACTTCTCCCATGTCCCACTTCCAATGGGTAGAAATACCAGATTTCTTTTTATTAATGAGAAATCATCCTGAACTGACTACAAAACAACCACGACCATTTTTCAAACTTTTAAAAATTTTCAAGCAAGTACCATATTTCATCATTTCCTATATGTTGTTTCAAAACTGATGCAGCTCAAGTGCTGCAGAGGCAACAATCTACCCATGAAAACTGCTAAACTGAAGATGTTATAGTCTGTAATCCACAAACATCATCTTCAGTTCAGATGGCAGTGAAAGCAGTGAATGTAAGGGATAGTATTAAAAATTAAAAAACATTAGGAAATTTTAAGGAACTGCTTGAATAGTGTTCTTTAAGGCCATATAGTATTTCAAGGCTTTTTACAGAAAAGTACTTAGATATCACTAGATTTTTACATCCTCAAGGCTAGTAACTCATAAAAATGTATTGCTCTGAAATGCTTAGGAAACTGAAGTTGTTCACAGCAGTATCTGGCAGTCAAATACACCTGGAAGTAACTGCTGAACACCAACACATCTCTCTTGCACAAACTAAAGTGCATATGTGTGAAATGGAATCTCCATGTATCTTTTAAAAAGAAAAATCAAATGCACTAGATGACTCCAGAGTTTTTCAGCATAAGTTTGCAAACCACATTAATATAGCTTTTGGAATCTGAAACAATTCTAAGTAAGTCTTTCAGAAAAGTGAAAACAAGATAACTTTGCAGTTACCAGAATAAATTTCTCTCTTCTGAGCATTTTGCCTGTATACCAAAAAACCCCATCCATATGAAACCAGTAGTATCAGCTTGTTAACAAGATTTATACAATACTTTCACAATGCTTCATAGTTGTGAAGTTGCAAACAAAGTAGAATTGTTTCATTTCACATTTGAGTATTCAGAAATCCCAGCTGTTCTTCCTGACTACTATTCTTAATACTGTTCTAAGAACACGCTTTTTTTTTCCCAAGATGGTAAACAATACTAGCAATATTAACTTAACAATATTTGTTATCAGGTTATATCATGGCTCTACTAGAAAAATCAAAAGTTGTATTCAAAAACTGGTAACAAAAAGTCATAATTAAAAATATAAATAATATAGTCTAGAATAAATCTATTATTTTTTTAAGAGTAACATCTTACTCTGATGTCTCAGTTTTTTCATTTCAATGTTCTGCTTTAAATATAAATGTTAGCTTCTAATGCCTATAAAACAAGGGCCATGTTCTCCTACTTGGCTGTAGGAGAATGGTAGAACTCAACAGGTTCCTCTGGGCCCAACTGAAATAACAATAACAGAAACATCAGAAACACTGGACCTTTGCCTGTGTGACACGTCAGACTTAGATCACACCAGTGGCCAAAATACCTCTGTACTACTGCTACTCTGCAGTTTCTGAAACCACTCTAAAAGCAGCTAATCAGACAGGGGTTTAGATAAACTAGGCAAACAGAACGGAAGAAGAGTGTTGTTTATGGGTTTTCGGTCCTCATTAACAATTCGCAGACTCCCAAATAATAAACCTAGAACAGGTCTACCTTTGCTATAATAGCCGGGGAATATGTTTATTCTCCGGATTCTGGGGTCAGAGGGGCGGAATAAAAGCGCCGACGCCGCCAGCAGCTCTCCCGAACGGCACCGAGCAGCGGTTCGGCCCGACCCCCAGCTCCCCGGCCGGCAGCGCAGGTCCCGCCGCTGCCGAGGAGCCCTGCCCGGCCGCAGGAAGGGCCCCCGCACCAGCCCGGCCCCGCACGGCCGCACTGACCGGACAGAGCCCGGCCGGTGTCACCCCCCGCAGCGCCCCGGCCCCCTTACCGCCCACTTCCTCCGCGCCCTCCAGGAGGATGTCCTTGGTGAAGCTGGAGATCTGGCCGGTGAGCGAAGACAGGCTGCCCCCCACCTGCCCCAGGGACTGGCCCAGCCCCGAGCCCAGCCCGCCGAACCACGACGCCATCGCCGCCGCCCGGAGGGCTCGGGGCCTCGCTCAGCCCCGCGCCGGGCGGCGCCGCCGCTCACACCGGCCTCCTCGCTAGGGAGGGTCAAGGCTCCTGCCGCGGGCTCAGCAGACCGGGCTTGACGACCCCTCTGCCAGCGCCGCCCGCATTCCCCCAGTACGACGCGGCTCAGCGGCTCCTCCCGGCGGCTCCAGCATCTGCCACCTCGACGGTCGCCATGACACTCCCTCCTGAAACACCATCGACACCAGCCGCAGCTGCCCAGAGCGCCGCCGCCGCGGTTGTGACGTGTACGCGGCAGCAGAGGATGCCGGGATAGTGGTGGAGCAGCTGAGGGGTGGCCTCGGGCGGGCGGCCGGTGTCGCACGGCGGCCGAGCTGACGGGCCGCACCCGCCGGCTGGCAGCCACGGGGGGACGCGTGGCTCCGCAGTGTGCTTGTTTGCAGGAGGACAGAGCCAAAGCCACGGTACGGGTTGGAGTGCAAGCTGCTTCCGCCGCGCTCGCCTTGTCCGCAGGGGGGGCCGGAGCGTCTCGTCGTGTGGTAAATGATAAATGCACAAATGATCTGTCTGCGTAACAGGGAAGTGGCGGAACCCAGAAGCCGCCAGACGAGGCTGCGCCGGTCAGACCCTGCGGGTGAGCGGCGGCCGGGGCTGGGGTCGGGCCCGGAGGTCACTCTGTAGCCACAGACACGGCCCACGAGCTCGGAACTGGGCAGGGAACGCCCTGTGACTAACATGAACCCCAACCTTATTACCTACACATACTTGTGTCGTGTGTCATTAACAAAACACAGGGTCCAGCTGCTACATGAGTGAAGACATTTGTATTTCAATATGTATTTTTCTGAAAGACGCAAGTTCTCAGAGCCTTTAGGCCCGCTGTGCTTTGGGTGTAGGTGCCATGGCTGCATGGTTGGATTTCCAGCCACAACCCTGGCACCAGTTCAATTCCAAGTTCTTTTTGGTTTTGATCAAGTGAGGTATTTAAAAATATAAGGGACTACGCAGAGTAATGCACTGTTACAGAAAATGCAGTACTGAAACAGAATAAAAAATGATTGAAGTAAAATACTGGGCAGATAGCTCATTGCTAGTTTCAAATAACACAGGTGAAATCTTAACACTTTTAGAGAGACACTGAAAATCCAGCAGGCACAAAACACACACTCTGGAGATGTTGGGGGACGAACATTACCAAAAGGCTATGGAAAAACCTACTTGTTGCTTACCAAACCCTATCTTGCAGAGCCTTGACAAATGTTTTGTAGCTGCTCTGCAAGCCTGGATTGCCTTTTAGCTTTCCGGTCCATTGTCACTTGGATGCAATTCTGAGGCTGGGCACAGTATGTGGTCCAGGTGTTTATTAGTTAAAAGTAACCAAAATAGCTGTCAAGTTTGACAGTCCAGTAATTGCCTTCCTTCTTCAGCAAATGATTTTACATCAGGTTTACTAACTACCAAATTATATTTACCACTCTTATTACTATTACTATCCATATTAAAAACAATCATACGATACTCCAAATCCATTTTTATCTCAAAAAAAACCCCAACCCCCCATAGTAAAAGGTATTGATGCTGTGATGCAGCATGAAATGAAACATAACTGTTAATTGGTTTTGTTAATTTAACACATTGGGTTTAATGGAGATGAAATGTTTACAATGCTCAGAACACCTTATAGTTTAACAAAAACCATATGGGTCCAGAGGAGCTAAAAGAGGTGTCATATTTTCCAATGTTTGGCTAATTAATTTTTATGGGAAACTGTCTTAACATTTTTCAAATAAAATCAGGGATATCCTCCAAACTTAAAAATGTCTTCTAGTGTGGTTCATTTTATAATACCATGTCAAGAAATCAATAAAGTATCACAGAGGGCTTTTTTTTTTTTCCCCACTGTTGAAAATTACTGCTCTTGAAAAACTAGAAACTGACTACTTAGCATTGCGACTCCATTTTTTTAGCTGAGTGGCTTCATGTACTGTTAGTAAAGGTACACGAGAATCATCCAGTGTAGTCTGTGGACTGACTAAGCTACAAAAGCAGTTCATTGTGCCACAAAAAGAATGTGTATTCTGGTAGCAAACCAGCAAATATTAGCTTATTTTAAAATTAGCATACAATTTTAAAAGATGTAGCATAACTACAATAATACAGTAATGCACCAACCTTCTTCCTAACAGAAGTGTCTTTACATAAATTTTGAATTATTACCAGATGAAAAGAGTTAACAAAATGTCAGTTGTGAGCAACAGCAGATCAGCCCAATGCTAATGCACATACACAGCAGCTGGTGCAAAGCCCATTGACAGCAAAGACAAGATTTTAATGTTTGATGATTCTGTGCCCAATCCACAAATAAAAGAAAGCACATATGCAAATACTCAGGTCAAGAGAGAAACTTCAGAAGCTATAATAATATTTATTTTAAAAAGTGATACCAAATACAACCATATATATTCGTGCCTATTTGGAGAGCATTTTCAAAATATCAAACAGCACTGCCATTTTCCAGTCAAAACAATGACAAATCATTTCAGCTCTGAGGTTTTTTTTTAAATCTTTTCAGTACTATATGCTTTATATACACAAAATACAGACAAAAATTATATAGGAATGCAGAGCCAAAGACATGATACTGAAAGCAGGGTCTCAAGATGAAAAATCTATTACTGAAAATTATTTCTAAAATACACAACTATTAGCCAAGAGATGAAAAAAATTATTCTGTTACAAAATCCTAACTCTATACAGATTTGCACACATGGGGTTTCATGTAGCAAAAAATAAAATTTTACCAATGCCTGCATGCTTTAAAGACAAAATCAAGGTTCTTCCTTTTTTTTTTTTTTTTTTTTTCTTTTGTGCAGTGGTATTTAACTATTACATCCCTTTTTTTTCCTAAGTTTCCCCTCCTGAATTCACACAGTGGCTGCACTGGGAGGAAAGGGGGAATTAAAAAAAATATATAAGGATAGTAATAATTATTTGCTTTTCCTAGCAACGAAAATAAAACCATTTTGATTTGGCAAAGGCAGTTGAAAAGTCATGTATTTTAACATTCTGAAGAACTTTAACTGGAAGGAGGTGACTGCGACAGGTTAAATACTGAAGTATTCTCTCCACGTCTGAAATATAAATACAGCAAAATGTGTGTATGCAGGTTAAAGAAGTTTATTGCAAAACAGCTGACACTTTTAAGATGCAAACCTGGATACAATACACAGAAGCTCCTAATTTGAAACTGAAGAATTGAATATTTGGACCAGGCCAGTTCAAATGTATTAATAGGAAGTATTGTTCTTACTGGAACAACTGATTATGTGGGAAATGGGTACATATGTATTACCTGTTAGGCTTTTTTTTTTTTAAATGATTTGTGAGTAACTATGATGATTTCCCAGGAGTTTGTTTTATGTAAAGACAGTAATGGCTTACCAAGCAAGCAACATAATTTTATATCTAAGCCCTTAAAAAAAGTTTCCACTTCAATTTTTCTTTTCCTCAGATACCCTTTTTTGTTTTTGATTCCTTTAAAAATATGTGCTGCTAATACAAATTGTACAGTAGTACTTATTTGCAAGTCTGAGTTCTAGAGTTCTCCAATCTCATTCCCTGTAATATTTCTCAGTAAAAAGGCCACCATTTGTACATTTTCATCATGGTTTGAAAAAATAAATTCTAAAAAATTTCACAAACATTTTAGAACTGTAACGTCTTGTTCATTTTTAAAAGCCTAATTGTCAGTTTTGTAACAAAAACAGCTTGCAAATGACAGTATTTGTCTTGAGATACAGAAATAGAATTGTTTACTAGACATGTGCAGAAGCTATTTTAAACTCCTCACCATGTTAAAGATGTGTAATAGAAGCAATAGTTCAACATTAAAACACATTGGAGACTTAACTTTGTATTGGTTATTTTAAGTATTCTGCAAAGTAGTTAGTAAGAAAGATAATAAAGAGTACGTTAGCTGAAAATTACATTTAAACTTGCAAAAGTTGTTTCAAGGGCACAAGGAGCCCATATGGTGTAGAGTAAGCCAGTATTGTAACAGATGAGTTTCAAACCCAGGAAAATGCGAGCATTTCAATAGCTCACATTGGTACCTGCTGTGCTTAATGAGAACTGCATTCAAGCATGACTGCATTACAACACTTATTCTTCCTGCCCTCATTGTAAGACCAGGAAAGCAGTTTACAGAATTATACATAAAGAAGTAATTTGAGAAGTTATTTAATGTAACTATCACTCATTCATTGCCACTACCCTTTTGATTTCTATAGGCAGAAAACCACAAATTACATCACATGGACCATTCACTGTGAGGAAGACTAAAAAAATCTGTTGCATGAATGAAGTCTGAAATTCCCTCAAATATCATACTATAATATATATATATAAAAAAATCAATTTCTGCTCCTTTACAATGGACTTTGGCATAAAGCTACAATGCAGGAAAAAACCTTTCAGCTTGACAGACAACAGTAGGAAAAGGCTCTAAATTAGTCAGTGCCTCACAAGCATAGTTCAGCCTCACTGAGAACTATTTGTCACTGAAAGAACACACACCAAAAAATGAGAGTGGCTTTTTATTTTATTGACAGCTTCTTGGCAGGTCCACACATTTTGAACTTTAGGTCTGGCCTATAAAATATGTGCTGTCAGCAATTAGTCTTTCCCTTTGGTGCAATTAACATATGTAGCTTAAATTGCTAGCTCTTAACTGCTTGACTAGACAGATGTGCCTACTCCATTAAACTTGGCATTCCTCTGAAAATCTAATTGGTGTTTGTACAGTGACACTGTTTCTACACAGGAAGGAATATGGTTAGCCCTGTAATGATTGACACAGTTGTCCTTTTCAGGCACTGTTAAACACTTTCTGTTCCTTACATATTAAAACACTTGGGTGATGAATTAACTTAAAAAGTGACATGAAAGTTCAAACGCAAACCACCATACTTTAGTGATTATAAAATCATGGAATTGTAACAGGTTACAGTTAATGCAATTCAAGGGGCTTTTTTTTTCTTTTTTAAACAGGGCTGCTATGCTATATAGCTATGGGAATAATACAATTTTATTATATTCTTGTAAGAGAGGATAAAAGGACCAAGTTCCAAGTACTGGTATCAAATAGCCATCCCACACCTGTTTATAAAATGAAGAGTCTTATTTCTGAATCAATTTATGGCACAACAAAAAAGGGAAATTAAAGCTGTGGATAGTTTACAGATGAGCAAAGAAATAATTCAGTGCTTTACAGATTCCTGTTTTCATTTTCATATAAAACTTAAACTGAAAGCAGAAATTTACATCCTGAAAAATACCGCATTTCAAAATGGCATATGCACACATGGGCACTTAAAGCCATTGTTTAGCTGTATTAATCTGAGACATTACAGATGATAATGTGCGTAACACAATTATTTTTAAAAGATAAAATTTAAAATCATTGTTTAAAAAGTAGTGCTGTCTCACGTCAAAATGCATATTGTCTTACACATACCAGTGGTTCTGGTGACATGGTGGAAATTCAGCACACAGGTAAGGAAAACAGAATTTCGCCCAATTATGTATAATATTATTATATCCTAAACTATCAAGAAACCATTGCTGTAAACAAATCATTACTGAGAGGTTGAGCCCTTTCAAATACAGTACTACTTGATGCTGAATGTATATTTCCATCTAGCTACCATTCATTTTATACTGATTTTAATTAAATTTACTATTGTGCAATGATATTACTTCAGAATATTTTGAAAAAGAAATTTGGAGTTATTGTCAAAAGATTCTTAGAATGCCTGTGCTAACTTGTTTACGCCTTAAGTGGACTACAGCTTACATACTCTATCTACAACATATTTCCATATAATTTATATGTAAACAGAATTTGTATTTCAAGCACCATTTAGGAAAATGAAACATATATCTCAATTGCTGCACTGAAGTTGAAAGTCATGTTTGGTCGCCCTGTTACACATTCATCCCGGATATCAACAGCAAACGTCTTAAAACCAAAAGAATAAGCTCTCTCGCATACTCCACTCCCCAGTTTTTCTGAGGATCAGAAACAGCATGATAAAAAATTGTAAGGTGCATGAATAAAGGCTATTCCTGAAAAAGCTGCAGCGTTCTGACAGACACTCATCAAAAGCATTTCAGAAAAAAACATCCACACAGACATAAATATTCATTCTTCAAAGAGCTACTTGCACAGGAGTCATTTCAGACTGCAGGAATGCACCTCGTGTGTGGCACTGACTTTATGGCACCTGAATCCCCTCCTCCTTTCTCCTTGACACAGTTATAGTTCTGTCATACTGAAAGGCCAGAATGAAGGGTTGAGTGTGAAGAGGAAAAAAGACTCCAGAAGAGGTAGAAAAGATCTGTTTAACCCAACTGATTATATGCTACTTTTAAAGACAGTGGCATAACTAGAAAGACCAGAGGAAGACAAAAAATACACCCCAACAAAACCCCAAAACAAAAAAAAAATCCACAAAAAAATTCCCCAACAAACAAACACAAAAACCCCAAAAAACGAAAGAGAAAACAACAAAAACAAACCCCCAACAACAACAAACCACAAAGAAGGCAAGTTATCTGCCAAAAGACAATAGAGCAATGCAAAAATCCTACTTCATATGTGGATCTGGAAATTTTACAGTTGGAACTGGAAGTAAAACCAGAAAGTGTTAGAAGATCAGAAATCACCGAAAGATTCAGGAGTAACATCATAATCAACAATACACTGAAGATTTTATCTTGAATTGCAAAGTATGAAATTTATGGATTCATGTTTCTCTTGCAAAATGGGTCATTCCAAAAGTGGCAATTAGGATTGAAAAGTTGACCTTGTCATTCAGAATAAACAATCACAAAATAAATTATTTAAGATTAGCAGAATTTAATTATTTTCCCATGTTAAGTGATTTCTTATAAAAATTAGTAATTTATGACAACATTACTTTTATCTGTTTTTCCATTAGTACTGAAGGAAATCAGTTGATGCTGGTTTTCAGCACCTTTTGAATTGTTCAAAACAATTTAAACTTGCTTTTTAATTGCAAGTTACAGATGCTACACGTGTCTAACTTTGTTCTTGTCAATAGTTTAAGTAACTTTAATACAGCCACTCTTGTGAACAGGTGTTCTGTAGTAGGAGTGCCACAGTTTTCTAAATTAGTGCAATTTTTTTTGTATTTGCAGATTCCCTCTAAACTCTGACCTCCATCCCCCTTTTCATACCTGCTTCCAGAACTCTGAAATGAACCCTGCTTGTGCAACATCCACACAGTAAAGTTAGAATGGAGACTTAGTGTTTCGACAATAAAAGGGGGAAAAAAGTTATGTCATTTCTCCTCTTCTGTATTCAAGTCGTTTCTAACAGATTCCAGAGACATATTCATGGCAGCTTGAAGCATGTCTTCTTCACTCATATCACCATCTAAAGAAAATAAACAAACAAAGCTAGTTCTCAGCTGTAGTTAAATGCGTTCTTTGTTCTTTTTGTCCACATACATTTCCCACCCCAAAAACTGGTTTTGTTTTTCAAAATCACTGGAGATTTGCACTTAGCTTTCCATCCTCAACAGTCAGTCTGTAACAAGTAATACACATTAATTTTGGATCACCAATACTTAATACTGGTAAGGCCTACATACTTACATTCTACTGAAAACTAGTTCCAGTAACGTTGACAGAAATTACTCCAAGTTTATTACATTGTCACAGAACCACAGAACGTTAAGGATTGGAAGGGACCTCAAAAGATCATCTAGTCCAATCCCCCTGCCCGAGCAGGAACACCTAGATGAAGTTACACAGAAATGTGTCCAGGCGGGTTTTGAATGTCTCCAGAGTAGGAGACTCCACAACCTCCCTGGGCAGCCTGTTCCAGTGCTCTGTCACCCTCACTGAGAAGAAGTTTCTTCTCAAATTTAAGTGGAACCTCTTGTGTTCCAGTTTGAACCCATTGCCCCTTGTCCTACCATTGGCTGTCACCGCAAAGAGCCTGGCTCCATCCTCCTGACACGCACTCTTTATAAATATATAAA
Source organism: Nesoenas mayeri (assembly GCF_963082525.1). Taxonomy (NCBI): domain Eukaryota; kingdom Metazoa; phylum Chordata; class Aves; order Columbiformes; family Columbidae; genus Nesoenas; species Nesoenas mayeri. The sequence goes on along the minus strand of NC_137548.1, from coordinate 17,625,388 downwards.
CATTAATGAGGTCACCCCTCAGTCTCCTCTAAACTAAAGAGCCCCAGCTCCCTCAGCCTTTCCTCATAAGGGAGATGCTCCATGCGCTTCATCATCTTTGTTGCCCTGCGCTGGACTCTCTCCAGCAGTTCCCTGTGCTTCTGGAACTGAGGGGCCCAGAACTGGACACAATATTCCAGGTGTGGTCTCACCAGGGCAGAGTAGAGGGGAAGGAGAACCTCTCTCGACTTACTAATCACCCCCCTTCTAATAAACCCCAGGATGCCATTGGCCTTCCTGGCCACAAGGGCACAGTGCTGGCTCATGCTCATCCTGCTGTCCACCAGGACCCCCAGGTCCCTTTCCCCTACACTGCTCTCTAATAGGTCATTCCCGAACTTATACTGGAACCTGGGGTTGTTCCCACCCAGATGCAAGACTCTACACTTTCCCTTGTTATATTTCATTAAATTTTTCCCCGCCCAACTCTCCAGCCTGTCCAGGTCTCTGGATGGCAGCACAGCCTTCTGGTGTGTCAGCCACTCCTCCCAGCTTGGTGTCATCAGCAAACGTGCTGATAGTACACTGTTTCCTCATCCAAGTGACTGATGAATATATTGAATAATACTGGCCCCAGTACTGACCCTTGAGGCACTCCACTAGATACAGGCCTGTCCTACAACTTTAAAAGTAATTTAGAAAACCAATTCTTGGCACAAGTCCCAAAGATCACAATTTGTAATGCTCAAGCAAAACAAAACAACAAAAGCAAAGCCAGAAATCAAATGGTCTAATAGTAACGCCCTTGACTTTGTAACAGGACAGTGACATTCAAAGCAGAACAGGCTTTTCAAGAAAGTGATCCTTTCCTTCACTGCCAAAAAATTGTAACAGCTGTGATACATTGTCTAAATGGCTGCTGGAGTGAGGAAGTGGGCAGATGAAAGTTGGGAAACAGAGCACAACACAAAGGTGGAAAAGACAAATATTTCAGTACCGGAAATAAGTTTATTTAAACAGTACCTGCGTCAGCTTGTGGAGTGCTTGAGGTTAGAGTTGGCTTATCATGTAGCTTTGGGGTCTGATCTTGCTGCTGTAGCTGTTGTTGCTGCCTTAAAGTGTTAGACGGGAATAAGATTAACATCAATATAAGACCTCTATCAAGCATATTTCAGTGTAAGGAAGGTGAACAGCGAGACGTAGAAGCTCTTTGGCATGCCCCTGCACCCAAAAATCTCTTTGATCATTTCACCTTGCTAACATTCTGTCACTTACTGTCCCAACATTATATTCCAAGTCACATTACTATTTTCCCAGAATTTGGACATTCTGCATTCTCATCCTCTCATGCAAAGTCTAACTCCTCCAATCCATAGCATTTCTGCCTGGTCTCTATTTCTTCTGTTACTAAGAGAGAGAGAGCAGGAAAAGCTACAACAATACACCTCTATGTATTAAGAAGGTAGTCCAGAACAGCAACATAAAATATCACCTAGAATCCTTTCATGTGATGCACATTAGAGGCATCATTACCAGAAGCAAAGTCTTACAGAAAGAATGCTTTTCTTCAGGAAAATAATTACAGAAACTTACAGGATTTCATTTAAAATACTTCTGTAACATGTATGTTTTTTATCTTCCCAAGACTGATGTTGCATTACTAACCAATCCCCTCTTAGAGGTTTCCTTTCTTCATAGGAACAATGTGGAAACAGCAAAATTCAGGTACTATTTGAAAAACATGTTAAGATATAGAAGTTAATCTGGACCCAGTCAGAAACCCATCCATGCCCCAAGAGCACTGAAAAAAATCCCATGTACTTCCACATGCAGTTTTCCATCAACTACTTTACTTTTCAAAATGCACTCGTCTTCTCCTTCGCAGTTCTTCTGAGGAAAGAGGGTCTGTCTGACTGGTGTGAGGTGACTGAGGAACATTCTGTGATAATGAATCTGAGAACTCACTTTGACGGCTACCTAAAACCAGAACACGACATATCCTACTAATTACCGTGAAATGAAGTTAGTAAGTGAAATATAGCTTAAGAAAACGTCTTGAAACTTGAGTGGAAGAGAATTGTTGGAGAAATAAGCACCTAGGCTAACTTAGCTTGATACTCTCTTTCCTCCTCACCACAGGATGGTTTCCTTTCCCACCTGCCACCCTTTGTTAATTTGTTCGTGCTTCCAAACGATCAACATGAAAATTGCAACTTTTAAAAAATCAGAAATGAGATAGCTTCAGGAAGTTCTGGATTGTCCTTCCATGCCTCAAAGCCAGTCTTTTAGAGAGCTTGATGCATGCTGGAAAAAGTGTCTGACAAACTGATTTCAGTAGCTGCCTAAAACATAAGCAACACGAACAGTGTAGGAGAAATTCAGATAAGCACCGCACCTTGCATGCTGAGTTGAATGGCTCTGCGAAGATCAGCTTCTTCATCTTCCATATCAATTTCCTGCCTACTCAGAGCTAGGGCTCTCTGAAAGTTCTCTTCATCTTCATCTAACATGCCTGTTCCATCAAAAGGATGGTTAACTTCTATTGCTTGGTCCACGTCGCTTCTGAGTAACCTGTGAAACGTATATATTTATGGCAAAGTTCAGAGAGAAATTATATTAACTTTTACTGTGAGATTTCAGGTAAATGTTGATTTAACTCTACTTTTTAACTTTTGAAAAATAAATTCTGTTGTGAAAATCTGCTATATAAACAGTTATTTTCATTTCTACAATAAAAAGCACAACAGAGCTGCAAGGACAGCTCTGTAAAAAAGAAGATGTAAAAATGAAAATACTGCAACTCTAACCCCATGTTGACAAGAATCTGTTTGATAGAAAAAACTTAAAAAACAGTAGGGCTACAAAAAGCAACAATACAAGTTATTGGAACCCATTGCTATTTAAACAGTTACACCAGCAGAAAATAGACCATGTGGCCTCCTCTTTAGAAAGCTTTGATGACCACGCTAGAGCAACAGATCCTCTGTAAAACTACACTTTTCCACATTACTGCCAAGCAGTTTGTTTTTATTTTACACCAGTTTACCTTTACAAAGCAGAAGAAATAATAATGAATTAATTCCTCTGAAAAACCTTAAGCCTTTTTTGTCAGTATGCAATTTATACACTATGAAAATGTGATAAAATTATTGCAGTAGTACTTTTTATACTTTCATGGATGTTTCATATTACCAGTATGCATCACAACAGAGCAGCACCACATTTACAGCAAAATTATTTCAAAAAGAAATGCTGTATGATGTATATTATATGGAATTCAGATATGGGCTTCTCAAAATTTTCTACTTAAGACAGAATGCACAAGCCAGTCTTAATTATAGATGGATTACCATTAACCATAATTTGGTAATATTTGCTAACTCATTTTACTATAATTGGAAAAAAATATCATAATCATGAAGTTAAAGATCTGCACTATACAACACTTAGGCACATGGAAAGATTAAATCCTTATTAAGGTAGTTTTTGCCCATTTAAAAATACACCATTTGTATTCTACCAACTTGCTGCTACCATGTGCAACAGTAGTAAGCATACTGCACTAAGGGTACTTCTAATTACACCTTAAGGGGGTTGTTGCCAAGTAGGCATTTATCATGGAAATCAATCATACTGAACACTACTAAAATTAAATCTCTCCCTTACCTCTGATCTCTTGACTGTGCGGCCTCTTCTCCAATTAGTTTTGGTCGTTGCATCTGCTGTACCCGAATCATCTGCAATAGCTGATCAGCCTCACAGTCTGGCAAGTCACCTTTTACTACAAATATGGAATAACCTAAGAAAAATAAATCATGAGTCTACAGCATTAAGGTGCATGCATAAGCACTCTAAAATGCACACTATATGAAACACAATGATGTGCAATTTATTACAACGTAAGGCTCTACCTTTCATTATATGGACTTGGGTTATTTCACTATTTAAATCATAAAACTAAGGGTAATTAACTGAATACATGAGTTCTAATAAATAATGATTATTACCTACTTTTAATTAATGAGATTTAACATCTGCAAGTTACTATTACCTTCCTGTTGTAATTGAGCCAAGAAAAGTGCAAGATATGTATCTGATATTAGTTCTGGACCCATCAAGAGAGAGTTCAAGTTAAACCACTGTAATTAAGAAAAAAAAGGTTTGAGAGAACAAATTAGCATAAAGATTACTCGGTAATCTGTTTCTGTACATTGTGGTCATTTTCTATGACGGAACATCCAAATAAATCTAGAAAAATAAATTATCAGAAAGTCCTTTGAAGCACTGTATTATACTGCTAAAGGTTACTCTTCAAATACTCTTCAGCTAACAGGAGATCTGAAGTGTGGACGTTACTGCATGCTCTTTCCCATCACTGAACACTGGTATCAAGCAAATGGATTAAACCAGATCAATCAAAATATAATGGTAGAAGAATTATTTCAGACATCATTCTAAAATCTTCCTTAATCCTAGTTTTAAATCTGTTCACAGACTAATGAAGGAAGAAACCCTTCATAAGTTAATGCTGTATCTTAAGAAATTAATAGATACAGGAAACAGAATTGAATTCTTTCCATGAAATAGTCCCATTAAACATGCTGTCTTTGATAGTTGTTGACGCTGAAAACTATTGTTTAGTTCTCTCTGAGATAATTTTGAAATTTAAAAATTAAGGAAAACAAACTCAAATTTAATACACTGATAGTACAGTATAATATTACAATAAGGGACACTTGAGAAATATTCACAGATAATTTCTAGTTCCCTGAAGACAGCTAGTCATTTATACTGCCTACTAGAGAGAAAATATATTCAACACGTACAACAAAACAGTCTATCTTTAAAACCCCATATCTATTGTAATCAATCTGAAAAGCCTTTTGTATACCATACTTTCAATATTATCCAATTTTAACAAGGAAGCATCACTTCAAGTAGTAGGAGAATTCTATCTCCATTCTCACAAAAATACATTTATCTGCCCAAACTTCCATATATGCAGTCAGGTCCACACTAGAATTCACCTGGAATACAGGTGACTATCTACCATTCTGTCATTCAGTCACTTAATTCGTCAAAAACACCCTTTGCCAGTAGGAAAGGGTAAGAAGACCAACAGCATAGGAGTGGGGAATACAAACTTACGTAAACAAATACAATGCATAGATTATCGACAAGCTTTTAACAGAGAATATGGAGGAGGAAGGTTTGGTAAGCTAACTTGGCTTTAACTGTAACAGAAGAGAAGCAGGCCAAACCTAAGTCAACCTACTTTATCTTTTCTTATTACCCTCTAGACAACGGGCACCTAGTATCTTCTTCATATGGCTACAAGCCACATATACAAGGAAAAGACATTCCCTCCTCCAACTTTTTGAAGGTAGAATGCTATCTCGCAAAATTCCACCCAGCATGCCTGCATATATAATAAGGAACATTCCTGTACTTTTAAGAGACCATTCAGCCTTTTTGATATCAAATATACAAAAATTGCCTGTAAACATTAGCCATACATTTATACTGACACAGAAGAGCAGAGATAGTTTCTTTACTCACAGGTGATTTTTTTTTTTAATCTGGATGACAACATCGGTAGCCATCACTTGCAAAATGAACCAAATGTGTAAAGAGACTCTTGTTCACTACAGCAGAATCTAAACATTTATTTCCTGAACATTTTCTATGACAAAAATTGAAAAAAAAAAAACAAACACCAAACCAGCTTTTGCTGTATAAAAACATATGCAGTATGATCTAGAAGAGTGACTGGCTACTGAAGTAAAACACTACATTGGTGTTACAAGGGACATGGATGTGACTTGAGTTATTGTATATGTACCATGTACTTGTATGGCCATCCCCTGCCTTTAATAACTGTTTCCTGCTTACAATACAACTGTTTTAGAAGTGTTCTAGAATAGCGCAAAGTTGTGATTTTACTTTCCCCAACTTTATCCTGATGGATACTTTTAAACACTAGCAATCATAAATACATTTGAAATTTGAACTTACTTATACCTACTATCCATTTCTACAAGCAAAATTGTTTCCACAATGTCAATAATTTAGTGCATTGAGTTTGCATTCCATGGGGATCCTAATCCTTGTCTAGAACTACCCCTTCCCTCCTCATACAATTTTTCTGTTATTTTTCCATGCAGAAAAGAAAGAAAAGAGCTTAAGGCGTCTTGCAGACTACCAGAGCTGCAGCTCCCTAGACCACAGGTTTACTGAGGAATCCCAGAGTCTTTCCCCAGGCTAACATTCACAAAAAGCTGCATTTTGTGATATCACTTTTTCTTTTTTTTTTTTTAATATAGGATACTGTTAAAGTAAATTGCAGCAAAAGCTTGCAAAAGGCCAACACATGGTCTACTTGCAACCTCTTTTCCACCCCCATTCTGAAGTCAAATTTTAAATAAAAAAAAGACAATGTCACCTGTTTTCCTAACTTTCGAACTGTAAACCAGTGTTCCTTATAATTACAAATAAATGATTTTTCATTTCTGTAAAAAGAAAAACAAAAGGTATAGGTAAAATTAAATACTAAAATACTGGAGTGCATGTTAACGTTTAAGTTATTTGCTACCACTAATTTAAACTTTTATAATAAAATTTCAGTAGTACAACTGCTGATGTTAGAGTACTCATACTGCTCTTATATAATAACACATAGAAAGTTGTCAGCATTACTGAAATCTCCATATACCTGTGATGCCACAGATACTGAGATATCATGAGGGCACAGAGGACAGATGTTCATATACACCCCAAACAGGAAAATATGAAAGACAGAAGGGATAATTAAAACATCAGAATGCAACAGAGCTTGAAACAGCAATTCAAAGATAGATTTAAATCACTGATTAAGAGTATTATTTTTTTGTAAAATGAAAGCAGGGTGCTAAGAAAAAAACATCTTACATTGGGTCGATCCCAAGCCTCTGATACTCTGGGCTGTTGAAGAGGATTAGTTCTAAACCCCAAACTTTCAAGGCATTGCTTATAACCTGTCAAAAAATAGCACTTTTCATGAGTCAAACAAGTCATATCTAAATTTAAGCAAGCAAGCTTAGCTGCTATAAACAATTGTACCCTTTTCATAAAACTTAGATTTCAAAACATTGCTAGGAAACCTGGGAGTCACATTATTCAAATCACAACTGTCATAAATCCACACGCAAACACAGCACACATACTATATCTAAAGGGAAGCAACAAAATTAGGATTTAACTGAGACATGTTAATAAACCTACTCCCCCAGATAAAGCTGTAACTTCATCTGCCACAGATACTTCATAAGTTGCATCTCTCTGCTTTCAATATTCTGCTCTGCCCTCCCTCCCCCGCAGTACAATGTCATCCTTCCCCACAGTAACTATTGAAAATTTTGCACTGCTGGCTTGTCATGGGATCACTCAGGTACGTTAGTACAACCTCTTCTACAACATCTCTTTAAAACTATCTGAAATAATGCTGTGAGAAAATTTAAATTAACAATTCATCTTCCTTTCAGCAAGCCAACTACACAGCAAGTGAGCAAAGCAATGACAGGAAAAAGTGTAATTATGAGGAAGCATTCTTTTTTCAGCTTCAGTATTGAAGCAGCACAATCAAGAATATAAGAAATGCCAAACTGTTAATGGTTTTTCACTAAACAGAAAACCAGCCCTGCCCTGCCATAAGGAAAAGAGGCTCTTGAGGGATTCTGGAACATTGACAAGCACCTTCGAAAGCTCAGGAGACAGCCAAAGGTGCAAAGCATTGCCTACAGCTCTAGTCTACATACAAGGCCCAGTTCAGTGTTCAATACCTTTTCTTGTTGTTGTTCTGGTTTAAGTATTTCTTATTAATTACTTTTCCATTATGGTCCTTAAAAAAAAAAAAAAAAAAAAAAGAAAAAAGAAAACGAAAAAACCCAGCTCTAAAGTGTCTGGAGTTTGTTATAAAAATTGGAATGCAAATATTGCAGCTTTTTCAATTCTGCAGATCACTGTAATATAACACTGTAATCACTGCCCAGGGCTCTAAAGTCTAGAATTTGAGAAAACATCAAGTCTGCTTTTTTACCTGTAGCATATGGGACTACATGTACTAATGTTTACACATACTAAGGTCTACACCTGAAGTTCCCATAAGAAGCAACTTCGAAATCAAGCTTATTGCCAGCAAGTGTCATTTCACAGCTCAGGAGTCCACACTTCTACTATGTAAGGGCCCATGAACTGAAGAACTGCAAATCACTGCTGTTAGTTGAATGATCTCCAATGATCTAGAAGTCCAACACTTAGTCCCATTAAGCCTGTAAACTGGAAACTAGATGAAAAAGCTTGATGCCATTTAAAAAGTATGAGAGAACATATATTGCATAAATAAATTCTGTCAGTATAGAGCTGTGCTTACTTGAATCGAGAAGAATCCACTGTCATCCATATTTACAGATGGCTGCTGCTCAGTGTGAGGTTGGGAGGGAAAAAAGGGAAAAAACAGTGTAACCATAAAAGGTCAGAAATAATTCAATTTTGAAAATAAATATAACTGCACACACTTGAAGCAACAGCCTAGTATGTCCTAGTCTGTAAGGCTGATACAATGCCCAAATAAACTTTTTAATTAAAAACTCAAACCCTTAAATTAGATATGCTCAGTGCTTAAAGGATAGCCAGGCATAAGAACTTCTGTTCCTACCTCAGCCACTGGCTTACAAAAACAAAAGGCAAATCACTGGTCCTCCTCATCATGCCTGACTTTCCTACCTGTAAGATGAAGATAATGTTGCTTTTTGTAGGATTACTGTGAAGCTGTACTAGTAATATTTGAAAACACCAAATTTAAGACACATAAGTGAAAAGGCCTATACATTTAAGAAGTTTTAGCACTAGGAAATTAAACTTCTCTATCTATGCAAGGATAGCTGGTCTGTACTACACAATATTAGATTTCAGGCAAATATCAAGCATCCTCAAATTAAGAAGACTTTACCTGTAAAAATGTTCTATATTCTTCACTAGACACTCCTCCCTCTGCCATTCTCATTCTTTCTTCTTCATCCAGCTGCTGTGCAATGGAGGATAACTCAACAGGACTGAAATATTCCCCTTGTAGCAAATTATTCAGACAGTGCTGAGCACACAACGAACCTTCTTGCTAACACAGGAATAAAATAAAAAAAAAAAAAAAAAAAGAGAGAACAACAAAATGATGTTATTGTTCTGATTTGTAAAATGGCTCAACCATTTCATTCTGGCAAACTTCCTGCCCTCCCCACTCGCCCAGGATGCCATATATTCTTTGGATGTATTACACTATAAGCTATAGAATACAATCCTCTCATCAGCTTGATGGGAAAAGAAAACAACATGCATACATACTATATTTCCTCAAAGGAAATAAATTTCATGTTAAAATGTTACTTTAGAAAACACTGTAAAAATTGCGGGTGGCCTGACCAAATCACACAAGGACTCTACAACCACCAAGACAGTGGATTCTGTCCTCTGCCAAATCACCATCACACTACAATTGAATGTTTTGTGCAACAGATGCTCTTGTTGTTTTTCAACTCTTCTTCCCTGCCAGGTGTGGCTGTTGGCAACCTGCTCTCCACATGTGGTTAAAGAAAGCAGAGCACTATGACTTCAGAGAGATTTCAAAGTATACTTCATGTATATACTTCAAAGTATTCCTTCATGTCAGGTTACTCACCCAGTTCAGGTTACAACCATTTTTTTTTATCACCAAGGAAATTATTAGGAGCTGGATGAGCAGTAAAGCTAATTTTCCACATGAAATGTCGATATAGTAAGTAGATAAAAGAAGATAATACTACTGGTTCTAAAATCTTGACTATGAGATTACAAGAAAAAAAAAAAAATCAGCATATTAAACAATGAAAATATTTTTGTTGATAAACCATTTAAATGGGAAAATACTTCAGATACTTTGTTACACACCCAGCACATGGGAGATAACAGATATGTAATGTAATATTTTTAGACTGTCAACCCAAATTAAAAATCAGTAAATTAGAAATGTCAGTTATTATTTTGTAGAACAAATTTTAAAATATGTAATCTGAATGAGTGCATGTTAGGCTCCGTCATCGTCATAAGTGTAGATAAAATACTGCCTTGTTAAATAAAAACCAAAAACAAATAAAACAAACAAAAAACCACACCAAACCAAAACACATTACAGTTCCCCATGAAAAGCACAACTAAACCACAAGTGCAAGACAATATTAACATCACTTTTACAATCCTGCTTTTCTATTTTAACCTCGTTTTTATTTTCATTAAGAACTCTAATGTACATGCACTATATTAAAGACAAAACTAAATCCCCTTAACAAAAATCAAGAATGCTGTTCCCTCTCACCAAATCCACAGAAACTAAGAATAGGAGAGCACGCCTTGGAGGAACATTCTTCAGACTTCCATGAAAGCCTCATACAAATCACATGCACAAATCTCCCACGATCCCCCTTACAGCAGGAACCTCAAAAGTTCCCAAGATTACAGAATCTTCCTAGGGCTTCATCACTCAATTGAGCAATGAGTTATTAAAGCCAGACTGGCTGTATGACCAGGGTCCAAGGGATCCCAGACACCTCCTCCAGCTCACGTCCTTCCCACAACAAGAAGCTCAAGACTAAAGATCCCTTCCAACCTTTCAGTGCCACATCCCTGCTGCTGGTCATATGCTAAAACTATAACAGAACTTGCTCAAGAATCAAGTTTCTCCTCCAAAATTGCATGAAATTGAGATACTAAAATATCTTTGAAAAAGAGTTGTATTACAGGCTTAAATCTTAATTTCACTGAAAGAACCTTTCTGTACTTGTATAGCTTCAACTTAAAGGAATAAACATTAATTTTCATATACAAATTTTGTATATATATTAAGTGCAAAATGCAGAAAACTGATCTTACAGCTTTTAACAGAAATGAACTTCTTTTTTTTGTGTGCAGAAAATACTGTACTTTCCATGATCTGAAATCCCCTCATTGAAACCTATCCTGATACAAACTGCTGCCCTGCTTTCCGTGTTTTCAAACACCTGTATCTTATAAAAAAAGAGCCAACTTCTAAGAGAAGGGCTTAAGTCCTGCTTTCTGCAATCACTCTATCCTTGTTAAAAATGCCACATGGCTTACATCTTTGTTTTGTTAATCTTTATAAAAACCATCATTTTTTCATGCCTATTTACTGGAACATCTGAAGTGTGCCGATTCAGGTGGGGCATGCAGCACTTTAGATATTTTGACAGGAACTGAGATAGTGCACTTGATGGGGAAAAATACCCCTTAAGAAGAAAGACAGAGGTTCAGTTAAGTTTCCCCTAGAATAATAATGGTAACATCATAGAAATACTTGGTACTCCAAAAACAGCCATTCAGGTCTAACTTCTTAACTGTGTAACTAACTTAACCAGGGAGCAGTTATGTTTCATGTGGGAGACACTCAAGGCTGCACCAAACCCCCCAAACCTGTAGTAATCACAAATCACCATCAGCTTATAACTTGGAATGTGCTATGCTCTGTTACTTCAATTTCAGCAGAGTTTTGTTACTAAACTACAAAGCAACTTTGTTGTAAAAAAATTATTATTTCATTATGTAAGAAAGGTATACTTATTTGGAACTCATTTTGAAATATAGACTGGAACTCAAGGCCACTGTAGCAGAGGCCTTAGTGGCTGAAATCCAACACTCATCCTCTCAAGAGCAGCTGTTAAACACCACAATTCTTCCCCAGTTTTTCTACCCACACTTAGCTTGAAAGAACATACCTCAGCTTCTATAGACTTCAAAACAGTATTTTTTTAAATAAAGTTATTCAATTATCTTGCTTTATTTACTAAATGAGCCAACCATTATGCACGAGAACAACGTATAAGAACTAGTGTTAACATACCAAAGGTACACACATATTGGCACAGCACATGAAAAAGGGTAGTTACATTTGAATAGCGTTAAAAAGCTCATATTTGGAAACCTGGATAAATCACAGTGGTTCACAGAAGCGTTTGTCCTCCAGAACAGGAAACACTGGTCAGCACACAGAAGCACAGAACATGAATCAGGACTTCCCTAACAGCTCTCCCTTCCCCTGCTCGTTACACAACCCAGCCAAGGCAGGCTAGGAGGAGAGATGTGTCTGAGAGCACACAAACAGCCCTGCCTGCCACTGCCCAATTTCATGCCCATTGCTCAGCCACGGGAGGTCCCCCCAGAAGCAGAAGTTCCCTCCGCCTGCCCACAGCTGCGGCCCGCTGCTAAAGGCCCAGCGGAGCAGCCAACGCACGACAGGAAGCGCTGAGGCTCAGCCCTGACCCCCGTCCACCTCCAGTCACAACGTTTCCTCTCCCCGCAGAGCCGCCATGCCTCAGGCACTTGCATCGCCGCGCCAGAGGGCCCCGGCTCTCCCGAGAGAGACCGAACCGGGCCGCTGCCTCATCCGGCCACCGGCAGGACACCGGGGAGCGGCCCTGCCGGGCAGGGCACAGGCCAAGCCTACCCCGCGGGGACCGGGGGCTGCCCCAGGGCCAGGGCAGGGACGGCAGACCCAACCGCCGCCCCGAGCAGCTCCTCAGAGAAGGCGCTCCCGGCCCGAGCCGCGCACTCCGTTACACGCCGGCCGGCCCCACCGGAACCAAACCCGCCCCACTCACCCGCTCGTGGAAGATCGACTCCATGTTTATTGTCAACCACCAGCAGCCTCCGCCCCACGTGACCTCCCCAGCCAATCAACCTTTCCATTGCTCGACGACCCACTGCGGCCAATCCCTACAGACCCCCAGCTGGGCTGGGCCTGGCGGCCATGGCAACGCCCCCTGTCGGTCGGGAGGCCGGGAGCGGCCCCGCCGGCGGCCCAGCTCGTCAAACAAGCACGTACCGCCCCTTCGTCTCGTATTATTGGCGTGAATTCGAGAACAACCTGAAAGTTCAGCACCCGCCCAGCAGCGCCACTTCCCTCCGTGTTCTCAGCCCTGCCCGTCCCGTCAGTCTCCCCCTTCTCCCGCCGCCTCTCCGGACCTCTCTCCACAGGAAACCTGGAAGGAAACTTATTCAGGTTCAATTACAAACCCAAGCAACCGTCGACCACATTCTGTGACTACATGAAGCGTTCTTTTGAAGGTTTGTTCATACATGGGTTATGCAGACATGAATTTCACACCATACAGATCATTAACAACATAAATGATTTTTGCATAGATTTTTCTTTATTATGTAATTCTTTCTCCTGCTACTCCAGAGTGCGACTTCTGAGGACAAAAGTTTCTCAATACTTATGGACTAATGGAATTCCTGGACACCTATTAGCCATGTAATTAAAGCATCTTTCTAAAAGTAAGACTGGAAGTTAAACTAGCACTGATAAATTGCAGGTGTCCTTTTCTGTAGCTTTAAGTATTCCATCAAGATAAAAACCATAACCCTATTCTATCAATGAGTGAGATAAGATGATGAATCAAGTGAAAATATCTTCCATTTCATCCTCTGCTTTTATCTCCATGTTACTTCTTCACCAGGCTTCAACTCTCTATGGGGAAAGAAAAAGAGAGGAAAGAGACTAAAATTAAAATAATTTTTACAGAATAATTACTAATAAATGTGATTAATTATTCTAGAATAGCTTCTTTTGAGAGTTAAGTATAAATTTAACTTTCTTTGCAATCATCATCAGTTAAAAATCCTTCAATACTGATAAGCTTCCTCTACTTTCCAACTCTTCAATGGATTGAGTCCTCTTAACTACCATTAAGTTAAATGGAAGCACAAAACAGGTGACCTCTAAGGAGCTAAGAGATTTTTTACACAATGGGATCCAAAAGGAAAAAATGTCCCTCTTCTAAATATAAAAATTCATTACTTTACTGGGATGTGAAGTGGGTCTGAAAGCAGAGGAGATCGTTGCAATAAGCTGAAATACCAGCCAAACTTCAACAGCAACTGCAGGAAGAAAAGTCCCAATGTAACAGTGGGGGGATTTGTCATAAAATTACTATCTTACTCGGAACTAACTTAGGTGAGACCAGATTAAAAAATAAATTCACCGTCAAACTGATCATAACACTGCTACTGTTAGTCCATGCTTTGCAGCATGATTTTTTCTCCCGTTGTTCCACTGACCTTATAGCCTAATACAGAATTAGGAGAGACAGATGAGGCAATGCATTAAGTTACCTAAATTCTCCCTGAGAAGTCAGTCACTAAGTCCAGGCTAATTAGTATATATAATAATATATTTCAGTGAAGACACAGACAGTTGCCAACACACACATTTAAAGATGTTGTCTTAGATTTTCAAAACTTGGTTATTATTTTAACACAAATTAGGAAAGTAGTTAGTTTAAATTTAAAATTATCACAGCACTTTTAAGACAAAAGTTTGCTATAACCACTAAAGAGTTGAAAATTAAAATTCAAGTAATGTGTTTCCTGCTGAAGTTTTATAGAGACAAAATAATGGTTCTACATTTCATAACCCAGAACTTCACAGAAGTTAATGATTAATAAGCTTTGGAGAGCAAAAGCCCTTTCTACTAATGTGAAAATACCTTCTTTTTGCAAATTATTTGATTTCAAATCAATAATTAGTGAATTAAAAACTAATTAGGGGTCCAAAAAGATAATTTTCCATTTTCAATTCACAAACAATAAGATGCAAGAGACTGCATTTTCTACCTGCACAATCTTCAAGGACACAGAGAATAAGAAGGAAAATTTACATCTACAGAAAACACTTCCCTAACTTGGTATTTATTTTATGTTAAAATACATTTTCTAGCTCTGCTCCCCCAGTTAACATACAGGTACACACTTTCACACATTTTCCACTGGCTTAACTTATAATGACCCCATACCACATTAGAGGTTTTCCTTGAATGTACATGTTGTAGTAAAGGTTGAAGTCATGTTCTTTACTTCAGTCCTTCAAGATTCCATTTTATAGGTAGCATTGCAAATTTACTTTTGTTATAAAAACAGTGCTAAGCACTAACAATTCCTATATAGTGAAATATTAATGTAACAGTTTTGTGAATTATGTCATAAGCTTACTTTCTTACTCCATTAACTACTCTGTAAAGGGCAAAGTATAATGAAAGCAAATGGTTAAGTTTTATTTAAGAGGACTTTTTCCTAGCAACAGGAGTTTCTTATTCATCTGCATATTAAATGTTTACTTTATATTTTTGTACTCATGTAGCGCACCCTTCCAGTAAGTTTGTTTAGATACAAATCAGTCTTAATGTTCACTAATGTCTGCATTTGTTTACCTTGCTTCCACCAATAGAATTTATTAACATCAACACTTCTGGTTCATTGGTGCAGTCAAATATTTTGACTGAAATGTCACATTGATAGAATTACACATCCTTTTATTCATGAGTAAGATGGCTCCTAAAGCCCAAATTTTCAGAGGGCATTAGTGACTGAAAACCATGAATGCTTGATTAAGTGTTTAGGGCTTACTTCCCTTTAATATTTTGACTGCATCACTGTTGGGTTTTTTTTATGTTTAAGATTCAAACAGAATAGAGAAGTGCTTTGCAAAATAACTGAACATAAATATATATTTAACAGGTATCATAAAACAGACCTTCTATATAATAAGCTCTTGTTTCGGAAGGCTGACAGTTTTTCATCATTCATTCTGTCTAAATAACATCCAATCACAAATCCTAAGGGAACAAAGATGTGAACCCAGTGATCACGCACAACTTGGGCGAAATTCACCATGACTGCTAGAAAGAAAAGCAGAACAGATAACAGTTACTGAAAAGCCTGTACATGGAAAATGTTGCATACCTGGCACGTTTAATCTCACAAGGATCCTACTACAGCATAATAAACATGAAGGCCATCAAACACTCCCTACAAGACACATTCTGTTCTCCAATCCATACACAGGTTTCTTAGAAATAATCCTAACTCTTGGCCCTGGGAGATTTTATCCCAAAATCGGTGAGAAATAGAAACACCCCTGGTGAAATAGTAGCAGGAAAATGTTCTAGAATAACGTACCCATTAAAGTAACTCTAATCATACAGAAGTTTGCTGTTTCACAAGACATTACAAATGCATTTATAACATAAACTCCCGTAGATGGACGCTTTGCTATCTGTAACAAGACTGAAAGCTGGACATTGAGTGGGGAACGGACAAATAAAAAAAGGACATTTCTAAAAATCCAGCGAGCCTTCCTCAGCCCAACCACAGCCTTCCAGGTTAGCACCTTGCTGGAAGTTTTAAGAGTCACCGAGCAAGTCATACAGCTGCGACCTCAAAACCACCCAGGAATACAGACACGAACGGCGCAGTTCCTCGGGCAGCGGCCGCGGGGCAGGACACCCCTGGCACCCGAGGCGGGTCGGGGGCACAGCGGGCAGCGCTGCCCCCTTGAGGCCGCTCCCTCAGCCGGCCGCGATGGCGGCTCCGCCCGGTGCGCACGGTACCGACCTACGAGAGGGCCCTGCCAGCCCTCTCGGCCCCGGCGACACGTACCCCGAACCTGCCCGGGAAACCCACCGCCCCCCACACGCCTGTGCCCACAGTGCCAGGAGCGCCGTAGAGCCCCGGGGCTGAGGGGCGCTCCCGCCCGGCCCCGGCGAAGAGGACAGAGAACATGGCGAGGCACTCCCGGGGGAGGCTGACGCCGGTACCACGGAAACGCCCTCCCGCGACGGGCCCCACCGGCACCGCTGCTCACCGCTGCTGACCGCCACCAGGCCCCGCGCAGCGGCCACACCAAGGGCAATTAACGGCGCGAGCAGGCCGGGAGAACCCACCGGCTGCGCAGGGAGCGGGGGGGAACGGCCCTCACCCCCGGCGGCCTCGCGGTGGTGCTGTCCGTTACCCTCCCACCTTCCCTCCTCCTTCTCCCCGCCCCCCGCAAGATGGCGGGTGCTGCCGCGCGGGGCGGAGGCGGTGGGCGCGCGCCTCGGTGGGCCTGAGGGAGGCCGGCGCGCGGCGGCCCGTTCGGCAGGTACCGGCGCTGAGGGGCGGCGGCAGCGCTGCGGGCCCCGGCACTCGCTGCTGAGTGCCCGCTCCGCTCCTCCCGCGGGAGCCGCGCTTGGCCCGGTGCTGAGGCGTGAAGCGCTTAGCTTGTCCGAGCCGAACTCGCCCATCTCTTCCTCCTTCTCCTCTTCCTCTCGGGACTGGAGCGGGCGCAGGACTCGCTCCTTTAGTGCCGGGCCCGGCCGGTGAGGCCCCCCATGGGAGACAGCTGGGCCGCTGTCTCGGCGGGGGGGCCCAGCGGGGCCCTGGAGCCGCCCTGCGGAGTCCCTGGCCCGGCCCGTGATGGGGCCCCGCGTGCAGGCGGTGGCGTGAGGGGCCGCAGCCCTGGGACCGCCATGGCCGGTGTGCCCAACCCACCCTGCGCTGGGAGCTGCTGGAGCTGCGCTGCTCCTTGCGATTCCTTTTTTCTGTTGTAAAAACACCTCTTCCTGATAACAAAAGACCTACAACTTAATAATTGATTACTAGTAGTCGTGTTGATCGTTTTTCACAACCTGCTATCCAGTGTAGTCTCAAAAATGTATGAATTTAGATGTAAATAACTAGACTTTTTGTTTGGGTTAGTCATTCAAACATTTTCTTCCCCCATTCAGGTTAGTTCTTTTTCGAGCTTAAACACTTGGAGAGGAAAATGACATCGATTATCAAGTTGACTACGCTTTCAGGTGTGCAGGAGGAGTCTGCCCTCTGCTACCTCTTGCAAGTAGATGAATTTCGTTTTCTTTTGGACTGTGGCTGGGATGAGAACTTTTCTATGGATATTATTGATTCTCTGAGGAAGTAAGTAGTTCAGTTCATACGCTTTTTTTTTTTTTTAATAGGTCTTGTCCTTTTCAAAAAAATTTTCAAAATATCATGTGCTGTTATGCATATGGTGATGTTAAATCCAAAATTGTTCTTTTTTGGTTTGCTTGAAATGTGTTTAATATGAAGGGAATTATACTGTTGAAACATTTCTGATAAAAACTTCTTTATTTCTTGTGCATTTAATGAGTTACACCTCTTAACTGTAATTCACAGACTCTTCTGTGTTTTTGTTGGCTTGGATGTTTTGATTTTTTTCATAAACATGATAGAGCAGAGTTTATGGGAGGCTGACCTTGGCTCTAAACTAGTTTAGAATGGTTAAATAAGTTTTAAATGATAAAATCATTAGTGTATGTAGGCTGAATACAAAGTGGTTCAACTTTCGCCTCTTGTTTCAGGTGGAATAGACTGTCAGTCAGGAAAACAGCTTCTGTTAGTTATCCCAGCCCTGCAAAGAAATAAACCTGTATAGCCTTTAATACCGAATTTCTGCAGGTTTACAGCAAGGAGCTTTGCTGATGCAAACACTGGTTACAAGGTTAGGACTGTAACATGGAAATTCCTGAAACAAATTTGTGATACTTTGTGAGCTTTGTGATACTATTTTTATAGATTCCCTTTTCTAGCATTGACACACAGTGTTTGAAGTATTTTAAGTGGGGTTTATTATTTAGCAAGGCTAGCTTACAGAATTTTTCAAGTGTCTTCTCTGAGAAGCAATTAGATAAAAACACCTTTTTAATGATAGCCATCAAGAAGAATGCGTGTGCCTCAGTTACTGTGTGATGGAACAAAAAGCTTTCAGCCCAACATGTATTTTCACTTGTTGCATATGTTTTATGCCCTCAAGTTTTTCAGTCATGATAGGTAGTAAGTTTTAGTCTCAGTTCTTACTTTATGCAACACTTTACAAGAAAAAAAAAATCTTTTTAAGATGAATAAAACCCCAAAATTATATGTGCCACTTCTCTTAAATGATAATTTTGACCGTTTTTGCTTTTTAAAAAAGATATTTTGGTTTGATCCTTATCAGTTTAGGAGTTGTTGTGTCTTTGATCCTCTTGGTCTTTCTCATGAGAAGGAAAGTTGTAGCCTGTTCTAGGTTTTTACATGAATGAACAATTTGTGACATGTCTACATTGATAATATTTTTTGTCCCCTCAGTTAATCTACTTTCTGGTGTCCAAATAAAGTCTTTCTAATCAAGAATTTAAAGTGAAGCTTATGTGTTCCTGACCTTGAAATTATGTTTTCAGAAGTCACTTGCATTTTTAAGTACTTGAACATTTGGAAATATCTGTAACTTTTAATTATACTTTTAAAAGCTTTGCTACAGAACTCTTCTCACTAGCTTTTTTGTCCCTCTTTTTGTAGACATGTACACCAGGTTGATGCTGTTCTTCTTTCTCATCCTGACCCTCTACACCTTGGAGCTCTTCCATATGCGGTGGGAAAAATGGGCTTGAATTGTGCCATTTATGCAACTATTCCTGTATATAAAATGGGACAGATGTTTATGTATGATCTCTACCAGGTATATTCAAGTTGATACTTTCATGCACGACATCTTTGATACGGTAGAGTGCTCAGGTTCTTGAATGCTCTATATTTCTTATTTGTTTGTAGTCCCGCCATAATACTGAAGATTTCACACTCTTTACATTGGATGATGTAGATGCAGCATTTGATAAGATACAACAGCTGAAGTTTTCTCAGATTGTGAACTTGAAAGGTAAAAGTCGTGGCCAAATTTTCAATTAATGACTTTCGGTGAAAGGCAGAGTCATTAAGATTTAAAGTAACCTGATTTTTTTAAAGCAAGTAAATTTTTGAGTGTTGTGCATTTTGCAGGGCTGAATTCAGTAGCCCTGTATCAGTCTATATCAGCTGCATATTTGCCTCGTAATTGTATGTGGAAATGGGTAGAACTTACACGAGGAGAAGGTCATGCCAAAGCATGTTTAGAGATTTGTTTCTCTTTTGTGTTTTTGTAACTTCTTGGAATTTATTTATGTCTCTCAAAAGTTTTTACTCATGCCAAGTGGTAGATACCTCAGAATTCTTCAGTAACTAGTAACACAGAGGAAAGCTCTTTAGAGAATGGATAGGTTGCAGAGATTAAGTTACAGTTTTTGGAGGATGTAGCCAGGCTCTTCTCAGTGACAGCCAACTGTAGGACAAGGGGTAATGGGTTCAAACTGGAACACAAGAGGTTCCACTTAAATTTGAGAAGAAACTTCTTCACAGTGAGGGTATCAGAACGCTGGAACAGGCTGCCTAGGGGAGTTGTGGAGTCTCCTACTCTGGAGACATTCAAAACCCGCCTGGACACATTCCTGTGTAACCTCATCTAAGTGTTCCTGCTTGGGCAGGGGGATTGGACTGGATGATCTTTTGAGGTCCCTTCCAATCCCAAACATTCTGTGATTCTGTGTAATGAGAGGCTTCACTGACTCTGCATGATAGATTCTCAGTATAGCTTATTGCTAGGAGCTGTGGCATCCAGGGAGTCAGCAGGTTTTTACTCTTGTTGAATTTAAAGATCCGAATGAAATGGGAATGCAGTTCTTGAACAAAGACACCCAGTCACCAGCAACTTGTCTCTAAGATGCAGTATCTCCCAGTTCCTGAATGCTGCATGCTTGTAATTTGGAAAATAGAAATGGGATACCATCCTTGAAAGGCTACTGAACCTTTTTCGAGGTATTTATAGCAAGGCTATATCTGTTCTGCCAACTTTTACATCTTACAAGTAACTTTAGTGAAAAACTTTTTCAAAATATCTTTTTCATATTTAATTGATGTGACTCAAGAAGACTCGATGGATGCATCTAAGAAGATAATGTACTTTTTAGTTATTATTAAAGCTGTGCACTTCAGGTCTAATTGGTGGGATGCAGCAAAGTCAGTGGGAGTGGTCATGGGTGGTCTAGTTTTTCTCTGACAAAGATCTAGGCCAGCACCAATGGTAAGGAGCAACAGTGCATAAAAAAAGTCATCAGGTGCTGAAAAGGTCCTTCAGTCTTGACTGCAACACACAGGCACATTTCCTGGCATTGATTGATTTGCATGTTTGTCATTCTGGAAAACTGCCAGTTTGTGTGATTTATATGTGCTTTTCTACGTACCTAGGCAGTGAATGATAGAGTAAACATTTTGTGTTGCCACAAAGAACGGTCTGCCTTTCACCCATGTATTTGCTTTCATATCATATGTTATATAATTTATTATTGTTTAGGCCTGTAGTTACAGCAGCTCTGCAGTGCCTCTAGTACCAGTGGGAGATAGAGGGAAGAAGTGATCTTCAGTTTTTTTTTCTGGAGGCAAAATAGATGTGAATTGCAAAAAATTCTGAAGGTACTGATCAGATGAGAAGGACAGATACGTTAGCAATTTTTCATACTTCATTTGACTTTTTTTCCCCAGTAATAAATTTGGTGTTCAGTTATTTAAAATTAGTCTCTTATTCAGAGTAATGGACTTTAATACATGTAACGTACCTAAAATATCGAAAACTTTTGTAGGCAAAGGACATGGTTTGTCAATCACACCATTACCAGCTGGCCACATGATAGGAGGCACAATCTGGAAGATTGTCAAAGATGGAGAGGAAGAAATTGTTTATGCAGTTGATTTCAACCACAAGAGGGAGATGTAAGTTCAACATAGCAATATATATTTCTTAGACATTGTGTTAGGTGTGCACCATTTAGTGTGTGCTAAACAGATGGAAGTAGCAGTGCCTTTCCAGCTCTAATAAGACAGGTGATTTCACTTGCATTCAGATTAGTCAGCTTGAAACAAGTATTAGCTCTGGGTTTCTGCATTCCACTCAGTTTTATTAATTTGTAAGTTCGAAGCAGGAAACATTCAGAAAACTTCTGTTTCATGCAGTTCAGAAAAACTTTTATCGTGATTTTTAAAAGGGAAGATAACATGAATCTTCTCTTAGTCATGTAAAAAACATAGTTATAATTTACCTAATTTCCTTCTTTTCTGGAAATATCTTGCTTCAGAAGGTAGGAAGAGGAACTCTTAGAACAATGTACTAAATTCCAGCTTGTCAAGATGGAATTTGCAATGCAGTCATCTAGCATAATTGTATTTAGGTTGGGATACACATATTTACTTAAAAAAAAAATCCTGGGAGGATTTAGGACACGTAGATGAATTTTGACTGTTAAAAATTACTGCATAACTGCTAGATATTTAAGACTGAAAAACTTTATTGGCTTTTAAACTCATGTAAAACATTGAAGTCTTTCTTTCTCTGTAGACAGGATACTTCTTATACCCTGTATTCCTTCCTGAAAATGCCTATTTAAGGAAAGGAAAAGGAGCAAGAAAATAAATATTGAAATAAGATAAATTTTGCTGGTTAATATTAATGAATGTGTGTTGAATTATGCATCAAGCCAAACTGAATTCAGAGTAAAAATACTTCAGGCAAATGAGAAGAGAGTAAGGTAGAAAAATAAACCCACTGGAAGCTATCACTTTTCTTACTGATAATCAGTTTTAGATATTAACAGATGTATATATATATGCTACATGTAAGTTACTTATTTACTTGGACTTAAACATCCCCTTAGTCTCAAGTATTTTCTGTGAGTTGTTGTTTGATTTGTTTATACGTGAGATCCTATTTTTCAGTTACTGGGAAATTTGATTTCTGTACATGCAAACATCTGGAATCTCACTGTTTTATTTTTTTGCTCATAAAGTAGAAATGCAAAAAGTGAGATTTCACCTTTTTCTACAGCCATCTGAATGGATGTTCCTTGGAAATGTTGAGCAGACCTTCATTGCTTATTACGGATTCATTTAATGCTACTTACGTACAACCCAGGAGGAAACAAAGGGATGAACAGCTACTGAGTATGTATCCTGCGTTTGAAAATAGTGGTAATGTGATTTATTGGCCACGGTAAAATGTTTTTCTATAAGAAATTTATCAGCATCCAAATTAAGAACCTTTATTAAAATTTACATATTTTGAATTACTCTTCTGATGGTACTGATCTTATGGGTTAAACATTTTCCTGAAAACAAAGAACCATACCTGAAAATAATGTATTTTATGCAGTATCAATTAATCTCTTCTTGAGGGGTTTTTAAATGACCTTCCTCAGCACATTGTTTTTAAAACTTGGTTTAACAGATTTATTTATTTTTTAATGAAAAAGGGAGAAAAAGTAGTATCAGGGCAGTGAGATCTTCTGAGCTACCAAGAGAATCCCATCTCCCTTTAATTTTCTGGAAATGTGGTTTTGGATCTCATTTGAATTTTGATTTATTTCTGTGTTCAGTTTGTTTTCGATTATTGTTGTTAGTGTGATAAAAAACCCTCAAGCCACACACATTCTAATTTTGGTGTGAAGTATAAATAAGTTTTTGTTTTGTTTTTAATTCCTCTTAGCTAATGTTTTGGAGACATTACGAGGTGATGGAAACGTATTAATAGCTGTGGATACAGCAGGCAGAGTTCTGGAACTTGCTCAACTTCTTGATCAGATCTGGAGAACTAAAGATGCAGGATTAGGAGTCTACTCCCTCGCACTTTTGAATAATGTCAGCTACAATGTAGTGGAGTTCTCTAAATCACAGGTTTGTTTTAATTTTAAAATGCAATTATCAAGAGGGTAATGGAGTATGTATGCAAAAGTATTTTGTTTTTAATATTAGAAAATGGCTAAATACTGGATGTTGTCTTTATTTTATAGAGCGTGTTTGTGTCTCAAATCTTTTGATCAGGTAACAGAGTCCAATCATGGCTGTGGTCATGTTTCTTGATACTCATTTCTGTTTTTATCACAAGACTTGTGAGCATAGTTTAAAGCTGTTAAAAAAGAGGTCCCTAAAGTCTGTGTTTCGGTGTTGTTTACACTCAGCATTATTTCTACACTTGCTGAGAAATATTGATGTAATCACTTGCATGTTGCATCCAGTACCCCATGTCAGGTTTGTGCAGTATTGTAGAACTTGCATTCCTATAGATAACTTTTTCTTAATACATATTTTAGGTTGAATGGATGAGTGACAAGTTGCTGAGATGCTTCGAGGACAAGAGAAACAATCCTTTCCAGTTCCGCCATCTCTCCTTATGTCATAGTCTGTCTGATCTGGCTCGAGTGCCTAGTCCAAAAGTTGTTCTTGCCAGTCAACCTGACTTAGAGTGTGGGTTTTCTAGAGATCTCTTCATTCAATGGTGCCAGGATTCCAAAAACTCTATAATCTTAACTTATCGCACAACACCTGGAACATTAGCACGATTTCTGATTGATAATCCTTCTGAAAAAGTTATAGATATTGAGGTAAGAGTTGTCTATATATCTCAACATTTTTGTGGGCCGTCTGGGGAAACAAGAGCAAAACCGAATTTAAATTTCTTTTTGATCTACTGAAATGCTTTTAGAGGAAGAGGGAAATCTAAAATCAGTATGTTGCATGTATAACCAATTATGGAAAAGTTACTTAAAAATAAGTCTTATATTAGGAACTGCAAAATGCCTTTTGGTGGTGTGGAAAAATTAGTACTCCATAGAGATGAGCATGAAGTTGCTTTTAAATATTTATCTTTATATAACATTTTTCCTTTGTGTTTTTGTTATAATAGAAAAACTTCTGCTTGCCATTTATGTACAGGTCGCAATATATGATGGATTATTCTTGCTGGAAAATACTCTGGGTTTGAATGAGGGGAGAATCAAGTCGAATCAGTATAATATATCCCATCAGAATAGAAAGATGAGCGAAAGCTAGGAATTAGAAGAACACAATTAATTGTTAGTCGTGCTTTCAAATTATTTCAATAATTTATATTACTGTGTCTACTTCTCTTTGGTAAACGTTAATTTATGGCAATCCCCTGTGATCGCAGTGATAATTTCAATCCTAATGATGTAGCTTTATTTTAGTTTTAGATTTGCTTTAGAACATTGAATTACAGTGTTAGAATATTATGAGAATTCACTGTTATCCAAAGTGACCTATGCTCTAAATTGATTTTCAGAAAACAAGAATCAGAACTTAACATTGTTTTGATTGCTAGCATGTCTTTGCTGGATTCTTCTGGTTTGATGTTAGTGATACAAAAATTAAAAAAACACTGCTCATCTCAGAGTATTTGTGTTCACTTATTGAAGGGATGTTTCCTGAAGCTGTTTTAATAAATCTTTTTAATGCTAATTTATTTCAATATTTTAGAAATGTTTTTCTGTTAGTCTCTACTAATTAATAACGTTGTCATGAAGTTGCCACAGCAAGGTACCACGTGTTTGCATAATCTTGTTTTGTATGTGACATAGAAGTTGTACTTGCCCGTGGTACTTAAGCACAAACATTCTTGTCAGCAATGTGTAGGAAAAGTATTAAAATTATGTCAGCTACTCACAATAATACTCATTTTCTATCTGCAGTTGAGAAAACGTGTCAAGTTGGAAGGAAAAGAACTTGAAGAATACCTAGAAAAGGAGAAGCTTAAGAAAGAAGCAGCTAAAAAGTTAGAACAATCTAAAGAGTAAGTATTAAGTATATTGGCAATTCTCACATTCTGATTTTGTGGTCAGAGTTGAGATTTCTGTGTTGTTGTTCTGCTGCTTCAATCATAGTTCTAATGGACTTATCTGAGAGCACTGAGGAGTCAGGAACAGTTGTTACAGTAGACGTGTTTCATCTGCTGTTTGGCTGTGAGCTCTTTCTCAGATCCACAAACTCCCCTTGTCGTTGGTCAGTGTTATGTCAACTGTTATTTTGCAGTCAGTGTGTTTATGTAATATTAGACCTGAAGAAAAAAAGTACTAGTTTTTTTTGGAATGTCATTTCAGGGCAGATATCGATTCCAGTGATGAGAGTGATGCTGAAGAGGATATTGATCAGCCAACTGTACATAAGACGAAACATGATTTGATGATGAAAGGTGAAGGTAGCCGCAAAGGAAGTTTCTTCAAACAGGCAAAAAAGTCTTATCCAATGTTTCCAGCCCCTGAAGAAAGAATTAAATGGGATGAATATGGTGAAATTATCAAGTATGTATTGGTAATGCATGCTAACATATAGCATAGCTATGAAATAATTCAAAAAGAGAAGTAATAAAAATAATTGTTTCATGTCTTTTGTAGCACTGTTTCACGCTCTTCAAATTGCAGTAACTTCTGAACAGTTAGGACAGTTAGCACTAAGTCTCACGGGAAGCTTATGAGTGGATTGAAGCTGTCGAGTGCTGATACTTGGCCTGTGGTTGCACCTCTTAGGATGTATTTGCACTCCAGGCTTTTATTTTTTCTTTGCTTTTATTTTGTCAGATATAAGGTATTTTTTTTTAACCTGACTTTTTTCATCTGCTTTAGATTATACATAGTTCTGATAAATTTATAGTGAGAAGAAAGATCTTTGTAATCCTAGAAAAATCTATCAATACTTGTGCTATTTGCATAAGGGATGCTTACTAGAAAGCCTCAGGTTGGTGGTGTTTCCCAAGATCCCAGAATCTTTTTAAGATAGGAAGGTGACATTTTCCAAATGAGCTTTGTTCAGATGTGGAACTATTGAAGGCAAGTATAATGAAACTTTTGGCAATAACAATTGCAAAACATCTCCACAGTAGCGGTCAGCGTAGTTTGGTTTTATGTTATATAGTGCTTTGGTTTTACTGTAAGACTATTAAAAGCAAAATGCCTTTCATTCTTTAGACCTGAGGATTTTCTAGTTCCAGAACTTCAAGCAACAGAAGAAGAAAAAAGCAAATTAGAATCTGGTTTGACAAATGGAGAAGAGCCTATGGACCAGGATTTATCAGATGTTCCTACCAAATGCATTTCTGCAACAGAATCCATGGAAATTAAGTGAGTGGCTTTGTTGTTCTTGTCAGTTCTCTAGAATGATGGCATGAGTACTGTGCAAATTAGATAAAAGGCTAGCTTGGAATTAATAAAGTGGGAAAGAGCTTGCTTGCCTCCTTTATTTTTTTCCCTCTCTCCCAGCCTGTCAAAGTTATTTTTTCACTTGTCTTTCTGGGAGCAGAGTGCAGAGTCCTATGGTTCCGACTCTTAAGAAACTCACGGTTTGTTCTCTGTCTGATAAGGACAGTGAAAGAGGAAGAACAAACGATACAGTAGTATGTTGGCAGAGATACTCAAATGTGTATATATTTTGTTACAATAACAACTTACCAAAACAGAAGCATATTTGAATAACTATGTACGTGAATTTGGGGAATTTATAGTGCTAAATACACATTCATGCTGATATTTAACAGTTCTGTATTTTACTGATCCGTAATATACCTTGTGCTGACAGCTTTTGCTAATGCAGAATAATTTCAAAATATTTTCCATTTTAAAATAAAATGGAGGGCTTAATCTTCGAACTTAATCTTCGAGGGCTTAATCTTTTGAACTATAACATTTTCTTCTTGGCTTTTTAATTCAAACTAGAGCCAGAGTTACATACATTGATTATGAAGGACGCTCAGATGGGGACTCAATTAAAAAAATTATTAACCAAATGAAACCAAGACAACTGGTCATTGTCCACGGACCACCTGAGGCCAGTCAGGACCTTGCAGAGTGTTGCAGAGCTTTTGGTGGAAAAGATATTAAAGTTTACGTGCCAAAACTGCATGAAACTGTAGATGCAACCAGTGAAACTCACATTTACCAGGTAAGGTACTGGAACGTGTTAGTTGTGTAAGTGCTGTGAACTGTAGGAGAGCTGTATTGGCATATATTGTGACTTGGCCCTCTGTTCTTTGGGAGAGACAATAGCCCCTATGTGCATACTTGGTTTTGTGTGACCTAGACATTACTCGCTTTTTTTCTGTCTTCTGGGTAAGCATTCTCCTTATGCTTATCATTCATAAGAAGAGTGTAAAAGTTTAAACATAAGATCCGTGCATTTTTACCTGTATTGCAGAAGGCAAGGTTTGTGTCCATGGAGACATCAGTTTGCTTTACTCAAGTCTTAACAGATTTCCGATACCTATAATTAGAGCACTACTGTACACTACTTGCAATTCAGGATTCTTTTTGGAATCTGAAGGGGAGCCTTAGAGAGGGAAGAGGAAAAAAATCCTTTGTACCTAAATAGTACTCAAGAATGAACAGATAAAGTTAGGAACAAATTAATGTTGAAAATAAATACATAAACGAGACACCCCTGCCCTCAAAAAGAGTCAATTTGATGGTTCTTGGAAAGCGAGGTTATGATGGTGTGTTGCACTGTGTTAGTATATTGCATTTAATTTTCATGGTTAAGCTCTGAAGAAGAAAACTTGGATAATTTGTGTGAAGCATGTGAAAATCATATGTGGTCCTGATTCAACTTTTGAAAGTTGTTTAGAGGAGGGTCTCTTACATGCAGTTTAGGCATTACTCCTTTATTTCTTCTGTCCTTTTAAAGTTCATAGAATGGGTAGTTAATTGCAGTAACCTTCATATGGTTGCAGCCTCTATTCCACTATAAGTATCATGCACAATATCATGTGAATAACAGTCTTCAGATGAGGGCTTTATTTAATGGATTAAAGTCCTCGAATGCATCAGAGGAATTAGGATAAGGTAATGTTTTGGTCCTTTTAAAATCTGGTATCTAAAACATCCCTTCTTACAATAAAATACAAT
This sequence comes from Nesoenas mayeri, assembly GCF_963082525.1. Taxonomy (NCBI): domain Eukaryota; kingdom Metazoa; phylum Chordata; class Aves; order Columbiformes; family Columbidae; genus Nesoenas; species Nesoenas mayeri. The sequence goes on along the minus strand of NC_137548.1, from coordinate 17,596,955 downwards.
TGCTCTTGCTGTGAGTTTAACTGAAGTTTTCAGTCATATAGGTTCTTTTTTTATTTTAACCAAGACAAAAAAGGTGTTGATCTCTGCTGTCTTTTGAGTAGTGACATGAGGGTTATACAAGTTACATTTTGAAAGTATAGTACATCTTGCCTTAGTGATACCAATTCCCTCTTTTCCCTCCCCAAAAGAGTATGAATCAAACAGATTTAGAGAGATAGTGAAAGGAAGACTTCTAGTTTTTAAAGGTTGAAGTGAGAACTCTGCATTTTCCATCAAACTAATGGTACTTTTTTTTTTGTGCAACCCAGGTCAGGTTGAAAGATTCTCTTGTCAGCTCTCTTCAGTTCTGTAAAGCCAAGGATGCTGAGTTGGCTTGGATAGATGGTGTTCTGGACATGCGGGTTTCAAAAGTGGATACTGGAGTTATTTTGGAAGAGGGAGAGTTGAGGGAAGATGAGGACACAGAGATGCAAGTGGATATGCCTTCTTCAGACTCCAGTGTCATTGCACAGCAGAAGGCCATGAAAAGCCTCTTCGGTGATGATGACAAGGAGATGTGTGAGGAGAGCGAGATCATTCCTACTTTGGAACCTCTGCCACCTCATGAGGTACAGAGATTATGCTGATCTGGGATTATTTTTTGAAGAGCTCTGTATTTGTTTTTTTTCCTAGTGCATAGAGATTGATATTGTGATCTTATTAAAATGAAAGCCTACCTGAAACTGGATTTTCATGGGTTTTTTTGGCTTTGTTAAACCTGGTGCTGTTCTTTGTTCAGATTTTATACTTTCAGCAAGGGTGATCTCTTGCATCCACTAACACTACCTAACATACAGTTACCATCTATTTGAGAAGATAAGATTTTTAATTAGCAGGTTTCGTATTTGTAGTTAGTACTTGCAGATTTAGAAATTAGTTGGTGTTTAGTCACCCTTGGATTTTATTATATGATGCTATAGAAAGTACTTCATATACTTGAGGTACAGATCTTTGAAATTCATGCCTCTACTACTATAGTAGTGATTTGAGAGTTCATTGAAGTACTGCATGTGAGTAGATATTATTTAATCTTGTCAGTGAATTATTACAATGCCTTCTAATCCTAGAATTGCTTTTTAAGGTACTGTTACACAGTCCTAAATGTAGTCTATTCTAGGAGCTAGATGAATGTGGAGACAACTCTGAAGTCTGTTCAGATTCATGGCAGCTGTCATGGAAGTACGTACTGATCAGCAGTGCCAGTTCCTGCAGCTCTGGCCCTGGCATAGCATGGCTTGGAAGAGGAATCTTTAATGACAGCTTTGCATTTGTCTTTAATATGTGAGCAAAGAAGGAAACTTTTCCTTTACTTGACTGGTAACTTCTAAGGCATTCCTAACCTGGAAATGTCTTGCTTCAGGTGAACAGAAATAGAACCAGTCTTCTAATTTATAGTCCTGTAGTCTAGGCCACACTCTTGCCAATACAAGGATGAGATCATCTTTGGAAAAATGGAAGGTATTAAGTAGCAGAAGTATTAACATTGTGTGTGTTGTTTACAGGTTATTGGACATCAGTCTGTGTTTATGAATGAGCCAAGACTGTCTGACTTCAAGCAAGTTCTCTTGCGAGAAGGTATACAAGCTGAATTTGTAGGAGGAGTGCTTGTGTGCAACAATCTGGTGGCTGTTCGCAGGGTAGGTGTTCTGTGTCTTAAACCTTGGTAAATAATATTCTAAATGAAAATCAAGTTTCTCATTAGTGTGAAGCTAATAAATTGAAATGTCTTTTGTTTCAGACTGAAACAGGGCGCATTGGATTGGAAGGCTGTCTCTGTCAGGACTTCTATAGGATAAGAGACCTTTTATACAAGCAATACGCTATTGTCTAAAGAAAGTGCTGCAAAGATGTTTTTACTTGAACTTTTAAAGGCAATGGAGATTTCTCCCAATTTCGACTTTTTGTAGTTTTCTAATTTATACAGGGGAAACCTAATTCATAAAGAACAATTAACTACCCTGAACATGTAATGAACTGCTCCTGTTGTTCTTCATAGACCTTGGTACATTCCATGTTGTTGATTTTCAAACCATTACAACTTGCTGTCTCCCACATAACTCATAACAAATGAGTTACATAAACTCATTACAAATGAGTTTATGACTATGAACCCTTCTCAGTAATGGTTCAATTTGTCAGGAGATGTTTTGGTTTCATAGATTCCCTGCCAAAGAGTATAAAATATTGAAAAGTCATTCTTCCAAGATAGGCAAATGTGGGTTTCTTTGTTTGTTTTGTTTTGTGTGGGGTTTGGTTTTTCTGTTTGGTTTGGTTTTGGGGTTTTTTAATAACTTTGGTTTAGGAGACAGTCTTTTTTTTTTTTTCTTTTCTAATGGAGCTAGGTCAATGTACATTTTTAACAACCCACTTAAAGCCAGACTATCTAAATTTTCCCCTAGTGTTAATCTGTCTGTATCCTAACATTACTGATTTGATCCAGGACAGAATTTCATACTCTAAAGTATTAATCTGCAGGATCAAAAAATTACTTTGGGAAGGTACTCTAAGAAGACTAGATAGTATTGTCAAGCCACTTAAAATCCAGTAACTGTGCTTCAGAGTAACTTGTGTACAAACTCACAGCATTTGTAACTTTGAGCTTTTGCAAAAGTACACCAAGTCTGAAATCTTTTGAGTTCTGATTTTAATAATTTCAAAGTCTAAGCCTTTATCTGTGCACCGCTGTTTGTTCAGAGTGCCATGAACCACGTTCAGGAAGATCCTTTATCTTGAATTCTGAGTTCATGTGATTTATTTAATGCCCTTGTGCCATTTTTCATTCTAGTTGGCAGTGGCACTTATTGTTGCTGCTGATACTAAGAGCTCGCCTTAGGTGAAGAGGAACACAGTTTGGGCACCTTATTTTCACAGAAATTAATTTATGCAAACAAATGATCTCACCAGCTTTGGCAGTGGAAGGTTGCTTGCTTGTTTTTATGTACAACAGCAAGGTAATGTGCTCTCTGTGTATGTTTAAATAAAACATTTTGAAAAAGCGGCAAAAAGTAACCCTGTGGGCTATCAGTGGAAGGATAATTTACTTTGCAATTCATTCTTGTCAAAGAGTTTTCCATCTGATACAGAGACTATTTATTCTGTTTAAAATAGTAACTTAAAACTGAAGTTCGTGTCAAAAACAACCTGCTAGAACTATATACTGCAAATGTAAAAAATCTTGAAACTTTAATGCTGAGTGAAAATGTATTTTGTTATACAAAGAAAATCTTGGCTGGGAATGACTGCATGACTTGATGCCTTTTTTTTTTTTTTTTTTTCTCCCCAACAATGGTAGAAAATGTAGAAATGGTAGAAAAATGTTTATTTTCCATTATATTGACAGACAGAACTTCTTAGAAATGCTCTGGTTTTGTAGCTGTTTTGTAGCAAAGCAGTGTAAATCTGTATGATACTGGATGCTTGTTGGTGAATACTATTGTATTACTATTGTTGCAGATACTAATGAACTTTTATAAAGTGAGTTACTTTGTTGAGGACATTCGGCAGGCAGAGATCACACATGCCTACATGGAGTATACTAATAAAGAAAAAAACCCTTAGGAAATCAAACTAAAAGTAGTGCTATTTTTAGGAAAGGGATAAAGAGAAGTCAGTGGGATCATAGATCTATTAGTTTGGTTTGCTTTTTTAATCTGTTGATTCAAATTCAGTTAACAAAAGTACAGTGTTGTCAGTTACTAAATTCCTACATCTGCTGGTAAAGAGGAGAATCGCTAAGGAAGAGGCTCAGGTATGAGCAAAACAGCAAACTGTTCTTTTTTCAGTCTGTTCAGTGTGAGCGTGGCTTGAAATCAGACCTGGAAAGCTGACATACAAGGTGATAGTCATCTGAGTGCTGGGCCTGGGGCAAGCTGGGTTTGTGGACAATTCTGGTGGTGAGAGGGATGAAGGAGAGCGTGGGGCACTTTTAGCGACCACAGCATGAGCTGCAGCTGCGCTGCAGGGCAGGCGTGTGCCTCAGCTCTGCATTCGTTCCTTGTAAGCAGCGTGGAGCTGAAGCAAATGCCCATTAACTTTGCCTGGTCTCCTATCAGTTCTCCAATAGATTATTATTGTTCTTTTCTGTTTTGTTGTCGTCGTTCTTAACTGTGGTTCACTTAAAATAATAATTGAACTGCTCTGTAATTTTCGGAGTTGCTAATCTGGTTCTTGTTTGTATCTGGAATGAAAGATTCATTTCCCCTTAGGTCCACAAAATGTCAGTGCTGCTGTATTTTTTGACTCCTGCATTTTCTTCATTAGCAGTAAAAATTTGACAAGGAGTAGCATTTCTTACTTTTCTTACTCTTTGCTCTATTGGCTTTGAGGGCAAGAATATTCACATCAAGACAAACCTAGTTTTGGTACTTACTGACCATGTAAAACTACTTCCTTCCAAGAGCCTTGGGTAATTCAGTGCCTAAGTTAAGAAGAGCCAAGGGAGTGTGGAGGCACAGGAAAGGCAGAAACTTGCCTTTTCCCATCCCTGAAGTCTGTAGCATTTGTGGGTAAATACTGGCTTTTGTATTCTCTTCTTCCTGAGCCTGTGTCCTTGAATATTGCATTGGGTTTGCATGGCAAGGTTTTGGTAGCAGGAAGGCTACAGGGGTGGCTTCTCTGAGCAGCTGCTAGAAGCTTCCCCCATGTCCAATAGAGCCAGTGCCAGCTGGCTCCAAGATGGACCCACTGCTGGCCAAGGCTGAGCCAACCAGCAACAGTGGTAGTGCCTCTGGGATAACATATTTAAGGGGAAAAAAACCTGGGCAGTTGCAGCTGGAGAGAGAGTGAAAATATGTGAGAGAAACAACTCTGCAGACACCAAGGTCAGTGAAGAAAGAGGAGCATGAGGTGTTCCAGGTGCTGGAGCAGATTCCCCTGCAGCCTGTGGTGCAGCCCATGGTGAGGCCAGCTGTGACCCTGCAGCCCAGGGAGGTCCATGGTGGAGCACAGATCCACCTGCAGCCCAGGGAGGACCTTGTGCCAGAGCAGGTGGATGCCCAAAGGGATCTGTAACCCTGTGGGAAGCCCACACTGGAGCAGGCTCCTGGCAGGACCTGTGTCCCCATAGGGACCCAGGTTGGAGCAGTCTGTTCCTGCACCCCATGGAAGGGACGCCATACTGGAGCAGTTAATAGAGAACTGCAGCCCATGGGAAGGACCCACGTTGGAGAAGTTCATGGAGGACTGTTCCCTGTGGGAGGGACCCATGCTGGAGCAGGGGGAGAGTGTGAGGTGTCCTCCCCATGAGGAGGAAGGAGTGGCAGAGACAGGTGACCTGACCACAGCCCCCATTCCCCATTCCCCTCCATTGCTTGGGGGAGGAGGTAGAGAAATGGTGAGTAAAGTTGAGCGCGAGAAGAAGGGAGGAGTGGAGGGGGGGAAGGTGTTTTAAGATTTGTTTTTATTTTCTCATTACCCTACTCTTATTTGATTTGCAATAAATTAAAATAATTTTCCCCAAATCGAGTCTGTTTTGCCTGTGATGGTAACTGATGAGTGATTTCTCCCTGTTCTTATCTTGACCTGTGAGCCTTTTCACTGTGTTTTGTGTCACCTGTCCTGCTGAGGAGGGGACTGATAGAGCAGCTTTGGTGGCCACCTGGTGTCCAGCCAGAGTCAACCCACCACAGGTATGAAGACATCATTGAAAAGATTAAGACAGTGTAGAAACAGAACTGCTTAATAAGAAAATGATTCTATAATTGCTAAGCTGTTGCCATTGTCTAACCATAGCTTTACAAAGAAGTTAAATAGCTTTATGTGGGTCACAGTCTCATTTTTAATCATTTTACTTCGGCAGTATGTACTGGAGGTGAGGTGAAGCTGAAAATCTTTCTTACCTGCACAATATTTAGATTTAACCAGATCCACTTCTCAAAATATGTTGCTAATGGAAAGGTAGTCTGCCCTGCATTCAGTCAGAGCCTGATGAGAGCATTTGAGATCTATTTGCTGGTAAAACTTGCTTGGATAGGTAGGAATTCTCTTGTGTCTTTTATTGTGGTCAAACACTATACATGTGGAGTAAACAAACAAAGAGTGACCTTACTCCCTATCCCCTCAATCGAAATAATTTTTATAGATGGTTGTACCATAAAACCCATTGTGCAGAACCAAGATTTCTTTGGTGAGGCATGATGTGTATTAATGTTTCAGTTAGGAGAGGGGAGTGTAGTGCCTGGGAAGAACATTTAAAGCACTAAAAGTTTTGGAGACTTTGGCAAAATAAATCTTTCTGTAAGGATCTGAACATTGCATAATATCCTGGTTCATGGCTTTTACAGATGTTTTTGTACTTTTAAAAAGGTTGTGCTATGGAAGATGATCTCACAGTTGAATCTGATGAAGAAATTTATCCAGTAAACAGAATTTTAAGTCTTGATCTGAAAACTGTATCAGGAACTGATGGTAGTTTAAAATGGGATAATGAAACTAGATCAGAAGAATCTTTAAAGTTGCCTGTTGAAATTTATTTTTAAAAATACTTTAGAGAGTCTTAAGTCTTCTGAGACTCTTTCTGATTGGTAAAGAGAGACAACACGAAGATCAAAATTTGCATCACTGGGATTTATTTTGTAAAGGGGAGTCCATTGTGTGGCTTGTTTCCCACACGTACAGAACAGGATAGTTAGCCAAAATTGGTGTGAACAGTATTCATCTTTAAAAAGAGTACTTTTATTCCTTTCAGTGAAGTTGAAAGCTTCCATTATAATAGCACAAGCTTTTGTAGAAACTCATCTTCCATGAAGTTTCCAGCAGGGCAGATTTTTCATTGAATGTTTTGGATGGTCTAAAATTGCACCCTCCCTGCATGGTAAGCAATATATATTGTGAATGGTTAGTGTGTATCCCCCTGCTTGAGCAGTATTAACCAAAGGATGAAAGAGTGTGTTGTTTTGGAACAATCTGAATTACTTTAATTACATTAGTAAAATTCTGAATTCCTTGTACTAAAAGGTGTCTTAATGTTTCTGGCAGAGAAATTCTGAAGAGCGGTTGCAGTTCAGCGGTTAGTGAACTGATAGCTCCCTTCAGCTCAGTAACACCAGCTCACAGCAACAGAAGAGCAATACAGAAGTAGCATTTAAAATACCTATGAATTGACAAATAAGTTTTCCTATGCATAGCAAGAGAGTTGAAGTTTGATAAATATGGGAGATATGAAGATAAGGGAGAACTAGATTTCTTCATGCAATGGCACTTTAAATTTTATTCTCCTTGTCGGGTTATATATCACCACAGCAATAGGAAGTAACAAAAAATGACTGTGTTTTCGAGTAGAACTTCCAATAAGCAATATAGCTGTTTTCCTGGAGCAGAAGGTTCCATACAAGCTCAAAACATTATGAAGAAGCATGTTTGGTATATGAGCTTTAAGCAGTAATAACCTGCCTATTGTTGCATAATCCTCTTAGGTGATTCAAGCTGGATCTGGGCTTCAACAGCTGGATGATAACGAGCCAAGCATCTGCCAGAAAGTGTATTTTGTAGCTTCAATTTACTATTCATTAATTTTGATAATGAGCAAATACATTACTTCAGTTGTGTAGGCTTTTCTTAAACATTCGTCATTTTCAGTGCAGTTGTTTTTCTGAAGTGCATTTTTCTGAAGAACATCTCTAAAAGGTATTTTTGACAAACGGTTCTAAAGAAATTTGCAATGATGGTAATTTCAACTAAAAAAAACCCCACAAAACAACCAGCCAACTAAACAAAAAACCCCACAAACTTTCTGACCAACTCAGCCCAACACTGATACCAGTTTTCATAAATTTGACTTTGGAAAGTTACACAGGGAGATCAGTGGAAAGAGATCATCATATGGTGGTGGCTATCGTGCCCTTCCTGATATTTAAGGTGTAGAAAATGAAGCATAATATTTAATGTCAAGTAACAATGTCAGAACTTCTGCAGCTAAGTAACTATTCCATCTCCAATGTGTTAAAGGATTTTTTTAGATAAAACAAATACTTTTTTCCTTTGTTTGTGAGTAGCAAGTTTATAGGAATATTAGGTATCAGTTACAAAGAAGGAACTCCTAGCAATACAATTATTAAGCAACAACACTTGGAGTGATCTGTTTCTCATGCTGGTGGTTTCGTTGACACCTTCTTAGAGTTGTCACTTAACTCAGTTGCTGTGTCCACAAGGGGTCTGGTTTAGGTCTCTCGCCAAGTCTGAACCACAACGTTGTGCCACAGAGCACAGTCATTTCCCAGGCTGCTTTACAGCCATGTAAATTGGAACAAGAGCTCTAATCTAGACTGAGCCAGCTTAGATCACTGAGAATGAGTTCTTGTGAAGAAAAAATTATTAATAGCTTAGAAGCTGAAAGTATCCATTTATTGGGCTTTGTTTAAAGTTGCAGTTTTATGTAAAACCATGGCAGTTAATCTAATTTGGAGAAAGTTCCTCTCCAGATCTGTATCGTTTTGTAGAAAGAATGATTTGTTTCAGAATGACCGACCAGATGTCAATGATAATTCTTACCTTAAGGTATATTTTACAGTAATTGCTTCAAAGTCAGTCTTTTTTTTTTTTTAATCCATCTGGATAAGTCTTATAGCATGCTCATCTCATCTATTACTTCCAGCGTTTCTCAGAAATAATTCTGAAGGGGGGTAGTAATATGTCTTTTTCAGTAGCAACACTCGTATAGAAAAATTGTACAAGATGATTTTGAAAGATTCTTGAAAGAAAAAAATTGAATGTAGATAGAACTTAGTCATCACTAAAACTCAGCAGGACTAGCTGTGAGCTGTTTAATTTCTGTATCTCCTAGTACACAGTGACAGCAACAGGCTTTTAAGGAACATGTGACATTGTGCAATGAACTATTCAATTAAAAAAAAAAAAGAGGATTACCTACATTTAGCCGACTGGTCTGTCGCAGATGATTCAAGACGTGAACATGACAACGTTTTCATGGTGTAGCTTACATATCATAAAGTGGGAGGTGGGACATTGCCACCTGTCTTGCAATTTTACCACATTCCTGGAGCAATGGTTATAGCTTATCCAAGTCATTATTTGTATGAGGACAATATTGCTGTGTCCTTTGTTTTCAGGGAACTTGTTCAGCTGCTATGGAGAAAAAACCCTGAGCACAATGTGATCAATAGTTCATAAATCATTGGCAGGTGCTCTGCAAGCCATAATAATGAGCTATCCTTAAAAATTACCAGGGATGATATAGATGATATAGATTATAGATATAGATATAGATATATTTATTTATTTTTGGCCATTCTGCAGCTCCCGAAGGAGCTGCACAGCTGGCAGAGCATATTGCCCGTACCGTGCCAGACTTGGCATTTGGAAGCCAGCCAGATGGCTTCATGCTGTTGCGCCAGCCATGGATCAGCAGTATGCAAACCTCTGAGGATAGCAAGCATTTTACTTTTTGCACTTTGTAGGATCATATGAGTTAATACTGCATTTAGGAAGAGTCCAGCCTGTTTTTTGAATCTACTTTGCAGCAGGAATCTCTAGAGAAATTATGTTCTTGATATATTCTGGTAAATTTTCTATTAGTATCAAAGTGAGCCGTCACTGTAGCCTGCTTTTCATGTTTTCTGTAATTTTATTATGCTCCAGTATTTCTTTCATAATCTCCCTGATTTTACTAATGCACAATATTGCAAATGCAGTATAAAACTAGTCAACAGACTTTAAATCATTTGTGTATCTCTAAACCTCTTATGCTGATTAAAAGTGTTAAGGCTATTAGTATTTTTTATGTAACTGGGTCTAAATTTAGTTTCTGTTGCAGTCAAAAAACACTGTAGTATTGCAAACCACGGTCTTAATCTGCTTCTCATTGGAGTTGATGGCAACAGTTCTTCAGTGCAGCTTTTGTGTTTCTGTGTATTGATGACTTGAATAGTCAACATCATGTTTATCTAGAAATTCAGGAGCAACTTCTCATAGTTCTCATTTCTCTTCCGGATGTGACAAACTACTACTTTTGTTCTTGCGTGAAATAAGATTTTGATTACTTTTAGGCATGATTTTCATTAATTCTTAACCTTTTAAAATGTGATTTAAGTAGCCCATAGACTATTGTTCCATTGGCTGGAAGGAGGGGACTGTTGATATTTTCACTTAGGTTAAATCCTTCTGGTTCTTGTATGGAGGAGGAAAAAAGAAATATTAAACTGGAAAATGCAGAAATCACGTATGTAGTCCATACGTCCAAACCACATAGCTGTAAAATACCTGCATGACAGCGTCATCCTCCAGAGCTACACCTTTTTGTTCATTCAATGTAGCTTGTTCTTACTGTTTTAGCAACTGAATTGTTATGAAAAAGTCATAAAGCCATGCCATAGTATATTAATGACTTTATTTCCTGCAATATTGTGCATTGCCTTTGGTCAGTCGGGTTGTGTGGTCTTAATTTCCCATATGCACAAGCTTTATGTCATAGCTGACAGCTTGCTGTAAAAAAAACCTGAGGTATTGGTAACTGAGGTATTAGAATATACACTGAAGGAATTCATCACCTTTGTGTTCAAGGAACCCATTGGAAAGACTTGAACATTTGACTAGTAGCCTTGCTGCTATTTGTATGTAAAAACCAGTGCCTTTAAGCTGATATATGGAAATGGATAATTGACATAAAATTGAAGCTTATTTTTTTATTGCAAGTATGCACGATTGCAAAACCAGCTGGAGACTGCATCATGTGAGCTGTATATACAAAAGTCAATAGTTATTTACCTAAGAGTACAGAACTTGAGTGCTTCACACTTCTGGTGATTTTACTCCTACATTTGCAGGACTATTCAATCGATAGTTTTGTAAGAAAGAAATTGCTTCCAAATTATACAGTTATTTCTTTAATCTGTGAATGGAATTATCCTTTGCTTGTCAGAACATGTGCTGTAACAATTTTAAAATTGTTCTAAAATAACCCTTCTAGCTACAGGGAGGAATACTTTTTCTTGAAAGTTGACCTGTCTGAAGAAACTTATCATCCCCTTGAGCCTGGGAAAGGATATCTGCCTTGGTATTCTTGGTTTGGAAATAAGGTACAGGTGGAGCGAAGAAAGAGCTTTAGACAACGTGAAGGGTAAGGAGAAACAACCAAAACTGTGATGACTTCTCTAGGAAGATGTGCTTTTCTTGAGACAGTTATGCATGTCTTGTCAACTGTCCCCAGTAGAATTAGCCATGAGTTTAAGATTTGAGAGGGGAACTGGTTACTGGCAGATCTTCCGGTGTCTGCAAATCTATTGTCTCAGAAGAAAAGACTGGTATATTTTTTTTTCCTGGATAAAATTAGGTTAAGATTATGAACAGCATCAGAAAGAGTTAGACTTATTCATGGATCACATAGCAGGTTCTGCAGGTCTAGATTTGATGGCTGCGAGTGGTTTATGTGCTGGATGGTTTGGCTTATTTGATTCATAGTTTAGGTTATGGCTGAGGACAAGATCTGGGGCACCGGGGTTACACATCTAAACTTTTTACAGAATCTCATAGTGAGAGAAGCTAGAACGAGACTTAGTATTGAACATACTAATGGAGTAGAGCGCTGGAGGCAAATTGTGGGTATTCTTGGCAACTTACGCCTTATTGATTGATACTGGGTTGACACCAAGAACAGAGAGTTACAAGACTCTTATTCCTTGTCTGTTCATAAACTTTTAATATATGCAGCGGTCCATTCATTGTCACTGGTTGAAGCATTGGTCTGTAAGATGTTGAATACACAGCTTTACATAATTTGTTGGACTAAATATTATTTACTTCTCCTTTTTGTTTCATTGTATCCATCATACTATTCTGATGCTTAATAATTCATTAGATAATTCAATCATACACAATGTAATTCCATAAAATCTGTAATTAAAAGGAGTTTTTATAGTTGGGCTCCTAAATATTGAAAAATCTTCCTAATACTCAATGACTTTTCAGTATGATATCGACATTTTAAAAATTCCTTGAGCTTTCTCAAATTGTGTTTAAAACAATACTGATTTCCTAAATGTATACTTCTGTAAGCCTTGATTTCTTATTGCAAGTGCTCTGCCACATCTTCTGTGCATTGTGGCTCTGTAAGGGCAGATGCATTGAAAGTCTGCTGCTTACTGATGAGTGTACAGGTGTAAAATCTCTGCTATAAGCGTTGCAGCACACTTCTTCTTGCACAGAGCTTTGATTTCCTTTTTGTGACTGATGACAACTGCTGAAGTACAGCATTATTTACGTTATTTTGAAAACTGTCAAGTCAACTGCTGGGCTTTGACTCCAAGGCCTCTTTTTTCGTTGTCTAGAAAATTTGTATCCCTGGAGTTGTTAAGTAACCTTTGACTCTATGCAAGCAGCTGAAATTTAGCTAGCAAGTCGTCTTTGATGTCTAGTTTGATTGAACATCTATCTAACAAAACGGTATGCTTCAGGGAAGGCAAGGAGGAAAAGAAAAGATGGAAGTGGTGAAGACAGGCATATTCCTGCTTGGTTGTCTAATTAGAATTCAGTGGAATGTGGCTAGGAACAACTTTGTGGATCATCAGCTTCACCCTATTTGTGATTTATATTTATAATACTCTGCTTTAGCATAACTATCTCCTCAAACACAGGACCTTTTTATGTTTTCTACATTGGATCTGTACAAGTCTTCCACCCTGTGATTTGCCATGGTTGTCATGTCCCACACAGAGGTATGGGTGGGGGGAGAGATTACTTAGATTTGTTGGTCCTCTTGATTGGAAAAGAGTATACACAATACTTAAGGTCAATAAATCAAAGGCTTTTATTTTGCAGCTTGGCCCAATTGGCAAATGATTTGGTGGCAGAAGGATTTACATGATTTAAGTTCAGTTGGTAAACATAAAAGGTTTGTGGCACATGTGGGGCTGTAAATCTTATGTTACTGTATTACTTATAAGAAAGAAAGCATAAGAATAGATGTATAAGGAAGGAAGAGATTTCACCATCTTTATGGCTTTGCTTTGTGTATGATGGAGTTTGTAGTCTCAGATCCTACAATGTGCAGCATCCTTCGGTGTCAGTTTCTGTGGTGAGACTGGTGGGTGGAGTGGTCCTCAGGATGGTGGGTGCCACTAGTGCTTGCACAGGTGGGCTTCTTATAGTCCTCTGGATTACCTGCTGGCATAATCTTTGGTCTTCTGTGCAGGCATCACTGGGGGGTGTTTGCAAAAGACAGAGAGGTCCCAAAGGGTCCTGGCAGTCTGGGGTCTTTTCCCTCAGTGCCATGCTGGGCCCTTCAGCACATCCCCCCACCTCCTTTATCAGCCAGCCAGCCTTTGTTTGTGGCTCGTTAGCTTGTCCCTGATATGTAAATCACAATTCACCTTATCACAAATTTTCCCATCTACTACTACTAGGGATGTCCCTTCTCCTGTGGCTGGATGTTGCAGAACCAGTTTTGACACAGTGTTTGAGACATTACCCTTTCAGTCTCTCACAACCGTGTGTGAGAGGGGAGCAGTTACTCTTTTAGTAACAACAGGTATGCCATTTAGGTCAATAGGAGCCTATGAAAAGGGGACGGGAGGATGTGATTCAGAACATGAGGACCTGAGTTCTTCCCTTGGTACCAACTGAGTTTCTGCATCAGGTCTGCTGAGTTCTTTGTGCATTTCTTCCCTTAGGAGCCTCTGTTCATTTGTGGATGGATGGTTGTCTTAAATGCTTTTATTTTTAATTTTTAGTAGGTGGACTAAGCTCAAGAGAAGAGTACATTAAAGCAGCATACTTGAATTTCTTACTCCAGTATACAGTTCCATACCTTCTGGCTTTTCCAGACACCTCATTGGTTCCTTTGGGGTGCTCAGCAGCTCTGCTTTTTGTCTTTTCTGTGAAGTCTTTTACTCAACCAACGTTTTGTTGTTTCCACTTTTCTAGGCTTTTTAGCTTGTGGAAAGGCCAGTTGTGAAAACAAGTCTAAATTAGGACGTAGAGTCTCAGTAGCTCAGAAAGCTCGGGGTTTTTCCTTTAACACCTGTGGCATATTTACTGTTTATTCAGAGAAGAGTTGGTGCTCTTCAGGGGTATATGGATACCTGTATAGGGCAAGTCTGTTTTCAATTTGAATTCTTCAGTCAAGAAATGGGATAGTAGGCTAATGGAAGTTGTGTGCCTCTGCATTGCTGCTCCTTCTTGAACCTTGCTGTCTGATTAAATAGTGCAATTCATGGAGTAAACATCTCAACAATCTAGTCACAAAATATGTAGAAGTTTTAGAGAGTCTGTCATGCAGTGTTTGAACTGTGAAATCTTTTACTCCTAGAAAAACACAACTGAGGAAAAAACGTATTGTTTTCCATGACTTCTGGTGAAATTTGATGTGAAGAACTGTTAAAACCAACACTGGCTTTTCAGAATGATGCATTCCTAATGATAATGTGGAATCTTCTTTTGTCATCTTGAATGATAAACTATCAAGGAGGTTCTAGACTTTTTGAATGCTCTTCATATCCACTAGCTGTAGAAATAATTCATTTCAGAATCCTCTTTGCTCATTACTACTAGCCACATCCTTAAAGAATATGGTAGAAGGCATTGTAGTATAGAGATTAAAAGTACGTTCTCCTGCTACAGTCAGGTGAAAGTAACCAAAGAATTTCAGTGCAAACACCTTGTCTGTGCTTTCCTGTGTTTGAAAAGGAATCCCAATATAAATGACTGCAAGTTATTTTGATTTTTTTTTTTAAAAAAAAAGGCATTTGTCATACCAGTATCACAGTATCACAGTATCACAGTATCACAGTATCACAGTATGTTCTGGATTGGAAGGGACCTCAAAAGATCATCTAGTCCAATCCCCCTGCTGGAGCAGGAACGCCTAAGTGAGGTTGCACAGGAACATGTCCAGGTGGGTCTTGAATGTCTCCAGAGAAGGAGACTCCACAACCCCCCTGGGCAGCCTGTTCCAGTGCTCTGTCACCATCACTGAGAAGAAGTTTCTTCTCAAATTTAAGTGGAACCTCTTGTGTTCCAGCTTGATCCCATTGCCCCTTGTCCTATCATTGTTTGCCAACGAGAAGAGCCTGGCTCCATCCTCATGGCACTCATCTTTTATATATTTATAAACATTAATAAGGTCACCCCTAAGTCTCCTCTTCTCCAAACTAAAGAGACCCAGCTCCCTCAGCCTTTCCTCATAAGGGAGGTGCTCCACTCCCTTAATCATCTTGGTTGCCCTACGCTGGACCCTCTCCAGCAGTTCCTTGTCCTTCTTGAACTGAGGGGCCCAGAACTGGACACAATATTCCAGATGGGGTCTCACCAGGGCAGAGTAGAGGGGAAGGAGGACCTCTCTTGATCTACTAACCACCCCCCTTCTAATACATCCCAGGATGCCATTGGCCTTCCTGGCCACAAGGGCACAGTGCTGGCTCATGGTCATCCTGTTGTCCACCAGGATCCCCAGGTCCCTTTCCCCTACACTGCTCTCTAATATGTAATTTCCCAACCGATACTGGAACCTGGGGTTGTTCCTGCCCAGATGCAGGACTCTACACTTTTCCTTGTTAAATTTCATTAGGTTATTCCCCGCCCAACTCTCCAGCCTGTCTAGGTCTCGCTGGATGGCAGCACAGCCTTCTGGCGTGTCAGCCACTCCTCCCAGCTTAGTGTCATCAGCAAACTTGCTGATAGTACACTCTATTCCCTCGTCTAAGTCGTTAATGAATATATTGAATAATACTGGCCCCAGTACTGACCCCTGAGGTACTCCACTAGATACTGGTCTCCAACTAGACTTCGCACCATTGACTACCACTCTCTGGCTTCTCTCCTTAAGCCAGTTTGTAACCCACCTCACTACTCTATTGTCTAGACCACACCTCTGCAACTTAGCAACTAGGATGCTGTGGGAGACTGTGTCAAAGGCTTTACTGAAGTCAAGGTAGACCACATCCACGGCTCTGCCATCATCCATCCACCTTGTAACATTCTCATAAAAGGCTATGAGGTTGGTCAAGCATGACTTACCCTTGGTAAAGCCATGCTGACTGCCCCTAATAACCTTCTTATCCTTGATATGCCTTGAGATAGCACCAAGGATAAGTTGTTCCATTACTTTCCCAGGGACAGAGGTGAGGCTGACCGGTCTATAGTTACCCGGGTCCTCCTTCTTGCCCTTTTTGAAGATTGGAGTGACATTTGCTTTCCTCCAATCCTCGGGCACCTCTCCCGTTTCCCAAGACTTGGCAAAGATGATGGAGAGCGGTCCAGCAATGACCTCAGCCAGCTCCCTCAGCACCCGCGGATGCATCCCATCTGGACCCATGGATTTATGGATGTCCAGTCTATTTAATTGCTCCTTAACCCAGTCCTCATCAACTAAAGCAAGCTCCTCCATTGACCTCGCTTCATCTGGGGTCTCAGGGGTACAGGGCTCCCCAGGACAGCCTCCGGCAGAGTAGACAGAGACAAAGAAGGCATTCAGTAATTCTGCCTTCTCTGTATCTTCCGCCACCAGGGCACCCACCCCATTCCTCAGTGGGCCTACATTGCCTCTGGTATTAGTTTTATCCGCTATGTATTTGAAAAAGTTCTTTTTGCTGTCCTTGACCCCTCTCGCCAGCTGTAATTCTAAGGAGGCCTTGGCTATCCTAGCTGCCTTCCTACATCCTCTAACAGCAGCCTTATATTCCTCCCAAGTGGCCAGCCCCTGCTTCCATGACCTGTAAACTCTCCTCTTCTGCTTGAACATACCCAATAGATTCCTATTCAACCACGCAGGCCTCCTGGCTCCCTTCCTTGACTTCCTACGTGTGGGGATGCTCTGATCCTGAGCGCGGAAGAAGCAATCTCTGAATGCAATCCAGCTCTCTTGGGCCCCTTTTCCTTCAAGCAGTCTTGCCCATGGGATTTCCCCCAGCAATTGCTTGAAAAGGCCAAAGTTAGCCCTGCTAAAGTCCAGGGTTGCAATTCTACTTGCTATTCTGTTCCTGCCACACAAGATGCTGAACTCCACCATCTCGTGGTCACTGTAACCCAGGCAGCCCTCAACCTTTACTGCTTCGACCAGACCCTCCTTGTTAGTGAGGATGAGATCCAGCAGTGCACCTCTCCTAGTCGGCTCCTCCACCATCTGCATGAGGAAGTTATCATCAATGCACTGGAGGAATCTCCTGGACTGTGGCTGGCTGGCTGAATGGTCCTTCCAGCAAACATCAGGGAAGTTAAAATCACCCACAACAACCAGGGCCTGTGACTGCGAGGCCACTCTCAGCTGCCCATAGAAGGCCTCATCAACTTCCTCAGCCTGATCTGGTGGCCTGTAACAGACGCCCACAACAGTACCAACTCTACAGCTGACCAAAAATAAAACCCGGTGTGGATAATGTTAGTGAAGACCAATCCTTTGTCACACAAACCCAACTCATTTGTCTATATGCCATGTCTTGGTGTGATGTCTTGCCTGCCACATTCATCTCCTCAGTTTCAGGTTCCATGCTGTGGTACCTACAGCACTGAAACACGAAGCCTGTGCTCAGGGTCTTGGGACACATGCCCTGTCTCAGTGATGGTCTGAGGCTGGAGCTTTGAAGGCCAAAGTGGGCCATGGATGCTGCAGCTCAGTGTTGGCATAAAGAAGCTTATTTGGAAAAGCAGGATGTATGTGTGTGTCTGTGCCCAAAATAAAGTCTCTTTTTGGGAAATTAGAACCAATGATACTTTTGCATTTGAAACTGCGTTCTGTGTCAGAACAAACTCCTCCATTATAATCCTTGAGTAATTTAAAACACTTCACTTCTGATACCCCTCTTTTAAGAGTAATTAGTTTTTTTTTTTAACTCTCCTTTGTACAGCTATTTTAAACCTCCTGCAGGAAATGTGAATTTGTTTTCGGAATACATATTTTTAAAGCATGAGTTCCCTAGCAAGCTATGCAAGCCTTTGAAACAAAAGCAGCTACAAAAA
Organism: Nesoenas mayeri; assembly: GCF_963082525.1. Lineage (NCBI taxonomy): Eukaryota > Metazoa > Chordata > Aves > Columbiformes > Columbidae > Nesoenas > Nesoenas mayeri. The sequence continues at coordinate 17,579,015 of NC_137548.1, read as the reverse complement.
GAAATCTGAATGAAACAATTTGCATAACAAAAGCAATTTGGTTTTGGTATATATACTGAAACAAATGGAAATCTGCAGGGAAAAAAAAGGATATCCTGAATTTAGAACAGATAAATCCAAAGTAAATCATTAGAGGGTTTTCCACAATTTCATGTCAAAGACTGATGAAGTATTAGCACTGTTCTACTTGGGTGTTATTCCATTATTTTGACTTACTCAATGGTGTAAGAGCAGGGGTAGACTGAGATTACTCTTTTGTTGTTGTTGTTTTTTAAATAGGTTGGCTGCAACACTTAAACTGTGCGACACAGAGCAGCGTGTTGCTGTGTGCCCATGTGCTGTGTCTGGGCAGCAGGGCCTGCAGGCTGCCCGGGCTGGGGGGCGGCCACCGCCTGCCCCGGGTGGGTTCCAGCTGCCTCCGACCGCTGCAGGCAGCCCTTGGCCACCAGCACGACATGTTTGAGAAGAGCAGCAGTAAATGGCAGTAAATTACATTAAGAAAACATCCCCAAGTTCAACCTGTGGCTGCCCACCCCAAGAAGGTCTTTTCAGGCATCCGTCCCAGAGGCAAAGGGTGAATTACAGGCTTGTGTAAAGGTTCAAAAAGGTGTTGGCCTTTACCGATTGATTAGCACTGTTACACACCTCATCAAACATCCGCTGGCTATGGACACCTTTAAAAGGCTTATTCAGTGCATATTTTTTTGCCAGGTAGTAAATTATGTGGAATTTCTTGGAACCTAGCTGCTGTTGGTTAGTCGTGTTCTTGCGGTATGGTTAGGCAGGCACGAGCCAGCCTGCCTCAAAGCAACGAATAAACTTGTCATTTAGGAACAGACACTAACCAAGCGTGAGCTGCAGCCATATGTGGAACAAACATCTTTACAGTGTCAGTCGTGACTGTCTCTTTGCTCTTGTTGAGCTGAGCACTGCAGTGCGCCCTGTACTCTGGAGGAGGCTCTCGGAGAGATCCTGACTGGGGTGAGCCGTTAGAACAAGGCACTGAAAGTCTAGAGTTACTGCTGAAGTTTTGGGAGCCATGGCATTTCTGATAGTGTTGTAAGAGAAAAATATTTACTTTTTTTCAGATAGCATTTACAGCCTCAGACATAAAGGGTTCACTTGCATTTTTGTGTACCTGAATTTGTATTATAGTGTGTCTTACTATCTTTTTAGAATTGCTTTGCCTACTGTATTGTTAAACATCTGGATGCATTTAGCTACACACCTCTTGTATCTTTCATGATACTGATGTGTCTCTGGTGGTGTTGTACCCTTTGCAGTTGTGCTACTATTAAACCTAATGGGCAAAGGCCTAATGGTTTGCTGCGGTGCTGGATAGCAGAGAGAGTATGTTTATGTGGGGTGGGGGGTGTTAATCTGACTGCTGGAGAACCAGAACATGCCCCAGGGAGACTTCATCCTACAGGGACAATGCAAGGGGAGACGGTGCTGGCTGAGCCAGACTCTCCCTACCTGTACTGTGAACAAAATTCCTCCTCTACCTTTTCTCAATTACATCAATTCTAGCAGTTTGCTGAAGAAACGGAAGAATCCCACCTCCTCAGTGAGAGAAAAGAGGGGCAAGGGCCACTGTCAGCCTACTACCTTCTGCCTGTGTTAGTACCCTAGCTAGAGGGGCTGCTGTCAGACTTTTTGGGCAAGGTAATACAGAAATTTAGATACTGTGATACAGTTACAAGCTCATCATTTTGGTATAATGTATGACTAGGGTTGAGGTATCCTAAGTCTAGTAGAATATTGCCTATTGCTTGTGAGCTACATGCTCTGATGAATCACTCAATGAGAATTTACAGATGTTTTTCCCTGTTGCTGCAGGTGATGTTTTAAACTAGCCAGTCTGGGAGGTCAGAGCTCTGGCCAAATATTTACGCAGCTTTTTGAATGTGTTTTCCAACTGCTGCTGAGTTTTGTGTTCTGTGTTAAAATTCTGCCTCGGGTACAGGGTAACTACTTTTAAGACTGGTTGGCTGCAGTCGTAAAGGTAAGAATTAGTGATGGTCAATGCTGCTGTGAACGCTGATGTGGTCAGCTGTCAGTCGCTGTGTATGTCCCACCATGACACTAAAGCTGGGTGTGATCAAGCTGTGTGTGTGAATGGCAGCTTTAATGTAAACAAACTGGACAGAAACTGCAGACTTGTGGTAGGTTACTGATAACATAAACGGGTTGTATTGACAGAAAGAGTCTGCTTGCTGCTGCATTTTGTGTTGGCAGGACAGGGATGAAGTGCGTTCCAAGTGGTTTAATTAAGCTTTCAAAGTCTGGAGCTGTTCAACGCTTTTATCTTGGGATATAATCTAGGCTCAAATGGCCTGGGGTTGATGGAAGTGTAAAGGTGACTTTAAGTGCCAGATAGGCAAAGATACAGGGCCAGGACTGAGGGAGGATCAGCATTTTCTGTTTGTTTTTATGTTTTTTAACTACTTTGGTTTTCTTTCATTTTATTAAATGTACACGGACATGCTTACGGCTCTAATGGTTCTTCTGGGATATGTACTAAATGTGTTTGGATAGCAGTGGGAGAATTAAGAGCTAGGAGAAGAATTGAATATACACTTTATTTCCTTGGCTGACTTTTATGTAAATAAAGTGTCATTAAGAGATGCTGTTATACAAGATATGATTTCTAGCTACCCTGTAAATCTGCCCAGCATATCAGGAGTTCCAGGAATGTTCTGACATATGCTGTCATAATATTCACCTAACCCAGACCCAAATGGTAAGAGTTACAGGCACTCATGCATTAATGTAGGGCATATGGAGAAACTCTGACTTTCTAGAGTGTATAAAACTGTATAGTTATGACCTTGGTAAATGGCCTGTACAAGTCAGGAATTTGATAGTGCAGCATAAATATAACTGCTTATAATGACCACGGAAAAAATATTAGATTATGAAAATTAGCCTCATGAAAATGAAGATAGCGATTGGATACAAGTGTCTTTTTTATCCCATATTGTGGTTAACATGTAAATGGACTGTTTTCTCCCTTAATTTCTTTGCTTACTTTTCATTCCACAGGCCTCTAAAATCAGATATTCGTTCTGATGGAGCAAGTTATTAAACCTTTTTACAGTGACCATGTAGTGAATCATTCACTGGGAACCCACATGGATGACTTACAGTAAGGTTAGAGTATAATTGTTTTCCCTGATTCCTCCTGTCATATCAAGAAATTAAAATTAAGTTTGAGCAAGTTCAAAGGGATAGCTTTGACAAAGCAGACATCTCACTGCAAATCATGGCTGAGCCAAACATGTAGGCAAGATGAAGAACAGCCGTAAGAACTGAACTTGGAACATGTGCCCTTTCCCTGAGAAATTGTTATGTGATGGCTCACGTGGTATCAGTGATATCACTTCAATTGCATGTTGATGTATGAAATATATATATATATATATATATATATATATATATATATATTTTGCAGATGAGCCTGAATTTTCTCTTAAAGTGGTAGGAGGTACTTGTAGAGAGTCAAAAAAAAAATCAGCTGGCCAAACTTTCTTCAGCTTTTTGCAATCAGAGCTTTTTGCAATCAGATGGCCATACTGGGGCATTGATGTCAGAGCATTTCCTAAGCACAAAGCAAACACTTGTCCATTCACCCCTAGGGGGATAAGGGAAACTGCTAGGAAAAAAAGAAATCATGAAAAATTGAAAAACAAGGCCACGCAGCATGCAGGGAGTGGACTTAATTGGTTGCATTGGGAAAACATCAAGAAAAGTCCCTTCTTTTGATTTGACTTACTCCAGACTGTCTTTCTCAAGTTGTCACTTGCCTGTGTGTGTGGTAGATTAAATGGCATCTGCTTCATTTTGCTGTAGAAGTACGCCAGAACATATGTAGTGAAGCGTTTGGTTGATGACATTTTTTTTTTCCATAGTGCAAGGTCTCCAGGGGATCATCCAATAAAAACTGGAAAGTGCTACTGTTAGAAATAAAAGCAGAGCCCTTGAAATCAAATGAAGCTTACATGTAATTATAAAACCCACACAGACACAGAAAACCAAAGCCAATTAGCAAATGGTATCATTTGTCTCTCTCTGGGATTTTAGCTTATAGTCTCCACTCTTTGTTAATACTAAACATGAATGTAGATTTGATTGTCAGCAATGTCTTAAGAAATAAGACACTTCATACTTCTGTGTGCCTATTTCAGAGACAGACGTTTTCCAAATCCTGGTGTGGTGGGTTGACCCCAGCCAGCAGCTGAGCACCCACACAGCTGCTTGGTCACCACCTCCCTCAGTGCGGCCAGGGAGAGAACAGGAAGAACAAAAGCAAGAAAATGCCGGCATCAAGGTAAAGGCAGTTTAAAACTGAAGGAAAGAGGGTATGGGAAAAGTGCTGCAAGGGTGCACTTGCAACTCCCCTCATCAGACCAATGTCCTGTCAGTCTGTGAGCAACAGCCATGTTGGAAGATGTTCCACACCCCTACCCCAATCATTTTATCACTGAGCATGGTGTCATATGCTATGGAATATCTCTTTGGTCACCTTGGGTCAGCTGTCCCAGCTGTGTCCCCTCACAAATCCTTGCCCACTCCCAGCCTACTTGCTGCGGGAGGCAGAGTGACAAACAAGAAATGGTGGATGCTGTGCAAGCACCGTTTTACAAGGCTCAAAACCTGTGTTAGTTACCAACACTGGTTTAGTTACCAACACTGGTTTAGTCACCAACTCAAAATGCAGCAGGACATGGTCTGCTATGGAGAAAGTGAACTCTATTCCAGCCAGATCTAATACACCACATTTGGATACCATCTTTCAAAATGAAGCAGTCCTTCCAAATTAGATTAATTAGGTGCTACAGGTCTGATGAGAATATTAACATTTCTGGCTATCTGAAGCAATGTAAAATAAGGATAGTTATGGGTGAAGTACCAAAAACCCCTCAAAAAGTTACGTAAACCTTTACCTAAACTTGGGTGAAAAGTTTCACAGTTTTTTTTTTGTGTGTGTGGTGGAGCGGTTTTGTTTCGTTCATTTTGGACTTTTTGAGGGGTTTGTTTGTTTGTTGTTGTTGGTTTTGGTTGGTTGGGTTTTTTTGCATGTTCGTTTGTTTGGATTGTTTTGGTTTGTGTTTGTTGTTTGGTTTTTCTCAAATGCTTTACAATTTCATGGAAATAGCTTACAAATGGTCCTTAATCAAATATCATAATGATTAATAGGAGACTTTCTGATAAATTTCTAAGGATAAACTCTAAAGAGATGAGGTAATATATCAGCACCAAGAAGAGGGAAGGACTATTTTTTCTGTTTATTGCTTAAAAATTTAAGTTGAATGGGAGGCAAAAGGAAGAAGGAGGGTTAGAGACAGAAGGAAAAAAAGGCTTTTCTGATTAAATCTTACTAAACTTTCTGAAAGTGCGACAAAATATCTAATCAGAAAGGCATCAAGAAACAGTGTGTGTAAGGAACAGAAGATCAGTTTGACTGTGAGATCTAATACTAATTTTCATCCCAAGGTGGCACTAGTCTTTTATATTCGAAGATTTTGTTGAGAGATGAGAAAAGCAGATACCAAGAAGCCCTCAACTAATCCAACGCTTACCATTAATCCCAAACAAACCATCATTAGTATCTGGTTTTATCCTGCTTAGTCCTTGCTGGATAGTGAATTATGTAACCTTTGTTTTATTAACATTTAATGGAAGCTTATTATCAGGTAGGTTGCCTCCGAAAATGGGAGGGCGGAAAAACAGAAATTTGCTGCTTTCTGCTTGCTCTTGTTTGTTTGAGGGATTTTTAAGGACTTCTTAAAGAAGTGAGTGGATACTTTATAATAGTTCCATAAATAAACTAACTTAAAAACTCACTGAGCACACTGCCTGGCAAAAAGCAGCTGTTTGAAAAATTACATAGACCTTATATACTTAACTAGCAGATAATGTTGATAAACATAACTTAGAAAAATACTTTAAAACCCTTTTCTTTATGGTACAAAAGAATTTGATCTGATATTCAGGTGCAAAATTACATACTTCAAAGTATTTTCAATGAAGGTCTTTTCTTGTGTCTTCATAGATAGTTGCAGATTGATTGTAGTGGGTATGGTACGAATAAGATGACAAAATTTCCACATGCACAAAGTATGGCTCGTTATGTCCAAGGTCTTGGCCTTTTTTAGAGGGAGGAGTTGGTGCTGGAGTTGTAAAAGGAAGTCACTAGGGGACCATTGCAGGGAAGAGAAAGAATTTTGAGGTAAATGTGCGATGGAAAAAAATGTCAAGGGCACAGGATGTTGGGATTTTGACATATGAATGATGTAGTACTGCAGTGGCTGGTAAACAAATAATTTCAGACACTGATATAGAAGGAGAAAAGAAGTTTTGTTACCCATGATAGAAACGTGTAGGCTGAACAGCAAATCTGCAGCACATACACTGTGTGATTTGAGCACATACAATGTGTGATAAGAGAATATGCTGCATTCCATTTGCTAGATGTTTACTTTCAGTGTCTCTCTCATTTTCCCCAAATGATAATGGTTCATTATCAAATTGTCAACATTTTCTCAGTATTGATAAAACTCCAGAGATGGGAGAAGTCCCAGCAGCCAATGTACATAATTATTTCATCCTGAAAGAGGTGCAATAACAGAGACTCCACTATTTCCTATGGCAATCGTTGGTACAGTGATGTCACCGAAACCGTACGCTGGAGAGTCCTGACTTGATGTGAAACCTGGGGAAGCTTGTTGAATATCTCACTCACTTGCACTCTTGGCTGTTGAGTCTTTTGTGTCCTTCTGAGCTCACTCACACAACAATTCAGCTCCTGCAAAAGGCTGAAGGTTTTAATTGTTGGAACAAAATCCAAAAAGGCCTTTTGCTGTGTCTGTGACATGTTGCCTGCTCTTGATTGCCACATCTGAGAGTATTGCCTGACACACCTTGATAAAGTTTAAATGCCTTTCCAAAAGTGACAGATTAATCAAAAATAAACTTATTGTTAAAGCTCTTCTTTGGAGACTTCATGCTTGCTTTGTTGTTTTGGTTTGGTTTTAAATAAATAAATAAGTTTAAAAAGCTAGTCATTCCACTGACATAGTAAATAGGTGACATTTTGAATATTGATGAAAGAGCGCTACAGCTGTAGATAATATTGAATCAAGCAGCCTCTGTCTTCTGGGAAACACAACACATTGAGAACAGTGTGTTAGAGGAACTTCCATCCAGCACACCATATTATTTTGAAGGCAAAGCTTGATGTCAACAAGGGTAGAAATGTTCTGAGGAATATGTTTGCAACTACCTTTCTGTTTTACTGCTACAAGGAAGTTTTGTGATATTTGAATGATCTAAGACTGACTCAAGACTTTTGAAAATTTGGTAGAAAGAGAGCAGCTATTTTACTAGATTAAGCGATATCTTCTGAACATAAAAACCTTTTTTCATTAATATATATACATATTTTTCTAATAAAAGATTCTGCTTTACCAACAGATTTTACCTTTAATGTTGTTAGACCATCATAGTGACTGCAGTGATATGTAGCCATGAGAAAAACTTTAAATTGTACAGAATGCTAATGAAGGTATTTTGATGGCATCTTCAGAAAGTTCAAGTTTAATCTGTCTATTGGAAAAAAGTATACAAGGAAAATATACAAGTATACAAGGAAAGTATACAACGAAAAAAGTATACAAGGAAAAACAAACCACTGAATTATCAGGAAAAATGCCGGCAATTTAATGAACTAAGTAACACAGCATTACATGAACTTTCCTATGCATTTACCTGTGAGCATTGAGTGTTCATTTAGTTTATTTTGAAAAGCTCAGAACAACAGATATAGTTTGGTCTTTTCCAGATACTTCCAATGATTGAATGTGTTTGATTTCAGCAGATGTATTGTAGGACACTTAGAAAATCGTGGATTCAGCACTTTGGATGATTTAAAAAAACCCTAATGTTACTGCTGATTCTCAGATTAGATGAATCAAAGAATTGTTTCTGCAAATAATTAATTTGGATTTGACCATAATATGAAGTAAAACTCATAATGACCATTTTTTACCCTTTGAATCAGAAGACACTTTAGTATTAGTTCATATGAGTGAACAGTTTCCTAGCTGTTTAAAATATTGGTTTAATAATGCATGTATTGTTCTACCATCTTGCACTCTGTGTGCTTGGAATTTCCATCACATGCCAGCTTGTTGTGTTGCTGTTACATAGTATAGGGAGAGGAGCAGAAATGTCAATTTGTTCTTAGAAGAAAGAAGCATCAGGGACAGATATTTGAGTATCAAGATCCTGCAAGACATGCTTGGCTCTGCTGTTGCCTTGTTTAGATTTTAGCCATGTCTCTATTTCTTCTTTATCAATTGGAAAATAGGGATGCAAGAATGATCAAAATATGGCTAGCTTAAAGGGAAGGTTAAGTGATAATTTATTCAGCTGATAAACATCCACATTGTGACACTTCTACTAATAGAGTGTGCTTTGCTTGGCAGCCGAAAGGATAATAGCCCATCATTTCTTGGAAATGAAATTACACTGGAGGTAAGATGAAAAACATTAACAGTGAAGATAATTAACAATCGAGTACAATAGCAGTTGACAGGGTAGTTTCCTCACTAGGTAGAATTTCAAATTGAAGCTGAATATCCTGTGAAGGCTTGCTTCAACTCAAAGATCTGAGCCTCATTAATAGTGGATTCAGAGCTGGAACAACCATGCAAAGTCCTCTGTGCTGAGGACATAAGATGTTGGGTATCTGGTCATCCCTTAGTAGGGAATTGTGAACATTAATTATTATGTCTGATGCTGGTAACGTGTTCCAGAACCCTTGGCTGAGAGATACAAATAATTATTCATTGCCATTATCTCATCTCTTTTATATCAGACTAGATAAACTAAATCAGTTTGAACTGATTCTATCTTTAAAATTATCTAAATACTGAAAGCATAGGATAAACTTTTACACGTTTTTGTTTTTTGTTCTGATCTACATGGATAAAGGGGTGAATTTTAAAGAAAACACACAGAGTTAAATCTTTGCATCGGACCGAGGACTGACTTCCAATCAGTGTATTCAGAAAGTTATGAAAACCTGAAGCACCAGAAGCTGGTTGATTCTGGAGGGATAATACTGAGATATCACCAAGGATGTTAGCAGCGTCAAGTTCCCTAACATAGCAACTGTGTTCAGAAAACTTGAGTTCAGCTGGCGAGGGGAGGTTATTTCCAGCAGGTGGAGTTGATGCCAGCAGCATGTTGAAATGGGAGGGTGCTTGAAGTGTCTGGCAGCACACAGAACTCCTTGGGTATGGGTGAAAACAGTGTCTTCTTATGCCAAATCTTACAAAGGTCTGTGCGTGCCAATGTTCTGATGTCCCCAAAAATGTGGGAATTTCTTTGGTAGACAGTTAAATAAGTTGCCAGCAGAAGTGGTGCTAAAATATGGGTTTTACTCCTGCTACTCCCCACCCGCCTTGTTACTGCAGGGACCACAGTAGTGGAGGGAGATGTTCTATAGAATTCAGAATCCTCCTCCAGTGGTTTTGGCTCTCTGGTGAAATACAGGAGGCACTTTGTCCCTGGTATGGACTTTCAGACCAAGTATCAGCAGAAGAAACCCACTTTCTAGTATAGATACTCACATAATTGCCCACAGATGTTAAGTTTCCATGAGTGTCATCTCTGTTTTTAGGGAGCTGTGCCATACTCTATTACTTTTTTCCCTAAACATCAGGTATTCTTTGCCCCAGATTTGACAACATGTTGGAATAGTGCTGCAGCTGGAGAGAATCTCAAGGTAAAACAGTCAGGCAGAGTGAAGAGCCATGACTGTACCAGCACCAGCTGTATGCATGGATTGTGCTGGGTAGCAGGGAAAAGGTAAGTGTGCAGCTGCTGTCAGCAGGCTGGGTGGTGACTCCATTAAGAGATCTGTACAGAGCAACAAACGCACGTGAAGCAGCAGGTGGTTGTCTGAGCCAAGTTAAGAAAGATGTGCCTAGGCACATTAAATCCAGCTCGAATAATCTTCATCAGTGAGGACAGCAGATTTATGTTCCTATGAACAGGCTGTGTCTGAAATAGCGGACACAGCTCCCAGAGGGGATTTTCACAGGCTTTGGCAGGCAGCCTCCGAAGGGATTTTCACTGGGTGGGTGTTCCCAGAACAGATTGTGCGCATTATTTCAAGGGAAAGTTAAGAAATGAAAGCATTTCCCCTCTACTCAAACACTTGGCCAAGACTGAAACCCTTCCTTGTTGGGTTGCTGCTCTGCTGACCTGGCTGCAAGATGCCTGACAAGAGCTGATGAGGCTGGGAAATGTCAGTCTAACATTGGCTGTCCTTGTGTTAGGTGTTGAGGGACTGTGCTATGTCTGTATTTGCCTGTGCATAGGCCCAGTAAAGCTGAACTGAGGGAAATGAATGATGCTGGAGGAATGGGAGGGTGCTTTGCTCCCTACACCACAAACTGGGTGTGCTGCAATGAGTGTGCACCGTCAGCTATCTTGAGAATGTCCATGAGAGTATTGACTCTTTCCTACACCCATCAGCACAAGCGGTCCAGTGGCTGAGCAAAGGGGAAGAAATCTGGCAGTGGCACCCTGCAGAGAAGCAGCAGAAAGGGAAGGAGTCTGTCCAAAGGTCACAGCTTCCCTCCTCTGCTCTAAGCACATGGGGAACTTTCTTTGCAAATAGCTTCTTCCTATGGCTGTCACTAAGCTCTAAACCATTCTCTATGTTGGATACTGAGAAAGCAGCTCCTAGCCAGTCCCTCCCATCAGACCCCGTGCTCCCAGTGTATCTGCCTTCAGGCCAGCCTGGGCTTGGCATCTTGTCTGTGTAAAATTGGATCTTGCCCTGGTAAGTTAATGCGATTGATCTGGCAGGTGATTTTCAGGATCAGTTATGATAATGCCAGGTAAGTGAGGCAGTGCAGACTCTGGGAAGCCAGCAATGTTTGAGAATTATAATGTTTTTTTTTCTCCAGAGCCTGGGGAAATTTGTGAAAAACTCCTTCAGCCTACACCTGGTTTCTTCTTAATCCTCTCTTTTCTTGTGTATGTAGTAAATACAAACAATACCTAAAACAACTGGTCCCTACGAGTGCTGGTGTCCTGCCAGGGCAGTGGCTGGTGCATGGCCCCAGTGCCCGTAGCTCCCAGCAGTGCTGCTGATTTCCTTGCAGTGCTGTCCTTGGGCACTGCCACTGGGAAAGGTGTCAGCTCCGGGTGGGACACCACTCCATGTTGTTATTGTTTCAGGAAACCTGATTAGTTTCAGGAAAAAGAAGTTTTTTTGTTTTGTTTCTATAACAACTCTTCCTTTGCCATCTGCTGCTTTTTATGCTTGAACCTGGCGGGTGCCATGAAGCTGATGAACAACTTGGGTGCTTGTTTTCTCAGCCGCAGCAAGGACCTGAAGCTACACACTGGGGGTCCTGAGGCTTGTGCCCTGGAGTAGCATTAGCAGGACTTTCTTGCTTCCTACAAAAGGTGGCCAGATTTTTCCACACAACACCATCCATAACTGTGTCATTTTATTCACCTGTATTTTAAGGGTCTGGAACATATATTCATGCTTAAAAATATAGTGGGCCTCAGCACCTTGCTGATGTAAACAGGCTCAAGACCCTTGGCATTCTAGAAAGCTGGTTTACACTGACTGGCAAAAAGGTGCGTAGTGTTTAAGACATCAATAGCGACAGGCACAGACATTTTACATTCTCAGTGATCAATGGAAGTAAGACGAACAGGCTTGTCCCACTTTAGCACTCATTTTATATAAATTCAGTGCCACTGGTTGCAGTAGGACTACCCTGGATTTGTGTGTGTGAGCAGACATAGGGGCTTCCATTCCGCTCCATGTCACCCAGTGACATTTTTACATTAGTTTCACCCATTTAAATCTTGACCAGAAACTGTGAAACCAATGGCAAATCACTGCACCGTGCTGCCCACTGGTGTGGTTTCTCACAGCAGTTTTATGCTCTGTTCATTTCAGGATATGGTTAACTGCTATTTAAGCGAGATTAGTTTTGAATGCAGTGCTGCTTGGAGAACACCTCTGGATAATCAAGTAAAAAATGTCTGTCACACTTCTGAGAACTGACTGAAAGTCTCTCGTTTTAGTGGCTTTCCAGTTCAGCTAACTGGAAATATTAGAAAGTCTCTGCACTCCTACAGAAATTATACTCAAGTTTTGAGTTAGTTTAGTTCTTAACAATCACCTTCATGTATAACATTCTTTTTTGCTCTTTTGATATAATATTTGTTGACTTGAGTCTCCCAACAACTGTGTGGCCTAAAGGACGTCCATAGACAGTGAGAACAGAAAATTTACCTTATGGCTTATTACCTATAATAGAAAACTCTTCTTGAAGGTAACCATGCCAGGTGCTTGTGTTAGAAATAATAAATCAGGCTTGGAAAATATATAGTTTTAGTTTCTTTATGCCTGCATTTCAGCTTTGGAACATGTTGCCCAGGGAGGCTGTGCCATCTTCAAATGTGGAAGCTTTCAAGCCCCAGCTAGACAAAGCCATGGCTGACCTGTTCCAGTGTTGGAAATGATCCTCCTCCAAGTGAGCGATTAGACAAGAGCTGTCCAGGGGTCCCTTCTAATAGGCATTTCTGTTATTTTGAATTTGAATTACATTTATCAGCTCTTTCCACAGTCATGAGAAGGTAAAATTAACTTTTACAACTACATGAAGTCATGAAAGCATAAAGGAAAGCTTCTATGTTGATACTTGAAATAACAAGCATGGCAGTGCTAAAGGAGAGTGGTGCCTGAGATTCACTTTGTACCAAATTTGGACATGGTGTCAGCAAGTTTCCAATCTGACATTGACCTTGGGACTTTATTTTAGGAAGATTGGACTTGACAAAGTGACCATCTTGCTTGACCATATCTGGTACAATAATAAAGATCTGTCCCAGCTGCATAACCTTAGGATTCTGTCCTGTGGGGATTCTGCAGAAATAATTCCCTGAGTAACATGGAGCTCCTGTGAATACAAACACCTTCCTCTTTTTAGAAATGTGTGGGAAAGTAAGGCTTTCAGCTATATAATGTGCTGCGGAATCACCAGCATAACAATTCTGATCAAAGCTGACACCTCCCATCTGTTTCTATATGCAGCCTGTTCGGCATAAATCATAAACAGATGGTGTCATGGTGTCAGTGTCTCACAAGTCATGCTACAGTCACTGGGTGTTAGCTAGGGCTCAGTCAATGCCTAACTTTGCCGCTTAATCCTTAATTGCTGAGTATGTTTCATCCGTAGAAATAACCTTTTATCCATCTGAAGCCAACCGCTTGCTGGTTTCCATGGTGTGGGTGGCCAGAGAACAGGTTTTTCCACCAGCCAAGCTGTTCATCTTCCAAAGCTGCCTGGCTGCAGCACCATTGTCAACAAGTTTTGCAGAGGATCAAGGGCGGGCTGGTGGTGCATACTGACTCCGTCCAACCCATTTCCCATCTCTTTGCCACCCACATAGTTACTCTGATTCTCAGAGAAACACATGCGCTCACTCTCTCATCCTACTAATTTGCTAGTTGGTGTAGCTAGTCATCTTGCTTTACTCCACTTGATCTCGCAAGCTAGCCAGTGTTTTGGAAGAATAGTCTACCTACACATAAAAAGTCTCCCATCAGTCAAGGATTTTGAAGGATTGGATAATGGTGATGTAGGGCTTAACCCTTATTATTGTGACTACTGTTGAACATCTGGCACTTTAATAGGAGTTGTTTCTGGCTCAAAATCCAATCAGTTAAATTCTTCCTCTCTGATTTCTCCCTGAAGTTGCAGCTGAGCATATTCAACTGCCTTTGAATGCCTGAAATTAATTTTTCTCCTTTGTGGTATCCTCTTTGGCCGTATCAAGGATCGCATTTGAAATTTATCTTTCTGTTGCTCTGATTTAGAGCCCAATCAGTGAAGCTGGAACAAACTCCAAAGTTTCTTAATTCTCCTTGATACTGTTGAGATCCAGAGTCTTGGCTATGTCCTGCTCAGAGAAAGGTTGCTGCTTCAAAGCTTGGGTGTAAGTCTGGACCTGATGAGCTCGAATGGCTGGGAATCATCTGCACCTCAGTTTAACCGATACCTCTGTCAGAGTACTAGGCAACCACTTTCAGCAATGCAGCTGCAGCTCTGTGATGTGACATCGGCTATTGACAGCTCTGTCCCCAAGCCCACAGCCCACATCCAAAGTAGAATGAGTCTTAGTTTGCAGAGACAGAGCTCCAAGAAATTAATTCTTCACCTCAGCAGGAACTTCAGCTCTTTGGCTTTCTTCAAAGCCTACAGGAAAGCCACCGTGTGAGTGTGAACAACACCTGAATGTCTTACAGATCAGAACAGCCAAATTTCAGCTGCTGTCCTCTCACTTTGACATGCATGTCGGTGTGTTCAGAAGTGAAGCACCAGATCAGTGATTTATGTCAAATAAAGCAACAGCAGACAAAACTCCAAAGCAATTTTCAGCCTGAGTAATCACTGCAAATTTGCTCCAAATGTTGAACAGATGGAATCTGTATATGACTTCTCTGGGTATAAACACAAGCACCCTGTCGTATTTCAGTTGCTGATGTAACAACACAATGTGGCTCTTTCTAAAGGGAAAGTACATGATTTTGGGGGTCTGATTATTTGTTTTCTCAGTGCAGTAAAAGATCTGGTGTATTGACTTGCAAATAACACATGACAATTGCCAATTGGTTTCACTCCATTCAAATATTTGCTCAGCAAAGTGGTAGTATGAGTTCTCTGCAAAAGGTGTATCTGTCATATCAGAACTAGTTTATGCTTAATTTGGCTCTGCTATTGCCACATTGGGTCACTTCTGATATGTAAACTGGCGCGAGAACAGAAGCAGAAGAAAAGGAGTCTTTTCTTGAGTGGCAGTCCCCAAACAGGGCTGTCCTACTCTCTCCTCACTTGCTCTCTAGCTTTAGGAAAGTCACTTACCAATTCATGACTGTATTTGTGAAACAGGAATAGATGGTTGTTCTCATCCCACAATATGTCTTGAGATCTGTTGATGAAAAATACACAAATTAATATTCTTACTGTTATGGCTTAAGGTGGGGATCTCAAATGGGGAGAGTGAGGCTCCTTTCTTCCTCTGCTGCCAGTGTTTGTGACCCTGCACAAATGCTGTTGTAGAAAAGGAGGAATAGGGCTAAGACCCCCTTACTTCTTAAAGGAATTACTGGAGACCTCACAGGCTTCTGGTAGGCTATCTGGAGCAGGTTGTCCTGACCCTTCATGAGTGTTCCCCAGAAGGGACCTGTACCCTCCACCCCAGTGCCTCCATAGGTGACTGGGATCACAGTTTCCATGTGACAGTGTGGAAACTCTGTTGCTGTCCGCTCCCTTGACAACTGGCTTTGACCTCTCTGTAATTCCCTTCTACTCCAAAGAGTGAGCCATGATATTCCTCCTACCTTCTTCCCCTCCGCTAATGTGGATCTCCTAGTGCTGTTTTCACCTCCTGAGCACCTGGGATCACTGCCCCTTTCCCTCTGCCAGCTCCATTTCTGTGAGTGATGGGAGCCATCCCCATACCACCCCTCTCGCAGTATCACCAAGTGCAACAGGACTTTTCCTTCAGAAAACTTATGCTGCTGCAGACAAGTTCCCTGAGCTTTTCCTGCCACCTTTTTCCCAATCACATACATTCTTTATATCCGAAAATTATCCTGAGTGGAAGAGGGGCCAAGCAGCCAGATGAGTGTTGTAGCTGATTGCAGTGTCTGCTAGATCCTCATTAGTATTTTAGCTTTTGGATGTAGTTGCAGGATAAATTTGCTAGTTTCATTTGCTTCCAGCAAAAGCTGCTTTAGGCTTACACATGTGAGGCCAAGTACCCTGAGGAAGGATTTAACATGCCAGGCCTATGTGTTAGTGTTTTACATAATGTTTGATAAGAAACTCAGGTGTCATTTGCTCTTAGTCAGTTGATTGGTTCTTCAGCACTTTCCAATACTTATGGCAAACTTCTTTCCCGCTGGAGATGCTAAAGCTGTCAAAACCTCACACACAGTATGATGTTTGGGAATGTGTGATATTTTGAAACGTGTGCGGGAATTTCCAGCTTCCACTCACTCTTTTTAGGTCCTGCTAATATCATCTATATAAATACACAGACATGCAAAGTTTCACACCTCAAACTTCCTTTTACTTCTCTGTTAGCCTCCTTCTCTCCTTTTTAATAGATGCCTTAAAACTCTTTGCTGTCGGCAAATTTTCATCACCAGCCTCCACTCTGGATCCAGTTATATCTGCCTGTCTTTTTTTTTCCCCCACTCTTTTCCAACTTTTTCCCTCCACTAGGAAAAGAGAAAAGAGAAGGGGAAGGAGAGTTAGAGCAGTGTTCTCAGTACAGATCTCTCAAGGGACCTCTCTCCTTGTGCCTCTGGAAATCAGTTGCTGGCAACTCTCAGCGCTGCCATCACTGTCACAAAGTGCATAAGTTGGTCTGTGAGCTTCCTATAGTATCACTTGCTGACTCTGCTGCCTTGTCTGTGAGCTCCGGCTGATCTGATATTTATGACAGGTGCTTGCTGTCTCCTCTTCTAAAACTATCATACTGAAGAGCTGTCAAAATATTTATCAATAATAATGGTAACTGGGAAGTGCGTAGTCTGCAGGCTACAACAGCCATTTTGTTTTTTCACCTCTGCTATTCCAAGGCTGTCCTGCATGTGTGTGTCCTCTCTGATGTGAGCAATTACTTTCAAACACATAAATTTAGTCAGAGTTTTGTTGCTCTGATTTTTTTTTCCTCCAGTTTTTCAGTGGTGGGCGATTGTGTCACGTCTCACAGATCACAGGACAGTCTCCTGATTCTCAAATGACCAAGTAAAGGAAATTTATTTTAGTGCCCCAAAGCTCTTGCTAGTTCCCACTTGCTATGTACCTTTTTTTCGGTTATGTTCTGAGAAGCTGCATAAACGTTTTCAGGTCATGTTGTAGCTGAGTCTCAACATCCTTTGACAGGAACCTCATCACCCTAAATATACTTTATTCTTGCTGGCTGTTTCCATTTAACATTCTGCTGCTGTCAATTGGGAACTGCTGAGTTTCATCCCACAGTTGCTATTTGGTGGATCTGACATAACACCTTCCCAATAGTAAGCTAGGTAATTCTTCTATGTATGAGAATTAAATGAAAGCATAAAGATATAGTTATCCTCGAAGTGACAGAAAAGGGTAGTCTTTTTTTTTTTTGCTCTACTCCTTGATAGAAAAAGCAACAATTGAACAAAAAAAGCAGATTTTGGAAAACCAAGGTGATAAAATCTTATTGAAAAAATGGTCATTATTATGTCCTGGGCTAAGCGGTGTCTTGGACCTTATGTAATGAATTCTGTGGGGAAGGTAGTACTGAATGTTACTGCTATGATGCTATGTTTTAGAGTTTCATCCCTCCTTAACATCTCTGTTCAGACTAGTCTCCACTACCATGGATTGAACATATACTGCTTGCAACAGGCACAGGCTTTAACCCTGCATGTCTTAGCCTGCTCCTGAGGGAGGGGGCTTGTCTTGTAGGATTGATCTCATTTAATTTTTCAAGGTCGTGAGCAAATCTTTTTCCTCTTCACTAGTGCCACTGGGAAAGGATTAACTTTTTATTTTACGGTGTGGTATCAGATGGAAGACGCTTTCCTGAAGAAAGAGCAAGCAAAGGCATGCCCCTGGGGACCTGACCTCAGTCAGGATCTGATACTGCGAATGCTGCTGACAGGCTGACCACTTGAAAGATCATGAGATGTCTCTGATGTTTCATGAGCTATTGGCTTGTTCATTCATGTGAAACAGGTCATGTTGTGTTTTATTATATTGCTCTTCTGAAATCAATGTAGTTTTCCAAACTGGGTAAGTCACTCTACATGTGTTTTGCCATATTGGCACTTTTAAACTTTCTGCATATATTAAACTGCTGCAGATTTTAAAATCCTTCCTATTTCATAGAGCTTTCACTGTTTGAATCCTTGAAGAAAAACTTGAAGTTTGCTGTACTTACACTTTTGAGAGATGAAGCTGTGCCAGAATGCCTTCACAGATCCTGAAAATGGTAATTACAGAAATGGAAGTTATATGCGTGCATCAGGAACCTGGGGAGCTGCAATGTTTCTAGCTGCAAATAGATACATGGCCTAGGAAATTTTAGTATGGTGACTGTTGGTAACAGAGAGGCATGTAAGAAATGTGGACCAAAGCAAGTACTTTTCTTCTCCCATTATTTTTGCTATTTTCAGTATTACTTTTGGACACACATGGCTTCTCAGAGGAAAGCCCCCACTTAAGTCTCTTACCTGTCTCTGGTCCCTATGAGTCTATGTGACAATCTTAGCTGTGGAAGGAGAAGAGAAAGAGGGGCTATGGTGAGGAGAACAGGAGCAGAAGGCTGCTGGATAACTGAATGCCAGCTTAGAGATGGTGACAACTTCCTTTCTCTCCATAAAAAACGCTAATTAAAAATAAAATTCTTAAAAATCAGTCTTTTTTTTTTTTTTAAATCTCAGCAACTGAACTCTGGGAAACTGTCAGTTTTATACATCAGGCAAATTTATCTGTATTTTGGCTTTCCAAAGAAAAATACATTTTTTTTTAAAAAAGAGCAGAGTTTTACCCAGGAAAGTATTTGGCTGTAACATGCTCTAGTTTCTCTTCAGATTGTATAAATTTTATACTGTCTGTTGAAAACAAATTTTGAAAGACAATTTCTGGCCAGCCTCTGTCTTTGTACTCAGCAGCACAGCTGCTCTGAGGCCTCAAACCAGACTGAAGGTAGATTGCAGTCATGCTGCCAATGACCTTCTTCCAGCACTTCTGAAGGTTGCTGGGTTTTCACCGAATATTTTTGTCTCTACAGTTCCTGGCATGTGGCAGCTTTACACATCACCAAAGCAACTCTCCTGTGCACCGTGAGTGCTGTGGCTGGAAAGGTAAGAAAGCTGCCTGCCTAGGGGGATGCAAACCTGAGGCCCAGGCTTCATGCTGAATTGTACGTGATGGAGGAATCTAATGCACATAAAGAGGACCCAGCACAGCTTTTGTGATTCCCAGGGTGTTGATGTTCTCCTAGCAAGCATCAAAGCAGCCTGGGTGCTGCTCTGACTTGGCTGCGTGTGATCACTCGCAGCCCCGCACCTACGCTGGTTACGTGTCCCCAGGGCCCTTCTACAAGCATGTTCTCCCTGCGGGATGAGTACCCTGGGCATTGACAGCACACAGAGTTTATCTTGTCTTCTCAACACTCCCTGAAGGTTTCTCCATGCAGGGACAATGTGTACCTGCTTCTTGGAACAAGTTAACAGCTTCTTTGTCTTCCTGGAGCTGTGCACAGCTACTGCTTTGACAGCCAGGACCTGATCTACAGGAACTCAGTAAGAAAGCCGTGAGGTCAGCTTCTCTCTTTAGTGAGGAATTTATATTAATATCTCTATTTTCATCAAATGTGCGACTTAGAGTGAAAGGACACATTCAGCTTATGCTGTCTAGAAACACAATCCTGTCTTTGTCAAGCTGTGACATCATTAGTGATGAAGGTCTTGCATCACTGATCTCAAACAAGGACATTTTCTGCAGCTAATCTTTGGATAGATGAGCAGATCCTCTAACAGACACCTTGAAGACATTTCTGTATATTCTGGAACAAATTTAGTATCTCGATATTTTTCCTAACAAAGGAAGGATGAAATATTTATTATAATTAAAGTAATTGCTTTACTCTTCTTCTGCCATCATCTTGTTATAAATAATTTCTTTAATCTACCACAAATCTGTTGAGAACATTCAGAGAAAAAGAAAAACCTAAAAAGCCATCGGACCCAAAATGCTGCTCTGCCTCATTGGTTGTTCCCGCAGCCATCAGCTACTCAGTGCCCCAGTTCAGTGGAGATGGCCTCCAAAAAGATTTCTGTTGTTTTCTAGAAACCTTTTTGTAAGAACAATAGCTAAAAGATGACAGGAAACATCCACATATATTATTCACTGTTAATACCAGCACCCTCTTTTGGTCTTTTTATAAGCGACACCAGGTGAAGAAATCTGTGATGACCTGCAACAGAGCAACCTACTTAGCTCTGCTTTGAGCTGGGCCTGTTCTTAAGTAAAGAATTACTCAAAACTTTTTGCAAACGCTATTCAGTAACTTTTTTTTTAGTCACAGAGACAGTGCTGGGTTTTGTAAATGCCTTCCTTGCCTGCAATTGCTAATAGTTTTTCAGATTATGGAAAATGGGATTGTTTAAGAAACTTTCACTTGCTTTTCTCTGATGACCTTTCACATCTTGCCTGGAAAATCTAATCAATCTCTTTAATTTTTTTTAAACAGCCTCTCTGCTGCCTGTTTTTCTTTGTAGGGCCATATACAGCGGCGCATTCATGCACAGCACGCTGCTGACACTGCATCATTCAGCTATGACCCTTCTCAGAAAAAGAACCTGAAAAGATAATTTCAATTGCAAAATCAGCCCTTCACTTCTCGATTCATCCTTCTCCTCTGTAGATAACTAATCTAATTGAGGTTTTAGGTTGGTCTTATAAAGTTGTGCCTCAAGAGAAGCCAGGGGTGACTGAGCTCCTAATTTGTTTGACCCAAGTTACAAGTCTGAAGTGTGGTGGGATGAATGCCATTTGTGCCTCTGTACTGCAGTTAAAAATAGCATCAAAAAGCATCGGACCCAGTCTTGTGTGTTTGAGTCTGCTCTTGTTATTCACAACAGGGTTTGCAGCAGTATTTATCATGTTCTATGAGTTCCCTCTGAAAGCGGAACTGGTGATTTCTGGGCAGGCCTTTTCCTCATACTTATTGCCCGCTTCCATGCTCTGTGAACTACAGCGAATTGATTGCCCCATCCCTGATTTGCTATTATCCACTTTTTGCTGATAGGAAATTGAGGGAGGGAGAAAGTAAGGGCAAAAATATCTGTGAGATTTGGGCTTTTGGGTAGCAAGGTTGCCTACATTTGTAGGGCTAGTCCCTCTCTTACTGAGATACAGCCCTTTTCAAGGAAAGTGTTTGTGTATAAGAGTCTGTGTCTATATAGCTAAATGAAACAACATCCTGTAGTAAGCTTAAGCACTGGACAGTAATTATCCATATTGCTGAGTAGGCAGCTTACTCCTCGCCGTGGTGGGGCTATGCCAGCTGGCAGCCTGCGTGACTAAAGGCAGCTGATGCTTCAGAGACCATCCCTAGCAGGCGAGATAGAAGACATGGTGCAGCGCCTGGCTTCCTCCTCAGTGCCCTGACATGCTCTAGCAAGCCTTACTTCCTCAAACCCTCCTGCCCTCATGTATACCCTCATGCCATGCTGCGTGGCACATGTATTTCACATGCTCTTGCTATAAAATTATCATTCACATGGTGTGTTGAAGTCCCATAATTTCAATCATTTTGTATTAAATACCGTTCTCTGTCACAATAGTGTCTGAAGTCCACAAAACTTTACATGGACCCCAGAGGACATGGAGAGCCAAGTCTGTACAGTGTGAATGTGACCCACTGTGGGTCATTTGGCCTCACTCTTGGTCCTGTTGTTGTTTAGCAGAGCATTCATGGGCAGAGAGACGGGAGGTTTGGAGCCAGGTACCTCTGTGAGGGAAATGCAGGTGATGGGGGTGAGACTGGAAGCTGAGGGAGCTCCTGGTATTTAGGACAACTGAGGAAGAGCCATCTGCAGCACAGAGGCATTGGCAAAAGGCTCTTCTCCTGGCCAATAGTAATGATGTCATGTTGGGATTTATACAAGCTGATGGTGCAGCCAAAAAGTGATGCCCTGAAGGAAAGGTTGAAACAGCCATTGCCTGTTTGGATTTATCTGTGCTAGTTGTCCAGGTCTCCAGCCCATAATCTAAGGCAAAAGTCATATGATTCATACGTCCTATTTTAGGATGAATGACTCTCCCGATTGTGCTGGGACTTCTGGGGAAAGGCCTGAGCCTATTTTGGATTTTTTTCCCCAATGCCATTTGGTACCAGGGTTAAAGGGAGCAGAACTTGTGCCCAGTGGGAATTTCTGCACATTTGACTCTTCTTCAAGCTCTGGTACTGGCAGCTAGAACAATGGTGGGATGAGTGAACTTGATCACAGATGTGAATATCTGCTTCTATCAGAATACAAAAAAAAAATGGGGAGGCTGTTATTTCTGATAATTTTCCTTCATGCAAGTCTGCAAAGCTTTTTCCCCACAGAAACAGAAAATGGGAAGTACTTTTTGGTCAAACATGTCCTCTGTAAATTCTGTGGTTTGTACTCCTTATAACTGTAGTTACTGACTAGCAACAAGTGGTTACTGTTTTCTATTTTTGTTTTTAGAACCTAAATATAAATGCTGCAATAAAAGCAGAAGAGAGAAAATACTGTAGTGCTTCAGACTTGAAATGTTTTGAAACCAGCTATTGAAGTCAGAGGTTCATGCACTAAGCTCTGGTGTACCTAGTAATACTGGCAGGAGTTGGGTCTGTATGTCTGCAATGTGGCCAGTTAACAGCAGATCTCCTGCAAATAAACAAATAAACCAGCAAAACAGCAAATAATCCAGATATGACATCCGTAGGTCACAAACTGTACCAAAACCCAATGGCTGTGTTTCATATGGTGCACTAGGAGGTGTGAGTCTGAAATTTCCAGTAGTAAGCCACTAGCCTTAGGCTCTAACAGCTGGAAATGATGGAGACTGTTATCAACTAATGAATGCAGCATTAGGCCTTGTCAACAGACCACTGAATGCTAATACTTTACTCCTGGCTTTGTCCTTGCAATGCTAGGCAGTGATGAAGGTCCCTCTGTAATTAATTTAACTTTTGTAATTCTATTTCCTTGTCTGCAAAATGGGACAGTGAACAACCACATTTGCAGAAAAGATCTGCTGATGAGAAGAACTAGATTACAGCTTGGGGGAATGATTGTTAGCCCACATTCTGAGTAAGCCTTGTCTTTGTTCTTGTTTTGTAATGGCCTGCTTGTCGTTTCCTTCACCTTGCATGTGGTGCCCCTCTAAGGGGAACCAAGTGGGAAGGGCCATATGAGCCAGCCAGGATCGCACCTGTATTCCTGTGCTGAGTATTATCTGTTTGATGACTCTAGAAGGGTTTACACTCAGCCCAGTGATGGCATCAGCAAATCACCCTTGGGATGTGCCTTCCCCTCTTCATTGTCTACATGCAGCAGCAGTTCATTCCCCTTGAATGCTGTCCTCAATATCAAAGCAAAATCCAATGCCCTTAATTTGCTTGCTTTGTGAAAGCTGAATGAGAGTAATGTTTATTTGACTTTCATTTGGAATCTGAATTCCGCTAGGTTCACTCAAATGTTTAATCAGCATTGCTCAAATGTTTTTGCAACTTCCTATTGAACCTCAAGACTATAATAAAACCTGAAACTGAGCAATTTATTTGCAAGTCCTTAAGATAATTCAGAAAATTATATTCTCTTCAGAAATGCATCCTCCAGGAGCACAAAAAGTATTAGCTTTCCATTTCACCCTCAAAGAAGAATTAAATTTCATTATTTGTTAGACTTCTGCATATTCACATCCTTCCTCTCTAGGGAACCTGTTTTACTAATAATCACAAAGCTTTACAAGCTCCCAGAAAGAAGCCAGAAGGGACTGTAACCAGCAGATGTTCCCATAGGACATCAGGGTTATGCATGTAATGCAGACATGGCCCATCTGTAGCTCAAATATTGTATCAAAGCCTCCTGCTTCAGCAGTGCTGCCGCCAGTGCAGAGGCCCTGGGGCAGACCAGGGGGTTTAGGTGGGTGCTCTGGTTTCCTTCCACCAGAGCAGCACGGACCAGATGAGGCTGAGCAAAATGCACCTACTTCCCCTGCTCAGCTCTGCCACAATTTTTGAGCCTTATCTGTAAGAACCTCTGCCCTAACCTTCACTGGGCTGGTGAATGCCACTGTCTGATGTTCTATTGCATTTATACAAACACCACTAATGACTAAGCACTCTATCTCCAGAGTGATGCAGGACCAAAACCCAGAAAGGACTGAGGCCAAATTTTGGTGCCAAGTTCCCCATCTTTCATTAGATGAGGTTGCTCAAAGCCATGTCCAACCTGACCTTGAGGATGTCAGTCTTTGGTCTGAGAGCTAGTAATACAGGGAAATGATCAATATTTAGTGAAAAGGACTTCTAGTCTTCTAGTGACTAGTCTTCTAGTGACTAGAATTTCTTGAAGTGCCTTTGGCATGCAACAAATCTAAAGAACTCAAAGAAATCACACAGGCTTGCATCATGGAGTTCAAGTCCTTGCTTCAATTCAGCCAAAGTGGTGATTTGAAATTATCTAACCATTATTTGGACCTGTCTCTCTCTAGCTTTAAACAGCCAGTCTCAGAAAGGGGCTCATGCCTGACATTTCTGAGCAGACACAACTACATCTTCTTAGTGGCCTTCCCTGTTGGCTAGGCTTAGACATCCCTTTGCTTGGTTTACCTGTTTCCAGTGAAGACAACTCCATTTTCTAGTGCTTTGTGATTTTTTCTGGGGAGCTCCAAACACCCTACCCAGGACTGTGAGGTCTCTCAGGTTCTAATTCAGTTACCCTTTGTATTTAACCCTCAGGTCCAAATATCAAATTTGTCCTCCTTGTTTTTATCCTGGTTTTATAAACAGGTCTCTAGAAAGATGAACCATTAGTGTGTTGTACCCTCTAGCTTTGCATGTTACTCAGGGGCAGGTTGGAGAGTGCAGCCTCTGAGTTAAACAAATCTGAGACAAACTTTTGCAGAGACCTAAGAGCATGGTCAGAGTTCCTTCCTGAGTCTTCTCTACCTGTAATAATCCAAACACAGTCTTCTAAAAAGCTGGGAGGCTTGTGCTCCTCTTAATCCCAGAAAGACTGTGCTAACCATGCTGCATTTCAATACTTTGAGTACTATCTGAATAATTGCCTTTTAATGGAGAAAAGGCAGATTTTTCTTGTGTTGCCATAACTCCTGGAAAATAAAGCATAGAATAGACTGTTTCAGTTGGAAGAGACCTACAATGGTCATTTAGTCCAACTGCCTGATCAATTCAGAGTTGAACAAGCTAAAGCATGTTGTTAAGGGCACTGTCCAAATGCCTCTTAAACACTGACCAGCTTGAGGCATTGACAACCCCTCTAGGATGCCTGTTCCAGTGTTTGACCACCCCCTCCATAAAGAAATGCTTCCTAATGTCCAGTTTAAACCTCCTGTGGAGACAAGGTATGCTAACAAACTACTTTTGCCATGGCTATACTAGGAAATATCTTTACTTAATTAGCTCAGTGGATTATAACATTTACTCACAATCAACATAGAAGTGCACTTGGGTTTGGGAAAAGGCTGTATTGTATGTGGAAGAGTTAAATTGAATCAGTTCTTCCTGCAGAGTAGCCAGATGTAGTTGGTTTTGCCTCCAGGCAGAGAAGCCCAGCTGTAGCCCCACGAAAATACAAATCACTGTGAAGACTTTCTGTGAAACGCAGCAGTGTGGGCTGGTATGATCTTAGTTTCATCTTTCTTTGATCAGCTGTGAGGCCAAGTGTGACAAGGATGTGGTCTTGTGCTACCTGCAGGCTTGTTTGTGTATTTGGGTGTTTTTTAAATTTCTTCATATCTTAGTTCCAAGTTCCTAAGTCCGGTTTAGTCATAGACTGTAGACCATTAGTTGAAGTATTATAGTAAGTGTCTGTTTTCTGTGAGTTTCCTGAGTCCTGAAGAGTTGAACAGCAAAGCAGCTAGTACTGGAAGAAATAACTAGAGTCCTAGGTGCTACTTGTAGCTTCTTCAGATCAATTTTTTGAAGTTGTCTTTTTACAAATTATCAATTATCCAGATACTAAAAAAACCATAAAATATATTTTAAAGTATTGAGTTTTCTGTTCCTCCAGCAGCAATGTCTATCTGCACATAAAATCCAGAGAGACTGGGTGAAAACCAATGCAAACATTACTTTTCAGCCACTTGTGGCTGATCAGATGAGCATAAGCAGTTGGTCTTTCTCTGCTGTCACTTTTTTCTCAGCGGTAATGTATCTATCTGACTAAAAACGTTGTTCTCAGGTTTTGTGTATGGCTTGAGCCCTCTCTCTGGGAATGTGCAGGGCCGAGTGATGCAGCTATTTTTCCTAATGAATCTGCTCCTATTTCCTACATCCTAAACTGTCCTGATGGCATATGTGCCTATTCTAGGGTCATCATGCCCTTTCGCTTGACTCTTATCAGGCACATGTGCTGCTACATAAGGATCAGCAAACACATCCCTCCTGGACCTTTAGCTCAAACTTGTGTTCTGTTGTCTTCTAATTTTGGAATTTCAGGAAAAAATGAAAACTCTGTGACATTAACTTGGAGAGTACTTTTGTTTAAGTTGAATTCTCTTGAAAGGCAGGAGTAAGCTGGAACTGAAACTTCACAGCTGAAATACTTGGATTATATCTATTTTGTTGGGCTGTGCCTTTCCTGAAGGTAACTTAGACCGACTGCATCTTCAGTTCATAGTCAGAGAGCTAGTGTTACAGCTATCTTGTGGAAATGCAGATCTCACTGATATGCTGATATGCTTCCATCTTCTCCATCTCTTGCTTGGTTGAAAACTTCTGTTGTTGGCCTGCATGTATTGTTTGATAAAAAATTTCTTTGGCATATCCACATCAAGCTTGTGGACGATGTTTACTGCTCCTCAGGCTGAAACAGTAATTATGCATCAAATGACAGAGTGAAGGCCCTAGAGATAGGAATAGCATCTAAAATATGAAGCCTGGGATGGTGCTGCCCACCTTCTAACCATCTACTAATCACATACGTATACATAAACTTCTCCCTAATTTTATTTATATGTTTAAAAAATAATTAGTATTAAACTCTGCTCTGATTTAGGCATTAGTTCATAAAATCACAGAATGGTTTGGTTTGGAAGGGTCCTTTAAAGATCATCTAGTCCAACCCTCCTGCAATGAGCAGGGGCATCTTCAACTAGATCAATTCTTAAATGCTATTTTTGAGTGTCAGTGATTTAATTCTCACCACAAAAGGAAGTGATTTTACCCCAAAGTACAGATGGGAAACCTGCACCAAAGAACTCCTGTGTGGTTGCCAATAGGAAGGACTTGGTGGATAAGAGGAAGGCCATGTGGGTGTACAGCTGTGCTGGAGTCCTGTCTGCCCAAGCAGGGCTCATGAGGTTTGAACTGTGGTGCAGGGGAATCACTGGTTTTCATACCACTTACAACAGAGGAAACCAGGGGCCCTTGCTCTCTGCTTTTCAGTTTCATCTTATAAACACAGCTTGAGGGCCTGGATAGTGCAGAGCCAGGATGATTTAAATTCATTATTTAAATAGATGCAATGACTATCTTACTGAATCTCAATGAACTGTTTATGTATGAACTTCTGTTTGAAACACTACCCCTAATCAAACATCAGGAGAAAAGAAGCCTCCATATTTTCATTGAGCTCCATTGTTTCATTTTATCTCATAATAACAGCTTCCCTATTTTATTTCCATTGTATTGAGCCTAAGATCAAAGCAACAGCTTTGTTAAAAAGCAATCAATTCTAATAAATTTAATAAGCAGCAAAGGAATTGCTTTGACGAAATGAAAAGCGTTTAGGCAAGTCTCTGTGGCCATCAGCCCATGTGTGCTGGCACCGCTCTGTGCTGCATGTCCAGCTGCCCCTGTCCCTGTCCCACTCCGTCCCCGGGGAAGAGCAGGACCTACCTCGCAGCACTGCAGCTATCTGCCTGCTTCTCCCACTCTGGGAAAATGGAGCAGCTTTAGTCTATTCAGCTCACATGAGAAAGGCCTGAATAATTACACCCTGGAGGCTTTCCTGGAGCTGAGGGTAAACAGCAGGCAAATGGGATTTCATTCACTTCTAATCTAAGTAGAACATACTCAGCTCTTGGTATCCAGTGCGGAACATTTAGGTGTATTACTTTTTTCACTTACCACTGCTCAGTCTAAAACCAAGCAGTAAGTTGGTGCATGTGCTCAGGTCATTTACTTCCTGGGGCTTCCACATACCAGGGCCGCATTTCTGGAATTCCTCCTATTCTTTAAAACATAAAGCTCCAGTTATATCCAATCTTCTGGTGTTAAATATGTTCCAGGCACCCAACATTACCTTATTGCAGACCAGTTAGGACATGGTATTGATCCTCCAGAGGAGGTTGTTGTGAGCAAGGTAAACCACAGCTCAACAACTGAATTTACTATTCCAATTGTAGCGCTGATCTGGAACACCAGGCAGTGACTGGCACTTGCATTAGCATTGCCTTTGAGACGGGAAGCAGCCTGTGCTGACTGGCTCTGCTGATTCCCTCCCAAAGGCTATTTCTGATATGCACAAGCCTGCAAAGAAGGGTAGGGTGGAAGAAGAGGGAAGAACAAAATAAATACACAAGGCAGAAGCATCAGAGGACTATCATCTGCTGCAGCCGCAATTCAGATTAGCCAGTCATGCAGGACGATGGCAACATTGCTGTAGTGGATGCAAATACTGCAGCAATGTATATATCTTGGCTACACAGGTGAAAAAAAAATATGTAAAAATGACATGCATTTTTATTGCATGGCCTCAGAATCCCCTACAGAAAAGCACCCTCAAAACTCCTTCAGGTCTCAAATCTAATTATTGACCTCAGCAGTGAGTTAAAGGACAAGAAGAAAACTTTTATTTTGGCCCCTTTTAAATTAGAACAGTATTTATCAGCCCTCAGATAACCTTGGTGGAAAGGTGCTGTATTAGTAGTTTTTAAACTATAAAATCTGACCAAAAAAACTTGTAGAAAATATCCTTATTATGTATTCTCATATGGTATTGGGAGAACAATTAAGAATAATTACACCAATCTATGGAGCTTGTACTCAAAGACAATAAATTATATTAGTTCTTGAGCAGTGAGTGGCGAGCAGCCAGCATTGCACCCTCAAAGGGGACCAGAGAAGTGTTTTAAATGCTGTCAGTGGGAGTTTAAAATCCACTCAGGACTTTGTGTTTGGATATTTTGTAAAACATCCAGATACTACTAAAGTGATGAGCAGCAAGATAAAAACACAAAGCACAACGGTAGTAATAGCTGCCACTGTAAGAGCTGCAGTTGGGTCAAGGACAGACTAAGTCCATTTGTCAGAAGTAAATGGTTGAGTGTACTCTCACCTGGACTTATTTGGTCCAATAGACTTCTGTGGTGAGCTGCCAGTACGGTTATCTCCCAAAAAGTGAATGTTAGAGCAGAGTCTGTGCATTTCTTTGCCAGTGAGGTAGAAGTCCCATCTGCTTCCTGTTACCTGTAGGGATTTCAGAAAAATTTATCATGACCTCTATATGTTTCCATTGCACAAACAGATCTCAGACTCATACAAGAAGCAAGTGCCTTGTAAAATGAAAGTTTGTTTAGTACATAGAGATCACCTTTCAAAAAAGTACGTAAATAACCCAGAGAATTCAATCCCACTGAAGTTATAGGTCATAAAGACCTTATTCCTACCTCTAGATCTTAATGCTGCAGACTTCAAATCACTTTTTGTTTAGGAACTGTCCCTTACCCCAGGGTGAATTTGGGGTAACTGTGCTTTAAGTGTTGCCTAATTACATATTTAACTGTGAGGCTGGAACCCTTCTGTCTCTTGGGTGATAAACCTGCCTAAAATAAATACTGACCCCAGATACAGTCTCTTAAGTAAATGAAAGACAGCTTAGAAATTTTCTCATTGGATATTTGCCGTTGAGACTGGAATAGCTCACAGAAGTCTTGTGGAGAACATAGCAATGGCATGGAAGATTTGACAACTAAAGTGAATGCAAGAAAAAGAAATGTCTGTAATAAAGGGTCTGATCCAGCTATACTTAATGAAGGAAGGTCTCTTACCAATTCTCTTGAAAGAAAATTTAATTGAGCTTGGATAAGGTTTGAAAAGTTGCTGATGGATTTTGATGCTGCTGTGTACAGCCTTTAATCCCATAGGTAGGCTGCTTTGACAAGAAGGTGATCAGGAGCAGTCAGTATGGCTTTACCAAGGGGAAGTCACGCTTGAGCAACCTGATAACCTTCTATGATGAAATGCCTGGCTTGGTAGATGATTTTTGAGAGCAATGGATATTCTCCACATTGACTTCAGCTTTTGACACTGTCTCACAGAAGGTCAACATAGAAAAGCTGATGAAGTATGGGCTGAATAAGCAGACAGCAAGGCAGACTGAAAATAGGTTGAATGGCCAGGCCTAGAGTGTGGTGATCAGTGGAACAAAGTAGGTATTGGAACAAAGTAACTAGTGGTTTACCCAAGGCATCAATATTGGGTCCAATCTTGTTTAACATCTTCATTAATGGTCTGGTTGATGGGGCAGAGTGTATCCTCAGCAAAACTGGGAAGAGGGACATGGGCATACTGGAAAGACTCCAGAAATGGGCTGCTAAGTTGATTAAGGGATTGGACCATATCTCCTACCAGGAAAGGCTGAGACAACTAGGACTGTTCAGCCTGGAGAAGAGAAGGCTCAGGGGGTATCTTATCAACGGGCACAAACTGAAACACAGGAGGTTGCCTCTGAACATCAGGAAATACTTTTTCACTGTCTGGGTGACAGAGCACTGGTGCAGGTTGTCCAGGGAGCAGGTGGAGTCTCCATCCTTGGAGATATGCAAAAGCTGTTTGGAAATGGTCCTCAGCAACTGGCTCTAGGTGGCCCTGCTTGATCAGGGAGCATGGACCAGATGACCTCCAGAGGTCCCTTCCAACCTCAACCATTCTCTGATTCGGTGACCTTTTCCTGTAATAGATTAAGGCGGAGGATGAACTTATAATTTGATTCACTTTTAATATCGAGCATCTGTTCTCTAGCTAACTTGTTATATCAGAACAATTTCTTGGTGTAATGCTTTTCCCAGATGAAATAGTTTGAACTGGAGTGCATTAAAGGAATCATTTACCTGAGACCTTTGGGACTGAAGGAAGCACCCACAGGAAGAAGAATGCCTAAAAATAGATGTGGCAGACAAACATGAGCATTTCTGTGTGCCAGATTACATCTTATATAATCATGCTCATCCTTTGCCACCCACGACTTCCTCTGGACACACACCTTGGCTTGGGCACCATGCGAACAGCACTGAAGATCTTGAGTCTTTCTTCAAAAGTAAAAGGTATGAAGCAAGTAAGCAAAAGGTGAATCTCAGATATCTGATGACCAGGCAAGCCCAGGTGCAACAGGTTGCTGTGAGGCATCTTACAAAGGGCAGAGCTGTACACAGACACTAAGTCACTCTTTACACTATTAAAGGTCTCATTACATGGCACTTGGACTACACTTTTCAAAGTACGCTCTGCATAATTGTGTTTTTCATTGCAAAGCTGTATAGAGTTTTAATACAGGAGTGTAATCAATCACTGCTGTGTTTTCTGATATTAGGTGATGTCAGCCCTGACGTGCTGTTTAACATGAAAGTAGCAAATGTCTGCATCATTTCTGGTATAGATTGACACTGAATAACCTGGCAAATATATTGACCTGTTCACTTGACTTTAGTTTGTCTAAATGCTTCAATCTAGGCTGTGAATTCTTTTACTTAGAGAGCATTCCTCCCTTTTAAAATTCATCACCCTACTTGCTTTCTCTTTTAAATACCTCTACTATAAACCAGTTTCAAACACTAAAGCCAAACAGGCAAAACACTACGGGAATCTTCAGGTGAATACTACTATTTTAAATTTACTTTCAGGTACTTTTCCTGACAATATCAGGGCTATATTTCTTTTATTTGATAATGCATATGTTGGTGATAAACCAGGTACTAATTAACATACCCCGCACTTAAGATTCCCTAGTGACAATTAAAGAACAAAGGTCTTGGGAATGATTAACAGTCAAAGCTAAAGATAACAGTTGACTTCAGAACAATCTGATCTTTACCAGAATGCATTTGGCTACAAAGACTTGAAGTAACCCCTGTAATCCTTTAAGTGAGGTTACTCCAATCATAAAGAAGCCATAAAAATAGCACTTGAAATTTAAGAGGTTTATGGCGGACACCACCCTAGACTAGTTGTTCTGAAGAGACATCAAAGGAAAATATTCATTACACACAAAGCCTGCTGAGGATCCTGAGGCCATTTAACACCTATAGCATAGCTTTCAAGCTGGGGAAAATGCATTTCTTTATCCTACCCTCTACACAACTGGTTAACCTTCAGTTCTGCCTCTCCTTCAGCCCCCTCATCTTCAACAAATACAAAAGATCTCTTATACAACATTTAGGTGACTACCTTTCTTTTGAGTTTGCTGTTATATTCCACTATAAATATGATAAACTCTGCTTTTTCAACGTAATGTTCCGCTTTAACTATGCCGAATCCTAAAGCACATTCTATTTTGGGAGCATCCTAGATTCTGGCATGCTTACACATCAAGTCCTCAGAAACCTGAAAGTAGAGTGATGGTTAGTGTCCAGGGCTGCAAATCAGCTTAGCAAGGTTGCTGATAGATATAAGAGAAACACGTGTCTGCAACTAGTTGTAATTTTCTCTTGCCGGGATGTATTTAGGGATAAAAAAGAAGATTTTAACACATAACATTGAAAAAATCTCTTTCAGACATGTTATCTGCATCTTCTTAACATATTGTTCTGGGTGTCTTAGTGTAGAAAGAGCAGGAAGAACAATTTAAACCTTACTGAAATCAAGCAAATTGGATTGTGGCAGCTAAGTTCAAGTGAAAGCTCCTTGTATATGAAGAGCTTACAACTATTTGCCTGGCAGAAAGCCATGTGATCTTCCTCTTATAATTAGAAAGAGACTTCTACATGGTGACAATTCCTACTGCTCCACTGGCTGCACGTGTGCAGGTGCAGGATCACAGAGGTGCTGAAACGAATAGTGAGGGATGAACAGCAAGAAGAGAAGGCAGGATGCTGCTCCTCTCTTGTCACTGCTGCCACGTGCTCTCCCTGTGACAATTCTGTTACTGTAATTTCCACTCTGATTTATCACCTTAAGGCCAAAGACTCAGGAACTATGTACGTACTCAGTTCCTCAGTGTGGTTGGTACTCTGCAAACACAGAACAAAAAGGCAATTTCTGCCTCTAAGCTTGCCATCTAAGAATAAGATATGATCCGACAGGATGCAGACAGCTGAACAGGAATACATGGGATCCAGTGGAGATATTATCAGAGGCAGGAGGCTCCAGCTATGAGCAGCCTAGCTAGCTGGTAGCTTTTTGGTGACATTATGGCAAAAGAGAATTTAAGGATCATTTAAGGGTGCACGTGAGCATGGCTGTGGAACTTCATAGAGCACATATTGTGTGTGAGGGGCAAGATAAAGAGAAATGATGCATACTAAGCCTTCAAATAAGTGAGTCCTGACACACAGACTGATTAGAAGCATGGTTTGGTTGCTCTGAGAATAACTACAAGACAAGAGCTAGGATGGAGTGGAGGGTTGAAGAGCTGGAAGTGGAAAGATGAGAAATAAAAGACATTAATGCACTGTGAGAATAGGATAAAGTGAAGGATCCAGGCAGAGGCGCAGGAAAATTATTTTCTAGAAGGATTTTGAATGAGACAAGTAGGTAGCAGGGATACTGGTAAAAACAACCTGTCAGGCTGAGATGTTGCCTGGACATGGAGGCAGGAGACACAGAGTGGCAGGGCTGAGAGGATGGCAGTGTTATCCCAGCTGAGCTAGAGAAGGGGAAGGACACATAGTGGGAAAGACTGTAGCCATGTTGACTTTGTGTTAGAAATCACATATGTGTAAGGAGGTACCAGAGAGACAGACAGATCTGCATGCAGGTGAAATGCAGGCCCAGATGGAACAGAGCAACAGTTCTGCCAAATATCTACACAGAGACAGCAAGTGTATCAGGGAACAGGTATTGATGGAGAGTAGATGATCAAGGATGCAGCTCTGGGAGGGGTGCTCAGGTGACTGCTGCTGCAGAGGATGCAAAGGAGGAGCAATGAGGGAGGGAGAGGAGAATCAGAAGGCGCTGAAGCAAAGCTGTGAAGAAAAGGAGCTGGCAGGTTGCAGTGGAGGAGGCTGGTTCAAAGCTACTCCTGGAGCTGTGCTTTGAATCAGATTTTTAGACATCCTGGTGAGTACAGTGCTGCCATTATTTTTTCTCCATCACTGTCTCTTTCTCAGCACACCAAGTTCCTCTGGGTGTGTTTTAGCAGGAACAGGCATCTGGTGAGGCCTTTTTTCATGCAGAAAGAAGTTGTTGTCCTACAGGCATAAGCTCAGCCAGCCACAGTAGACAGCAGATGTTTGGTGGGAGTCACAAAAGTGTCTTGCCCTTTCCTGCCACTGCCAGCACCTATTATCCTTTTATTTTCTTTTCCAGATGACTGCTGGAATGAGTCAGTAGAAGAAGAGAGGGATCAGAGACAGAGGTTGCCCAAAACAGAGCTGCCACCTGGCAAGTTTGCTCACAGCTGTGTTGGGTAGGACCAGGGTGGGAGAGGGTTGAGTGGGCAGAAGTGTTTGTGGAAAGTGCTACTGAAATGCCACTGAAATGCCACAGAAGGACAGTGGCATTTTTATGGACAGAGGGCCAGAAGGAGAGGGTGGAGACTCATTATTTTAATCCAAGTCTAGTTCATTGTGTGAATTTGAGTGAATGTCCTACCCTCCTCTACACTCCTTCTCATTCAGCTGCCTGTATAAGGTGAGGGTAGTGGGGTTTGGACAGTATGAGGTTTAACCGATACATGTGCAGTGCTTAGAAACACCTGCAGGATCCTATTCTGGAAGCGAAAAATATTATTTGTCCCAATCTTGCAAATACATTCTTCTCACTTTTCACAAGTTATTTTGGTGACTAGAGATTCTTCCACTTCTAGACACCCATTGTTGTTTCATTGCAGGTAGAAAAAAAAGAAAACAACCTAGCTCCATGAATTTCAAGGAACTTTGCTAGTCTAACAGTCTAAAGACCATGACATTGTGGGAGATGAAGTTCTCTTCAGTTTCCTTTCTGAAAGACACCTTAATCTAGCCAAACTTCTCACATGCATTAAGCCAACAGACTTTCAGTGGTTTCCCAGGTTACAGTTCATTAGTTTCTATGTCACAGAGAGCCAGGAAGCACACTGAAATAAGGACACTGCAGATTTCATTGTTGCGTGGTGCTAACAGAGAATTCACTTCTCATACAGATGATTAGACAGGCTGTGGTACTTCAAGTATTTTTAACTTGTGATCTGATGAGCATTTTAGAAATAGGAGAAGTGGCATAAAGGATCACACATAAATCCACAGTTCACGGCATAAGGTGGTCATCTTCCAAGTTTATGGCATCTAACAGCCACTTTAAAATAAATGATACCCGTGGGTGGGGAGGATTAGTTTGCTGAATGCTCTGTTGGACTCCTCTTTCTAGAACCTGAATGCTGGCACGTTTTCTGACTACAGGAGGGATGACTTGAGGCCTGGAGGACTGCTGGAAAACTGGCACTATGGGCTAAGACGCCTACCCAAGTAAGTGGTCACAGAAACTAAACACTCTTAGCACTCTCCTCACCTCACTCCAAGAAAATAGGTCCTTCAACTACATGACGAACAATGTGCCATTTAAAGGTCATGGGGAGACTGGGAAGTTTTTCTGCATTTTTGTGCATTCAGAGGACTCAGACTTGAAAGGTGCTTCCTGAGGGAAGACCGTGGCATCTGCACAGTATTCCAGCAGCCACAGTGGCCACCTTGTAGATGTAGTGAGCCAGGCACACAGAGCATCTTCCAAGGACCAGGACCATCAATAATAAGTCTAGGGCTCAGGTCTGTTCATCTGCTAGAACCAGTGCTTGTCATACTGAATAATGCTGCTTTCTTGTTCCCTGTACTCTGCTCCCTGGGTGTATCTCACCAGCTGTCTTGTTCTAGCTCCTAGGGGCATGCAGCTTTGATGGTCAGTGTTCAATAGTGCCCAACACCACGGGCTCCAGTACAGCATTACCACAGAGTAACAGCAATAACAAAAACAGGCAGGAGGGGACTGTGAATCTTTTGAGCTTGATGCTGTTTCAAAAGAACTACATAGCAATATATACTAAACAGCTGCAGTCTGACTTCAGAGGCATTGATAACTAAACTTCATAGTGATTAAAAGCTGCTGAAGGAAAAGATGAGCCTGGAAAATGAAAACGGACTTCCTCAATCCCTTTTCCAACTGTCCTGCAGAGGAGAAAAAGGGATTTTGGTAGAAACTCACTAGGAGTACATTCCTTCTCCAGTTACTTTCCTGAGTTTGCTGATGGATGGCACAGCTCACTGCAGAGGTTATTGGTACATTCAGACATCAGTTTCATAAGCCTATTATTACTAGAATCTGTAGGCTAATTAACACTTGCATGAGAAGTTAATGAAGGACAAAGATTCTTTATTGCTGATGGTCTCAGTGAAACAACTGTCTGGAACAAATGAAAAAACTATTGTCAGTAGTAAATTCCCATTACAGAGAACCACATAAATAGAAATGTCTCAGAAAAGGTGACATGCTCTTTATTTCGTGGCTCTTATTCTAACAGTGGCCCTATGGTACATGTGCAGTATCTCCCTGATGCACCCATTTGGCTTCTTGGTGGGTATCTATATAGTTCGATGTCTCATCTTTCTGCAGTTCTGGCAGAGTCCTGTTTACCTGCCACCTGAGACTTGTTCTTCTGTCTAAAAACTCATCTCTTCTCAGGCCAATTTAACTTATATGATCCCTGAGCCAAACACCTGGATGTAACACTAGTATTTTAAGCAACATTCGTGTCATTGTGTGTCACTGAGCAAACAAGTGTCATGTGCCCTTCACCTGTGCAAGGTACTTCTGTAAAGTGTTGCTAATTTGAGCTTTCATTTGGATGGTAGCTTTATCTCTCTAATGCATAAGGGCCAGCAAACCCTCAGACGAGGACTTGGAAGTACTTTAACTCCTATGTGGTAAATTAGACTGGATAGGAGTGTGCATTAGAGCACACATCCTGCTTGAATTCAGGCAAACTAGAAGTAACAAGATAGGGAACTGTAGGTCTGGTTAACAGTGTTAACATCATCTTCAGATGGGATCATATTTGCTACTCAGTTTAGAAGGAACGTGATCTACAAGCTAGACGTCACCAAAAGCTACTACATTTTCAATTCCTTCTGTCCTCTCTTGCATATTTAAGAAAATGTTATGTAAAAGAGAATGGCTTTTCCTTGTGAGAAAAATGTCATAATTTCTACTGAGTTCTACTTGGCTGGTTGATGAAATTACTTACCTTGTGGGTCATGATTATTTGGTTGGCTGGCTATCAGCTGTTCCTCAGCCCATCAGTCTGTGAATCTTCTGAGGTTGCTACAAATCCCACGGAAGTCCATAAACTCTGAGTTTAACAGTGAGATTTAAGTTAGCTTAAGGATATGTAAAGCTGTCAGAGGAAAGGGAGCTCCTTGTTCATTTGGTTGCTTGGGAAGTTCTTGTACATACTGCTAATCACTGCTGATACTTGAAATGACTTGCAAAGACAAACTGCTGTATAGTTTTACTGAAGCTGTCTGTGCGTTGGTTTAAAAACCATTTCATCTTTTGAAAGATGTCATAAATAAAAGGTTTCTTTGTGACAAAAGATCTGGAGAAACAATAGACCGGCATGTCACAAAATAGTCAGCTCCTGGATTGTCACTTCTAAGAAGGTGAATGTGTCAGAAATGATACGGACAAGACGAATGTGCTTGACTAAGACTGTTCAGGGAGCTCACATTAACTTTACTAAGAGCCAAAGACAGGTACATGTGAACAAATTCATCTGCAAATTCAGAACATAAGTGGTAAAGAGACTGAGATAACTAGTTTGCTCATGAAAAACAGGGAAAACACACCAACATTTGTGCAAATGCAAAAGGCAGAGAAGACAAACTGAATATAAAGGAAAACAGGAAGATATGATGGAGAGTGGAAAATGTCCTGTGTATTGGATCATGTGCAACAACAGGCCAAAAAACAGCTGTTGGAGAGAGCACTCGAAGCATAACTGCGGAGGTGGGACCCAGTGCCAGGGATTTCCTGTGCTCACTGGAGACACGAGCTCTGGCCACAAGTAAATTCTTTGGAAAACTATATGGTAATAAAGCACAAAAGAATTACTGTTCTAAGCTGAAAGGAAAATATTCTCTGTTGCTAAGGGAAGTCAGGGCTTAGTTAACTCATCACTTTTTTCATAGCAGATACACATATATATGGATACAGAATATGCCTCTTGATACACATTCATGGAATAATCGCTACATGAATTAATAAACTCCTTTCACATATAACTCCTTTCATAGACATGATCTTCATGTTTAGTTTTGCTATTTACATTCTAGTAACTGCCATTCTTGACTACAGTGTGTGGCGATGTTCCTTTGCTAGCTTTGGGGCCAGCTGAGCTGGGTATTTACCTGGCTTCTTATGCATGTGCCATTTAGCCACTGGGCTGCTCTTACTGATGTCTCTTCTTTAACTCAGTCTTCATAGAGAGAAACAAAAATTCTTCTGCAGTTTGCATTTTGCAAATATACCAGTTTTAGGTAACAATTTAGCTCTCTCTAGGATAACAAGGTATCATCTGGTATAGTGAAAAGTTCAAAGCAACCATACTGTGATAACTTTTGGCTACTAGTCTTGGATTTTTACTCCCAGGCAAAAAGCACACATATCACAAATATAATAATTACAATGTAATGGCAACACTTGTCTTCTGCCTCCATGGTACCGAGGAGTTTGAGGCTCAAAATAGTGACATGCTTGCCACAG
Source organism: Nesoenas mayeri (assembly GCF_963082525.1). Taxonomy (NCBI): domain Eukaryota; kingdom Metazoa; phylum Chordata; class Aves; order Columbiformes; family Columbidae; genus Nesoenas; species Nesoenas mayeri. The sequence continues at coordinate 17,540,246 of NC_137548.1, read as the reverse complement.
GGATAGTATTAGATAGACAGATGGTTCACTGTTCTCCCTTTGTAGTCGTACAAACCTTATTTCGATGGACCTCTGTAGACAAACACATATCACATACCACCTGGTAGTCAGCATGTGAATACAAAAGGTTAACTTGCTAGGTGTGCCCTGGCAATTAGAGAATTGCCAAGGGTTTTCTACACTGCTGAGCACATTGGTGCATGATGATGATTTCCTGAGGGTTTTAAAAATATATCTTTCCTTTTCTGTTCTTTTAATAATTCCTGTTGGAATGGAGAAATGTATTAAAAACTGATGTGCACACAAAAGAGAATTCCTTCTCTCTTACTGTTTGTATATAGGCAACTTGGAAAGTCCTGTTCCCCTTCTGCATTGTAGTTGCTGAGTTAATTAGTGGCATACACTATGAAAAAGGTCCAGTTTTCAGGGAAATTGTGTACAAGTTTATCTAATCAGATGGTGATTTCAGAAGGCTGGATCCATCAATTGTTAACATCAACTGAGGTTTGCTGAGTCTTTGCTTTCATCTCTCTCAGCTTGTCCACAGAGAACAGTTTCTGAATTGATCCAAAGCAGCTATTCCTCCTGGAGTTACTATAAGGAACAGTTGGATTATGATGATTTGGCAGAATTTGTTTTTTACTTTTATTCTTTTCTGCATTGTAATCTATCTTCTATGGCTTGCTACGGTGTAAGGAAAAGATTTGATTCTTAAGCAAAAAACAAAACCAAAAACCCAACATGGATTTCTTTAGGTGCTGATTCAGGTTCTGTGCACCATTTTAGTGATAACCTTGTCAGGGTCCTGATCACAACAATTGATGCACTGAACAATGCAAACAGAGTTTGAATGCTGGGAGCTGGAATAGTTGCTGAACTGAAAAATGAATCCTCATTTTTATGTTTTGCAATATAGGGCTTGGAGACACTCTAAGTTTCAATGTTTTGCTGGCTAATGAAAGCTTCTTACGGCTATATGGCTGTATGTATGTGACAGTATAGACCAAGGGAAAAATATCAGCTTTGTTAGTGATCCTGAGTCCCATCTGTATTCTGCAGCACACAGCTCTTGTTCTCTATGTGTCTTCAGTAGGAAAGTATTTTAATTCCTACTGGAATTCCTACTGTGAAATCGCTTTTTGAGAAGCAGAGAAACTGATACTGATGCAGAGACTAAAGCATCTGCCTTAAGGCTATTCTTTGTTTTTCTTTTTGTTTTTCTTTTTTTTTTTTCTTAGCACAGCCAGCCTACCAAAGGGAAATAGGATGTTAGCAAAGGTAAATGGTTCCTTCATACCTTTGTGTTCATAAACACAAAAGGTCTCCCTCCTATGTGCATTACTGAATAATGCCTTTTCCTATGACTTGGTTAAAGATACCTGCTAGTGTCTCTAATCTCTGATAAGAGAACCCATGGGAAAGTGTTGAAGTGAGTGTTTTATGTGGTACTTCTTGAAACTGAAGGGCACTCACTGAGTTCATCTGGGGTACCTTCCCTCAGCCTCTGTAATTAACACTCATTAATATCTGTGTGAGATCAAAGTCTCCTCTCCCCCAGTACTGTTAGACTAAAGGGCATTCCAGATATTCTTAATTTGGGAGAAATGTAGGAAGCGATTAAGTGGAATACTGTAGTACAAACACAGACGTGCATGACTGGTCAAAAATTACTGTTTGCCTGGGGACTGATGGTGAATATAGACGTGCTCTGTGTGAGCAGCAGGAAGATGAAGTAAAATCATGTGGAGAGGATGAGAGAAACAAAGAAACAGCTTGTCAGAGGGCATGAAGAATGACACCAAAAAAGACTTTGGAGGTGAAAGGCTCGCCAGACAGGAGAGTCTCAGTTGCAGAAAGAACCAATCACTGGTGTTCCAATTGATCAACAGGCCAGAATTTCACATAGCTTTGTAAGTAAATCTAGAAAACCTCAAATGTGGATGAATGGCTGCAGATGGAGAGTGTGGAAGAAAAAAAGACCATGTACAACAGGAATAGATACTCTTTCTAAATACAGCATTTTACAGAATATTCTCAGTAGCTTTTCTAGCAGATACATAAGCAACATAATTTGAAGAATCTGCAGTTAACAGTAGACTCAGGTCCAGAATGAACTTATGAAATGTTTGTGAATATGTGCATTTGGCTCACTATTTGTCAAAACATACTAGACTAAATTCTCAAAGTCCAGTGACATCAGCAGAGAAGACAGCGGCAAGGATGGTTTGGTGAAGATCAGCATTCTAGAGACAAATGCATTTGAATGCAGTTTATGTACCAAAATGGAGAATTAGAGAATTAAAATGTGTAATTGCAAGTGTAGTAAGATGAGAAAGGAGACTTCCAAGAACAGCTGGGGTTTTTTTCCCAATTTTCCAACTTTCCCTTACTGGCATTGGCAAACACATCCTTGAACAACTCATGGTTTTTCCTCTTGCTCACAGGGCAGGGTCACAAAGACCCAAAATACATTCCTCTGCACTCCAACCCCCACTCATCCTCTCCAAACCACAAAGGCATGTGCTCAGTGATGACTTCTCAGTATCTATTTCTCTTTTTCAGTTACAGTGAAAATGGTGTGACTAATCATGACAATGCAAAACACAGGAATTACTCAGTTGTTGTTATCAATGCTTTAGTGGAAAATACATTTCACCTCCCACTGGATTAAAACTACTAACCCAGTCTCTGATGCATCAACCCCTGCTACTACAGCACTATGTGAGGCTCGGGGCTGATGTGCTCAACAGAAGTGCATATTCTGCCATCCTTGGCAGTCTGTTAACTAACACTTCAACTCCCTTCTGAGAAGACATGTCACGGGGAGGCAGATGTCCAGCAGATCATGTGGGAAATCAGCCTTTCCAAATTTCTCTGAGGAGGTGCCATCCTGGAGATGATGGTTGGAGCTTCCTAGGAAAAAAAACCGAAACAAAACAATGAGAAACAGACAAACCTTGCGTTCCTGAACACCCAGTGTTTTCTCTGACTTTGCTTTTGCCTCTCTCTACTTCCCCATCTTCTTCGTCCTCCATTTGGACCATCCCCTGTTCTGCATTGTCCTTGTTGTCCTGTGTTCAGTTTTGGGCCCCGCATCATAAGTAGGACACTGAGGTGCTGGAGAGAGTGCAGAGGAAGGTGATGGAGCTGGTGAGGGGCCTGTAGCACAAGTCTGATGAGGAGCAGTTGAGGGAACTGGGTCTTTTTAGCCTGGAGAACAGGAGGCTGAGGGGAGACCTTATTGCTGTCTACAACTACCTGAAAGGAGGTTGTAGCATGGAGGGTGTTGGTCTCTTCTCCCAAGCAGCAGGTGATAGGACAAGGAGAAATGGCCTCAAGTTGTGTCAGGGCAGGTTTAGGTTGGATATTAGGAAAAAGTTCTTCATGAAAAGGGCTGTCAGGCATTGGAACAGGCTGCCGAGGATAGGGGTGGGGTCACCATCTCTGGCGTTGTTTAAAAGGCATTTAGAGGAGGTTCTTAGGGATGTGGTTTAGTGCTAGAGTTAGGTTATGGTTGGATTCAATGATCCTGAGGGTCTCTTCCAACTGAAATGATTCTATCATTCTATAATTTATTACATGCATACAAAGCTTCACTCTAAGGCACATGCAAATTCAGACCAAACTCAAATGCTGCTTTGACAGCATGGAGCATGTGCTGGGTCTCTGTGGGACAGGAGGAGCGTGCCAGGCAGGGAGACACTGCCAGACCATGCTCCCAAGCTCTCCTTGAACTACAAGGCTGCAAAGTTCACTCAGGTGGGTTTCCACAGTCTTCAGGAATAGCATATAGTGGAATTACCAGTTCTCTAGGTCCAAGTTTCAGATTTTCTTCTGCCCAGTGCTTTTCTTTTTCATACTCCCCTGCAAAAGGGTACATATCTTCCTGCATACAGATTTTAAAAATAAAAGGTATGAAATATACATATTCAGCAGCTCTTTAGCCCTACAATGCATCATCATATCAATCTTAAAACCCAAAAGCACCATTATATATCTGGAGAAAACTCTAGCCATGTTCTTAAAAAGAAAATACTTCTGCCCACATTAATTGGTAATGTAAATAACATCAATTATCATTTCATAAGCAAATATGCAAAGCCCTTTATAAGTCCTCAGCACAAAGGAGAAAATGTGTGAAGCCAGGTTGGGAGAAACATCCTGTTAACTGTTTGTACACACTAAGAAATTAGAAAGATTGATGAAGAAGCTGGATGTTTATAACATACACCCTGACCCATTAGCTAGCCTGAACTAAAAAAAAAAAATCAGCGAACATACAAACGCAAAAAAAACCTACTGAAGGATCAAACTCCTCCAAGTTTTAGGATTTAAACTACTTTCCATCTACCTGGGGTTAAAAAATAAGTCTTCTTGCTAAGAATCAATTTCTTCAGCCTTCTTTTGCAACCTCTGGTACTAAATGGTGCTCAAGATACATGCTGGCCTAGCTGCATTTTGTATTTGTTTCCACCTGCAAAGCCTCTCCCTGTCTTTAATAAATTACATTCTTCAGTCCTTTGCATGTATGAATGATCATTAAAACTGATTCTTACTAAGCCTCTACATACATAAACACATATATATATTTACAATGTGCAAATTATTTTCATTTTACTTGGTGGAGATACAGAGTGATCTATTGAGACACAACAGCATGTGCATGTTGTAAGTAATTCAAGAGTGATAGAAACTTCATGAGCCTTCAGAATAAATATTGCACATCACTTAAAATCAGATAGACATTTGATTTCACTTCCTTAAAATTTCTCAGGTAGTAAAACAGATATGACTGAGAAGTTTAAAAGTACAGTTGAGCTAGATCTAAAATATTTCATCTCGTCTCCAAGCCCACGTCTCAGTAAAGTCAGAGACTGTAAGATGTTTTACTCGCTAAATAGCACTAGATTTTAAAAGTGTGATGACATCTTAGCATCTTTGAGTTCACTAGAAAAACCATGAGCATTCATTCTAGCCAGATATTTTATCAAGGCAAAGGAAAGACTTTCAGTGTTTCGGATTTTGTGGTAATGATTTTCTTGTTACAGCTCTTTTAACAGCCTGTAGGTTAGAAAAACAGCCGCCAGGATAGTTACCTGTTGTAAGTTAGCATTTGAAAACCACTGGTGAGTGCAGCAGTGCTCGGTGTCTGTTGGTCACAAGTTACTCAGTGTAATCCCCTCCACAAGGCTCTGAGCCAGGGGCACCACGTCAGTGACAGCAACACCTGGGCTGGGTTTCAGGTAACTCTGCTCACCTTAATTGGCTCATCTGCCTCTTGCATCGTGGGGAAAAATGTAGCAGACTCTAAGCATGATTATTATTCTGCAAGTGACTTTAAGAGGTGGGTTTTGTTTTGTTTTGTTTTCTGGAAGGCTGGTTTGCTCAGAGACCTGACGATGAGCTGAAAGACTTTTCTTCTCTTAGAACTTGGCCAAAGGTCCATTTGACTCAGTGAGCAGCAACTCAGAAACACTGCGAAAAGCAGAAGGGTAAAAAGATGAAATGGATCACCATTCAGAAAGGGTACTTGATTTAAACATTCAAGGGACAACAGCAGTGTATGTGCTTATTAGCTTCCTCACCGCCACAAACGATGCAGCAGTGCAAATCCCAAAGGCTGGCGGTTGCTGCAGTCCCACCTCAAGCGAGCAGGCACGACGGGACGTCTGCCACGGCAGTGCGGGCAGCCGCGGCACATGGAGCGGTGCGCTGTGCCAGGCACAGAGCAGAAGGGAAGCGGGAGGCAGCCTCGCTCTGGAAGCTTCTGATCTGTTCTGAAGGGACAAAACTGACAAAAACAAAGCTGTGCCCTCTTAGTCAGTTTTCATGGCAAAGTCACAGCTAAGCCCCTGGAGATTTTGTGGTTTTGCTTTGCATATAATTAAAAATTAATTAATTAGGATTAATTTAAAAACTGAAAATCAAATTTTAAGGCTAGTTAAATCTTCCAGAATACTTGCCTTTTTTTATTTTTTAAAAAATTAATTTGTTAAGAGTTTGGAAGGCTAAGATAGGAAATACAATTCAGTTACACAATGGCTTGCTATGTAACATTCACCTCAATGATCTGATTTATTTCCAGCTTACCAACCATCTTGATAATTTGGGCAGGAAAAGCATGATAGATTTCCAACAGTGAGAAAACCAAATTGCATAAAACACAGCCCATCTCTTCTTTTCCTTTGCACAGTCATTGCCAAAAGCATAACTAATTCTGTGAGACTCCATCAGTCACAAGGCTAAATGAAGCTCAGTACTTTTTTTAAATGATTGTGAAATGGACACCAGATCAGTTCTCTCCAGATAAACATTTATTTAGTTGTACTGTTATGCTTGTTCAAAGAAATTTGATATATTGTGTGTGTGTGTAGAGAATTGTATAAACTTTTATCAAAAGCTATGGAGTGAATATATTTTATGATGACCATTACAGCCTGCCTGGTGCCCTGATGCTCTGCCAGCCCATAGTGAACTGGCCTGGCTCTTCTCTTCCACATCCTCCTAAGCCAGCTGGGTAAGGGTAGGATCTGCTCCTCAGGGTTTGCTGGGAACAAGTTCTCACCAGTGTCCCAAGCCTCAGTAGACCAGTCTCCTCATACCCTTTCACAGTTTACCTAAGCTGTGGGCTATATGGATATCTCATTTACCACCTGACCCTCTGCTTAACCATCCAGGAGGAAAGCACTCTCAATAGTGCATGCTTAAATCAGTGGATCTGGCCTGCCCTCCCTCTCCTCAAGGCACTCCTGACGTACAGCGGCAGCTGCTTACCTGCACAGAGCACACTGCCAAGTCTCTGAACAAGCAGGTCTACCAGCAATGCTTCCATCTCCTGTGGATACATGTGAAGAATAAAACATTGTTCCAAGGAGAAAGACTCTAGAGAAACTGAAATTCAGTAAAAATTCAGTTGGTCTCAAGGGCGGTCTTCTGAGCAAGTGCTGGGCACCCTTCCTCAAGAGGACAGCTGTGGAGTGGACACTCTAGGCCACCCTGGCCACCAACAGCGAGGTACCCACTCTGCCAGTCTACAATGACTGATGGTGGGAACAATTCTTCTAATCAAGACCATGTCCAGCCCTGGGGAGAGGTTTAAGACATCCCTCATGCCCTTCTTTTGCCTACAAGTGAAAATAATATGTTTTTAAGCTTCATCTAAAGGCTTATGAACAACTAAAGCTCAAGTCTCTAATGTTCTGCTTCTGAATCTGTTCTGAACAGAACATTTTGTGTGGCATATTTAAACGTATTAAGTGTTTCTGTGGTCAATTTGCCAATGTGTGAACATGATCTCCATTACAAGGGTTTTGGTTTTTTTTGAACTTTTCTTGCCAAACATATAGTTGAAACACTGGATTTTCCCTTGTTTCTTTCACGATAGACAACATATAGATCAGTAAAGCTAAGGCTGTGTTAAGTCACAAAAAATCATTTTCTGATGTGAGCATAGGCAATAACCAAGAGCTGTTCCTTCCAATGCCTGAGAGAGGTAATTATGGTATTTCAAGATATATGGTGACAGATTGACAAAGGTATGCTTTTATATTTATCCACGAGGATAATTTAATACCCACTTCTGAGCAGAATGGCTCTGTGAATTCATTTGAATAATCAGAAGGGGTTTGCCATATCTAGCTGCATTTTTACTTCTACTAATGCTAATCTTTTTCCTGCAGTCTGATTAAACTTTACAAATATCTTGGACCACAACTCTCCAATTCTCACAGCCCACTGTTATCAGTAGGGATTGATTGGTTTGAGGAAGCTGGTGTTGCTGACCCTTAACAATACCATTTCAGTTGCCTGACCTTGTTGATAATAGGACTAAACTTGGTGGCCATCTCCTAAGAGTGGTATTATCTCTTGTGTCAAAAAGGACTTCAAGTACTGAAAATTCTGTGTAGGGAAATTTTATTTTCTTGTCACCAGGAAAAAGGTGGCCTCTTGTCACTGTAAGAAAGCAATAAGTACAAACACATGCTCAGCAGCAGCCAAATTAATTATACATTTTTAAATTTCAAGTTACCCCAAAGCGTGTCTCTGGATTTACTCTTGGATGACTTTCTTTCATGTTTAGCTGCCTCCTCGCTCCATTGTTTCCATGGTAACACCTCTGAAACATTGCTTCTTTCTGAGAAGGTGAAATGTAAAGTGGCTGGAATAGTTGCGTGCTTAAGTATTTAAATGAAAACAACAAAAAAATAGTGAGGTGAGTCAGACATGACAGGTAGATGACACCTAGAGTAGCTGCTATTAAACTGGACTATGGGGTACTGCTACCTTTGCTGTTTTCCTACCACAAGCTGAAAAAAGCAGCCAGCTCAGAGGAGCTGTGCTGAGCCTGGGCTGTCCTGGTGCTGAGGCAGCTGAGCACACTTAGGACAGAGGCTGGCTGAAATAGCCTGCTGCTAACCTCTGCAAGGAGTTATGAATAGCAAAGATGCTAATTTGCAGGAGTGCTTTGTTTATTATTTGCCAGTGATAAACATTTATTGTTAAAACCGGCAATAACTACTAATTGTCTTAGTATTTTACTGTGATGTCTGTAAGGAAGTTAACATGGAAATGGCCTCAAGTTGCACCAGGGGAGGTTTAGATTGGATGTTAGGAAAAAAATCTTCTTGAAGAGGGTTGTCAGGCATTGGAATAGGCTGCTCAGGGAAGTAGTGGAGCCACCATCCCCATAGGTGTTCAAAAGGCATGTAGACGAGGTTCTTAGGGACGTGGTTTAGTGCCAGAGTTAGGTTACGGTTGGACTCAATGATCCCGAGGGTCTCTTCCAAGCAAAATGATTCTATGATTCTAATACTATAAAAAGTAAAAGCCAAGGCTTGAAAATAGGCCAAAATTTGCTTTGACCGTGACTTTTCAGTGACTTACAGTAAAAACGTCAGTTATCTGAGTTTGGAGGAGGCTGTGCTGGAGATGTGGCAGTTTTTGTAAACTTAAAGGGAGCTTTTGTAGACGACCTTCTTCTTAAAGTACTGCAGCTACAGCACTGTGCTACACCAACCCTTTTCGAATGTGCAGTACAAAACTTGGTCTTCAAAGTGGATGTAGTGGTGCTCATCTCCCCGTTTTAGCTTGTCTCACTCACCCTTCTGATCCACTTTGATTAAGGTTCCCTTTGCATGCTACCACAGATGGCTGTGTCTAGCCCACTTGCTTAGAACCATCTCCCTGTTCTTGTCTACCAAAGCTCTCCCTTCCTTCCCTTAAATGTCTCCTTAAACAGAATACGTTTCCCCTTGCTTTTCTGAACCTGGACTCTGAACCAGCCTTCTCTGTTCCTCTCTCTCTCATCTGACCGTAATGGGGAGCAAATTAACCCTCCCTTCTTATCCCTTCCGCAGGAGACAACATGAAACAGCAATGAAATAAATGACCCGAGTTCCTCAAACAAAACCCTCCATTAAGCACTGTTCGCGCTCACTTGATTTCTGTGATTGGCATTCCCCCGGACTATAATTTCACATTATTTTATACACTGAATTTATCTTCCCAGGGCAATGTTGTTTCCTTCCTACTCTCTATAAAAGCACATGATTTCTACTAGCTTTACAGAAATAAATTGTAAGAATATTCTTCCCCTTCTCTGATTGTCAGCTACAATTCCTCTTAGCTTTTACGTGATAGGTTTTCAATAGATTAGATTTTCTTTTTTGAAAATCTGTGGTCAGATGAGGAGGAAAATTCCCAGAACTCTCCAAGCTCACTAACAGTGTTAAAAAAAGATGCCAGCCAATGTAGGAGGTGTAAATTTTCTTAACATTATTCACCATGATTTTATTTTAAAAGATTTGATAGGCAGTCAAACAGCAATTTCAGTATCAAGATGGATATTAAGTTTCAGAGCAAGCCCACTCAACATTAGGGAAAGTTGCTATTGCCTTAGAAAAAGGGAATGATCAGGATGACCTCTCCAGGCTCCTTCAAGCATATGTTCTACAAGTCTCTGAATAAAGACAGTTCTCACCTTTTCAATATTGTTGTTTCAAGGACATGAGCTGCCAGGACATACATTCCTGCAGTTGCTTATATAGCGTTTGGAGTCGGTACTTTGTTTTTTCCACAGTCACCAAGGATGAATGCTTGTTCTTCTTTTCTTAATCATTTTGATGGACTAATCTAATGAGGGAAAGGAGCTGCTTTGTTGGATCTCACTCAGCTATCCCAACAGGACTCTCACTGAACCTCTTCGGCCTCCAGGCTTTCAAGCACTGCTATCATCTGAGGCTTTTTGTGTGTGAGAATTCTCCACAGCTTCCTCCTGGGTATTCGTAAGATCACAGCAGTCTGTGGTTTTGGCTAACAACACGTAGCTGTTGAATTTTTTTCTCACTGTAATGAGTCAATTTTTGCTTAGTTAATGATCCTTCTCATTCTGAGGGATGAGCAAAGGGTTTTGGAAACAGATCCCAGTAGGTACGAAAGCTGAACAAAAGTGTGGTTGATTGAGGTGTGTGAAGATGTCTCCTCAGTAGTTGTTTTGAATTTCACAGCATTTCACAGACATACAAAAACTTTCCACAAAGAAAACAAATGGAGCACATTTTACAAAACTGAATTCAGTTTATTTATCTAGGAGAGGAATGAGATAATGGAGAGCAAACAAAGGTGTTGTATAGTGATGGAAGAGCGTGCTGCAGTTAACCTGCAGAGCTGTGACCAGCCAGCATCCCCCATGTTGAGCATGATGTCAGATACCTCCTTCTTCACAGTTACGAGTAAGCACAGTTAAATTTTTACAAGCTTCTGGGAATAAGACTGAGAGTCAATATTAAGCTTAAACCTGTGTGTAGATTTAAGGGGAGATCTGAAGAGGAGGAAGGAATTCTGTTCACACAGAGTGGAACAAATGAAAAATTTACACTAGGCCTAGAAGATCAAGAGGTTGTGAACAAAATCTTGTGGAGCAGAGGGAAAGAATAGGGGAAGCAGAGATGTAGGCAGAAGCAAAAGTGACTGTGGGGGCGGAGAGGAATACAAAATCACTGGCAAAGTGTAAACCCAGTAAAATTAATTGAGGCTGGGATTCAGTGGAGATAGCAAGCTTGAGAAACTGAGACAGAAATGGTGTGTGTAGGGAAGGATACGCTGTGTAACAGAGTCCCTGTAATTTAACCCCCATTTCAGTATGGCTTTATGCGTGTGCATGAGTTCTTCAAATCTGGCAAGGATTTCAGCAGATGACTGAGAAATCTAGTGGGTGTTAGACATAGATGCTGCAATGCATTTGGATGGCTTAAACAATACTGATTTAAGGAGACAAATATTGAGGTTTTTCTAACAAACTAACTCCCTTTTTTTAGGCAGATATTGATTAAAACCCTCTCACCAATGCTTAAAGAGCCACGTGGGTATATACCCAATGACATACAGTAGCCTGAGTTACAGTTCAACCTTAAAATATTGCTGTGTTAATATTTGCTTTCTGCAAGCTTATTTTGTCAAGTTATATTAGTGTGTGTTCCTTTTCCAAGGACTGGATCCTAAATAAGCATGGGATTTCCCCCTTCTTAACAGGCAGGTGATTACAGACAGCATGAACCCAAGGTTCTCTCCATGGCTCCCTCATATAAACCATTTTGACCAAATAACAAAAGCAGGATCCCAGTCTCCTTCCTCACCTCTCCTCTCAGTTGAGGTTTTATGGCTTATGGGAGATTTTACAATATTTTTTGAGGAACACTGTTAGCTTTTCTTTGATATTATCTCTTGACCTTGCGTACAGGGGGATTGGCACTGGATTGCTGATTATATCGGTCGGAAAAACTGGCCTTGCACAGGCTGGTTGGGTGCCTGTGATAAACGATCACTCTTTAATCCTCTGGGCTTCTCAGCTGATGCACTCTGAGCTCTTCTGTGCTGGAACAATCTTCATGGCCAACTAACAGTATCTCAATTTCCAGTTACCCTGCTGTGCTGCTGCTTTTCCTGATCCTTTTAGGACGTACCATGGAGAATTCATCCAAACATTATACTTCTCCTTCGATTTTCAGCAGCGTCAATATTTTTTTCTCAGATGAGCTACTTTATGGATCTCCTGTGAGACACTTCCCTAATTCAAAGCCTTTTCATTGTTACTCCAAGATACTAATTGTGCTTGAGATGAAAACCAAGCATATTTGGCAGTGCCAGCTGAAGCCAGCATTAGTCTGTACTTCCCGTGAGACATTTTACCATGGGACATGGAAGTTAAATGATCACAATGACAAGCACAGTGATAACAAAAAAAGAAAGATTGTTTCTTGCATGTGGCTTAGTTTAAGCCAAGAAGTGCTATTTAATATTTTCTTCTTCTACACTTTGTTTTGATGGTATTTTCCCAATACTTCTAATTTCCAAAATGTAATTCTTTCAGAAGAATTCCTAGCCCGGAAAACATTTTGTTCTGATGATAACGCAGAGAACATCCGAACTATCACCAAGCCAGTCACTATGAAGGCATCACTCAGAAAACCATATGTGTCTTATTCTTTCATTTTTTTCTTCATCTTGTTTTGTTTTGGGTTTTTTTTGAGACTACTAATGGGAAGACCCCATTGAATTTATATACAGTTGTTCTCATTGCAGTAAGAGACAGCAATAATTTAAGACTTAAAAAATGAACGTTAATTTCGCTATCACCACTCATTCATGCACAGCATGGATGTCTCAAATCAGAAAAAACAATGTTTTGGGACACCACTTCAGTAAAGACCTCAGTCTGAATGGTCTGAACATGCCCAAACAGACTCTCTGGGTCCTGCCAGCTGCTAGGGGAGATGTGACTGGAGCTGAACTCTGCAGCACACCACTTCCCTCTGAGACATCCTATATAAATAGGAAACACCAAAATAAAAGTGCTTTGGAATTCTGTTCTGAAAGATTAGTATTCAAGAACAATTTTGAGCCTGCCCCGTGATCACCAGACTGATTAAAAACGCTAATCAGAAGCTTGTATGATTAGGAGATTAGTACTGTCTGAACTTTGATCTGCCTCATTTGTGTACACAGAGAGGCAGAGACACACACAGTCACACTGAGAACTGCTTTCATGGGTAGCAGATTTCTATTGCATAAAGGATTCATAAACTCTCTATTCACTTTTTTGGTTTTTGTTTCTTGCTTTCAGTTCCGCACAGGGATGGCCCCATGGTTTCTACAGTCACTAACGGTTACCTCTGAAACAGACAACTTTTTAACAGCCAGAAAAAGGAAAAACATTGTCAAAAAAGGCAATATTATACTTGCATTGCTGTAATTATGTGCTTTGATTTGATCCATGTGATATTCATAGAACTCAACAGAATTAATGAAAACCCCTCACATGTGAAACTTAGGACCTCTAACAATGCTTCAGTTCCATGGTCTTTGTGTAAACAACCTATAGACACAAACATGGAATATCTGTGAATCACAGCCTCATCTCCAGACACAAATTTACCTCAGTTCCAGACAAACTTGTAACTGCATGTCTTAATATCAGTAACTCTTCAGATCAGGAGTGCCGACTTTGAAAATGTCTTCAGTGTAAAAAGCAAGTAAGATAATAAACTTGGTAAATATAAAAATCACAAGCAACCTCTGTCAGCTGTGGAGAAAGACCCAATCATCAGGTCCAGCCTCTCTGAAGCCATGGCCCTGGTCTGCCTTATCAGTGAAGATGATTATAAATTTATGGCAAGTGGATACTGAAGAAACAACAAATCTCTGCAATCCCTTCTGGTGTCATCATCCTTCTATTGCTAGATAAAATCTTCCTACAGAAAACTGCAGTCTTGTCAGCACCACAACCCTTATCAAACACAGAACAAAGCGATGGCAGGCTGATGTTCACATTGCCCTTTTTAGAGGGGGAGGCTTCAGTCTCAGAAAAGATGTGCTAAAAAGCCACGTGAAGAATTAGATCTCAGGCATTATGCCCGCTGAAAGGGTGTGCAGTGCCACCTAACTATGCAGTGGCATCTCTACTGACATGGCCAACTAACAACTTCACTGGAGTTTAAAAGTTTTCAACAAAAAACTAGTCCACTATAAAAAATGGTCCTGATCTAAAGAGCTTCAGTTGCTTTCATTCAGCTTCCCATGGTTCTGTGTCTAATTAACCTCTAAGTTCTCTTGGTCAGAGATGGCTTTCATGATTGTGGGTTCAGCTGTGAGATTTCCTGGTTGGCCAAGGAGAAAAATAAAGGGATATAAGCTGACTTGTAATCTTCTCTACTACCTTTTCTGTAGTAGGCAAGAGATTTCAGAGTTACTTCTGCTCTCTCGGCAACTATAAAGGGAATGAAAGAGAGGAGACTTGTGCATGGCTTAGTGCCACCCTTCTAACGTGCTGCTGTTTTCCTTCTTTAATGTAAATCAGAAAGTCAAAGGCCCATCAGAGCCTAGGTGCCCCTGGAGCTTGAACAGTTAAGGCACACAAATCTCTGTAACTCTGTGCATGCAAGCAAGCAACAAGGCTAACACAACTGCTTCTCCAGTTTGAGTAATCCATTTTGCACTTGGAATAGCTTGGGCAGCCTTCAGCATGAATCCAGAGCAATGTCACGTGCGGTGTGTACCGGAGCACCCTGAACACTTTGCTGCTGCATTTCACTGCAGCAACCATAATTCATAAATATATTTAAAAAACACATTTGCAGGAAGAAGGGAAAACACAGAGGACTAGTGATATTTTACTTGTGAAGATCTGCTTTTGTAGGCTAGGATATTTGTATTATAATTATGACACCATCAGAAACAATGCCAGATATGAAGCATTGTATGTTCTGAAGTACAAGGGCAGAGATTCAGAGGGAATCACCTGAAAGGCCTTCTGTTACAAATCACGTGCTGTATCAAAAACATGAGTTAATCGCATTTTGTCTACATGCACTCCCTAACATGCACGGCATTTCTGGACACTCTGAAGGAATACAGAACTGATGGCTGTCCTGTTGTAGGAAATTCCTGGGACGATTCTTGTCAGCTAACAGTAACCACTTAATTAACGTAAATACCAAATTTTGGTTAAAAAAAAAAAAGAGTCTGCTTTGGAACAGTCTGGAACTAACCGACGTTTCACAAAATGGGCCATTCACTTTGTCGTTCTGAACACCTGCACACGGTCGTTACGGTGCAAACTCCGCAGAGCAGGGATCAGGGAAGTGCCCTTTCCTCCGTGGAAGTCTACCTGGAAATGCATCTCCTAGAGACAGGTGGAAGAACACAGGGGGTGCCGGTGCCACCGCCACTACCACCCGGCGACACCCGCCCTCTCCAACGGCCGCCGTGGCCCCTCACGCACCCGCCGCTGCCTGCTGCCCTCCTCGCACGGCCGGCGACACCGGCAGCGCGCATCCGCTGCGCCGCTCATGGGGAAGGATTAATTTAACCAGTTAATTCCGCCCCCCCGCCCAGAGGTGGGGGAGGGTACACGCGCGTTGCTAGGGGTGCCGGAGGAGCACCCAGAAAGTTGCAGGAGAGGGGCAGGGAGAAGAGGGCTGACCAGGCGCTCGGAGGAGCGGCTGCCGGCGCCGCGCTGACAGCCCGAGGGGCAGCTACTCCCACGCAGCGGCCGTTACGCCCACCCGCCGCCAACGCCTGGTAGCGGCGGGGGGAGGGAGGAAAGGGATAAACTTTGAACTTAGCCGCGGGGCGGGCGGGGAGCTGCATGGATGCCGCTTTCCCTCAGGGCTTGCTCGCAGCCCCCCGCACGCTGTAGGGCGGCCGCTGACAGAGGAACCGCCGCGCCGCTTCCTGCGCCGCCGGCCATGGTGCGTGTGGGGCGCGGGGCTCAGCCCGGCCCCTGAGAGCGGCGCCTCGCCCCCGCCCTCCGGGCTGCTGCCGCCGTCCTCCCTGCGCCTCCACCTGCCTCTCTGCTTCGCCGCTGCCGACCTGAGCCGCTGGGCATCGGCTTCTCTTCGCGCTGCAGCCTGCCCGACATGGAACCGTCCGCGGGAAGCCGCCGGGAGTGAGTCCCGCTTTCCGACCCACCTGCTGGCCGCCCCCTCGGCGCCCGCGCTTGCTCCGATGGAGCCGGACGAGACGCCGCTTGCCGCCCCGAAGACCATGGTGCTTATGCTGAGGAAAGTTCGCAAGAGGCGGGAGATGCTGCTGCAGCAGCTGGGCTTCATCTGCGCCATCCTCTTCTTCGCCTGGTGCATGTCCAGCCTGCTCTCCAGACTGGGTGAGTGGTTGTGGCGGCGGGACCGGGGACGCGGGCAGGGCCGGGAGGGCGGCTGGAGCGGCCCGGGGCAGCCGGGGGTCGGCGGGGTCAAGCGTCCGCGGCTGTTCCCGTTTTGAGTTTCTCCGTGGAAATACCCCAGCGGGCGGGCGAGGCGGAGGAGCGGCGCGGGTTCCTCAGGAGAAACCCCCGCGCCCGGCAGGTGCGCGGCCGCAGCCCCGGGGACAAGAGGCAGCGGCATCTCTGGCGCCTGGTGGCCAAGGGCTTCCCAGCACCGATCCCGCCCGGGAGACGTCCCGCCGGCATCTCGGGGGGCTTCAGGTCGGGAATCAAAGGGCAATCACGGGCCAACTGTGTGCCAGGGAACGTCCCTGATGTAGTTTCCCTCCTGCCTGTGCATCAGAGCTGAGTCCTCTCCAGCCGCTTGTGGTCCCTTCTGCAACTTCGGGCCACCTTTCATTTTAGGTTGTAAGCCTCCAGCAGCTACAAGTGCTGTTATTTTTGTTTTGTTTTCTCCATCTCCTTCCACCCTCCTCCCCTCCCCCCCCCCACCCCGAGTGGATTTGACCGAAAATCCTGTCTTTTAAGCAAGGAACAGTGCTAATCTCATGTTTTATAAGAGAGAGTCTGTTGCATCCTTTGTGCAAGTGCCCTGTCGGTAAACTGATGTATTTATAATTAACTACATAGTTCCCTTTTTATTATTATTTTTTTTTCCTGCCTGCTGGCACAGTTCGGGCTGTAAGCATGCAGCTTCAGGCCCGCTTCTTGCAATATGCTTTGCATCCCTCAGATATGAAGGCTAAGGTTGCTGGGACAGCACATGGGTCTCTAGGTAGAACTGCCAACAGTCCTTGAGGCTTTAAGAACAAAATCTAACTAAGCCCAGATTCTACATTCATGTTTAATATAAGAAAATCAGAGTTCAGCAGAATTAGGGTGGGTCATCTGCTTAAAATAAAGCTGAAATTAAAATGTGTGCTTTACGGGAAGAAAAATCGGGTGGAACTTTCTAATGCTTTTGTGCTCAAACTATTGCTGAGGTTGTTTGAGATACATCTAGGATGGCAATGAGCTTTCCATATAAGAATTCAGTGTCTTAGACCATATTAGCATATTGCTCATCTTAGAACTTTCAACTGTCTTTTTTCTTAATTGTGGTTTTAGAATATACTGTTGCTTTATTTAGGACTGTTTGTCATGCCTTTGCATTTTTTTTTCTTTTTTTTTTTTTTCCTTCTCCCTTGGACCAGCTATTTTCATAAACTTACTGCCTTGTAAAGGTAATTGGGGTATGATTATGTTTACATAGTTTTTTGTTGTTGTTGCAGATAAGTTTTTAAAAACTTTTTTATAGGTTTGCATTAAAAATATTATGACTAGTGAAAGTTTTTAATCTCTTGGGTTATCAACTAAATCCCTCATAACCTGATTTTTGATGGTAGGCTGCATCAGGTAGGTTTTTTTTTTTTCCAGCTGGCTAATTTACAGTATATTGGATCTGTGAACACTGATTGTCTGTTCTCTAAGTTTCTTATAATTGTGCCATCAGATTATTTTAGCAAATACTCTAGCCAAACTAACGTCCAAGCTAGATTTATTTTGCAAGAGTCGCTGTAGCAAGGCACAAGCATTACATGATGGGTGAATATAAACTCTAAGATCAGCCATAGGAGAATTTTTGTTATTATAATATGTTCATTTGAAATGGGTAATGTTGAGATAGAAGTGATTTAATTAAGGGGTTCTATTCTTCTTTTGATTATTATAATTGCTTACCCTGTGTCATCATAAGTGCTCCTTCTGTACTCTATTCAGCAAGTTCCATTGACAATGCTTCTGGACTATGAGTTTAGGCAAAAGCTCCACTGACTTCTAAAGAAGTTTGTTTTTCTTAAGACTTGTGGGGTTTCACAGTGTAGTTATTTTCCATTTTCCTTGACAAGTTATGCAGGGATCAATATTGTCAAGTATACCCAACACTGAAAAGATCAGGCCCTAGACTCAGAATAAACCAAAATGTAACTGGAACATGTCCATATGCATTTTTATTTTTTGATAAATCAGTAACATAACATGTGCAAGTGCATATGACTAAACGGAAGTGTGATTGTTGCTTATATGAGCATAGCTGGGCTGGTTTCATCTACAGGAACTGTTAAGTATTGAGTTTCACAGGTGCAGGCTTCAGTGTTTGCTTGCTGCAGAATATTTTCCTGTTGGGGGTCACAGCCAGGCATTCTCACAGACAGGCATCCTGATAGCCAGAATGTGTGAAGAACTCTGATACTGCACCATCATAGCTGGTTTCACCCTTTGTAGCTAGGAGCACCTCTCATATGTGTGTTGGTGTGCACCCCACTCACACCTTGATTTTGCTGCGTTCACATGCTGATGGTCTGTCCACGCTTGTTGCTAGTAGGGGCATATAGTCCAGTTAAGATGATGCGGGAAAAAAATTAGTGACAGTGAGCATAACCTCTTTCTATTTAATATAGGCCAAGAATCAACTGTTGCTGACAGACGTGTTTTGTCAGAAATATGGAGGAATAGAAAGTTGATGGAATCATCTAATCGGACAGTTGAACGTAACTGTACGGAGCCAGGTAAGATGGGAAAACTTCGCCATGTCTTGTAAGCTCTTGAGATGTTTTGCATAGTGCTGTCATGACCAAGCTGCAGTGATATGTTAGGGTAAACATAAAAGTGTCCAACTTAAAAAACAGCAGGACTGTTTCATTTAGAAATAAGGTTTACTGTGCTATATAATGCCATGATTTTATCAAAGCTAAAAGTTAATGTTATGATGTAAGAATGTTTTGGGGTCATTATGAGACTTCTGCTGGCAATATTCTTTAATTGTGTTTCTTTCGGTGATGATTCCTGTCTAGCTGATGCTGAACTGGCAATAGAGGTGTAGTCTTCTTGAAACTATGGGTAGCTAAACATGCAGTGTTTGAGATACCATCTGAGCACAGTGATTTGTGTTCATTAGTGTTATATGTTTAATCACGTTTTGCTAGTTTAATGATAAACAATATGTTCAGAACAGGCATTTATATTGTGTGGAGGGGGATGATGAGGTAACTAAAATGGAAACCCTGGAATCCATTTTACTTCAGGATATCTAGCCTGGCCATGAGATAATAATTGATTAAGGTCAGGGATAGATGATGCATTTTAATATCAGTGTTAGTCCACAATGCGTTCATCTTCCCATCTGTCTTTCCACTGTGTATTTCCTTTCTCTCCCTCCATGCCTCTGTGTGGTTTACGGTGCGTGGGAGATGAGACATTTTGCCAATGACACTAGCCAAATGAATTTAAAGTTTAGATTTTTTTTTTTTTTTTTTAAATGACTCTTATCAACTAGGGGATGACAGCAGAGCCTGTGCCTTCTTGCAAACAGTGACAGCGTGAGTTCTGGGATACTGCCCCAGTCACTAGAAGAGGTTGGAGCAGTACTCTCCCTCCCTAAGTTACATGGTTATTGCAATGCTGAGGCACCTGTTGTATCGATTGAGGAACACTACTGTGCTTTTGTGCTTCTAAGAGAGGAGTGGAAGAACATTAAGCAAAGAACATGGGTCCAAAAGCTTTATCTTTATCATCTGGATGTCCAAGAGCTTCTCTGTACTCCTGTTAAGAACTTTGTGGGTTAGTTTGCTGTTGTCTGCATCTGTAACCTCATGATGCTGTTGATTTGTCTGTGAAAGTTGTTCACACACAAGAAAGAAGAAACAAATGACCTTTTGGAAACACGTAATTATTCTTTGTGAATAGTCAGAAAATACTATTCTTTCCCTCTCCTCTTTAATTTTTCTCCACATATGTGGTTGCACCAATGTGATCATGTCTGAACACATACTTTGCAGCACACTTGGAGCCAAGCCAACAAAGGCCACAAAATCATAGAAGCTGGATCAGAAAGGTGCCCATCAATGTTCTTGATGGGGATTTCCATTTAGCATGAATGAAAACTTTTTTACAATGATATGATGAAACTGCCAAGGGAAAACATATGCTTATGTGTAAATTGGAATACCAGGAGCAGTGCTGACTTCTCCACATGTTTAGAGCAAATAGGTCAGCTCCCTCCAGTCCTCTAAAATTGTGAGGTTAGTTTAAGAACAATTGGAATAAATAAATACAGCCAGGTCATTTTGATGTGCTTTCTGAAATTCGGGTCTTTGAGGTGCACTTTTTTCTGTAACCACAAGAGCTGGACACAAGAGAGGCTGAAATATGCTTCAGAATGCTGAGGTTTTAAGGAAAATATCATGAGACTTGTATTAAATTAGTGATTTCTAGTCACGATGCTAGAATTAGCCTTTGCTTTTAAAAGTTTTCCCTCTGGTAGAACACAGATTTAAAGATCAAATATGTCACAGGATTGCAATTGTAGCTTTTTATTAGTTGCGTCCTGTTATTCTGCAGTTATGTACAGTTTATCTCTGCATCTTCTGCAACCAAAGGGGGGATTTAGATGCTGCAAGAGTCACTAGATGTAAGATAGCTACAAATAAAGGGAGCATCTGAAAAATACCTGAAATTCATGTTTGTTGGATAGGAATGGGTCTGTAAGAACCCATAATTGTTACTGCTCTGTAACAACTTCTGTAGATTTGTGATTTTTTGGGGGGGTGGGAGGGATAGGGCAGGGGTGGTCTTAGGTTTGCCTGCCACCTGTGCCCCTAGCTTATCTGGTAGCCAAACATCAAGATTTGCTCTACAATGAGAAGAAGGTACAATGACGTAAAACCTCTCAAAAAGAAACAAGTAGCACAGCTCATCTCCATGAGAGTGTAGCTTCTGTAACCCCATGATTATGTCTGGAGAAAGTAGTCTCAGGAAAGACAGAGAAACTTGATCAAGGTTGCATAGAAGATGGGTGAGGGAATGTGGTTTTCAGTCATGTGCTTATCCCAGTGTAATGAAAGTCACAGGAATGTGCTGTCAAACACTCTAAGTGGCTGGACTTTATTTCTGGTCATTTTTTTAAATCTAAAGAACAGATAGTTAATATGGATATATGTTGTATGAATACAGTGCTGTCTGTAGGCTCCTTTGTGAGAAGTATAATAGTTATTCTTATGTATGTCCTTTCTGTATCTGCCTTAAGCACGAATGCATGGATGTGTATATGGTATATAGCAGTTTTCTTATGTTATATAAATGTTTTTCTGTGTGTTTTTAGGATACAAGAACTTCATACCACCTTGGGAAATACAAGTTCTTGCTGAGAGCCTGTTAATCCTTTGTGTCATTGCAGTGCTATTGCTGTGTTCCCTTTTTATTAGCTTCCCACACAAGTCTGCAGCTTTACTTCCCTTTTCCCAGAGGCTTTCGACAAAGTTAATTTATTTACCACTTCACCCCCTTTTCCTGCTTGCATGCAAATTAGGAAAAAATCCCCAGTCGTCAGAAATTGCAGTTATAGAAGTTTAAGACCATGAGAACCTTGTGGTTCATGACAGTGGTAAGAAAGGCTCACCCTTGGTAATATATCTTAGGAGAAAAACTCCAGGAGCTTCTAGAAGTAATGTAAGAAGCTTGTGGAAGGTACTGTCTGCTAGAAGCTCACATAGCCTACACTGTCTGAGATTGTCTGATTTACTGAAGTAGATCTTTTTATATTGTGTTCTTCTGGAAAATATCAATGCTTCTAGGGCAATTGTATCAGAAGAGAAAAAACTTTGAAGTATTGGCAAGGCAGCTTCAAATAACAACCCCTCAGGCTCTGACAAAGGAAAGAAAAATACATATATGTGTGTGTATATTATCTATGAATACATATAGATAGAGAGAGGAGGAAGGATTTTCTGACCTTTGGAGGTTAGAGGGACTGATATTAATGTATATCTTAAGAGGTGGTACACTTTTTCTGATAGTAACTATTCCACAGTCATAAGGGGTTATAGATACTATCTATTCCATAACAGCAGCAAAGGAACTGTAGGTCACATGCAGGTGGGAGGTGGAGTGTTTGTGAGCACCAAGCCACCCTCAGTTCAGTCTGGACTAAGAAAAAATCTTCGCCAAAGTTAATGTACTCTGTGGCATCTTTCCATTGAAGACCATTCCTGGCTTGAAACTTCCCCTTTGCTGGAAGCTCCTTTGCCAGGAAAAGATTCAGATCTTTATATTGTCCTGGAGCCAGGCTGGAGGGCTTATAGATTGTCCATAGAAAGCTTCAGACTTCAAAAATATCACGAGAGCCTGAGATTTTTGAATTAGGAACCTTGTGCTTGTTTCATATTAACTCTTCAGAGGGCTGCTGTGGGTGGCCCTCTTTGAGGGAAACCAAACTACCTTTTTGTTGTCTTTGAAAACTTTTCTTGGGTAAATTTCTGTGTGAGGAGGTGTTGATCTGACCCTCACTTAAGGCAGAGAGATCATGAAGAGGGATAGTAGTTGTCTCTAGCATCTTAACAGATCTCATTAGTTTATGACCGATTTTTTTTTTTGTCTTACCCGAGCTCTTGCTTCCATCTACCATCAGCTTACTAGCTTGCAGTGCCATCTGCCCAGCAAGTCTGATTTATAGCTTCTCTGCTCCAATGGCTTTGCCTGTTGTTTAAAAATGTTCCTACGACTCCATGACCTCCAGGACTCCGAGGAACGTTTTCAGAGCAGTTACAAGCTGGGATGACTGCGTGGTGCAAAATCTCTAACCACGTGACACCACTGGGTTGTGTTAGGCTGTTAAAGCAGCTGATCTGGACTCCTTTCTATTGTTAATATTTTCAAGTAATCTCTGTATACAGTACAGAAAATGTTTAAACTACTTGATGTGAATTAGAAATTTATCAGAATATATTTCCAGTAGTCTTCTGACACTAGTTAGTGAGCTGCCTTGAAACTGGAAGAGTCAGTGGGTTCTCTGCCCAGTGGTTTGTCAGGTGTGGACAGTTCATGAGCTACATTGATTTTAAATAGCTGGGGATTTGTTTCAAGTGTGCTCCTCCCATTGTTATCAGTAGGTAAAGATGAATTGTGGGCTGGGGGAAAGGCAGGGGTAGCATTTATTTCTGAGCCATGCTGCCTTTTGACTTTAGAATTAAAAGGCTCACTGTAGCAATGCTTTCTGTTCTTGCAGTGACAGAAAAAGAATCACTTCTGTACGGTGAAATGAAGTGTTTCCCAGCAGCATATGTATAACTGAGTTCTGAGTCAGGATCAAAAGTCATTAAGTGTCTATATTTTACACTGTTAGTTATAACCTTGGGGACTCATGTAGGATGTGATACATTGTACAGAAACTGCAGAAGACTTAGACAGTTTTGTTAACATATCATAGAAAGTACAAGAGGCTGTTACTTTTTCTGCAAAAATCAATGATGGTGTTCTCAATGCCTAGGGAAGGTAGAACTGACTCTTTAAAATAATTTTCCAAAAGGACAGAAGAAGCTTGTACATTTGTTGTAAAGACACTCTAGGGAGAATCAATTTCCATCAATTTTATTTAACAAACATGGTGCTTAGTTAAATGCATCATTCTTAATATGCTGGATTGATGTGTACTTTTTTCCTTCATCCTTATAGACACCTTAATATGTAAAACATAAACTTTGTGTAATAAATGCTGATCTAAACATATGTTGTTGCTGGTAGAATATGTCATTTTTTGGTGATGTAAATTCACTTTGAACAATGTGATAATACGTATTTCCTTTAAACAATGTGCTCATGAGCTTCCCTAGATCAAACCTCCATTTTGTAGCAGGGATAAATGCCTTAGACCCCCACTTTTAAGGAGGTGGTATTAATAATTTCACTGTAACCTTTGTTTCATGAACAGTCTACATTGGTAAGCTCAGCATGACCTGCACTTCTCTTACTATGCATTCATACAGGATGCATAGTAAGGTGCAACTGTTGTAGTATGATAGATTTATTGATTATGCATACATTTTGATTTAAAATGTTTCTTTACTACAATTTCTTAACCCTCAAAGACCAGGAAATTTACCAACCCTAAGTATCCTGTTGTTATGTTGTTCCAAAAGGAAATGAAAATGAAGAAGGATTTAAGAAAATTTTTCTTATTTGCTTTATGCATATAGTATTCACATAACATACAGGTGCAGTGTCCAGCGCGTGTGTATATATATGCACAGATGCATATGTTTATGTAGTGGAAAGAGTTACTAACCAGCTAGCGTGTATCTTATTGCTGTAGCCACTTGTCATGTGCTTGTGGAGTTTTATTTGTTTTGGGTTGGTTTTGGGTTGTTCCTCACTCCGGTGTTTCTGTGCTCACTCTTGTCTCTGTAGATGCTGAGCGGTAAACTTTATTGATTGTGATCTCACTTGGATGGTTTCTATTCCCAGGGGGAGATAGATGTGAGACAATTTAAAACCACTTTTAGTGGACTAGTTGAGGGCAAATGACAAATGTTTAATGGCAAGTTTTTCTTGAGTGGCTTCCAAGGTCTCCTAATAAAAATTCACACCTAGATTTAGGTTGAACTTCTGATACTCTTTGTCTGGCTTATTGATGTGGATGTTAAAAGGGCTGGCAGGTAGATGTCATTGAAGTTAATTGGGGTTTATTTATTTTATTTTTTTTGTGAACCAGTTTAGGAAATGTGCTTTTTTTGAAGCTAGAATAGAAAAAAATAACCAACCTTCTTCTCTCTGAGCTGTTCATTTTCTAACAGTGTATTAATGCTGACATCCAAAATAGTAGAAAGAGATGAGACAAACATCTCTCTGTGCTTTGGCTCAACCTGCCAGCAGCATCCCTGGAGAGCTGAGAACAGAAAGCGAACTCCAGGGTAATTTATCGATTTCCCCAGGTCTAGGTGCCAAGTTTGCAGGAAGTGGTTTAACACACAGTAAATAAGTGTCTGACAAAAATGCCATTTAGAGATGTAGTAAACAAGGGCAAATGAAACAAAAATAAACACTATTTAATATAGCACTGTATATTCTTAAACCTGATAAAAATGTTACTTGATATGATCTTTATTTCATATGACTCAGATTTTTATATAGTTGATTTTGGTCCAGTGGAAGTGCACTGTGCGTAAGCTAAGTCTTTGCTCTGAAACCAAGAAGCAGGCTTGAAACAAAAATTGGTATTTCTAAAACGTTGCAAATGTTGCAAGAGTGATAGAGAAACTTGAGGTTTGGAACTGGGTGGTAGAAAACATAAGATTATCCAGTCATGGAGCATGGAGTTGGTGAAAGGGACACAAAAATACGAGTGGAGAGAGGCTGAATTTGGATAATGAGCCATCGGAGAATCATGGGAATAGCAGGGCAAGGAGGCAGGCCCTGGGGAGTGGTAAGCAGTGATAGTGATAAAAGATGTATGAAAAATCAAAATGTGGTGAGAAGTTTGGTTTTGGTTGGGCAATGAAACTAGAATGAAAAGGAAGTCTCTAAAAAGGGCTTAAGTTACAAAAGGGCTACCTTTTACAATTGTGTTTGGCACATAAAACTGGAAGCATTCACAATTTATATTGATTTTTTGATTTATTTTTTAGTGTTGTGTGGGGTGTGGTGTTTTTTTTTGTTTTTTTAAGCATAGATTGCCTATCAAGGAGGAACATTTTCAGAGCTTATAGTAATGACGCCATCTAGATATAAAGTCATCTAGAAAGCTTCACCAAAACCTGACCCTCCTTAGCTTCAGCTCTGTCTCTCTGAGTTGCAGTGTTTGTTTTGAGGGTTAAAATGACTGATTTAAAAATACACTTAGGCATAGCATGGAATTTCATTGGTGTATATTAATTTTAAACTTTGTTCTGCTAATAGTTCTGATAAGAACCCTCATAAGTTAATTACTATTTCATAGGTTATGAAATTTTATTATACATATATATTACTGTATTCATTAATACCAATGACTTTTTACAGAATAGATGTGGTTATCCACCCAGCAGGCTGAAAATATTCCATGAACCTGTTGACAATTCAACTGGCATCACTCTTGTTCTACAGGAAGGCAAGACCTTCAGGCAATAAAGGGTGATGGTTTCCTTTATTCTTTAAAGTTGACAGACATTATAGTAGAAAATGTAATAGCTTTTGAATCTGAGTCAAATTCATTCCTGCTGGGACTCTACTGATAAGTTGAAGTACAGCAGAGCAGATACTTCAGGTGGAACACAAGGTACATGTATATGAGCTCATTCAATTGTTTCCTTTATTTACAGCATTAAATTAATGGTTTAATGTTAATGACAGGTGCTGCATTAATAATCTTGAGAGAGTGACGTTCTCTACCCATAGTGGGGAATAGTGGCAAATGTGCCTTCTTGTGAACAAGAATGTAATTTAGACTCTGCCTGTGCAGTTTCCATACATACTTGCTTGTTGGACTGTTCTCGGAGATTGCCAAAGCCTGATGAATTATTTTTCCCTTGCATATGATGCACTGACTTGTTCAGTGGGTTGAAGGTAATATGACTGGATCTATTGCACAGATCTATTAAACCTTTGAATAGCAAGATGTAAATATTCACAGATGGTGGGAAACATTTAAACTTCGGGAATGGTAAAGTTAAAATAGATGAAACTTATGTTTAGAAGCTCAAAGAGCTGAAATAGAGAAAGTAGATTTATTTATTATGTTTTTCATTTTCTGTGCTTCACATGTGCTTTGAATTTTGTGAGTTCCTAACCCAAAACATAGACTCATGAAGAGAGAGGCGTTTATTCTTTCAGTGTTCTGGAACCATATCCACACTGGTGCCCACTGCCTTAACTCCACCATGTCATTAGAGCCCTGACAGTTAACAGCAGGTGAGGTTGAGCCCTACAGATTTGATGCTGGATGGTGAGATGCTGTTTCTGGTTTAGTTCTTTGGTGAGAATCTTCTCTCTTTAAATACTTTTCATGCCTTCATAAAGGTTGCGTTCTTTGCCTGATAATGTCACGCTTCCTTAAATCCCTTTACAGGATTTTTGGCTGCTGTTGCCTAAAATTGTAAGGCTCTTTCTTACCTTCTTAAAGCCTTTCACAAGTCTTCCCCTTCGCTCTTGCTGCTAGCCTTTGCTTCTTTTACCTGCACTGAAACTTTGAGATGAGTTTCCAATGTCCATTTGCCTTTTCTTGTTATTTTTATGTAGCCTCTTACAGATGTGAAAGAAACTATCTGGAATATTATAATTCTCTCCTTTTTTGAATCTCACTTAATGAACCATGAGCATCGTGGTGCTCTCAGGAGATTGGCCAGCCAGGATTGGCTAGACAGGGAAGAAGTCAGAGCTAGCATGTTAATTAGTCCTCTTTCAGCTGTGCACAGAAGCTTTGCTGGTTGAGGGTGGAGGGAGATGAGGAGGGTCCCTGCAGAGCTTTAGTGTGTCCTTGTGAGATGCAGTGGCAGCCCTTAAGAGCACCTAATGGAAATAGAAGAGGAAAAAGAAGACTGAAAAAGGCAAAGTGGCTTGCCCAAAGTCTGCAGAGAGGGTCCATTTTTTCTCCTCCTGTTAGTCATAAATTGTAGTCATACTAAGTTCACTGAGCCTGGAGCTGTTGCTGCAACCACCATTGCCTCTCTGCTCTCCTTCTTGCTCACCTCATAATGACTTGACTCTTACTGTGCTTTTTTTCATGAGAAATGTAGGTTTTCAGAACAGGATGTTTTTTCCCCCCACTGTATATCTTTACAAAGCCTAAAATGGGGCACCAAGTGTAGTCACTAGTATAAATGGGTCAAGGATAAACCCAGGACTGCTTCAGTATGATGAATGTTTGTGATTTCCAGTGATATCTAAAGGTTGTCAAGTGAAGTATCCATCTTGCCTCTAGGAAGTCAAGTGGTTACCACTTCCCAGCCCGTTATGCCAGGTAGCTGAATGCTATATTACAGAGCAATTATTATTTCTCCTTCTCTTCCACTTAGAGGGAGAAGGACTGATGGAGGAACCTTGGAAGTTATAGAACTTCTCAGTTGCTCCCACAAGGGGGTGAAGAGATGCCTGCCCAGCCCATCTGTGAGCAGGTTGCCATCTACAGAGAATGAAGATGAAAAATTGTGACTAGGGAAGTAGCGGGTCCGTGCTGCAGTGATGGTTCTACTTCTGGGGAATGTGTTCTTGGGACCACTATGTGAGAAGGACTGTCGAAAATACCAACACTCTTGTGCCATACCAGGCATAAAAAGAGCAACTCTTGTTGCTTACAGACTGAAACAGAAAGAAATAGTCCAGCAGTATTTTCTAATGTGTGAGTAAACCTGTGTTTGTGCCTGACTCAAAGGTTTTTGAGGGGAGGGGAGGTGTTGTCTTGGCCATAACTGACTTATAAGGGAGTAACAAGTACTTCAGATTTGAAGTTGATCAATTATGTTTTTTAATTTTGTTTGGTTTTACTATAGTTATTTGATTGTCTATGACTCTTTAGTAACAGCACCTGATAGGAGAGTTCTTCCTTGGAAAGACTATCTGGGACCGTCTCCAGAACTGCTTTAATCTGTGGATATTCAGGGCAACTAACTTTAGTAAGTACTACTTAGGTAATTAAAGGTTGGAGTTGGGCTGCTTTCTCTGCAAGACAACAGGCTGGTACAGGGAAATTAGTCAACTTGGTTCAGTTACCTTCTGTATAGCATGGAATCTGGTTGCAGACAACTCAGAGTTTGATTTTCTAATGTGTTACAGGGTTTTGCCAGTAGAAATAATATTACTCTTAATGTAGTCTTGGAGGTAGAAAAACTAGCACAAATTTCTTATGTTGAGATTAGTATTTATAACTGTTTATGAAACAGTCACAATATCCATTTTGCACTCTGGTCTCAAATTTGCTTTAAAGAAAAAATGCAGACTGGCTAAAGAATAATAATAATAATAACAAAAAGTCACTGCTAAATAACTACCGGTGAAATTCTCTTTATTTAGTAACTGTTTCACCAGTTTGTACCCATAGATGTAGGTACAAGATCGATTTTCAAATGTAAGAGATGTTACATTGAAAAAAGTACAGTTGCTGTGATCATACAAATATTTCAGGTTCTTAAAAAGTACTATGTTCTACAAGCATAGTGGTTTTTGAAATCAGTCAGGTTTGGCAGAATTAATGAAATTATTTGTGGAATCTTCCGGTTTTGTCGGACACTTTCAAAATTCGATGTTTTCTCCCTCATTCCAGCCCCTGCAGGGTTGAATGCTATACAAATGCCACTAGCATTACTAGTCACCTGGGATGAGATTGCAGGTGGAATGGGAATAATGATGCATGTACTATATTACTTCTTAGAGAAAAAAATGGTCATTTTCACAACTAAAATTCTTCCCTTCTATCCAGTAACGGATTCCAAATATTTTGGTCCTACTAGGTTGCCCACTGCAGACTGGAGTTGAGCAGAGCTGTGCAGCTCTGAGGAGAGACTGCACCTCTGCCAGATACTTTTTGACAGGTGCCCAACTGTGCTCTGTGGGTCAATTCTGTCCTTTTCCAAAGGGTTTTCAGTTGTGAGGGCCAGCACATTTGATAACTTGTGGAAGAGATGAGGACCTCCTGTGTCCAATTTGTTGGGTGGGAAGTGGCTGTGTCAGACAGCATTGGCTGTGTGTCCGTGCTAATGTGTTTCACCTGTGACATCTCTCTGTGTTCAGGCTGTAGTAGGGGCTGATATCTCATGATTCTGGAGTACCTACAGTCATGACCCCAAACTAACATTGATTATTATTATAAAAAACAGCTTATCATCTGTTTTGTATAGAAAACTAAGTTAAGTCACTGTACTAAGTGGAGAGAGTTTTGGGTTCATATTTTTTGGAGTTTTTACAACAGAATCTTGCTTCTCTTTTTGTAAATTACAGATAAGTTTGCCTTTTGCTTTAATGACTATTTTAATGCAGTAGCTGAAGTTTGTGTTCAATAGTTCTGTGACATGAAATGTACAGGGCTGCATAATAACCTTCTACACCGATCTTTGCTGCAAGAGACCCGGATTCAGTGTTTCAGCGTGGCACAGGGACCAGGAAATCCTCAATTGTAGCTGTGGCTGCTGCAGCAACTGCCTTTGGTGATTTCCCCCTATATTCCTTCACTGCACAAAAAATTAATTAAGCACTAGTGGGGAACCTAGATCTCTTTATCCCTTCTACAAATATTATCCAGTTAGGTTGGGCTCTGAACATGAAAAGCATCTTTATAATAGGAAGCCTTGTTTTCCACAGAGAATGAAGATGATCCTGGCTTTCCCAATGGTAGATTTGCACCTACTTAGATGCCACAGTATAAATTCTCATTTAGAGTGAGTGTAAATGTCATGTAGCTTGTCAGTGAGGCACCTGTTTCTTACTCTCACATTATTCAGTTAATTGCTCTGTTTTTTTTTTTTTCCCTCTGCAAAAATACCTTGCCTCCTTCTCTACCTGTAAAATTAATATGTTTTTAATATGAGAAAAACAAATGGATTGCTTGTTTCAAAATAGTTTGTCAGATTAGGTGTTTATAGGAGTAAAAATTCAAAGTTTTCCAGTTGTTGTGTTTCCAATTAATGCATTTGTATTCTGCTAGTAAGTATATTGGTATTTTAAGGAAAAAATAGTAATTCTTTTACCGGGATAATTACTGAAAATTATCTTTCTCTTCTTTATGTAAATGGTGTAGCGTACCCTTTAGTGACTTGCTATTTTAGTTGCATGATGGCTTTATACACTTAATCTTGGAGAGGCAACTGGGATCGTATTATTCAACAGCCATGGATAAAAGCCTCTTGCAATTATGAGATTAACCAGAGTTACACTATGTTTTGATTCTTCCTGAAGTCTGATATGTGAATACACGTGTGCTTTGACTGGATGTGTATTTGACTTTTTTATTTTCTCTCTTTTATTTTTTTTTCCTTTTTTCTTTTCGCTTCAGAGATAAATTCTGTTAGCTGAAAGACTTTCAAATAATTTAAAAGGCTTAAATTCCATGGATGTTCCTTCAGATGCTGCTGAGTACCAGGCACCTTTACCACTGCAAAATAATAAAAACCAAGAAAAGAAATTTGACTTTACTGGCTGTTGAGCTGTATGGTCTACGTTTTATGAGAAAATAATTCGGATCATTTGATTTTCTTTGAAACAGACTCAGAAAAGGAGCGTGCTTTTTTTCCCTTCTGGGAAAATGTTCACTCTCCAATATATGAAGATAGAAACACATAATTAAAGTTGTGAGAAAAAGAATACTGTTGTGAGGTATTTGTTGGTGATAAAAATCTCTAAAAACCTTTCTTTTTGATTGTTTCTCCTTCTCCCCTCCTTCCCCAACATTGTATTTATTTGTTCTTGACTAAAACATTTCACTTTATGATGTAAAATAATTTTATGGGGGAAAATATCTCTTATTAATACTTCAGATGCTTGAAAACAGGATCAGGTTGGTTTTCATAAATCGGCACAGCTCGTATTTCTTGATGTTGTGTAACAGCTGTTGATGTGATGCTACAATTTAAACTTCAGAAAAAGCTGATTAGTGTAAACCTCCCACATAGTGTTGAGGACATGCTGGAGTGACATCTCAGCTAAATGACCCCCCCACACAGAGTTACAATTCAGTATTACAGAAATAGTCCTAGCTCTCAAAGTTAATCTAAATGTATGGCTAGATTTAGAGGCTTGTGTTTGTTTGCTTTGGCTGTTTGGATTAATTTTTCATTTGACACCTTTTTTTGTCCACTTTTTGGTAACAGAGCCCATGGAATGGAGCTTTGCAGATGAGGTACTAGCACACAAGCAGCAGTCTGTGGAGGGAACAAAGTTGTCTAGAAGTGGAAGTTTGTTGCAATACCCCATACCACAGTGCATTCACTTCGGTTTGACGGGCAGATTTTTAAGTATACTCACACTGGATCTAATTAGTGATTTCACTTGGCTCACTTGAGCAAACATTCTGATTTAGTACAGCATTTATGTGCAACTTTAAAAATAAACATGTAACCAACCTGAAGTTTAAGTTGTTGATCCTTTCTGGATCTGAGACATTTAAAATGCTTTCAGTATCCATCAGGATTATTCATGTTTCAGCATGTGTGGGGACTTAGACTCATGCGGGAGTCAAAGTTATAGAGATTGAGTTTTTTTCCTTTTTCAAATGAATATTTTAGTTTTGTGGCCCCACTGGCCCTTCCCAGGCCGCTGTTTAAATCAGTAGGACTTCTCCGTACCTAGCAGATGCAGCATTGGACTGCTTCATCTAGTGGAAGCTAGGATCTTGCTATTATTATTACATGCAAATATTACCTGCATGTAGGTCCTCTGATTTACATTAGGGATGATATACTCTTCAGAAGCACTGCTACTTGAAATGGGGAATGGAGATTTTTCTGTGCCTTGTCTATTATATTTACATGATCAGTAAAGCTAGTGTGTGAGCTGACCATCGAATGACCTTTAAAATGCAGCCTTTGGAGAGATGAAGAGAGATTTGTTAGTTGACAGATTTGTGCTAGCAAGCTCCAGGTTATTTACAGAAGTCTGGAATTTTGTGCTGTTGGATTTAAAGAATACCGTGTAATTCAGATCAAAGGCAAAGTATTAAAATCTTAATTCCACTGAGAAAAATATCCTTTATTTTGGTATTCTCAGAGACATTATTCTTAATTCATGTTACTAATGTACCTTATAAAAGAGAAAATATTTAAAGTCTTCTCTTAATTTATTGTGAAGCCATTTTTCTTTCACAGCAGGACTACATAGCAGTCTGTGAAGCTTGTCATTTTAAACAGTGAAGCTCTGTTCTGATATTAAATTATACAAAATCACAGAGTTTAGTGTCAGGTGTTTGTATTTCCTCCATTTCTTACATAGCAAAATCACCAACATACTCAATTTTATCTTTAAAGTACTGAAATGTCCCTCTGTCATCAAGATGATTAGAGAGCATGTAGGTAAGTAGAAGGGAAGGAGAGGAGCTGAGGGAAAGGACGTTTCAAAACTATTATTATTGCTGTTCAAGAAAAATGTTTAAATCAGTACAGATGGAAGATGCTAAACTGGGTTTCTGTGGACTTTTACAACCAACTTAAAATTCATGGGTTATACATCTGAAAAAGATCACAGTGAAACTAATTTTTCTGGTGGAAAGCAAAGTAGCCATTGCTTGAAGTGTTTCCCTCTCAGAAAGGGAGGTGATGAAAATGAATTATTTCTAGGCAATGTTTGTATGCTATCTTTTGCATAGAAGTACCTTCAATCGTGGTAGATGACTTTGGGTGGTAAAACAGGAACTGTAAATCTCTGTGCTTGCGGCTGTTTGTTGTCCTTGCGCTGTGGAAAAGTGCCAGATGATGTTAGCAAGTGTTGTATGTGGTCCAAATCACTGTGTCCTCCTTAAAAATATTTTCTTTACCTCTTTCGTTGCATCCAAAGCTATGGAACTTATACTGGCGGCTTAATAAAGCAAAATCTTATTGTAGTGTGGGTTGTACCCCCGTCCATAGAAGCTATTTCTCTGGCAGTGAAATAATTGGATGTATTACTAAAAACTTATTGATTTCATTCTCATTAAAGCCAGTAAGGAAAATTCACTTGAACAGAAGAGGGCAATGGGGTGTAGAGTGGGATTTTAAGAGTGTCAATACTTAGACATAGATTCTTTGTGAAATCTTTAGAGTAAAGGTTCTTGGTTCTCTGGGTCTTAGCTGGAGTTAGATATCTTTGGCAGTCTCATTAAGTGCATCCTTAGGTACCTCAACATCTTGGCACTTCAACAGTAAGGGAAAAGTTAAAGAAAACTTTCTACCATGTTTTAGAACTGGACTTTCTCACTGTAGTACCATAGGTCTCTAGTCCCAAATCACAGCTGTCGCAATCCCAGTGAAGTCAGTGAGGGCTTCTGAACCCCAAATGAGTTTTTGACAAGCACTTCTGGTAAGATGGGTGAGATACCCTCACTATAGAATCTTTCACGCCAAACACAAGGAGCCATTGGGATCGGGGACAGTAAAGCAGTAGAGAGCAAAAGAGACTGTAGGACAAAACTCGTGGTCAAAAGTTTGCAGTTCTTGTGGAGCAGGCTGGGAAGTGTTGAATTGTTTTGCCTTGCTAGCAACACTTTCTCACTCATTTTGGACTGACTTATTAGTAAATGTGCAGAGGTGCAAAACTGTTACACTGTAGGAATCAACTTTAGGTCTGCAGTTGAGATAGTTATAATCTGGTTTTTGTTGTTGTTTGTTTGTTTGTTTTAGGGAGAGGTGGTACTCTCTTGAATTAGTGACCAGTGAGATGAGAGTGTGCTGGTCTGAACACTGAAGGATTTAGGTTTAATGGTTTTATTGAAAATGGCTTGTACTGTATTCAGTGAGATGTGTAAGGATGAGCGTACCTAATTATCTAGCCTCTGTAGGGGCTTTGTCAGGTTTTAATGCTGTTTTACCCTGTGACTAGAGAGTAGTGTTGCTCAGGTAAAAGCTAGTTGCTGCTTTTCCCAGATGAAGGTAGGTCTGCACAGCTGAAATTGCCGAGGGAGCCTGCAAGATAAACAGGGAGGTGCTGAATTCCTGCTTCCTCTAGGGATTAGTAACTGCTAGTGCAGACTTTCTGAATTTGTTTCTTTAGACTTATTTACTCAACTTCCATATTAGTCCTGGTTTAGCCTTAAATTTGGTGATTCTGATCTAATCTTCCATGTTGCAGGCCTCATTTATGGAGTTTGACTAGAAATACTTTTCTGTCTCACAAAAGTACCATGAAATTGCACACATTAGACTGAGATGCCATGCTACAGTAATGAAAGTTGCAGAATACTACAAATAGAAAGAAAGTCATAACCATGGAAGACTTGATGCTAGGCAGTTATGTATACACAAGATACACTTAAATTGTTTCTTAAATTGAACATTGCATTTGAAATAACTCCTCCCTGAAAATATTTAGTGACAAAATCAGACTTTTCAAATGATGTACCAAATCTCATGCTATAGGCATCGTATCTGCAAAATTAAAATAACATTCACCCATTCAAAAACAGTGATATTTTTGTTTGTTTTTTTTTCTAATTGTTGAATATTTGACTCTTTAGACAGTAGTGAGTGCCTACTGTTAAATGTTTAATTCCCTGTAATGCATATTATGTTGGTTGTTTATGATGAGAATAACTTCAATGTGACATCAGCCATTTAAATTCAAACCATTAGTCATATGGACCATGTCCATCCACACTAGAGACAGGCATCCCAAATACTGAGGTATGGTGTATCTTTTCTGTTCTAAAACAAGCATCCTTCATAGTGTTATATGAGAGAAATTGTATCTCCAGAGACATAGTTCTAAGTACGTTTTATTAAAGGCCCAGCTAAGTTGGTAGAAACATGATCAACTTATTTGTTAATTTGCTGTTGTATTGTATTTCTTTACATTTTGCCCATGACTCTTCATTTTGCTTTGCTTTGTCATAGGCTTTTGTGAATTGCTTCATTACGAGACCCTTCTATTACAAATGTGATATTGGAAGAACTTGCGTATGTGTGAATTTGAAGCATGTTTAATTATCTCGTTTGTGTTGCTGCAGGTGTTACTGCTCTGTCTCACAGAACAAGTGACAAGATGCATAGTGTTGCTGGACCTTTCCATTATCCATTTCTTATTGATTACATGTGGTAGAGGAAATAAGTTCAGAAAGTAAAAATTAGGATCCTGTGCTTACTGACACCATCTGCATATGGAGAATGTGATTTCAAAATGACAACTGGTTCTTTTTCCCAGGATCTGGCTTTCATAGTGGACATTTGGAGTATTTTAGGGCTCTTGTCCTCTCCTTGCTCTTCCAGGATTGGCAGTTTACCCCTGAAATGTTGTTAATATAGAATGCTCTAAATGTACCTTTCCCACCAAGCAGACATTGCTGACCCCCTCCTCAAACATTGTTCCTTGCCAAATGTGTCCCTCAAGTTCCCTCAGCCAGGCAGCCCAGCTGCCACTGCTGCTGTCACCCGCTGCTCCAGGCAGCAGCTCTGAAACCTGCACTGGAGGATTCAGTTCTTCAGAAGCCCAAGTCTACAGAAGCTGAAACTGTTTCTTAGACACTATATCATAAATTATCTTACGGAGTGTTGTCTTGTGCAGTGTACCTCTGAGTGCTTTTTTTATTGACTGACCATGCACACATAATCTGTCAGTAGCAGCATTGTATATCTTGTTCTTAATATATCTTTTTAAATTCTGTATTTAAACAATTCCCAGTATTTATATCCTCACTGTACAGTATCACTAGCTCCTGTGTGGAATACCACTGAAATGTGGATGGACTGCAGGCTTTCTGTGTGTCTCGCTGCTTATTGGTCTCACTTGCAAAGTGTGTTACAGCTGAGTAGCTGAGGTGGTAATTAGGCTTCATACTTTTGGGGTATGTGTAGCAATACTTTTTCCATCCAACGAACATAAACTGCAATAAACTTAGGGCACTTATTGTAGCGCGGATCTCTTTTTAACTAGGGGAGTTGAACTAAAAGAGTATATTTCATGGAAATTGGGATGAAATTGGGCCAGCACGAGAGTGATGTGCGGTTCCTGCCTCTCTCCTTCTGCGCTGACAGCTCCCTCTTGTGTTCACTTACTTATCTTAGCCCTTTTTTGGGGAATGTCCATAACTTCCCAGTTCAGTGTATGAATACCCACATGGTTCCATCTGTTCAGTAATATTAATATGTGTGTTCTAATGGAGTGTCTTTGACCAGAAAACAGAGATTATATGTTTTTGGTTTTTTTCTGTGAGGATACATGTCTGCTGAAACATCAATGCTGAAATATTTTGTTTCTTTTCTTTATAGTCCTACCGTGTTCTGTGTTCTTCCCTCTTTGTAAAAAGCAAGTCCACCTCATCAGTCAGATGGGTGCAGTGTAGCACAGGAAATAGAAATTTGGCTCAGCAGCCAAACTCGTAAAAATAAATGGAAACATACAGCATCTGAGTAGACGCAAGAACAGTGCTCATAGCCATGTTCCTCTGCTTTAGCAGGGCATTTCCATTATGTCCTGTTACCTTTGGAACAGCAACCAAGCCTGTCCTTTTCAGGCACTCAGTGGTCAGCATTATTTTATGATTCCAGACATTTGTATGTAAATTGTATGTATGCCCTGCAGCCCTTGTTAAATACAGATTTCGTCAGGAAAGAACTCTGAATTTTGAATTCTGAGAGACAATATTGCAAGAGAAAGTCATGTTATGCTGGTATAATTATTTAAAAAACCCTAGGGGTAAGATGCCTAACCAAGAGATCCTGTGATATGTGTCGCATGCTTAGTGTCACTGATGTGTGCACGTGTGGTGTGTGAACACACAGTTGTGTTTTGTCATGTGAACGTTTGTTAGTATTTCCAATGTTTGAATATGCTAGTGAGTAACAGAGGTCATCTCAAGTGAATACTAGTAAAACCTGCATAGTATCGGGTATCCTACTCTCTTTTTGTTTACTCTAGATATTAAAGCAAAATTGCTCTTAAGTAAAATGTTTAGAATGTTGTATTTTTTTCACAAAAATATCTTTTCCTGTCTCCTTGCTCTACTAAGGCAAGCTGCCTTAGTAACCATAAGTCCAACAGCGCAAGCTGCCAAGTTATAAATCACTGTTAGTGCAGTTTTGCAACCTCGTTAAATGTTCTAAAATAGCTTAATTATATAATTCTACATCTGTGGATATTTTAAGGAAATATTTTAAAATCAACTGCCAGCTTGATCATAATCAAATGATGGCCCTAATTCAGGAGAGCATTTAAGCACAAGGTTAACAGCCTCTGCTGAAGGTGGAAATTTTGAGTGTTCTTAAACAGACATCTCAAAGAAAATTTAATTTCTTATTTTTTAACTATCATGGGAGAGATGCCCTTTCACAAACTGTGAAACAATACTATTGAAAAGAAGATTGCTTGTTTAAAAAGAAACAAAATCTATCTTTTAATTTTTGCCAGTTCCGTGCAAACATTGGATTATGCTCAAGATTAATTTAGAGCAGTTCTTTAAACCTTAAGGAGTGAACATCGTGTCACCACTTCATTTCTTCTGTTCTGAGTTTACAAACAAAGCTGAAAGTCTCTTCTTTCATGGGCTGCTGATCTCATTCCAACTATTTTTTGTTTTCTTCTCTACTAAATCACTCTACAGATCATGAAGCATTTGCAGAACTGGTCAGCAGACACTGCTCCAGACTGAGAGCTCAGTGAAATACATGCTGTGTTAAAGTACCTTTTCTACATAGGTGGCCTACAACATTCTCATACGTGAGATCTAACAATAATGAGTAATATTAAGTAATGTATTCTTACAACCTCTCCTCTCCCTAGAGGCAGGCAACGATTGTTAGACCCATTTTACAGACAGAGAACTGAGCAAATCTAAGCACATAAAGGACTGAGGCTATGCGTGAGTTGAAAACAGAAGGGTTCAGACCTGTTTTATTTTTCTTTCCTGGAACTGATAGATTAACTGACAGAAGGGTGCCTGACTCTGTAGCCTCTTGATTCAGCCAGCAAGTTAGATGGGATAGGTATAAAGGGAATTATTTGTATGTATCCTAGGAGCTATCACTATATTGCAACATATGCAACCAGAACAGAGTATAAAACTCAAGAACAGAGCAGTGATTATTTTACTGATCTGCTTTGGTATGACCATCATTACTTCACTATTCCTGCTCCTAGGGCTGGTACCTAACAGATTAGCAGGCTGACATTGGTGTCATACAACCTAAGCATCTTTCCAGCTGTTAGCTTAAGTAACTGAATCTTCTTCATCGAGGTCATAAGCTCTTAGCCTAGATCTAATTTTTTTGGCCCCAAAATTAAAGCCTATAATGTATTTTTCTTATATTTAAGAAATGTGAAAACAATTCCTATGCTTTATGGGTGGTTCAAATACAGAAGGATGAACTTCTAATCTAGGAGGGAGGGACTACCTCAACTTCTTTTTGAAATGTCTTCAGAACATTCCACTTGGCAAAATCAGAAGCAGTTTTTTGCTAAGAAATTGTTTTTTGTAGGTGTGTAACCCTTTTTAATACATCTCTTATATTGAAAGATTAGGAGCTAGCAGAAAGCAGAGTTGAAAGAGTATCTGCCTTACTCTTATTATGGATCTCCATCAGTATTTTTCTTG
Source organism: Nesoenas mayeri (assembly GCF_963082525.1). NCBI lineage: Eukaryota > Metazoa > Chordata > Aves > Columbiformes > Columbidae > Nesoenas > Nesoenas mayeri. The sequence continues at coordinate 17,501,049 of NC_137548.1, read as the reverse complement.
TTTTTCTCACTGATTTTTCTATTAAACAAAAGTATTAAATAAGCAAGTCAGAAAATCGAGTCTTTGGTGAACACATGCTAAAAGAGAAGAAATTGCGAAGTACATTTTGATCTAAAAAGCCTTGTAATTGTGAACCATCAAAAGCTTTTCCAAATGTCGCTTGAAACAGCGTATCTACTGTACTGTAAGCAAGATAATGGCTGCTGTTTATTACTACTACAGATTACTAGATGTGCTATTTACAGTGTTAAAGCCCCTAGCTGAAATGTCATTTCCAATGTAATACTTTTCAGCATATAAAGGGATTATTTTGATTTTCTTAGTACTTTATACTTTCTAGTCATATAGACGTGAGAAGTGCTGGTAGCACAAGAAAACATTGCAAGATGCTCATACACACAATTACTGAAATACGTATTTATTGCATTTATTGCACAAAGCTCACACATACATTACACAATTATGCCCCACACATGTGACACAATTAAATGAGAGAAGAAAATCTAGCTAACCTCATAAAGAGAGGGGGATCTATATCAGACCCTACTTGTGTTTTTTGTAGTATTTGTGTCTGTACAGGTGAGTAGAAGGATGTGTACATCTCCCCATATGCTGGTCCAGGCTATCTCAGAACCTGGCCTTAGGCAGGAGTAGTAGTGCTAGGCTTCTACTTCTGGTGCTGTGCTGCTGGTAGGAATTGGCTGGAACTATGTGAAATTTTAAAGCTCGTTCTGTGAAATGCTGGCTATGATGAGAAAACTGACTGAAGAAGACCTAACCTTTGACTTCTTGTTTCTGACTCATTATTCCCATTTACTGCTACCTGAGTTGTTGTCAAGCAGCTCAGGTAAAGCTCTAGGTAAAGAACTGCCCTTATTTGAAGGCATCTCAGAATGCACAGCTTGGATGGTGGGGAGAACAAATGCAGGAAAAAAATATGTGGCAGGGCAGATACAAGGCAAGAGATGCTTACTCCAGCTTTGCCACCAACTGAGACTTGGGGTTATTTTAATGACATGTGGAGTTATAGCCTTGTTGCAGCACCACCTGGGAAGGCTGATCTGCTTCCTGGGCCCTCCACAGTCCTGGATTGTGCAATGCTGAGATGCACATAGAGTGTCTGCAAAAGGGCTGTGCTGCTTCTGGGACTTCCAAAAAAGTCTGAGCCTGTGTGTGATTCTTCATTTAGCAAGAAAATATCATCTTCCCCTGCCCCATATAAACAAAGGAGTGAGAGACACCTTTTGTTCTGACATGTAAACCTGAAGACATTGAAAAAAGTTGAATGACTTCAGCTTTCTAGGAGAATAGACACTGAGTGTAGTTCTGATAAATACTGTATTTTGAAATCTGACCATACATGTGCAGGCCAGGATGATGGTCATGAGCCTCTGATTGCTGCCTTAGTCCTGGGCAATACAAACATGAACTGTTCCTTACTCAAGATATATTTTTTTAAGGTTAAACATTCTTTTAAATACAATAGCACAGGTATATCAAGAGACTGAGTGGGTAGTGTTCTATTCTATTGAGCTAGTGAGCTATTTATTTGTCCCTCATTACCAGGATATTTTCTTCTCTCTTTTTTTCTTTTTAGTGAACAGAGTTTGCAAATGCTACTTACTCTTCTGTTGTATGTAGAGCTTTGAAAGATTTCTTTGTCTTGCAGAGATTAGCAATTTTTAAAGGCATAGGTAAAATCAGGTAATTATTTTCTGTGCCATGGTAAAAACCCAAACTACTAGTCTTGCAGATAATTTCTTTGTGATGGCATGTGCATGAAAATTTCCCATTTTTAAATAGCTCCGTGACAATATGAGGAAGGTCTGAATACTAAGCAGCAAAAAGTTTGCAGATATGTAACAGGCAGGTGTGTGACTTAGTTGAGGCCATTTTGAAAATGAGCTTAAGAGCTATGTTGGTCTTGGAAGTAGTCTACTATGTACTTGTCTTTTAACTCTAGATATGAACCTTCTCTGCTCATCAGGATGGCCTTAGCCTTCAAAAAGGCTTCTAGATATTATTTAATCTACTGATGTTCAAATTCAAGTGCTTTGTTGAAATGGTGTAATAAAGAAATGCAAACATAAAGGTTATACATAGGTGTTTACACTCAACTTTTTATCGCTAAAAACTACCATTAGATTATTAGTTCCTTCTGTCGATTCAGCTCAAAGTACTATGGGTTGTAACAAAGTCAATCAAATACAGCTCTTTGTTTTGCTGTAGGTTGGTATACTGACTATAAAAATTTGTCTTCTGGGGAATGAGAATGTATTTCAGAGACTCTTCTAGAAAATACTAAAATTGCTATCCTGTGTCTGAGGATCACTTAGTTTCCTTTCTTTTATTGACCAGATCATGTATAAAGTGTTGGCTCTTCCATCGCAGTCATCAATGATTTCTCTAGCTAAGTAGAGTTTTTAAAATCTACTCAGTTTGATGAATCAAGCTTTCTTTGGCATCCTTAATACCAAAGCCACTGGAGCCAAAGAATTACAGCTGAGACAGGACTGTTATTGCTGCTCTCCACGTCTAGAAGTTACAATTATATACAGTGCCCTCAGGATTAGATGGTCTCTGTCTGCAGTTGTTTCCCTCATGCCTATTAGAAGAATTTATAGTTCATTGTCTATTAAATTTAAGTTATCTTATATTGAGTCAAAACTTGGTTTGGCCACAGTCAGACAGGGTTTAATGTGGATTTTTATTTCATGACCTAAACTTTAGGAAAAACTGGTGGTGTTGTTGCGGTTTTAAAAATGAAACTCACTTTGTAACTAAGGAACATTACAGATTTATTTTGTTGTCTTATTACTAGCTTTACCACTATTTGCCACACTGTGGCTCTCACTTATTTAGTCTTCTGTAATAATTGAGGGACGTCAGCATTCTGTGCAAGGAAACAGCTTGATTTTTATTGTTAGTACAATGCCAGTATTCTAATAGTGATAAGGAGTAATGCTGGTCTATTTGCTACGTATTCTCTTTGCAATTAAAAGTATTTTCAATCTCTAGAGTAACCTGGACTTCAGTGCTATAGGTAAGATCAACTGTTACTAAAAAGCTTAACTCTTGTTTAAATCCATGAGTATCTAGTTTAGGCATTCTAGTAACTGTTCAAGCTTACATATTTCTCTCACTTAGCCCATAAATACTTCTCAGTGTGATCTCTTCACAGTAGAGCCTAGTTCTCATTGAACATTCAGGACTTAACTAAAGAGAATTCCTGTACATCTAGGTGAAGAGAGTATACATAGGTGGTCTTTGGATTCATCTGTTTTCTTCATTTTTCGTAGAATTATAGAATGTCCTGAGTTGGAAGGGACCCACAAGGATGATCAAGTCCAGCTCCTGTCCCTGCACATGACAACCCCACAGTTCACACCATGTGTCTGAGGGTGTTGTCCAGTCTCTTCTTAAACATTGTCAGGCTTGGGGACATGACACCTCCCTGGGGAGCCTGTTCCAGGGCTTCACCACCCTCTGGGTGAAGAACCTTTTCCTAATGTCCAACCTAAACCTCCCCTGGCACATCTTCCTGCCATTCCCTTGGGTTCTGTCATTGGTCAGCAGAGAGAGATCAGCACCTGCTGCTCCTCCTCCCCTTGTGGGGAAGCTGTAGATTATGCTGAGGTCTCCCCTCGGCCTCCTCTGGGCTGAACAAACCCAGTGACTTTAGGTGCTCCTCATACGACTTCCCCTCCAAACCCTTCAGCAAATTCGTAGCCCTCTTCTGGACACTCTCCAGTAGCTTTATATCCTTTTTATGCTGTGGCACCCAGCCCTGCACACAGTGCTCCAGGTGTGGCCGCACCAGTGCAGAGCAGAGCGGGACAATCACCTCCCTGGCCGGCTGGCCATGCTGTGCTGGATGCGCTCCGGACACGGGTGGCCTCTTCGCTGCCTGGGCACACTGCTGGCTCATGTTCAACTTGCCATCAACCAGAACACAACATGGACTCACAGCAGTATAAACTGTTTTGCAGTTCTGACACTTGAGTGGTGCATCTGGTGTTCAGACCTCACCAGCAGCCCAACAGGGATCCTGGCGAGAATCAGCTCATCGTTTCAAGGGAAGCTGCAAGCCGTGGGCTCTTTCCAGCCATAGTCACTGCAGCCATTTCACTGTGGTTAGCCTTCGTATCTGAAATGCACATCAAAGACAGCTGTTCAGCTGAGAGAAGGGATTCAGGGTGTGAAAAGGTGTGGTGTGAGATGATGTTTTCTCTAAACAGGTTGCAGCAGATGTTTACCCCTGGGTAGAATACCATGGAATATAGCATCAGTCTTGCTTGTGATCACATTGTGCTTTAATAGTACTGGTGTGGGCATGTAAGCCTAACAATTTCTCTTGTGAAACAATGAAGAAAAGTGCAGATAAAGTTACATGCTTTGTGTGTATAAGACCTGGGTAACTGTTATTTTGCCTAAATAAGTGAATTAATTTGCTGCATTTTGTAATTGCTTCATGTTTATACAGTGACGTCTAAGTATGAGTCTGCAACTAAGATATCCTAGTCTAATGGGATTTTACAGCACTAAAATACAATACTGGTTGTGTCTGTAATATCTAGATATACTACATTAGTCAACAAGAACCTCTGTCAGGAATACAACCTGCTTCCTACAAACATTCAAGGAGATAAGCTTGTCTGCCTCTTTGACTGAAAGACATAGGAATGTTCGTCCCTGATCAAAATATCCCATTGTCTTTTTTCTTGTTAGAAAACTGAATGGCTCAATGCCTATATGCTTATCAGCAATTTGAAATAATTTATTAGATAAATTGTTGAAAATCTTGCAGTTTTATATCTTACAGTGTTTTAAGCAGTAATGATGAACAACTGTACCCTGGGATATGAGATGCTTACCAGATATAAATGAGCATAACTGTCCTGAAGTCTTTGAAAAACTGGCCCTTTCATCCAACAGGAAATCAAAATCACAAGCAAGTCTGGTAGTTTCACAGTAAAAAGCAAATGATTGTTTTAACAGTGAGCATAATCCAGCCTCAAAAAAGATTACTTAGTGACATAATGTACTGTCTTTAAATCCAGAGTGGATTAATAAACAAATGATTATGTGGGGTTTCTTGGCATAACCCATCCTGCAGCAGGTTAAACAGAAGATTAAGATACCTAATCAGAAAGATCCTTCTAGTTTCAAAATGTGCAAACCTATGAAAACTGATTGAAAAAGAGGAAAAAGCATTTGCTCAGATAGAAACCCATGCTAGGATATCACCTCACTGATTTTTGCATGTGTTTGAGAACTTGCTATGAAATATTTGGAGGACAAACAGTATTGCATTTCTTATTTGAACATTAGGAAACCCCTGGAAAAACGATCCCCTATCAAGGGGACCATTTAAAATAAACCACACCAGTTGCTCTTTGGAGGAATGGTAGTTAGCATTTAGATACTGGATGTTAAAAAAACAAGTGTCGCCCAATGTGTGAAAGATGATATTTTGTCTCTTTCATTTTTTAAAATTTTTTACTTGGTTCTTAGGAAGTAGAAAACCATACTGAAATTAAATTTAAGAGTAACTGAGAAAATGGACACCCTGTGTCTGCAGTTTTTGGGACTCCAGATATCCAGATTCTTGGACATATGGCCAGTCCCAGTTGAGTCTTTCCGTTTAAAGATTTCAGCCTTCCTGAAGCAGGACCGCTCACAAATGATGAAAGTAATTCTAGTAATAGACTCAACGGTTTGCTTTCTCCCTTCTAACATCAAAAGCAGTTGTGGGTAAGCTGGAAGGCATTTTTCCAAGATCCCTGTGTGCAAAGAATCATCAAGATGTTTCAGCTTAAATAAGCAGGTAAAACATTATAGCACAGTGAGCTGGACACCTTCTAGGTTCAGCAGTTCTTAAGGACCATGAGACTTCCTTAAACCTATTTTTGCACATATTTGGTCTTACTAGGTAAATGTTTAGATTCTGGTGATAGCCAAGTAGAATGGAGGTAATAATTTAAACTAGTTTTCTGGCAGTTTGTACTGTTTTTGGTAAAAAAGCATCCTCAAGATATTTTCACAGTAACTTTGAAGGTGTGTTTGATAAACTGTTAGGCATGAAAGTTCAGTTTTAGAAAATTTATACTATGATTTGAATAATGATACACATTATGCATTAGTACAAGTCCAAAAGCACTTGATGTTTCATTTTCTCTCTCTTTTTTCTCTTTTGCTTTGTATTTGGATGAATCACATGTGACACACCAAAAGAGAAATTAGAAATTTCCAAGGCAAATTGGATCTTACAGAAGAGGTGAAAGGTTCTTGTCAGCTTACTTTATCAAAAGCATAGATCTAATTAGTTTTTCAAGATACCAACAAGAGGTTGCAGATATTTTGCTCACTTAATTTTCTTGCAGAGGGAGTAGTTTCTTTGAAAATTATTTTCAAAATGGCCTGATATTGTTTTACCTAATTTAATTGCTGGCAGTTGATGGTGTTCTGGTGACGCATACTTTCAACCTCAAAGAAAACAAGCTGAAAAATTAAGTGTGGACTGGTCCTGAGGGAATCTTCAATGACTTATATACACATAAAATGTGAAATGAAGGGGATAATCGAACAGCAAAATGAATTTTCAGTTACCACTTGAGCATTGTGTGTATTTGTGACTAACATTGATGCTTTTCCTTCCATTGAAACACACTCCTCTGTATTTCAGAAGAACTTGGCAGGTGATGTCTTTTGGGTAACAGATCCTAAAAAGTAAACATGTATTAAAGGAAACTTTCAGATTCCTTTGGGCTGTTTCAGCTTGAGTGACAGTGTTAATACTCGGTCTATTTTTAGGAGGTGGTCTTATGGGATAATGGGTGATGCGTGTGCACAAGCTTTTTGCATACAGACTTAGAACTTATGGAAGTGATTTAACTTATCAGATTCCTTTTTGTAATGGCATTGCAATTACAAAAAAGCTATTTAAAAACTGCCAAGAGTGTCTGGCAGAATTTGAGAGGTAATTAGAAACTTAGCAAGCTTTTGATTGTAAAGAAAAGCCTGCCTGCAAGTTGCTTGGCCTTTATCCAAACTCGTGACAATAACATAGCAAGAATGTAGATAAGACTACTATTGAGTATTTTAGAAAGCAGCTGTGTCCATCCTTCAGTGTTAGTTTCACCTTTTCTTTTGTACACATTCATAGTGAGATATGCCAGTTTATAGTGAGATATGCTACTTTATTCATGAAAGTTGTATTGTGATGTGTTGTCAAGAATGCTCTTCTCTTTGCAGAATGGAGGACTATGGATTATTGTGTACACAAAAATCTGGTTTTAGACACCAGAATTTGGTAGGATTAAATAAGATTTTTATGTTCTGTTCTAAATCTCAGCACTTTTGTGTGACTAGACAGATACAAGCTTGTTCTGTGCCTAGCCAGAAATGTACCTCCCTACCAGTAGCTGGGGACAAAAACCAGACACAAGCACTCTAATATCTCTGCATTAAAGAGAATGGAAGTAGCTGAGCACACCAACTCATTCTTGTCTCTGGCAAGAGTAGGGTCTGGCTAATGGAGTAGAGGCTTTTGAGGCAGATTTTCTGCTAATCTACACCAGTTCATGTTCTATTGGATTTCGTACAATTATTCTTCATTTATGACAACACGAGGTAAAGAAGGTCTTTTGCTTTTTGGATTATGTGTCATACAGTAACTTCTCTTTTTTAGCAGAGAAAGGTAAGGGGAAACGGAACACTTTGTAAAGAAATGCATAGGATGCCTATGGCCCAGATACATAGTCATTTTACAGTGTTTCAGATATGCTAAGGCTGTCTATCCTAATAACTGATAGAATAATTTTATAATTTTATAATTTGCCAAGAAGTTAAGCATATAAACAGCTAAGCACAATGCAATTAAGTGTGCTGTGTAGTCCTCTATGTAATCTCAGCAGAATGCCCCTTCAGCACCTGGTGGAAAGACCTTCTCTCATAGGGTATGAAAGGTCATACTGCTTTGTATCTTGATCTTTGTTAATTCACTTTATGTTTTCACATTGAGATTTCCCATTCTTTTCTTGAAACACTTAATAAAGTTAAATTTCTAAAGAGATGGTGGCATGTTTTCTTGCTTGCTGGACAGTCATCATGATGTGGAAGTCCTGGGGTTTACCAACAGCATATTTGTTAATAAAACCTGAACTATCAGTCTTGTAACTGGAATTTTATATACCACTTCTGCATCAAATATTGTTCAGAAATCTGATTAGATATTAATTGTGTCCTCCAAAACAAATAATTTAAAGTGAAAAATAAAATAGAAAGTATCAAAGTTGTGTTATAGTGATGGATTCTGCACTGCTGATGAGTAAATTAGATGACCTGCTAGGTTTTGTCCACTTATAGTTTGTATCCATGGCAAACCACACCAGGTGGTGCTGTAATACATAAGCTTTGCAATTCTATTCCTGGCAAGTTAATGCTTTCTTGGGAAGATAAACTGTGTATTGACACTTTATTCTTTGTTACAGATTCTCTCAAAAGGAAATAGTGCAAGCAAGAAGGGACTAATCTAAAGCCTTGATATTGGAGATCATTGCTGAAACATAGTTTATTGGACTGAAATTTCTGAAATAATAGACTTCTTAACATTCAGTTTGACTACCTCATTTTGCAAGTGGAATGTTTGGTTTGAATACATATATTATTAATAGGTAACAGATGTGAAATTTAGATTTATTATTTTTTTTTTTTACTTCTAAGCACCCCAAAAGTGCTGGAAGGTCTGGCCTTCTCCTTGTATCAGATGACCATAGAAACCTCAGAACTAAGAGTGTATCATATACAGCCAGGCAGAGTCTTAATGAAATTTCTTGTTAGATCCACTGAGTGTAGTATTCCTTACATTACACTGCACATGGAAACCAGAATTCTAGACATTTTCTCTCTAGTATAACGGAATCAGAACTTCCTAGTGGAAATTTTCACAGTTGATTAAGAGATTTGGATACACCATTTCAAGAAAATCAAAATAGGACTAAATCCTCCAGTGATCTTTGAAAATGTGCATCTTCATTCTTTTGCTACTAAGTATTCCTCTTCTGTGCTGTGGTTTTGTGAGATGCTTCTAGCTTCTTAATTGCTTCCTTTCACTGTAGGGGATAAAAGGTGTTTATCTCAGTCCCGTATCCTGTTGGGACCAGAGTTACTTTAAAATATACTCGTGCTCTGGCCGCAAAGCAAAATCCAGTACAGTCTTTATTGTTTTCTTACAGCTGTGCTTTTGTCACCGTTTGATTGCAGGTCAACAATAAACTGCAGCAGATGTTTTGTCAACCACCTCTGCTTCCCCCTCCTTAGCCCCACCCCACTAAGGAAAGGCAGTAGGAGGGCAAAGAGAGGCAGAGAGAGAACTTGCAAGTTGAAAAAGTTAAAATATGTTTTACTAATGCTACTAATAAAATAGAGAAAATAATACAAAATATACAAAACAAATCTTGAATTCCCTGGCACAGCTCAGCATGGTTCCAGCAGCTGCAGGGCAGGCACCCAGAAGTCCTGGGTTGGACTCTGCAGCAAACTGGAACTGGATTCAAGGATGCAGGGTCTGTCACTAGTCCTCAGATCACAGGGACAGCAGGCAGGGTCCTCCTCAGATGCCAACCATAGTTGAAGAGAAGAACAAGACCTTCATGATCTCCCACCTTTATATGAAGTATCACGTGGATGGGATGGAATACGTAGTTGGTCAGTTTTAGTCACCTATTCAGTTCGCCCCTTCTTGCTTATGGGATGTGAATGCTTATCAGTTACCTTGCATTCCATTGCTATGTCTACCAAAACATGTATCCAACCTCAGGAAAGTGCAGTTATTTAGAAGAACTTAGCTGAAAGAAAAATTCACTAAAAGAGAAACTGGTCTTGTTTTTAACAAAACTAGGACAGCTTTATATCAGTTTTCAAATATGTTCTAATTTAGTAAATGAAAAGGAATATGAAACATTGTTCAAGCCTGTATTTTTCATATTTCTATGAGTCCATAGGTCTACAACATGACAAACAAGATACCTAGAAAGATATCTGTCGCAACTGGAAAAAAAAAAAAAACACAACCCTAGATTTCAACAGAAAGCACAACCCCAGACCTTGGCATAATACAGGGTGTCTTAATGTCTATCCTTGTTTGAGAACACGTTTACACGTGCTTTAAGGTGCTTCCCTAGGTTAGGGCCTAAAATAAAACATAGGAAAGTGACTGAGATGCAAGAAGGTCCTGCAAGTGCTGGACCTGAGACAGGAAGGCTGTAGATTAGAAGTTCAATTTAAAAAGAGCTGAGAGCAAGTTTGGTGCAGAGAGCGGGAGGCTGAGGGAAGCATGGATGGCAAGATGGAAATGTGAAGCTGAGAGCTGGAGAAGTGACAGCAAACGGTAAGGTTGCATAATTACTCAGAAATAGGCATCTCTGATCATGATGCTTAGACTTTGGATGGGGCACCTTCACTTGAATAAGTCAGCGAGACGGAGCTTCCGCACCTCCAGTCAGAGAAAAATAGAGCTGGAAGAAAAATTCTGTGTCATCTAGATTCGCTCTCCTTTGGGACAGAACTGGAACAAACACGTGTATCAGATTCAGGTATTAGAACTCCCACTCTAAATACCTACTGCCCCCAGCCAGGTTTTATGTGAGTCAGTGTTATAATGGAGTTTAGGGGCTGTTTCTTCGTAAATATAATTGCAACATTTCTAATAGTTAGAACTTTGAAGGTTATATTTGATGGTCTTTAAAAAATTACACTCTAAAGCTTGGTTCTTCCTTTCTTATTGCAGTTGCTTTTAAGTGTGTCTGTTCAGCACAGCACTTCTAACACCAGCACAGCATCTTCTAACATGTCTCTGGTAACCCATTATGTTGCTTGCTTGATGTTTTAATAAAAGCTAAAGAGTACAAATTATTTTACATTGAACTCAATTTGATCTCAGCTGATTAAATCCTTTTCTATTTTCCCTTCTTCAAAAGGATTATATAATTTAGACGGTTGAATGGGAGAGGGAAGATATATTAGTGGATTGAGTTAAGCTGGGGGTTTACTTTTATATGGTAGCACAGGTGTTTCAAACCTCAGCTAACATGATGTTTTACCTGGTTATGCAATTCAGGGATGTCCAAGTAGAAGAGGATGCTTAATTCAGCTTAATGATTTTCTCAGTGTGGTCAGAGTCTGCTTCAACTCACCTGATAAAAAGCAGCACTGTTTTTGCTGCTGCAGTTCAATGGTTCATTTTGCTAATGGAAAAGCAGATGCTAACAGGATCAGATAGTCTCAAAGTTTATAAAGTTTAACACTTAAATGCATGAAACATAACATTGTCTAAAATAGTTTTCTCTGAGACCACAATGGCTATTTTGTGCCTCTGCACAGCATGTACTCGCATGTGTGCAGTGTGTATTATTTTCCTTTGATGAATTTCTATCTATGAAAGGCAAAATCTTGAGGCCATTATGTTTGGTATTGCTAAAGTCTGAAATATTTCCAGCAAAATCATCAAAATAATGTACATAAGCATAGTACACATAAGCATATATAGACACATATATCAAAATCAGAAAAACACATCTAGCTCACTTCTGTTCGATATTGTTAACTAAGCTTTTACCGATGCAAAGATTGAAGTAATAGCAAGTCCGACTAACAGAAGTTTAAATGATCCAGGTCTCCAACATCTCAGTCTAAGTTTTGAAATAGTATTCTTTATTCTTACTTGTACGTTTGTGTCTGACAACAAGGAAAGTAGTTTTTTAGCTTGCCATTTAATGTAGATAGACTTACCAAATTTTAAGTTGTAAAACCTCTTTGTATCCAGTCACCAGAAGAGACAAAATGGTGAGAAGGTAAACAGATTATCTGAATCCAGGTAGTTTAATCAAGGGTATGTGTCAGAGTATTGCCTGAGCTGAGAACAGAACACTAGCCCAATTGTTATAGTTTATTAATTGTGTTCAAATGTCAGCCAAAAAGTAATTTAGATTTTGGCAGTGCAAAAAAAATTCTAAAATCTGAAGAATGATGTTGAGTTGGGCCAAAATGTGCAATCATTTTTCAGGGGAAAGCTACCATGGAAATAATTGCTTAAGTAAATATTGCTGAGTTTATTTTACTATGTTTTAGAATTCAGTCTTGCAAATTATTGAAGTCTTGCAGATTACGTGCCTTGAACTGCGAGTTCTGTCTGATTGAAGGTGTTTGATTTGCTCTTTAGATGTTTGTTTTTGTGGGTTCTTTGGGGGGAATTGCAGTTGACTGCTTTAGATAAAATTTTTTTAACATCTGTGGTTCCGACAGGTTCACTCCCAATGAGATATGTGGGCAATTGCCATTTGTTTGTGTGTCCATCTCCGTAGCAAGATCACTCGGCCAGTTCTCGATCTTTCTGTAATGCTTCCTCTCATGCTGCCGTCGCTACCTCTGTTTCTTCCCTGCTCTTGTCTTCTTTGGCGTTGTGCTCTATTAGATAATCCCTACTTTACTCATAGTTTCCTTGGCCTCCTTTTTATTTTTCTTTTGGTATAATTAATGTTTCTTTTATTGCCCTCGCTTCTTCATAACATCTTCAGTTCTGCTGTGGTGGATTAAGTCACAATTTCTCTGATGGTAGTTTCCCAGTCTGTGTATCTGTGGCTGTTTCTCACACTTTTTTCTGTTTGCAGACCTTGAACCTTCAGGCATTTCTTCCTGGATGTTCTAGTGTGTTATTAACACATCCTTGAATGTTTAGTCAAAAACAGCACATCATTTGGCCTCTCAGGAGTTACTGCTTACTGTGCATGTTTTGTGTAATTTCCCACTCCTCATTTGATTTTCTCTACTTCTCTCTGTATGCTCTGCACTTGTTTCAGTCCTCTCTTTCTTAGCTCTTTGTGTCTTTGTAAAAAGTCTTTGATTTCTTTCCCATTTCATGTTTTTTTTTTTTTTTTTCTGTAAAAACTTTTACTCTCATAGCAGTTTCTTTACCAGTAATCTCTTCATCCTGTGTAGTGGTGGTGTTTATGATTTCTTTTTGGTTTTATGACATTGTGCTTAGTTGTATTATTAAGTACATACCTTTTACAAACAGCATATGTATAATGATGAATTTTAAGAATGCTGTGAAGATAACCCACTACTTCACCTTCTAACAAGGAGAACATAGCACAGTGATGCCATGACTTTTGTGTGAACTGATTTGCAGCTCTGCTTTGTTGGATTTGAATTGTAGGAAATTGCTTGCAAAATTATGCTGTTACTTTGATTATTTGTAACATATACTGGCCTGTGATCTCACTTTCACGTATCTAGGATGTCACGGTTACTAGAAGTGCAGCTGGCATTTAAACCAAATGCATGTAAACCGGCTTTGTTGCTTTCTTCCAAACACTTCCCTCCTACAGTCTGTATCCATTAGCCCAGAACTAAGCCAGGTGGGGTGTTGTGTTTTGGTTGGTGTTTGGGTTTTGTGTTTGTTTTGTTTTGTGGGCTTTTTGTTTGTTCGCTTGGTTGGTTTTTTGTTGTTGTTAGGGTTTTTTTGTTTTTGTTTGTTTGTTTTTAGGGAAAATGGGATATTTGATTGCATATCAAATGTGTGCGGAAATGTGATTTTGTAAAGTCTGTGTATGTATTTTTTCCCTGTAGGCATTAGTGTCATTCTGTATCCTATTTTTAGTTTTTCTGCGGTGCTCTTTCTGTCACTGCTTTGAACAGGGCTTTATTCGCTGAAGGTTAGTCAACATTCTGATGCCTTTATGTGACTGCACTTATTAGTAGGAAAAGATTCAAATTTTCTTGTGATTGTTCATGTGAGTTATTCATGGGTATACTGTTCCTGCTTTAAATGTTAATTTCAGACGATCACCACCCTCTCCTTAGCTTCTTCCAGCTGCCACTGACACCCCCCTCAGCCTGCCGGCACAGCTGTGCCATCCTCCTTTTCTTGGAAGATGTGCCTGCTTTTGCTTTTCAAACAGATTTCTTCCCACTTGATGTGGTGGCAGGGGAGCCCTGTGGACAGTGCCTCATCACGCTTCCTTGGCTGCAGCCCTCTGTCATTACTATACATTGCTGGTATTTGTAAAGGTCTACAGTTATTACTGTCATTTCCTTACACTTTCGCCATTCTCAGGCTAGTCTTAAGTGTGGTGTGCCTCGTCCCAAAACCACAGCAGACCTCTTCCAGTGTGAAACACCACTTGGGTCTTTGAATCCTTTGATGATCTCCTGTGTTCCAAATATTTCCACGAATAATCGAGTTTATTTCAGACTGGCGATCACATTCCTAACTGCCACAGCACCCCACGGGTAAAAGGGCAAGGCTTAGCTCGAGATATTACCAGCATATGTCACTGTGTATGGCTGGAATTCTCTAATACTCTGACATTACCCTTGTTTCCTTAAGGAGTTATATTCTGATTCCTTTCTACAAGGAATTTGTCTTAGGTGTGGCAGCTCTTTTGGTGTCACGTTTTAAGAGTGCTGAAGTAATTGAGATCATGTCTATGCAGGGTTGTCACTGGTTCACCAAGCAGTTAGCAGAGCACAGAGCCTACAATGCCTAGGTTACAAACAGGAATAAGGAACCTGATCTAACATAGATGTCTCAGTAATTTTCCTTCAGCTTTATTGTGTCTGTGCTGTTTTTATAGTAGCCTCATGAATTGGACTTCTGGTAATACTTGTACGAATACATTAGAAATGGTCATCAATGCCATTGGTTATAATGAACAGCTAAAATGTCAATATGTGTTTCTCAGTGTGTAGGATTTTGTTTTGCCTACCAGTGATAATTCCTTATAATTATTCCTCAGTGCAAATAGTACTGTAGTCTAGTAAAATGTGGTTTTGCTATTTAGTTGTAGACTGAACTGTCTTCAGTAAACTCCACAGGCAAATGTATCTTTGCATGGTGACTTTGTTTTTAGATAAGATCATCATAGGAGTACTATGATGTATATTTAAGAGTACTTAAATAGGTCCCTGACTTCAAACTAGATTCGAAGGGGCATGGGGTTGTAGCTGGATTTGCCTCAGTGGGGCAGCGCTCTAGAACTGATGAAGACTGGGAGGCCTCCCATACCCTGGGGTGGAATCAGTGTGCTCAGCTTGCTGTTTGAAATGCCTGCACACCAATGCACGCAGCATGGGGAATAAGCAGGAAGAGTTAGAAACTTGTGTTCGGATAGGAGATTATGACCTGGTGGCAGTTACAGAGTCATGGCGGGACAGCTCACATGACTGGAATGTGGTCATGGGTGGCTATGTCCTTTTCAGGAAAGACAGACCAGCCGGGCGTGGTGGTGGAGTCACTCTTTAGGTGAGAGAGCAACTACAATGTATTGAGTATTGTCCAGGCATGGATGAGGAGCAAGTTGAGAGTCTATGGGTGAGAATTAAGGGGCAGGCTGGCAGGGGTGATACTGTTGTGGGCGTCTATTACAGGCCAGCAGATCAGGGTGAGGAAGTTGATGAAGCCTTCTACAGACAGCTGAGAGCAGCCTCTCAGTCGCAGGCCCTGGTTGTTGTGGGGGATTTTAACTTCCCTGATGTTTGCTGTAAGGACTATTTGACCAGACAGCCACAGTCCAGGAGGTTCCTTCACTGCCTTGACGGTGACTGTCTGTTGCAAATGGTGGAAGAGCTGACTAGGAGAGGTGCACTGCTGGACCTCATCCTCCTTAACAAGGAGGGTCTGGTTGAAGCAGTAAAGGTTGAGGGCTGCCTGGGTTGCAGCGAACATGAAATGATGGAGTACAGGATCTCCTGTGGCAGGACCAGAACAGCAAGCAGAATTGCAACCCTGGACTTCAGTAGGGCAAACTTTGGCCTTTTCAGCAATTGCTGGGGGAAATCCCATGGGCAAGGCTGCTTGAAGGTAAAGGGGCCCAAGATAGTTGTTTAGTGTTCAGGGACTGTTTCTAGATAAATGTACCTTTATTGCCTCTAAAGGCCAGATAATGTAGTTTGCTTCCTGTTGAGTCCAGTGCAAGTGTCCATTGGATACAAATACATTTCTAATGTGCTGGTTTGGGCCTTTCTGCTGCGGGTTATGCCACAATCTGTATGCATGCTGTGTAGTAAACCAGTGCAGAATAAGCTGGAGAGAAGTCTGGATACCACTTTGATCAATTTGCTGGTCAACCAATAAAGTTTGGAGATAAATTAAAATGAAATCTGCTAGCACTCCTTAGGTTGTTTGCACTTGTGATGGCTGCTCTGGCATGAGAAGTGCTGCTGTCTGCCTTGGTGTCAGACAGAGCACGTGCACGCAGGGTTGTGACAGTGTCATGCTTGTTTTTGGAAAGCAACACTCCACACTTACAAGTGGAGTATTTTTGCAGTACATGGAGAAATACCTAAAAAAACCCTATAAAATAATCTTTAATGGCTGGACTGTAACATTGCTAAATCAACATACATGTTTTCCTTCTTTTCTTTCCTTTTGCTACTTTCACTTCTGTGGCCTCTGGCCTTGTACTCAGTTTTGTGTACGCTTAAAGTGAAGATTGTCTCTTCTTTATGTTAATTAGTATGAGATTCATTGCAACATTCATTTACAGATACTTAATAATCATGAAATAGGATTTCATATGCATGAAGACAGTGTGAGAAGGATTGTGGAATTATTGTAGTGTTTATATTTTTACCTTCCAGCAGTGGACCCTCCTGCTGTATGCCTTTATTCTGGATTAAGATTGCTTTTATCCTGGAATAATGACTACGCATTTAGGAAAAAAAATCACTTTTACTCCCTCAAATCTTAAGTGCCACTCAAGACAATGCTAAATATGTGGAAGTCTCCAAATCTTTTAAGAAGCTGGTTTTTGCTTATCAGATTTCATATTTTGGTATGAGGCTGCTGAAGTATGTAGTAGAGGCTAGTACTGAAAAGAGATCATTCTTGAAGTACTCCAGTAGTATTTACAGCTCCTTATTGAATTTCTAGAGTAAGGACAGAATGCCTTAAGGATATTGTCTAGGGAAAAACAGCAGAGAATTGTGCAAATCTGCCATATGAAAAATTATTTATGTAGTAAATGAATCATAACTTGGGACCTGGAGAGTTACATCTTGGGTGCCTTAAATGGGATTATTTGTCTGGAAAAGGTGAAGTAGGCTTTAGCCTATGGTTTAAGAAACAAGTTGGCATGATTTTTTATCAGGCAGAAACCGCCTGCTTGAATGTGCATGTATTTGTGACTGAGCTAAAGCATATGAACTGAGAAGTAACACTGTGTGCTCAAAAAATGGAAACCTGGCTCTGCAAGACTCTGATATTTATTTAAAAGATAAACAACAAGTCTGGTTCTCTTTTTTGTTTCTCTTCTAGGCTTCGTAAGTGTCTTAGATTTTTGGTCTTGGGCTTTCTTCCACAAACACAAAAGCTAGCAGCAGATTTTTTGTTTTAAGTGAAAGCTGATGTTCTCACATAATTGCATGATTCCAGGACCATGGCTTCAGGAACAGTAAAAAACAAATATCACATGGTTTACAACAAAGTAATTAGAACTGGCTACACCACATTGGCATGGCTCACAGGAAGAAACTATTGTGCTTCTGTTTGTCCATATAAAAATGAGTTTTTTCAGAGCACCAAGTGCTACATGGAACAAAAAGTTATCCTAAATTCTTGGGTCTGAAGCCTGACTTCATTATAGATCCAGGGTTTTTAATAATTTTTTTTTGAGAGCTTAATATGTGCGACTCGAAACAATTTTTCAAAATTCAGCTTCCTTCCAAACTAAAAGCAAAATTCAGATAATTGATCAGCTGATCTCAGCATGTGGCATCAGCGGCCTGATTTTTATAAGGGCTGGGCATGGTGTCCGTGGGGAGCTGAGTTGTGTAAAAATCTTGGCTTGCCTGTGCTGAACCCTTTTGGGAATTCTGGCTTCAGAAAGGTCCCCTAATGAACAGCTTTGAGGGCATTCCTCTGCCTTATTATTGTGTGTTTGTATTTAACCTGTTTGCTCTTGATTGATGGGGCTTTTTGGAGAAAGCACAAGAAAACTCACTGTTGGAGACAATCCTGAGTTGACAGGGGTGGAATAAATGTTTGACTGGGTCTTTTTATTGCTGCATTCCAGCACTTTTCTTTCTATATCCATTAAGAAAAACTTGTGAGTAAAGAAAGTTCAAACAGTACCCATGCCTGACTTCATTTTATGCCTTTCTCTACTTGGTCTCTGTAGGCCTGACTAAAAGTCTACTGTTGCTCTGCTGCCTCATGCCCGTTTTTTTTCTAGAAAATCAATTTATTTAATTTTAGCCTTGTAGAAGATGTCATCTATAGTTTTTGTGCTGTTTCAACTTGCAGCGTAACACTGTTTTACTGGATGGTTAAAATCCCTACATGGATTTGGTATCAAAACCCAGTAAAAATACATATATTTTAAATATTGAATTTCATTTCCTTTTCCATGCATTTGGGGAAAAAGAATGGCATGTGCCAATACAGCTGCTTTTAAATGAGCTGTACTGCAGCTTTTGCTGAAGTAGAAGGGATTCGAAAGCCTATTATTATACATTAACTGTGCTGAAGGCACAATAGCAGAGTTTCATTTAAAGTGCACTTCTATTCTGAAAGATAGCTGCTCTGGCAGCTCTTGTGGTTGCTTGTTTCTTCCTTCTCAATGTTTTCTACATTTCATGTGTTCAATTTTCAGGTAGCCTGGTAGCTTTTCTAGCTACCAGCAGTTCAAACTTAATCTGTGGTCTGAATTTGATCAAGACAAATTTTGCCAGTCATTTTACAGTTTGAATGTGGTTATCAAATCTATTGAGGATGAAGAAATAGCCTCGTATTCTGTGTTACTTGAGGGTCTATCCCCAGTAGATATAAGAAGGTAGTAACACCTTATTTTAGTCACTGACGAAGCCCAGGAAGAAGGAATTTGCTTGTATAGAAAAATACTTTTACAGTCAGTTTGCAAGCAGAGATGTTCATTAAACAGTATTGGTGATATTTTCTAAGGAAAACTGCTATTTTCTCTATCTGTATCTATTAATAAATGTGATTGTCTTTCTATTAGCTCTGTCACTGGTAGCCAGCTTTTCTTTTTGTCTTTGAAAGGCAGTTTTGATCCCACTGTCACATGTCATCTATGGAATAATAATACGTCCCAGTTTTGAAATGAGTGTCATCTGTCAGTTTAACTCTTCAAGATGTTCAGAGAGGGAGACTTCAACCTGGGGCCAGATTCACTTAACGAATCCATCTTGCTGGCATATTGAAGCAGCACAGAAAAGAGATTCTTTAAGCTATGAAATTCTGCAGTGTAGGGAAATCTGTCAAGGGTAACTTCTGTGGTGGTTGTTCCTTGTACACCTGCTGAAAGAGTCATTTTGGGAACAAAGCAGGAGACAGTGGTCTGCTCTGATTATCAAGCTGTTCATTAGGCATAATACAGCAACAGTATATACAAAAGCAGCTCCAGTGTAGATTCAATAACAAAATTGAGGAGTTACAATGCACGTTTTGGAAACACGTAATTCTTTTGTGCCAAATGGAGTGTGTTCTTTCAACGAGGGTTACTAGTCTACAGTGTCTTAAAATGAAGTTATACTTTTCATAATCTTTTCAGAAGAGTGGCAGCTTGCCTGGTTGATTTTCAGAGCCCTCTGGTATTGAAACCAGACTGTTGTTTTCCCTGGCTATACATCTTATGAATAGATTTGTAGTGAAATCCCCTTGCCGACGTCACTGACGTTGCAGACAGTGCAGCCGCTCCTTGGCAGGGGATTTCTGGCCTTATTGTGTACAGGTGAACAGACTGACTTTAGGAATGGATAGGCTGAACAACTAGCATAGATGCTTTCCATTCTTTAGTTCTGGAAGAGGTTTTAAAGTCTGACTGGGAGAAAAAAAAACCAAGACACACACAAAACAAACAAAACCACAAAAAACCCTACAAACAAACAAAAAACAAAACCAAACCAAAAACCAAACAAAAACCAAAAAAAACCAAAAATCCAAATCAACAACAACAAACCAAACAAAACCCCAAACAAAAAAACAACAAATGATCAAAACAAACAAAAAACCAAGACCTTCTTGAGCTTGAGGTGATAGTACCAAAAATTCATAGAACTCAAGAGATGTTTGGTTCTCCAGCCTGTGAAAAACAGGAGGAATGGTTCATTTTTCTGTTGGGGTGAAAAATTGCCTGACTTTTTAACTGCGCTTTCTTATGTGAGTCATAGTATTGATAGTTAATCCAGTCATTATCCCTTTTCCAATAGTTTTTTTCCTATCAGATATTGATTTTGTCAGGGACATCGCTTTCTGCTGTATTTGAAAAGGACACAGCCAAGTTGAGTCTGAACCCCTGCATGCCCAGAGGGACCGCTCCCTCAAGTGAAGCAATAGGCTGTTGACCACAGAAACCATCAATTTTCAGGAAGCAAAAATGAGGGAAAAGTGATGGGGAGGGGGAAGGTCAAATGTATGAAGCTTGAAGTAAGAAACCAGAGGGAAATTCCATGTAGAAGACAACATTTCTTTTGCTTGTGACTGATGTCTGTGGTTAATTCACAGAACAATCAATTTAAACGTGTTCATGTTATTCCACAATGATTATTCAGTCCTGCAATGAAGAATGAACCATATTATTCACCCTAAGCTGGGAAATGACATGTCTGAATAAGCTGCACCAGTGCTGGCCCTTGCTAGCGTTTGAACTGCTTTGGCAGCCTTGTAGTGTAGACACAGCCGAGGCAGTACAAGACAGTAAGTAAAAAAGGGGGGAAAGTGAAAAATGTTTTAGTATCCTGGTTTGGGAATCTGAGGTGTAAAATAAGAGTTCGTGTCCTTGGATGGGGTTTTGAAGAATACATCTGTGCTTTGTGGAAAACCAATACCATAATAACGGAAGATGTTATCAGAGTTCAGAATTCTGAATCTGGTCACTGAGCTTATTTCACGTATACACTGGAGAGCTGTCAAATGGAGGTAGGCTTAGGATACTGCACTACACTAGATCAAATCTTTTCATGAAAGATGTTTTTAGACTGTAATTAAACTGGGTGTTGGTAATGTCACCTCTGTTCAGCACTGATTTAGAAATGTTCCTGTCCCCATTCTTAGTTAATTTGAGTGGACTGCACCATTTGATAGCTGTACTGAGATCCTGGATCATGGTACAGGTGTTCCATGCAGGTTCTGCTTGTCTTCTATGGAACCTGCTACTTTGCAGTTTCTAAGGAGCATATCAGCTGATGGCCAGGGAGAAAAAAAAAAATCCGTGCTCCCAAACCTTAGGGTCCTTTTAGAATTAATGTTGAGGACATTAAAACCGTTAACACAAAGCCCAGTACACGTGAAATGCTGCATTCCGATATGCAGATACTTTCCCATGCTGTGGTACTCGTGCATCCATGTGTCATCACTGACTCCCTTGATCAGGAGATGAGATTTCATCATGCCTTTTCAATTTTCTTTTTGTTGGCAGATAATTGTTAACGTATTTTTATTTGACTGTTTGACATTGCCTTAATGAGCGCAAATACTTTTTTTTAAATGAAAGAGGAAAGAAAGTGTAAGTCCAGGGTTTAATAAGGTATTATTGTTATTTTTATTGTAGCTAATCAAGTCTTGTATATTTTCATAATTCAGTACTCATGGAATGAGGGTTTTGAAGGCTATTTCATTAATACAGTATCATTTACAATACACATATTAGATGGATTTAATAGTTTAGAGTTGAGACAGTTATTTGCTTTGTAAGCTGCCACTTCCCATTGCACAGATAATCACATTTGGCAGTTCTCTTTTGGTTCAGTAATGCAAATTGAATTAATATACCACGGGGATAAAATTTCCTCATAATTCTCGTTTCTGAAGTGGGAGCAATGGAGGAAGATGCTTACTGTGCGTCCTGCCATGTGATACTTTGCCTGCAAATAGAAAACTTGAACTTTGGCATCATGCAGCATTATAGCGATGTATAAATGTCCCTCAAAGAAGTTGGGTGGTATTTCATTGCGCATCATTTGGATGCTCTCTTGCTGTCTACATAGTATAACCCAGGAAAACAGTTTAATAAAGAATTATCTCCAAAGGAACCTCCTTGCAGAATTTTGCAAGTAAACATGTGTTTCTTTGAATTGCCCATTCCTGATTTGCTTTTACACTGGTGCCTAGATTAGTATCCAGCAGAAGCTGAACTGAGTATTTGAGGAAAAATCTACATGTCATCCTGCTGCAGAATAAACGGAAACAGCTGTCTAATGGGAATGGGAGCTTAAAGCTTGATAATTCTTATTTTTTCCGGATGGCATCCAGGATTATCAGTGAATTGTTCTTTTTTTCTGGTGGTTTTTTTTTTTGTGTGTGTGTGTGTTTTTGTTTTTGTTTTGTTTTGTTTTTCTTCTTTGGTGCTTGTAAGATTTAAGTTACCAGCTTTCTTGTGTAAAGGCACTTGCTGAGTATACCATATTTCTCCACTGTCAATTCAGAGTTAAGGGCGTGTTAGCCTGTGGTGTTAGAAAGGGTTATTTTAAAATTTGAGATTTATAGGATTTTTTTTCTTAAAATTAATTTATGCTTTCTGTAATTCTGTAAAATATATATATATATACATATAGCTCTAAGGTACTATGGCACATTTATGATTTTATAATGACTAATATATATTACATCTAATTTGGGAAGTAGTATTTAAAAGGAAGATTTTCATATGACAAATTTTATATATGAGTAAATGGCTTTCACTATGATAAAATGATCTTTAGGTTGACACTGTTTCCAGTGATAGTGCTGGAATACATGATTAAAACATGTCAATACCTTTTTATGAGCAAAAGCAACCTTGTTTTCCTTTTCTAAAGTACGTGGTTGCTGCTACAATGCTGACAGTGCACAGGTTACACAAGAGGATCAGATGAGTGTATTATATGGGAGAGAATTTCTCCCATTGCTGTCAGGATGTTTTCAAAGTAGCCAACCTTCTTACTGTAAAAAATCTTTCCAGTGCACTGACTTTGAAGAACAGTATGAGCCAAAGCCACAAATGTTTTGAAAGCAAGGGTGATTCTAACACATCCATATCCCATTCATTGCAACTCAGCTGATAAAGGACCTCTGCATTTGGGGAGACATGGTTGGAATCCTTTTTGGCTTTCACTCAAATATTCTAACTGGTTATATTACTGCAGAACTATATATTAGGGCAAGTTGCAGTACTGTGAAGGCTCTTGCAAGTTCAACTCTTGATGCACAAGCTGTTCACATTTTACTGCTGACACCAGGTAGCAATGCATGCTTTTGCTTGACAGGTAGAAAGAACGCATTTCTGCGCACAGTGAGGATTTTGCTGTCACTGAGGCACAAGTACATGTGCATGAATGCAAAACCGGGCCTTGGGAATATGAGGCTCTGCAGTGTGAAAAGGGAATTGCAGATAAGCAGAAGTGCACGAAGTTCAGAGGTGCCTAAAGCTGCTTGCAGTGCTTAAACAAATGACACAATTTTTGAAATGACATTCAAAACCCACCTGGACACATTCCTGTGTAATCTCATCTAGGTGTTCCTACTCTGGCAGGGGGATTGGACTAGATGAGCTTTCGAGGTCCCTTCCAATCCCTAACATTCTGTGATTCTGTGTAAATATTCAAGCTTGCTAGTGAATACAATTATAGAGGGGGTAAAAGTGGAAGTATGTAATTCTGTCTGTCTTTTATGCCTCTGCTATGGGTGAGTCTAATGATCAGCAGCCCCTGAATGCCAGGGCAAAGGGGTAGGTATGGCAGTCTGTAGATGTTACACATCCTGAAGGGACAGAGGAACACGGGCAGAGGAACAAGATGCAGGCATTAAAAGGAGAAGTGGGCTTCTGTGTCCATCATTTACCTAAACCCCTTCCTGCAGAGATGGAGTGGAGCTGACTGCTTGTGTCCTTTCAAAGAGCTACAGCTCCCTTCTCACCATGAGAAATTTTAGAGTTGTAACAGGCTTGAATGCTTAGCAGGTATTAAGAGTTGGCATATTTGTTGCCTCTGTGAGTAAATCAACTGCTGATAAGGTGAAGAAATCACATGTCGAGGCAGGTTATAAAACCACAGATCCACGTGATTGTTGAGAGGTCCTGTCAGGCTTAGGAGATTTTGAAACTTAACTGCATTGGCAGCCTGCCTGTCACGGTATAGATAGGGCATATGGGAACAATGCTCTGATGGTACCCCAGCAGTAATCTGGTAACGGCCTAAGTCCAGGCAAGTGTCACTGACATGCTGGGGTTACCCTTACCCCAGCTGCTGCATATAGATCTTCACTCCAGGGCGATGCAGACAGCTTAAGCTGTACAGCTATTATATTCTGTTCTCAGACATGCCGTTTGCATACCTTGTGTAGCTCTTTAGGCACAGAGAGCTCAGCCAGAGCTTTTTATAAGGTGAATCATGCTTTCTCTCATGGCATAATTAAGGAATTTTTTTTTTGTTTCCATCACTCAGAGAAAAAGGTGGTGGTGTCCCCTCTGAGTCATGGCTGGATAAGCTGCTTTTATTTCCCCACTCATTTCATGATTAAGGAAAGGGAATGAGCTGCAGAATTATGACAGTTCCAATATAGACTTGGCTTTCTTGGTGCCCTCCCTTCCCCCTCAATAAATCTGTGCTTGATAAGATGAGCTACAGGAGCCATGGATTTGCAACAGTACCAGCAGCATAAATATTTCTGTATTTCTAGTTGATTTTAAGATGATTGGTGTGTGTTCCCCTCCTTTTTATTTTTTTTTTTTTTTTGGCAAAGGTTAACCCCATTAGATGTACTGCTCTTCATTTCATCTCCTTCTCCCATCTGTTCTGTCTCTTTTCAGTACAAACTGAGGAGATGTAGCTCCCACTCTGGCTGCCAGATAGCTCTGTCTCCCATACATGAGCAAACATCTCTGTGTGAAGCAGAGCAGTGCCCAACTGCGTACACGCATGAGATTGTACCGTGAAGGCAGACCACGCTCTCTCCAGCTCCATGATAATGTCACATCCCCTCTGTCAGCTCATCCAGAGGGGGGAATGCCACTGCTCCCCTCAGTTAAGTGCTGTTGATTCCCAGGCCCAAGCTGGGAGCCAAGGGAATCCAAACAGCTTTTTCCGGAGCAACCAGGTTAGCATAGCAGTAGGTAAGAAAAACAAATCTTCATTTAAAATGTTAAAACCACAGTGCATGTAGATAAGCTATACAGAATTTACACATGACAATTATACAAAACCTATGATTATCTGGATAATAAAGCCATAAAGTCAGAAAAATCTTACACTGAAAAACTCCCAACTTTACCTTGGAACTCACTGGCATGTGGCCATTTCATTAAGGAGAAAATCTCACCAAGCTCCAGAGCCTTGCTTCATATTCCTGACTTTTAAAGAAGATTTTGTTGTGTCTCTGTGTGAGAAAAATTGCACACCATGAGTTCTGTGTAGAGAGGAGCATTATCTTTGAGAAAAGCTGTCTTAATTAATTTAAAATTACCTCTGTGAAGCAAGCAGATATTTATTACAAGTAGTTATTTATTATCACCAGACAATGTATGAAGCAAGATAGTTTGCAGCAAAGCTGGTTTGCTTTTACTTGGCGATCAAGTGCCCGGGCTCATTTATGTCTTCTGGCTCTTACCTTTTACATTTTCTGGTCTTCTGATTTTATATTTAGCATTATCTTTGAATAAATAAAGTAATATTAGAAAGATTAGAAAGATAGTGATTTTTATTCATGGTTCTTGAAACTTCAGTTTATGCTGACTTAACCATTTTTAATGTTATACTGTGAAATATTTTACAGTCAACTGAATGAGTTTACCAGGTAGGTAATAGCTTCCCAGATGATGAATCTGTTTTGCCAAGTTATGGGACAGGGACATGTTCCCTCTGCTATATGGTGGCAGTGAAGGATATGGTGCTGGTGGCACAAGCACCTGTGATGGGAGCTGCAAACCTTCACATCAGATTATGTCAAAATCTGTAGCCTATATGTGTGTATTCTCACGGGTACAGCCTGAATGGAGAAGTGGGGGATGTGGTAAGAAAAATAATATGTGTGTCCTGAATACATCCGTGTGGGCATGGTATTTTAGCCAGTGAACAACCATATTGTGTAAGATGCCAGCAGCCATAGCTCTGAGTCTTTTCCCCCAAAGGAGAAGTCTCCTGAATGCTTTTTAGTTATTAATCATTTTAATTTATATTAATTGTTAATAGGAAGAATTTATTTAAAACTACATTCTTTGGATGCTGATTAATTTTTTGCCATGCTTCACGTGGTAGGGAATAACTCCTCTGAGAAAGCTTGCTTTTGGCAGCTAGTGTAGCTGCCAAGACAGTCTTAAATTTGATGATATTCCAATATTACTCCAGAAGGGTATTCCTTCCTGAGTGCTACTTGGGGGGAACAATATTACTGTATTTTACTATATTACATATTACCATATTACTATATATAGCTATATATTACTACAGGGAACCTGCTTGGCTGTTGCATGCATGTAAGGTTCTGTTGGCATCTTAAAAGATTTCTCTGTAGATAAAAGCATTGCAGATTGCTGCATCTTCACCAATAGTTTGTGCATTATCCTGCAGTGTCTTCCAGTAAAAGAGTAAGAATGTCAACTGTAAATACATAGTGTGTCAAAACTAGAATGCAACCAATTTTCTTCCAGCTTATGCATATATCCACTCTCCTTTTCCTTGTTTAAGGATAACAGTGATGAAAACCAAACAGAAAGGAAGATGTTTTATTCACATATTTTAATTTTAGAAGTAATTGAATGTGTTTGGCTCAATAGGTAAATGTCTTTTATTTACAATGCGGTTTGCATTTGTATAGCAGTGCTATTTCTTCTGACTGTTTCATAAGGTCACAAATCTCTTTACAGTGCAAATCACAGCCCTTGAAGACTGTGGAGTTCTGTAGCAACCTAGAGCTACTTTCTTGAAGCTAGTCCTACCAAACACTGGTGTGCTGATGGTCTTTAGGCACAGAGCTACTCTGCACACCCTTGAATGGTATTGCATAATTCATTGAGTGATGGGGTATTATTGAACTGTTGTGCTGATACATTTGTGTATTTATATCTACTGTTACTTTCATTTTTACTAGTGATTACAGAAGGAGTACGAAGAATGGAACATTTACCCAGGAGTAGGAAATTGCATTCAGCAGTAGCTAAGCAAAGTTTTGTATAGAATTATATAGCTTTTGTTGTCTGAGGTTTAAAATAAAAACGCACCTATGTCTTGAGAAAGCTCTGTTCAACATATCAAGTACTGTTACCAGTTTCAGTCAGAATACAGTGGTAACAACCATTCTTATTGAAAAGCCTAATGAAAATCAGCAAACAAGTTGCAGTCAGTCGTTGTTGAACTTCCATTTTATGCTAAATATTTTATAGTCCATTAGTAGTTTTAATCAAAACTATAGTGACTTTCAAATATGAAGTTGGAGTACATTGAGAGATTTCATAACATGGTAACTTTGGTTTTTTAGAGGGAAGGTATAACTTATGTATATAAGGTTTTAAATACTGCTGTATATAAGGTTTTAAATACTGCTTGTTGCCAGTGTATTAACTCAGAAATAAAACATTTATGGTAGTAGATACTAAGGAAAAAACAGAGCTGTGGGGTCTTCAACTTTGCACGGAGACACTGCTGAAGTCTTTGTCAAGCTAGACATATGCAACTTATGTAGGTGTGTATAGCACAGATGAGAAGAGACATTTTTATATTTATATAAAACTCAAAGACTGAGGAGATAAGATGTCATTCAGAACTTTGAAACTAGATTATGCTCTCACTGTAGCTAAGATTTTCAAATGTGTTTGGGAGCTCCAATTTAAGAAACTCTAAAAAAGTGTAATCTTCAAAGAGTTACAGTGCAACATTTCATGAAAACAAGTCTCGTTTAGAGTGTTTGAAGTTTACTAGTTAAAAACATCAACCATACCTCAAATTCTTGATTTCTATGTTCATGGTTATTGTTTGCAGAACAGCATAAATATATTGTGCTCTTATGCATTTCTTTAAACTGGCAGACTTGCATATCGGGAATATGATAATATATTCCCTCTGATTCCT
This sequence comes from Nesoenas mayeri, assembly GCF_963082525.1. Classification (NCBI taxonomy): domain Eukaryota; kingdom Metazoa; phylum Chordata; class Aves; order Columbiformes; family Columbidae; genus Nesoenas; species Nesoenas mayeri. The sequence goes on along the minus strand of NC_137548.1, from coordinate 17,472,993 downwards.
TCATGAGTTTCAGTATATTATGGTAATTTCATAGAGACCTTCTGGAGCTTATCTTGTCAGTGTATGTCTACAACTCCTTGCGGAAAGGAACATCTGTTTCTGAATAATAATTCAGTGCATTTGGATTCCAGTGGCAGAAATAATTTTCACCCTTAAACTTCCCAGACTCCTGTCTGAGGCACTGTAGATCTGTATCCCTCCCTGTCTTGTAAATCTGGATGGGTTTTATTTCATATATTTCTTCAGGTGTTTGATTTAGTTGTTGTCATTGTCTCCACCATCTGGAATCCTTTTTTCACTGTGTTGCTTTTGTGTGGAACATAGATCCACACAACTGTCAACCAGAAATAGTTCCAAAACTCCTGTCTTTGCACATTCCTATCGTCCACCTACCATTTCTGTTTCCTTCCTTCCTTGGCCAGATTTAGGTAGTAGACTTTCTAGAGAAAGTACTGGAAATCTCTCTAAGCTTTGTGAAACAATTTGTGAGACCCTAGAGCCCTATAAAAGCTTGCAGTTAAGAACGTGATGGAGGGTTACAACCATTGCTTAATTTTTCAGGCAAGGCACACATAAAGCCTGGAGTATTATTTGAGGATGAATTTTTGTGCCCATGCCCATCACTTTAGAAGTATATTTAGAGGAGACACAGAGGAGATGATAGTAAAAATAAGGCATTAAGAATGTGAAACTGTTAGTACAGTGGAGGTTGGTTTATGTCACTCCAATTACGATAATTAGTAACACATAAGTATCAGTTGTCTGTTTTTAATACAGAGCAGAAAAGAGATTCTGAGGTTGCAAGCTACAATGTAATAAATTGGAACACAGATTAATGTTTGGTCATATATTTCTACAGAGGAATTCTTATTTTTCCATCTTCTGTTTATAGATAGTGTAATTTATTTTTTTAATTGTAAATTTCTCTTTCAGCCATTAATGAATTTCCTAAAGATTTATTTACAAATAAAGAACGACAGCGAGGAGGAGTTCTGCTTCATATAATTGGTGTAAGTTTTCCTCTACTATGCTTCTCTTTTTGTTTTCATTTTATTTATCTTGTAAGATGTTAGTAGTCTTAGTGGCCTAACTAAATAGAGCTATATATATTTTAACATGACTCTGATACTTTGATTTCAGTGTTTCTAATATGTCTATATGAGTATAAATCCTCAAAAGTAACATCTTAGGAACATCGTTTAGTGATGGACCGCATAGTGTCAGGTTAATGGTTCAACTCTATGATCTTAAGGGTCCTTTCTGATCTAAATGATTCTAAGATTCATTTAAGAAAATAGTGCAAGTCTGAATTTGCAGTATCTGCTCATTCATCCTTTTGGAGATAAAATCCTGGCCGTATAGATCACAGACGTGTATTTGTCTGTACTTCATCTTGTATAAACAGGGTTTGGGATTCCTTTGTTGATAACATCAAGCATCACGTGGAAGATTATTGATTCTTTTTCTTTCTTATTGTGCCACTATGCAAAAGATGCAGTGGTTATTTTAAAAAACAAACAAACAAACCCACAAACTTAAAGAACTATAGAAAATGTCATGTACAGTTTTATATTTTATTGTAGAAAAAAAAACCCCAAACAAGTCAGGCCTACGGGCTCCAGTTCTCCACTCCTCCACTCCCAGCGCAGGGGAAGTAAATTAAAAGGAGTTGTGTTTGATGGAGACCAGCAGGATTACACCCACTGCATGTGCACATCATGTAAAGCCGTATAAGCCACTGGGAGAATTACGTTTGCAGGGAACCAGGTGCATTCCTGAGAGGTTTAGTGCAGTGAACCATGTTCAAGGTCAGCTTAATTCCAGGTGTGATTATCTCTTGAATATTGTTAATCAACGTGGTGTTACTTTCTATTTAATTACTTGGTCCGATAATTGATGATTATAGATGATGGCTGTGTAACTTTGTAAACCTTACCCATTACTCTCTGTTATGTGAAGTCTGTTGTGGCACCCTATTGTGTCAAACTGTGGTACCTTTCATATTCTAGAGTCTGTCAAATGTTCTTGTTCTAAAATAATTCTTACATTCAATAATCTGGTTTCGTGCCGTAAGTTGATCAACAGAAGGATTTTCATTTGGAATGGAATAAAAAATGAAGGTGTATATTGCTAGTCTGAATAAATATAGCATTGCCTTCTTTCCTCTTTTCATGTACAGGAAAAATCTGAAGTATTTCCTGAATTTATTTTCTTTACAGGCTCTTTATATGTTCTATGCTTTGGCTATAGTATGTGATGACTTCTTTGTTCCATCCTTAGAGAAAATTTGTGAGGTATGTTAAAGAACTTTATTCCTCTTTTGGAAATTTATTTAGAGAACATTATAGAATCAAACATTTTGTGCCAGAATTGTTTAGAGTTCATTCCTGTCAGCTTTTTGGCCTGATCCTTTTCAAATTATTTGAGCTTTCCGTTAGATAATGAACCTGTGGCCTGGACACATTGGTTCCCCTGGCCACAATCAAGCTGAAAAAATGAAAGATTTCATGAGATCAGATGGCAAACCCCACTCTTAAATACCTCAAGCATGTAGCTAGGATGGATATGACAAATGAATGAGTTTGGTTTATTGTTGTATTCCTAGTTTTAGAAGTCACTTGTGAAAATAAATCATACATAGACAAATTAATGTGTTTGCTTACATATCTACCACTGTATCAGCAAGGAGAAAACAAGCATCTGTGATCCTGGTGTAAAGTGGAGAAAAGTGAGAATGCATGAGAAAAGCATGTACCTTGGTTTGATATGGAATGAGAATACATATTTTTTACACAAAAATTGGTAAATAAATATAATTCCTTTACGTAATTGCTGAGAAGATCTTGCAAAATTACATGTAGGATTCTAATTGAGTTGGTCAGGACAAGGTAGAATTTATACCTGGTGTGTAAATATTGTTATGTAAGGCTTTGGTGAGCTACTACAAAATGAATACAAAACCAGATTTTAATTCCTTTTTGAAGGCAAAATGAAAATCTCCTTTACTTTTTAACAAAAATGTGAAAAACTCCTGTAGCTAGTTAAAAAAATCTATTTTCCTGTGGATATATGTACTAAATTCCTATTAGTGTTACACAGAATAAGGGAGGCAACCGATAATAGTGAAACAGTCAGTAAGGATATTTTCTTTCCCTTTTCAGATGTTGTCTTCAGCAGGCACCGTATATACCGTATTTTGAGTTGTAGCAGTTGGGTTGTACCAATTAAGGTGTCACTGATCCTCTTGTCTCACGTTCTGTGGAACATTAGAACAGCTAAGAAGAACTCAGATAGCACACTTAAGTTTGAGTTCCTGCAGCAGTATGACTGGTAACAGATTGAATGGTACAGTAAGGCCTCATGTTTATGTTTTGTCAAGTTCTGCAGGATGCCATTTTCATCAGCTTGAAGTGTTACATGGTGCCTAAAAAAGACAGGATTTCTGTACTGGTCCTTTTGTCACTAATCACTTTTCTAGCCTTGGAAGAAAAATAAGGTACTAAAGATGAGCCTAGAGACTCTCAAAAAGGAAAAAGCTCCTCTGTAAAACCTTCTTTATAGTTCAAGGGAAAGATCTTCAGAGAGTATTAAATTGATGCAGCCCACTTGTGGAGCTACACGTGTTTCTGGTGGTCTGAGAACTCTAAGTTATATATATCCTGTTAGAACTTAAAAGACACTGTCATAAGAGTAGATCTGTCTGCAATACACGAGCCTCTCTGTGTCTAATTGGACTAATTTTGTCTGTATGAGCGGATTCACTTTTGATTAATACAGCTGAAAAGTGAAGCCAGAAACAGGCCTGCTGTTTCTAAGATTTATTCACAGAGGTTCTGTTTTTCTCTTACGGATTTTTATTTTCAGATTTTAGAAGCCCCAAGAATTGTCCTTAATTCTTGAATGATTACATTTAGAGTACCAAAAGTAGATTAATTAAGAGCATTTGAGATGTTTAATTTATTTTAATCTGCAGAGGTGCTTTTCTCGTATCAGCTACGTGTAAGCCACCATTGGCTCTTCAGTTATATAGAAGTAGGTTATTTTACCTGACACTTCACTGAATTAGGTTATAAACATTTTACTTGCTCAAAGTATATTTGCCTTCTCGAAAGGCGGTGTCTAATTTTATATCATAGTGACTATTCCTTCTTTAACAGCACCGTGGCCGGAAAACTAGGAGCTTCTAACTTTGCAACTGTAGAACTGTGCAGTTTCAGCAGTGTTGAAACTACGATTGCTTTTCTTCCAGAAACTACATTTGAGTGAGGATGTTGCCGGAGCCACATTCATGGCAGCAGGGAGCTCCACCCCAGAACTGTTTGCATCTATTATAGGTATGGAGCCCACACACTAGCTCTTATGAGATCTACTGTTAAAAAAAACAGCAGCAGATCAAGCAGAGGTATCTAAAAGTTCTGCCTATTTTCTGTCAATTTATAATCGGCAATTGCAGCTGTCAGCTAGTCTGTGGTTCATGGTATAATTAACTACTCAAAATATCTCATGAAACTGTGAATTTCCTCTCAAAACACAGAGAGGAATGACTGATTCTGAACATAGGAAGCAGAAGAAGAGATTTATTGCAGTCCCCTGAGAGAGAACTTGAGATATTTGATGCCTCTTTGGCTTCGTTCTTCACAAATAAAAGGAATTAATTTTAGCAAGGAAGCAGGAGAACAGGGAACATGGGAAAAGAACAAATTAATGTGTGGATAAGTCAGATCTGTTAAAAGACAGAAGGAGAGAGTGTACATTCCAGAATTATTTGAAATAATCTCTGAAATATTAAAGATTATTGGCCAAGAGAGGAGGTCTAAATGACAAAATGAGTACCTGTTAAGAGAAGGAAGGACACAGGAATAAACTGATAGAGAAGAGGGAAAGCAGCAAATTTCCTATAATCACAGAACAGTTTGGGTTGGAAGTGATGTCCAAAGGTAATCTAGTCAAATCCCCCTACAGTGAGCGACATCTTCAACTAAATCAGGTTGCTCAGAACCCTGTCCAGCCTGGCCTCGAATGTTTCCAGGGATGGGGCATCTACCACCTCTCTAGGCAACCTGTTCGAGTGTTTCACCACCCTCGCTGTGAAAAATTTCTTCCTCATGTCTAGCTTGAATCTCCCCTCTTTTAGTTTAAAACCATTATCCCTTGTCTTGTTGCAAGAGGCCCTGCTAAAAAGTCTGTCTCCATCTTTCTTATAAGCCCCCTTTCAGTACTGAAAGGCCTCAGTAAGGTTTCCCTGGAGCCTTCTCTTCTTCAAGATGAACAATGCCAGGTCTCTCAGCCATTTCTCATAGGAGAGGTATTCCATCCTTCTGATCATTTTTGTGGCCTCCTCTGGCCACTCTCCAACAGGCCCATGTCTTTCCTCTGCTGAGGGCTCCAGAGCTGGATGCAGGACTCCAGGTGGTGTCTCATCAGAGCAAAGGGGCAGAATCACCTGCCTCGACCTGCTGGCCATGCTCCTTTTGATGCAGCCCAAGGTATGATTGACTTTCTGGGCTGCAAGTGCACGCTGCCGGTTCATGTCCAATCTTTCACCCACCAATACCCCAGGGTTGCTGTCAATCCCTTCATCCCCCAGCTTGTATTGATACCGGGAGTTGCCCTGACCCAGGTGCACTTGGCCTTGTTGAACTGCATGAGGTTCATATGGGCCCATGCCTCTAAAAGGCATCCTGGCCCTTGGGCCTGTCAACCACACCACTCGGCTTGGTGTCTTCTGCAAACTTGCTGAGGGTACACTGGACCCCACTATGTTGTTGTTGAAGATATTAAATAGTACTGGTCCCAGTACGAGCCACTGAGGGACACCACCCATCACCAATATCCATCTGTACATTGAGCCATTGACCACTACCCTCTGGATGTGACAGTCCAGCCAATTCCTCATCCACTGAGCAGTCTACCTATCAAATCCATACCTCTCCAATTTAGAGAGAAGGATGTTGTGGAGAACTGTGTCACAGGCTTTGCAGAAGTCCAGATAGATGACATCCATAGCTCTTCCCTAGTCCACTGATGTAGTTACTCCATTGTAGAAAACCACTAGTTGGTCAAGCAGGACTTGCCCTTGGTGAAGCCAAGCTGACTGTTTCAAATCACCTCCTGGTCCTCCATGTGCCTTAGCATAGCTTCTAGGAGGATCTGTTCCATGATCTTCCCAGGCACAGAGGAGAGGCTGACAGGTCGGTAGTTCTGGGGTCCTCCTTTCTACTCTTTTTAAAAATGGATGCGATGTTTTCCTTTTTCCTGTCATCAGTGACTTCAGCTGACTGCCATGGCTTCTCAGATATCATGGAGAGTGACTTGGCAAATACGTTAGCCAGTTCCCTCAGGACCTTGGAATGCATCTTGTCAGGTCCCATAAATTTATGTATGTTCAAGTTCCTCAGGTTGTCACAAGCCTGATCTTCTCTGACAGTGGGAGGGACTTTGCTCCTGCACTCCTTGCCTTGAGGTCCTTTCACTCGAGTGGTGTTGGAAGAAAGGTTTCCAGTGGAGACTGAGGCCAAATAAGTTGTCTAGTACCTCAGTCTTCTCAATCATTGTTACCAGTTCACCAGTCATGCTTATGGGCATGGGGGTGTCGCTTTTTTTGACCTTCCTTTTCTGGTTGACATACCTGTAGAAGCCCTCTTGTTATTATTTGTGTCCCTTGCTACGTTCAGCTCCAGCCACACTTTGGCCTTCCTGACCCCATCTCTGCATAACCAGATCGTGTCCCTATAGTGTTCCCAGGATACCTGTCGCTGCTTCCACTACCTGTGCATTTCTTTCTTGCCCTTCAGTTTGACCAGTAGGTCTCAAGTGATCCACGCTGGTCTTTTGCCTTCCTTTCCTGATTTCTTACAGCTGGGTATCATGATCTCTTGCACTCTATGGAAAATATCCTTAAAGATCTGCCAGCTCTGTTCTGCTCCCTTGTCCCTGAGGACAGTTTCCTAGGGAGTCCTGTGAACTAACTCCTCAAACAGGTGGAAGCTGACTTTCCTAAAATTCAGCATCCTGACTTTACTCTTTTCCTGACCTACATCCTTAGGATATGAACTCTGTGAGTGCGGGGTCACTGCAGCCCAGGCTGCCTCCAGTCTTGAAGTCACCAATTAGCTCACCTGCATTGGTGACCAACAGGTCAAGTATCTCATTCCAGCCTTGTTGGGCTGTCTATTACTTGGCTTATGAAGTTATCCTCAGTGCATTCCAGGAATCTCCCAAATTGCCTACAGCTCATGCTGCATTTCCAGCAGATGTCAGGGTGGTTGAAAGTCCCCCAGCAAAACAAGAACCTGCTAGTGTGATGCCTCCTGTAGCTGGAGTAAGGAGGCTCTGTCAGTAGGCTCTCCTTGATTTGGCAGCCCATAGTAGACACCAGCCACAAGGTTTCCTTTTTTGCCTCAGTCTCTAATTATTACCCATAAGCTTTCAACCTGCTTGTGGCTGTTCTTCAGAGACAGCTTGTCACAATCTATCGATTTCTTGATGTAGAGGGCAACCCCTCTGCCCCTCTTTCCTAGCTTGTCCCCTCACCCTGTAGCCATCAATAGCTGCACTCCAGTTGTGGGATTTGTCCCACCAAGTTTCAGTGATGACCACTACTAGGTCATAGCCTTCTAGCAGCACGGTGGCTTAAATTTGATAAATCTGTCTCTACTAAAGCCTTAGTAGGCTTTCTGTTACTATCTCAACTGACATTTTTACAAACTTTAGGTAAATACAGTCTAAACCAAAGCACTATAACCTCACATCCAACTTATTAAAAAGCAGTGAGAGTAGGTCTTTAAGGTTCCTCTCAGCGAAAGATTCAAAGTAGATACAGCTCTGCAGTGCATTCACATTATCTTTGGTTCTGTCTCAGTGCTGAAGATTACATTAGATAATCCGTGAAGGTCCACTCCAGCCATTAATTTTTATCATTCTGATACAATTATGTTACAGATATCTGAGACATAGGTGGGTTCAGTACTAAGGGAAATCTGAAAGTCAGTACTGGAACAGTTTAAATCTGAATCCTGGTTATCTGTTGGAGCCAGAAGATGCACATTACTGCACCCAAAGTGGCTACCAGCTTTTGAGGGAAGAATCTCTTACTGTAATGAGACATTGCAAGGAAAAACACACTAAATATTAAATACCTATGAGAAAGGTTTCTGTGCTTAATTATACTGTTTGAAATAAATTCCATGCTCCTGATGTGACAGGAGATGTTTTACACTCATTTGAATGGATTGCTGCACCACTAACAACCAAACTGTGAAATACAGGACTTCTAACTAGCTAAGAAATCATTTGCTTTTAATAAAAGTATTTCTGTAGAGATGTTAAGCCAAAAATGGGGACCTGCTAGCTAGTCTAAAAGCACAAAATATTCTACAGAGAAGTGAGCATTTATTATGAAACAAGCTTTGGTTAAACTTTCAAACAATCTCTTGTTCTCAGGTAGGATGTACCTTAAGTAATTAATTGCTTGTGATCTAAAATGAAATGTCAAAGATAATAGCACATGTTTTGCTCCCTCTGCAGGTGTATTTATCACTCACGGAGATGTAGGAGTAGGGACCATTGTCGGTTCAGCAGTTTTCAACATCCTTTGCATTGTTGGTGTCTGTGGATTGTTTGCAGGACAGGTTAGTATGATGCTCAATCTTTATAGAGCTCAATTGCTTACAATTTAGGGGTTTCCATGAGCAAATACTAAAAGAAAAGAAAGTATTAGTCAAAACCAAAAATGAGCTGGCATTGTGAAAAATGTCAAATGTTGGACAGAATTTACAAATGCTTTACAAATAGCAAATATTTTGAAAAGGTTCAGCTGTTGTTTCAGCACTCTGAACCTGTAGCTTACAGAGAAAATTGATTCTTCTTCATACAATACTGTGTTCACAGTCAACTGATCAGTGGCATCTGCAAATCTTTCCTGGTACTGATGGTAATAAAAGAATCTAGGACACACACAGGAGATTTGCTCCATCTACTCAGTAGATGGTTAGACTGTGTGTTCTATTTTTTTAGGTATTAAGTCTGACCGATTAAAATATCATTAGTAATAAATGTATTTCATTAGTGGAAGTTTCTATATGTTTTTTATTACTGGTGGTTATTATAGATCCATTGTCTAACAGACGGATATGTCTTACTTTTAGCATGCATCTGCAATTGGTTCCAGAATTGTTGCTAGTAATAATTCTGCTCACACACCTAAGTAATTGCAAGATAGAGGCCTTTGTTTTGTTTTTAAAATCTCATATTTTTGTTGACTGAAGGTGTGGTATTTTTCAGGTGGTTCGTCTCACCAGATGGGCTGTGTTCCGTGACTCTGTGTACTATACGATATCTGTGATTGTACTTATTATTGTAAGTAGTTCTCCTACCAATTAATTTGTTTCATTGCTTGAATTTTTGGAGGGCCAGCATGCTAACCATTGATGTACACTGGTAAACAATTATTTTCCTAGCTAGTTGTAGTGACATCTGGAAGTGAGGGCTTGGCTCCGCAATATGGCCCAAATATGAAAACTTCATACAGCCCCACAGAATATGTGTCCATCATGTTCATCAACATGTGTTCATTTGTAACTACAGCCTGTAAAGTTCTGCAGGCTGCTGTTACACCGTGTAGTCAGCACGCTCTGCCCACCTAGGAGACTGCTTGTTGTAGATATGAAAAATTTTGAGCTGCACCTCTCTTTTAAGTAGGGAAGGTGTCTCTTTCTTGCTTCTACACAGTAATTTTATTTCATTGATTCTGGGTAAATTTTTCTAAATAGAACACAGGTGAGAGACAGCTTTGTTCATCTAGAGCAGCGTAGTTGTTCCTGAATGTACACATTTGCTCTATCTCGTTGCAAGAAGGGGAAGAATCCACTTTGTTTTGTAACAAATATGGAACACTAACTGCCCGTTCAGTTCCAGGAGTTACGGAGGGTGGGATAAATGTGTATAACCACTGGGCCTAAGAGCAGAAGTAAAATGACTGTGTTTTCTGCTAAAACTAGACAAGCTGATGAAAGGGCTCAGAGCTAGGTGTCTTCAGAATACATGAATTTGCTGTCATTTACACAGCACAGCATATGGGTAGATGTGTGCATATCTGTTTGTCTTTCACAGTCATACTGTTTTACTCAGTAGTATTTATAACAATCAGTGACAGGGATCCAGGCCTTGCTCACAAGGTTTGTACTTTGTGAAGGACACAATCCATACAGTGAAAGTTCTGGCTAGAAAGTGTTAAAACTTGAGTAGCTTCTGCTAGATATGAGTAATATATATTAAATAAATTTGACTGTTTTTCAAGATAGATCTTATAAACAGTCAATTTATGTGCTTTCTTTTTTTTTTTCCTTCTTCTAGTTCATTTATGATGAGAAAATAGTATGGTAAGTTGTGTGATTTATTCTCTATAGTCCCATATTTGCCATGAGACTGATCAGCAAATAGAGTTGTGGTGTAATTAGCTTTCATTCCTACCCACTGAGAGTGTGATCTGGATTTGACACCTAGGAAGTCCTATGTATGTATGTATGTTCTTTGGTTAATTTTTTTAAGATGATCAGGGAAAACTGCAAGAAAAATTAAGAAATGTTAATGAAGTAAATGGGCTATATATTAGGCCTGAAGACTCGTGAGTGCAGAGTCACAAAAGTTCTGCTGCTCTGATTCTGGCTGTTAGCATTTCTAGGGGTGCTAGGTGTGCCAAAGAGCAGTCCAAGGTGGGATCTTAGTGGAATGTCATAAGCATCTTCTAGAAGAGTCCTCTCAGGCTGCCTGGCCTGGGCTTCAGCACTGAAATGACCAAAGGCCTTGGCATTATGATCCTCAGAGTATAGCTTTGTTTTCACTCTGCATAGCACATTTCTGAAATACATGTATTACATTTTATTGGCGTGTTTACTAGAACCTGAGACTCTACTTCCCCTCCATTCTACTAAAACACTGTCTAATCCTCATGATGCAAATCCTGTGTACACAAATGTGACTTGTACTAGGTGTATAATGCACGCTCCTAAGTAAAACTGATAAAGCATACAGCTGTTTGAGTGGCCTTTTAACACTTCTTTCTTTTGTCTCTTTGAGGTGGGAAAGCCTTATACTCATCATTATGTACTCATTCTACATACTTATAATGAAGTAAGTACCTTTTTCCTCTGTATGCCCTTAAGGTCTTAGTTGACCATCATTCTGTTGGTGTAGTTTTGTCCTTGACCTTCCTGCTGAGCACAGTACAGCCAGTCATGTGTCTGTGTAAAATCCCTTGCTTTTTTGTGCTTAATCAGTTTTACTCTAGATTTGTACACAGTCAACAACAAATATTTTCATGCATCCTTTTCATAGTGCACTGAGGTAAAGTGGCTTTCAGAAAAACTTGAGACAAAATGTCATTTATACAAAGATATATAAGTCTACCAGGTGTTCTGGATTGTCAGCACACAGCTTGTCAGCTATTACATGTATTTTGTAACCTCTGGAGAACAGAGTCAAAGAACATTAGACAGACTGCTAAGCATGTATTGATCTTCAGACTGTCTCATACCAGAATGTGTAGTGACATCCTTCTTCTCTAGTGGCACTGCCTCTGACAGGAGAGTCAGAGGTCTGACTGGTACTGCTGGGGTCTGTGACTCTTCCCAGTTGCTTAGTCTTATGTCTTGGTGCCTTCTGCTCACAAATCATGCTTTGTGGAATTTCTGTCTCCCTTTTCTGCTACATCTGGTCTTAGCAGAGATCATTGATAGCCCTCTTAGATCCCACTCTAGTGCTAAAATAGATGTGTTATTTCTTTAGATGGGTATGGTCAGCAGTCCCAGAAGTGCTGAAGCAACTGCCATGGGGAACACAGTACTGAGAGAAACAGTGAGGTGAATTGTGAGCTGATGCAGGAGGAAAGAAGCTGATGTACAGTGAATGTCCTGGCTCCAAAATCTGCAGCTCCAATGTTTTGCCTTCACTAAATTTACTCTAGTGTCTTTTTGCAGTTTGCTGTAACTCACGAGAGAGATACAGGCCTTGCTTTCCTGTCAGATTACCACTGAATTGCATAGTGCTTTCTCTTAACGTCCTATTAGTTGTCAGAGAACATGCATCTAGGCTTTACTGCTTGCCTACCTAAATTGTTCTCAGGTGCTTAAAAGCTTGACAAGGCAATACAACAATCCAACCTTTTCAGACCTTTCCTTTGCACTTGCAGGTACAATACGAAGATGCAAAATTTCTTCACCCTTAAAAGCAAGAATGTTGGAAATGGTGACACAGTCAGCAATGAGCTGGAAGATGGTAATAAATGTTGTGCCCCTAGTTGTGATGACCCATCCATTCCATTACTATGGAAAGGTAAGGCTGAGCAGACAGGACTTTGAAAAAGAGTAGTTCACATCCTTTTTATTTCTTTAATGTGGACCAAAACAGTGTTACTGTTCAATCATATGCAAGAATTTTTATTGGGTTACTTGACAATTCAGCAGTTGGACTGCCAGATGAAAAAAACCCAACCAAATTTGTTTTTTTCATATTCTGAAAATAAGCTGCTTTGCACGTTGACAATTTTGCTCCCTTTTAATCTCCTGTTCAGTGATGAGCTACAACACTGAAATAAATATTCCTTTTCTTGCCAAGAAGAAGGTCATTTTCACTTCAAGAGCTAGTTTGGAACTAGAAGCTGAGACTTGGGTGTTGAAGGAAAGGACATAGTCAGATGAGTGGACAAGAGGGATTATGTGCTGAGTTCAGATCCTCAGAAGATTGACTTTTACATGCCTAAATAGTTCTGTATACGTTGTCAAGCATATATGTAAAATTGAGAAATGTAGGTTCTTTGCTGTCTGTTTTTTTGTCATAAAGGTGAAGAAAATGATACCCAACTTCTGGTACTGAAGGTAAGCAGACATACCTGGGTATTTTTGGCTTTTTTGTAAGCCTGTTTTTATCATTGTCTTATCCCTCTTCCATTCCCTCTTCTTTCTTTAGACCAAAAACCATTCCTACCTTCAAAGCAAAATCCATTTAATTTAGTGAGCTCTTGGGATACTCTTAATGAGTGAGATCTCCTTGCTTTGTTCTTTGCAGACATCTCCCATTCCAGAAGGCTGAGCTCAGCAGCAGTGTAGGTAGCATTTGGAAAGGTCCTTGTGTAATAACAAATAGTGGCAAAGAGGAATTTAGAGCAGACTCAGAATCCGCTCTTTTCTGCTTTTAGTGTTTAGACTTGGGATCTCTTCAGGCTGTAGGTACTGCCACTTACTACAGGTTTATACAATGACAGCACACTGATACTCTGGTCTCAGATATGGTGTTTAGACAATAGTTTAATAGAGATTTGAAATTACTTCTCATAGGATATTGTAGGATAATTAAATGAAGATATATTTGAAATACTTTGACTGCATTTTACAATGAACTTTTGTGAACACTGATTATGATATAGTGGAGTCTGTCACTTGGATGTGAAGGTGTGTGCATACAGGGTTCAGAGGATACCTTCTAAGACGGTTGTTACTTAGGTATTCAAGTGACGACACAGGAAAAGGGTGATCCAGTGAAAGAACACAGATATTAGGAGTTTTTGCTTCCGAGGCATTTGTTGGGTTCTGAGGTCATCTCCCTGCATGCTCTCCTCTCTACCCACTGTGTGGTAAGGGATGATGGCACAAAGTGCTTGCCTGTCCACCTGTTTCCTTTTCAGGAAATGTGAAGATTATTTAATCCTTGTGAAGAACATGCAGAACTTTTAGGAAAAGGAGCGAGAAAGCTAATAAAAACCTGGATTCATGAGAGCAGTGTCTCCACTAGCAACTGTCCACAGCAGACTTCTTCTCTAATTTCCCTCAAAGATGCACTGAGACTGCAGTTTCAGTCAAATTCCTTTTGCCTTCTCCAGCACCCATTACACAACTACATGCTGCATTGGAGCGACCTTTGTCCAGAGTGTGAGAGTGTAGATATTATCACAGGCGAACCTACTTGGGATGAGAGAGGACGCGTAAAAGAGATTAAGGAGGTGACAGGGTTTGGAGTGAGCAATGGGAGAGGAGGATGGCAGGGTTAGCCTAGCTGCTTTGTTAGATGGGTGCTTCATGTGTCAAGAAGCTGTCCTAGGGAACCATCACATGGCTGCCTGTTGCAGCTCCCTCCTGTTGAGTCAAAGTATGCCATGACCTGTTGTCACAGAGGCACCCCAAAATCAGTTTTAGGCAGACAACAAGTTCCAAAACAGACTTTATTCTGGCTGGAAAAGTGCAGCCAATAAATGGAATAGAAACAGGGTTTATACAATTAGTTAGCACTCCAACAACATAAAATACAGGTTCAGATATTAGTTGAGGAGATTATTGGGGTACAGCAAAATAAGAATAATGAGGATCCACATTGTGCATGCACACACTCACAAGAAATAAAACCTCTGACTCCAGGGTACCCACAAGAAATAATCACTCACCTGGGTTAGGCAAAGACTCACACTTGCCTGGTTAGGCAAGGACTCATTCAAGGATGTATCCAGTAAATTACCACTCACCCAAACGAGGAGTTGAGGCTCTCTCAATCCCGGGAAGTCTCCTTAGACAGTGTCCCAGTCTAAGGAGAGGGCTCCAGTTCACAGACTCTCTGCTCCAAGAGGACCACTACAAAGGGGGCCTTCGGTGGGAACCCCATTTTAAAGTCTGGTCAGATCTGGCTGTGGGCATTACAACATGGTCCAGAAGCTTTGCAGCTACTCTGGGCCCCTCCTCTGCTAAAGACCCTGTCAATTGACTTAAGGTCCTGTTAAGGACCCAGTCAATTGACCGAGGGTCCTACCCCTCCTGCCCCACCAGCTGGTAGAGGTGAAGTCACCCTGCCCTGGGGTATGGGCAGATGTGACTATCAACACTTTTGTACCACCCTAGGTCTACATGTGGAGACAGGCACAGTGGGGCACAAAAGGTGCTAAAAGAGTCATCAACTGCCCCATTGAAGGCTCCAGATCTCAGGGGGGTGTGAAACTGCCACACCTATCAGTGACTCGCTGCTGGTTGGCACTGGGCTTGGCTTCCCAAGCTGAGCTGCCCCTTCCCCAGCAGCAGCTCTCAGGAACAGGAGCACTGCTACCAGCAGGGAGGGCGCTAGAGCTGACCTCTGCCTTACCTCCAGCTAGTGGTTAGCAACCTCCCCTGGCTTCACCAAGGTGTAGGTTTAACCTTAATCTGATTTTCCACAGGAGGAAAGTCTGATTACTTGCGCAAAAATAACATTTGCTTTGGGAGAGGAACTTTCTTCCTACCAGGGGTGGTTAGTCTGTTGATCAAGGCACAGATAAAAGCGAGTTTCACATGCTACACAGCTCTCTCTTACACTTATAAGTTTTATTACTTTTAAGAGCTTTCGGTGTTACAATATAAAAGCTTCCATTACTGAAGTTTCAGAGAAAAAATGAGAGCTTTTACCATAAGATAAATTCAAGGATGAGTTCTACACACACAGATAATAAAGGCGAAATATTTGGAGTTTATGAATAATGCTTCTATTTTAATAGTACAAACATATGGCTAACTGCTCTTGGCTTTTATTATGTTGACCAAAATTTCTACCAGGTGGTATGGTTTGATTCCTGCCTAAAACCAGCAACTCTAGAAAAAAATGGGTTTCTGAGGGCCTGACCAGGAGTCAAGTCAACAAGAAGGTTTCTGTTGATTTTGACAGGCTTGTTGATGATGACCCTTCATGGTGAGCAGGAAGTTTACGTAGTTGGTTAAAAGGAAAAGCCACGCTGAGAATCTATTTTTCGAAGGAGTATCACAAAGGAGAAGCAAAAAAGGCTTTTCTCTGTGCCACATTTGTGGAAACTACTTTTGCGATTTTTAGGTGGAGCCTGCTTGTACCGTATGGGAACAAGATATGTATATTTGTGGGCACAGGGATTGAGAATGAAGAGCTGTTACGAAAATGAAAGCTCAATATACTGCAGTAAGTCAAAACAGCTGCAGTTAGTTATATATATATTTTATAGTGATGCATTCTACATTACTGCTGAGATTTTTATCATGTTATTTCATCAAATTGGGTATGTTTGGTCACTCTCCTTAGTGCTCTAAGAAACAGTTCCAGAGCAACTGCAGTGCTTCCATGTTTGCACAGAATCACAGAATGGTTGGGGTTGGAAGGGACCTCTGAAGACCATCTAGTCCAACCCACCTGCTAAAGCCTGACACTCTAAGATAAAGAAGCGCTTTGGAGACTTCACTGCAAAAACTCATGTGAGAGCAGTTAATCTGCTGAGGCTGTTAAAAAGATATCTGGCCTTTTGCCTTACCACGATTGCTGTCAAACGTTGGTTTGGTGTTGGTTTTTGTTGTTGTTTTGGGAGTTGGTTTGGTTTTGGGGTTGTTTTTTCTTGTTGTTGTTTGTTTTGTTTTGTTTTTCTCTGTCTAACTAAAGCAAATGCTAAGCTACTGTGGTTAAGTCCTCTTCTGTGAGAACTGGTTCCTTGGTAGCCACTTCTGTGAGGACTGGTTCCTAGTAAGCTTGTCTGGCTGTATAGTCCTCCACAAAAAAGCTGCTCACTCTTAAGAGTCGTTGGAGTGGATGTGCTCCTTACTTACTGCACTACTCAGCAAGGTTAATTTGTTTTAGATGTCAGGCAGGGGGGGGTTAATTGCTCCTTAATGCTTATCAAATGCAAAATTACTATTAGTTCTATTCTTCATTAGAGATATTAAGCTGCAAGACAAGACTACAGAGTGGATTCTTTGAGTAGGGCATATTTCTGTGTGAAATCAAAGATCTCTTTATGGTACTTCAGGTGACCCCAGTGTACTCACTGAAAACTCATTTTAGTGAAACAAAGCAAGACACTCAGATGCTAAAGTGTAAGAGATACAGCTGTTTTCTGGTGATTCACAGGCTTGCTACATTTTTCTTGTTGAATGATAATGGAAGGATATATTTCTTCAACTTCAAATATGTCAGAAGATGCTTCAGACAGCAAAGCATTTATTGCATGATGTGATTTACGTGCGTGCAGGGATCCAGTCTTCTTCCTGAAAACCAAATGAAAACCAAAAATAGTTCAAGACTGTAACGATACCAAAAAAAAAAGTTTTCTGTGCGTTTAGAACAGATCTATTTTAATTCCTTTGTTTGAGTGGAATGTTTTCTTAGATTTCCTTTGCTTCCTGACTGGAACCGTGCACTAATAGTTATCTTTCACTCCTGTTTTCTAAATTATCTTCCTCTTCTTAATGTAAGTAACCTGATGCAAAAGGGGAGTGGGAGGGTAAAGCCAAGCTAGGCAAAGCAAAAAACAAGCAGCAAAGAATTTTGTTGGGTTTTTTTCTGTACATATTATTACATGTAATAATTAATATTTATTAAAGTCATATGCATATTTCTTGCCCTGCTTTCTAACACCACATGGGTATGTCTCCTGTCTGCTGAGCCTTGCTCTGCTTGCTATGTGTAGTCTGTAGCATTTGTGAGAATATTGGTTTGTTGTTGAGCTCTGAAAATCCTTGCCTGTACTTGTGTTGATTTCCAATATAATTTAGTCTCTCTGTGTTCTTAACACAGTAGAACCAAACTCTTAACCTTGGTACAACTTCCTTTATATTAACAAAGGCTTACTTATAACATGTATTTGTTCTTGACAATTGTTGTTTTTCATCATTTCAAATCTTGTCATATTAGAGATATTAACAATATTCTGTGATGGTAAAGTGAAGATTTCCAGAAGGAGTGAGCACAACATTAGGGACTTCTGGATGTGCAACGCCTTGATCCAGGGGCATAGCTTTACAGGTGTCAGGAGCACTGTCTATGCTGCCACAGGGCAAGTGCTTTTAGAGGGGATTTAAAAAACCATAGTGGGACATAAGCAAGAAAACCAGTACTACAGCATGAATGGCTGAGTAAAAACCACTCACACTCATTGTAAGAGTGGCTACCTTGGCAGAGTGAAATCCCTTTTTAGCATGTGACCTAAATGAAGTGCACAACTGATGAGCAGACTCACCAGCTGCAAAATTATTACAAGAAAGTCACTTGTAAATTCATGCATTCAGATGAATATTACTCCCACTTGAGCTTGAAAAGAATGACTCCGGGTGATGGGAAGCATGATAAGATCAATTACAGAACTAACTCTGTCCATTGTGATCATTAGTGAAGGGGATGCAGCAGTATGGCCAAAACAGTGTTGTGATGGTGGATGAGATCATCTGCTCGAGTCCCCCAAAGTACGGGTTCCCTGAAGCTGGATTGCGGTTGATGATTACAAGTAGATT
Organism: Nesoenas mayeri; assembly: GCF_963082525.1. NCBI lineage: Eukaryota > Metazoa > Chordata > Aves > Columbiformes > Columbidae > Nesoenas > Nesoenas mayeri. Next base: position 17,454,742 of record NC_137548.1, on the reverse strand, counting down.
TGGACCACGAACCAGACTGCGGATGGCAAGCCGAATAATCATTAATGAGGTAGGTTTATTAAGAAAACAATAAATGACTGTGAGACATAGTGAGACTGTGCTCATAGTGATGATGGAATTCAGATTCTCCCATGCTCCTAGGGATGGTCTTTCTCTAGCAACTGTGTCACAGCAGGTTTCAACATGGGTTCCCAGTTGGTGATGCTGCCTATCTTAATTGGAGGCAAGGAGTGACTCCATTATCTCCCTGTCAGAAGATGTTTGTTCCAATGCGTATGTGTATTTGTGCACACTGGGATTCTATCTGAGGGAGAAGAATTGGTTTTGATCATTACAAAGTGATCAGGCTAAAAAATGGTAATGGAGAGGGCAACCAAAAATCTGTAAGAACTGCTCTTACACTAGCAGCACATCAGGATCGCATCAGATATTTGCCTATCTCTTTAGTCTTCAGTGTAATCCTCAGCGCAAAATGAAAATGGACAAAAATGTTTTCATGAGGGTGATTTGCTCTGGACAGTTTCTGTTAACTCTTGCTTGATACATTGTCGCCTCTGTATATTGTTTATTTCATACACTGCAGCTGCAGTGACAGGACTGGCCAAGTGATGCTGTTCTGAGCTTGTATGAAGCACTTGGGGTGAAATCTTTGCCCTGCCAACCTTGGCCTTTATGAAGGCAGGATTTTGTCCTTTGCTCCCTATGGTGTCATATGTGAGAGGTTTTCACTCTGGCAAATAAATTAATTTTAGCAAGTTCCTAGAATTTGAACATTTTAACACAGTTCATGTGGCTGCTCAGCATTATGAGCACCCCAAGGAAGGAAAGCAGCACTAATATTTTTGTAACAGAAGTCCAATATAATGCTAAAACAGTGAAATATTCATTAGAAAGTGAGCTTGGTAGCATACAGTCAAGAGCAGAAGATCAGATAGAGCCCACAACAGCAGTCGACTCTGTAAAGTTCTGCGTTGAAGGCAATTAACCGATCAGTAAAAGTTCTTCATGGCTATGTGCACAAAGCTGATACTTACTCATTCAACATCTGTGAAAAACATTATCTAAACCAGAGCATTTTGGATCTATGTTCTTTGTATTCTCACTGCCAAAATTTTGTAAAGTATTCAGATATGAGTTTTCTCATTTCTCATTTTCTCATTTTCTGCATTAATAGCAGTTTCAGAAATTTTTTTGGATGTTGTGTAGTTACTTTATTTTCTCAAGGCATTTCAGAGCACTTTTTAGGAAGTTGCAACAACTTGTAATGAAAAAGACAACTCTTAACAGCCCTGCATTATCCCATCTAAGAAACGAAAAATATTTCTTTTTTTATAAACATGGGAAATTACTTTTACATCTTGCATTCTCCAGTGTATTAGTGAGTATATATACTGACATTTAAAACCTATCTCTAATTGTTGTACTATGTGCTGGAACTGTAGCAATCTTATATACGTCTGCTGGGGCAATTACGAGCTTCATGAAAGTATACTCTTGGACAAGAGCAAAAGGAGTTAGTTGTGCTTTTGAAATGAGAAGTAGGACCTTTATATTTACCTCAAGGAATGAGGATAAGGGTGAGGGAGAAGAGTTGGATCTGAGCAGGAGAGATCCTGGGTAATTTATAAGCCACCTCTTAATAGCAAGGAAATGTCTTGAGTGTTACCACTAGATTATGGTGGTGTTGCTTGTTTGAGAGGGAACCGTTGAATGAGAAGTGCTTCAGAATAACCACACTCATTAAAACACGGTGTGGAAGAAGAGATGTGACAATTTTCTCCATCATGACTTGAAAGACTCCTGCCAGTAATTTTGAGGTGAATGATCAACACTAGCACAATGAAGACAGGTAAGCCGCAGACAGATTTGTTTGTTACTAACTCGAAGGAAGGCTTTGTGGAGGAACATCACGGCTCACGTGACAGGGGCTGAACAGACAGCAAAAAACAGACGCAGATTTAACAAAATCGATATTTTCCAAACTATGGCAGTGTTGTCTTTGATACTGTGCAGCGTCAACGGTTAATCCGGACTGCCAATGGCTCAAGCAAACCACTTCAGAATGGGAGACAGCAGAATATTGAAAATGGGAACATCTCTGTGGTGAACCAAGAGGAGGAATGTGAACACAACAATCTATCTCCCTTTTCAGTGCCAGGTAAGGCCTATTTTCCAGATGTTTATAGTAAGGAAACAGAAAATAATTAAAATGCCAAAGACTGGGTTGCAAGAAAGAACAACATACGTGAGGAGAGAGGAGGAAGGGGATTGATTTGAGTGTCTGAGGGCTGGATTTGATGACAGTATAACTGAGCTGGAGGCCGTGTGGCTAAAAGCAGATCTTAGGAAAGTTTTTTCCAGCCATCATGCACAATAACAGTAGAAGAGCTGGTGTAGCAGAAACAAAAGGAAAGCAGGCAAGGCAGATCCATATTAAAAAACATGTCGGACTACCTCAATGGGTGCTGCATGGCTAGTAGTTTTGAAGTCAGCAGTTAATAATAGCCTGCTGGAGATTACTAGGCCAGAGGCAGATAGGTGCGTAAATATGTAATAACTTGATTTAGTGACTGTGGGGGAGGCTTCTTGAATTAAAAGGAAGAAAGGTTTCAGGGGAGAAAGATTGTTTGATATCTTTGACAGTATTTAATATTCTTAGCATAGCAGTATGTAATAATATTCACATTTTGAAATGTTTTGGAAACTCTTGGTGTGAAGGGCTATATGTAACCAACCTTGTTATGTTGGTGCCCTTAGCACATTTGCAGGTTCATTTTCCCCCAAGTGCTTTGGAGATTAGACAGCGGAGATTGGATCACCCCTCGCAGACATGTAGTCAGCAGTCATCTGTCACACAGTTACTGTGCAACACAATATTACTTGGCATAAATGGATACCACATGCAATGAAAAAGAAGAAAGAGTTTTCCATGTTGTATATGATTCTAGTTTCGTAGAGATTCCATTGCTTCGGTTGCTACCATTTTAGAAGAGGTGTTTGTGACTGAACAAACATTGAAGCATGCAATGTGAAGGCTGCATAAACCATATTTTTATGTGTTACTGTGTTGTGTGTGTCTTACAGCATCTTCTTGCAGTCAGCAGTTACACACTTTCGTTGGGGGTAAAGAACGCAAGCAAACTGATTCACTGAAAACAGGCCCATTAGAGGGGGGTCCTGATATAATCAATGAGATAATGAAGGAAGTGTTTCTATTGTATGATGAAATAAGTGGATCCAAGTCAGCAATATGCTTGTGCACATAAACGTGTTGTTAAAAGCAACAAAATCAAAAATAATAACAGTAACAGTAATAAACAAACTCTAAAAAAAAATGAAAAAATGTCTCCCCAACCCATCTTAAAAATGCAGGATTCAGTGCACATGTTGGGAAAGAAGGTTTTTTAACTGAGTTATTTTTAACAAGTTTTTGGACTCAGGTTTTAATTAGAGCAGTGCAATCATGCATTTCTTCTTACATTCCAGGACAATGCAGAAATGGTAACATGTGGCAAACATTACCTGGAGACCATGTTTGGATTTGTTCAAGACTCAATTTCATTATGAATAAAAAATAGATTTTGGAGTAGAGCTTCCTAAATGTGTGAGACATTCACATTAGACAAAAATGCTTTGAACTAAGAAGTTATGAGTTATGCCATTTGCCATTTTTAAATGCAGTTTTTCTGCATTTTTGAGAAAGTCTTTAAAGATAATTGAGGTGTAACTGGCCAAAGCGTAACCAATGATGAAACCATTCATACTGGACTGGAGCAAAAGTTCAAAATGAACTCAGAGTTGCATAAAAGTGGTAAAGTGATTGTTTAAAATCCTCATTGTTATCTTCAGGTTTTGTTACTCCTGTTGTCTGGAGATGATTATCTCTTGGTTGGATTCTCATTGCTCAACTGATACATTCTGAGGGAGAATTCTTTCATTTTTGCTTTCAGAAGTACCACTTTAATAACCTTGGAGAAAATGTAAAGAACCCGCATCATATGTTGTTGGTATTCAAGTACTGTGGGACAAACAGTAGCCTAAAAAAATCCTGACATTTAAAACTGGCTTTAGGGAAAAGGTGGTTTGCAGACAGTTTCCCAGGATCCCCTCTGGTTTTCTTTTGATATATTTTCAGGCTGAGAATAAGGCACATATACTGTCTAAAGATCAGAAGTTCATGTATTCTTTCAGTGCTATAAAGAGCTCTATGAAGAATAAGCTTTCACTTTCCAATAGGACTTTCTAAGTCAATTGCTTGCAGTGTATGAAGTAGAAAATTCACGCCAGTATTTTAAGACATGCAACAGAAACAGCTATGAATTGGCCCAAGCCTTTTTTTCTGCTGTGCTGTGTCACCTTTTTTTAGCCTAGTTTGGGGTTAGAGTTTCTTTCCTTCAAATTGCATATTCTAAATCATTTTGCAAGAAGTTTTTTCTGAAACAGAAATAAATATGTGAAGTTTGTGGCATTACATAAATTCTGAGTGATTCCCAGTAATCGTTTGCCATCTGTAAGGTTTTTTTGTTGTTCTCTTTTATCTTCTATCAATGGCAATGCACAGCAATAAATGTAGAGCTTTAGCACACAGAAATAGAGAATAAAACTGTTACATAGAAACAGTCTCATACTACAGCATCCAGCTTAGATCCCACGTGTCAGACATCCAGAGAGATTCACCCCCAGGATGTGGTTCAGGCCCATCTTGAAATGGGAGAGAGCACGTCGTTTTTATGGAAACTACATATGGTGTCATACAAACCAGACTTTGCCTTTGATTTCTGTGTGGGAATAAACATTCTCTTTAAAAGAGGAATTCTTTTCTTGACCTGACCTTTAGGCCATGATGATTATCTTCCGAGAGAAAGGCTCATTTGATACTTTACAATTTGATTACTGTTGTTTGGAAACGGGTCTTAAACTTTAAAAACAAACCCAGAGATCAGAATAAAGCAGGATGAAACTGAGCATGCATATGTTGACAACAAAATGATGCATAAAAGCCCTTGCATAGCTCAGTAGTCTTTTAGAGCCCAGACTCAGAAAAGCACTTTGGTACAGCTCTTAATGGATGCTTAAATCCCATTCACTGTCACATGTTCAGGATCCTTTAAAATACTCTATATTCTCAGCTCCTCCCGGTTTCACAGAAATGAAGAACTCCTTCTCTTACAGGATTGGACCATGGGTGCTTTATGTAAGTCGTGATGGTGTTAGCTAAAATAAGAATAATAATTCCCAGGGCTAAAATGAGATGGCAATGAAGGAGATTAGCAATCCTGCCCAGTTTTGTACAGATCTAAAATATGAAGACAGCATGTAGGATAGAAGCAAAAAGGAATTAACAGTATCTACTAAAATGTAAAAAATGTTTGTATTTGGTCAAACCAAATGTTTGTCTTGCTCAATATTCTGACTCCAACCATGACTTTATTAAGAAGCCTGGGGAAGAATGAGACAGGACAAGTTGGACTTCAGCTGTTTTCAGCTCAAGGAACTTCCTGGACTGGGTGTAATATCTGACTATTTAAAAATACTTAGCGGATTTCTCTTCTTCCTTGGTGTGTCTAATTGTCATCAAATCTTCGTAAATATTTAATACCCACAACATCCTTTGGGAAGGAGTTTCATGGCTGTGTGGAGAACCATCTCCTTTTACTTGCTTTGACTCTGGCTCCTAATAGCTTCATTTGATCTTGTCTTTTATTGGAAAGCACAGTGAACAAAGCAGAGCCCATGTACCTCACTTGGACACTCAGGATGTTGTAGCTCTTTGTTATATCCACTATGGAATTGTATGTCCTCAAAACTGAGCTAGAGTTCCATGAAGAAACCTCTGTTTTCTGTCTGTGCAAACACCAATGCAGACGGTTCTTTTAGCTTCTCTGCAGTGCCCCCATCTTCTCTCAGAACTTCTTTATACTTTGATCGCCAGTGGACCCAGCAGACTTTCTGCTCCTAAAATATTTAAAAATGTATTGTGAATTTTGATTCACAATCATATCATTTGATATGATTTAGGTGGCTGAGTTAGGAAGAGAGCTGGTTTCCAGGCTGCTTTGATGATGCAAGAGAGATGATCTTCCAAGAAGATAGTTCAGGGCGGGACCTAACTGTAGTATTCTGAAACGCTTTTTTGGAAGAGCTTTCTCTTGCCACTGCCCATGTAATAATATCTGCCTTAGAATTTGATTTCAGAACACAAATGTGCTTCTGAGGCACATTTCTCTGTTGTCTCATGTACTGCATTTTGATTTGCATTGTGTTCTTGGAGCTCATGAGCGAGACTCCTTTTGTAGAAAACTAAACTGGGAAATGTGCTCCAGAAGAGCAATGAGTATTCTCTGGAAGAGGATGCACAGGATAATCTGGAAAAAGAAGTGGGCAAGGATTTCATTTACTAACTCATCACTTTGTTGTGAAAAGGCAAAGAGAGACTTCAGGAAGTCTGTAAATCCCAGTTCTCCCTTAAAAAAATTATAAAGTAGACAGCAAGGTTAAAACATACAAAATAAACCATGGCAAAATCCAGCCAAGTCAAACAAGATATGGGGAGTATGTCTGTTCGGTTACATTTTATTTTTGTTGAATATTGTCCTATGTAAACCTATAGTAACTCTGAGAGTAAAGCTTGTCTCTGCATACTGGAGCTAATTCTTTTTTCCCACTGTACCAAAAATGTGTCTTTAAAAGAAAATTGTTGTAATAAATCCAAATATGCAAAGTGTGATTAAGGCACAGACTGAAAACAGAAGTCAGAGTTGTTTTGTACAGAACGCATGGTCTGGAATTTGGAACTTTTATTCTGGAAAATGAAACTTCTGAGAAAAGTGTCAGTAGTTCGGAAAATAGTCTGTTTTGGATGAGGAAGAGAAGTAAAACCTTGGTATTTTCCACAGAAAAAAGGAATTATTTCCAAAGCTCTGTTGCAGGAGAATTGCAATGTAAGTGTTTTAATATGTCAGCTGCCCACTTGGAAGGCTGACAAAGGCTGGGCCGTCTCGGATCGCCTTTTACACACTGTGGTAACACAGAGAGGGTCTTGCCCCCACAACTCCTGGGGACAGCTGCAGAGCTGAAATCAATAAGGATTTTCCAAGAAGCTGGAGAGGCAGCTGCTGTGTTAATTTTCCTAACAGCAAATTGAAAACTGTTTTCTCAGAAATTTCTTTTGCAATAAAGGCATTTTTCAGTGGAAAATAGTTCTGATGGAAGATTCACAATGCATTTAGTTTTTTATCTCTATTTTAGTTGTTTCTATATTGAGTCCCATACATGGGACAAAAATTTGTATTCCTCTGTTGTGTTTTGGATACTGCACATGCTCAGAAATCAGTTAGGCTTTCACATTGGCTAATTCACATATACTAAAGTTTTCCAATCAGTCTCAACTTTGAACAACAGCGATTTCTAGCAGAAATTTACTTGTGGTCTGGGTTATTACAAAGCTCCCAGTGTGGAGGTGTGTATGTTACTGTTGCACATTTTCAGGTCAAGATTTGAATTATTATTGGTAATGATGTGTGGGTGCAAATATATCTTGGTAAATATAAAGCCTAATTAGGACCAAGGGGACAGGTAATTTAAAAATCACTTTTCATTGGGGGGAAAAAAAGTCGGTCAGTTGGTTGAGTTTTTTAATGAAAAATGGTAGAGAGATTTAAAAAGAGGAATTTAAAAATGATGAAGTGGAGCGCCAAAAAAATCTGCAGCAACAATCTTCATAGGCCAGCCTGGATATGCCTTATTTTTCTTCTAAGTTTGCCATTGTCAAAAGCAAAAAAAGAACCCAGAAAAGTAGAAAACAAGAATAAACTCCAGGAAGCCTTTCTCATTTTGCAGGTAAACTTAAATTAGAGAAAACCTTTCACGTTATTTAAAGTTACCTTAAATTAGAGATTTATACAACTACATAACAATACAGTTATGAAAATCCTGTGTGCCAATTGGATTCATTTTTTTCAGGAACGTTACAGTTTATTTTAGTTCAATGAGCTACTAACTGCCATCTCCAAGATGTTTCTTTCACCTGTGAAGGTTTGGGCACGTTCTGAAGCAGCTGATGTGTGGAGCGGTGCTCTGTGCTTGGCTGCTGCCTTCCAGAGGGAACACTGAGTGGACAAGCACTCAAATTTCACTAACTACAATAACTTAGATTTGACTCCTGATGGTGAAGTTCCAGATTCCAGTCTGTCTGTATTCAAAAAAAGCTTTTTCTATGCAGCTTATTGACTAGGACAGGTAGGCTGTCTGCACCGAACGTGTTTGAAGTCCTGTTTCAGACTAGCTTGGGTCCATGGACTAAACACTCATTAGTATGTGGAGCACTTTTAAATTTGTGCTTCTGGTTCAGCTTTATGCCAAGGGAATCTCATTGGTGTAATACAAGGCTGCTCCATGTTGCAAACTAAAATACAGTAAATTGCAAATCGAAACACAATAAATGGGGACAATCAGGAGATTTAATTAAAGTGTACATTTCTGATCAGAATGAAAACACAGGCGTAGTTTCACACTTTCCTACTGAGCTTCTCTCAGATATTTGTGAATGTTGTGAATAGGACAGCATTTTTCCTGTAAAAGGCACTTTGGTGCCTTAAGGAAATATTTGTTTCCTCTCAGTGCTGTGATGTGTGTTGTTGACCAGATAGTGTTCACCAGGACACTATCTGTATGTGAAAGTAATTATTGTAAGCATAACATCTGGAAAAATGTCAAGCCCAGGAATGCACTGAAAAATCAGCAAAGGGTGCTGTGTTGTAGGGCTGCCACTTCATTTTCAGAAACATTGTAATCAGGCTCTTGTGTAATGATACCTCTCTGAAATACTTGGCATCCTTGGCTTCCAAATATCTGGAGAAATGGGAAAATGGCTGTATAAAGTAGGCAAAATAACTTAGTGCAAAAAGCCTCATCTTTCTGTTTTACAGTAGGTTGAAGTGAACAGAATATAGACCCGTGTTACTTTCTGTAGTAAAGCAATATTCTTTCATCATTGTTGGGGGGAGTGCAACAAGCAAAATACACCTTTACTCAGCTCTGTGGATTCCCACAGGAGCCTTCAAACCCAGGGCTCATAGGAGTGGCTGGTACTGCTGTTAAAACAACTGACCTAAGGCCTTGTAATGGGACCAGTGGTCTGTTTCTGTAAAACAGCTATGCATTAAATGGTAGCCTTAATGAAGATGATAATTTAAGTCCTTACAGATGTACTAGGAAGCTAAGCAACAATCATAAAATAGTTTGTCATGAACTAAAAGCATACCACAATTTAACAAATGTATCACTAAATCATTTTAATGATTATTTTAGAGTGATGGTCAAAACCAAAACAGAGCAGCACTAGAAGTACTTTCAAAAGAACTAAAATAAGAAAATTTTCAAGCTGCATGTTGTTTGTACATTCATCTGGGCCAGATAAAATGAATGAAGTAATCTGTTTCCTAAGGAAATAGTCTCCCTTTATTGAGGTTGCTGCAAAAATTATTAAATTCTTATAAAACTACCAAGTTACAGCATAAGAGTAGACTTCTTTAGCACTGGGTGTCACAGAAGTTCCATGACCCAGCATAGCAGGAGCTGAAGAAAATGGCTTGAGTCAGAACCAAGGCCAAATATACTTAAGCCTTCTTATAAAGTTTACAAAAGCTAGCAGACCCTGTCACAAAAGAGATGCCAATGTAAAGTGTGTCAAGTAGGCTGCTTTGGCCATGGTGGTTCAGAACTATTGCGGCCAGCCAGCTGCTCTGTCAAGCCGGCAAAACCCAGAATTACATGCAGTTATTGTTCACCAAAGTCTCAAGCCTGGTTGCCATGTAATAAATGCAAATGTCACTTCCACAAACCATCTAGCTGTAAAACCCAGTTCTGACTCATGGTGCTGTGTGGATAAAGCATCAACACTAACAAAGCCAGGAATTTTAATCGGACACACATCCATTCAAACTGAGCAAAGATAAGGAAAAGGCAAGTCTTCCTCCACTAATATTTCAGTTTTCCTGGAGCTGAGCAACCATAGCAATGGCAGTGGTAAGGCACTGTGAATTCTCACACTTTAGCATTTGTTTAAATAATTCAGGGCACTAGGCAGGATCCCTGACAAGATACATATTCCCCAGCAGAGACTGAGTGCATCTATTTATTTGTTCTCCAGGCAATTTTGTTTCTTCTCTTCATGTTATTGAAAAAATGAATGGGACTGAATCTCCTGTGTGCAGCAGCACTGAATTCAGTCAGATTAAACCCACATCAGATCAGAATTAGATCCATATTTTTTTCCTGTCAAACAGTCACACACTCGCCCTGCATTTGGAATTATGTGCTGAGGCAATTACCAACCTCGGTTGTGCTGACTTGTTGACTATGAACCAAGCTTAGCAACTTGGGTAGACAAGGAGTAAAATTACCAAGCATCTTTTAGTGATCTAAACTGTATCAAATTACACAGGAGGAGGTATAAATTACCATAGGATATTTACAGCCTTGTTAATAGAGTTAAAGTGAGATATGAGCTAAGAAGTGTCATTTTCTGGACAGAACAGATAAAAGGTAACTGTTTTAAAATCTGTACAGCAGTATATGTAACCAGAGAGGAAAAAAGGACTTTCCTATAAAATCTGTTATAGATCCCCAGTGACATGTAAAATTCTAGAGTTAGAATTGACCCAAGCAGACTTCAGTAGTTATGTGTGTTACAAGTCCCACAGCCACAAGCTAAATAGGGATAAAGAGCCATAGCTAAATGGAAATAAAGAGCCAAACTTAGTCTAAGATTTCCTGGTGGGTTGATGGCATCTCGGAATTCACAAGAAAATCTCAAGGAGCTGATTAATAACTTAAACAAGGCAGTTTAATACTAGAATACATACCAAAGTAAATTAATAAAGGCTTGCATTTGGATGTACCATGTTAAATTAGACTAGAAAGTAGACTCATAAATTACAGAATTATTATTAATTTTTAAATGTTTAATATATAATTGTATCTGGTGCACATTGGTCCAGAGGGCAGATTTCAATCGAATTGAATTCACTGACTAAACCTCCCATTAAACAAATCCTGAATCCCAATGTCTTCTCTGAAAGAAAATTCCTGGTTAAATTGATAGGAGATTCCACTGATTATTACCTGCCCTTTATAATTTAACTGAATACCTTCACTAGAAGATTTATCTGATAGTTTTCTTCAGTGCGATCAACAATTTTATTCATAATGGTATATTTTACTAGATCTCATGCGTATAATTATCAGTTAATGATGGAGATCCTTACTAGCATAATTCTAAAACAATGTATAGAAAACCCAAACAAAACCCACCATGCTGTTTGCTGTGATACTCTGGTTTAGCCTGATAAACAAATTCCTTATCCTACTTGGAGGATACCTCATGAAACATGTAAGTGCCCTGTATATATATGGTTCCATTATAAAATAATTTTATTTTATATGCTGATATTTATGTACGCATTTATTATACAATACTTTACATTTTTAAAAAATGAGGAGATGTGTAGTTGTCTTCAGTAGTTACGGTTGACTTTGGAGAGCTGTATAAGGGAAGTCAATATTTTGGTTTCCTTTTACAGAAGATAAGAGACCATCTCAAGGTGGTGCTATATGCAGTTGGAGAGAGTTATTATAACTAGTCTAGATTTTCTAAGTACCAGTTTAAAGTTCTGCCCAAGTGACCACAGCGAAGCATGTGAAACAAGTTTGTCATGTTCCTAGACTGGGTCTGTGCTTCTATTTTCTGTGAAAGTATTTGTTTGCTTTGAGTTTGTTTTGTTGTTTATTTTGTTTGTTTGTTTTTTAATTTGGGATTAATAGTAATACAAGTATTTGAAAGAGCAACAAGCCTGACTGTGAATTTGGGTTTTAAAAATCATCCATGCTTTTAAATCGTTGTAATTCTTTCATGGATTTACATGGACCTTGGCAGACTTATAAGATTCTGGATGTGTATACAGAACTTGGCTGAGAGTGATGAGACCAGCTATAGATGAGAGATACACTGGAAAATGAACTGACGTACAACTGTAAACATCCTTCTGGGATCATCTGCTGTGTTCGAAGAGATGTAACTGGGCCTGGGATAGTGATGGGAAAGCTAAACTTGTTCTTCCTTTCTTTGTCCTGCAGATGGAAAAATGAACAAAATTAAATGGATTTTGACATGGCCATTGATATTCATGCTCTTTTGCACCATTCCAAACTGCAGCAAACCACGCTGGGAGAGGTGCTTTATGCTGACATTTATCTTATCCACTCTCTGGATTGCCTTGTTCTCCTACTTCATGGTGTGGATGGTAAGTGCCTGTAGCAGGACTTCCCATACTGAGTAAAACACACATATTGAAATAGATAATAGATCTTTTGTGTATTTGTTAAAGAAAGGCATGTAATTGTAGTGCATTCTCTTCAGCTCATACTCTAATTATTATAATTCTAGCTTTTTTTTGCTGTTTTCAGCACAAATAATTGGGGTCCAGTAGGGTCCAGTATGGTACAGGAAGGTGCCAGCTTGATTTTCATCCAAGTAGTAAAAGGGAGTTTAAATGGAAACATTTAACTCTCAGTAACTGAGACACTTTCAGAAATTTGGCTACAGGGTCTGATACTGAAACATGCATAAAAGGCAGATGAGTGGCAAAATTTGAAGACTCAGAAGTGGTGTAAAACACCTCAGGTGGACTAGAATAATGCAAGAAAATCTTTCTTAGTGAAGAGTATTGTGATTGCTGGTATGTTTCTGTTTGCCCTGGATTGGTGAGAAACAGTGTATCAGGTGTAGATCTGTATATTGTTGATTCAGGAGCACACCTACTTGAAGATTTGAGAAGTTCCTATTGTTTCTTTCTTACCCTCTTTCAGTTTCTCAAATTTACATTTTCAGTCAGAGAAGAGGCATGAATAAGAAAGCTGCTTAAATTAGTTTCTGTAATGTAAAAATCAGCCATACTTTTGAAGTATAGAAAGTTACCTTTTCCTACACTAAAAGATGCAAAACCAAAAGTTGTATATACCTATAACTGGAAGTCAGTAGGATGTGCTGCTGAAGAATTTATATGCCCGTTTCTCCTTTTAAAGGAAAATACAGTGAAGAAACCTTTACCTGGTTTCATCCTGGAATATATATTTTCACTCTCGTAGTCATATATATATACTTCACTAGTCATGCACATGGAAGAATTTTTGTTCATCACATTCTTACCAGGAAAATGTTTTTTGGTTGGAGAACATCTCTAACTTCCTTAGATGTTCTAGGCATTTGCAGTCTGCTTTATATTTATGTTTTCTCTCATGGAAGATTGTGTTTTCTGTATACTCTTTGCACCTTTCTATACAAGTTTTGCATTGTAAAGTAATCCTCTTCTTTCTTAACATAGACTGTGTTGGAGAAACTCCTGTGCCAGCCACTCATTCTGCCTGGCATGATGGTGCCAAAGCCACGCATTCATTTCCTACCACGTGTCCTTTGCAAGACCACACTCTGTACCTTGGTTCCTTTTGTAGATGTCCCCTTCAGAAATGAGAGATGTGCTCATGAAGGCTGCCACACAACTTATTTTAAGAAACAGACAGACCTTAATACCCCGTTATCACTTGCAGCAGGAGAATCATGCCCACTCCTATTTCTGAGTCACAGCTTGCCCCTGAGAATAAGGTTTGCGAGCGGGTTCCTAAAATACACCCTTTCTTTGGCAAAGGGTCCAGTTTTCCTCATGTAAGAGACTGGCAAACTATTCCAAGAAAACAACACAGAGCCTTAAAGCTTTCCACCCTCAGCAGTCTCAGCAGGGAAGCAGCTGCCTGTCCCTGATTCAGTCTTCTCATGAGGCTGTTTCCTTTTCAGCTGCCTCTTCAGCCTTTTCTCTTGACACTTTTTCAGTCTTCTTCAGATGTTCCAGCTAAATACAGTTCCCTCTCCTTTCTAAGAGTTCTGCTACATGCTTCAGCCATTCCCTAAGCTCTCTTAAAGCTGCATCTAGACTCCCAGGGGACAATATAAACAGACTTGCTCACTTTGGGATTATATCAGGAGTCATGCAAGAAACCAATTCCTTCTTTATGTGTTGTGATAAAAAAGTTCTTTTTATCTCTGCTCCTATATCACAATATAAGTTGGCTGCAGTCCTTTTGAGAACAGAACCAGCAAGAATCTTGACATTCTTAGGAATAAAAAAAAAGCCCACAGGTTGGATTGTCTGTGCTCCTCCTTATAAGATCAATATCTCCTGTTAGAAATACAGAAAATTGAGCTTTTTATTTGCTCATAAAATGTTGAATAATATGAGCCAAAGTACTTTTCCTTTTCACAGGGTTGCTTTTAGGCTGGTTATTCCACAATTATTTAATTTGCAGAAATGGATAAGTATGCTGAGTCTAATCCTTTTAAGGTCCACACCATAAATCAAAGCTAAGAGTGTGCTGCACCTGTATTGGAATGAGGAGACTTTCCATATATGATAGGTTAATCTATTTTCCTCACTGTTCAGGTGACTGTGATTGGATACACCCTTGGGATACCAGACGTGATCATGGGCATTACTTTCCTCGCTGCAGGAACGAGCGTCCCAGACTGCATGGCCAGCCTGATAGTAGCAAGACAAGGTACTGTCTGCTGAAGTACAACTGCAGTCTTACGTACATGCTCTGTGATTTGCTTCCTCCATAAACATAATTTCTCAATGTAATTTTATTCTTATTTATCTTTTAACAAGGCCTTGAACCAGTAAAAATAAAAACCAAAATACTTATTATTGTGAACCAAATAAATAGTCACTGTCCTGTTATCTTATGCTTATTGGGACTGGCCACACCCTGGCATTCTAGACGGTCATTCAACACTCAGATATCCCGTGCACAGTATGTATCAGAGTAGAAAGATAAAAGTAGTAGACAAAACTGGAGTATCAGCTATTAAAACCTACATCAAAGAATATATGCTGACCAGCACTTGTCCATGTAAAACTTGTACTGATTTCTAGAAGACCTCTCAAACCCAGAGAAGTGAAGTTGTTTAAGTGGATCTAGCAGAAGTGATATTGCTCCAAGTATATTTCTCATCCAACTGCAGGCCACTTTTCAATTGGGACATACGAACAGCCACACTTGAAAAGGTTTTAGACGTCAGCTATGTTGTCATCAGCTTTCCAACTGCAATTGTCAAAGGCTTTCTCATGTGTCTTTCTTTAAGTTTTGATTAAGGTTCTTCACATGTTCTTTTTTACTTGAGAAATACACGTAGCCTCATCCTTTCCTGTTGTTCAAAAATATCAAACCTGACAGTGTGATCTCCTGTATGGCAATAGAATAAGAAAAGGTCCTAGTTGTATTCTTTTCCACTGTTCCAATTCCCATAGTCTTTTTTTTTTTTTTCTCACTTAGTGAGATCTCCAGCACACATCATTGGGCAAACAACAAGAATTCTGAATTGATAAATTAAGTACTCAAAAGCCCTACCTTTGTAATTTGATATAGGAGTAGTGCTATTAAATGTTGCATAATTGAAAATAATTCTATATTTAAAAGATTCCATTTTCCAGGTTGTGTTATTTGTTGAGTGCAGGAAAATCTCACAAAAAGCAGAACAAAAAAGAGTATGCAGGAATCTTGTGGAACTACCTTCACATTAAATTAGTTTTCCTTATGTAGTATTAAAGACAACTGATATTTGCAAGAACAGAAAGAAAACATATTACATTTTTAAATTAACAGACTGCTTCTTTAGAGTAGTTTTCTAGTATTAGGGAAAACTACTGTAGGGATTGTTTCCTCTGAAAGTGAAGGTATGCATTAGCTTGGCAAAAGCAGCTCCATTCTCTCAAAACTATACAGGGACTTTGTGCTACTTGAATCTGAGAGAGTTGTTTACTGATAGATTGCAGACAAATATCTAAAAAGTAAAAGTAAAGAAGGACACAACAGTAATATGGATCCAAAACATAACCTTTCTCTCAGCAACTGTCTGCAAGAAGATACTATATTTACAGTGTGGTATTGTCTGTCTCCACTCTATGTACTTGTGGGACATGTCCCTTTTATGTCAGAGTTCCTCTTCCATTCCAGCATTCCCTCTGTGGAAGTGGTTCAATAGTTAGGCAAGTGCCTAAGTGAAATTAGCAGGGGCAGAGAAGAATTCTGCCTTCCTCACATCCATTGACACTGGTGCAGAATGAGATGCCAGCCAGCGATGAGCATTCTGAGTAGATTTTGGGTAATGCCTAGGGTCTTCACCACCATTCACTCTTTTTTTTTCCTTTCTTGTAGCATTTTATTGCTCCTGAATTGAAATCATTGCTGATTAAGTCCCACACAAGTGCTTAGTATCTTTGACTACCATCTAATTGGGCTCTTTTCAGAATGATTTTTCATCATTCACATAAGATAAAGGCCATATGTCTGCATACTAAATCCAGTACATAATCTTCAGGTTCCCTGTGGTGGCAGACTACCTAGAAAAAGACATGTTTTTTCAGTTGGCATTGAACCCAGTTGCTCAATGTATACCACACACCCAGTAAAGGCTCTGCAAGAAACAAGATGCAGTTGGAGTGAGCAATTTTTACACACTTTTTTCAGAAGTCATGCAGAGATTATGGAAATTGTCTCCCTGCATCAGATTCTCCAGGCAGTCTAGGGGGGCTTGGATCAATGCAGATTATTCCACTTTAGTTTTCTCTAGTACACAGTGTAATGGTCTTATACTTTGTTTTTACCCACGAGTTTGTTTTTTGTGTGTATTTTTGTTTGTTTGTATGTTTTTTATTTGCTTTTTGTTTTTTTCTCTGCAGGCCTTGGTGACATGGCAGTCTCCAACACAGTAGGGAGCAATGTCTTTGACATTCTGGTGGGCCTTGGCGTTCCATGGGGTTTGCAGACCATAGCGCTTTTTTGGGGATCGACCGTGTGTATACTTGGCAAATCTTTAGTTTGTTCTTTTTGTCTATTTTAAAAAAATATATCTTAAAGCATGCAAATATATATATATATATATATTTTATTTTATTTTATTTTTTTTTTTAAAAAAAGATGACCTGCTGAGCCTGTTATTAGTTGCTAAAGAAGGTGTTATTTCTTTGCCGGGGAACCAGGAGTTAAGGAAGCAATTTTCCTTCCACAAGTTGTGATTAATTCCCAGTTTGTCAACTGGAGTACATTATACTGTATAGCAGAAAAATAGCACCATGGATATCTTTTCTTTCCTGTGTCATTTTCTGACTACACAGCTTCAAGCACACCTGTCTGTCTCCCTGTACCTTAGCATTTTTGTCTGTAACATGAGTATAACAGCATATCTCTCTCTCCTGAGGATCTTTTAACATAAAATCCATTATAAATACTGGTTATTTTTTATGGAGGTGGGATTACTTATACATTTGTTTTGATTCGTTAATTTTCCCTTCTTCATTACGATAAATCTGTCATGGATTTGCATGGTTTAAAATCTGTAAGTCAGTCACTATTCAAAACAGAAGGTGGAGCATAAATCAGTAAATTGATTTCTGATCTCCAAAGCGGAGTTATATGCTGAGCGTTTTAAAGGTGTCTTCTCTGATTCCCACAGGTTAAGATTAACAGCAAAGGATTGGTCTACTCAGTTGCACTTTTACTAGGATCGGTGGCACTCACAGTAAGTATTTGAGTGTTTCTAAGTATTCCAATTGCAAAATACTTATTAGGTATTTACATGTTACAGAAGGATAAAATGGAAATGCTTATTATCTCCAAAGCATTGATTCTTGTAAAATATCATTTTTCTAGCAATGCCATGAGTTGAAGAGCTACCATAGTCCTCAGTGAGGACTGAAATCTGACATTTGGTGCAAGAGGTGCTGGATACATGTAGCTCCCATTTATTTCAGTAGTGGTGTTGAAATTGTGGGATCCAGTAATGCTTTGGTGCTTCCATGTCCAGCTGCATAGCCCAGGTCTGTCTCTATGTGGGGACAAGACCCACGTATGCTTCATCACCCTTTGCCCTTGTCTCTGATTTCCAAAACCAGCCTGGACTAATCAAATACTGTAGCTAAAATCTGTAGTGAAGACTAGTCTGTGAGGACTGTGAACCTCAGAATTTTGAATAGGCATGCTAAATGTCATGCAGCATAAGACGCCTTTGTAACCCATGACTTGTTAAGTAAAACAATAATTCTGTTTCAAAAGTCAATTTTACTGGTACTTAACGTCTGATCTTGCTGACTCCCAGGAGAGCTCTGTGGGAAGAATCAAATCCCAAAGGTATCAAAATATCCACTTACACTAATGTCTTTCACTGGTTGCCTGTGGAGGCTCTGTAGAGGAGGGGATCATCACTTTTTGCACTCTTACAAAACTCCACATCATCTTTGCATGACTTAAGTGATAGAATGACCAGGGCTGTTCACTCTGCCACTAACTTCCTAATGCACCTGATATATAAGCTGTGGGAGCCTGTTCTTATCCCTAGTTGCACCATACTGTACAATGCCTGTGAAAGAACAAAGGTGCTAAGTAGACGTTTGTATCCAATGTTGTTGTATGAATGTTGGTGATTAGCACCTTGGAAAAAATGAGAGGATTATGCAGATATGTTACTATGGTAGCTGTTCATGCTTTTCTGAAGAGTGTCTTTTCATAGCAGAAGCCATATCACCCGAGTTTGAAGTGTCTGCTATTGCCTCATTTGTTCTTCTCCATACCCTGATTCACACAAGCCCTCCCAGCAAAACTCAGTGGAGAATTTTGAGCAAAACAAATAATAATTCAGAGGCACTTAACCTAATTGAAAATAGATGCCTTCATGAGGACTTCATTGCTTTGCTACCCGTAACTTGTAACTCCCCTTAGTTCTGGAGCTGAGCAGAACATTGAAGTAGGCACCTCTTCTGAAGCTGTTGAAAGAATGAACGTGAGGTGCTGGCGTGCTGCTGGGACATGAAGGGAACATAATAAATGGGACATAGGGAGAACACTGGAGGAAGAAGCATTCAAGTAGTTCAGTGCATTTCTTCAGTTCACACTGAATCAAGGAACGAATGCTGCCAGACTAGAATGTGCCCTGTGCACTGAAAATGCGCCACAGACTGAAACCGAGCACTAGGGGCCCGACTCTTCTATGCATAAAGAATTTGTTAAGGCACCTTTAACTGGATTCATTTAGTATTTTGTAAAAGGATCTTAGGACAACCGAGAGTCAGGCCAGACTTTGAGTTCTTAGTCTGGGCTTTTACATTCCTTTTCTTGATTAGAAAAATGTATGTTGTCTTTTTGATCTATAAAATACTGAGAATATATTTTATCTTCATTCCAGATCTCTAATGCGAAAGACTTATTTTTATCTTATAATGGTTGTTTCCAAAAGTCTCCTTTGGTGCTTAATTAACTAACGCTTTGTTTGCTTGCAGGTGCTTGGAATCCATGTAAATAAGTGGAAACTTGACAGGAAATTAGGCATCTACGTGTTGTTTCTTTATGCTATTTTCCTGTGCTTCTCTATATTGATAGAGTTTAATGTCTTCACCTTTGTCAACCTCCCTATGTGCCAAGACGAATACAGAAAGGAGACAGACAAATACCTCTGATGACATCTGCTGTAAATGACAGGAGGCATTTCACCTTTCTACTTACTTTCCATCAGTAATTTGAGTGTCATTCCTGCTTCATCAGCTAACAAGCACTTTTACCTGTGTGGAAGGAAAGCACACCCTTCTTTTAACATGCTAGCTCGAGGCAACCAAAGCATTTTCCTCCTCTTTGGATAGTGCTGCTCAGTCATAAAGCTGTGTGGATTTTATGCAGAACTCTAAAACAACCCGTTTCTGGGACATTCTGTTGTGGTTTTGATTCTCCTTTTGCAGACAACCAACCACCACCACCATGGTTAGCGAAAGGATGGGAGAAAAATCTTTATAGCTCTTTGGGTTTTGGCATTTATTTTCCATGGAAGAGGCAAGTTCAGAATTTTTCTTGGCTCAGTCAAACTGTCTCAGCTACAGGACCAGAAAGTCCAAGGCACATATCACGGCATGCACTGTTGAGGACATCATTTCACCCTTCAAGTGCTCTGCTTATAGAGGAACTGCACTGACAGCTTTTGATGGCAGTGTTGAATATTTAGCACTCCTTCCAACGAGCATGAACAATGTGGCAGAGAAAAAAGAGGAAATGGTTCTACGTTGTATCACTTGTGATGATGCACAATAGAAGTCAGAGGATCTGCATGCCAGAGAAGAGAATTACATGCAGAAATTCATACTTGAAAAAATATGTTTTACCACTCATGAGGAATGCTGTATACATAAATATAAACTAACATTTGTGGAATATCACACCACAAGAAAAACTTTGCATTGGCCCTTGTAAGCCCATTGTGTAGATTTAGAAGAAATTAAACAAATAAAATACAACTGGGTGCTCAGTAACTATCAGTTATTGTTATCAGCTGAGAGTAGTATCTGAACATAATCCAGACTTTGTGACCACAAAACCCACCCTGATTATGATTTGATTTGATTTGATTTGATTGGTGGAAGGAAGAAGCTCGTTTCATCATTTGAGAAGCTGGTATATTCTTCTGCATTTTTCCTTTATTCCCAGAAGCTTAATGAGATGAGTGTCTGACACTGAGCAGTGTAGATAAGAAACAAAAACCCAAGTATTTCAAGATAATATCATACTTGATTTGATTGCATGCAAGTTTTGAAGCATTATATACTTCTTTTTAACCCCTACTAGAAGCCAAGTTTTTATAAGCTTTCCACCAGCATAAATCTGAGGTAAGGAATTACTCTGGATGTAATCGACAGCAAGATCTGGCCCAGAGTATTAAAAATAATGGACAACATTCCACGTTGTAGCAGTCATTATGAATGCAAATCACTGAGACAGCATAGATTGAATTGCTACTAAACTTTTAAAATATTTTGAAACTGTATGTGAATTATCACATAAAGTTTCTCAAGAAGCACAGTTCTCTCTATACACAGATTTTTTTAATTTTTTAATGTTTATAAACCAAAACAAATCTATCAACTGTCGATACGTTTTTAAATATATTAATATTTTGCACTTGAGACTATATATAGAAAATCCCATTATTGTGTCAATGAGAACATACTATAAAATCTTAGCAAATAAGCACTTATTCAGAAAGTTCCTTATTTTGACATACATGACAAATAATTATGTTTAACCAGCTCACATGCAGAATACTGTTTACACCAGGCAATGTGTTTACAATGAAGGCTATTTTAAAAATTATTTTGGTATAAAAAAAGGAATGTATTCTGCTGTTGAATATTTTTAGTAATTGGATCCTTTCAATGGAATCCTAAGGAAAAAAGAGCAATGTATTTGTTATTTGTTTTATACTTTGTTACAAATGTCAGTATTAGTATCTATTTAGGGTTTTTGACTTTAATGAAGTAGGTACATAGTTAAACTAACCAGTTCTAAAAATGGCAACAAATACAGCATTATTAAAATGCTTTATTGAATAGGTAAGCATGACAGTAACATATTTGATCTCAAGTATGCCGGTGACCCCATTTCCAGACATTCAAGACATTTTTGCTGCAGTGGAAAGCTGAGGAGATGGAATTCATGTTCATCTTGATGAGTCTTCTGTTGCAGAAAGGTGTGAAGATGCAGCATCCTGCTGCGCCGCTGTAGGAGCATCCCTCTCTAGTCTGGCTCCCTTCCCTGCCATCTTTCTGGAGGACAGTTCGCTGCTGAAAATCTTGTGATAGCTTAGATATGACACTGAAAGGAGCACAGAGAGAGGCTGAGTAAATGTTTTTGTTCCTGCGTTCTGGTGTTGGGTGGGCTTGGAGAACTAGCTGTCTCCAAGCAAACATCTGCTTTTCTGTGCACAGTTCAGGCAGCTCAGATGTCTTTACACTGCAGAAGAGTAGTTCCAAAATCTAGTTGTGAATGCCTAGTGATCAGCTGAGTTGACAGTGATGAGGGCATCAATGTTTATTGTGCCAGACCTAGCAAATTGTACTGTACCTTCATATTTCTGAGCCAGGCAACTGAAGAAGACTAGGGGTGGCAATTTGTTCTGTAGCAGCTGATCCTCAGCCCAAATATGCATGAAATTGTTTGCTAATCCCATGAACCCTTCAGACATAATTTAGAATTATTCTGCCTGAATCAGATACCACCTGCTCCAGAAAACCAGTGTGTTCTGTTGGAGCAGGAGACAATCTTAGAAGGTAATACTGACCTTAAATTGCATAGCTGGTCCTGTCATCTATAGGCTTGCCTAAAACATAGATCCACTTCAAGACAATTTATACTGAACTCTAATGCTGCATTTCATGAGGTGGTCTCATATGCATCTTCTGCTATGAGACACGTATCATGCCATGTTTATCATTGCAAATAACATTAGTAGGATTGTCTTCTGACACCACTGCATGACCAGGGATGTATTGATTGCCAAAGAAATATTAGATGTTGTATCAGGGCCTTGATGATATGTAATCATATGAAATAGTTCAGAGAGTCCCTATGTAGTCATTACCCATATGCTAAAATAAATAAAGATGGCAGTTACAGACAGAGCCATGCAGATAAATGGAATGGCCTGAGAAAGATGTCATTGACAAATCGTTGTATGTCACATAAACCCACATCGGAATGTATCTGTAATTCAGGAGGCTATTGCTGAGTAATAGCAGACTAGTGCCTTTCAAATGTATACAAGAAAAAATAAGTTGCTTATATGGTCAGGAAACCACTACAAATTTTCCAATTAAGAAGCAGAGTGATTTGGTCTTGGCGCTCTGCAGTTAGTGCAGTTCTATATTGCATCTCTTCAGATTGTGTCAGTAAAATTTTTTAGCCATTTTGTTGTACTAACCATTGCAAAAGTTAGCTGGCTGACTTTGAAATGTATGTCACAATGTTGTGTAAGTGAATGTTCAGCTCAAGAGTGAAAAGAAAGCTGGTGGATGTGAGAGGGAAAACTTACTGTGATCTGAAAATTGCCAGCATACTAACACTGAAAAGTAATGCAACTCAGAAGAAGATATCCCATATCCAGCAAAGCTTAACTTCAGTAAGATTAATTCCATGCTTAAAGCTAAGCACGTATCCAAGTGCCTTGCTGGATTGTGTCCTAAGATGACAGCCAAGCATGATTTCAGGGTTTTCTGTCATACTCAGATATTTTAATATTTAATTGGTTTTGTAGTCTAAAGACTTTATTTCTTCCGCAAATTAAAAGGACTTCTCTTCTGCTGATACCACTTTGGATTGCCACTCTTGTAAATAAAAGAACTGGGTCCTTCTCTCAGACTACAAAACTGTGCATTTGCCCTGGTGTACAAGCAGGATCCAAAGTGAAGTGCAGCTGGTCAAGGAGAGCTTTTGGCAGCAGTTCACCACCGCAGCTCCATGGCAGCAGCAGGTCCCACACAGCCCCGCAGGCACAATCTTGCCTGCGGTGCGCAAGCAGGAGTGTTTCCATTGAGTTCAGCAGTGGCTGATTCCATTTAGATACCGTAACAATTCTACTGCATTATAAAGTTGGACGATGGAAGTCCACCTGCTGGTACTCTGAATCCTACTGATTAATGAAAGTATCAGCTGAGTAAAGATGTCAGGCTCAGGAGCTACATCTCAATCCAAAAAGCTACAGTTATGGTTATCTTAATGACTATTTGATGATCTAAGGGCTGCTCTCTGGGCTGAAGTCTGGCCTAGAAGAACACCTTAAGTCTTCCCAAGAGATACAGCATTGTCAGCCATCTTTCTCCTGGCTCAGTCATTGGCATGCCAATTTTATTTTATTTTTATATGCTTGCTGCAGCTGTAACAAACGTATAATTAGTTTCTCATTTCAGCTTATATTTGTAAACATTCTGTCAACATGTAAACAAATGGAAAAGGTCTTTACTAGTCTAATACTTTGGAATTATAGAGCAGATGCTATTCTGTCTTTGATTTCCTTTGTGACTGCGCTTTAATTACACATACTTGTTTCTATTATGTGTTTGTTCTAGTTGCACAAATCCCTCATGAGCTGTTGTCTTCCTTTCATGTGTCCTACAGTTAGACGTTTTTGGTAGAGTGCTTTAAGCTGTGTAAATATTGCCTGATTATTCATGCCAAGGAAAGATCAGACCTAATGTAATATGAAACAGACACTAAAATAACACTGACAGCCAGGTGAAACCAAAGAATCTTCCTACCTGAAACATATCACCATTGGGCATAATGTTCTGTCATCACAACCCTCAGATCCCTCAGTTATTTGTGTTTAAGCACTCACAAGAAAATCTTTGCAGCTCGTGCATTTACTACACGGTTTCTTTTCTATTTCTTTGAAAACTATTTCTTTGAAAACTCTGTATGTACGTGCACAATATTCTGCTGAAGAGAAGAATGCCGTTCAACTGACATGTACATTCCAGCTTCTGACCTACTGTGTACGTGTTTAAAAAAACTTTTGGCTAACTTGACCATACACTTTTCTCACATTTCCCCCTGTGGGAGATCCTGATATTGTCTCCCCAGAGAAAGTTGTGAAATCCTATATATCCCTGTCCTGAAATGTGAGATACAGGTAGATCCTTCTCCACAGGCTGAGATGTATAGTGATTGTGTCGATTTGTACATCACATTGTTCTGCTTGCTACCGTACTTCTGACATAGAGTACACTGTCTGAAAGGAATGAATGATTATGGGAAACTGATGCCATTTAGATATATTCTTACAAGAATTACCAGTTTGATGTTAATTCCATTTATTTTTCTTTTTTGCTCACGCAAAGAATGTAAGTGATCATTGCGATCTTATCACTTATCACAGTTTACCACTTACCTTGGTAAACTTGAAAGACAAAAATAAAGGCTGATTTATAGCACTAGGGAATTGTGACAAAATCTAAATGTATCAGAATATGTCTAAAACAGACAGGTATAATCTCTATAAAGGCTAATACAAACTAAAATGCTTCCTTTCAGAGGGTTTTTACAGCAAGATTATGGCCTTCATTTGTATACCAGTTGTGTATGCAAGAAATGCTTGCCAGTCTTCTTCCCCAGCAGCATCTATGTCTCCAATGGCTGAAACTCTGCCATGAACTTATGACCAAATTCTTGCCTTCACATTCTTGGGCATGGTTTCCAGGGCTCATTAGTGTCCTGGTAGTTGGCACAAATTTATATCAGTGGGACTGAGAGTGGAATTTGGGTCCTATTGTCTCTTCCGTTGCAAGAAAGTATTTGAAGTCATTTATAATCTCTGAAATAACTTCTGAACCTTTCAAAATTCCCTCTGTTTCATACTTGCAGGCAATTGCAGTGCACCCTTAGGAGGTGCAGTACCTCTTTAAATATTATTAAAACTTTCTAGAACTGCTTACTTTGAAAACAGAAAGGGATGGGTTTGTAAACTGTAAATAACAGAAATCTATTTATCATGTTATTTATTTTTTCAATGACTGTGACCTTATGCACTGTGAATGCTCTGTGATATGGGGTCCTTTGTACAGATAAATATGTCATGAAATCCAAATGGATTTAATGTGATAATTTGTTACAAAATGTTGGCATGATATTTGATTATTTTTGTTGTGAAAATTTTAAAAAATAGTTAATCCAGCATTTATAACAGATTATAGCAGTCAGTATTGTAATGCACTATATAAAAACATGTACACTATCAATAAATTATATGAACAGATAGAGTGTTTGTTGCTTTTTTTCTCAGATGATGACTACGTGTGAAACACTGTCATGTTTACTGTTCAAAATCTAAAATTTCAGGACCCAACTAGGATATGTACTTGCACATTCTTGGCGGAATCTGGACCCTGCTGAACTGAATGACAAGGCCCACATTTTCCTCTATTCCAGGGCGTATCACCTGGATCCAGCCATTATTTGGGGTGAGTTAAGTGTATGAGTTTGATTCACAGCAATTCTGAAACACATGATTTGCTCTTTTGCGACTAGAAATGTGTGTTTTACTGAGAGCACAACCTGCTGAACTGAGGCACTGATTCAGAAGTCTCAGAAACACCCGGTATTTTGGCTGCTCTGTCGCATGGTGTAGTGATATCCAGCAGGTTCACACTGGGTACTGGGTACTGAGTAGAGGGGATGGAAGCAAAGTCCAAAAGCTGCACAGTACCACTTCCCTTTCCCAGTTACGCAGCCTCTGGAAATACTGTGAAGAGGAGGAGTAATCCCTCTTGCCTTTGATTGCCTATTTCTAGCATACCTGTAGTCCTCCTCAGGGTCTATGATGACTTCTGGTATATGTACATACTCTCTGGTACAGTCTCTTCTGAGCTGATGAAAAGCTTTCAAATGCAGTTACTGGGGGAAAAAAAAGGAGCTAAGAGTTATTAGTCTGACATATTAACATTTTCATTAGGCAAGAGTCTTCTCATGAATACTCCTAGTCAGTTTACTATCAAGAGATGCAAGTTAAAATGAAGCTTGACCTTATTTTATTACTGACCTTATAACCTTATTACTTTATTACTTTTATTATTTATTAATATTTGTTATCGTTACTGATATTATTACTTATATTAACCGTATATTATTACTATTAACCACAATACATGCTTTTGGAATCCCTGTTGCTGTATAAATCTGTCATTAGCCACTGTGGTTTTTGTGCATCTACAGGTGACTCCTATTGAAGTGAGGAAAGGGGATATCCTGCATTCTTTGACTTTTGCGTAGGGGTTCATTCTCTGGTATATGCTAGACTAACATTTTCTAAGCTGGGAAAAGGAGAAGATTCCTTCTTATACACAGAATTAACTTCAAAAAATCAAAATTTGAATGTGGAAAGTACCACTTCTTTTAATCCCCTATAGGTATGACATGATGACCCATCATGATCTGTTATGTAATAGGCTCTATAAAAGGCACATTATCTATGGATTAGTGGCACAATAGGCATGACAATTCCTATGGGCTCTTACCATATGCCGTGTTATTGGTGCAGCTGCTTCCTACTGTATGGAATGCAGAACTATCATATAATCTGTGCATATGCTGAAATCACTTTATTATAGCCAAAGTGCTCATTGTACTTAAGGGCTTCCCCCATAAGCCATTTTTAAACCTTTCTGACTCAGCTGCATAAAAATACAAAAACGGGCTGCCACATGTTGTGGCTTAAGATGGAAAGGGTGAATCAGTCCTAGAAAAGGCAAGACTTCCCCCATTTGTCTTGAATCTATCAAAGAGAACTGGCATTTTGCAATAATTGGATGTTATTTTGTCATTTAACTTTGTGTAATTGTTTGCTTCCAAAGCCTGATTCTAGAACACAGTGTCATGTTCCAAACTTGTCAAATCTCTGCCTTAAACACCCAGGAAAGCCTGGACAAAATTTTGTTTCAAATTTCTCTTCATTTTCGTATTTTAAGTATTTTGCAGAAATACTCAACTAAGTTGCAGAAATACTAAACATTTTGCAGAAAAAAAAATCAGTTTTTTCATGAAGTTCGGTCAATATCTTTAACAAAACCCGTTTCAAAGCTTCAAATTCCTAAACTCTACATTTTTAAATTGTAAATGGTGTGAAAGAAAAAAAAAAAAGAGGCGCTTCTCTCAAATCATGTGAAAGTAGCACCACAATACTAGGGTTTTTGTATTCTGAAATTTTGCCATATTTACCCTAGGTCTTTTTAATAGTTCTAGTCCTCTTGTTTCTTCTTCCCTAACAAGTCTTTGAAAATGCCTAGTGCTCTCTGAAAACTGATGTTCTGCATTTGCAAAATCTTAGAGTGAGTGTCATGAGGATGGAGCCAGGCTCTTCTTGGTGACAACCAATGATAGGGCAAGGGGCAATGGGTTCAAACTGGAACACAAGAGGTTCCATTTAAATATGAGAAGAAACTTCTTTTCAATGAGGGTGACAGAGCACTGGAACAGGCTGCCCAGGGGAGTTGTGGAGTCTCCTTCTCTGGAGACATTCAAAACCCACCTGGACACATTCCTGTGTAACCTCATCTAAGTGTTCCTGCTTGGGCAGGGGGATTGGACTGGATGATCTTTCAAGGTCCCTTCCAATCCCTAACGTTCTGTGATTCTGTGATTTGCCTAGGATGGCTGCATATTTGTGTGAACACTGATTTCCCCCACCTGGACAGGTCCATGCAGATCAGCACACCTCTGCAGTTTTCTGTCTCAGCATACTTACTTTCCAGCAAAGCAAATGTAAACTCTTAGTGGGCCTGATCCCTGTTGAATTTCAGTGGAGGGAAATGAAAACCTGGGGTAGAGTTGAATTTATGTGATGCACCTACCAGATGGTTCTTATGCCATTTCCAAGGTGCCCAGGTGGTGAACACATTGAAAGCATTTTTTTTTTCTGGGACATCTGTGCCCAGAACCAACAGAAGGATTCAGAACTGCGATCTGACAAGCATACAGTGACGGATGAGTGAATCTCAGCTAACTGGTTTGTCTGAGAGGGCTAAATTCTGCATTGAGTTCATTGTTGACTGAAAATGACTACATGAGTTGGAGCAAAGGGCTCCTTAATTTAGCAGAAAAGAGCATTATGAGATACAGTAGCTGAAAATTTTAAACTAGAAAAGTCAAGGCAAACACTCAGGTGTGAATTTAAATAATATCAACAATTAAGCACTAAGACACTTTATGTAGAAGGGTGGTGAATTTTCCATCATGCAGCCTTTCAGTCAAGACTTTTTGATTTTCTAAGAGAAATCCTTCTAAAAGCTAGAAGATAAATTTTCAAACGTCAACAGAAGTTACAGACTTGATAAAAAAACCCCTGAGAAAAGTTAGTCTTGTGTTCTGCAGCTGTGACTGGGTGATCATAAAGGTCCCTCTGACTCTCCCAAGGTTAGTGCCAGCAGAATCAACTGCATTCTACACTGAAGTCTAGTTTCCCTCATGCAAAGGCACTGGCAGCTGCCTGACATTTCCATTTCCACTGTGGGCTGTATGGCAAAGTCTGCTTACACTTAGAAAGCCAGGAAATTCTTTCTAAAGGTAAAAGGGACAAAAAGTTATCTTTGTCTCCCTCTCCATTCCATGCAATTGCTTTTCCCTGCCTCTGGTTCATACTTCTGCCTGGTTTTTTTTTCCATTATATGTTCTCCTCACATCAAATATTTCTGGAATGATAGGGTTGCCAGATAGTGCCACCGGCGCTGTCTACCAGCACATCTGTCAGTCCCCAGCCTGCACAGCTGGTCTATATTCAGTCGGGTTTCCAGTATGGCAAACATTACTTGACCACTTAAGTAACTCCAGGTCAAATGCACCCTAAGACTGGAGCTTCGCAGCACAGATGGCTATTCATTCGCTAGCAATCTTACAACCTTATCATTAGCTTTTGCTTTAAGTAGGATTTCTTTTTTTGCAAAGCTGTCCTCTGCCAGTGTTAGAGATTTCATTTGCTCAGGTCCTGTGTAAATATAAATGTTTCCAAGCTCCATCTGGTTCCAGTTACTCAAGTAATAGAAATACACATGCTTCAGGAATTTGCAGACAGAGACTTACTGCTCTGCTGCCTTATAAAATCCTTTATAAAGTTCACCATGCTCTGTTGCCTCCTGGTATACCTGTATCCTGTAAAACAGTTTCCCCCGAAACTTACTGAAGTTAGAGAAACAAACAAGCTGACAGTCTCAGGCTCTTCTTTTCTAATAAGGTTAACCTGCCTTCACTACTAAATATGGCTTTGTAACACACACACACACACACGCACACACACACACACACACCCTTGACCACCAAAGACTGCCTCTTCCTGAAATCCCCCGTTCATATAAATACAGGAAGTAGAAATAAGAGAGGCTAAAATCAGACCCTCTTGGTAGTTTGCTTTCATTTCAGTGCTTGTTTAGTCCTCTGCCCTCCGATACTACTGCGCCTGAAGCTGGTTTTAAACATTCTCCCCCTGCCGCCCCTTGAAATATCTTCAGTACAAAACCTGAGGATGTGGAGGTGCTGCTCAGCGATGGAAAGGAATTGCTTTCTTTACCAAGGAACTCTAAAGCCACTGTGAAACAGAAAGTGTCTTAAAGTTTGCTGTAATGATGAAAACATCAGCAGAAGACAGGGGAGACAGGGATGACTCAGGGTAAGTCCTGAATCTTTAGTGACTGCTCATGTTTAATAACTGTCGCTTTCCTTTTGCTACCTAACAAAGAGCTCTCAGCTGCATTTGCAAGCTGGCTGCCGAGTTATCAGCTACAAAATCACAATGGTGTGTCATGATCGTATTGTAATTTGCAGTATTTCCTCTGGCTAACATGTTCCAGCTGAAAACAAACTGCAATGCCTTTTTATTTAGCTTGAATCTTAGGTTTTCAGAGAAAAGAAGAATGAATTCCAAGCTGCAGTTTAGGGCTAAAGGACACAATAAGGGAGCTCTGTGCTTTTGGAAATGTGACAAATTTTTCTGGGTGGCTTGCTTTGCTTCTACTGAAATACGGAGAAGTGGATAAGGACTCGTCCCTAGGAGCTGATGGTGGCTCCAGCTCCAACATGCTGAGGTACACACCAGCCCTGTCCGCAGCCTCCCCGCAGACTTCAGATGTGTTTTCTGTTTGGAAAAGACTGCAGGCTTTCCTTGCCCCTGGCCAACAGACGCTGCACCTTGCAGGATCGAGCCAGAAAACATAGTGTGAGAGAAGGCGGGTTTGGGTTGGTAGGACAATCAGCTGCTGGGATTCCAGGATCGGGCTAGAATCTGCCCAAGGCTCGGTTGTACCATAAAGCTCATGCTGGAGCTGAGCGTTTCTGTTTCCTGTTGGAGACAATCAGGGGAAAATGACACAGCTGCTGAAACCTTTGGTCACCCCCCTTGGAAAAACATATCATACCAGATACGGGGGTGTTTCTTATCTGTCTGACACACATAGCCTGTTTCCCACAAATAAAGTCTCCCAGATGTGTCTGTGATGGGTACAGAAGAAGAATCTGTTTAGGTGGATATGGGATAGTTGTGGTTTTGGTCACTGAGCGTGCTGCAAATCAGTCCCCTTTGATGAAGCTGCTGCTGACAGGCTGGTGTGCTGTAGTTTCACCAGAGCACTGTTCCCAAATCTGCACATGGAGTGCGGGGGACGGAGGGAGAACCCTGTGCTGCAGGTGTCACTGCTTTTGCCTTGTTCAGTTGTTACATTAAGTGCAACACTGACACTCTTGTTCCAAGGTACAATTACTCAGTTCCACTTAATGTTAAACACTGAGGGACAAAGGTCACATAGCTGTAAGGAAAAAATGAAAGAATCCAGTCCCTGTAGACTGGCAAGAGGAACTTAGTAGATGTTAATTCAAAGAATTTGCACTTTGCAGATATTCCCTTCATTTGTTGTAGTTAAAATGCCAAGTAATGAGAGACTGAAAGATTTATACTGTTTATCTTTTTCTCAGCTTGTCTGAAAGGAGCCACATGCTTGCAAAGGTTTGCTTTCGGTTTAGAGTTGCATGAGAAAGTAAATAAGCCATAGATCCTGCATTTGGACTATAAATCAAGTGGTTGCAGGAATGCAGGAATACTGAAGGATAAATGGGCATGTCGCATGTGTTCTTCATAAGTTTATGAGCATCCAAACACTTTAACAGAACAGCCTTTTATTTCATTGACTCATGGTCTTTATTTTCAATCTATCTTCCACTCATAAAAAGGAACTTAGGTATTTAGGAAAAAAATGTTTTAACTCTCTGTTAACATGCCACAATATTGCTGAAGATCTTCAAACTTATACTTCAGCGTGCATACCCTGTGGCCTCCAACATGTTACAGAATTAGAAATGTGTATAACTAATGTTTAGCTGATTTTCTGTTATGGTCAGATTGAATTAGGCACCAATTTCACAAAGTATGTGTAGATAAAATCAGTAGCTTTCAAAAGAGATCGTAACATAAGGCAAGCTGCCAATGGAGAATTTGGACCTGATTTTAAAATTCTGTGGACAAAAATTGCATGAGCAGTTAATGAGATTGCACCTTCATTCACCATATTCTTCGGGTTATTAACTAAATGGGAAAGCTTACTCATAGAAATTATGACAGTGCAAATTATCATAAAAGTACTCTAGCAACTTTGAAAGTATCGATGTGTCCATGTCTAGTAATGATTGAAAGGTCTATTCTGCATGTAGCAAATGAATAGGTTTGGCTGACTCACACCTTTGAAATGACAGAAAGACACTGGAGAGAAATCTGCCTCCAGAGTTAGTAGCTCCTCAGAAAGGATTGTGGGGAGGAAAGTATCTAGGGGCTAGCTAGAGATCAATCTAATCTCATTCTTCCAAAACGGGTTAGGAGAGAAATTTAACCAGTAATTCTGACCCAGAGTCAGGCTAACTCCTAGGAATGTTAATAAGGAGTGAGATCACAAAACATCTGGAGAAATGTAGGCTGATTGAGCCTGGTGACCACAGTTTCATGAAAACATATATGCCTTCATTCTAACATCTGGGAAATATATGATGAGGAGAGCAGATGGGAACTGAGACAGAGACATAATATGCAAGTATTAAATAGTCCTTTGGGATAATGGTTGGTTCAGGTAGCTCTGATGGGTTACAGTGGTACCCATTTCTGAGGCACCAGGCTGCCTAATGAAGTAATGATTGTGCATCTTTTCAGTGAAATGTCTCTTTGGCACAAAAACCACCATCACAGTTGACAGATTTCATGCAATGTGTGTAGATGTAAAGAGGTCAAGCACTGAAAGGTGGTTCACATAGGTTCACAGATTTTAGCTTTGAAAGGTACTGTTTTGATTGCCTAGCCTGATCTGCTCTGGTAAGCAGCCTATCAAACTCATGACTTCTGCTGGATTGGGAGCTTTTAGATTCTTGTTGGCCACAAAACTTTTCTTATCAAATAACTGTTCTGCCCAGGCTATATATCAGTCTCTGCATTGGGGTAAATAAATCTAATACCAACATTTACAGGTTTGAACTGAAAAAACAATTTTGAAATACTCCTCAAGAGCCATCCTTTGTAAAGGACTTAATCCAAGCTTATTTGAACAAGTAGGACAAGTCCTGCTGGCTGCAGAAGGTCTAGAACATGGGGGTGTTGAAGTGGGGAAGGGACGGTTCAGGCAACTGGAAACAAATCAGTGTTATCAAATCCTTCTGCTGTCTGTCAAGCTCTGGAAAGGGTACGCTCTGCATCCTGGGGGATGGTGCTTCTCAGGAAGGAAATGTCTGTGCTCAAGATGCATTGCACCAAGATCGGGATATCCTGTAAAGATACAAAGGAGGAGGTGCTCTCCAAAGATGCCTGAATGCAGTGCATCTAGAGAGGAGACGTAACATCTCCTTAAATGCATTTAACAGAAAAGCATTTTGACAACCAACACTGTCTTGTCATGTGATCTTTCCAGTGCTTCTCAGTAAGTGAGTACTCGCCAAACTTAGCGGATCCTTTGAGCACGTTGTGCAGTGACAGTTGTGATAGCGCGGAAGGCAACTGTCCCTTTGCTAGAGGGTAGAGCACACTGGGAATATTGCCCTTGCGTAGAGAACTCACCATTCCAGACAGTCTCATACCAGTGTTCACAGGAATGGGGACACGAATGTAAGCAATATTCTGCTCATCTTCTACAGTTTCACCTAAATATAGTTTTTCACTTCCTGTCCTAAATGGCTACATGCTGGTTTGTATTGTTGACTTTCAATCCTGGAGGCAGCACAGGCTGAAAAATGTACAACACATGGGTGCATGCATCTCTCTTGCTCTGTGTGTACAGGTGTGTATGTGTAGAGTAGTGTGTCCTGGAGAGTAGCTGTGAGAGTTGCTTGACACAAATTTGGGTCAGCTCCGTCCCTTATTAAACCATGTGTACATAGTCCAGATATCTCAGAGATTATAATTTTATAGCATTTTTCCAAATGATAGTAGGACTATATTTTAACTCATCCATTGGTAAATACAGGCCTGTGAGACTCAGAAGGATCTTGAAAACCACATGGAAAATAGACATCAAAGCCAATACCTAAAATCAATCCATTAGAAAAGAAAGCTGCAGCAAGATTCACTTCCCAGAGTTTTAAATGCTTGCGAGCTTGGATTGCTAAAGAGTACAGAAACTGAAGTGTCTCGGTGAAATCAGAACAAAATATTGTCCATTGCAGATCTTTAGCCATTATAATTTTGGAAGGGAGGAAGATTTTTTTCCATTTGAGATTAGAAAGAAATAGTTTGGAAGGGAAATTAGGAAGAAAAGGCAGCTGTTTGGAATGTGTGACCAAATTATAGTGCAGATGGATCTGTGAGTAGAAGGTAGGTGTGTTCATCAAAAACCCTGTGATGTCCCAGAGGACTATCACATTTTCCCAACTGTATCACAGAGGTATTCCCCCTGTACAGGGAAGGGTGTGTGTATGTTTTTGACTGTTTAGGTTGCCTTTTGTGATGAAACACAAATGAATGACAATTAATGTGGGTATTGAAGAAGTTATTATGAGATTTAGAATTAGAAAGAATAAGGGGAAAGCTCATTTAGCACCTGTTCTCTAGAGGACCAAGGAGAGTTTATAATCCCTCTTGCCACATTATCATCAGTTCAAAATGGTTCTAGAGTCAAAGGGGCTGGGATGTGCTGGGATGGACCCAGTCTCGACAGCCTTGGTGTTCAGAGCAACAACTCGATCGTAGATCACTGTACTGATCTGGGCCCTTACATGGAATGGGCTTCTGAGGAATTAATGCAGGAATAATTACTAACCTGAGATGTCTGATTTTTTTTTTTTTTTTAAGGCATAATATTCTGCATGTTTGAAGTATTCGTATTACCAAAGAATGTTTCAGATTTGTCTTTCTGAATAGCATGGATCAAAACTAAGAAAACAAGAATGGAAGAAGACTTTGACTACAGAAGGGTAGCTTTAAGAAGGCCTTCAAGAACGAGTGGAAGCAGTTAACACAAAGTCATGCTAAAAAGGCAGTTAAGTAGCAATTCTCATATCTAAGAGTAGGCACTGGCCTAAGCATGGACTGCAGTTCAACCTGTGCCCTAGATTACTTCCTAGCCCTGGTTTGAGATTATTATTTTCTGTGGTGTTGGGCAGCTATTTCACCATGAGTAACTGAAGTGGAATCTCCAGAGTAAATCCTCATCTAGAGCCCGATAGGAGCTAGACTATATCACCCAATTGTCTTAAATTCAGTTTCTGTCCACCTCCCACTCCCCAGACACATGCAGCCTCCACAGCTGGCTCTGGTCCCTACAGAGTCATTTTTCTAGTAACCAAGTACAATATCCACTTATCTCCTCTTCCAGCTTCTTCATCCATGGGGTTCTGATGGGCTGGCAGTTCACACTGGAGATGCCCCCCAAGGCAGTGGGGTTGGCCATGGATTCGTCCTCAAGCACATTGCAGCAGCACACATTTGTCACAGCTGCACACTGGATTACTTGACTTCAGTAAAGCCTTTGACACAGTCTCCCACAGCATCCTAGTTGCTAAGTTGCGGAGGTGTGGTCTAGACAATAGAGTAGTGAGGTGGGTTACAAACTGGCTTAAGGAGAGAAGCCAGAGAGTGGTAGTCAATGGTGCGGAGTCTAGTTGGAGGCCGGTATCTAGTGGAGTGCCTCAGGGGTCAGTACTAGGGCCAGTATTATTCAATATATTCATTAACGATTTAGACGAGGGAACAGAGTGTACTATCAGCAAGTTTGCTGATGACACTAAGCTGGGAGGAGTGGCTGACACGCCAGAAGGCTGTGCTGCCATCCAGAGACCTAGACAGGCTGGAGAGTTGGGCGGGGAATAACCTAATGAAATTTAACAAGGAAAAGTGTAGAGTCCTGCATCTGGGCAGGAACAACCCCAGGTTCCAGTATCGATTGGGAAATTACATATTAGAAAGCAGTGTAGGGGAAAGGGACCTGGGGGTCCTGGTGGACAACAGGATGACCATGAGCCAGCACTGTGCCCTTGTGGCCAGGAAGGCCAATGGCATCCTGGGGTGTATTAGAAGGGGGGTGGTTAGTAGATCAAGAGAGGTTCTCCTTCCCCTCTACTCTGCCCTGCTGAGACCACATCTGGAATATTGTGTCCAGTTCTGGGCCCCTCAGTTCCAGAAGGACAGGGAACTGCTGGAGAGGGTCCAGCACAGGGCAACAAAGATGATTAAGGGAGTGGAGCATCTCCCTTATGAGGAAAGGCTGAGGGAGCTGGGTCTCTTTAGTTTGGAGAAGAGGAGACTGAGGGCTGACCTTATTAATGTTTATAAATATATAAAGGGTGAGTGCCATGAGGATGGAGCCAGGCTCTTCTCGGTGGCAAACAATGATAGGACAAGGAGTAATGGGATCAAGCTGGAACACAAGAGGTTCCACTTAAATTTGAGAAAAAACTTCTTCTCAGTGAGGGTGACAGAACACTGGAACAGGCTGCCCAGGGGCGTTGTGGAGTCTCCTTCTCTGGAGACATTCAAAACCCTCCTGGACGTGTTCCTGTGCGACCTCACCTAGGCGTTCCTGCTCCAGCAGGGGGATTGGACTAGATGATCTTTTGAGGTCCCTTCCAATCCCAAACATACTGTGATACTGTGATACTGTGATTACCAAACCAGTTTGAGGTAAGGGCCCTCTCCAGCAATGAACATGCCCTTATCCTTAGGGAGGATTGGGGATGCTATAGCAATATAGATAAGTAAATTAGTAGACTGCTAAGTAAATGACGCTTATTTTCAAAAACCATCCAAAAAGTCAAGGCCTCGTGCTTGTTGATCTTACCCTCCCTGTGCCACTGTTGTCATAGATATGAATAATAACTGAGTAGCAGCACTACAGGCACCAGAGCAAAATAAGAATTGATTAACTGAAATTTGTTAAGAGTTTTTAGGGTCGCAAAGACAAGATGATGCTGGTGTTTAGAAGGGAAGAGCTTGAAAACCATTGTTCTGTTCAGGGAAGGTACATACATCAGTTTCTCACTCTTGCAAGATCTATAGCAGACATTGTGCTGGTCAATTAATTATATCTATTTTAGGACAAATAATTTGCTCCTAAGGAGCATTTAATTGGAGGATTAAGAGATCAAAATCCTGCCAATCTTTTGCTTCCCTGGTTACATTTCTGCAGACTTTTTGGAGGGTTGTATGTGGACAGGTAAGGGACTTTTTTACCTCTGTGAATGTTTGTTGGTCATTATGTCTGAGCTGGGAGGGATGGGGTGGAGTGCTTGTTAGGCATTTTATAATGCTTAAAAACCTTCAAACATTAATACTCTAATACCATTCCAACCTGTCTGCCTGTATGAGAAAATGTCTGTCTTAAAATTTGGAGACAGGTGATATATCAAGAGATTTAGTGAAGGTGCTTTCTTCTTCTGAATTTGCTGAATGAACAGAGGCCCTTACAGCCCTGGTGGGCATGGCCTGGGTCACTGACTATGTTATCAGATCTGTAGGACTTGCTCAAGACTAGGTCAGTTTACTAGACATAATAGCCATGGGCCACGGGGGACACAGTATGGCACTTGCGGGGTGAAATCAATAGGGGCTACCCATGAATTTGAAGAGCAAATTACTTGAGATATACATTACTGAGTCCTGTTGTGCATGCACACCACTTGAATGAGGGTGTGCAGCTCTTCTAGGAGAGCCAGCCAGCCATGGAGTGCTCTGAAATCCATGGTTACAAGGGCAGGAAACATCTACACTGCAAAGTGGGAGGTGTAAGGGTGCTGGGCACACCCGGACTCTGGCACCGATCTAGCTGCACAAGGAGAAGCAGCGGTGAGAAGACAGCTGAACAGGCAGGCCAAAAAGGGTGCACAGCATCTGCAGGGGTGAAAATGTGGCTGTCAAACCAGGGCAATACACCCCTGCCAGAGAAGGCAGCCTGTGGTGGGCAGGGTAGAGAAGCATTGTCCTTGTGTGATGGTTGTACCCCAATCTGCTGTGCAGGGACGTGGGGCTGTTCTACAAGGTTGCTTGTGTGTGTCTTGTATTTTCTGCAAAGACGTTCAGCACCCCACTCTCCCTTCACCACTCTGGCGTCCACCATCTGCTCTTACAGTGTAGGGACACGTGTCACCCCCATCCTCCCTCTGATGAAGGGCATCCCTAAAACACAAATATGCACATGGCTGAGTTGGAGCCATGTGCTGGTGTCAGTCTGGAGTTATTTTCTGGAGCTGGAGAGGGAATGGGTTCAGAATCCAGGCTGTCAGGTCCTTGCTTCTCAGAGCAGCAGGGCAAGCTTTCAGCCAGAGATTTGTAGCTGTGAAGGTTGGGGGGTGGGGGCGTGGGGGCTGTGAAAGTACGATAGAACAGCACTGCAAAGCAGCTGTGGTCAAGCACGCAGCGCTATTTAAGCAGTGCAAATACAAAAAAAAAAAAAAGCTACAAGCATCACCCAATATGGTGATTATTGTAGCCACAAGCCTTTCCTCTGTCCGTTTTGTACCTCTCTGAGCTATCTAAAGTAATTTTACCCACCTCCACAAATGAGATCCTTGCGTCAATATACCCTGCTGGAGTGGGAATGTTCAGGCAATGCTTCTCTTAAGATTTCAGTTGCAAGAGGTTTGGAGTACTTAGCTTCTCTTCGCCTGCACCCAAAATAGTATAAATCTTTTTGCAAGTGAAGATGATTACTCGAGCAGCAATGATTAGCAGATGTTAGCATTGCATAGCTGGTTATGCTTGTCACACTTTCCTAAATAGATATTCTATTATATGCACACAAGCCAGGGAGTGCTAGGGAACACAGCTCTTTTCAAATAGATGAATATATACATGCATATCACAGTGTGCCTTTCCCAGACTTTCCATCACCTTTCTGCTAAACGGGGAATATATTTATGTCTGAGTAAAGGATTTCTGCTTTCTGCATTACTGGTACCTTCAAAACGGACAAAGCTTTTTCACTAATCCTAATTACACTGTATGATTAATATAAAGCTCTTGTAAGTATGACAGGACCTCTGGGTGTTTCATGAATATTAAGCCTTCCAACAACCAGTTGAAGGCAGGTGTCTACTACTGCCACTGTAGGAAGAGAAACTGAGGCACAAGTTCATGGAGCTGATTTCATTCTAGTCACTTACTTTGTAGCTCAATCGCCTGGATCCTTGTTAAGCAAACCCTGGCCTTGCCTGAGACCTTTAGGTTTGGGGTGAGACCAGGAACAGACTCCAGTTCTCGGAAAGCCTTTTCTTTCTGGTGGATGAGTTCCCTGCTGGATTACGCAGCTGGGCCAGCTTCCTCTGTGTTTACACAGCCTGTACAGCTGAAGCAAGAGAAGCAGCAAAAGTGAGGTGTTGGAACTGTGTGCCCATGGGGCCGGGAGCCTGCCCTTTCTGCAGTGTCTGCCATTGCCCTGGGTTAGGAGGAGCATGAAACTGAGCCCTGAGCTGTTCTCTGAGGCAGGGCTGCAATTCTGGCCCAGATAATGGTGCTGCTGGGGCTGCTGGTGTTTGCCTTAGGTGACTCGTTGGCATCTGTGGATCAACGCTGTTCCTGGTAGGGTTGACAGACCTGTCCTGTCCACTATTTGAAATTATCTCCTGACCATGTTAATTTTGCTTTGTTTTTGCAAGGCTAATGATTTATTAGGGAATTTCAATGCTGCGTTGAAAAAAATGGAATACATACAACTTTTTGGATGCTGAGGAAACCTTGCCAAATGTAGGGAATCCACACAGCTCAGGTACACCCCTCCTGTGGCCCTCTGGAGGAAGCCAGTCTTTTGAAGCCTCTGTCTGGTAAAAGCAGCTGTTGGTCACAACTGGAAGCAGCTGCAGCCCCTTGTGAACTGAATTAAATTATGTGCTGGCTTGGGAAAATTCTCCAAGGAAACAGAGACCAAAAAATAGCAGAATCTGAAGACTGACAGCTCTGCTGGCTACCTGCAACACTGTTCTGCAAATTGCTAGCAGACTTCTAGGCAAAAGAAGGTTGTCCCACATATTTGGCTAAAAGACAGCTTGGGACCTGGCCCAACCTTTCATCTTGCCTGCCAAGAATTTTTCTCTCCTCTCCTTTTTTTCCCCCCTTGAATTCTCTCCAAGGAATTTGTCACTCCTGATACCCCACACAAAAACAGAAACCAGGCAAAGCTCAGAGCTTCTCCTGCTGAATCAGCAGACAGGAAAGAGCTTGGCTTTGGATGACTTTCATAGAATCATACAATGGTTTGGGTTGGAATGGATGTAAAAGATCATCAAGTTCCAACACCCCGGCCATGGCCAGGAACACCTTCCACTAGATCAAGTTGCTCAAAGCCCCGTCCAACCTGGCCTTGAACACTTCCAGGGATGGGG
Source organism: Nesoenas mayeri (assembly GCF_963082525.1). Lineage (NCBI taxonomy): Eukaryota > Metazoa > Chordata > Aves > Columbiformes > Columbidae > Nesoenas > Nesoenas mayeri. Next base: position 17,414,509 of record NC_137548.1, on the reverse strand, counting down.
CAGCCACAGCTTCTCTGGGCAGCCTGTGCCAGTGCCTCACCACCCTCGTGAGGAAGAATTTCTTCCTTATATCTAATCCAATACTGCTAAAATGACTCCATGTCCTTCTTATGTTACGCTGGGTTCTCCAGAGCTGGATGCAGTACTCCAAGTGGGGTCTGACAAGAGCAGATTGGCACGGGAGAGTCACCTCCCTTGACTAGCTGGCCACACTTCTTTTGATGCAGCCCAGGTTACGATTTGCCTTCTGGGCTGCAAGCACACATTGCCAAGTCACACTGAGCTTCTCATCAACAAACACCTTCCAGTCTTTCCCCTCAGGGCTGCTCTCAATCCGTTTTTCACCCAGCCTCTATTGTGCTTGGGATTGCCCCAACCCATGTGCAGGACCTTGAACTTGTTCTTTCTGTTGGGAGGACAAATACGTAACACAGGATGTTTTGATATAATTCTGTGCTGAACTTCCATTCTAATGCTTTCTAAGGATTAGAAGTTAGTTAGTTTTAGACTAGAGATCATTGGTGACCTTTCTAGCCAAAAGGTGAAGTATTTGTGTTGCCCTTCCAGCAGAACGGAGTCCTCTGGGCTGGGGAACCATGGTAGAGATTGCCTGAGGGACACTCTGAAGAGCCACCTGCAATAGGGATGCATGGCAGGTAGGGATTAGTCCCTTGGACTGGCATTCTGACATCTCCCTTTGCTATTAGACCTAGCGGTCTAGCCTGGATTCACCCTGCCTAACTTTAGGTGCCTAATTGTTGTGTCCTGTTTAGGAAGCCCTGCACCCATGAGGTCTCTGGTCTTACTGGAGAAGAAGCAGCTCCAGGGAGTAATTCAGGGTGATTGGTGCCAGTGGACTGAATCAAAGTCAAATATTTGTTCATGCCTCACCGAGCTGATCAGGGAGCCAGGCCAGAGAGCTATGTCTAGCACAAACCTTCTTCTACCCTCTCGCCCCCCGAGTCAGATTGCTCCAGGGTCAGACAAGCAATGGCAGCCTGGAGGTGGGGGTGTGTGCAGCACTGATTTTTTGCAGAGGACATGACCAGGACAGCAGAGTTATGGGTTGTCATAAACTGCTGTGAACCCACATCCTTCAGCTCATGGTTTATTTGCATTGTATCCCTGGTGACCAAGTGACCATAAACACTGTTAAGTGAACAAGCTTGAGGTTCCAGCAATGGTTTAGTTGGCACTGCGGGAGCTGACAGACTTGCCTCACTGCTTGGCAGGTTCTGTAGTCACATGCTGAGCTCACAGCCACAGCAGAGACATTTCAAGAGTTTCTGACACTGCTCCTCTAACCAGTCCTTTGGCCCCAGGCTGTTCCACCAACACAGGATGATGAGGGCCATGCCAACCCACAGGGCAGGTTGCTCAATTTAGCCCAGCAAACTAGAACACCTCTCTCATCCTTGTGACAGGGGACCATGCCCTTTCACCACCTTTCCATATCACTGACATACCCCAACAAGCCTTTTTCTTCTGCTGCTCCTTCCCCAAGGGAGGCAGATCTCTAACCTTGCATCAGTGTGAACACAGACAGGGATCCTATCAGATCATAAAGCAAAAAACAAACACATTTCTCCAATGCCTAATTAAAATTAAATGTGAGGAGTGTGAAATTGCTGGAGTAAGGCTTAAAGATGACAGAAAAAGAGTAAGTTCACAGATTTAGATATTGATTTATTTTTTTTTTTTTTACTAACAGCACCATGTATTGAAGTATATTCATGCTGATATCAAAAGAAAATCTTGCCCAAAATAAGAATATTCATATGTAAGTAAGTCTTCAGATCAGTGACTGAATGACTGGTTTGAAGACCCTTTGTGTGGTGTTTTAACAAGAGATGGTCCCTCTGAAGGCCTGTGCTCTGCTCCTTGAGATACCACAGGGCAAAAGTTCAGTGGATTTATTTCACTTGGCAAAATGGCCATTTCTGGTTGCCAATCATGACTGAGACAAGCATTTGCAGGTATTTCTTAGAATAGGGGAAGACTGCTCAGCTTTATGCAAGCCTGTGTGTTTAGCACCTCGTACCCTGTGTGTCTCATGTCTATGCTAAATTCACTGACAAAGTGAAGCAAAACTACAATATATTCTTAATAAAGTTTGAATTTGGGAATTTCTCCCTCCCTTTAATTTTCCATTTCCCTTTCCCCTCTTTGTTAAGTGAGTACAATACAGAAAAGCATTCCCCGGCTTTTCATTCCTGTCTTCCTTCCTGGCCAGATGAGCTGGGAAAGGGCAAAACCTCTGCCTATAGCCCTGGCCCTGCAGTCAAAACGGGAGTGCTCCGGGCTCCCAACACTTGAGGTGTTCTCCAGGGGCACAGAACAAGCCCATCTGTCTTCTGTCCAGCTGGGGGCTCTGCTGGGCCCCTGTACACACCGACACCAGGGGCTGAGGAAGGGCTGGGACTTCCTTATGTTCTCACAGCTTAGGAAATTGCTTCTCTTCTTCCCGACGTTTGTGTCTGGTTCCTGCGCCTCACAAGCCTTTCCAGAGAAGTTAAAGTAGAATTATCTAGCAAACACTTTCGCAGCTTTTTCTTCAGGAAAATGTGCTTTCTTTGGCTGCTCTGACCTTGCCAGAAATGAATCCTGGCTGGGTCCACGTTTCAGACACTCTCTTCTTTGCAGTGAAAGAGCCTTGCAGAAGTATAAAATATCCTTTATTGCCTGCACACACACACAAAACTTTAGTTTTGCTGATATGCTAAAATTCCTAAGAGAATAATTTGTGTTTGAAAAAGGCAAAGGACAAATGACCTGAAAATCTCTGATTATGAACAAGGGGGAGAAGGGCTTATCTTCAACACAGCAACTGTCTGTTGTTAGCAAGGGAGTAGGCTAATAAAACTTGCAAAGTGGTTTTGACTTGCAAAAGTATGTTTTGACTGAGTAAAAAGAGAAACACAGTTGATAAGATGTGTTGAGACGAATTGTTGAACTCAAAATATACATGTACAAGGTTACATAAAGATAGCAGTATAGTTTATGAAGTGAAGGCAAGCCAAATCATGTTACACCAATAGGATATAGTAGCCCCAGTCCACTGTGTGGCCACAGGCAGCAATTGCCATCTGCATTAACTTCTGCATTAATTAACTCCTAAAGGAAACAGCTAGGCTGAAGAATAAAGGGGCTTTCAGCGAAGGCCTCTTCTTCCAGGGAATTTTTTACATTTATTTTTTTATCTTGTTTCTGCCCATGTCATGACTGTGAGTGTGAGACTGTTTTTCAGTAGAGCTGACCTGGGTACTAGAGGTAATGTGAATTAGCTTGTGTTCTGTTTGGGTTTTTTATGCATATGCAATTCTTTATAATATACCTACCTTTGTGTATGTAAATGGGGGAACAGAGCTAATAAACATAGGAAACACGGTAAAGCTAGCAACTTAACATTTAGTTGCATCTCTCCACTCCTTGAGACCATTCCTGCGCTGAAAGACTCTTGAGAGGGTCAAAGAAGAGGCTTTGGCAGGTGTATTGCTGCTGCTTCACTGTAGGCCCTTAGCTTTGCTAATTTAGGAGGAAAAGCAGCTCTTCTAGAGGAGCTGAGAGCTGGTTCCTAACACCTGAGGTGTGCACCCCTGCAATGGGAGCTCTCTCTGAGCAATCGGAGCAGAAACGCAAGCAGGTAGCGCAGCTGCTGCGGTTGGGTGGCTTACGGCAAACGCTGCAAGCACCCCCTCCTTCTGCCCTCCTGAGCAACTCAGCCCTGCTGCTCAAGTCATAAGAGAACCTTCATTAGTCTTAATCACTGGGTTTGCATTCTGATGAGTGACAGTGGCTACATGTCCCTCCCAACATCAGTAGCTCTCATCCAGCGAGTCTTCTTCAGAGCTGACCTGACTTCTGACCTTTGAATGGGGACAAGATTCTGCTCAGTTCAAAATCCATGTAAGCTGAGGTCATGTCCTTTGACTGCATGATGGCAGAATGAGGAAAAATATGTTTGTTAGCTTTAAACCTGTTAACAGCAGCAGTCAGGGCACCACAGCTTAACAATCGGCATCATACGTGAGCAGAAAATTGTCAGTGGCCACTTACTACTTAATAGATCGACACATGAATTAGCATTCTTCCACCTGCAGAAGTGGCCCTTACACCCTTCCCACCAAGGAGTGTAATAGCACTTGCTCATTTTTGTGATCTCCTCTGTTGGTTTCTGTGACTGGGAAGATGAGGTCTCAGTGAGCTGGTGAACGATTTAGGGGCAGATGGGCTGTCCCACACCTGATCCTTTTGTGCCCATTAGTGGAGCTCCCAGGCCAGGTGATGATTTATTCCACTTACACATGGCATACATGTGAACATGTGCAGGCAGGGTCCAGCTGGGGAGAGGTGTGTGCCTGCAGTCAGTGTGTGGCAGCCCCTGTCAGCCTTCACAGCAGTGGGCAGTTTGGAAATCTCTGGCAGGTTACAGAAAAGCTCACTGAAGTGAGCCTTCAATTGCAGGGTGCAAAACTTCACTGCTGAAACGGAGGCTACCTGTAACAGAAAGCGGACTAGGTGGGGAACGAAGAGGTTTGCTGAGCTATGAGGTGTCAAAAGACCCTTGGTTTGCCTTACCTTTTGGCTATTAAGCACCTTGGCTATTAAGCATGGTGCTTTCCAGGCTGAACAGAAAGGCCTGGACATGCAAAGCATCAAGTGTAGATCAAAGACCAAACAGATGAAGGGTGGACACGAAAGTAGAGTGGGAACAAGGAGAGCAGTGAGCAAGAGGAAGTGCTCTGCCAACCACAGGTTGTCCGCAGACCACAGTTTGAGAAGCACAGCTTCCTGAGCTATGTTTGTCACCAAGGTGGACCAGTAACACAAGCATTCTGCAAAGTAGGAAGGACTACAGAACAGGCAAGCCTGCCTCATGGGACACACTGAGCCTGTCCTGTCACTTCCATTCTCCGGTTTTTCTGTACATCTGAAAACCTTACACTGCAGGAAGCTCCCATGGCTTGCTTAACACCCTACACCTTTTCCCTTTTCACCTATCGGACAACGAGGAACTTGTTTTTTATTTTGACTAAAGCACAGCAATCAGCTGGGTGTGATCTCTGAAGACCTCAAGAATTTTCTTCTCTTTCTGATTTTTGGGTTTTTCATTGTGATTTTTGCTGTTTGTTTGTTTGATTAGTATCAGATCTCTTGGCTCTATTATGAAAAAGCATTTATTAAAGCCTGAATTTTCTGTGAGGCCGTGTTGACATTTGGTACACAAAGTTAGCTGTTGTGCTATAGCTATGGGTTTTTCCATGTGTCACTTCACTGCCTACCCATCTTCCTCATACTCTGTTTATGATGCCTCAATAACTCAAGAAGTTTCCAGAGCTCTCCCTGTAGCTAGGTTGGGTGCAGTGCCTGAGTTTCGCCACCTGTTGGAAGAAATAAATGAGAATCCAGCAAGGTGATCCAAGCCAGGTCCAGAGTAAATGAATCCTTCTCCTCCATCTTGGTTTAGTTTGATCTCAACTGATCAAGTGAGCAAAGGTGGGCTGGTTTATGAGAATAACGATAAGGCATCGAGAAATGACCACATCTAAGATGGAAGCAAAATGAAGCTTGATGTCCTCTAGCTGGAGCACCACATAACTTCCCTCCTAGTGAACTGAAAGTAGGAGTACATGGATTCCCATGTGTCTGGACAAAGATTTTTAATGAGTCCGTCTAATCAGAAGTTATATCAAACCAAGGAAAGCACAGGTAGCTATGTATACAGCAAATGTCTAACTGATGAAACCTTATTTCACTTCTTTTGCTGCTACTCATGTAAGTCTGATGAGTCCTTCTCTGGTGTGCTGGGTTCAGAACTTCATGCTCTTCTCAGCGTAAATCAAAGAATCACTATCACTAGTGGGCATGGAGCCCTGCAACCAAGTCCAACCAGGCTGGTTGTGAAATGAGATGTAAAATAGGGCTGTGAGTTTTCTGTCAGTCTTTTAATCTCAGCATCATCATCTGACCCACCTTCATGAAGCCCTTTGCTCTTAACTCACTCTTTTAACCACAGAAATTACCAGCATTGTCCATCTACTTCCACCGAAACTGGTATGTCAGCTTCAGGAGCTTCTATCTTTTCCTTCTGCTTCATGTGCTCCTTGTAAACTGTGTTGCTGTGCTTGAAGGGTTTCTGCATGTGAGCTTCAGACACAAACTGGCTTGTCCTGAATAGTATCCCTTCAGCTACCAGCTGGCTTTGGTGCAAAAAGTTGCTTTTCACCTTGAGCATGGAGTTTATGGTCACTTGTCCATCTTTCTCCCCCAGTAGCAAGCCGGCTGACACATATGTTAAGACCTGTGATGCCTGCTCTGCTATAAACATAGATATACCAGAGTATTCCTTTAATTGAGAACAGCATAGCAAAACCTTGTTCTTGCTTTCTCTTGACAACTTCTAATATTCAGGGGCAGAAATAAAAGGAATAAAACATAATAAAAACCTAGTTCTTAATTGTTACACTTGGTCTATTTAAACAAAGCTAAGGCCCTTGGTCTTATCAGTGCATGACAGAGCATTTGCTTTCTGATTTAAGACTCAGATTTAATATCACCTAATGCGTCTTGTCAGATCTGGTCTGGTGATGGGCAGAAGCTACAAATGTGCAGGAGTGAAGAATTCATCTGACAGTCCCTGCTGTTAGATGAACACACAATTCCTGTGTGTCTCAGCTGCCTCAGGCTAATTCAGAGTGACCAGGCCTACATAGTCAGCCAGGAAGCTCTCAGTGTCAGCAAGTTTGTGGCAAAATTTCTGAAGTCCCATGCAAAGGTCTGCCCAGGCCTGCACCTGCATGAAATTCAGTGGATTATATCCCCTTGCGGTTCTGATGATTTCTGGGAATATTCATCTTCCAAGTGTGACTCTTCATTTCAAAAGCAATGAGTCACGGCGGTGCCATTACTTCAGTGTAGAGTCACTGTGCAATAATTCAAATCACCATTGCCATTACTATTACCTCCAACAAGCAACCTGATACCTTCTGCCAAACTGGGGCAGGTGTGTGAATATAATCACTGTGCAATTAATTAACCTGTGTTGCCAGTCAGTATGCAACACAGAGTTCCATGTATCCCAACTGAGTTCAATTTAGCAAAGAGGCTGCAGGATTTAAAAGTACTTTGCAGTAAGAACTCAATAAAAAAATTAAAAGTGGGCAGATGTAGGGCCAGCTTTTCAGCTTTGCATCGCACCTAACAAAAATGAACACCTGCCTGTATCAGTCAAAGAGTTTTGCAGGATTGTGGGAGAAAGGACAGAGGGTTGTATGTTATTTCTGAAGACTATGAGCTTAGAAATCATCTGGTGCATGAATTCTGAGTGAGCAAAATAGTGCAGGCTGGCTGCTCACCGCAGTGACCCCGCAAATCCCTTCAACTGGCAGCACAATAAGAGCCCAGGAGCTGCCTGGGCTCCCTCCTCTCTGTGTGGCTACAGAGCTACGGCGGAGCCAGATTAAATTGCTGGATTAAGCACTCTCACAGCCCAGCATCTGGATCTTTGTGACAGCTGTGCCCAGGAAAGAAGTCAAGCATCAGTGCCATAACTGCGTCAACTGATGTGTCATGGGTCATGGCATTATAGCTGGGAAAGGTCTGTTAGGTCATTCACTCCCATTTCTTAGCCAGCACAGGATTTGACTCAACAAAGTGTTTGCTACTGCTCTAAACATGGCATTTTAAGAGATCTGGGCAATGCAATCCTCTTCCCCTTCTTTTGGGAACTTATCCATCATCTATTATGACATGCCACCAGCAAGCATCTAGCCTAACATATCCCTGTTTTAATATGATCCCATTGACTTTTCTTGCCTTTTTATCAAAGCTTCCCCTCTGCTTTTTATCAAAGCTTTCCTCCTCTGTACAGGTACAATAGCCTGATTGGTTCATTCTTGGCTGGGATGGCTGCTGAGGGGAGGATACCCCACACCATGGCTCTCGTTGCTGAGGGCCCCCAAAAGGTGGGGTTCCTGTTCTGCCAAAAAGCCTCATCCACTGACCATCATCATCTGCGCTGAAAGACCCCACACTCTCAAACTATGAGATGTTTCCATTAAGACAAATATTTTCAGACTTCTTTTTATCTTGTATGTCTAAGTTTGGAATGATTTTCTGGTTTTTATCCATTCTCCAAATCTTAGATGATGGGCTCTACATGCAGCCACATGCATTGAAAGGTCAGTTCTGTTCCTTTTCCTCACCTGTTGTTCCTGTCGCCAAACCCACATCGCTGCTCTGAGCAGGGCTCTGTCCAGGCAAAGTGCCTGTCGGTGGGAGCAGAGGGCTGGGTGCCACTGCTTGCGTCAAGCCTGGGATGCCCCATGGGGAACGCTGTGTCAGTGTCACTCCACGTCTGGTGCTCACCAAGTTCAAGCTGCTTTCTATTACTTCCTTGTCTTTGCTGATGTCCCTCATTTCCCTCCAGACAATGGGATTCTGAAGCATCAGTGCTTTGCTGGCCCTTTCCTTTTCACCTTGCATAACTAATGGGTAACAAATTTCAGCATCGCTGGAGCTCTTGCAACACATGTCACCTTCTGTTGCCGCAGCAAGACATTATCAGCATTGGTCTCCTTTTGGTCTAGGTTTCACACATCATTGGTAAGATAAGGCACACTAATTTGGGGAGTAGCTTTTGATAACAGTGTTACAGAACATTTCATTATAAATCACCTTTCTTTTCCTTCGTCTCATTACTTCTTTCCCATTACTGAGTGTGAATGTCACCATCCAACACATCTTCCTTTCACATGGTTACGAGGCATTTCTTTTGGTTTCTGCTGTAAAGAAAGAAACTGAGAGATGAATCACTGTTTTACTCTATATGTTCAGATACTGATTAAAATCATATACTGTTGCATCTGAAAAAATTTCTTTACCTGTATGGCAAGCTGGGCTTTTATCACAACTGAAGAGAGAGTGTTCCATTTATTTCTATTTTATTTTTTTAAGCACAGTTCTCTCATTCTTACTGTATTGGCTATGATGTCAAAAATTGATTTGTTAAAATCAAGATTTTGTGGACTAATACCCTGAATCAGCAAGTGGGATTTCAGAGGAACACGTATTTTCTAAGGAAGATTTCTCTATAGGGTTGCAAAAGAAAAAAGCTACTAAAAATAAAAATCCCACTGTTGGTTTGGGGATTTGAAAGGCTATTTTTATAAAAACTAATTTTTGGGGCACACATGCTGTGTAAGGTTAGGCCTTTGAAGGGACTCTCTTTTAGTAATTTAAGACTGACCTTATTTGAAACATGCTACTTTGAGATCTGTATCTTTAAAAATAAAAGGTAAAAGAAAAAGACATGAAATACGACTAAATCAAAAGTGAGAGTCCTCCTCTTTTCACCTGTGACATCGAAGCAGCAAAACTGGTGCAGAAAAACATATTTTGTCTTTGTTCTCCTACATTTTCTTTGCTTCTAAAATCAATTAATCAAACAAATGACAATCCTGTATCCACAAGTCTACAGCCTTATCCAATAGAGCTCTTATGACCAGACCTTTCAGCATAAGTATTTCCACTGACCACACTGCTAAGCACATGTATAAATACTTTGTTGAATTAGATCCATGGCTAGAAACCAGTACTTAGTACCAGTCTGCCATTAGACTGCAGGGACTAAAAATAAATAGAATTCTTTGTTTCTCTGATCAGAAGAGGAATCTAAAGGAGAGCATGTCCCAGATCTTTAATATACAGCATAATTCCAGTACTCTTACATCTCTTACAGCTGAGAATAAGGTCTGAGACATAAGGTGCAACAGGGTGTTGCTAATGTGGTGCCATGGGATGGCCACGCTCTTGTCACTCAGCTTCTCCCATACATCTTTTGGAGGTTCCAATTATGCCTTTAGGATTGGTAAAAATGACAAATGTGGCAGGAAAAAAAAAGAAGGAAATCAAGTCTTCATTTTCTCCTGCCTAAAAGTCTCTCTGGTGTTTCTTCACATTTCCTGTGCCTTCCCATTCTCCTCCCTCAGTGCAAGGAAAGGGTTTGCTATGTCTGCATCCTTTGGGTCTTGTCCTGCAGAACTTGTGTCATACTGAGCAACCTAGGGCTGATTGCAGGGCTGCACCCTGGATTATTCTCCTGCTGTGGATCACCTTTGGGAATCAGCAAAGATACCTCTTCTGTAGCAGATAACTTGCTGCTGAACGTATCCTAACACATCCTCCTCCTGCACTCCATGAGCGGCAATGGAGGGGGAGGATTTTCCCCACCCCATGAGCAGGACTGGAGGAGCATCCACTTCTGCAGCCACCAGCACCAGCCCAGTCTTGATAGTGGAGACAGGGAGAGCTCAATGTTATTTTTAAACAGTGAGATGTCCTGGTCTGCCTTTTTGCAGAGTACTTAAGCTGGGTGCAGAGGGTGGCTACCAAAAAGTGAGAGCAGCTGACGGTGCCTCTGGCCACTGCTGGCAGGCTTCCTCCAAGCAGCCCTGGGCGTGGGGTGAGATCCCACACCAGTGCCCACCACAGCTCCTGCCTGGTGGGAGAAGTGCTGGCAATGCCATGGACGCAGGTGAGCTGCAGGCTGCCTGGCCCCTGCACGCCTCAGACGGACACTGTGGTTCGGTGTGTGCATATTCCTGGCTGCTGGCAGGATCTGCAGCCCCTTTGCTCTGCCACATCACTCGCCTTGAAGCCACAAAACATTGCTCTGGCCGTTCAGCTGCAGGATAGGCTCCAGGAGACACGCACACTCTGCAGTGCTGGCTGCCGCTGTGCATCCCGGACCTCTGTCTCTGGGTACTGGTACTTATGCAGCATAGACAGATGAGCTGAAACCAACAGACCTCAGCACAGAGCACCATGCAAGCCTGTGGTCTGAAACATGCAGCATTAGCATGAGGCTATAGTTCTTAGGACAGGGCTTATGTGTCTGTCAAGGCCTGTGCACCCAGTTTGCCTCTGTCATAGCCAGGCGTCTGTGGTCTGATACCCCTCAAGGAATTCTCCTGGTGTGTAAGTGCCCATGTGTGTGCCTGTGTGTTTGCATTTACAGTCCTTACTCCCCCAAGTTTTCCATTTGTAGTTCTGCTTATGAGAGACTCCTTTGCTGTGTTTCAGCCCAGCCAGAGATACCAGTGAAGAGGGAAAAGAGACACATCTCTGTGAGGCCACTGCCCTGCGAAACTGCCTCCCCCTTCCAGGGATCAGCATCCTCGATAAACTCATCAAGACCTGTCCTGTCTGGCTTCAGCTGAACATGAACCAGGAAAGGGCTGGGGCGATCCTTGGCAAAGAAACTGCAGGGGTAAGTCCAAAGCGGTTTTGGTTCAGACAACCACATTTCCTGTCCTTGGTGGAGCTGCTTAGGAGAGCAGGGCTTCTTTGCATGTGGGAGCAAAAATATTTAGCAAACTGTGCTCTCTGTTTCCATTACCTTTTGATGCTTTTGCCACTCACAACAGCACAAGACAGATATAATGGCTTGGGGGAAGCAAGAAATCTTGTCTCTGGTTTTATATACTTATCAGGTAGATTCATGGAGATGCCTTCCCATTCACCACCATACTCATAGGTATTTTCACTATCCTAATCTGGAGCAATTAAAAAAAAAAATCCCTGAAGAAAATGCCCTTAAATTCTGGGAACTTCTAGGAGTCATTTTTATCACCATAACTGGTATCTGGTCCCTGTATGCTGAGTGTTAGAAAATGGCAGACTTGTGCAAAGCTCAGAGCTTGCTTAAGGAACACAGCTCTTTAAGAAAGGGAGCTCCCCGTTCCTAGGGTCTCAGAGATGAGGCATGACAGGGAGTAGGTGTCCTGGTCACGTCTGAGAAGAGCAGTTGCAAATGGCATGAACTGATGCCAGAGCACAAGGGGAATTCACTGAGTCCTGCTCTGAGGAGCTTTGGACCAGTCCTATAGCACAGTCACTCTATCTTAGGGCTAAAAGCTGGTAGAGCCAAGTGACAACCTCCAGTGGGACTCACCTGACCAACATGGACCCAAACCAGGCTTCTCAAATAAGTTGGGCAGATTATTCTCTTTGTTTTTCTGCACTGACTGTACCAGGAGACCCGAGTGACTGTCTGATAAAACCATGTATGTCCCCAAGCCACCTCAGTCATTAGCCACTCCCTGCAGGCAGGGCTGTTTCCCACTCCTGAGCAGCTTTGGGCATAAGTCTTGCCTATGTTGCTCCTACTCACAGTCCTTGGGCATGGTCTTCAGCTCCAGCTTGAAGCAGGCAGGAGAAGAGCTGATGCATCAGAGGTGTCCCATGGCAAGAGCAGGTTCTCCTGGCCCCTCTGAGCCCACCTGAAGCTGAATCAGCACCACATTTTTCCCACCACCAGTGAAAATGGAAGAGACTGGTTTGTGTACCAGTCCTGACCCAGGCAGTAGGGTTAGGTACAGCTCAGAAAACCCACCTCCCTCTTATCTGAACAGCCATGGTCCAATTTTAGCCTTTGAAGCCATGGCAACCCACCATGCCAGTCAGGAAAACAGAAGTGATTCATTTCCATGTTTCACTTCTCTCATTGCTTAAATTTAATTTCAAATGAAGTTTTGTGAGATAGTGCCATCTGAGATCCATGGTCACCGTAGTTTCTCAGAGTGAGTTAGGAGAACGATGCTGCCATATGGGTGGTAGGACCTGGTGAAGGGAGGCTCTCTATGGCTTTTTCCTACTTGCAGATACTTTCTGTGACATAGGAGGTAGGTCTGTCCTGCATTTCAGGCTTGTTTCAGGCATGCACCTGTTTGCCATGCATTTATTTAGATTTTCTCTGCACTCTTGGTGGAGCTGAGCCTGTGGGCCTCAATTTCTTATGAATGGCAGAGTCCAAGATGATGGCACTGTGCAAGATTGTGAAGCTCCCCAAAGCTGCATGTTTAGCATGGGTGCTTCAAAGTGACAGCAGATGCACTTGTGAACAGGACTCATGCAAAGAAAGGTCCTGGCTTCAAGACAAGGTTTTTTTTAAATTCCTCTGTCCAAGAAATTAATGTTTTCATTATAGATTTCCACTGAATTTTAATTGATTAATCATTTTATCAGCTCACACTTCTTTCTAATAGTAATATCCAGACTCCAGAATTAGCCCAATTTTTTAATTCGGTTTTTATAAAAATACCTTAACTCTCTGCTGCCAAAACCTGCTATTGAAAAACAGATAAAGATGATTACTTTGGCTTTGTATCTGCAGGTTCAAGGTACAAGCTAAAAATATCCTTGACAATGAGCTTTAATTAGAAACATACTTAGGAACTCACACAATACAAAAGAGGTTGTTGGTTTATTTCTTTTTTCTTCTTCCTTTTATCTTTTATATTTTTTTTCTATCTGTTTTTTTTTTTTCTGTCTTATTTCTTCTTTGTTTCTTATTTTTTCTATTTCCTGTTTTCTTTCCTCTTTCTTCTTTCTCCTTTCCTTTTTTTTTTTTTTTTTAAATTTCACTTATCCCATTGATGGGAATCAATGGCTACAGTAATTCCATGGGTTGCAATATAAGACTCAGGGGCCTCTTTTCAATGTGTATGAATACATGGTGGAAGACAGTGCAGAAGATTTAGCCACATCATTCTCAGTGGTATCCAGTGAAAGGATAAGGTGCAGTGGGCATAAAATGAAACACCAGAAATTCTGTTTCAACATTAAGAAAAGCTTTTTTACTATCAGGATGATCAAACATTGGAACAGGTTGCCCAAGAGGCTGTAAAGCCTCTGTCCTTGGAGATAACAAAAACCCAACAAGACACAGTCCTGAGTGACTTGCTGTAGTTGGTCTGTCTTTGAACACAGGGGTTGTAATAGATGATCTCCAGATGTTCTTTCCAACCACTCTGCTCTGTGATTTTGAGACCAGTCAATATACTTGATGTCATTGTTGCCATCCAGAGGGATCTTTAACAAGCTGGAGGGTCAGGACTGGCAGGCACCTTCCAAAATTCAACAAGACAAATGCAAAGTGCTGCCCCTGGGAAGGCAGGGCCCCCGGCAGTGTTCTGGGCTCTGCAGGAAAAGCCCTGCAGGGTCAGCACAGAGGGAACTGGGCAGAGATCTACTGAGAAGAGGCTGTGGAACCAGGATTTGTTCAACCAGGGGAAGATACAACTTCAGGGGAACTGTACAAGAACATCATGGAGAAGATGGAACCAGGCTCTGCTCAGCCTTGCATTGTGGGAAGACAAGAGGTGACCATACATTGAAACCAGAGGGGTTCAGACTGGGTACAGGGAAACACTTTCTCCCTGTGAGTTCAGTAAGAGGTGAGACAGGCTGTCTGGAGAGGTTGTACAGTCTCCATCCTTGGAGTTTCTCCAGACCCATCTGGACAAAGCCCTGAGCAACATGGTCTGGCCTCATGGTTTCACGCAGGGGGTTGGACAAGAGCCCTCCTGGGGTCCCTGCCAGCCTGAATGATCTTCTGGTCCCATGAAAAACACTCTGCCAATGAGACACTGTGGCCACCAGAACCTTTGGCCTTATGTTCCCCTCATGGACATTTTAATCCTTTCCCTCTCAATGTACAAGTGACTCCCTTGCTTTAGACCCAGACTGGGACATTCTATGGTGAATTGTTCGTGATTTAGGGCACTTATGTGAGGAGCATCACTTGAAAAATTGGGAATGCAGCTCTATACTTTTCAGTTAGTGAAATAGCTTGCCTTAGGCTTAAGTGGGACATCAGGGATGCACAGAAACCTTGCTGGTTCCTTTGCAGGTCTGAATTTCACCTAGATGAAATGTCCCTTTATTCATTATTTTTATCACGTAAAGTTCAACCAAGTGGAATGAAGCTAAAATAAGAACATTTAAAGGTGGTTTGTACTGATAAAAAAACTTCATTGTCAATGACCTAAAATAAAATTCAGAAGCTGACATTGTGTAGTTAAGTTCTTGTTTCCTTTTTCCTTTTTCAGATATTCTTGGTTAGGAAAGAGGGTAACATGAACAACATGGTCCTTGCAGTTCGCCTGCCAGTACAGAATGAGGGTCATGGTGTGCTGGAGTACAACATTAAAGAAGAAAAATCAAGTAAGTTCTTTACATTTTTTGGTCTTGCTCCAATTATTGTACTGAATCCTGTTGTGATTGCCAGTATTTATGTAATCTCACTTGCACTGAGCAGGTTCCTCTTGTGACCAGCAGCAGATGTTGCCTTTACAGTGTAGTTCAGCTAATATTTCCTACAGCTGCTTTACCCCAGCTCCCCTGTGTTTCTGCACCTTGTGTTATCATTTAGAGACTTGCAACAGGAAAATAAAGCACCCTCAGATGAGCAGGCCAGTGCTTTGATCGAGTGAGAGGAGCTGCCTTTCACCAGGTGGAAGTCCTGAGCAAAGCACAAGGCGCTGACAGACTAACCTGCTGACTCTGTCTCCAATTCTGCCACTGAATTTGTGGCCCAGCAGACATCTGACATCTGCTGCAACCCCTTTCCTTGCGCCTCATACAGTCATACTGAACAACTGGTTACTCCTGAACTGTTTGACTGTTCTCAACATCTCGCCGCTTCTGGGATACAGCTGGGTCTTGGGGCTGGTGACATTGGTGCTGTTCCTGATCTTACAACCAAGTCTGCTGTGAGCAAGCAAAAACAGACCTAGTTCACAGTCTGTCATGTCTGATGCAGCCCTTGCATCCAAACCCCCTGTCACTGAGCTCTGCCCCAAAGCCATCTCCCCGTGTTCTGCACTCTGCTAAAACACTTGTGTTTCCGCTGATCAGCGTTGCTTATCAACTTATTTATTCCCCCTTGACAGTTGCTCAAACCATTTTTTTCCTTCTCATATGTTTCTTTGGTTACCTCTGCGTCATAAACAGACTTTGAAGCCAGAGGGACAAACGAGTCTCCTAATCTGCTCTGATCTCCAGCACAGACCTCAGACTGCCACAGCGTTGCTCCTGCACAGAGCACAGCTGCTGCCTGGCTGCCAGTACCCCCAGGAAAGCTTTCTCTCTCATCCGCCTGCACCTCGAGGCACGCAATTATGGAGATGCCGCACAGATTCAGTGCTCCTGCACGCGGGCAGGAGCAGCAAAACTTTTGCCACAACTTGAGGTGTCTAGATTAAGAACATAAGGGCAAGGGCTAGCTGCAGGGTGGAGAAACTTTTTTCTTTATTTAGTTATTTGAAGTTGCGCTAAGGCTTAGCTTTTGTATGGTAGGGAATTGATTTTTTGATTGTTCAAGTTTTCCTTTGAATAATGATTTAAAAATTGAATCCTGCCATCTTACTAGAATTGTTTCTTCTTGACTTGTGTCCTGTGCCATAAAATCTGATTTCTTTGAGGACAGGCAAAGTAAAATGTAGTTTGAAAATATGGAATATTGTGTCCAGTTCTGGGCCCCTCAGTTCCAGAAGGACAGGGAACTGCTGGAGAGAGTCCAGCACAGGGCAACAAAGATGATTAAGGGAGTGGAGCATCTCCCTTATGAGGAAAGGCTGAGGGAGCTGGATCTCTTTAGTCTGGAGAAGAGGAGACTAAGGGGGGATCTTATTAATGTTTATAAATACATAAAGGGTGAGTGCCGTGAGGATGGAGCCAGGCTCTTCTCGGTGGCAAACAATGATAGGACAAGGGGTAATGGGATCAAGCTGGAACACAAGAGGTTCCACTTAAATTTGAGAAAAAACTTCTTCTCAGTGAGGGTGACAGAGCACTGGAACAGGCTGCCCAGGGGGGTTGTGGAGTCTCCTTCTCTGGAGACATTCAAAATCCGCCTGGACGTGTTCCTGTGCGATCTCACTTAGGCGTTCCTGCTCCAGCAGGGGGATTGGACTAGAGGATCTTTTGAGGTCCCTTCCAATCCCAAACACACTGTGATACTGTGAATTTCACTGTGAGTTAGTCTAGCTAAAAAGACTTTTGTGCCATGTTTTTCAAGCTTGCTTACTTGCTATTTCTAGTTTATCATTAACTTAACATAGAGGATGTGTTCAGAGACAAAACTTTCTGGTAGGAACAAGAATTGAATCAGTTTCCACCACTTTCATACAAGTTGCAAAGTAAGTGGAAGAGGGTAATTAAAAATCAGCTTTCATTCAAAAAGCAGGAGAACTGCCATCACATGCAGCAATCCCTGTGGCCATGAGGCTGGTGGATGTTCACATTATTTTTAGCTTAAGTTCTGTCAGTGCTGAGCTGTGGAAAACCTCTCAGTTCTCCATCCCACAGCTTTTTGACAGGAACACACTGGACAAAGAAAGTCATACTTTTGCTTCCTTTCTCATTTAGGGTAAGTAGCCTGACTTTTCAGTTTGGAAGAAATCAAACTAATTCCTGTTAGTAAAACCAGGGGAGATGGCAAATCTTCTGTGTCTTGAGTAACCTAATACATTAGCTTTGATTTATTGTCTCTGCATTACTTCAACAGCTTTCTAAACTTTTTAGGAAATAAAATAATTTGTTGCCCAAATGCTTTAAAAAAAATAAAGACTAGAATCTGAGCTTCCTTGCTAAGTACCCTGGTACGTCTGGATCGCCTTAGTTTAATGAAGTGCCCTTCAGCCTGCCCTGGTGTTTGGTACATGTCAGGGTGGGAGACATCTGAGCAACTGCAGTGAGTAACTACAGACCCGAGACGTTGTCTGGCTGTGGAGTGCAAGTCTGTTGGAAGCTGGGTGTTACACTTCCTGAGAGCGTGAGCAACACGCCAGCTGCACAGCCTGAGTTCCACTGTAGACTGGCCAGGTTTTTCCAGGCATCTAGCCCTTCAGAAAATTCCTCTTTAGTTCCCCTGTGCTTGCTAAAAGGAGGCTCCAGCTTGCCACTGGACATTGCAAACAAGGAGGTGAATTCTCCTCTCTTTGAGTCTGCTTGAAGTGGAGCAGAGCTGATGCCCTTCCAGTGTCCTTCAAAAAGAGCAGCTGTAATTCCCCTTTCCAGCTGTTCCAGGGACAAATAGCTTTGGTTTTGCTGTCCTGCCCCTGGTATTTCCTTTCTGAATCAACACATAAGCAATGACCTGTGTAATCTGCCCTGTGGAGAGCCGTTTGTCCCTTTCTCAGAAATGACTCCTCCTAAAGAGTCTGAAGAAATAGGAACAAGTTCTTCTCCCTGTTACCTTGGTTCAGCTCATTATATTCCACAGACTTGATGCATTCAGATGTAAACTGAAAGCTGAATTTGCCTTGACATGTATAGTTCAGATTTTACAGAGGTCTTCCCTTCCAGTTAAAATTCAGGTTGCAACCCATCCCAACTTGTTGTTTTGGAACACCTTGACAGCTGCTTCTTGTCTTTCTCATGAGGCCCCAGTACAATCTCAGCTTCACAAGTGACAGAAAGAAGGATGCACTATCCCTAGAGGTGACACGATGTCTCTGTGCTGTCTCTACAGTGATGTCCATCTCTTACTTTTACCATATGAAGCTTTAAACAACAAGTTTTACTGCTCAGCTCTTTGTAAAAAGCCATTCTTAAACTGTCCTACTTTTCACATAGCATCTAAAGAGGTTTTCCCCAGTATTGTAATGACAGTATGGAGATTGCTGCCCAGGCCCCGAGGTCCATGTATAGATGGCCATTCAATGAAATACAAAAAAATGGAAGCTTCCTAGCACTGGACTGCCAAATAATGATGGATCATGGTTTTTCTCATTTCATTCCCCATATCAGATCTGCTTTGTTGACGTTTGATGAAATATTTAGGGAAGTATAGTTTCCTGAGGGGAACACCAGGTTTAATGGTGATTTTTTTTTAATGGAAATCCCCAAAGAACCCACTAGGTAAGAGAGTTAAGAAATGAAACCTCTTTCCATTTTTATTGCGGGGAATTTTCACCTGTTCCATGAAGTAGTCCTTAGGATCATAAAACAGGAGAATGAATAAACCGGATTTTAAAAAACTTATTCTGGTTTTTCTTTGGTTGCTGATCACAGCAGCAGGTATGGTAGAGACCCAACAGCAGACACCATGTGGTTCATCAGAAAGTTGAGAAACCCAGCAACTTTCGAAGCCTTACATCTCTCTGGTTTTGCTTCTCGGCCTGAAGGATCCCTTACTACTTACTGAGAACAGTGGAAATCTCCCAGAGAGGAGTCTTGTTACAAGATTTCTTCCATTTAGACAAGCAGTCTTGGGAGATACCTTTCAAGTTCTGCTAAAATCTCAACTACTTCATCCACTTTCAGTTCTGCTTCATCCCAAAATGGAGCCCCAGCCTCACGTACCTCAAGAACTGAGCACCATTTCCTCAGCTGACTCCTGCCCTCGGCTCTTCTCAGCAAACTTGTTGTAACCTCAGGTCCTGATTCTCCTTCCCCTTTATGTGTATAGTCAGAAATCATTCCACTGACATCACTGACATTGCAACAGTATTAAAAATAAATGAATCACATGTTTAAACTAAATGTGCAATTTTGAAGTAACATATGCTGAGAGCTTCAAAGAGGTGTCTGAGTACGATAGACAGTGCAGGCAGTGACAGTAGCTTTTACTTTCATAAAGCGTTATGAAGACACATGCCACAGGGGTAAAGTCGTGACAGAAAAATTCTCTAGCACCATATACTGAGTTGAATGCTTCATTTTTTTTCCTGGGAAATCTTGTGAATTATGGCTGAAAATAATTTGATTTCATGAAACACATGAGTTCACCATATACTTCTCAGGAGACTTGCATGTATTCTTTGGTGTGAAATGTGTAGTAACTGTTTTCCAAACTCCTCTGTACCAAAAAAAGAGGATGTGATTCTTTTCCAAATATGCCAAATGACGCTAAACAGGAGAAGTATCTGCAGTTGCACAGAATAAAGAAGAACATATTATTCATATTATTGGGAATTTTAATAGAGATAACTGTGACTGTTAGGTCAGTACTGATCTCCTCGGGCTCACAGCCTAAGGGGTTTGAGGCTGGCCTGATCCTGCTACAGATTGCCTGCTCTTGGACTCCTGCTGCTGCCTCACCCATCACTGTGGCTGGTTTTGCTCACTTGGAGGTTTATTTTCCTGAGGCTGTTCACATCAGCGCACCTTGTGGAGTTGCTGTCCTTGTTCCTGATTCAAACCATACCTGTGTGGGACAATCTGCCAGCAGGTGTAGCTATTCAGAAGCATCTCTTCCAATGTGCTGGGCCAAGGCTGAGCTGAACCCTCAAAGTCCATGAGGGCACAGCTGAAGGAGGGTTTTGTAGTGAAGCCTTTTCTGTAGTGTGGTTATTTCATTTAATACAGGAAAATTCTGAGATTTAAATTAAAACTCTGCCTGCTCTGACCCTCCTGGCTTCTCCGGAAACAAACTTGGAATGAGCTGGAGCATAACAGAGGTCTTGAAATATCCTTAACGTAATCAAATAGGAAAGCAAAAATAAATTATCTCTGAGTAATATAAAAATGTCCAGATCATTATTAATACCTCCTTTGAAAGAAAGGACATAGTGCCATTGGACAAGGTAGATTATACTCAGTTTCTGGTTTATGGACAGCAGCTGTACTTCAGGTTATACAGGATGGACTTGTGGTAAGGACCCACAATATAACTTGACAGAAAAGATACAGGCAATTACTGGATTTAAAAGCTGTTTGAGAGCAACAACTGAATATTGCTGCAAAGTTGCAAGTCTGGTAGGAAAAAGGATGTTGATAAAGAAATCCAACATCTTGCCTTGGTCAGCTTATTTGGCCTTCCTTAAACTGTGCCCAGGAAGTGCAGGCTGGAGCCTGATAGGAAATGCCTGAGACAGACAATAGGGATTTAGGAGAAAACCACAACTCAAGTATAACACACAGCAGCTGTTTACTTACCTGGTTAATTCTCTAGCTGCTTTTAGCAAAGGAAATCTGTTTGCCATGCAAGTTCATGAGGACCTGACCCCACTTTGTACATCCACCACCCACTGAGCTCTGTCCATGAAGACAGAAAGAAGAGTTACACCGGGTCTAGAGCAGGAAGGCAGGCCTCACTGGGGAGTCAAACGAGAAATTTAAATGAGCAAAGGTGTTTCTTTGCACACTGCAACCTGAAAAGGGAAGAGATTACTTAAGGGCTAAAATTCCACAATGTACTTTCTTGCCTTGATAATCCCAAATAGGTGCAGTCTAACACTGTGAAAGCAAGCTTAACTATCAAACACAACTATGTCCAATGCTACCAATTTACTTCAGCCATTTCTACACTTCCATTGCTCCTTCCCAAGCACATATGGGGGAGAAAAAGTTTTTATTATAAAGTAATGCATATGCATAATGTGCATTTGCACAGGATATAAAAGGCATGTGCAGTCATTCTGACTGTCCTGTAGCAGTAACAGATGGCAATTAAACAGTAACTGGGCAGCAGCATGTTTACAGCGGTGCGTTAGAGTAACCTGGGGGCGAACTTTGTTCATTTTTGCAGGCTTAGCTCTGAAGAAAGCTGCTGAAAGCCCTGGTCTTCACAGCCCAGCCAGTCCAAGGTGAGAGCTGTGAGCACACCTGGCGTGATGGCAGAGCTCAGGTGCAAGGGACACAAATTCCTGCCTGTGTCCCTGCATGGGTCAGCAGGTCTGAGCACTATGTCAGGGCACTCTCCAGGTGAGCACAAGACAAGGAAGAGGAGGCAGATTGACTGGGAACAGCTCAGTAGATACTCTTTGTTGGCTCAAACACCTTCAGATACTGATAATGGTCTTACCTATTGCGCTCTGCTGGCACCCTGACCACTATGGCCAGATATGGTCCATTATGGCAGATTTCTCAGTTTTGTTTTGTTAATATTTCTTTTAAGTGTATTGCTGAGGCTGGACTGACGAATCCAGAGACCAAAGCCCTCATAGCTAACATGGTACAGCATGGTCAGGTGGTATTTTCCCACATGAACTGCACTGAAGTACTGCAAAAATAAGGTCATGGGAAAAATGGGAGAATAACTCAGTCACTGCAGCCTACTCACAACTTAGCTCCTTTAACAAGAATGGCCTGTTGTGCAGATTTTTTTTTAATATGTGAATATTTTTGTGGAAATGTTGACAGCTCTTGCAATAGCTTCCTCAGTTTTGCAAGTGTTTTTGCTAGTACCCTGCCTGCTGGGATCAGGAAGTAGAGTGAACATAGAGAGATTATTGGTTTTTTTCACAGAAAGAGAGATAACCCTCACAACTGCAGAGAAAAAAACTAAAGATGTAGCCCTAAAATTTCTTAGACTCAGAAAACAAAATATATAGGAAAACAGCTTATAGGAATATAATCTCCTGTTTTAAAAATTAATTTTAACTGCATTTATTTTGGATCCCTTCTGAACTGGAATGAAGATGGGAAAGGTGGAATTCTGTGGTAGTGACTGAAGTCAGAAACATGGGAGATTTCACTTCATAGCCAAGGTGAATTAACTGAAGTATGTGCTAGTTTTCATGACACTGACTTCTAAGATGAAGCCATTTATTTGGGTAGCACTTGCTCATTTTCATGGGATGCCTGGATGAAGCCTTGAGCAACTAGGTTTGACCTTGTGGCTGACCCTGCTTTGAGCAAGAGTCTGGGCTGGACACCTCCTGTGGTCCCCACCAGCCTGAGTGATCCCCTGAGAGGGAACCAGCCAGTAGGACTGAGTCAGTCTGTCAGCAAGCTCAGGGTGGGCAGCAGTTCTCAGAAGGAATGTCTCAGAGGAGCAGCAAAGGCTGGTCCTTTTTTCCCATTCTCCAACACCCAGGTTCTGGGACAAATACTGCTAAGATTTATAGAGGGATTGTTGTGAAAAAGGATAAATAAACCATCAATATTTCCTAGGTTAGTGCCTCACCTGTGATCTCCCCCAAAACTTCCTTCCTTTGGTAGATACCTTGTGTTCAGGGGAAAGGAGAGAATGTGCTCAGTCTACTTAATGCACATTTCCAGTGCAATTAACTTGTATGAGGTATCCCAGTGTGCTCGAAAAGGCCCAGTAATGCCCTATAGGTCCAACTATATGCCCTTTGGCATATTGCAGAGCTAAGCTTGCTGCAGGCTGAGACAGACGCTGTCATGTGCAGTTAACAGCCCTGCAGTGCTCCTGAAACCTCTTTTACACAGGTGCTAAAGGGACTTTTCGGTGGGAGTAGGCCAAACCAAGGAGTAAAGGTACATCCCATCCTTCCCAAGTCAAACCTCTGGGAACAACCTCTGGCTCATCAGAGGGCAGGCAGAAGGGCCTCTCAGAAAGTACATTCAGTTACTTCTGTTATCACTATAATGGTACCATAATTCTTTTTTAAATGGTCACTTTAACCAAAACCCTTGGCCTTCTTGAGTGGTAACCCTGCAGCTTCCAACAACAGAAGGAAGAATTATTCATACTCTAAACTAAGGCATGAAAAGCAGCCTAGGACTATTTATAGCTCTGATTTCCTCTGAATAGCTGAGAGGCTAAACCTGACATTACAGAGTGAAAAGATAAAGTTATTTATACTTTTTTTAATACCCCATACTGGTATTCAGTGATAAAGCAGACAAAGAAGGGACTGCCATGGCAACCACCTCATGAACTGCCCTGGAGACTTGTCCACCCACCAGAAAGGTCATTAAGCATCTTCAACTTCAGGTTTACTATAGAATATGATTTTACTGAAGATAAAACCATCAGTAGTCCCAGTAACTAGTAGATAGGGTACTGTTGCCTCGTGAGCACAAATGAAGTAGATGGAGAAAGGTGTAAGCAACTGAGCCAGGTTTTTGTTGTGTTCAGGCTGTAACTTTGTGCTGGCACTGCTATCATGAGAAGTGCTCTTGCCAACCCTCATCCACTGGCCACTTGTGTCTATGTTCTCATGTCCCTCTGGTCCCCATCTTCCTTTCCTTCATTAAGGTTATTGCTGGAAAGGAGTGAGCAGCAAAGATGTAGGGATGTGAAAACAGGATTGTGTGGTGGGACAATACTTCCTTAGAGGTGCTACCTGCCGTGGTTGAGACGGATAAACGACAAAGACCAAGTTCTTCCAGGATGAAAGTAGTAGATGCCATTTATTGCCACAAGTGCATTTTTATACAGTGTTACCAACTCATGTGTCTCTTCACTATTGGTTACAAGTTACAGCAGTAACATCTCATTGGCTATTTTCGCTATCATCAATGTTACTCTTCTACTCCCTTCTCTCTCTCAGGTACATCCTTAACATCTCCGGATACTCCTTTACTCCCATCTTTCTCACGGGTAGGCCTTCATATCTTCAAGGCTAATTTCTGTTCCCATGCCCTCCGTCAGGGAATCCACGGACCCATCGTAGTCCCCCACAAATACCGTGTGCTGGGTTCATGAAATAAAATCTGGAAAGGAGGAGAATGGCCAGCTGGTGACTTTGGGAAATGTGAGTGACAGACTGAAGACAGAGGCCTGGGAACAGGGTGGAGAGGAGCAGTAGCTGGTCGAGGACAGGGTCACATCTCGTAGTGCTGGATGCCTCCGAGATGCTCTGGGCAAAGCTGAAAGGAGTCTGCCCATGGAGGCAGGAGCCCAGCAGAGCTGCCCCGTGGCACAGGGCGAGGAGGACAAAGGCAGGAGGCAAAGACCCTCGGGAAGGGTGGGAGGTCAGTGCAAGCCATCAGCCAAATTGCCCTGTGGCAGCCAACCTTCTTGAGGCAGAACATCGCTGGCATTGTGCTGAGAATCTGCCCCTTCCCCTACCTGCTGACTGGGGCTCTGCCACGCAACACAGGCACATGGCAGCTGCATGGCCTGCAGGGGACACGTGCTGTAGGAATATATGGCTGAGGGAGGTCAATGGAATTTTCCCAAGGAAGTCAATGTATTGCACCCATTTTATAGACTAAGAGCTGAGGCACAGGTTGCTGAAGGGACTTGGGCAGCTGTGCACCACCAGCCCTGAACAAGCCCAGCTGCCAGCCAGCACTGTATTTACTGGGTTGCTTGAAGGCCCGTCGCCTGGCGAGCACTTGACTTTGTTCAGCATTAAGGTACCAACACTACTATTTGGAATTTTTTTGTATGCTTTCTCTATACCCTGACAGGCAACTCCTTCTGTGCTGTAAGGGAAGCCATTTTTTCCAGTTTATTTCAAAGGAATGTTTTCTTTTAGTATTGCGTGATAGAGTGTGTGATTGAGGCAATGTAAGAAACTGTTGTCGGCTCTGGGCCTGACTAGCTGGAAAAAAAAACAAAACAGAAATGTGCTGGAAAAAATAACAGTTATGAAGGCCCTTGAGAGAGAAGATCCCTCTTCCCTTCTCTTGCCAAAAATGACTGATTTCCCTAATTCCATCTCAATTAAGCAAATCATACATTTCAGCAGCAGAACTTGTCCAAGACTACTTTTTTTTAAGGATTAGTCAGTCGATGAATAATAAAAGTTTGTGTACTTTTAACAGGGGAGGCTGGAAAATCTGAATATGTAGTTAACTTAAGCTTCAAATTTTAATTGCATATAAGGAGGCCTTGGGGCATGCAGGCTGGTGTCTTATTTCCCCATAGTAAATGACTCGTGTTCCGGGTGGTAGACACCTTGCTGTGAAGGAGAGCAGACTGAGGGATGCTGTCTCTTAAAGTGGTTTCTGTTGCTGCTGGCTGTGTGTCTGTGCAACAGCTTTGAAGATGCAGAGCTACCCTAGTTATCTTCAGATTAGCCTTGCTCAGACACAGATAACAATCTGTCTGCATCACCTGGTGTTCATCATGGGCTAATTTCCCCTGTTTATGCATGTTTCTCATTAGTGAGAAGTCTACCCTCACCTACGCAGCTTCTCGGCATGAAAAACCCACCAGTGAGCAAGTCCACCCCATGGCATTGGATAACTGGGCAGCCATGCCCCAGCCCTGGCCTCCAGCTCAAGGAGTGCCCTTTTACTGGTGCCTTCTGCTGGATCTCATCTGCCTCCACAGACAGTGCAAGGCCAAAGGCCACCTCTGCGTGGGCTGTTATAAGGACACAGGAGACATTATCGTTGTCTGGTCCACTGTCTGTGGTTTGATTTGAGATAAGAGACTGAATGATTTCTAGTTCCCTAAGGATGTCTAACCTAGACATCTTCCCAAGGTTAGTCTGCTTGGCAAGGATGAGTTCTCCACTATACCCATTGTTATTAACACTGAAATTGAGTTAGTGTCAAGGAGTTCCCACTCAAAAGACTACTCTGAACTAGGAGTCCAGAGTCCTCGTTTGGCAACAACAGCCACCACGGGCTTGGGGGATATTGTAAAACATGCTGTGAACACACATTTTATAACCTGTTGTGCAAGTTCGTAATTTCTCTTCTAAGTGCAGGCATGCACAAGGAAAGCACAAAGTCTCACCAAGTCCCACTTGTTTGAGCTGGGTTCCACATCACTTTGACGCACTGTTTATTTTTAAATATAAAATACCTTTAAAAGATAAGACACTTCTAAAACATAAGACACTTGTGCAGCTGCTTTTTCAAGATGTAACAGTGCCAGGTTTCTGTGTGTTTTACAAGTTGTTTTGGAAACATTCTAGTTGCTCATGGCAGGTGATTTTTAAAATTTTCTTTTTAAACTCTTATCCTGAAGAGTTACTTCCCCTCTTTCCATGCAAATATTTTCCTTTTTACTCCAGGCTTTAAACCGATAGGATTGTAGGGAAAGCCTGTTAGAAAGAAGAGCTCGGCATTTTGTCAGCTTTGTTAATCCTCACTTTAGCTTTTTTTTTTTTTTCCTTGTATTTTACTCCCAAGAGGCATAATGCAAAATCTGTGTGTAATCAGAGCTGTACTGTTCTAGGATAATATTGTCTTACCCTACTCTGCTTAGTACCTTCAACGTAACTCAAAAAGCTTACTAGTTTTAAAACAGCTACTCCAACTCAGTACCCATAATACCAGTGCCCTTGTCTCAGTGGCTACACTGGAACAAATGGTATTTTTTTCCCTTGGACGATGTTTGCTACATGAATATCTGAAAGAGCTTAATAAGCAAGAGTTTAGACTTGTAAACGTGGTAAATAAAACACTGCTTGAAGCAAAATGAGTGCGGTAGGGACCTCATACTTTGACCTTTGAGTAGAACCCTCAAAGTCAGGTAGTCTGCAATCTATCCCACTCAGAAGAGCGGGAATTAGAAGACCTTCTACCAGGCTGGCAACTAGGTGGGATTGCAGCTCTCAGAAGCAGAAATATTCTTGCCTTTTATTGTCCACCCTGTTGACCTCTGCCACTTCAGAATGGATTGGTCCCTTTCATCACTCACTTTTGGAAAGCACAGCCTTTCTTCCTGGAAGGCTCTCACACAGAATGTCGTTCTGGGTACTGGATTTCTTCCTTTAAAATGCACAGAAAACTTCCTTTTTCTATAGGACTAACCTCAGCTCTACAGTGTTTCATGATGTGTCTCAGAGCCAGAGAAATAAGCCTTTCTGCAAAGTAAATGGGAAAAAAAAAAGTGGTTCTTAATAAAATACATCTGTATGATAACATATTTTTTCACATAAGGATTGATTCTCAAGATTATCTATATGACCTGGAAAATGTTGCTGAGAGCTAAATGCCCAGAACTTCAAATCATATTGTTCTTTCCTCATACTTGAGGCACAGAGAGACTCTTTATACATCTGAAACCTCTGTTTAATTCATGGAGTTTTACCAAAGAAATTTGCCTTCTGAGAGCAACTGGCAAATATCTATATTCAGTTTGTCTTGTCACCCCGTAGCCCTGAGCCCTGACAGTTTGAATCACCACACTAAGCAACATAAATCTTGTATCACCATTGTCATGTACAAGTAGGTGGTGAATTACCTGTGAAAATGTGACTTCTCCAGCAATGATCCCGCAGCGTTCAACTGCTTAGAGCAGTGACCATGTCAATTGAACATGTCACCCCACTCTCCCTGGTGTCCTTGGGAGCCCTCTCAGTCCTCAAAATTTCAGAAAGGCCATATTTTGCACCCCTCATCTCTGCTGTGTGAGAGCAAGAAAGCACCTTGCATGACTACATCTGAAACTCCAGCTAAACCTCATGTTGCCATCTGGTCCTGAGAAGAAGTCCTGGCTCTCCCCAGCCTCTGGCTGAAGAAAGAGTGCAAACCAGGTATGGAATTTCCACAGACGTTAAGGTGTTTATTTGAACACCAAAAAGGAGGTGCAGGGTGAGGATTTGACAAGGATCTGGCAAGTGCTTTGGAACAGCCATTCTGCAGGCTGTGCTCTGCTCTTAACCCCTGAAATGGCTGGCAGAGCCCATGGGCCTGCTGAGACTGTTCACATGGATACCCGTAAGGAAAGCACTGAGGAGCTGTGACACTCTTAGCTGCGTTCGCTGTGCTTGAAGTACCCTTGAGAGCCACCCTCTCAACCCCTGCTGAAACACTCATCGCAATAAGGAGGAAAGAGCAGCAAAAGGACTGTAACACGTTTCTGCTCAAGCATCCTGCAGCAGAGGCAACGAGACCAGGCAGCAGCAGAAGTTTATGCTAAACTAAAAACATAAAATCTGAGTGGACCCCAAGGTGACACCCATCTGCTTGGGTGAATATGGATGAGACAAAGTACAGTGGAGCAGCCAACATCCCTGCGTGTGTTGGGTGTGAGGGCGTTCCTTTTTCTTAGCACCAGGGTACGGACATGGTGCACAGGGAAACAGAGAACTCTGCCGAGTGTCCTCCTGCCCCACCTCAGCCTGAGAAGAGTGCAAAAGCCTGTGTTTTGTGTCTTCTTTAACGGCATTAATTTCATTGTGCACAATACAATTATATTTTTTGAAAAACACAGTTTAAAATTAGATTTCTCTTACACTCAAGACCCAAGCTGATTAACACTGTATCACTTTTGTAATTCATTAGTTTCAATTTCTCAGGAACTGCCACTAGCAGTGATGTTTTTCATTATGGCCAAAAAGATTAAACTCTGCAGGAAACCATAAAATTGAAATCCTGTGAGAAAGCATGAGGTGGATGCACAACAGAAGACTCTGGCAAAAGTCCAAACCAGGGAAGCTTCTGCCCTTCCTCAATGAGGGAAAAATAGAAACAACTGACAGTTTCATGAAAGAATCACTAGGAAAGACAAGAAAGACAAAACAGACCTGGCTTGCCTAAGACAATCTGCAACTGTGCAACCAAAAAGGAAACTAAAGCTTAGACATCAGATGGAAAAAGCAGATTACAGAAGAAATAAAAGATCTTGACAGGAGAAAACAGATAAGTAGTGACAGTGACAAGAACACAGCACTTGAAGGCCATACAATGCTGTCCAGAAGGTCATCAGAACAGAATACAAGAAACATTGTCAGGGACAGATACTAGGAACTTTCAAACAAACAGAGCTGTTGCAGAGACACTGTGAACACCCTAAGGACATCTACCAATGTAATCTAAATTTCCCTCTATCCAGCTAAAGCACATTCTGTTAATACACCACCACCAGCCTAGTGCATGAATAAGGGCCAGAAGGAGATTTGCACGTGCTCAGGGAACTGAAGCAATAATCTGAAGGGTTTACATCATGCTTTCATGCAGCTCTGTAAAGCACAGCAGATACAACAAGTGCAGTGTATCATGACAAATGCAACAGCCTCAACAGCGGGGTTACAGTAGGCACTGCAGTCTTCTATTACAATGCCCAGGCCTCATTCCTCAGGGGCAGAAATCTGCTAACCTGGCCCATGCAACAGCAGGGAATGCCAGCATCTGGAAGTAGGAAAGTTGGTAACCTCTGCCTTGGAGGGATCCCACCTTCATCACGAGTAAAGGGCTGAGGGTACTGCAAAGGTCAGTGCAAGCAAGGTCATGACAACTGTGGTATCGAGCCAGAGACTTACATCAAAAGAGGGGAACACCAATGAGAGGTCTGGTTAGGAGACTGTGGAATTAAAATCTTAAAATAGAAATACAAAGGTGGAATCACTCCCATGATGACAAGTCTCATTCTGCCAGAATCTGGAAAGATAAGAGCATCTCAAGCAGATGTAAGCAGGACTTCTGAGAATGGTTGTGTTCTCAGTAGTCCTCTGCCAACACAACTGCTGCAGAATAAGGAATTTGTAGCTTTGAATTCAGATGTCTCTGAAGAATTACACAGATACTAAAAACAGTGAAGAGGACTAACAGTGCCATTAGAGAAGAATCAGCTGAAGTAATTGGGTCCCATGAGCCTACGTAAGCAGTATGAAGATGGAAATTGGGGTGGTTTGTCCATGTGACCAGAACATCAGGGCTAGCAATTCTGCAGGGAAAAATCAAAGAGGAAAGGAAGGAAGAATATCCAGGGACAGTGTGACTCAAAAACATCAGCGTCTGGATGGAGAAATGATAGGGAGATCTAAAGAGTAAAGAAAACATTAAGAGAGATTCCAGTCAGTGCCTGAAGATTACACTTTTCAGAGCATGTGGTTTAGTAATGGCAAAGATGAGACAAATGTAAATATTTATGGCAGTTCATAACCTGGACATGTCCATGTCCTGTTCATTTATTAAGTTGCACAAAGGACACGAAACAGAGTATGGTCAGCAGTGAACAACTAATTTATGTTACTAATGCTTCCATCACCCATAAAAGAAATGTACAATTAATTCTAGTATCTTTGCTTCAGACTGCTCAAAATTGCCTATGATCTACACATTTTCCCCTTTATTTCCTGAAGGTGACTTTTTTTCTGTGGGTTTCTAAATGTCAGTTAAAGCTCAATATTCGGTGGCAATACGTTTGGCTCACAGAACCCAGCCTATTTTTGGTGTTCCTTTTGATCATATTCTTGACATCCTGTCACTGTTCTGGTGAGATGTAGAGATTTCCTTGCTCTTCAAGTGCCCTGAGCACAGTTTTATGAGCCAAGTAAAGACGAATTTTGTCTCTACAGTTTTCAACACAGTTACAACAGCCTGGCAGAAAAGTGTCTGCTTGTAGCTTTTGCAAAAGTCACAAGTTCCTATAAATGGCAACATCATGATCCTTCCCTGAGCAGCAGTGCACACATCAGTGAAATGTCCTCATCTGCCCACAGCACATCCACAGCCAGAGAAAAGCACCTCTTCCTGACCGCCTGCTCAGGGCAGGGTGCCCTGAGGGCAGCAATGGCAATGGGGGAGAGATACGTGGTCCCCAACAGTCAGGAGAACCCTTTGAGCTGTACAAACTTGCTGTTTTCTGCATCTTTCCAAGAATCAGAAACATGCAGCAGGACCCACTTAGTGGTCTCCACAAGTGAATGACAACCATTCCCACCAGAGATGTTCCTGTCCCAAATCCATCATCTGCCACCCAACAGCAAAGCATTCAGTAGCTCTGCTTATTAGTAATGTCTGCTGGCAGTCACAAAGTGTCTAGATAAAAACAAGTTAAGGGCAAAGTGTTACAATTTTTCCCAAGAAAGACCTCACCACAGGAGATTGCAAGACTGCAAGCACCCCATGGGTGCTGTGCTGGGAGCAGGTCCGGTGGCTGTGGTAGCCCTGTGGAGGCTGCTTGCCACTGTCAGTGTTCACAATAAATTGGGGGCAGAGTATTGATCCTGGTGGTGCTCATACCTTCAGTAATAATCCATCTAAAGCATCCATCTTATTTGTTTGCAGGCCACCCAAAAATGTCCCAGCAGGGCTGGGGTTCTCTCTGTGATGAATTCTAGACTTAAGATACACTTAATCTCTCTAAATACCACTAGCTGAAAAATCCTGTCCTTAAGCTCCAGCAGCTTTTGTATCTAGACTGCTTTAGCTGTATAATTCCTAGTGATCTGTGGTATTTTATGCTTTTTAAGTATATATGAGAGGAGGAGTATCTGTACGATGACAAGGTACTTCTATGTAGATATTTTTGACATTGAGGGGCTCAAAATAATATTCTTTTGTTTAAAATTCAAGCTCCCAAGTGGCAGAGCTTCCTGGCACAGAAACAATCACTAGTCCAAATCCAAGAGATCTGCTCACATCTGTAAACACGTACAGGTGCAGCCCACTCTCCTACCTACACCTGCAACTCAGGATGCCAAAGTGAACATGTGGTTCTTAACAGAAAAGAAGTCGTTAAAATTGTCATCTGCACAAAGGCCTTTATTTAATTGCTGGAGTTCTGAGTGAGTTCAGACTCTCGGGTTTTGGTTAATTCTCTGGAACAGCACTGAGGCTTGTCTTTACTTTGTTTCCTGTGTCAGAGCTGCAAAGCAGATGGATTTCAAACTACAGAAGTGGTTCATGGTAGATGTTTAATGAAAATCCCTGACTGAAACATGATTCTTACTAAGGAAAAAGAAAAAAAACTTGCTGAACATTTATTTTTCCAGTTGTGGGAGGAAAGTAAGGGAAAGGAATTGCTTTCTGCAAAGTATGCTTTAAATTCTGTTTTGCAGTCTGCAAAATATCAGTGCACACACTAAGGT
Source organism: Nesoenas mayeri (assembly GCF_963082525.1). Lineage (NCBI taxonomy): Eukaryota > Metazoa > Chordata > Aves > Columbiformes > Columbidae > Nesoenas > Nesoenas mayeri. The sequence continues at coordinate 17,382,305 of NC_137548.1, read as the reverse complement.
TGATCTGTTCATGGTGATCCAACACAAACTGGTGTTAGGAATGACTTCTGAGAATTAGACAGCCTTTGCTTCTTTAAAAATTGCCTACTTTGGTGTACTCAACCCAAAATAACAACCTATAGGGCCTGGGCTAGGACAAAGGGAGAAGTAAAAGGAGGAAATGCCTTGTTTGGAGAATGAACTGTGAAGCCAAAAAAGAGACGAGCTTGAGTATTTCCTTCCAGCGGGATTCTCTGCTGACTGGAGAACAAGGGCCAGTACACAGAGCTGGGGGAGAGGAGAGGCAGGGGATGTCTCCCACCTGCCGGTGCTGGAGGCCCTGCTTTGTGGGGAAACTCACAACCAGGCAGGGCAAGGAGCTGGAGATGTGGATCATGGAAGACTGAGGAAGCTGAATCATGGTAGCTGAGCTTTGTGTCCACAACTCTGTACTGTAGCTTAGAAAACAGAGCGAAGGAAGATGCAGAGCAGCTGCGGGCACCACTATGTCAGTTTGAGCTGGTGCTGCTCCCTGCGGACTCCCGGTGTGCTCCTATGGCAGGAATGGTACAACTGTGGGGCTGCAGTTCTCCACCACCAGTAAGCAGGCATTTTTGAGAAACCATCATAGCTTTCCTTAAACTTGCCAGTCTCTGCTTGTGATGGTGTGTTACATACACGTGGACACAGACAATTTATGAGACTATAAAGCAGAAGCAAAGATGGAGACCTCTCTCCTGCAGATCCATCTCTTTCTCTCTGCCTTGGGTTATTGGTCATTGTGAAATTTTCTTCACCAGCCCGTAATTTTTTTCTAGCTTAGCAGCCAAAAACTCTATAATAACATGTGAGATTTGAGCTACACAATGCTATTATAAAGGAGGTCATCTTGAAGAACTCTGCAATGTGTAGATTGTATTTTGTCACTTAAAGGAAAGTGCTGTCACTGTGTAACACAATGGGAGGGAGAAGATAGGGAAGATACAAATAGGCTGTGCTCACACTGCCTGTGTGACCCAGGTCAGAGCCCACACACATAGTAATGAAACAGTCATTTCTATTTTTTTGCTTCAAAGTATTTTGTCCATCCAGACCAAACCAGATTCCAGCATGGAGAGTCACAAGTTCAGCCCCTTATGTATTGCAGATCTGCACATCCTTAGAGATAGATAGGCTTGTAACAAACCCTTTGGCTGTGATTTTGGTGGTGGTGGCGGTTTTGGTTTTGTTTGTTTGTTTGTTTGGTTTTTTTGTTTGTTTGTTGTTGTGTTTTTTTCCCCCCTTCCCATTGTTTCTATTACTGTCACAACATTTTGATATCTTGAGCTAACCATTCAGAAAGCCAGGCTGAGGTGTTTCTTCTCTAGTGTTTCCCTGAAGAATCTCATTACATTTGGCCATCTGAAGCCAGTTGTTTATGCTTCTTCATATTAGTCCATGCAAACAACGGACAATCGAAGAATACAAGATGTGTGGGCCAAACTCACCAGCATTTTTTACCATACAGCTTAAAGAAAATAGTTGCTGACTGTCTTTTTTGTTTTTTCAGTTCTGTACCTGGAAGGATCTGTCCTAGTATTTGAGGATGTCTTCAAACTGGTTGCCTTCTACTGTGTCAGTAGGTGAGTTGGGTTCATTGCTTTCCATGGAGGGGTTGCTTTGCTCTCCTCTCTGGACTGCCTTTCCCCAGTATTCAGTCACAGCACAGCTCTCACTCTTTCCTCTGCTTTCCTCTAACTGTCCAGACCAGGAGGTTTTTCAGGTGCATATATACAATGGTGCCAGATAACACAGATTTTAGCTACTAGGCACACCATAATCACAGCTGTCCCTGAAGCTGGAAGCTTTATCTGAGGAAGGTTTTGTAGGGCTGCACTCACAGAGGACCAAGGCACAAGACTGAAGCTAGCAGGGCAGGGAGGAAAAAGGGTCCTGGATTAAGCAGAGCACCACAACACTATCTTTTACTAAAAGCAGCTTTAAGCATCCACACACACCTGGCAGTGACTTCACAAACCTGCTAGCAAACTGTTGCCTACAGGATACTCAGAGCACTTAGTCACCTACAGGGAATCTGTCAACAATTTCTGTTCTTTAGCCAAAATTTAAACATCAAATAATGCCATAAAGAAAAGATCTTGTTTGTTTGTTCAGCCTAGAAATACCAAATGTAGTCAGCACCGAGATGGGAAAGACCTGTAAGATCATTCTCATTAGAGCAAGGTTTCATCAGCGGCCGATGAGTCCAAATGAGCCCCCTTGTGTAATGAAACCTGTATGTCCACACTCTCCTCTAACGTGTATGTTTGTGATAAGCACACTGCAGCAATACCTCCACAACCCCATTCCTGCTGCAGCAGGCCTTGTTTTGAGTTGGATGTAAACTTTTGACCTCCCCTTCATAAACTTAGATAAATTTTAAAGTTTCCATTTAAGAGAGCAAAGCAGAATCAGGATATGTTTACAAGGCAGTCATGTTAGTGACTTTGTTAGGTCACACTGTAGGAACGGTCTATCTATGGTATGATCCAGTGTGCTCCAGCTTACCCAGCCAGGAAGACTCACACTATTTTGGGGGCTGCTTCTGCAGCCAGCTGAGTTCAACACTGCCAGGACTTGTATCTGCTCACAAGGGACTGCCCTCTGCCTCACCCCCATCAATGATAAGACATTCAAGAGAAGGCTTCACAGAGACCTTATTGCATTCTTTCAGTTCTTAAAAGAGGCCTCTAGGAAGGATGGGGACAGACTTTTTAGGAGGGTGTGTTATGACAGGACAAGGGGTAATGGTTTTAAACTAGAAGAGGAGAGATTCAGGCTAGACATGAGGAAGAATTTTTTTACAGTGAGAGTGGTGAAACACTGGCACAGGTTGCCCAGAGAGGTGGTAGATGCCCCATCCCTGGAGATATTCAAGGCCAGGCTGGATGGGGCTCTGAGCAACCTGATCTAGTTGAAGATGTCCCTGCTCATGGCAGGGGGTTGGACCAGATGATTTTTGAAGGTCCCTTCCAACCCAAACTATTCTATCATTTTATGATTCTATGATCCAGATGTATATAGACCCTATAAAGTGGGCATAAATTAACCCCTGGCAACATATAAAGATTTCTGTTTCACCAAAGGAGCAAAGAAGAGCCAAAATGCAAACAAGAATTGGGTATTTCTAGTGGAATGGCTAGTGGGAGGGAAAATCTGCTTGGTTCTGCTTTCCTGCAGAAAGGACCATGGCTTAAGAAAGAGTTCCAGACAGAAAGAAAAGCTTTTCTGTTTGTTCATGTTATAGATCTTACTTCTGAGCATCAAATCCACATTCAGATGCTTCATGTGATTTCTCAGGCTGTTGTCAAAATACAAGATAAATAAGGAATACATTTTCTGAGAGAAGCAGGTAATAAAAAGGCTGCTTAAGCACTGACCTGCCATTTGCTGGCAGCTTGTAGGAGATGGTGAGTGGAGGGGTTTGTTCTCAGGGCTGTAGTAAATAGTCACTCATAAATAGCTGGAAATGGCTTATCAGGGCTGACAGGCTCTTCTGAAAAGAAAGTTTGGCCTCGCTAGGTTACCTTAAATCACAAAAATAACGCCTGTAGGTAAAGGGTGACTCAGTGGCTTGTCTGCAAGCTGCTGCCCCATGAATAAAACTTTTTTTTTTTTTTTTAATTAGGGTAATGTCTTAATGTTTCCTTATTTTTAGATGTATTTTTCTTCCAAAAAAAAATTTAAAAAAGAAAAAGAGAATGGAAGGGAAGGGAACTACTTATGTATATAACAATAACAAGCTAAGAAAGCAGAAGGTACACGGACTCCCTTCCTCTTTTAAACCTGATATCTGACACAAAAACAAATCCTGGGATCACATTGGTTTATGTCAAACAATGTGACAACAGAGTGCTCAGTGGTGCACAGAGAACCCATGGAGTGCACAGTACATGAGCAAGATATGTGTCTGTTAATAAGGGCAAAAATGGCACCCTTGCATTTCTCTGTTAACAGACGTATAAAATGATCCTCTGCCATTCTTGCTACCTTTTAGGGACTATTATTTCCAGCTTTTCTACTCAGGAATTGAGGTGGGAACAAGTTTAGCGAATTCCCATTGGGCAAGAGGCAAACCTGAACAGTTCACCACCAGCCAAGAGCTCCATTAAATTATTTGAGGTTTAGAATGTGTTTCAGTGAAACCCTACTAACATCCTCAGAGAAACTGCATCTTTTTTTCAGTAAAAATACAGCATCTTTCCAGAAACTAAGCAGTCAGAAGTCTGAGAGCAGAGAATAGAGTGATATATGTTTTCTTAGTGTCATACAGCGCTTTGTCATTGTCTGTCACTTCACCCAGGGACTTCCCTTCCACAGGTGGAATCTTTTTCCCTAACCCCACTGTGTCTTGCCATGTCCCTGTGCCTTACAATCACACTGATTTTTAAAAGAGGAGGCAGGGTGGGGAGGGATGGGTAAACAGAAAGAAAAAGGACTGAAAATCCCCTCCACACCAAAACAAATGGCTTTTCTAATTAAAATAATGACCATTTGCAACACCTCACTTTTCATGGGAAGGTATTTCAACCCCTGTGGCCTCCCCTGAGGTGAGAGACGTTCCTGCTGTTTTAGGAGGAGGAAGCCAAGATGCGGTGATTAAGCCAGCAGCACGGCATGAAGCATGGCCACAGGAGCTGGTGATCTCTTGTGAAACCAGAGCAACCCAGGCCACCACCATGTCCATGATGCCTTACTGGCCGCGAGATCTTCCTTTGACAACATTCAGGACTTTGCAGAACAGAGCTGAAATTGTGAGACAATTCAATCACTAGAACCAACAGTAAAATATGGGGTTCCTAACAGTTGTGGGGTTTTCCACTGTGTTCTTTTTACAGAGATTTGCTGCCCTTCACCCTGAAGCTGCCACAAGCAATATTAGAAGCCAGTAGCTTTCAAGACCTTGAAATTATCTCTAGTCTGGGTACAGGTAAGTCCCTCAAAGCAGCCAAGAGTTTCACTCAGACTTGTGAGAACCATGATGCCTCATACAGACATAATGCAACTGAATAAATGAACTATTGTTTTCAGAATAGCTGAGGAGGCCTGAATGCAAGACAAAAGATGTTTATGATCATAATCTCATTTATCCCTTTGTACATAAACCTCTACTTGGACTTATGAGCAGGGGGTGGGACCTACAGTCTCACTGTATAAGCTGGGGCTTTCAACAACTGAAGCACGGCACAGCCTCTTCAGAAGAGCTCACACACATTGGAAGTAGTTGGCATCCAAGGCATAGGAAAAGAGGAAAACACCTTTGCAATTTCCCCATCGGATGTGTGGGGGCAATGCTGATGGACGTGTGATATTTTTGAATTTTGATATTTCTGCTTCTTCTTGCAGGATTTCTAGTTGTAGAGAAATGTGTAGTGTCCCCGCACATTCTCTTGCTCACACTACTAAGATACAAAAGTAAATGTTATTTTTAGTGACAGCACCAAACAAGTAAATTTTAGATCAGATGCATAAAGTTACAGAGTTGGGAAATGCAGTTCTGTTAACTAAATGAGCTCTCCTTCCTATCCCTTCCCATTTAACATACTCCACTTGAGACAGCTGTTACAATTAGCCACTCTGATGTTACTTTGCTTTTCAGCTTTCCCTCAGCTCTTGAAAACAGCCAATGAATGGTGAAAGCTTAGAGATACTCACTAGAGGACCCTGGGGCTTTCGGAATCTAATTTTGGATCTTCTGCATTATACCTCCCAGAAGGCATGGGCAAACCCCACTGGTTTCAGTTCAGGCAGCTTTGTTGAATTTGACCATTGGATTTGCCTCAAACACTTTCAGCATCCTTTATTTTCAATATGTTCCAATTTGTCAAAGCATCCTTGAGTGTGGGTGTCCAGCCACCACTTATTGCTTAAAGAAAGGTACTTTGTAACTTGAGAAAGTTGCAAACTTATTATTAATTTTATTATAACAAGTGTAAACATTTGGATTAAAATGTAAGAAGTGTATCATTATTCTCCAACCTTTGGTCAGGCAATAGTCTCTAGCAACTTATGAATGGAAGGATTAACTAGAGCACAAGCACCAAAGCAATGTTGGTTGTAGCATTTTTCCTTCTCTCCTGCACACTGGTGATCATAAAAGTGGTGGTGCTTGGAGGTTCACTCGTCACAATACATTGCATGCCAGGAAAGTTTCTGACAATAGAAGAAAACCTGCTGTTCTGTAAAGATTTCCTGGGAAATGATGCTAGTTTCTTGGAGTGCCATGCAGTCTCAGTAAAGTCAAACAGGCTGAAGTAATGAGTAATGCTGTTTACTGCTTCCTGGAACAAAATTTCATGAGTGCAAATGGGTACACAAACAATAAGTGCTGCCCATTGTGGCACTCCCGAAGGAAAGTTAGCATTGTTTGAAATTCTCATCTGTTGCTTTTTATTTATTTCAAAGTTGTGTATTTTTGAGGGGGTAGAAGATATTTATCTACCTATAAGCTGGATAGTTCTGCGAAGGATCTAGCTGTTATGTATGTTGTCAAAGAAGACGTACTGCAGGCCCTCTTGTTCTGACCTCACTGCTATAGAAGGCAACCCAGCAGCAGAATTAGCGTGATTGCACTGCACAAAGAGCACATAACATCACAGACATGCCAAAGTCTCAAAGAACTGCTTAATTATCCCTCCCAGAGTGTAAGTTAAGGGAAGAGCCAGGACAGCAATGGGAGACGATCAAATTCCCTTTCCTGCTATACGAAGCAGTGTGGCTAGACTGGGCAACACCCTCTTGAAAGCAGCTGTGTAACCCTTGGTAGGACCACCTCATCTGGTCTCCTTCACAGTCTGAGTGAAGCATTGCATTTTCATCACAGTGTCTTATCCTGGCCACTACTGAGAAAAATAACCAACTTCCCTTTTATTGGTTGGTTTACTCACCATTTCCTCAGCTCATGAGACTCCACGGTATTATACTCTGACTTAAACAAGAAGCTTCCACTGTTTTGCATTTGCTGATACCCAGTAGAATTGGAGCATTTAAAGAAAATCATACCCCAGACAGTCTCAGATGTTAGGGTCTCAGCAGTATGATGCTGTTATGTGCAGTTGCATCTGCACATCTGTTCCTGAATTCTGTTGTCAAGAGTGCTGCTGTGCCTGGCAACACTTTTATTTTAAACTTCTCTGTTCTCCTCCTTCTCATGGTAGGAAGTCAGAGAATAAAGCTGTTCAAACCTCAGCCTCCCTGAGAAAACCAGGTGACATGCTGCTGAAGTTGAGTTGCCTGTGGACTCTAGTTCAGGCTGCAGGAGGCTAAATCAGCAATTTTATCCTGATGGGAATGGACAGTCTTTTAGCTCACCTGTGCATGGCTTCCTCTGTGGCCATGTTCTAGCAATGCTTGGTTGGAGGTAGCAGAGGGGCAGCGAGGAGGCAGCCTGCCGATCCTGCCCTGTCTGCAGCACTGGCACCAGGTGGGACAAAGGGGTCAGTCCCTGTCCTTGGGACAGCTCACTGTGCCCCAGGGGACCACATGGTTGGCAGAGGGAGGCAAGGTGGGCTCAGGGCATCGAGCGGACAAGGCAGAGCCCTGCAGAGGGCAGGTCATGGTGACAGCAAGAAAAAGATGGCTTTTCCAGCAATGGCGTGGAGCTGTCTGCAAGCAGGAAACCATCAAAAGTCACAGCTGCACCAGGGAGAAAACCAGGAACAAGTTGCCTGTCTTTGGGGATGAAGTGGGCAGGGGAGAGATTTTTATCTGAATGTTTCACCCTCAAGTTCTACGTGACTTTAGTTGAAGAGTTACTTTGCTGTTTTGAGTTCTGCTATGACCTTCCCATCTGGAAGTCCCTTTGAGCTTTTCTGGGGCTTTTCTATGCCTCTTTTCCCATGATGGGCTGGGGGCTATGCTGGTGCAGCTGACAGAAAAATGTGGCCCTGGCATGGCACAGCTGAGGGCACAGTCCTGAGAGCTGTACTATGTGCTCAGCACTGAGGGTCATCCCACATGTGTGCAGTGCCATCCAGCCCCTCTTGGGCCTGGCACGTGATGTTTTTGCAGCAAGACAAGCTTGACATGAAGCACAGCGCAGGGTGCAGGAGCTGTATGGCAGGACCATTTGCATCCTCTCTAAGTCCACGCAGAAGAGTGTGCCATCCCTGTCAGTTCTGTGTCCAGGGACCAAGGATACTGAAATAGTTAGTTATTTGCATGCCTGCATTTCCAGGATTTCCCATCTTCCTCTTGTCCCTAAATCTGTCGGCATCTATGCAGTCCTCACACAGTGAATACCCTCAGAGGTTTATGCCCCTTCCCTTGGTCAGAACACGCAGGGTTTTCAGGAGCCTCTGTTTCCTCATGCTTCCAGTAGTGGACCCTAGATTAGCATCTGAGTAATTAAAAGCAATCAGAATGGTAGGGCAAGCAGGTTTGAGAACTCACCTCTGGGAGAAGGGAAAAAGATTAAATATTATACTGAACACATGCAAAACATGTACAAACACATTGTAGGTTTATTTTTTGAACAGGTCACCACAAAATTAATTCTAATAAGAGCTTTGTGACACATAGAAATGGCTACTTGCATCTGAAACACCATCTTCCTTTCCCAGTTATAGCTGACGGCACTGAAATACTTAACTATTCTTTAGTCCTTCAGTATACAACCTTCCCATGTATGCAGTCTTTTGTACCATCCTTCTTGTCCTACACCTGCAGGCAGGCAGTCTCATGGCAAAGTCCAAAACAGAGTGGGCATGGCTATAGATAATGATCATCCAGAGCTGTAGACATTAACAGTAATTTTCATCTGTGGCAGGTATTTAAAATCATATGTTTCTGGAGTGGTGGTACTGCAAAGCAGGCTCTGTGTAGAACAGAGTCTGTCACATGAGCTTGCTGCTCAGTAGAGTCATCTTCATCTGATGTCTCCTGTGCTCCTGGTGCATGCTGGATCCAGGCTGCACACCTCACCCCCACACCTTCCCACCATCAGCAAGTGGGAGACAGCACTCACCTGGGGTCTTCACACCCTCACTGCACGTGTCCACAGCTCTTTGCGTCGGCAGGGCAGTGATCACTGAACAAGCCATAGACCCTTTTCACAATCACTCATATTTGTTACTTGTACTTCCCTGTTCACACTGCATAGGCTGCACAGCATTAACAGTTTTCACTTAATTCTTGTTCTAAAATTGGCAAGAAAGAGGTTTCTGGTGAAGCTTCTGAGCTTGTCCCCTGGTTTGAACCATCTCAGACACATAAAACAGATGACCCTTTCTTCACACTCTTTTGTGCAGAGGTGTGAAAGCGTGTGTACCATTTCTTTTAACAAAAAAATAGGACATCTACATTCCATTAGCAACTACAATTCTCTCAGAGCATTTTTTTTATTCTTCTTTTCTTTCTTTTTTTTTTTGGACAGATTTCTGGGATTCCTCCTTAAACTACAGAAGAAGAGAAGAGGAGTTATCCCACCCTGCAAAAGACCCTGCTTTCAGCACTGCCCAGGCAGACAGTTTAAGATCTACCCAGTGTTTTGCAAGTAGCACAAACCACTGCTCATGTGAAATTGAGCTGTCAATAGGAAATGACAGGCTGTGGTTCGTGAATCCTATTTTTATAGAAGAGTGCAGTAATCCTTTTCCTCCAGACGTACCTCCTTCTAAAAGCCATGCTGTGAGCACCGATGTCCCCCCTGCCACCACGCTCGCTGAAAGGAGATCTCCCCGCCGCCCCCCTCCACCTCCACCTCCTCACGCTTTCATTCAGAAATCTGTGAAGCTCCTGTGGGACCCCATGACCGCCTGTGAAGAAAATGAGCTGTTTCTTCAGCCTGTAGGAAAGAGCATCAAGGAAATGAAAATTGAGGGCGGTGACAATAAAGAAGACGGGAAGCAGAGCTGCTTGGTCAACAAGCCCTCAGCAGTGAGCCCCAAGAAGGGCTCCCAGCCCTCTGTTCCCCCGCGGAGGCGACTGTGTGAGAGGACCTCCGAGGAGAGCTGTGTGGGTAAGCCTGGAAGTTGTGAAACGTTGAAAGGGGAACGGACAGAAGAAAAACAAGACACAAGTGCAGAGAACAGAGGTAAAAGATTGCTGTGCAAAAAGGCTGTAGAAATGCCTGGGGAGGTTCCCGAAAGGGCTGTTTCACAGTTTCAGGAGACGAAGCCTGAACCTGCAGAGAAGAAGGATATGCCTGAGATACAAAGCAAAGCCATTAAGAATGGAAAGTCACCTCCTATCCCACCACCAAGAAGAAAGAGGCTTTCGCAGGTACCAAAGATCCCCAGCTCCTGCCAGTCAACGCAAAGAACAGTGGCAGAGACAGCCACGGCACAGGCTTTGTGCAAAAACAGCGCAGCTACAGTGGCAGGTGGTGCCACTCGCACACACACCAAGACTGAACCGGGACATGGCCGCAAATCTTTCAGCTCAGCTGAACTGAAAGGTTCGCACTCCTCCCTGGAGGGCCCAGCAGGCAGCACTGTGGCTCAGGCGTCAGCGTCCGAGCCAGACTCCTACTCCACCAGCAGCACCGAGGATGACCTGGAGATGCTGAGTAGTTCGTCTGGTAAAAAGACACGCTCCATGATCTTGGGCAAGGCCAAGAACAGACTGTCCTTTGTAAGCCTGTCCAATGTCTTCACAGTCTTTTTGTCTAGTGACAGGAAGCTGCAGAAGAAGATAGTAGAGCTGGCTCAGGACAAGGATTCGTACTTTGGCAACCTGGTGCAGGACTACAGAGTGTACAGTTTAGAGATGATGGCAAAGCAGAGCTCCAGCACAGAGATGCTACAAGAAATCCGGATGATGATGACACAGCTGAAGAGTTACTTAGTGCAGAGCACCGAGCTGACATCTCTGATAGACCCAGCCTCCTACACTGAGGAACAGTTAGGTAGGTGACTGTGCTTTACCCATCTTTGGGCAGGATTTGGGAAGGTGGGGAGGGAGACAGTATTATGCAGACACAGATTCTGCTTTGCAGAATTATAAAACATCTCCTAAAAACTGAGAGATGTGAATTGAAGTTTACTCTGTGGTTGCCAGCACTTGGAGGAACAGCTCTAAAAACTGGGAGACCAATGAGGGGGGAAATCCCATTATGAATGTTTTAAAGGGAAGAGTTTAAGCAGAAGATATGTTTGTTTGTGTGTGTGAGAGAGACGTGTATGTATATATGAGTGTGCATAAACACACATATAAATGCGTGCGTGTGTATGTGTATGCAGAGGCACACACATACTGAGCTGTGTTCTCTGGGAACACAAACGGCCGACTTCCCCCTGCACAGTTCTGTTTCCCATGGCCTTTCACGTCCCCTGCCCCACACTCTGCAGGGAGGATGGAGAACTCCCTGCATGTGGCAGCCAGATCAGGGGTCAGTCACTGTCTCACAGGGAGGGATGAGACTACAACGATCTTGAGTGGCAAGTCAGAGGAATCACTTGATCCTGCTCTGTGCTGCTCAGAGCAGGTCCTGCCTGCTGTGAGACCACAGCTGGCTCCAAAATGCAGCATTCTCACCTCTCTTTGCCACAGACATAGTTTGCCTTTGGGCAGGAAAAATAATGTTTCTGATTGTTTAGGGATGTTTTGTTGCTTCTTATTCAGTGTCCTGTGAGGGAGTAATGTGCTACTTCCTGCCTTGCTAAGAAATGGACTGGTCTTTTTGATGCACATTCATGAGGGAATATACAAAGAGCAGCAGGATTTTTACCACAGTCAAAGACTTACAACCAGACAAGGCAGACATGCATGCACTCACATGCTGTTTTGACTTAAAACTGTTTCTTGAGGACCTGAGAACCAATGCAGAGCTCTTTATGAGATCCCTAAGTTGGCTTAAATTAAGCTGTGAGCTGAAAGACCCCCAACACAGAACATGGCCAACCACAGAAGTCACCAGGGATTCCAGGGGATCCTGCAGCTCCAGTATTATGCAGGGCCCAGCTAAGTGGTGAGCCAGGACCGAGAGGCACTCAGCTGTCAGTCTCAGCAGGCCCTGCTGATTTCTTTCTCAGATAGCAAATCTGTTTACATGATCCTCCAGTCTCCCCAGCAGAACAGACTGGCTACCAGTCCCTTGCCTTAGCTAGGAGTGGGGAACTACAGTTTCATTTCTCTTGCACCTCATGTAACACTTGCAAGTTTTGTACCAATAACGTCTTTTTTAAAGGCAGAAAGGGTGTAATCACAGAGAAGTCTGTCTTGAATCCTGATTAGGAAAGGTGGAGAGGAGGCAGAAAGAAGAAGTGTCGTTGTTCGGCTTGGTAGAGCTGCGTGTGCACAAGGATCTCCCCACCTTCCCACAGACGTACCTGGTTAGATCTAGCCCTGTTCACTGGCAGCTCCTTAACAGGGTGATATGGCCTGTCAGCCTCCTGTGGAGGACAGAGATTCCCACTGTGGAAGATTTACCATCTGAATTTGTCCTGCCTCAGGCTGCCTGATTCTCTGGATTCTTTTAAACAGTTGCATTTTGTATACATAAATGTTAATGCACTCTGTTTCATTCCTCACTGACTGAGTGAATGAACTCTTTCCCCAGAGAACTTTTCGCCAAGTGCAAGGGATCCCTTGCAGTCCCTCTACCTCTGCCTCTTGTTTCTAGGTGTTAGACAACAGAGTTTCTCACAGGCTGCCACACTTCCTTTTATCTCTTGCTAAATATTAAGCAAACATTCAACATGCACGCTATTTCTTCATCCACAGGTGGCGTAAGAGATGACATAAGTATCAGTAAGTTAGAGTCACTTGAGCAGTAAGGGTGAGAAACTTCTGACCATATGTTGTTGTCTGCCTCTGAGCTGGTGGCTACAGCACCGTTTCAGTCACTGCAGAGAAAGGGGCACTCTGAGGATGCAATTGATTTTGTCCCGCAGTGAATATCTCAAACAGGTCAGAGGGAGATGCCAGAAGGGACATGAGATGAATCCCACCTGGACATCTGTAAGGGGAGGGCTGTAAAAGAAGCACGGTTAGGTGAGGTTCCTCACCTCCTCCCAGAGTTGGCTTTCCTGCTGCCTGGCAGTGTCACACTGGCCAGCCAGGAGTCAGGCAAGGACAACAAGAGCTTTCCTGCAGCTCCAGTGGCAGAGACCACATATTGATGTTCATCTCAGGCCTATCCAGGATTTCTGGTGAGTGTTGGTAATAAAACCTTTACTTTCTGGGATGTCATTTCTGTTCCCTGCTCACACCTGTGCAGAACGGCATGAATAACTGACCATGTGCTTTTGTAGGAGTTTTACTTGCACCTGTACTACTGTGTTGATTATTTATCATGCACTTTTGTGTTCTCCCTTCTCTATGCAGAAGTGATTGCAGAGACGGCCTTGTACAAATGTGTCCTGAAACCTTTAAAAGAAGCCATTGATTCTTACTTAAAAGAAATCCACAACAAAGACGGATCTTTACAGCAGCTAAAAGAGAATCAGCTTGTGGTGCAAAACACAACTACCACTGACCTTGGCATCACGACCAGTGTGCCTGAAACCATTGTGCTGGAAAAGATCCTTCACAAGTTCACAACCATGCACAAGGCCTACTCCCCAGAAAAGAAGATTGCCATCTTGCTGAAGGCCTGCAAACTCATCTATGACTCCATGGCTCAGGGAACCCCAGGTATAGCACTCCTACTGAAATGGTATCCCTCACTGGTCCTTCTCCATGTGTCAAAGGAGCAGGGTTTATGATACAGTTAACGTGGTAATATCCAGATTGGATGGTCACTGTGTTAGGTATCAGCTGGACACAGTTTTTGATCAGAATGGGCTCGTCAGTCACTGTAAATTTTTCTGCATTAATAACGGGTATAAGATGCTACCTGGTTAATTTCAAGCTCCATAACTCAAAAAAAACCCCAGATGCCTGTAAGTGTGTGTTCTATGGGCAATGTTTTTTTTTTTTTTGCACAGGTTTTCACACAGGTCTCCATAAATCCTCAGAGCTCTGTGCCAGCTTATAGCAGCTTAATAGTAAATTCTAGGAAAAGTGTTTGGGGAAAAGTCCCTTGATTTGGCCTTCACAAAGTTTTGCCTCAGCTGAGGAGGAGACGTAGAAAGCTAGTACTGCTTGTTACTAATTCCTGAAGCTCCAGTAAATTCCAAAAGCCACTTCTGCACTTCTTCGATGTGAGGAAGTATGTGCTCTGAGTATAAATATAACTTGGGCCTCAGGCCAACCACTAAATGCACACATTAAGCCCTCGGCCTGCAGACAGGATGTTTTTATGCAGATAGACTAGGAAGCCCCTTCCTCCAGGAATATGCAGGAATCTGCCTTGCCAGTTTAAGAGCTTCATTTGTATACTGGTGAGCTGATGACCAGCTGTGCATAAGTTTGGAGAGAACCCAGATACTAATTTGAAACAACCTGTGGTTGTTCTAGAAATCACAGTCTCCAAAAGTGCTTTTAGCTCCTCTGTTTTGTACTAGCAACAGCCTTGAAGGACCCATACAGGAACTGTTGTGTCCTTCTGAGCCTCACCTCAGGGTCATCCCTTGGATGGTATGCAGCAAGGTTCAATGACCCATCTAGACACATTAACAGCAGAGCAAGAAGCCATCCCAAGCTTCAGCCTGAGCTGCAAGGTGGATGGAACTTCTGATTGTCTTCAGGTATTATGAGAAGATTTGGACATATGTACAGGAATTTGCTGTAAAGTTGTCAAAACAGTTGTGTTAAGTTTGAGAGTAAGGTTGGTATAGATCAAAGACTCACATGTCTCATTAAAACCCACATAGGAGACACAGTCTCCTGATGCTGGTGGTACATTACATATCTGTCACATCTCAATAGGCTCAGGGCTGAAATTTCTATGTTGCAGGAAATGCTGTTGCATCATTTCATCTAACAGAAATCAGGGGTTGGGGAAAAAATTCAAAAACCCCTACATTTTAAAAGACTGGCATTCATGAAATCAGAGGGTTTCACTGTGGTTTGCTATGCTAACCAAAGCACTTTATTTTGGCCAGCTCATTTTTTTTCTCATGCTGAGTGCTACTGCAAGCGGGATGTAGGTTGGAACCTGACTTCACCTCTGTGTGTCCAGTTCCCTTTCCAGTATATATGATCAGTGATGCATATTGAGGCCTGGTCAGAAGGGAACTGGCCTGGCATTAAGGAAATGTACCACAATAAACTCAGTCCAGAAAAAGAGGTTAAGGGGAGAAGAATGCTATAGTCACTCCTCTCTCTCTTTTTGAGAGAAATGGAGTGAAATGTCCTGTACGACCCGCTGAGAAGTGAAATGTGTGAAACCTCTTCAGCAGGATGAACTGACACCAGGTCACTTTGATTTTCCACCTGGCAAAGACAAACGTTCAGCAAACTCAGATATTTTTCTGACAGGGAATTCCCAGCTGGTGGTATGCAGAAGAGTGCACTTCAAGCTGCTCAGACCAGATTTCAGCGGTCAGGAATTCTCCTCCTGCTCTCGACCCATCTCAAGAGCAGCAGCCCAGGGCCCCTTTTGCTTTCAGCCAGCCCTGAGGCAGTGCCGTGCTCTTCACACAGGAAGAGCAGAGGCCACACTCAGCTTCCTGTGCAATAGGCTGTTCTTCTTTTAGCTCCTCTTACTCACTGCTGAATTAGAGAATTTCTCCCTTTTCCAATATCAGAGCAGGTAGAACACAAAACTAATCACTCATTCTGTCGCAGGACCAAAATCAGTCTAACTCAGAAAAGTTACCTGTTCAGTAACATGATAACTGCAATTTGGCAACTCAGGCCAAGTCTTTATTCACTTTAGGCTGTAGGATAAGCTGACCTGAGAATATGGTTTCATATCTCAAAGCAAAGTGCAAATACCACCAAATACAGCACCCTTTTTTTCATACCCATACAAAAACATGAGACTCTGAACATTTAGAGAACCACGTACAGCAGCCCAGGTTTGGCTAGAGTGTCCCAGGAGATAACAAGTTTTCTTTAAAACTAGGGATAGGCTTACATAGGAACATCTGTGTTGTGGTAGTGCCCATCTTAGCACTGCTGAAAGAGTCATGAAACTTTGAAGTCAGCGTTGACTGACTCCATGTATATCGGGCAATTTTAGGAAAACTGAGTTCTCCAGTTTAGTTGCAATTTATACTACATGACAAAATTTGCCTGAAAAATTTTCTGATACTAGGACTATGAATAGAATGGGTCAGACCCTCAGCTGGTATAAACTGACATTCCTCCCTTGAGTTGAAGGCAATCAACTTGTGGATCTGATTCACCACAAGGAGTCAGGAAGGCAAGTTCACAGTCTTTTTCAGTACACCTTTCTCCCAACAGACCGCTAAGTGCAACTATAAAATGTAGATCTATGCTAAAGTAGGACTCATCTACAGCTACATCTAGTTGTAAGTGGCCACAGATGGGTATCATGGCTAGCTTCTCATTACAGACAACAGGGTCTTAGTCAATGGAGTTCAGCTGATTCATCTGGCTAGATGTAGGTGTTTGGTTTAGGGTGAGATGACTCATGACAAACTCCACTGGTGATATTGATTAGTTCATCATAGGCTATAAAATGATTTTAGGGGTACTGGTTCAGATGTTCACATGTACAGAGTATGCAGTGATACCAGTAAGTGAATCCTCCCCAAAGGGACAATTATGATATTAATAGCATTGTGGTGTCTCATCGAACTTTTCCAAGCTCTGTGCAAAACTAAACAACAGCAACATATGTCTCCAAGAATGTAATGTAAATTCTAAAAATATGTAACCTGCCTGCTAAAAATACTGGAAGCATTTAGTAAGAATAATATGCACTAAAAGAATAGATGAAGAAGAGTTTGGAAATCCACCGCACCCCCCACAAAGTGACTAGCATTTTTTTCTCTGTATGCCAGAAAAAGAAAGAGGCAGGACTTACAGGGAACTATAAGCTTCCCAACTTTCTGACTGCTCCTCCATTTGGAAAACATGCTCAAATACCCAGAGGGAGAGCTGGGCACATAGCTAATTTATACAGAAGCACTGTAATCTTATGTAGAAATAACTCCTTGTTATTTATTTTTCAGAAATACCTTTCTTTACTCAGGCAAAATGTCAAAAACATATTGTCTGGTAGGAGTAGAATGAGAATCCTTGCCTTTTGCTCTATTAAAAACACTAGGGACACTTGTGGAGTGATAAACAAGATGCAAATCTGCGGTACATGTGGTGTGTACTGGAAATGGTAAGTCTGGAGTTCCCAGCCTTGTGCTACCTGGGAGCTGGCACTCTGTGGAAAAGAACTGATAGAAAAGCAAAATTAGAGGAGCAGGAGGCCTTGGCTTATGAAGAAATACTGTGTGAGACAAACAGGCCAAGTTTGATCAGTCCATGAGCAGGGAATATCAGGCATGGAAAGCCTCTGAGTTTAAGCTGGAAGTTTGAAAGAGGGGGAGAATGTTTTCTAAGCAGATTCAAGAAGAATGAACAGAGTAACAATTTTCTTACTGCAACATCTTTAACTTGTGGAATACCTAAGGTTATGAAGTGTCAATTTTGGAATATCTTTGAACTGCACAGGGAGCAGGAGCACATAGTTCAAAACCAGTTCTGTACTGGTAATGGAGTTGGCTAGGTGACTGGCCCTGAAACATCTGATTTAATTTCTGTTCCATAGTTTTTTGTACATGGCTAATGCATAGTCAGCTTTTGGAAATAAAGGATTAATAGGACATATATTCCATTGCAATCTTTCTCTCCATAGCTTTTAGACTGAAGTTTGTCATCTCCTATAAAACTGAGCAGCTGGATATTAGTTGCCCTATGTACTCCTATATGTGTCTGCAGCTGGCAAAGACCTGGGCAGGAAGCAGTGGCTCTTCAGTGGGACAGCTGAGCCTGTGGAAAGGAAACTGGCCTCAAATACTTCAGCAGCCAGTGCAGAAATGACGCGAGAAGCTCCTAAAACTAAGTCAGATCAATCCCACCACACTGCTCATTACAACATCTCACTTCTGAGAAGTAAAGCTATACATAACAGCTTTGCTTTGTTACCTTTATGAAAGGATATTTGTATTTAAGTTACTATTAATGAAGGCTGATGGACTAGACATTACCTCTTTTCTTTCGAGTAGCACAATTTCTACATTTGAATCAAAGAGATGTTTCACATTTTTCAAGGAGAATGAATTCCTCTGATCTGTAAAACATGCTTTTGAGATGGATTCATGCTGCCTGTATGTATTAACTCTCTTAATTCAACTATACCATAAACCAAACCTTGCTGAAGTAGTACGGGATGGGTAAAAGACAGGAAAATGCAAGTGATCTTGAACAAATCTCAGTTAACCTTTCTGTATCTCCAGTTTCCCAGCTATAAACTGAGGCTAAAATTCATATTTCCTGTAGAGCTGCTGCTAGACATAATGCCAGTATTTGTAAAATATTAGAGCAGAGTGCATCATCACTGTCTGCTGGTTGTCAGAATATGTACGGGGGGAAAAGAAAAACATGAATGTGTTAAAAATAGGCTGCAATTTCTTTATGGAGGCTTAGGCAGAATTCCAGTTGCTTTAAATCATGTATTTAATTAATACCCATTCTATTCAAGTGTTGCATGCCAGCCTGGAGCTGATCTTGTATTTGCTTTGCTATAAACATAATAGGATGAGTTTGTGGCAGGAGAGAAGGCTTATTTTAAGCTTCTTATAGATATTTATGAAATAAATGTTTCCTGATCCTGCAGGGAAGAGGGGGGAAATAAAGCATGCAAGCCATATCTGGAGTAGGACACCACCACCTTGAACAAGCAAGCTCGGTCCCAGCATCACTGAGATCACTGGCAGGGTCAGAGCTTGATTTAATCTTTTCAGCTGCAAACACACCCTCTGTGAGAGACCATAGATGGAGCTAGACATGCCGGCCTGGGAGCTTGACTCTGGCCCAGACTGGAAGTGGAACTGAGGAGGCAGCAGCCTGGGGAGAACATCCCTGCTGTGACCCCATGATAGATGGTGGCTAGTGCCCCAGTGCCTTTCATGGCACAGAGAGCATGTGGGTTGCAGGATGCTGAGCAGCACTAGCCACTTGGGTGTCTTGGTTCACAAGCATTGTTTCATATATCTTTGCACCTTCTGCTTCTGGTCATATTCGAGTTGCTGAGAGCATTTATTATCCCCATGGATGGACTGAGGTACAAGGCATCCCAGGGCCATACTTGGTTTGACGGCTGCATGTGTCTAAGCTCGTCCCTGTGCCTGCCAAGGAGAACAAGGGGAGGTTCAGAGTCTGGCCCTCCCAAGCCCCTACCCTGGGCTTCATCTGCAGTCAGTGGAGAGAAGCCATTGTGATGCCTACAAGGAGCAGGCACAATGTCTCATGCCTGGCCTGCCCTGGGCAGCACTGGAGCACAGAGCTCAGCAAATGGAGTCAGAGCTAGACCCTTGATGATTAGCTTTGCCTTTCTCTTGTTGACACCTACAGTTCCTGCTGATTCAGCTTTAGCTACAGACATGGATATTTAAGAATCAGGCTTCATATTCCCACAAGTGGATTAAATGAGGCCTGGTGATTTATGCATGTTATGAGCACACAGCATATGGAGAATGAGTACTCTTTCTGTTATTGCAGTCAGACATCCCTACTCTAAGTTTATTAATAAAAAAGAAACTATATATCAGATTTTCATATTCAAGCTGTATAAACAGCTGGGAGTCCAATAATATTTCTATGAAATCTTAAAGTTGAGAAAGGTTTATAACAAGGGCTGGTGGGCAGAACAGCTAAATCAGCTTATAGAAATGAGATAGACAGCAATGAAAAATAATTGACTCAGTGCCTGCTTGTAAATATAATCACTTTGCAGGCAATAAAAAAGAAATAGAGACATTCTGCAGGAGTTCTTTGAAAGTGTCCTGTAACTTTCATTTCAGTTGATACTAGAAGTTGATGCCTGTGGACACAGAATTGTCCAGTTTCAAGTTGCTGTTTCCACTTTGCATTGGCTGGTTGGTCTTTCAGTGACCTACAAAACAAAACAAAGCTAAAACACACTGTTTGTTTTTTCCTAGTGAATAGGCATTCATGTTGTGAACATGAAATTTTCTTACATGCCCCAGTAGACACAATGTGGGTTGGTCATGAAAAAGAAGTGGCAGGGAAGTGAAAATTCTGCTATTGGTATTGCACTGGAAATGCTTTGGCCTTCAGGAAATCAAGAGAACTGAATACATGCCACTAGTCAGTAACTACTGCATTGAAAAGAAACCATTTTTAAAGAAGGCAAAAAAATAAGCCTAGCAATCTCTTTGGTACTTCATCTTCCTTTACACTAGTTTTATACAGGACTAACTCTGTTGGCATCTGATTCACTTAGGTTCAGAAGGAGAATAAAGCTTTTCTCTGTGGAGTTTTTCTGGTACGTTTTCATGTTTCAGTTATGCCATCTTTTTTTGCTAGACAATATTAAATAGCTGTAATACTAAGCTGCTTGTATTATGGTAATGATGTATATGACAGTAACTAATTGGACCCTTCGCAGAGCTGAAGCTTTCACAGAGACATAAGCCAGCAACAGACAAACAAAATGTCCATCCAGATGTTAATGAAACAACACAGTCCTTTTATATTTTGGTTGAAGACTTAAGGCTGTGTCATTCAACTAAAGGCAGCCATAACAAAGCAAACAGAATTGAAAGTGTTAATCCAGCTTTCATTAAATAAATTGGCCATGTTGTAGCATGCACAGACTTTGTTAGAAACAGACTGAATTACAGCTCTGACAATCTCTCATCCTCCAACACTGTTTTAACTGGACCAACTCTCTGTTCACTAAGTATATTACTGGGTTTATTTTAAAGCCATTTTTATATTTTTTATTTTTTTTAAATTAGGGGCTAATCTTATGTGTCTTTGTGGCTTCAGAAGAATATCTTTCTTTGCCAGTGGAGAGTCTGCGTCAGCTATGAATGACAAAAAAGGAAAGCTGACTCATGGCAAAGATTTGACAGAAGTCAGTGGGAACATTTGAGAAAAAGGAATTTATGCCCTACCATGGAAGGGCATGTGGACTATGGGCCAAAAATGGCTAGGACATAATGTCATGGAAGCTACATGAGGGGTAGCTTTGATTGTTTGGGATGAGGTAAAAGGTTCTCAAGTAAGACACACATGGCCCGTGAAAACAACACATCCAAGTGCTCAGGTGAGGAAAACTGCCCACAATCTGAGGGAGAACATTTGGAATGAAAGCAGTCTGGGCTTAGTTTAAGAGGAATGGTCAACCCTGCATGTTGGGAAAATAGGCCTGTTAAGCAACTTGTTATTACAGGTTGTCCATGATGAATTCATGACATGTTGATAGAAAGTGAAAGCATCTTTCAAATAAGAAAATTTGTCCTGTGTTCTCTGCTGTTTATGTGATAAAGCTTCAGTTTGGATTCTGTTTTAAGTAGCAATTCTTTATAATTTTGACTGTTAACATGTATCCTTTTTTGTCCTCAGAGATCCCAAAGAGCTCTTACAAATTGCATATACAATCACATCATTGACTTTGTTGATATGAATGTTTCAAGCACAGGAAATCTTGAGCCCATGAGGATCTGTTCCTGTAGCACCTGCTGCACACAAAGTCCAGAAACTAGTACAAGTCAAATGTGAAAGGCTTTTTGTTTTCTTAGCTAGACACCATGGCTGGAAAGATGCTTCCTCTTAGATCCCAGCTCTTGGGACACTGTTTTAATTAGGAACACGTAGTATGATGTTTTGCTTTCTGAGGCAACATAAACCTGGAAGTCCTCAGTCCTAAAAACCACTATCTTAAATTCTATTTTCTGCATTTTGGTCCCACACATAGAATGAACCTAAGAGAATAAATAACCCTAATGCATGTAGACAACTTCACTGCTGATATTGCAAACCTGAATTGCAGTCTTGACAGCAGTGTCAAAAGAGAGGGCTGAGCTGGCAGCCTTTGCACGCTGCAAGAATTGTCTCTTGTTTGTGTTACATGAAGTATCTCTTCCTCCAGTTAATAAAGACTGGCAGAAATGGAGTGCACTAAAAATTTTCAAGCTCATATTTTGGGATTGTAGGAAGTTTAGTTACTTTTTAAGTGAACATACTTTCTCCTTTACAGCATGTTTTTCTTTGATGGTGCTTTCAAGCTTTAACTCTTCAGATAATGTGAGTTAAAGTCTGAAAAGGACATGCTGAGTGAGAAGCTGTCACTGTTGTGTGGGAACATGTCTTTGTGGTGAGTTTATTGGGACCACTCTGTGTTTCTCTTTGCTTAGGGAAGCCGTACGGTGCAGATGACTTCCTACCCGTGCTCATGTATGTGTTGGCCCGCAGCAACTTGACTGAAGTCCTTCTGAATGTGGAGTACATGATGGAGCTCATGGACCCTGCTCTGCAGCTTGGGGAAGGTAGAGTACAATATGTGCTCCTGGAATATTTGCTTTGGAAAGCATTACTTAGTTCTGTGTGAAAGTAGGGCAGCAAGGTTCTCACTAGGCTTTGTGGATAAGCTTCGGCCAGGCTTTTCAAATATGAGGCACTAAAATTATTGTCAAACACTTTAAATGTTTTTAGCAGTGCAGTGTCATTAGACACCAGCTAGAAAGGCAGGGTCCCAGCATAAATGAGAACTGAGTTGCTGGATTAGTAACCTAAAGAGAGACATCTAGTGTTCTTTGGCCCAAAGGCTGAAAAGTTAAAAGGTCTTTGCCTAACATTAAGCTGCTGCTGTAGTCTGTTGTGCAGACACTTTTATTTATTCCAATGAGAAAAGAGCACATCTTAAAATGCCTTGTATGTCTGGGGCCATACATCATTCTCCTGGTCACTCTACTCTTAAATTCAAGTGACCCCTTTGACAACATTCTCTAGCTGAGTATCACAGTGAGGCAGAAAAACAAAAGTCGAGTTAGAGAGGAATATCGGGTTTCGATGTGAATAAAGACCTCTGCTACAGAGGGACAAATACCCCAGGGAATTGTGTGCTTTTAGTTTCTTAAATATAGCTTGGGAAGCAAATGCCACTAACAGTGACAGCGTTATGCACTCTGAGTTAAGAACACAGATCGTCTTTCACCAAGTGGTCTCTAAACTGATAAAATGGATTTTATTAGACTTTTTTTTGGTAAATACTGAAGTTCTCAGAGTCCTGGATGAACAACAGCAGACTAATTTTATTTATATTAAATGGAGGTATAAGTCTGTAACTAACAGCATGTCATCCCAGCACAGTGCAGAGGCGGGCAAAAGTCAATACTAACAGAATAGCTGTAGCAATGCAATAGTATTGGTGAGGGATTTCTGCACAGACTAATTTTTCTGCTGAAAATAATTGTTAGCAGAAAATATGTTAGCCTAAGCACAGCATTTTGCTGGGATAACTAAGCTATTTTTGGTGATTATGCTGCCCACAGGTTCTGCATTTCAAAAAGGTGCACTACCAGGCTGGTTACTGAAGTCAGCTGGGTTGGGGAGCTCAGGCTATCGAACACAAAGCTGGCTGAAGTTCTCTTAAGGCAAAGATGAAAAGACTGGGTGAAATGTGTTCTCCAGTCAAAAGGGAAAAAAATTGTGAGGGAGTTCCAGATCAAACTAGCTGAATAACCAGCTCAGGAAGGAGACTGGGAGTAATGGCAGATACAGGGAATGGAGGGTAAAAAGTCTCAGTAAAGACAGCTCTGAGATGACAAAGTGCAGGGCTAAAATGGGAACTGGCAAAAGTCAACCTGAGTTAGGCTTTTCAAAGTTAAATGTCAGAAGGTGATTCAGGCACGGAAACAAAAGAAAAAAAAAAAAGAAAAAGAAAGAAAGAAAGTGGGAGTGAGAAAACTGAAATTACATCAGGTAAACACAAAAAATAATTCAAATCTAGCCTCCAAATTAAAAATTTGCTTTCAATGAATTTTATAGCAACAGTGATATTGACTACTGGGGCAAAGGCAACAATAGGTGATGGGGAATGACTGTGTGGAAATGAAGATATTGGAAAGTGGAAGAAAAATTAACTCTTAAAGAAGATGTAATGAATTCTTGTCATGGGGAACTGGGAGATATTCCTCCCTTAATTCTGAGAGAAGGGATACACCACGTTGTGGGTCCCCTCACAGGCACACCTGACTCTCCCAGAGCAGAAGAAATGTGGAATGACAGATGAGGTAGGATAGTAACTATATTTAAGATGGAGAAAGTGGTACGTGCAGGCTTGTTAGCCTGATCTCAGCAGCAGTTTGTGGGAGACAGTAAAGAATGGTATATGCCGACCTACTTTATGGGACTTTCCTCATCGGATCCACCTGAGTATGGAAATTCAAATGGCAATGTCTTGGTCTCTCCTCTGTCACACTGAATTTTAATGGTGCTCTAAAAATACTGCTCTTAAATAAAATGCTGTCTTAGCTGCCACTGACACAACCAGCCGCAATGACTGTGGAGCTCATCAGAGCCTGAGGAACGGCTTTGAAACCCCAGGCAGGCTGGCGAGGGGTTTGGGTGATGTGGAAGTGCCATCTAGAGGCAACTGCAACTATTATGAAACTTTTTAAAACGGGGAGCTGCTCCCAGCTCACAGGCAATTTTTCTTTCTCCCTGTTTTCCTGGCACCCAGGGTGAGGGGGGTTACAGCAGGGGATCCTGCTGAGGCCTGGCCCCTCGCCCCGCTCAGACCTGGCATGATCTCTCACCTGGAAGTCACGGCGACCTGTCCCCATGCCCACTGACTCAGGCACATGGTGCTGCTGATCCTTCCTTTTGTCCAGAGAAGACCCTGGCCTGAGCCCCTCGCTCGTCAGCAGAGCTGAGCCTGGGAGGCAGCTGGGAAAATGAGCACTTTTAATTAATCTGGCACTGGGGCCATGCCCTGACATGGGGCTGCCTGGCAAACAAAGCAGCACCTTCCTCATGTTCAACTCTGTCCTCTCATCAGGGCTTATCTCCATCTCTGTTGATCAATCCTGTTCTTACCACAGTCCAGCTGCTTCTCTGGCTGCTGCAGTTGGTTATGTATTACCTGCTGCAGCCAACACCACAGCAGTCAGGGACTTTTTGAAGGAAAAGCACTGGCTGCCGGCTTTTTCTGCTTTATCCTGTTTCTCTGCTTTACCAAGATTTATTCCACAACTGTGAACAGTCCAGGAGTTACCCTCAGCCAAACATCTGGGCTCCCTGTCTAGTTGACAGAGATCCAGGGACTAGAGGATAACTTGTCCTTACAGATCTAAGACAGCCCTCAACGGTGCTGAGCTCGCAGGGAACCCAGGACTCTAAATGTCAATCATATCCCAGGCTGCATGAAAAGAAGGGTGGCCAGCAGATCAAGGGAGGTGATTCTCCCCCTCCACTCTGGTGAGACCCTCCCTGGAGTACTGTGTCCAGCTCTGGGTTCCTCAGTACAGGAAAGACACGAACTTGTTTGAGATGGTTCAGCGGAGGGCCACAAAAATGATCAGAGGGCTGGAACAGCTCTGCTGTGAGGACAGACTGAGAGAGTTGGGGTTGTTCAGCCTGGAGAAGAGAAGGCTCCAGGGAGACCTTATTGCAGCCTTTCAATGTGTAAAGACAGAGAAAGGCTTTTTACCAAGACCTGTAGTGAGAGGACAAGAGGCAATGGTTTAAAACTTGAAGAAGGTAGATTTAGATTGGATATAAGAACCATTGTGGTTTGTTTGTGAAGGCAGTTTTTGTAGTAGTTTGCCTTCAGTCTGTGTTTACTCCTAGGACATCTACAGCCTCAGCAGTCTGGGCAGTGACACTGCTGTAAGGCAGAGTGGAGTGGAGGACACCATGGTCATTAAGTCTTTTCTCTCTTGGGTTAACACCAGGCACCCCTGCACTCCCTGCAGCAAGGCACAGAGAGTGCAAGCGTTAGACAGCTGCTGCTGCACAGGCACAACCAGCCAGGATGGAAGTGGAAATGAACAGCCCATGCAGGTCTGGTCTTCATACAAGACCTTCTCTCTTTGCAGGCTCCTATTATTTAACCACCACCTACGGGGCTCTGGAGCACATCAAGAACTATGACAAAATCACAGTCACACGGCAGCTGAGCATGGAGGTGCAGGACTCCATTCACCGCTGGGAGCGACGGAGGACGCTGAATAAGGCCCGAGCTTCCCGCTCATCAGTGCAGGTAGCCGGCAGTACTTTCTAGGCAAAAAGTCTGGAATGTGATTGTACTCTCTCCATACTTGCTAGTTTTTAATATGATAATTATTTTAAAACCAAATTAATCCAAATCACTATTAAAAACCAAGAGTACATACAGTACAAGATTTCAGAATCTTAAAAACCCCACATATTATTTGAGGTATATTTTTCTTGCAAAATGCATTTGGAAGTCCTGAAGTACCGTCATAATGATATAATTTTAAATATGACTGCAGAGCACTTCTGTTGTTCATTCTCAAAGGAGTCTTGCTAGGAGTCTTCATGTTTGGATCCCTGCATTAGGGAGACAGGGATCCCCTCTTCTCCATGTCCTGAGAGCCTAGGGTCATCCTGGGCTAAGCTGAGGAGATGTAAGCAAGCTACACAGGGGCAGTTCCTGGGTGGCATAAAGCTGTTAGGAGGATCTGCGACATCCCAAGGGCTGGTCAGACAGGCGTCTTCCACAGCCTGGCTTCTCCTGCCCAGCAGCAAGGCAGACCTAACAACGGATGGCTGGCTTTGAAGCCTATCCTGTGCATGGCCTGGTGAAGATCTCCCCATGCACCAGTGGGAGAGGGTCCCAGGAGGGATGAGTCCTCTGGGTCTCCAGCCATGGTCAGGCCATATGCAGGACTAGGCAGTCGGGATGCCCTGCAATGAAATTGTCACCCACAGGGAGGCAGCAAAGGCCACGTTTCAGGTTCTGTAAAGTGTCCACAGCGGAAGGCTGAAAATCGAGAATGCTGAGGGAAAGTCCCCCGAGTGGGAGACACAGTCCATGTATCCCTGTGAAAGCATGGGGGTTCATATGCTTCCCATATTGTAGTCAAAACAGTCCCTGAAGGTCTCGGAATGTGTGTGTAGTGGATGAGATGCATCAAATATCCATCCAGCCTCCAGTGCTGCTCTGGCAATAGCTCATAGAGAGTACATAGCACGGAGCAAAACAGCTGGGCAAGAAAATGCCACATTTCCCCAGAAGATTCCACCTCCTCCAGCAGCGTAAGGGCTGTTTTCCATTCCTTTGAATGAGGGGTTATACCAGAGACATGTGAGCCCATCCTGGTGGAGATAACCAACGCGCCCCTCCACACCCCTATGGCTCACTTACTCATCTGCAGTGATACTCCATAAAGGCAGTTTGGAAACCCACAGTCCAAATGTTTGGAAAATCTCACTTCTGTTGGGGAACCTGAGTATTTTCTGACCAAAAAGGCTGGGAGTTTTTTAAACTTCACAGATACGAATTAAACACACAGGTTCCATTATGGTCAAAAGTTAGCTAGATTCTGTTCCTCATGAGTTTGGCAAGGGGAAAGTCATCCCAACACTCATTGCTGCCTGAAACACGGTACAAGTAAATTGGCCTTCTCAGCATAACTTCTACTTCCTTACTGATGGAAGAAAGTTTGGAGGACACGCCCTCAAGGTGATGTTTGGGTGACAGTGGAGTTACAAGGGTCACTGCACTGACAGCCCTTTCCTGTTTCTGTGAGGCAGGGGGTTTTTGGGCCAGACTTCTGAGTTTTTGGGCTTGTTATTCTGTTCTCTTACTTCTGTGTATCCTATTTCTTTAGTAGCTGCAGAGAGGTGAGAAAGGGAACTGTTGCAGGCTGCTCACTAAGGGTATCACCAAAATCAGAAAAGAACTTTCACTTACATTTTTTTTACAGGACTAATTATTTGGTGAAGTGTTTGTTAGTTTAAGTATTTGATGATTCAGAACTTGTTCATCAGAAGGGAGAAAGGACAGAATAACTGGGGCATTGGAGGATATTTGGGAGCATTTAGGAGCTCTAAGCAGTTAGAGCTTTGGGGCTGAATTCTGCCTCTTTTGGTCCTAAGCTACTGTGTTAACTATAAGAGCCATCCTCATGTTTCTCTTCAGGATTTCATCTCTATCTCTTTTCTGGAAATTGGTGCTCAGTCAAGGACACTTGCTTCCCGAAATGACACCACGGCTGAGCAGCTGAGCCAACTATGTGCTGAAAAGTTTGAAGTCTCCCATCCCAAGGACTATAGACTCTTTGTTTATGTTGATGACCAGTGGCTGCAGCTGGACAAAAATGCCCTTCCTCACCGTATCAAAGCCTCCCTGCTAAAGAGTGAAACCAAGAAAGATTTCCATTTTATTTATAAACCAATAGACCACAGAACCGCACCTGTTCCAATTGTCAAAGAGTTAAATTTTCCCTAAGGGCCATGCTACTCCTCTCTTGTGTTTGCTGTCATCCTGGAAGTGCTGGATAGTTTATCACGTGAGATCCTCTGGTATCTGCAGACCTCAGAAGGTCTCCAGAGTGTGGCCTTCAGCACAGGGCAGATGTGCTAATTGTAGATGCTGTCTGAATACAGGGTATTTCTCAGCAGAGTTCATTTGCAGAAATAGAAGGAGCATTCAGGAGAACATTCATCCTCTGGAAAACTTGAAGTATCAAACCTCAGAACCTCTGGCTGGCAACCAGCTGATGTCGCAGAATGTAAATGGACAGTGGGAAAAATCCAGAGATCTTGTGGAAAAGTGGACATTTACTCCAAAACAAATTACAGCAGGTGTGCAGCAACTCTGTGCACAAGGCCTGTGAAAGGTCTGCACACACCTCAATGCTGTCTGGAGGTAAGACTGCGTTTACACATTATCTATTCACCCAGTTTGTATAAACTGAGTCTTGTCTGATGTATTCAGTGGCAGAGGGTTGCCCTGCTAGCAGAACTCCATCTGTCCTTTACTGTCTACTACGTCATTGCCTTTGAAATCCTTGTAGTTACAGACCTTACAAGATGATGCTATACATTCACTAAGAATATATTTTCTCGCTTCTGTTTGCCACTGAAATCGGCATTTTCATCAATGTATTTTTCTTACAGATTCAAAGTCTTAACCATCTGTTTTACATGTACAGCATTTTTAATCACATTGGTTGTATGATAATGTCTGGTAAAATGTATATTTATTTCCATGTGTGATATGGTGCAATTATTTTAAAATAAGTGTTTGTAAAGAACTTAATTATTTGCCCAGTGTAGCAAACAAGATTAAAATTTGAAAGTAAAAAAAGGGCTGGAATTAAATACCTGTCCCTTTTCACCTTGATGTCATTTTCTCTGTTTTTTTCACATCTCCAAGTCCCACCAGGTTATTAATTTAATAAATTGCAGACAGAACTTGCTAATTCTCCTTTTTACCTATGCTTTCAGCCATTCAGTCATTGCAGACTTAAATTTCCCTGCAAACCTAAATTCCTAGAGAATAAACTGAACCAATAAAAAAATGCATTTAATGAAATTTGAAAACAGTTTTTCAGGATTGGATAATGAAGAAGCAGGAGCTTTAACTGAAGACAGATCCATGTCTTCTGGGTGCCTTGATTCTGGCAAAATTCCCACTGCCAACACAGGTACTGGATTGTCTGTATGCAGGATGCAAGTAACCTCCACTGCAGCTACACAAACATGAGATGAGGCCTAGCAAAGATCTGATTAGAAAGAAAGAATGTTTTACTGTGGTTTTGCTCAAAGCTGCTGTTGTTTCTTCTCATCAACATTCAAAAAAGAATGCTGGGCC
This sequence comes from Nesoenas mayeri, assembly GCF_963082525.1. Classification (NCBI taxonomy): domain Eukaryota; kingdom Metazoa; phylum Chordata; class Aves; order Columbiformes; family Columbidae; genus Nesoenas; species Nesoenas mayeri. The sequence goes on along the minus strand of NC_137548.1, from coordinate 17,352,685 downwards.
AAGCTGACCAAGGTTCCTGTCTTACTCGTGAACCTCCAAAGGTAAAATGGTATCACATGTAGCTGGTCACTCTGGCAGTTTCAGGGGCTTAAAATGCCTGTGTCTATGTGACCTAGCTAGAGTGCACTGGCCATATTTGCACACAGACAGTGAGCCAGTGCTGTGCATCTGCCAGCTTGGGCTGTGTGCACGTCTTGTCAGGAAGGGACAAGCAAGAATGAGGAACAGTGAATAACAGCAGTCTTGATTTCGAGGTCATCATGTGCAGATCTTGCAGCATGTGACACCAGGACTGAGCTGACTCCAAATCCATGGTTATTTCTGCTCCTGTGCAGCTGTCGGCACCTCCACCTTGCCCCTGGGCAGCACACCCGCAGCATGCCGGAGCTGAACCCTCCCTTGTGCTGCCATCAGCCTCTTGCAGGGCAGTGTGCTCCTGCTGGAAGCCTGTGCTGCTCTCAGGGTGGCACTTGGGGTGCTGTGACCAAACTTGAGATACAGTTTTCCAGTAGCGATCTGGAGAAGGAGATGCTGCTCTCAGGGCCCTGAGGGCACTCACAGGCATTGCTGCCTCCAGTCTCTCCCCAGGACCACCCAGCACACAGCCCAGGACCCCATGTCAGCCTTCCAGGGCTATCAGCCCCTGCCCTGCTGATGCTGAGCAGGACAGGCTCCAGCTCCAGCCCTGCCCTGCCTGGCCTCAGCCTGCTCCCATCCCCAGGGATGCCCAGCACTGGGGCTGCCCCTGGCGCCCCTGCTGTCTGCTCCTGGCTGTAGCAGTGGGACAGGCACCCAGGGAGCCCCCATGGCCATAGGAGCTGCCAGACTTGCTTCCCCAACACTGGCTTCCTCTGCCCATGCTGCAGGCTATGGCAAGGATGTCAGCTCTCACCCTTCTGCCGCCGTGCCCTGGGTGGCAGACCCTCACCTGCACATGTACAGGGTCCCCTGGGCACACTGGCTGTGAGGCAACATGTCCCCACCCTGCTTGGCTCCTCTGACTACCACCTGCATGTTGAATGAGCTCATGGCAGTTTCCTCCTGCGGTGGAAGCACTGCCGGTAAGTCCCTGACACACAGCACAGAGAGGCCAGTTGTCCCATTTCCATCACAGGCATAATCACCGGTGTCCATGTGTCCTGAGGGCTGGCCTGCTCCATGTTGGTCATACCATCTCGGCTGTGATAGCAGGAGGGTCCAATCTCTGGGCAGCATCACTTAGGAACCTTCCTTTTTTTCTCAAGCCTACTCCCACACACATACTCTCCAAATTCTCAATTTTTGCATCCACTCTCCCAAAGGAGACATCCCCTCCTGCCTTGCATCTCTTCCCCACCCAAACGAGGCCCCAGACTAGCTCTCTGGCCCACCTCCCACCAGCCTCCTCACCACCTTGGTAGGGCTCCAAGCCAGGTACCTCCCTTGGCTCCCACCACCTGTGCCCAGGTATCACACTGCACAGGGTCCACATACAGTGGGACTGAGGTTCCCAGCGCCAGACCTAGAGGTGTGGTGTGTTTGACCAGCAGCTTAGATCTGCTGTGCTTGCTGTAAATTATTTTAATCTCCAAGAACAAAGACGTATATGTCTGCCAAAGTCCTTGGCCTCATCAGGTTATCTTTATGCTTTAACAGTCACAGTTAATGAGCCTAAAGTAATCTGATGGGGATGAGGCTAAAGTAGAAACATGCAAGGAAGGAAGCTGGGACTGATCTTCTGCTGGATATTTCCAGAGAGCAACCAGACTTTGTAGTGGCCAGGGTCAAGCAACAAAATGATGAAATGAAGCACTCCAGCATCTCACAGTGTCCTGGGACATCTGAGTCAACAGCTGGACCTTGGGGCGAGGGGGAACAACGGATTATACTGCTGGTTACTGGAGCCCATGGAAACCGTGACAGTGGTAAATCACTGCATTTCAAATGTGCTCAGACTAAAATTTACCACAGCCTAGTCCCAAAATCAGACCTGCAGGTCCCAGTTTTCAAAATGCAAGGAGTGCCAGCTGAATTTCTGTGGGCTTTTACATAGGCTCTCAAATTGCACATGCAACATGCTCTTCTGGTATAACAACTGCAAAGCTCTGATTTGATTTGCAAAGGTTGTCGTGGCTCTCCTGAATTCAGAGGTGATTGACAGTGATGCGAGTTACTGTGCCCAGCTGCGAGCTGCCCGGAGGGAAATCCCTGAGCTGGGACTCGGTGCAGAGCAGGGCTTGCTCAGAGGCTGTGGGGCACCTGGCCTGTTTGGTGACATTATATAATCTGCCAGCAACAACTTTGCTAAACATTCATCTCTGGGGTATAGGGGTGACCCGGCTCCTCCAGGGCCCAGCCACAGCTGTCCTTTGAACGGGACAATGGGATCCTGGAGGACCCAGGACAGAAGCGGCTGCTGCCTCTCCAAGCTCACAGCTCAGCAGTGGGACTGAGGCTTTGCCAGCGCTGGGGTCATGGAGAAACAGCCTGTCTGGAACAAATGTGATGCTGTTTTGGTGTCCAGTGCCCAGTGTGGAGGCTGTTGGAGTCGTTCAGCATGTCCCTTTGTCTGGAGCCTGGTGCTCAGGATCTTGCACTGTTTTAGCTGGTATCTGACATTTCAAGTGGTGGAGGGGAAAAAAAGTCAAATGTGGGAATGAAATGGGTGTTTTTAAATGGTCCATGGGGTTTTATTAATTTGCTTTGCCATGGGGTTTCCTCATGCTGCAGCCAGGCAAGGAGGAAGCAGTCCAGTCTGGTGATCCATGGCCTCCCTGGGTTAGTCAAGATGTTCGGGCCGTGACTCATGCTCTGGACCTCACATGAGCCATCAGCAGACAAGAGTGTTTCAGAAAACTTTGACCAAGTAGTGTTGTGCAATCCAGCCAAGGCCTCCTCAAACACTTGTTTTTACAGAATTGTTGTGCAACAGTCACTCAAGGAAAGGATCCCAGCATGAGAGAGAGTGAGAGGAAGAGTGAGACCTGCTGAACCCAGCAACTTCTGCAAATTAAAAACAACAAGCCCAAGTGGCCACTTCATGCACAGAGGTGGTTTAATGCCACTTTGCACCCAGTGATACAATCTGTCAATAATTCACCGCAATAATTACACTGGCAGGTCACGTATGACCTCCATTGAAATCAAAGGCAGTTTTCCTACTGAAGTCAAGAGCTTTTGGGCATCATGCATAATTCGCCAACTGTACTTTGAAACCCAGCACAAGACTGGGTTTTTTCCACAGGCTTGTGGAGTGATTGAGGCTGGCAGGGCCCCCTGGAGGTCTCCAGTCCAAGCCCCGCTCAAGTGGTGCTGCCTCCCACAGTTGCTCAGGGCCTCATCCTTCCAGTGCTGCAGGTCTGCAGGGCTGGGGATCACGCAGCCGCACTGGGGCTCTGTTCCAGCATTTCAGTCCCTCCCACTGTGAAAAAATGTTTTCCTCCTGTCCAGCCGGTACGAAGGCCCTGCCTGTCACACCAGAGTCCCACCTAGGATGGGTGTTGCTGCTGCAGGACACCAGCCAGCCCTGCCCACGGTGCATGGGACTACAGAGTTGGAATATTGCTGCTGTCTCCTGCCTCTTTTGGGTTATCGTGTCCCAAGGAAGGAAGCAGCCTCTGATTCAGAGTTGCCTGAGCTCTCAGTATGAAATGCTGCTTAGTCAGGACTTTAGCTTAAGGGTCCTTCCCCTCTGCTGCTCCTCCATGGCTTTTCTCACAGGGCAGAGAGTGAGCCCAGGAATGAGAATCCTTCAGCCTCCTGCCCTGCGACAGGCACAGCTGCTCAGCACTTACCTCAGGCTGTGAGAGAGGATGCAGCTTCGTTTGGACAGAGCTAAAATACTACTACCTACTGGAATCTCCAAAAAAGTGCATGATCTCCAACTCCAGGTGATCTGCCTTCTGGTTTTTTGCTAGTAAAGAAGGGAAGGCAGTCACATGCATTCTGAACAAAACTGTGTCCATGTAAATTTGCATTATATAGAACTAGTCAGCATACAGAATACTATGGAGGTCCATCGTGCCTTCCAGATCCTCTCAAAGGAAAGGCAGTGAACAGCAGGATGTTCGGGAGAAACACATGACAGATTTGGCACAGAACAGCTGGGAAAAGGGCGTTGGACTCTGTTCCTAGCGATGAGGAGGAGGAGGCCAGGAAGACCTGGCTGGTGCAGATGGCACTTTTCCCAGGAATCACAAATATATACAACTATTCTGCTCAGGAAAAGTTTTTGTAAGTAACACAACCTCAACTTTGCCCTGTTCTGCCTGGTGATGACAATTTGCTGGAAACCTGACAGTTTTCCATATTTTGCAGAAGTCATTCCCGCACGGCAGCATTCTAGGAAAGGCAGCCTGAGCAGCCGTGTGACTGTGGGAAGGGCGAGGGTGTCTGCACTTGCCCAATACCCCACAAGCTACTCTGGCGTAAGACTGACCTTGCACAATTCTAGAATGATTTTCTCACCAGGTTCTATTCCCATCTCAAAATAAACAGCCTGCCATGCAGGCACTAAGCCTGTGTGATGCTATTTGGAGGCCTTAAAACAAATGTATTGATCAATGCAGATGAAGGTGATTAGTATTTTTTCTCCTATGGGGCTGCTCCCCGAGCAACTGCAGAGGAAATGGGGCTCTGGGTACAAACTGAAAATTCAATAGCATATAAATGCTTTTATTGCGGGGTGCGGGTAAGAACCTGCTGCACCTCAGAAGGCATTGTGGCTGCAGTGACACCTTCAGCAGATGCATCTCTTCCATTTCAGCACATCTCTGAGGGAAGGGGTAACATCGCCATGGGCAGCATTTCAGATGGTGAAGCACTGGAAACCAGTCTTACAGGAGGAAAATGGACAGAACGAAGTCCCACTCTCTCATGTTTCAGCTTTGCATCCTGAGCTACAAGGGCCTGCAGGATGGCAAAGACACTTGATGTTAGTGAGGTGCAAGTGCCACCTGGGTGTCAGTAATGTGTGAAAATAAAGTGTGTTGGCAGCTGATTTTCATCTGGTAATTACTTTTTGGCTGGAAACCCTTGGCTGTAAAGTGACACTAGCTCTCCTTCTGCACTTTAGAAATGAAAATCCTGAAGACCAGAAAGCCCCCTCTGAATATGGCAGAAGAAAATGGGTATTTCTAAAGGGTGAAGAAAATTGTTAAAACTATGAACTAATGATGCTAAGTGCCTGAGAAAGCAGGCTGGATTTCTAGAACAGAAAACAGTTCTAAAAGCAGAGATGTGTAAAACTTGGCAGATTCCATGTATATAGTCAAACATGGCTTTGAAGGCGTCATGTTTCTTGTTCTTTCGAAGTGAGTGGGGGCTCTTGGTACACACATACCGGCCAGACTGCCTGAAAGCTGTCCTCTGTGGCCAACCCTTCCTACTGCCACCAGGGGAACACCTGCAACACATTTAGGCATTCAAAAATGTCATTCTCTCTTATTTTTAGATTTCTGCTAAAAAAAAAAAAAAAGCTTTACAGCTGAAAAGAAACAAGAAGCATCTGAAAAGCATCAATTATTTCAACTTCCAACAACTCCCAAGATGTAAACTTTCATTTATTAATTCAGTAAAGCCCAGTTCCACATAGTTTTTACCTTACCCCATCCATCTTGACACCACATGTTCTCTGGGACTTTCACTCACTCAGCAGACAGCTGAAAGTGCTTATGCTCCTGGCTTTATCTGGCTCTTCTTTATAGAAATGTAATTTCACTTATACACCCTACAACCCCTTTCCTTTGAGTGGAGCTACTCACTCCATCCTGCGGATAATGGCTTAGTTTTCTCCAAAGCTTTTTCTTTTCCTATGGATATGAGGTATTTTTTTATGTTTTAACATACTCTGGAAAGAATCCAGAAGTATTTCTGTACCCCGTCTCCACAGGTAGAAAGGTATGGACATCCTGAAACTATTTTGAATCACCTCATAACCTCTAATTTGTTCCCCTGCTTGTTATTTACTGAGTCATCCCTGAGGAGTGGTGCCTTCAAACGTGATTTTAGGCTTTTGATACTTTTTGTTGTTGATGGTTTTGAGATATTTTTAACTTTGTTTTGTTGGTTTTGTTTGTTTGGGCCTTGGGCTTTGTTTTGTTTTGTTTGTTTGTGGGTTTGGCGTGTTGTCTGGTTGGTTTTTGAGATGACCTGTTTTATAAAAGGCTTACAGGTATAGATAATCTTTTAATGCAACATCATAAAATTAATTAGCTTTCACTCCTTTTCCAGACACCAGATGTCTAACACTGCATTGCCCTGCAGGTTGATGAAACTGTCAACTTTATTATTTTTCACAGGCGATTCCTGTACTCCATGACTTCCCACAGGTTTGTGTGTATATACATTTAATTATATCATACTGGTGCTAAATTTACAGCATTAGATATTTGTGTTTTTCTTTGGGAAACAGTGCTTTCTACCCACAAAGAATTTTACTGTTCACAGTTTAACTCTGCTGTTCACGCCCGATAGTTCTTGAATGCAATTCATTTCTTTAAACTGTTAAGGAGTTAAAGCTTAAGGAATAACCTTTGTTTTTTTCACTCTTCAACCAGTCTGCAAACCAGTCATTGTAATGAACTTCATTAACTTTTTAAAAAAGCTAACAGTTAGCAACAGTATAGAAAAAAATCCAGAATTAATGACTTAATGTTTCAATTTAGCATAGGTTTAGCAATCACTGATAGGTGGCTTGTAGTGTTCATCCAGAGATTTTTAAAAGCATTGTGCTTTGAAACAAATCATCCATCTTGAAGGCTCCGGGTGCTTTGCCAAAATGCCGCTGTCAAACCGGGGGCTGTCAGCAGGCGGGGACGGAGAGGAGAGCACTGCCGAGTGCTCGTGGTCAGCAGCCCCAGCTCCCAGCACAGGCCCAGTACAGCGGCTGACTCTCTTCTTGTTGCATGCATGTAAAGTCTGGATTATTACAGTTATGAAGTTATCACTTGTAGTTAGGGCTATAGTAAGGAGTGTTGTTTCCATCAGTGCCAAAGGCACACTTGATCCATGGCCAGGCATATTCTGCAACAGAGAACAATAATGATGAGACACTTTTCAGGTGCTCTGCTCTCAAACTGTTTCCCAAACTGACCGCAGTGGAAAGCCACAAGAGCGCGGGCAGCAGTTCTTCACCTTCTGGTCTGCATGTGCACGCAGCCTCAACTACCAGTCCACCCTCCCATTCCCTACCCCCCTCTGCTTTTCTCGCTCCCTCTTCTTCCTCTCACATGACCGACAAGCTAGGATTCCCATACTCTACCACAAATCCCAAGACCGAAGTTCAACACCTGCTTCCCTTGGCCCCTGCCGCACCACAAGGGTCAGCCTGGGCCATTATTGATCTGCTTTCCTACCACACACTGACCGATGAAGGTCCTGGCGCCATGTTCCCTTTCCCCATCAGAACCCAGCAGTGCTGTGCTGGTCTGAGCCAGCAGCTGAGGGGGCAGAGGAGAAAATACAGCAGCTCTGAACCTTGCTTCAGCGTCAGATCACACAGGAGTTACAGGGCAACACCCTTGTCCTGTACAACGTACCAGTCACGCTACTGTATGTTACGCTGTGCACTGGGATGCTCCAACTGGCTGTAATTTCCCCTGAGGGTCTTCAACAAGGAAATTAAAGGGTTACAGGGGAACTGGATCACTATGAGTGGGAGGCAACTAATAATTATGTGTTTTCCAAAATTAGCATTCGTAACTTTAGAGTCAGAACTTTACTGACAAAATAGTCAACAGCGCAGAAGAAATGAGCAGCTTTGGAGTCTTAGGCTTCCTCTGCCTCTCAGCTCCTACTTTTCTAGGCACTGTGTATCTGGGAACCTCGTTACCTGTCAATGGGGTATCCTCCTTCACAAATGTTGACCAAGGCATACAGCTGTCTCAGTGCATACTCATACTGAAATAAACAAATATTGTTAATAATTTCAACGACAAAGAACAGATACTGTTTATCTAAACTAAATTGTGGAAGTAATTTAGAGATGCTATTAACATTTAAGGTGTTTATTTGCTGTGTTGACAATCCAGTACTAAATTAAATGGATTTTTCTTCTCTATACTTTGTTCTTCAAACTTCATTAGGTAAATTCAGCTGTTGCTGAATGTTGCCCCCTTGCAGCAAGGCTCACCTATCTAACCAATTTCATTCAAAAACACCCACAAAAACAACAACAAAAAAAATCACTAAAGAGGAACTAAAAGTTTAACAGGGCAATGTGGTCTCCTAATAGCCTGGTTGATTAGAAGTTCCAGCTGAAAGAGTGCAATTGCTTTTGATTTGTACACAATACTTAAATCTTGGCTAACTGCCAGAAAATCCTATTCCTTTCTACTACAATCAATCTGCTGTTGACTCATCCTCCTACACACCACTGTCTGCTTAGGTTATGCTGCTTGACATCAGGACTGAGTTTTCTGGAATAGGAACTGACCTCTTATTCTTGTCCAAACAGTGCTTATCACAACAGTATTTGGTCCTCAACTGGGATCCCAGGAAGAGCAGACAGTAATAAACCCCCTAAACTAAAAGGGGCTCTCGGGAATCCAACAAGAACGCGGGTGTAGCAGCTAGGCTACTGCAAGGAACTATGCAACACACAATCATAATACAGAAAACTGAGTGTATTTGGATTATGAATTCAAAGTAGTGATGCTGTGTTTCTGGTTTGCTGATAGTGATGCCTCAAGCAGAAATACATTACTTACTTAACACTGGGATTTCCTGGGGAGAGCCGATGAAGGAACAGTACTAACTAGTAAAGTTAGAGATTATTTCTGGTTTTAAGTAATCTTCTTGCTTATCTATAGACATAGTGGAAGTGGTTTTCTGCTTTCAAAAACATTACTCACACCCTCCACAACTAAGCTGTGAGACTAGCCCCAAGCTAGCTTTTTAATAAAGGCTGATTTTGCAGACCTGCTTATGAATACTGTGCTTGTTTCACCAGTACGTGCATCAGGTTATATCTAATGCTTGACTTACCAAGGGTAAGTGCCAGTTGAAGCAACGAGCTTTGAAGTGGTCCACCACTGACTCGTAGCAGTCGTAATTGCTGATGGTCACTCTGTCTGACAGAATTTGGTCGGTCTGTTCTTTTGATCCTGTTACTAAGGTGATGATCTTCCGCATAGATTCTTGGATAAATTCTTTCACCTGTGCATAAGCCAAGAAGAACTTAAAAGATGCTTTTCTAAACCTAATTTGAAGACTTTGAATTAAATTTCTCTTTCTTTAAAACTCCCTCAACTCTTGGGCTCTTTAAGGAACCCAGTTTTGCCATTTATTTTTTAGCACAGTCATTTGGATCTGTCTTTAAGAACACAAAGGAAAACCTGGCACCCAAAATCACTCACTGTGCTTCTAGTGTTCTGCCAGAAGAAAGATAACACCAATACTGTCACCATTCTGCAGGAGCTATTTGATTTGGGAGACTTCAGTTCTACTGAGTCAAGAGTGACTCCTTACAGCAAGAATCCCTATGGATGCAGATGAGGAATTTCCTGGCAATAAAAGCCGTGAGACTTACTTTTGCATTTGCTTACATTTGCCTCGCTAATCATTACTGAATGTGCTTTGTGGAACAGACAGCTGAATTTTAAAGGAAGAGTAAAACATCACCTAGAAGTTACCAGTCTGAAGAGTAATTTTGTTGCAATTTTGAAAAACTGGAAGCAACCCCTCCCTCTAACTTGATGTATAGTTTTAATTTTTATTGTTTTGCTTACCTCCAGGTGTGCCTTCATCTCTGCAGCAATCTTCTTAGCTTCGTACAAGTCATTGGTAGCCATGAGCTTTCGTTTCAAGATCGCAAGAGGCACGTCAGGACTAGGAGTCAGGTCATAGTGTTCTACAGGTGGCAGAGAAACGGGGGCAGCTTTCTTCCCCATGCCCTGAAACTGCATCACTTTCATGGAGGAGATGCTCTGAGGGTTAGAAAGTAAACAAATGGAAATGGTCAGTCACCCCTAGAGGGCAGGCTGTCTTTGCTTTGCCGTGCAAACCTAACTCTCTGAACTTGCTTTATTAGAGGAAATAAAGTAGAACACAGGGTTGCAAGTGTGTGTGCTTGCACATTAGGTTTTTTAACTGAAGGCCAAGACTGCCAAAAACCAGGAACTTTCATTTCCAAAACTCACCGTGGGGGAAGAAGACAGATTAAGTAACCTTTTTTTTTTTTTTAAACAAATATTTAATTTGTCCTCCTACTAACACACTGAATAATCAGACTATTATCAATGATATATCACCTCTCAAGCCTTCCCATTTGAGGGACCAATGTACTTAACTATTCATTAATATTCACATGGAACTGGTAAATACCCTTCTCGTACTTGACTGAAGTGTTAAATCACTGGCAGAGCTTGGAGAACAACTTATATCCTGACTCCTTGAATTAGAGCATAACATAAGGCTGCATTTTTTTTAGCCTCAGGACCATCAGCTCTTAAATGCTAAGTTGTCTTCTGAGATCAATAGTTTCATCTTCTAAATCAACCTTGCTAGTTTACAGTGATTTTTTTTCTTTTTTCAGGGATGAAAGTACAGGGCCCAAAGGTTTTTCAGATATATCTGACCCAGAAGCCCACTCCAATACATACTCTGTTTCCATACTGCATCACGTGGCTGGTGTTGGTGCGTTTCTTCACAAGCTGAAACTGCTTGTGGAGTGTTTCTTTTCTCAGATCCTCCTGCATGAAGAAACTTCCATGTGGTCACAGATACTTAAATTCAGCTATTCTAAAAATGCAAGGACAGCTGGGAAGACTCTTAGCTGCCAGTTAGTAGAAGGAAATAATAGGGTAAGAGTTATACAGCCTTTGAAAGACATAAAAGCAAAAACTGAAATGAAAATTTGACAGCATATTCTCCAGTTGCTTTTAGTGATCTCTTAATCTTCCAGCAAATGGGCAAGAACAGAGCAGGCTAGCACATGAATCTCAGATTCGTTTCCTTACTACTGTTTTCCATTATGCTAACAAATGGGTTAGCCACAGGTCAGTATTTAAGGATCCCTGAAGGAGAGGTACAACTTACTGAACTCAGCAATTTGTTTAACAAATTTGGAGATGTGGTCTCAGATTAGCAAATCAAGATTATGTGAAACTAGAAGCTAGACAGTTTCTAATATTATAAATAGCAAAAGAAGTGTATGTTTCTGAAAGTTAGTTTCATAAGTAAATTTAGTCGCCCAAATGAAGATTATACATAGTTCTGAGTAGTAGATAAATAGTTTTACCAACTCAATTTGTTGATTTCAGTCTCATAAAACCACAAAGATTTTAATGAATCCTGTAAAAGAGCTATTTTTAAAAAGCCTAGTGATTTTTCATGCTGAAGCCTCGTGTAAGTAACTTACCATGTCTGAATCCTCCATCCAATTCACACTGTACCAGTCACCCAGATAAGTCTGCCTTTCCTCATCGTAGTAACATGCGTAAGATGACTCTCTGGGATTGGCAGCTGTTGTTGCATAAACTGTAGATAAATTGAAAGTAAATTTTTTGTTGTTTTTTTAATCCCCCACATGATTTATTACTTTGCTGCACATGATATATTTGCCTAAGTATTCCGGCTTTCGGTCATTTACTTCTAAGTAGCAGGAAGGAAAGAAGCCTGTTAATCGCCCTGCTCAGTCTGTCTCAGCGCTGATGTAAGACCTCTTTCCTTGCTGCCTAATGTGTGGTCTGCGGTGTTTAAAGAAGAATACACACTTACAGGGGAAAATCTCCTATTCGAAGAACTGCCTGACAATGTTGTGTACTGACAACCATCTATATATTAATTTTCTTCATTATAATAATAAGGACTTTTTTTTCCAAACTTGGAATAAATCCCCAAAATCATCTTTTCTCCCACAAAAGGCCACCTTCTAAGTAGTATCCTTTCTTGGATAACACTCTACACTGATAGAAAAGCAAATCAAACCACTACAACATCTGCCCAAACATACTGTTCCAAATAAGTCATCGCTAACACAGTGGAAATACAGAAAACATGTCTTTACAGGTATTATTAAGACAAAAGCTATTCTGACTTTTTGCCAAAGTGAATTCATAGCATGCTTGTGTAACTCAATGAAAGTCCAAGTTTCAAGGTGAAAAGGTGTTAGGCATGCTTTTATAATATATAGCTAGAGCACTGTTTCTACTCTGAATGTACCTCAAGTTCAAAATCCCCCAAAAAAGTCCTAAATCCTGTCTGTGTAGTAAAGTTCTGCTCTTAACACCCTTTAAAATGCTCACTAAGTAACCAGCTAAGCTTTGTAGTTCAGCATGGAAGGCTGCCAAAGACAGCTGCGTAGTGACATAAATTGTCAATTTTCTGCCTTTGTAAGCCTGTGGCAGAGCTGGTGGTGAAACCAGAGAGTCCCCAGATTGGAAATTTCTAATCGAACAAGCTTTGAAAAATGCTGATTCACTGAGTGTTTATTTTGAAGAATCTCCAATATGAAACATTCTGTGTTAACTTTGTGTAAATCCTTGATAGGGCTGCAGGAAGCCCAGGCAGCACACTCCAGGCCCAAAGCCCCAGGAACCCATGGATCGACCCATGGCTGGTCTTCCTGGAATCATAGCTTCAAAACTTCAAGCAAGCCAGAGCACTCAGTCCCCCGCTTTGAAACCCTGAAAAATCTGAGGTCCACTTCCTGGGTTATCGTGCAAATGAGTGTAGCAACATTGCTGGGCAATGATGTCTCCCAAGTGCCTTTGCTACTCAATGATGGTAGGAACTTCACACCTGCTCTTGGCAGTGCTGAGGCTGAGAAGCATGAGTAAAACAAAACTGATACCAGTCAAGGGCAACCATACAGTTCCTGAAAAGAAATACTTTTTCAGCTTCTCACTTGCAAGAAACTGAAAGCCCTGATAGACTTTATAAGACTCTATTAATGCTTTAAAAGGAACTTCCCATAAATGGAAAATATTGCTTTCTATAATTCTTGTGCTTCCCTGCTACAACTGTGCATAATAGTGCCTTGACAAGCTGTGACATTTAAGTCCAGTAAGTTAACTGATTGCTCACCATTGATATTATCAGGCAAATGATTCATCATAGATCCAGACTCGCATGCTTCAATGTAAAACACCATCTATAAAATAAACCAGAGACCTTAAGAAACTCCATGAGGAAATGGAGAAAAGCCCTTCAGTGCTTTTCAGCTGTACCCCTGAAACAAAAGCTATCCATAATGCTGCAAAATAAAACACATAAGCAAACAGATCAATTTTTCATTTTGGGGAACTAAACTATGTGGAAAGGGAAAACATAATCACAATTAAAAGATGCTATTAATCTCTATAAAATCCACAGGGATCTACCGACTAACGCCCAAAGCACAAATCAAATACACCATCAGTGGTTAGGCACAGCAATGTACTGAATGCAGCACTTCTAGACCTATGGCCATGGAGGTGTTCCTCAATACAGCCGGCCACAGGAGACAGATTACTACAGAAAATTGCTTTAAAAGCCTAGCTACTAAAATGTTCTAAATATTTTTTTTCCTGCTTAAAACTACTTGCGATAAAATAAATGCCTAGAATTTTCTGACAAGAGGTACAGTCTCTTAAACTATATTAGTAACTGTAAGAGAAACATGAGGTTTCTACAAGCTTCCTGTAGTAACAGTGCAGTCTGAAGCCAACAAAGCACAGGAAGAGCAAGTCAGGTTCACATTATGAGGGTGCGGTAGTTACGGATGTTGTTTCTCCATGGCTGGACAGAATATATACCGTTATCTAAAGGCAGTATGCTATGTCTCAACATTGACTGCAAATATACAGTAAGGTAAAAATGGAAAGAGAAAATATGGAGAGGATTAATCCTCATAAATGCAAAACCCTAATCCAAATTTCATTGCATGGCAACAGGTTCCTCCCGCTTTAAACAACTCTCAAAATGAAGACAAATGTCTTTCTTCCATGCCAGTTCCTCTTTTAATTTCACAACTTCTGTTTACCTTCTGGTATTTTTTGTGATGATACATGTACCAAATAGTCTTATTCAAGTCCCTCACGTGAAGCTGTAAAATAAGAAGGCTTGTATTAAAACCACTTATATGCAATAGACACACAATTCACTTAATAGGAATAAATACCAACTGTTGTGAATGTTTCCTGTTTGCCATTGAATATATGCAGGGTTTGCCCTTCTGAAATAAAACATTCTAATATTTACCACTCCAGAAAAGATGAGTAATGGTCTCGCATGCTATGCATAGTGCAGCAGAAAGCCCAATCTAACCTGTGTAAAACAGTCTGTTCGGACCACCAATGTCCAATGAAATTATAAAATGACATAACCTAATTTCAACTTGAGTGCTTCAGATTCAAACTGGAAAAAATCCAGTCTGAGGTGACAAGCAGAATATTGCTCCTTTTCTGCTCCTGCCCTCCATATCGCAGTGCATTGATTATTTTTGTATATTACTTATTATTTTAGTATATCACTAAAAGGACGTTTTTTATGACAAAGTAATCCCCGCGAATGCTTACATCATCCTCAGGAAAAGCCAGAAGTCCTGGAGCTCCATGGTCAGTGAAATAAACAAACACATGATCCTTGGGACCACTGTAATGAAAAAAATTGCAAATAAATTATTTCTAACCAGTCCAACCTAATCTTCATTACAACAATAACTTGCTTCTCAATGCCAAGACATGCAAATATTTGAAAATGAAAGGGATGAAACCAGGGGTACAGGCGAGTCTCCCAAGTATGGGGAACACGGCAATTACACCTCACGTTTCAAACTGTAAACTGACTGCTGGTTAGGCAGGGGCTGGTACTTTAAGTATGGTGGGAGCACAATTGTTTTTTAATGCCTATCTGAAGAATCTCTTATACTATGGGCATTTGTAGCGTCTGACAAAAAAGGAATGTTTTTATAACTAAATTATACTGAGGCACCAGTAACACAGGGATAAACCAGAAAAACTTAACTGATAAGATCCTTCGGTATGTTTATGTACTACCTTGTTGTGATCTGTACGGTCATACTTAAGCAAATCAGCGTCGGCCTACATCTCCATGAAGACCTGACATGCCTAACCCGTCAGGCTGGACTGGTAGATGCATGAAGTGGCTCTGCAGTCAGCGGAGCGCTGCCAGCTCCCAGCTCCGATTCCCTAACATCTGTGCAGTACACTGCTTGCCATAGATTTTTATTGCACTCCAAACCAAACAGATATGTTTGGGTGAAAGTAAGGTCTTGCCCTAACAGCCAGATCTGCAAAGAGATTTTGCTTTTATACTGTATTCAGGGATAATTAAAGATAAAATCACGTGAATAGACTGGAAGGAGACCCCCAAGCCCTCCCCTCTTCTTCTGGTATCACTGGTCTAGAAATCCATATTTGCTTTTGCTCTTTCCTAGCAGCAAAGAGGTACGACTGCAGCAGCTCAAAGGGGACACTGTCCAGCCTTCTGCCTGGCCAATAACCTGCTGGTTAGGGAACAACCTGGAAGACAATCCAGACGCCTTCTGGGCAGAGGGTAACCGAGCACTCGTCCCACCCAATAGCAGAAGTCAGACCACTTGGGAATTCACACAACAGAGCCTAACAAAGAAGGGCTGGGTTTTACTTTTCTGGCTTCCACTCTTGAGCCTCAGTGCAAAAAATTCAACCCAGGCAAAATGTAAATAACTGAGACTTTTCTATGTGGGTTCAAGTTGTCTTCCCCAGTAGCTAAGAGTCTTTGGACCTCTGTGTATCCGCTCCCTTATTTGACTTGCAACATCAAGCTCTCACAGGTGAGGTGATTGACTTTAATGAAAAATGCTTTATAGTCAACTCTTGATTCATTCCAGCTACTAGAAGAGAACAATCCAGTAACTTTGCAGCATTTTATTAACTTTTTGCCTATACATCTTGCATATATCGTTTTCTTTCTCAGTTTTTCAGGATCAAATTTAAACAATTGAGAGCAACAGGTTATTTGACTACTGTCCTGCTCCTTCATTTTTTTTATTCTCCCCCAATGCCAGGGCAGGATTCTTCTTTTCTGTTTCATTGCTTTGTCTCTAAAGTTAAACTGCCAGCTGAAGATAGACACTTACATAATTTTTCTTTAACTAGGCTGGTTTTTCCAAATGCTCAAATTTAAATTCTTAAAGGTTTTACATGAAATACTGTACACAGAAAAATATAACATGATATAACTCTTCACCAGCAGTACTGAGTCAGAAATATAACACCTTAGTAAATAAGCATCATGCTTTCATATCTCAAACTCTGTAGAATCAATTGAATAACTGACAATAGGTATCCTTCCAAGAGGTCTTATAATTAAGACCTCAAATATATTGCTTTTATTCTTGAATCACCTAAGCCTTAAAATTACATCCATTAATTCTAGATCTTACGTTCTATTTAGCCAGTCTACGATTTATTATTGTCCATATATCAGAATACTGCAAAACTTGGAATCATTTGTGTAACTTAGCTTACAAATACTTAGCTTACAAATACATCAATTACAAAGTTAATTGCTTATACTACTTTTTCACTTGCAAAGATTTTTTTGCATTAAACATAAACTATTATTCAATTTCATTACATTCCAAACCTCAATAACCTTACATCTGCCACAAAGACCAAGGCTGGGATTAGAAATGCAATTCTTTCAGCTGATGAGCTGTTTACGTGATCTCTTCTCCTCTGCCACTGAGTCTCAGCACTTCAGGTGACTAATACAACTGTTCGTGTACCTTAAACCAAACCTTTTTTAGAAGTCTCCAATTCTTGATAAAACTCTCTTTGAATAGCCACTCTTTCAAAAGAAAACAGTCTAAATAACAAATACCTTAATACAGTTGATAGTATCCACTAGAGTTTTTATACCTTACTCTATACCGCACTCCATAGCAGTCAAATATCAGCAGTTGTTTCTTGGTGCTGAATAGCTTAAGAAACCAGAACCATTGTATTTCAAATGTGAATGAGCTAGAATTGCCATCAATAGTCTTGCTGGATTGTCAAGTTGCTCTAATTTACCCTCTTCTTTTTTTGAAATCAGTGCCAAAGTAAAACTACACAAGCAATTATTTTCTCTTACCTTTTCAATAATTTTCCTGATCCCACTCCCTTCATTGCTTCCGCATCTCCTCTGAGAACAGCAAGGAAATTCTTTGGAGTAACGTCCTAAGGATTTAAGAGGATTAAAGTCAAATCTGATCATAAAAACAACAACAAAATCTTCATTTAGAAATATGGCTTCTGAAAGTCAGAATCCATGCATGGGTGGCAAGTTTAGCTGGCCATCCCTTTCAATCCATCATTGTATAACGTATTAGCTACTGATGACTCACTCGGACACTGGATCATGAAATCACCAAGTGATTGGATTACTGATCTAATTTAATGGAACAATTAGTCTTACACAGCTGTTCTTCAGCTCGAGTTATGACATTTATCAATGCAAGACTTTCCCTCCTTATATTTTGTGTGCTAGCACAGAAGCACTGCAAAGGTTTACTTTTATGATCACTGCTTCACTTCAAAGCATCCATTGTTTATATTCATCTTAGGAACAAGCACTAAACTTCACACCAAACCACGGAGGTGCATAAGCTGCAGGCTTTATACTATATGTTGGAGTGTAAGCTGCGGGCTGAAAGGATTTATTCAGACACTGGCTAATGCTGAATGGTGTTTCATTCCTACCTCCTTTGTATAGTCCTTGGGCACTCCAGCATACACATCTGTGCCATTAGGTCTATTGATGACAATGCCTTTTGTTGGATTTCTGTAAGTTAAACAGAACGTAGAATCATATGAATAATTAGCCATAGAATCATATGAATAATTAGCCACAAGGACCACAGAACAACCGGGAAACCATTTAAACTGTCCTGAGTGGCCAGCTTGCCTGAGAGAGAGTGTGGGTACTGTCACCATGTATTGTTAAGTGATCTCTGAATATAAAGGCCTTTTCCCTTTAGTCAGTTACAATTGCTTGCCTCACATGTCCTTACCCTCAGAGTACCTTCAGGTATCCCACCTCACACCATGATGATTAATCTGAAGATGTAGGTGGGTGGTCTCTTATACTATCATCTCTCCACTTTCAGTCTTGCCGCCTGTGCTCTTCACTCTTTCCCCCCAGGGCTGCTGTGTGTGTGAAGTCCACTCATTTCTGCTGAAATCGTCTCAGAATTACAGGCTGTATAACTGAACTGTTTCATATAGAAAGCAATTACACACTCTGGACAGTCACCAAGAATGGGACATATACACTTCTCTGTTGAATGCACATTCTGGGAATTAATCTGATAATATCCTTTAAAAAAAACCCTGCAAGTCATGCAGGGAGCTTCCCTACGTTTGTTGTTTTAGGCTATTTAACTCTTGTAAACTGTTGCGCCCGGGTATGCCCAGGAGTTAAGATCACTTAATCTCGTAACAATGAAGCTCTGCAGTCTTTGGTGCCACAACTGACGCTGTGGTGTGGAATTAGGCTTAGAAAACTCATGAGCACATTTCAAAGGAGAATTATTGTGCTGCTGAATAAAATGTCTCTATGCAAATCACAGGTGGTTTTAAAGGTTTTTCTTACAAAACTACTACAAACTTAAACATATTGGTGACTATGGCATGTTTGTAGTAACCATATAGCATGTGATTAGTGCACATTCATCACTTACTCTTCATTATCAGCAATGTCATCATACATCATAACAACGATCTGTTCATCTGGAATTCCATTCCGGTGTACAATCTGGTATGCATGGCACACGTCTGCCTGAAATTAAGCAGATTTTCATTACTGGCTTTAACAGAGGTTTAACCAGAAGAAAAATAGGTTTGCTGGCCTAAGAGCAGGCTATTGTCCAAAAGAAACTGCATTCAAGTATGAGAAATTGAGGGCTGCTAGGGGGCTGAAATGCACAGGTTAAACCAAAACTCAATGTCTTTAACTAGGAGTAGTTGCATTAATAACAGAGACTATGAGCAAAACTTCTTTCTCATTTACCTATTCTGATTTCTGATTTAAACAGAAACCAGAAGTTAATTCAGACTTGGAATAGATAATAAAATCTAGCAAAAGGTTCTCAGCAATGTTCTCCATCCTGTGAGAAAACCTAAATGGAAACCTTGTGCACAGCCAGAAAAATCCAAAGTGTGCCAAGCAGAAGAGCTGGATTTCTACCAATTTCAATTAGTTCTGTACCAAGCCTGCATGACTAAGCATCAAAGACTGTCCATGGCTTAAGCAAGTATGGTTTACCAATCTCATCTCTGCAAAGATTTAAATCTTGGTTTACTACATGAGAATTTGGGGTAACAAAAATTTCCTTTTTAATTATGTGTTTCTCGTAGAGTAACACTGAAGGAACTTCAGGGCAAGAAAACAGATTTCAGTGGAAAACAGAATTGCAGAATTTCTATTCAGGCTCTTTTACTGACTTATACAGGATATGAATAAGCAGTTTTTCTTTACAGAACCATCTCCCCATGACACAGAAACAACAATACTCATCAAAGTGATATTACAGTAAATGCAAACCTCTATGAGAATGCTAAATTCTTAGTAACTCCACCCTAAATAATTATTTTCTTTTAGACTTGCAGTCTGTGAATGACTTAATGGGCTAACAACAACCACCCCAAAACTCTAGAACTACAACCTAGCACATGCTAGAAAAGCTGTGCAGATTTAATGGAAAAAATCTCATCTAACAAATGCACACTCTGAACACAGGCCAGAATTAATCTAATTTACTAGTTTGTAAATAAAACTGAAGTGGTTTAAGAGGACCTGCCTAAGTTCAGATGACTCTATTAGTAATTTTGACTAGTTAACTGAAAGGACACTAAAATCCTGTCACTTTGTAATCCTTAGTCTTGTAAGTGTGGCTGAAGCTGAAGAGAGAGAATAGTTGTGCAAGATTCTGGGAAGGGTGAGGCACATTCAATGCTAATTAACTCTCCCACAGCAAAATCTCTTCACGTGACTAACCCTGAATGTTCAATTGTTCTCACTAAAGCAGTTCCATTTCCTACTGCACAGGTCAGCCTATGTTCTCTTCCACCCCTCCCAGACATCCTCCACTGTTTATGGTTTTCTATTTCCTTTTATCTCAATACACCAGCTGCTCCCTCAACGAGTCAAAAGGCAGAGGTTAAACAGAGCTATAAAAGTATCACATGCAATATGAAACAGCAGAGTGCAGGTGTGACTAAACATATGTTTAATTTTCAGAAGCAACTCAAGCAAAAGCAGAAGAAAACAGTAATCACAGGGCATCTCTACACTGATTGATGAGTAGATCATAGATCGCCTCTCTCTCTTAAGACATAACACTCTTCTGGTATGTTGACAGAAAGAGTTATAGGCTAGCAACACAGAAATCCTTAGGCATACTATGGTGATATAATATCAGCATATCCAACAAGCAAGTGTCTATGCTCCCATAGACATGTGACTGGTCAGTAGGGACTTCAGAGGTGTTTTTAATCAATACCAAAGTACTCAAAATTAGTTAAGCTTTATAAATGCATATTATCAGCTTTTTTTGCCTCCTCTCTCCTTCCTTCCAATTTATTGACTGTTCGCTCACTACGTCCTGTCTTAGTATAGACATCGGTGGTAAATGTAAATGGGTTAAATTCCCTATTGTGGAGGGAAACAGATCAATGTAATCGATTCCTCAACATTAACTTACGCTTGTTTGGCGACTCTCAGAGCCTTTTAAGGCTTTTGCTAAGGGAACTGCACCTGCTGGCAGCATAATGATACCACCAACAGAGGCTGGAGAAGCAAAAATGTGTTTTGCTGCTAAAACTCCATTGGCTAAAGCAGGGCAATTCTGAGTTTCTATCTTGGTTTCTTTACACAGCATTAGCTGACCTGACTGGCCACCTGTGATGCTGGTCACTTGCATTAAAACCAGAATAGGGAGGCGTGTGTGATTCTACAGTATTTCCTGTTGATGTGTAACTGTTCCTCCAATACTGCTGGTTGAGCCTTGTTTCTTCCAGAAATACTTCTGGCATAGCTGTACCAGTAAACCACCCAAAAAGAGAGAGCTCATGTTGTTCCAGATCTCTTGTTGGTATTACTCTTGTTGCTTTCATATGTGCAAGGAATGCTAGGAACATTTACTGAATAAATTGTCACTGAACACAAACTTTTGTGGCCATGATTGCTGCTACTGCACAACTCACCTCACATGCCAGCTCCAAAACAGACACTGTCAATGGCATCATTCAAACCTTTCATCAGCAGGTCTGAACCTGTTGCTACATCAGCAAATTTCTATGGCAGATCTATGCTTAAACAATTAACTCCTAGATTTTGAAAGCATCGGAATTCGAGGTGGTATTCCCCTATTTTCCTGGGATGGACATTTTCTCTCCCAAAATGTACACTTTGAGGAAATTCTAAAAGGCAGAAAAAAAAATCTCAGCTTTCCTCTGCCATACAACTGTTTACACATTTGCATGACCCAGCTTTCAAGCAGACTGCTTGGCGGAGGGGAGGAATTCTTGGAAAAATCAAGTTGTTCTATGACACACACGTGCATAAATAGTTCCTAAAGGGAAAAGCTTGGACTTATCTGAAATTGGTTACTTCTGGTCTTATGACCACTAGGTCATGTGCAATGAACGGTCAGCTTCATTGCAAAGTGGCACTCATCCCCTTACAGGTAAACTGAAGTGCCACGGCCTAAAAAAGACTGAACACTAATATAAGAGCATGGTAGAAGAATATGTCTGAAACGCCAGCCATGTTTCACTCCCTTGTTTAAACATACATCAGCGAATCAGCAAAAAAGTATAACCGTTTTAAAAACTTAGGAAAGGTTTTCCCATAGCTTCAGTTACAATTTTGTAAGCACAGCGAGGAGATGTTAATTGAAGCCAAGTAGCCAAGGCACCCTCAATGCCTGTCACCTGCAAGACTGGAGAATTTAGGACTGTCCTGGACTAAGATACTGCTCTGGCTGGTAGTGTCAAAACCCCTCAATAAATACAGTCCCTGGCCCATAAAGCTCGGTAAGTATAAGAATAAAATCAACAACTGGAAATAAACCCATGTATGGCAATACAAATGTTTTTGTTTTCAGCACTCTAATTTTGTCAGACTTTTTCAGCTATTTTTCTCCTCAAGTATGCACTGCACCTTTAGTAAGACTGTTTCACATCAGGTTTTGACATTGACTATGTCTTTTGGAGTATGCAGAAAGTATTGGTCTGTCTCTCCTCCTGATCTGTTTGTGAAGCCAACTTCAGATTTGAGTTAGCTGTTACAATCATCTCCCAGGACAGGCAGAAGTATATGCAAAATTCTATTTCTCTTAAGGAGAACTAGTTTGTTGGCTCATTCCCTAAATCTACCAGTAATGTTGAGTACTGTATTTGCTCATGGCTTTCACAAAGCTTTCCAGAGAAATCCCATCTAGCTGTTTATACAGTAGAGAGCTGAGCCACTTTCCCAGCTTTCCCAGGGAATGGGGGGGAGTACTCTTTCTGGTGTAGACTGTGAGTGCTTAGTCACATTTAGGGAACAGCAGCCAGTCTGGTAATAAAAATGCTGCTACAGAGAAGTCAGAATAACCGCTGAGGAGCAGAGAAGAGCACATGGATAGTCCTTCCACAGCCCAGGCAACTCTAATAAAAAACACAAAGATATGGCTAAAAACACCTGAGAACCCACAAGCATAAGGCAACACACAAGCGAGTTCTGCAAGGACAGTAAGCCTATCACATTGGGCTGTATGCTATTCAAACCACTTAAAATTTATTTTAGGAACTTGATGAGATAAATGTGTAAGACAAGTTTAGATCATCCTGATTAGGTACAGTCCCAGTTCAGCAATTACAGAGGAAACAAGTACCTACAAGGTGTGAATTTGCTCATAGATAAGTGCAGTGGTTTTTTTCCTTATCTTGTCTATACTTGAGGTTTGCACCACTGATAGTGGATCCCGACCACTTACAGCTAAATTACAAGTCCAAGATGAAGCTTCAGATTCTTTGAGGTTACAGGTGCAAACTCAGTGTTTAAAGGGTCTGCACAGTCTTTACAAACTTACTGTTCATGGGGTCTGTACAGTGATGGACTGTTTTCCCCACAGATTTTCATGTACGAAATTGAGACATTATTCAAGGTGTAATCTTTTTCTCCTCCTCTTATGGTTGTTCAGTCAGACGAACACACACTGCAACCAGGTAACTATTGCAGAAGGCAACAGAGTATGTTTTGACAGTGTTGTGTGCAGACAGCATGTAAAACACCTGGAGCTCATCAAATATAAATGTAACAAACATACAACAACATCATTTATTAACTGTACCCTGTACAGCTTACTGAGTAATTGAAACACAGATATGTCTGCTGAGGTCTCAGATTACAAAGGCATAATGAGTGCTTAGTTGCACGTAGGGAATGGCAACTAGTCTAGTAATAAATTAAAAAAAAAAAGAAATACATTGAGTACAGAAACATACACATCCACAAATTCACTTGTACACAGGCTAGAGCAGAGAAGTTCTGTGGAAGAAAGGTGATAGCAGAAAGAAAGTGAATTAGATTACAACATATTTTTTTCTGCAGTTTTTCCCTTGGAAAGCAAAGCATTATACTAATCTGCAATCCTGGAGCACTGCTTTGCTTTCTGACAGTACAAGTATTATTCTACCAAAAAACAACAATATTTTGTTGTTGACGTTGTTAGTTGACATTATCTTCAAAATGAATGTGCTAAAAAAATCTTATTCTCATTTTTCTAACACTGAAAACCAATTACTTAATAACTGTCTGCAAAGCATGAACACACTCAAATCCTAATTTGCTTCTGTGAAACTGTCATGTTCAAAAGACTTGTTGTTGCACACAAATATGGAAGTGTGCATCTTCTGTTCTTCATAACTCCAGTATACCTGGCAGATATATTTGCCATTTGAAGGCTCGCTGACAGAAAGGTTAAGAACTTTATGCTTGGGAAACTGTAGAAAAGTAATTCTCATGAGCCACAGCTTCAAAAATGTAATTTTATTTAAACGTTGTGGTATTAACTCCTCCTAGAGTGGAGGGAAGCCAGCAAGACTGGTTATGCAGCAGTGGCAACAACTACAGCACAACTCGGTGATTTTATTTAGACACCGCAGGGCAGGCAGGGATCAAATACAATGCTGGTATTTTTATAATTGTTTTCTGACTGCAACTTTTAAGATGTCTTTTTTCAGATTTAATTTGAAATATGAATGGATTATATTAAGGCTGTAACACCTTAACTGTGGTTATCAGGAGATAACTACAGTGCAAGGAGCAGGCAAAATCCCAAAAACCAGTTTGTCAAAGTGTTGAGCTGGCATTTGGCAGTAACAGGTTCCTCTTTAGACGCAACAAGGCTGTCAGTCTGGTTTATTCAGTTTTAAGCTCATCACTGTGCTGAAAGTTCCAAACTGATCCTGAACTGAGGTGGAAGAGAAACGTAAACATGAAACCCAGCATGCCCAACACAGCAAAGGCTCATTTCTTCCTCAACACAAATAGAGAGGATTTTACAGGCAGTTACATTAAACATAATAAATATTTTAAAAGTTTCAGTGCTGAGCAAATCAGACTGATGTATGTACCCAGTGCATTTAATACAGTTTACCTTTCAAAATGCTGGTTCTGTACACTAGTGTTTCAATCTCTGTTCGAGTTCACCTTGACCAACAACAGTCTAGCAAGCTATTTTTCTGACATTTATAAATATATGAATGTGTACATAAATCAGAATTAAATGGATCATGTTCTCCAGAAAGAGGTAGTTCCAAGTTTAAAGTAAAAACTGCGTTTAACTCTTTAAGGGATTGTCCAAGAATTCCCCAAAGGGAAAAACTGCCTTAGTCTCCTGACTGCTGATTGTATGTCTTGAACTTAATCAGAGTTAAGTCACTTGTATTTAATCCTGTCCATCCTGACACTCACATCACAATTCCACAAAATGCTGGTTTTGACAGCAGTGTCAAACTCAGGAGTTCCTGTTCCCCTTTCTTTCTGCCATTCACTCCAGTCCCCTCACTCCAGTACCCCGTATCCTTGCTGTGCCAACACAGCTCTGAGGCCACGCTGTCAAACACAGTGAGCGAGCTGATTCAGGTTAAACGAAGCCCCTTCTGCATGTCCTCCACCCCACAGAAACATAGTGTACATTTGTAGCCTTCACTGATTTTTTAACTGGAGAGAAGGGAGCTTTTCATAACATAAGGAAAAGAGAAAAACAAATGTGAAGAAACCAGAATGTGTCTCAAAAAGAGATTTAATTCAAGACACCATTTGTTCACCTGGAAGTTGGGGTCAGATCCTCTAGACTAGTAACAGAATATCTAGACTAAATGATAGAGTTTCCCAGGGTGCAGAGGTGTGATTAGAGGAAGAATGCTGTTCCTCCTGCTAAAGACAGCTTCTCTAAAGATGAAAGACAAAGTTGCAAGCAAAAAAAAAAAAAAAAAAAAAATCAAATACTAAAGGGAGCAGAGGAAGGGAAATCTATGGGTGAGGATGACAAGAATTAAGAACAGGCTGTGAGTGAATCTGGTTGCTGCTCATTTTGGAAACTGCACAAACTGCTGGAAGACCAGAAGTAAAAGCACTTGCCCAAATGATGGAAGGGCTGAACTAGCAGAGGCAGCTCTCATCTCCCCATGAGTCCCAGAGCAGGCATCTTCTGAAGCGTGGCCAGCATGCGGGAACAGAGGTCCTTACCTGGTGTCGGTAGTTGTACCAGCCGTTTGAGCCTGCAACAATCACCACCCAGTGCTTTCCTCCATCTTCAGGGTCTTCCATGGGGAATGTGCTGATGCCCAGAGCACAGCCCAACAGCACAACCACCTTCAGTATCATCACTTCTCTTTATTCACTCCACAAATGAGAGAAAAAAAAAAATCCCTAATGAAGAAGTTTGAGAGAAGTAGATGAGAGGACATCAGTAACAAGTACAACAAACACAAAACAAACATCAGTATCACAACTAGAAGCTTTTCTTGGTTGTGGGGTTTTTTTTCGTATTTTACAGACTATTCAACCCACAGTACAATTCCTGCTCATATCTTCCTTTAGTACCAAGCTGCTACTAGTTACAAGAGTTTTCTGTCAGCTTTCAACTCTGACAAAAAAGCAATTCTGAATAGGACAACCAAGCCTTTCAGTTCCCTCTGGTTGTTTTCTTCTATAATAGCTGGTAACGAATAAGCCTCAAATGCAGAACAAGCCTCACTATCAAGTATTTCACAGACAAAACCTTTTCAGATTAATACTGTTCTCTTGCTCTCTGCTTTTGCAGTTCACTGGTTTCCACTCACTGGCAATTAGCCCACTATTATTGAGTCAAATCCAGGGTGATGTAGGCACAAGGATGCACAGATGTGGAGAAGTGCTGGGAGGTGTCCCAGCAGCTCCCTGTGCCCACGCTGCTGTTCTGCACGGGATCCGGCCCAGCTGCCGGGGCTGCGGGCAGCGCCGCCCGTGAGAGCCTCACGCTGCCTGTGCAACCTGCTGCGCGAGCAGCGGAGAGCAAATGTGAACCGGTACCACATGAAAGAGTAGCATTTTCGTCTCTTTTGCACAAGATGCAGAGTGAGAGAAATGTGTCTGGGCCTAAGGATGTCAAATTCAGAGAAGTAAAGCCAGAGAGGAGGTTTGAGCCCGTGCAGAAATGGCTCTTTCTGCTTTCTTGAGAGGACCACAAGTAGTGTCCCCATTAGAGAACTTCCTGAGTACCTTGACTGTCTGATCAAGCGCTTGCTATAAAAGCAATCAAAGGTTTGCTTTTCAGGGCTTTTGAGTGTGGAGGAGTCAGGTTATGTATACTGGTCACAGTCTCGGGTCTGCTGCATCCAACGTGTAACTCACAAAGCAAACTCCTCTGAAGAATTGCATACTCTTGGCACATGCACCAAGCTTGTGTATTTCCTCATGCACTGAGAGATGGGATTTTACACTGGCCTAATTATAAGAAGGACATTCTGGAGGCTGATCATTGCTGACATGTATGTTAGAGGAGCCATAGTAAAAGGTGGAATAGTCAAGTTTGGCATGGTTTTCTCTGGAATAAAAACTGGAAACTACCAATCCATACAACACAATCACAAGGCACAATGTCAAAGCTACCACTGAACCAAATAACTAAACACTATCAAAGCCAGCCTCAGTTCCCCACAGTCAAAACCACCCATCTGCAGCCACTCAAATGAGGCTGAAACAGTGAAATAGCCACCTCACCTCCAAAGCAGCTGTGTACACTGAAGACTGGTAACGTGTAGTATGGGTCTTTGCAAGACTGGATCTACTGATCACTAAGAGTAAGTCTTCCAGGCAGTAGCATGAAAAATATATATGTGTATATATATATATTTGGAAGTGGGTTGTTTGTTGTTGTTGATTTGGCTTTTTAATTTATTTTTTAATGGAGCTGGCACAAAGTAAAGGAAGTCATATATGAGCTCCTATAGCAAGAGCTGTTACCACACAGAAGAACTCCAGAACAGAAAAGATAGAACCAAATATTAAGTGCTAAGACACTACTTCTTCCAAAAACTGATTTAAATCTAGAAGTCTATCTTTCAGGAATAAGCCGCTCTTGTCACTGCCTGCAACCGTAAGATTTGGGAGTGCTTGTTTTAAAAAAAAAAACTCTTCAAGTGCTCAGGCTGGCAAATTAAAACACTGTGGTGTTCTGGATTATGTTGATGGAGTTCTTGACCTACAGCTGAGAAGGGAAAGTTCCCATCACATGCTATGTCTTCAGGTTATACTCAAAGAGAAACCAGCTCAGCCAACCAGCTTACCACAGGTACATAAAAAGCCATTTTCTGAAAGCAACGGAATCCCATATCTGTCACATGCAACCCTAAACACATGCAGAGTGAGACTACACAGGGAGAGCTCAAAATTCACTACAAGATCATTTTGGAGCTTTGGCTGATGCCCAAAAACATGAGATGATTTCATCAGCTCTGCCTAGTCTCTCTGGTAGAAGAGTTAATTAACTCTGCTTTGGAGACCACATCAGGAAAAAGGCTTATCTCTCAGACACAGTGGGTTCAGCGCCAGATCCCCACCTGCAGAAACACAGCACACACACACGCAGCTGCTGCAGTTTGCACAGTCTTGGGAAGAAGCATGGCCAGAACTGGGTGGCTCTGGCCAGAACATTTCACTCGGCTCTTTAAACCTGTTTTTCCTGCCAGAAGTACTTTGACCACTTCCCATTCCACAGCTAGCACACATCTCCAACTTGATTAGTGAGGGATGCTTAAGAAAGACCACATCTGGAAGGGTCTGGCTGCTGCTAAAACAATTCTTCTGGTCAACAGCCTGTTCCCTGAGTTCTCAAGTTTCCTTTGGGAAAACAGTCCACTAAGATCAAAAGACTTAGAGCAGGGTGCCACCCTCAAGAAAGGAGTTGGAGTTGATCGAAGCATTTTCCCCTCCTGCTTAGAGTGATGTTGACACTTCTGTACCTTAAAATCCAAATAGCTCAAGCACAGCCTCTAAGAGCTGTGTAAATAGAAACCATTTATCCATTTCATGTGAAATAAGTGAGTTAACAGTAATCTTGGGGGAAATAGCAGCCCTAAGCTAATCAGCTGATCATTCCGGCTTTTCTTGGAAATCTCTCTTTTCAGCTGTTCTTATGACCACTAGCCTCTTCATTTTCAGAATCCAGTCACAGTTCCTTTTCCCACATGGTATTTGCATATTGCCTGTCACTGCTAACATTTAGATACTGATTTCCACAAAATATGTGATTCAGCATAGCTCTCTTCCCAAGACACTGATGTCTGCAGTCCTCTGTCAGCGATGTTCTGCCTACGTGTTGTGCTGGCTGCTACACAAACTGAAGCACCTAAACCTGTGATTAAGCCCCTGTAAAATTAGTCTGAATTTCTTTATTACTTATATGGTAGAAAGAAAAAGTTTTTATCACTGTAAACTCTAATAAGCTACATTTTGAAGGAGATTATGGTCTCTGTTGCAAAACAATTCTTTACAAAATCTACTAGTAACTGTTTTATGAATCAGCTTAATTTGATTAGAACTTGTAGTAAAATAGGTCAGTATAGGTACTGAAGACATGCAAGTCACTTTTACTGTAAAAACATGAATTTGTAATTATGGTACATCAGAATGGTTTTAAATACTTTTAAACAGTACATAAATGTATTTAAAAGTAATTTTAAATAAAGTTCAGTCTGCTATTTGCAGATTTATCTTCTTCAGCAGCACAGAGATGGCACCATTTACTGGGGCGGGGGGGGAATAAAATCACTCCTTATGCTTCCTAGGATGGCGGCAATCTATTAGATTGTTGTTGTTGTTGTTGTTATTTAGGGATGTTTTTCCTCTATGCACTTCAAAAAGCCCAGATTCAAATTTCACAGATCTGAAGACTTCAGTTAAACTGCTTCTGCTCTTTACTTTCATGTGTCTAGAAATATACAAAGCCTCCGCAACCACATTTTGATGGTAGAAAAAACAGCTACTGCAACACTGAGTGAATAACTTACTACATTGCATGATTTGGAGTAAGGGGCAGCGGGGATTGAGAGTAGAGGAGTAAGTCAGACAAGGTTAAGCATTTCTGCTCCACAAACATGGAAATGTTTGGAGCACGGACAGAATGAAACTCTGGAGAAGTGATTACGCAGAAAGTCTGAGATTCCTGCACTCCAAATGTCTTTTCCTACGGTTTGTCCTAGAGCTTCAGATCTTCACTGTAATCTTTGTTTCAACCCCCAAATATAGACACCCAACATTGTTGATCCATCCTAATCAGGAACGACTGGTGCTACTAACTCCGAGCAGACTTCCATGTCACGGCAGGGTTGTCTACCAGCTATAAATAACTGCAACCACAGTGGAGAACCTTTCAGGCATCATCGGCTCTTTGCAAAAAACCCATCAATTCTTTATTCCACCTTTTTGCCCCGTTAATATGCACTACCGAGGACTAAATCTGCATTGCTGCTGCTGCTGCTGCTGCTTCCCCCAGTTCTCCCGCTTCTCTCCCCGACCCCCGTCCCTCCGGACGAGCCGCTGACTCCTCTCCCCGGTGAAGCCCTTTCCAGAAGGACGGGCTCAGACACAGCTCCGAGCCAGACGGGCCCCGTGACAGGGAACACAATTGAGCCCCGAACCCTGTTGTCGAGGGCGGCCCCGGCGGTGCAGCAGGGCGCTCCGCAGCAGCAAGGGGCGGGCGGAACGCCGGGAGCACCGACCGCTCGACCGACCCTGCGAACCGACCGCACGGCAGTCCCGCCGCGGCCCCACCGCCCACTGACGGCCGCGCCTCAGCAGCTCCCGCCAGCCGCGGGGCGCCGAGACGAACGGCGGGGGCTCGGCAGCGCTAGAGCCGGCGGGGGAAGCCAGCGTCCCTCGGCCGCCCCCGGCCCCTCCAGGCCCCTCTTCCCCACCCCGAGCAGCGCTGCCGCCGGGGAGCGGGGCGGGCCGGCACCCCTCACGGCTCCCTCGCTCACGCGTGCCTCAGCCAGAGGCCGGCTGTGATAACGCCCCCGCCCCAAGCAACGCGGTCCCGCGGCTCCCCCAGCGCGGCCCCGCCGGCCGACCCTTACCGCCCTGCCGGCGGGGCTGTCTCCGCCGCGGCCGCTGTGATTGCGGCAGGCGTCGTGCGGGGCGAAGCGACCGCGGGCCGCGGCGGGCGGAGACTGGCCCCGACCAATCGCGGCCGGGCGGAGGAGCGGCTGCGCTCCCGCCCGGCCGCACTACATGCCCCAAACAGCTCAGCGCCCCCTGCCCTCAAAGGGCCGCGGACCTTGCGCGCAAAGCACGCCGGGAGTTGCAGTCCACCGGCTTCCCAGCGAGTCGCCTGGCCCTGGCTGCGCTGTGGAGCGTGTTTCGCGTGGGCCGGGGAGCCGGGCTGGGGCTGGGACAGGTTGGGGGCCGCTGGGAGCCCCTCAGGCCGTGCCCGCATGTGGGGCGTTGGCCGGCGTTGGCCGGCTGCGCTTTCCCGTAGGAACTGCCCTGCTATTTCGGGACAGGACGCCCAGACGGGAAGGTGGAGGAATGTGTCAAAGGGTAATTCCTGAAACGACGGAAGAAACCTAATGCCCCCGCATCGTATTTCAGCAATGATGGGCAGCAGAGTGCTGGCTTCTCACTGCAGACCGTGCCAGCCGTCGCCAGCCCTCGCTCGGAGCCCGCTCCCTGCTCCTGCTGAGCGGCCCAGGTACGGCACGGAAACCTGCGCTGATCAGTACACAGAGGAGATGAGGGGGTTGGGGATGTACTGAGAAAAAGCCTGAGAAACGCTGCTGTAAAGTCTTCTCCATTTTTAATGAGAGAAAGAGAAGCAAAGATCCTTTTTGAAAAGTAGAGGCACATGCGCTTTGCCTAATAAACCACATAGAACGGAGCACACCAGCTTCCCCCTCTCATGCTATCAGTTAAAAGAAACCAAACAAGTTTGCTTTTTTTTTTACCAACTGTTTTTGAATGTCTGCAGACAGTCATAGTTTTGCTCTCAGTTTGCCATTTGTGTTATTTGCACCATCTCAGCTTTGCTTATGATCATAAATGTAAAAATTCATTACGGATTAATCATCAATACTTTCCTAGGAGTTGGAGTCCTCCCTAATCTGGCATGCTTCCAGACACAGCAGAGCTCTTAAAATTCAGGTTGGTTCAGAGATGACATTTTTTAACTGATAAAGACCATCATGCTGATTATCCAACAGGAAAAAAAAAAACAAGCCCCAAACCTTCCCTTCCCCTCAATTTAATTTGAACTTAGTAACCAGATCGATTATGCTTCTCCTTTGAGAATTATCCTCCAGCCATAAAAGTAGATTGCTGACTCATCATCCAAGTTCAGCTCAAAAGTGGTTTTCATCCTATTTGTCATAGCTGGGGCTGCATGAGCTAAGTACACCTTGTGCATCTGTCACTTCTAGAGAGTCTAGTAATATAATTGCCAAACAACCTGTCTAGAAGTTCTATGTTCATTAAACATCAGCAGGATGTTTCTCACTGTGAGAAATATAAGATAGGAAGACCCCTACAGCAATATTCATCTCAGTTAAATGTATTACACAGGTAATAAAGACACCCAAGTAACATTCAGGTTTCTACTAATGAATGCGACTATTTCTTGATGGTGTTAGAAAATTAGCCTTCCTGAATCGGGTGGGAAGTTTATGTAAAGGAAAGAAATGAATGGTGTTGCTGGGGATGTGGGCTGAAGTCAGCAGAGCATTTGCTGCGAAACAGTTGTGGGGAATCTCAAACAGAAGCAGCTACATCTCCTGCAGCAGGAATCCAACATGATCCCTGCAGCCACTGCTGCCATGGAAGAAAAGAAATGAAAGAAATAACACTTTGTCAATCACACAAACACACATTTTATGACTATGTAAACAGGCATGCATATAATCTTTTTTAAAAGAGAAGCGCATGTAAGTAGGTAAAAAATATGATTCATTTATGAAATGTTTTGCTCCGTGGTCTGACAGCGCTAGAAAGCAAAAGTAGCCATCGCCCATATGTCTTATAACAAAACTTCAACTCTCTTGAATGCAGGTCCACCAACCTGCCAAAGCCACATGCTACAAATGAGAACTAAAGCACCAGCGAACTCTGAAAGTGTTGACCAAATGAGAACAAAAAAAACCTCAAATGTGAAGCTTAAAACCTGCAGATAAGGTGCTTTCTTTCTTAATAGTGAGATTTTACCAACCAAGGATGGGAAGTCCTACAGACCGCAAGGCTGCTGTACGGTAAGGGTGGGTAGTTTAGCTCTTATTCTGTTTTGCTAAGAGTGCTCTGAGAGGATCGTCACTCCTACCTCCAACATTGCTGGCACCAGGCTGACTTGAAGTGCTGGTATGGAAATAGCAGTTCTGGCAAAGCACAGGTTTCCCCAAAAGAGATTTACCAGGTTTCTGGTAGAATTCTGGAGATGTTTTAACACAGGTACCATGACACTAACCTTACAGCTGACAAAATTTGAACTAAGAAGTCATTGGCTTTGCTTTTGATCTGTCAGGAAAGATATTTATAACAATGTACAGGAAGCCATTCTGGACTGCATGTACATTTCACCTTTAACAGTATCTGAATAGATAAAGACTTTTTTTTTTTTTTTAACATGAATCAAGGACATTTTTAGCTGGGGGAAGTTAGGCCATGTACCCAGAAGAAAAACATAGAGGTTATATACTGGTATAGCAAGTAAATATGAATTAGGTGACTAATGAATGGCTAATGAATGGCTAATGAACCACAACACTGCCATAAGACTTTATAAATTCTGGAAGGGATTTTTTAAAGAATGTTTTCTACTTCTTGGAAAAATTGTCACTAAACATTATTGAACATTTTCAAAGGGAAAGATAGAATTAATCCATAAAATGTCTCATGTAGATTAATCTGGAAAATAAAAGAAATAAAATTATTTTATTCATTCAAAGATGATTTTTAAATTACTGGACTCAGTAACGATGTTAAGA
Organism: Nesoenas mayeri; assembly: GCF_963082525.1. NCBI lineage: Eukaryota > Metazoa > Chordata > Aves > Columbiformes > Columbidae > Nesoenas > Nesoenas mayeri. Next base: position 17,319,239 of record NC_137548.1, on the reverse strand, counting down.
ATGCAGGGGGCCAAACCCACACTAGTTGTGTTGGATCCAGAGCTGATTAATGTGCTGTTATTGTGAGATCCATATGCTTATTCAGCCAGCCAGGTACAGGTTTGCTCATGCAGTCACATGTTTCAGGAAATTTTAGGCTTTAAAGTGCTTTGCCATATAAGTCCCACTGCATATTTGCATGACATTTACCAACACAGTGCTTGAGTAGGTGACATAAAGGTGATGTCTTCTCTTCAGTCTCCTCCTTAGGGCTTAAAAGGATTTTCTAGAGCCACTCTGTACCCAGGCAGCATGGTCAGCTGTCCCCAGCCCCAATGTGGCAATAAACTGCTTCTACAAGCTCAACAAGTTGTATTAAATGCTGGGTTCTTAATCCAAATTTAAATGACTGCATAACATTAATCCTAGATTGCAGATATTTGTGTAATTTCAAGCTTGCCTGACCTATTTTAAACATTTTAATGAATCCTGATTCTTCATAGTTGCACTAGCTTGATAACAATTAGTAAAACAAAATAAGAAATTCTGAAACAAAAAAAAAAAAGAAAAGCTAGTAAGTGAGGTAAATATTGGGACAGATTTATGGTTAACAAAACAATGTGCTGATCCTGGTCTTTCAACATCTTCACCAGCAATAACATTAGATTTGTGAGACTAGTAATGATGCCTAAGTAGTTGCCTTGTAAAGGCAAATATCAGACATGGTTATCCCACATGCTGAAAAGGGGGAAGATTTAGTTCTCATTTTAGAAAAACTAATAAATTAACAAGGAGGTGACCTTAGCTATCAAATAATTCAAGGGGAAAAACAGTGTTCATTTTTATTTTGGGAGGAAAATCAAAAGAGACTGACATGAAGTGATCTTAATTCTGGAAGAAAGAGAATTAATGGCAGGCATATCATCATGAAGATAAACTGAAATTAAGCAAGTCTATGAGCCAGAGGGATTCAGATGTTCACTTACATCACTCGGAGAATATATACATGTAAATTTTGAAAGGGAGTGAGAAAAAACCTTATCCAAACAGCTTCATACATGGTTTCTTCAACTGTTCTGACAGATTTAACTACATGTGACAGTGTTCAAGATAGTGGGTTCCTATATTTTGAATAGAAAAAGGTGAGCAAGCAGGGGGGAAAGGCTTAAGACAGCACCAAAGAAAATCAGTGAACATGACAACCCTTTTTAGAGGAAGGAGGAGGAAGGTGAGAAGAGTGAGAGCAAATTATCAATTTGTTCCTTTTATGTCTATTTTTAGAGAGAAAAAATCTATGTATATGTATCTTGGTATAGAATATCTATATACTGTACATATATCTGTACATACATTAATTTTATTCATTAGAATAAACACTCCAATCTGGGGGAAAGATTTGCAGCTCAGAGACACATTACATGCAGAGCTCCTCAGCACTTAGTGTTTCCTAGTTAAGTTTTGTGTATTTTGTGTCAATAAATAACTGAATGAACTGTAGTGTAGAAAAGAACAGTTACAGGCTGAAGACTGATGACTTAGGAGAAAAGACTGAAAGACCTTGGGCAATTTAGTACAGATAAGCAAAGACCCAGGAGAGACACTTTAAAGTGACACGTAATAGATTGCTGCAAGAGGAAGATAAAAATATTTTAATGTTTCCAGGAACCAGAACAAGAAATAAGAGTCTTAAAATGTAACACGTATATGTAGATGAGAGTGGAAAACATTTTCTAATGGGAAGGCACTAAAGCACTGGCTTAGGAACGGTCTTTAGCATTGAAGCCTACAAACATGGCCATACAAACACAGTTTCTTCCAAGACTAAAAGAAGTTAGATAATTTTTGTTGTTCCTTTCTCCTATAGGCTTTTTAGCGAAAGACAAGTTTCTCAGGAAATGTAATATTTCTATCAGGTTAATTGTCCAGGCAGAGCACTGCTGGAGAAGGAGGAGCTGAGGTTTACTCTATGAGACTTTCGTGTCCATTTCTTAAAATAAAAAAAAGGCAGCAAGAGTACAAAAGCATGGCAGGAGACATCAGTCACTGATTTCTGCATAATTGCAAAAGGAGCATGAACAGCACTGACACTCGATGGAAGAGTAAAGATATGACTGAAATGCAGCTGGTGATTTTATTTATGGTGGAAGAATAAATGTGGTGCAAAGAATTTGAGGCAAATACGTCTACCCTGATTGGTGTCAAAAGCAGGAGACAAATGTAGACACATATGTTGAAGAAAACAGAGCTTATAGACATAATAATCTAGGATCTGTCTGCATGTAACAGTTTTATATTTGTGTCTGGGAAAGTCTGAATAAGTATGCCAGCAAGTTTAAATGCAAGACAGCCTGGTCATCACATATGCATACAGAACAGCATCAGCTCCAAACCAGGAAATGCTTCCTTGAATGTACACTTGCACAGAGAGCTGTGAAAAGCCTTGTCAGAAAAGCTAAATGCTTTTAGGATTCAATTTTTATCCCACAGAAAACATGTAAACATCTCCTATCTCCCTGTGCATGTTTTCTGCAGATGACACCTTCCTACCTTTGTAGCCAAGTGTTAAGTGGGTTGTATGGAAAAAACAAAGGCTTTGGAGTAGAATAAAGTAGGTGTGAGGGGATAGCCTCAGATAGCCTTATGGGCAAGAAATTCAAGGGAAGGACAATGTGTACTAGAGAAAACAAGCAGGGATAGGGGGAAAGGGAAAAACTCTAAAGATTACAAACATATGCTTGCAGACGGTAGCTTCCAAATAACCACAAAAAGAAATGTCAGCTATGAGGTGTACAGAGCCAGAACAGGATTCTCTGAACTTGACTTCTGTTGTCTTCTTTCTTCATCTCAGGCAACTGTGGGAATCCTCATATCTGACTCACATACTTCCTAAAACTCACTGCATGCATCCCCTTGATAACTATTTTTTTCCTGCATGCTCTTAATGTCTAAATGTGTGATATGTTTGCAATATCATTGTGGATATCTGCACTCAGATTCCAGAGAGTCGAATTACCCATTGCCACTATCTGGAAGAATGTTCTTTTCTTTCTCTTGGTTTAAATATACTTCCCTCTGTATTAGATTCAGGCTTCCCTGGTCAATCTACACCCTTATAGCTCCAGGATGAATCCATGTATTAATAATTCACAGTTAAGCCAGGAAACTGCCAAACTGGACTAGTGAAGTTGTATTGCACTGGGACTGCAGAGTTTCCACCCACAGGAGTGGGTGTAATTGCAAGAGGAGACAGATATAATAGAGTTGAATAGCAACAGGGTTCAATTACGTTATAAATATTTTTATTGAAAAATGCTCGTTTGCAAACATTTTCAGACAAATGTTTTATAATACCTTATCAAGCTCCAGTAAGTATCAAAAATAGAAAGAAGAGAAATGCCATCGGTCTTTCATTCTTTACATCAAATTGCATCCACTTGGCAGTGGTAGAACTCTGCCCTTTTAGGGAGACTATCTTGAGTTCTTTTCAACAAATAATGCATGAAAATACATGAAGAAAGGCATATAGCTGAATGCAAATAAACCCCCAAATACTCAAATGGCATTTTACTCTCCAGAGTTTGTATTCTCAAAGTTACTATTTCTCAAATGTCGCTATGTGCTCTTGGTCTCTTAACTTTGATAATCCTAGCAGCATCTAGGAGGTCTGGTTTTGTTCTTGTTGGAAGAATAATATACAAGTCCTGTCATTTGTGTATGGAGAAAGGAAATAAGATAGTGAGGACACTGCAGGAAAAGTTTCATTGTGATTTCTGATAGGAAATTAAGAAATAGGAGTAACAAAATAAAAGGAAAGTAATAATAACAGAAAGTTTGAAAGAATGTGTTTGTATGCATAATACAGTTGATTTGTACCATGGGAGAAGGAACACAAGCACAGACTAAATGTGCGTGTTTCATTTTGATGCAAAAGTGAGGATGCAACAGTGGACACAGAGAAACCTTTCCAGGGCCTAAATGAGCAGTGGTCTAACCTGAAATATCCCACTAGCTGGAGTTAAGAATTTCCATCATTTCATGTTAAAATTGAGGTCTTTTAAAAATCCCCCCGAAAGTCCTGTCAGTTTAATGTTTTCCATGCTAGATGTTTCCAGAAGATTTGCTTTCTAACAATTTTCAGTTTCTAAATAATTCAGCCGTATTGAGGAAAACAAAAGGTGTGTGTTTGGGCAAAAGGAGACAGAATTGTTATTTTGTTACAAATTCTCTAGTGGATATGCTCTTGTACCTGTATGCTTCGAAAAATTATACTAATTGTTAAAGAAATTAAAAGAAAAAAAACCTTTGAAGGCCTTTAGACTGCAAAGACACCACCTCTGGCTCTGGAAGTCTGTGAGTCAAAATCCCAGGGAGAACGTAGCTGAGAAGTGTCTCCTGTCCTGTTCTTAGACTTTCCCTCATCACCTGCAGTTGGCTAACTTCAGAGAGAGATTTGTGTTTTGGCTGGCACCACTGCATTAGTACAACCAAGAGGAATTATTATGTTCAAATCACAGCCATGACTTTTTGCTGTATTTATGAGACGCCAGTCACATACCTTCAAAACCCAGAAATATGTTGAAGGCTGGTGATTAAAATTTTCTGAAAAGTTCATTAGCACTGAGTATGATCCATCCCCAAATTTGTACATTTTGACCAGACCAAACCTCCTTGGGTCTGTTTAGGTGTGGAAAAGGACTTCCTCTTCAGCTCTTCCTTGCTCTACCTCAGTTCTCCATCTGGAACATGAAGATAGTACCACCACTCGCCTCAGGGGCTGTGGTATGTGACCTGTCTATCATGGGTAATGTGACAGCTTGAGTGACTGTAGGCTTGCTTGGGGTCACACACTGTGGCTAAAGGAAGAGGTCAGGTACCTTCAGTTACCATGGCGTATGTGTGGGGACATGGGCAGATAGTGTAGAGCTTTAGCTTCTCACCTTAGATTTTCCTGCAGTAACTGGTTTCTCTGCACATACTCAGTCCTGCAAAGTCATAGACAACAGTCATACAAACTTATGCGGCAAGTTCAGACCATTTTATTCAGTGATGCATTTAAGTGATTAATGGCATGAAGCCACATTCTGAATGCTGAGCATGAAATAAAAGTCTAAAACGACAACTCATCAGTGACAATGTGTCTGTTTTGCTTCTGCTACCTAACCATTTTCCTTCAGGAACAATGAAAAACATGGGAATCTGCTCAAAGTGCCAAATGGTAATTTTAAAAATGAAATAATTTTGTTATCTGCAAAAACTACCTGAAGCCCAAATTGTATTCTTGCTATGAATTTTGAAGAAGTGATTTAATCTTGCTGTGACATATTTATTGTGGCACATATTTTCTAGCTTTGTTATTTAAATCTCCTTACAATGAGAGATATAATAGGAAAAAATAATGTGTGCAAATTATTGCTAAAACTTGCTTCTACTTCGAATATGAATAGGAATCTAAAGGGTTTTTACGGAGAGTCTCATTTTTCATCTACCGCTAGATATTAATCTCTTATTCTTCTTGGTTGCAGACAGAGAAGTGCAGCCAGAACCTTTCAAACTCTGCAGCATCCCTTGTGACAGATCACATCAGGGCCTGGACCCCAGGGAGGGCACCTGGAAACTGGGAAGGAACCTGTGAAGTTTTCAGTGGTAGTTAATGAGACTGTATGTCCCTTGTGAGAGAATTGAATATTCTTACCCATCACTCAGCCTAGCAGTTGCAGGATGCTTGGAAGCAGCTGCCGATACAGCAGACATAGGGGACGTTATAAATAGGTCACTGAAACACAAAGCAGGTTCTCTTTCCTTCTTCTTTCTTCCCTGACACCCTGCAAATCCTTGCAACCTGAGAACATCAATTATTGGAATAAAAATAAAGACCTCAAAGAAGCACCAAGAGATATCACTACTCTAGATTTCTCTGTATTATCTGTATCCTCTCTATAAAACACAGAGATAATCTAGGGCATTGGCTTTGACCCTTCTTGTTTCTTTCCAATATTGGGAATAGATCTGTTCATGTTACTTTTGTCTTCAATGATCTAATACTTCAAACATTCACAATCACATGTGAATCTTCCACTGAGGTGATTTGTGATATGTTTCAAAGACCTAACAAGTAGAATAAAACTAGAATTGATTTGTAATTAATACAATATCTTAAAAACCCCTCCTCTTTTTTATTGACTTACATGAAAATTAATTGTGCCATTGCGTGTTGAAATTTAAACAGATGCTACTATAACACTTAAAAACAATCTGCCATATACTACAAATTCCTTAAGGATGTTATGATTAACTTGAGTAGCCTAGATGAGCTTCCCATCCCACACTGGTGGCATTGGTTCTTAGGGTTTTAAATATTACATGAAAATAAGATACTTCACTTTTTTTTTTTTTTTTTTACTTCTGTGGAGTCCTGAACTCTTTTTTTTTCTTAGTGTCTGAGAAGGCGTTTTAGTTGAAACAATGATTATGTGCAGCTAAGTCACATGATAAAGAAGTTGGTTGGAATTCATTTGGTTTATTATTGCCAATATGCTGCTTAATGTGTCATGAGACAGGATGGATTTTCTATTAACTCATGCCAGTACTAGCACTGCATGTTCTGAACAGTCAGCAGGGCTGATGTCTCCTCCTGAGGTTTAAGTCCTAATGAGGCCCAACATTAATTGATAATTCACATCTGCAGACAAATATTCTGGAGCCTTTGTCCTACACAGGAAGAAGATTACCATGATAAGATGTACGGAGGCTACTTGATAACAACATTCAGTGTACCTGTGAATTTAACCACAGAATACTTGTAAGATGTGATATGACAAGATGCCATCTAGAGCTCTGGGGATATGTGGATGTGTGCCACCAACCATGCATTCAGCATTATAATCGGAAACTCAGGAGAACAGGTCCTCAGCAGAGAAGGATCTGAAGTGGCAGGAGCTGTAAGTGTTGTCTTCATTCATTCTTGCTGGTACCACAGGCTTGAGTAGAAGTTCTTCATGGAGAAAGGAGAGTGGTTAGTTGCAATATGTTTGTATAGAAGATTGTTTGAGGAAACAAATGGAGGGATGGCAAGGAAAGAAAGAACAACAACAACAAAATACCCTAACCTAATATTAAGTACACTTAATAGCTATTCTTACTTAGTATTTCCAGAAGAGAGATAACAGCTTGAAAGTGTTCGAGTACTGCAGATTTGTGAAACTGAGTCACAGATGATGAGAGGGGAAGAGGTTACAGTCACAAGTATGGGGACATCCACAAATTGGGAGTCCCTCTAAACTGTTCTGGCCAAGTGTCTTCACTCAAGCACACCATTTGAGAGTCTAAATATTAAAATGTATATGGACAAGAATGAGAGAGGGACCTTGAGCTCTCACATATAAATCTGACATCAACCAAAAGTTTTTGACTTGACACAGTGACTGAAAATTACTGAAAATACTATCTCTAAGTTAGACTTACTTGTTAAGAGTAAGGAAATGCGAAGTCCTTTTTGTAAGGGGAATTTGCCGTATTATACATTTGCTTTTAGGACTGAAGCAATTGTGAAATAAGATCCGTTCTTATGCTTTTGCATGTGACATGAGCCGTATTCCTGAAACTATCTCTTCCAACATTTGTGTTAACTGACCTGTCAGTTAACTGAAGCTGCGAGATAGCTTTCCACAAAGTTTTGGTTTTCTTCTTCTTCGCTCACCATCAGGTGCTTGATACGCAAAACAGATGTCTGCAGCTCCACTTCCCCTTTCAGCTAATGATTACAGTAACTTCGAGACAGATGAGACAACATCACAGGAGAAGTGTTCTTTTCTTCTTGCCCTACTATTAAAACTGTTCTGAAATTAGGTAAGTTACTTGCTGTTTACTTCAACTCCATACACACATGTGAGATAGTACATCTCTTTATCTGTCAGAAAAAACAGTCCTTCCTTCCTTCTGAATGTTCCTTTTGTATAATTAATGATGATAAATATTCATAAGTATCACTCACTGTTGGAACAGTATTTTATTCCTTGTAGGACACTAGAACTTTTCACATAACAAAAGTAAGTTTTAAAGTCTTCTTTTATTCTTAGAGTGGAGGCAAAACTTGCCCAATAGTGCAAATCTATCCAAAAAGAGTGCTGAGCACACACATTCTTTTTTTTTTTTTTTTTGTCACGCAAGCCTCTAAATCATGGGACTTTGTAAGAGGAAATGGGCCACTTGAACTGGTGTGGGAGATGCACTGGACACACAACAATTGGTCATCAGGAAATGGCCTCAGAAAATCCTGAGCATTTTTGTGGAACGGAAACCGAAAACTGAAAAAATTGTGTCTTTAGAGCTTAGATTATTTCTTTACTAGTCCCAGGATATTCTCTTATAAAGGACTCCCTAAGGACATGGGAAGCCCTTGTGTTAACCTCAACTAATTTCTCTTCTAAGACTAACCATGATACCTTATGTGAACTTAATCTGAAAAAAAATTTAAGACATCCTCAACGTATTTAACTGTTACCCAAGTAAGAGTCGCATTTGCTTGCACAGCACCTTTCAAGTATTTTCAGCAGACAAAAGGCGATATTAGTGTTATCATACAGGACAAACGATGGGAAGGACTGTTGCAACAGGATAAGGGTGAGCCTGGACACTAAAGCTTCTGATAAAATATTTTTGAACCCAGGAGGTTAAAAGGACACCTTTCGTTATTTATATTTGTTTTGTGAGGGAGGGTGGGGGGGTCATATCTGGGTCTCCATGTTCCTTGGTACATTACAGTTGCCCTTGAAGATCAGGAGGTTATTCCCTCCACATTTTCCCCGAGTTGTGGAGAACAGAACATGAATATAAGGAGCCATTGAGGGAGGAATGTTGTTTTTACAAAACTGGGAACCTGGTGCCTGACCTCAGCTGTGGGCAAGGACTGAAAGACATCACACTATGAATCCTTAATGTAAAACAAAGCCTCTTTGAACTAATCCTGGAATGCAAACTGATTACTGTCTTTAAAAAGCTAAGCTAGAGGGAAGGGTAACCAAAGAGCCAGGAATCCATATTTTAAATAAATCAATAAGGGGAGAGGTTGTTAGAATTAGATGAATGAGACAGCTAAACTGAGGCAGGCGTTGGGTAGTCTGTAAACCCTGGATTACCAACTAATGGGGAACAGGGGAGGGAATTTGCAGCTGGGATTTGGGGGGAATATAAGCAGGGGCTTTTTGCCCTATTCCATGTGCCTACCATTAGGTAGAACACCCAGTCTTGCAAAATCGTTAATTAAATATGCTTTGCTGAGAGATCCTGTCTGGGCCTATTATATTGGCAAGGTAATAATTTCCTACAAGAAACGCCCCATGTAGTTTCTTCTGGTCAAAACTCCTGTCATTTATTGGCGATATCAAGGCTGAGGTGTTTGAAAAGGCCAAAGTTCACCCTGCAGAAGTCCAAGTGTCCTTGTGGCCAAAAGGGCCAACGGCATCCTAGGGTTTATTAGAAGAGGGGTGGTTAGTAGGTCAAGAGGGGTCCTCCTTCCCCTCTACTCTGCCCTGGTGAGACCACATCTGGAATATTGTGTCCAGTTCTGGGCCTCTCAGTTCCAGAAGGACAGGGAACTGCTGGAGAGAGTCCAGCGCAGGGCAACAAAGATGATGAAGCGCATGGAGCATCTCCCTTATGAGGAAAGGCTGAGGGAGCTGGGGCTCTTTAGCTTGGAGGAGACTGAGGGGTGACCTCATTAATGTTTATAAATATATAAAGGGTGAGTGTCAGAAGGATGGAGCCAGGCTCTTCTCAGTGACAACCAATGGTAGGACAAGGAAACTGGAACACAGGAGGTTCCACTTAAATATGAGAAGAAACTTGTTCTCAGTAAGGGTATCAAAACACTGGAACAGGCTGCCCAGGGGCTTGTGGAGTCTCCTCTGGAGACATTCAAAACCCGCCTGGACACATTCCTGTGTAACCTCATCTAGGTGTTCCTGCTCTGGCAGGGGGATTGGACTAGATGATTTTTCGAGGTCCCTTCCAATCCCTAACATTCTGTGATTCTGTGTTTTGTTTTATTTTTTTTTTTCCACTAGGTCTGTACCATTGCCTGATATCCCGACCTGGAAAAGAACCAACAAGAAGAACTTCCCGCCCCTGAGGCAGGCGAGGAGCACCCCATAAGGCGAAGACCCGTCTCTCTGAGGGGCTGGAGCTCCTCCTGCCACCACAAGCCAGAAGTGCAGGGACGTGGGGCCCGCCAACCCTTGAAAGGGGTTTACGACCGCTTCCCTCAGAAGCGCTTCCCCGCCTCCAGCCTCAGCCCCACCCCTTTCAGACTCAACCCCGCCCCCTTCAGACTCAGCCCCGCCCCTCCCACCAGGGCGAGGGGCGTGACCGTTTGGCCCCGCCCCCCACCCGGTGGAAGGGGCGGGGCTGACGCCCAGTGCCACCTCACGCAACACCGGCCGCCTCCTGCGCATGCGCGCTGCGTCCCGGAAGTCGGCCACGTCTGCCGGAAGATGGGGCTGCACAGCCGAGGTCGGTCTGGGGCCTCGTAGGGATTGCTGCTGCCCGGCTCCCCCGTCCCTTTAACCCGCCTCACGGTTTCTCTCGGGCCGGGAGGGGCTGCTGCGCTGGGGAGAGGTGAGGTCTGGTTGTGCTGAAGCCTCTGCCGGTCCTGAGGGCCGCCGGGTGGGGGCGGGGAGTGGAACCGGGACGGGTGGCTGTGGTGAGGGGGGAGGGGAGCGCAGGTGAAGGCCCGCACCGGTCCCCTGTGTTAGTGTCACAGGAGGGGCAGCAGTCTGCCAAGTTTGCCGTGTGGGAAGTTCCTCTGTCTGATACGGATTACGAATCTGCAGGCCAAACATCTTAGGCTTTGTTGTTGTCTGTTCCTGTAATAAGCATCTGTCTGCTTTTTGAGGAGACCTCATTGCGGCTACAGCTTCCGCACAAGGGGAGGAGGAGGGGCAGGCACCGAACTCTTCCCTTTAGCGACCAATGACAGAACCCAAGGGAATGGCAGGAAGATGTGCCAGGGGAGGTTCAGGTTGGACATTAGGAAAAGGTTCTTCACCCAGAGGGTGGTGGAGCCCTGGAACAGGCTCCCCAGGGAGGTGTCACGGCCTCAAGCCTGACAGTGTTCAAGAAGAGACTGGACAACACCCTCAGACACATGGTATGAATTATGGGGTTGTCATATGCAGGGGCAGGAGTTGGACTCAATGATCCTTGTGTGTCCCTTCCAACTCAGGACGTTCTATGATTCCTCCTCCAACTGAGTTTGGTTTTGTCAGGTTTAAGATTACTTTATTTTTTATTATTCTCTCAGATTGGCTAGCAGACTGGACACTCAGTAGCAGGTGCTGATGCCAGAAGCAGAGATGGTAGCCTGATTGCTCAGCCTTGTTTTTGTCTCTTTTCCTGAGAAACTGATTTGATTTATTTCCACTGGTTACTAAAACAATGAAATACCAAGACAGTAGGCGAAAAAATATTAAAGTAATTACAACACTAATAGCTTAACAGTTGTTTAGGTAACCCATACATCTTGCCTTATCAACACCAGTCTGATTTGTAATCATTCTATGTCTTTTGCAGCATATGTTCCTGAAATTTTAATTTTGTAGAGTTTATCGACAGACATCCATCATGTCTTGGCTTGCTGATCTTGCTGGAAAGGCAGAAGATCTACTCAACAGAGTTGATCAAGGAGCTGCATCGGCTCTGAGCAAAAAAGACACAGCAAGCAGTGCAGTTTATGATAATAAGAAGAATTTGGACTCTGTCAACGAATATTCTGAATTGCACCAGCATACTGGAGAACTGAAATATCAGACGTCATCCAAAGCAGCCTACATCTCCTCAGCAGCTGATAATATTAAGCATCAAAAGGCCACAATCCTAGCAGGAACAGCGAATATTAAACCAGCACGTAGGACATCTTCAGAAGTTCCTTCTGTAGAAACTGCTTCCACACCCAGAGCTTCCTCACATTTTGTGAGAAGAAAAAAGTCAGAACCTGATGATGACTTGCTATTTGATTTTCTCAACAGTTCAGAGAAAGAGCCTAATGGAAGGATGGACTCCAAAAAAGAGAAGAGCAAGACAACTGCTCTTCAAAATCGCTCTCGGACTTCAAGCATTAGTTCTGTGTCTACCAGTACACAGAGTGCAAAAACTACTGAAGATAGTGCCATCAGGAGCCAAGGCAATGGTAGTTAAATAGTATTGAACCTAAAGATATTTAAAACCCAAGTATGTCTAGGGTAAGGCTAGGTAATCGATTTACTGTCACTTCATGAAACATTTAGTGGTAGTTGTATGTCAAACGTGTGGAGTAGAACAGGATCCTTAACATTTTTTCATCACTGGGATAATCTTAGACACCATACTAATTGCACAACCTGCATAATTAATACCTAAATGTTTTTTATGTTCTCAATCTCCCTCATTGCTACTGCTTACATTGACCTCCCTGTGCTGACCTAACCTTCATCAGCCCCTGTACATCCCTGCGTAGAAGCAATAGAGCTGCTGCATTTATTTCATCTATCAGGGGCTGTTACCTCTTGTTGCTGTGTAGGCGAGTGACTTTGACCAGCTGGTAGATGCTGTTGGCTGTTGTTCAATGGACTGTGTGAGCTGATGTGAGGTTTTCTCTGTCCCACTGTGGGAGAGGGGCAAGCTTTCAAATTTGCTTGTCCTGCAGCGTGGGGAATTGGACATGGATAGGCTGTTGTAGAGTTACAAGCATGAGAGAGCTACATAGACAAAGCTTTCAGGTTTGCCAGAAGTAGTTCGTTACTGATGTCTAAATCCAGATGCCTGCAAGATCCTCCAGGCCAGATGGTCAAAAGTTGGGGCTATTTGCAAGTCAATATCAAGGAGAATGTGGCTGGGAAGTGTCCAGTCCTTGCTGTTGCTGTGCTCCTTTGCTGTTGTTTATTCCATAAAATTGAAGCAAATGGTTATATTTATTAATAATGTAGTTAGAATACTTTATTATTTGTTCAGTACTTTGAGTGAGTAAAGCATAGTAAATGCCAGCTTTTTACTTCCTACATTAAGTATGCTGAAAACTTTTAGACATAAAAAGGGATAATTTCCAACAATGTAAATGTTTTTATATATCTGGGTCTGTAATTTTTCAATAAGGTTTAATAATAATAATAATTCAAATATTTTAGGCCTACTTATATGGCCTTGCTGGTTGATGCTTAAAGAACGTATTTCTTTTGCTCAGTGTTACCTGTTTTTTTCTGAGGATTTTTGAGTGGAGTTTGCATTGTGGAGCTGCCAAATGAGGAAACACAGAATTACAACATAGAGTTTGAGCATGCTGGTTTCAAAGTTCATTGTATCTGTGTCATTTAAATGTTCTGTATAGCATCTGTTGAAGTAGCTTAGTTATAGAAAAAAACACTTAAAATTAAACTTTGTACATGGCCATCGATATAATTGAATATGTTCTATAAGTGGCTAATTTCCTGCTTTGTTAGCTTCATTAGTCTTTTGAGTTTTCCAGATAAAGGCATGTGGACAAACTGTCTGATAATTGGAAAGTTGTGTAAATTAATCAAAGGGAAAGAAACAACACTTCTTAGAACTGTTTGAATAGGAAAATGTGTTGAGAAAATGTGGAAGAGACAGTGCTATCACTGCTGCTACTTGTTGGTGTGGTGGTGTTCGGAATTATTAGTCTGCCCCAGTTCCCTGGGCCTTGGGTGGCTGGGGCTGTTGCAGTGGTAAAAAGGAAGGTGGAGCAGATTGGTTGGTGATGACCAGGTGAAGTAAATAACATCGACAATTAAACTGCTCAGAGTTAGTTGTAGTCTGTTCCCCTGGATTTTCAGCAGTTACTCATATGGGACATGCTAAATTCAGAAGCAATATTTTTGGATCACCTGCTTGTTTGCTTATTGCGTGCTGTGTTGTTTTATCGGAAGCTTGGCAGCAGTGTTATCTGCACATTGGAATCGAGACTCTTACAGTGGATGTATCAATTTCACTGCTTAATCCAGGACACTCTGTGTTTGCGCATGATGTTTCCCCATCCTGTTTGGTGATGGCTCCTCCTTCCCTGCAAGCGATTGTTGTTCAGGTTGCTGCCAGGAGTTCCCTTACCGTTCTCACTGAGATTTTAAGATGTAACAACATCAACAATCTGTGTATTGGTTTCCGCAATCTAGAGGATTACAGTTTGTATTGGCACAAAGCTTTTACAAGTTTGGCAGAGTTTATTTACCTTGTATTTTTTCTTGAGAAAAAGGACAGATCATGCTTCTGCTTCAAATCACTGCAGCTTGATTTCTCATAGTAAAAATGCTTTTGAAAAAACTTTCTTGAGAGAATTATTAATGCAGAAATATCAGTAAAATTATGTTTTGACAGAAATTATTCTTAAATTTTTTTTTTTTTTAGGTTTTGTATCAAAATGACCAAGTATAGCCACCTGAACAGATTTTTTAAAAAATAACACTTATATCCTCAAAATCAAAATCTTACTGGAAAACAATGATAAACTATTACTAAAAATTCTCCTAGTTAGTTGCTATGAATATTTATTCTCTTCCGTTACTCTCTCAGCTTCTGAAGACATCTCTGGTCAGCATAGTCATGAAAAAGTATTAATGTTTTGAAATCTAATTTGGTATCAATGTCAAATTTTATAACTTCCATATCTTGTCTTGCAGGATTAACACAAATGCTGCATGATGCATGTATACTCTATAATGTCCTATTTTGAGCAAGTCTCTTGGGAGAAGCAGCTCCATATTCCATTTCAATATAGGCTATTTTGATTTTTTTTTTTATTTTTATTTTTATATCATGCATTTAACCTTTAACCACTGATGCAGAACATGGAATTGCTGTTTATATTAAGGCAACTTACAAATACATGCATTAGTTCTAACTTGCATCTCTCTGTACAGAAACTCCAGACAGTTCAGATTCTGGACTGGGAGCGCAAGGGGATGGCATGAAGGATTCATCGCTAAGTGCAGTACCTAATCCTGGTCTTTCAGCTAATGATGATTTGAAATCCCATGAGCTGTCCAATCTTCGCCTGGAGAATCAGCTGCTACGGAATGAAGTTCAATCTTTAAATCAAGAAATGGCTTCATTAGTTCAGAGGTCCAAAGAAACACAAGAAGGTACCGTGGTTTGGAAACTGCACTGTAACGTATTACTAAAATGTCAGTGAACTAGAAAACAATGCTATTTCTGCGTTAGTGTTTTGTAATTATAATAAAATCTTTCTAGTTAAATTTGCATATGTGACTTGCCAAACAAAATTATTCTTGGTTTCAGAATAATGAGCTGGGAGAAAGTAAAAGGCTTGTTCAATTACAAAGATAACACAGATGTTGATTAAAATGATGAGGTCAAGTTTGTTCATCTTACATCTTATTAAAACTGTGTTAGCAAATACGATCGGTACTAAAATATGTTTCCTGCGTTTTAACAGCTATTGCAAAATACTTCTTTTAATTGAGTAAATTCCTTTAAATACTTCAAAATTTGACTGCTTTCTGGCTGTAGGCCATAATCGCTGATGCCTGGAAACTGACAAGTAAAAATGTAAAATTCAATATTTTTGTATGACTTCACTGGCTTTTTCAAAGCCAAGTGAAATGACAAATATAAAAAAACGTGGATGTAAATTAAACATTCTAAATTACAAAACATTGAGTAATCTGCTGATAGGCATAAAACTGAGGGACCACGTTTTTTTCAGTGTAACTGTATGAGCCAGAGAATTTTCATTTCCATTGAAGTTTCATATGTGATGTTTGGTTAAAAACAGAAGCCTTTGTAAATATTCAGGTATTATTTCAATGCTGGTGTATTTTTCTACTGTTTTTAGGTTGAGCTTGTTGTCATGTTGAGTTGAACTAGATGCTTTATGTAGAGGTTTCCAAAGACTCTCTCAGACAGGGTATTCAACAGTAGGCCATTGCAAGGGGTGGGGTAAAATTCATCATCTGCAATGTGACACAGAATTAAATGCCGGTTTTTGACATCACCTGCAAAATTTTATTTTTATTTCTTGGTAGCTCATAAGGTTTCAGTATTGCCTCAACTTGATTGTATTTAATTTATTTAAGAAATGTGATTTGTGCATCCTGACCATTTACAAGACCTTGCAATACCTACTTTTATAAACTTCAAATAAACTTTTGATTTTATAGAACTGAACAAATCCCGGGAAAGGGTCGAGAAGTGGAATGTTGACCATTCAAAGAGTGACAGGATGGTTAGAGAACTTCAAGCTCGAGTTGATGATCTGACAGAAGCTGTTGGTGCCAAGGATTCACAGCTGGCTGTGCTGAAAGTACGGCTGCAAGAAGCTGATCAGCTCCTAAGTGCTCGGACAGAAGCTTTGGAAGCATTGCAGAGTGAAAAGTCACGGTACTTCATCATTTCCTACTTCATAACTCTGCAGACAGTAGTAGGCTTGAAAATTCAAGGTAGATGGTTCAGCTTCTTTAAAAATGAATAAACTGGTGGGAAAGGGGATTATATCAGGATTTGAAATATGAGGATTAAAGTTTGCTCTGATCCTGATATAGTATAGCTGACGGGGGAGCAGGGCAAATGAGTATTGAACAGGGGCAAACACCACCTGATTCTTGAAATCCATTTTGTTTAAACTATGTATGTTTGTGTCAGAGATGCAAAGCTGACGATCTCAGGAAAATTGTTTCTGTCTCGAAAAATACGTTTGCTTATCCACAAACATGAAGTCTTTTCTGACTTATCTCAGCAATGAGATATGGATCTGCAGTACTCCAGAATATAGGTCAGAGAGGGGCTGCATGAGTCACTGACTCCAGGCATCACATCTGTAGCCAGCCATATTCAGTAATTTACTCGGTAAATTTTCAAGGCCAGTCTGAAAACCAAGTAGTCATATTTCCACCTGAAAATTGCACTAGATTTCTTATTTTTTAATTAATATGTATATCATTCTTTCAGGATAATACAAGACCACAGTGAAGGGAGCAGTTTGCAAAATCAAGCGCTTCAAACTCTTCAAGAGAGGCTGCGTGATGCAGACTCCACACTCAAGCGAGAGCAAGAAAGTTACAAACAAATGCAGGTTAGATGTGAAGAGTAAGGAAGAGTTTCTAGCTCTGCTTTTGAAGTCACATTTGTGATGTTCCAACTGCTCTGTCTTTCCCTGGACTCAGTTCCTGTTCTGAGTACTAGGTGCTTGGAAGGATGTGCTGTCTGCTGCACTAAGTATCAGGATGATGCTAGTTTACTACTTACATATTATTTTAAAAGCTTTGTAGTTAATAGCTTTTGTGGATTAATGCTGCCAATTTTTACTTTTTTTCATGCTAACTTTAATCTGAATACATATTTTAAAAATAAGTCAGTAATCAGTTTAATTTTCCATGGTACGTTATTACACAACAAATTTTTACACAATTTTAAGATGTAATCTTAAGAATATTAAGCTGGATGATCACTCCTATGGTAAAGATGTGAGTACACCATTGCTAGAGACTGCTTTCCACACTTAGCTTGGCCCTTGTTATGTGTAATAGCTTCTCTGAAATAATAATCATTATTTTTTTGGTTTTTGACTACATCGAAATACGGCAGACTACATTTGATAACATTTCTTTGAGGGGAAAGCTTGCTTTTTGTTTACCAAGTAAATGTAAATAATAGGAAGATGTATTTCTGATGAGGGAAAGAAATGCATGTTTTTACTGATATTATTTAGCACTTGCTTAAGCAAGCAGGATTTTTTTCCACATAGCACTAATGCACCTTTACATTGAAGGTGGTAGATATGAGGTGTTGTTTCATGTGTAGTTGCTTTTAAGCTTTCTTTTTTCTTTTCTAGGTTAATGTTGAGACTGTGTTTAAACACAAAGTATTGTTTCTTTATTGCTAATAGAATGAATTTGCAGCTCGTCTAAGTAAAATGGAAGCAGAACGTCAGAACTTGGCAGAAGGCATAACTGTAGCAGAAAGAAAATATATAGATGAAAAGAGGCGAGCTGATGAGCTTCAGCAGCAAGTTAAAGTAACTAAAAGCCACCTAGAATCTGCAAAACAGGAACTGACAGACTACAAACAGAAAGCTACTCGCATACTCCAAGTAAGCACTTGTGTAAAGAAATCTAGTTTGGTTTGTACACTTAACTTTTTTTAACTTTTTTTTTTTTTTTTGAGGTGTTATGCTTTGAATAATCTGTGGGTTTTTTCTTGTGTCCTGTAATACATTTTGGGGTATATCTATAATGATACTTACACAGCACAGCTACCAGCCTGCATTTTGTCCCTAAAAATTTAAGTTTACATATCCAGTTAAATGAAATGAAAGTTTGGGTCCTGAACTTAAGAATCTAAGTGAATGACTGAACTTGTTGTGCAACATCTGTGAGTGTGTTCCACATCCAGGAATCCAGGCTGAGATAGACAGAAAAATAGATGTGAGCTGCAGTTTGTTCCCTACCCAGTATTCTTGGGTCAAGAAGGTTGCTCCGTTCTGCTTGAGGCTGAAGCACAGCATATCATGGGTACTTAGTATAAATCAAAGACAATATTTTTGTATATTCTGAAAAGTTGCATGTTATCAGTATTATATGATAAACAATGACAAAATTAGGCATTTTGTGCAGAGTTAGATGGTTCAATAGTTGTCAAAGGTACCAAATCCGAATGTGGGCAATTTGGATCTTAGTTTGTAAAAGCTAGCAAAATGTTGAAGATAAAGGTCTCTGGTTAGAGTAATTAATGTAGTCTGATATCCAAGGACAGGATTTAAATCACCTTGATAAATATGAGAAGCAGGAGTTTGAAGTCTGTGTTGAGCTAATTGTTCGTCTTCTTTCCCATAAGAGTTACTGCTGTATTTGATTCATGTTTGGCTTTATTGGCAGGAGAAAGGATGGGTTGAAAGAAGGGGAGTCAGCTTTGTATTTAGTGTCTGTTAGTGTCTGTCTTCTCTCTTCTGGTAGCTGGAAAGCCGAATTTTTTTACCCATGATATGTTTAACATTCCAGGCACTTCTAAAGAGAAAAGTTGTGTTCTTCCTTAGATACCACAGGCTTTCAGTAAAACCAATCTCATGTCATACAGAAAGTCAGAACAATTATGAATAGGGAAGCATTTTCATTTTAAAGTGTGTATGGTCATTATTAACTGGCTAAAAGAACAGATAGAGCAGTTCTTTTACTGTATGTCTACATTTGAATTTTAGAGCAAGGTAAAATGACCTATTCATAAAATGGCATATTCTAGTTGAGCACTTGTTAAATACTGCGATAATATATTGATTTATTATTTCAGTCTAAAGAAAAGTTGATAAACAGCTTAAAAGAAGGCTCTGGTTTTGAAGGCCTGGATAGCAATACTGCAAGCACAATGGAACTAGAAGAACTGAGACATGAGCGAGACACTCAGAGAGAAGAAATACAAAAGCTAATGGGGCAAATACAGCAGATGAGAACGGAGCTGCAGGTAACTGTGATTATGTACACGTGTGTTTGTAGTCAACCATGCACAACAGGCTGTTTTCTTGTATACTTTAGGGCTGTTGCTTCTAGGGTGTATTTGACCTGGTATTAAAAAAAGCCAACTGTTGCTCCGGGTGAGACAAGTGTTTATCGATACCCAGTTTCTTTCCGTGGTCCCTCTCAGTACTTCAGCTCATGGTGGGAGGAATATTACAGATAGCACTTCTGCGTTCCCTCACCACTGTGTGCTCTTTTTGAGGGAAGCATTTCTTTCCAAACAAGCATGGGGATTTTTGTAGAGATCACCTATATCCTTTTCTGCAAGGTCTACTAATCCTTTAAGCAACTGTAATCTGAGTCGTCTGGCATAATTGGCTCAACCCAGCAGTTGCACGCAAGCTTACTTTACGGTTTTAGCCTATAGATAATAGAAGGGAATAAGTGGAGGTTTCTCATGTTCACAAAATACATTTATTTTATTACTGTATCTGCTAAAATTTATTATTCAGTATACCCTCACCTTTTTTTTTCCTTTGAAGCAAAATTGCATATAACAACTCAGGTGTTTTTTGTGGTTACTTGTGACAAATGGCAGTATTGTTTGAATGTTAGTGAAATGGTAACATTTCTGTTCATTTCAGGATATGGAGACTCAGCAGGTAAGTGAAGCTGAGTCAATGAGAGAGCAGCTGCAGGACCTGCAAGAGCAAATAGCAGCACATAAAATGGCCAAGCAAGAGGCAGAAGCTGAACTAGAACGGCAAAAACAGGTAGGGAATTCTTGAAAGCTGATTTCTCTTATTTTAAGTCTCCTGTGGTGTCATCAGTAAACCATTTGGCTTAATTAAGAGAGTAGCTTGTACAGTATTTGGGTTATTTTTTTTTCCCTGGTACTCCAAAGAAATCCCCAAAAGCTTAATGAATGTTACTAGGCCAAACAAAATGCAACTGGTACTAAGCAATAGAAAGTACCCTCTCGGTACTCCCAATAAAGATCTTGCTGATATATAAAAGAATAAACATGACCCTAGGGAGTGCACAGAATTGATCATGATCTTAAGTTTTATACAGCAGGGGAAGAATCAAACAGTAGGGATATATAATATTTGCAATATATGTAAATACTAAAAATGGTTGCTCTTGAACTTCCTGTACTCAATTGCTGCATAATATTTTTCTCATAAAACAATGTTATTATAGTACTAACTAATATATTTTTAATCCACTCATTACTGAGTTTTGAACCTAAAATTTGTTACTTCCAAATTCCTCTGTAATAAAAACTGCTGATAAAATGGTATTAATTAATTTTGTCAGATTGTGTCATCTATTTACGCAAACTCCCCCTTGATTTAAGCAGTTCTGTGCTAAAAAGAGGTGGGGAAAAGGCAAACCTGTATTTTATGTGAACAAGCTTATTATTCAGTAGAAATAAGACTAACGTTTTACTCCCTAATAAAATAATACAAGAAAAAGCTCATGTAAGAGAATTAATAAGGAGGAATGTAGGAGAGTACGCTGTATCTGCTAGGAACAATTTATCTTGTAGGATTATCTGTCCTTTCAGAAATTACATTTTAATGAGATGCTGGCAGCTTGAACTAATTAAAAGGCAGAAGTTGTGGTCTGTTTTTGATGAATACTTGATGTTTATTATATCAAAGCAGATGGTAGATTGTATTTTGTTACCTCTGCCCTTCTGAGAGGTAAATTTTAAGTCAATACTACATGTAGAAAAAGTGAGGCAAATCTGAAAAAATGACAAAACTTTATCAGTTATTACAGATAATGAAGTATTCCTTTTGATTACAGACATTTCCATGTGCTTTTAAAGTAATTTTGTGCATTGATACTTAATACAACTGTGGTCTCTTCTATCTGGGAATTCCTATAACTGTTGCCATAAGGTTTCTGAGCCTGAAGATGGAAAATAAGTACAGCTGTTATTTCTTGTATATCTGGTAATTTGAAGAGAGAACAGGATTATCTGTTTTCTGTAGCAACTGAAGTGATACAGTGATTTGTACATTATCTTAATTTAAAAAATAAGCATGTCAGGTCTTTTAAGTCAGAGTTAAAATAGCCACTAAATCATGGGAGTAACAAAACTTACGGTTAGATTTGCTGTTCAGGAAGTTGTCCCTTACTAATGTTCCTTCTCATTTCACATCTGTTACATTAATTTATGCTAAACTTTAAAGGAAGACCTGTGGCATACAGAATTATAGATAAATATGCCAAGGGTTTTGAACACTTTGAAAAAATGGTGTCTCGGAACACAGATTCCCCCCAAATTTTTTCCTAGATGTTAAAGTTACATTCTTGGCAGAGTTTCAAGATAGCGAAATAATAAATGGTCAGAGTATAAGGAAGATCAATCATGATTCCAATGAAATTGTGTGACTCCTAGTAAACCAGTCTGGATTTATATTTATATTTATATTTATATTTATATTTATATTTATATTTGGTCAGTCTCCATTGAAGAATTTGGTAAGTCTTGTAGGCTGTCTCTTCATACTCAACTCTTCTATATTTTTCCCCATCTTAGCCAGACACTTAATTAAGATTAAATTTCAGTTTATATTTTATTGCAGCATATTGCCTTTTGTTCTACTGTGAAACTCCAGATAAGAGAATGTCTCTCAAAATACATATATGTATAAAATCTTTTCTTTGTGATTGTGATAAATTTTACAGGAACTCCGTTATACTGAAGAAGAATTGTATCGAACAAAGAATACTTTGCAAAGCAGAATAAAAGACAGAGAGGAAGAAATCCAGAAGCTCAGAAATCAGGTACCGTGTGTATATTCACCATTTTCACTCAGGTTTTCCTGTAGAATGGCATCAGATTCTTCCCATTTGTACTGAGTTTTTCCTTCCTCCCTTGAAAACTTTTTACATACTGACTTGTTTGATGAAATTGCAAATATGAAAGCCAGACTGGATTATTTTGCTATTGTCATGCCTACCATGTAAACTCAGCTCTGAAATGTATAATAGTATGGATTGTTGTGATCGGACTTATACAGATGATTATGATTATACGGAACTGTTCATATGATTAGAGGTAGAAAATACAGGAATACATTTTTACACAAAGTTCATTGTGTCATGTAAAATCTTATTTTAGCAACTGTCAAAATTCAATTTCTCCTTTGTTGTGCTTATTGGTGATCATTTTGGTAGTATTATCCCATAAAAGTTCTGTGGTGGGGTAACCCGATTCTTGGAGGACTCTCTTGTTTAGACTCTGGTAATATGTCAGTTGGTCAGACTTGGAACTTGTTCTGATTTTTTTTTTCTCTTTGGTTTGTCTTTTAGCTCACAAACAAGGCTCTGAGCAGTAGCAGTGAGACAGAATTAGAAAATCGGCTTCATCAGCTGACAGAAACACTAATTCAGAAGCAAACCATGTTAGAGAGCCTGAGCACAGAGAAAAACTCACTTGTCTATCAACTGGAACGACTTGAGCAACAGCTGAAGGCTTTCCAAGGCACTAGTTCTAATGGACCTGCCATTAATATGGCAGGAATTGACGGTGCTGAAGGTAAATGAGGAAATATAAAACTTAAAACCGTCTTTTCTGCAGTTCAGGCTTTTGTATTTCCTAATACCTTTCCTTGAAAGTCTGAGTTTATAAGGAAAAAAAAATGCTGAAAATATGTAGCTTATGCCAGAGACCTTGTCAGCAGCAGCCAGTATCATAAAAAAAATCATTAAGTAGAAGCTCCTTTTTGCATATAAATGACTTTAAGTGAACTTAACAAAGTCAATTTCATCTTTAATTCTCAATACAATGGTATTTTTGGAACAATCCTATTTACAAAGCCTATTGCAGGTGCTAAATCTGTCTTTTGGGGTTTAAACTCAATATCAGAATTTGGGAGGTGAGCAAGAGTGGGATAATTCCTTTTGAGAGTTGATCAGAATTTCAATTTCCTCTTTGTTTTTTCTGTTTAGCTTGAAAAGCAACTTTAAAACATGGTGGTTCCGCTGGGTTTGGTTTGTCTGGACTGTGTAGGGAATATCCTGTATCTCTAGGAGAACCTCAGCAGTTGATCCATAGTTTCGAGATGTTACTTTTCAAAGTCAGTTTGTAATTTTGTATGTATGGCAAGTAACTTTTAAAGTGATGGGCAATTTCTAGCAGGTGTAAAATGACAATCCAGACTTTGTTTCTCTGCTTCTGAAAGATTTTTAAAGACATAAGGCAGGAGAACTGGTATATTTGAAATATATTTCCGTTTGGCTTGTTTTTAAGTAACTGCAATAAGCCTAAGTTTTGTTGCACAAAGGTAATGTTATCTGAGAATCTATTTTTTTAAATAAAGGTGATACATAGTAAAAAGAATAGAGATTTTCAGAATATGCAAGTTAGTATCGAAATGCTGTCAAAGTTTTACTGTATGAGAAATAAAAGCAAATGGAGAAACTGACAGTATCAAACCCACCATTTTATACACTTAATAATGGAATTATTATTACATGATAGAAGTGTATGTTGATGTCCATCTAGTGAACTAAAATTATAAAAATATAGTAAGTTGAAGAAACATTTAACTTAATTGTAACTTTATCAAGAATCCTCCCCTCAAAACACATTCCTCTTCCCCCAGCAAAATTGCACTAACAAATCAGATTAATCACTATTTTTATGTTACTTTGTATATCTGTTATATACTATCAATTTGTTTTGCTTGACAACTTGGCTGGTTTTAGACTAATGAGATTTTTTACTTTTTACCCTTCAAATAGGTGCTCGTATGCGTAACGTTCCTGTCCTGTTCAGTGACATGGATAGTAATGTGGCAGGAATGTACGGGAGGGTTCGCAAAGCTGCCAGTAGTATAGATCAGTTCAGGTAAGGGTGTCCTGAGGGAATACGCTTTGTAATTGCTGGAATCCCTTCTTGGTTTTCAAGTGGCATACTTTCTGTTTTGAATTACTTTTATGACGATAAAAGTAGAAAATAATGAAGCTAATATTAGCTATGGTATAAATTACTAAGTATTTGTCTTATTTCACTTGTGCTTTTGTAGGATATCCTTGGGCTCTTGCTAATTATAGTCAATTATTTGAACTGTGGTCTTTAAGATTTTCATACAAGAGAGTCACTAAACTACATACCAAAAACCCTAACATTTTCATTACCATCTTCCACCTTTTTCACTTTCAGAGGTGTTGACTGTGTCTATGAGAGTTGCTGTGAGGAGTGTTTTAGTGGAGGAGTATCAAATGTGCTCAGGGAGTATCATATGTATTTTTTTGCTCCTGTTTAGGCATTGTGAGGAAGACAAGATTCTGGGTTTGACCCAGTGCAGCTGTTTTCCTTGGGGGATTTTTTAAAATTTTTTAATTTTTTTTAGGAATTAGTAAAGAAAAATCATTATGAATCCAGCAAAAAAACTTGCTTGATCCCTTTTCTGAGCAGTTAGGTTAATTGCCGATGTTCACAACAAAGGTCTTCTCCAAAACTTGAATCAAATACCAATAGAAAACAAAATGAGGTAATACTTCTTAATCCTTTGAAAGCAAGATACCTTGATGGAAAGTCCTTTGTGCTTCCATGGTGCTGGAATGTCATTGTGAAGAATATCCAGATTTCCATTATTGGGACCTATTATATGTGATGTTTTAATACTAAACTTCATTTGGCAGTATCATACTCACTTCAGTACACCCATGGGGATTTTTAAGTGACGTTACTGAGCACACATCTAATGCAGTTTACTTTGTAGCACTGTAGCAGTAAACTTGGAAAATCCATGTCTTTTTCATCCAATATAAAAACGGTAGTGATCTATCAGTTTTTTCAAATGAATCCAAGGTTTTAGTTGCTTAAGTCTTTTTGAAAGATTCACAATGACTCCTCACATAACCAAATTTGACAGATAGTATATTTGTTGAGTTTTTAAATACCTAAATAACTCTTGAGTTATAGCTCTTTTTCACAAACTCTCAGCTTAGCATGTAACAGAAAAACTAGGAGAATATATATTTATGGTCTGAATTCTGAATTTTCTCACTCCAGTTAATGTCTTGAATACATGAAGTAAAAGCTACTTCAGAAGCAAAGCCATGTATGTAACATCAGCTGATGTTTATGAGTTTGTGGTGATGAGAACGAGAGGAGCTGGAATTTATTGCTGAATGCTAACTTGTACGCTTTGTTTTCCTCTTGTATAGCATTCGGCTGGGAATCTTTCTAAGGCGGTATCCCATAGCTAGAGTCTTTGTCATCATTTACATGGTGAGTAAGCTTTCTTTAAAGTAAGAAGTTTAATGCAAGATTTCTATAGCCAATTTATATAATGCATTTTAAATGGCAAGTTGTTTGATGTTCAAAAGGCTATATAAATAACAATGTGTTTTTTGTAAAGAAGACTAAATAGTACTTACATAAAGGCATTTTGGAGTCATGTTTGGCAGTTTTCAGTTTTTCCCAGGAATTCTCAATATAGCAGCCTTAAAGACATTTATGTAACTACCACTGAAAAGACTGTAGAATTTTAGTACTAACATGCAGAGCAATAGTGACCTGTTTGCAAGGTTAACCCACTACACTTGTGTGCACTGCATTTAGGAAAATGACTTCTGTTACAGCTTTTTTGATATTGAGCACTTCACTTTTTGTTCAGTGACTAGTAGCTGCAAAAGTTTTCTTGCTAGACTTAAATAGTAAAGTTGCTCATCTGTACCAGATTAAATTCTCAGACTTACAATTAATAAAAATTCCTCTGTTTTCCACTGGAGGGCAGATTTCTGTCAGTTTAAGTGGCCTGTGGTGAGGTAGTTGTGCAGTCTCCCCTGCTTGAAAATACTCCACTAGTTGAACCTTTGAGTCTTTGAAATGAAAAAAAAAGTTGCTTGAGAAGACATAATGCTGCTTCTGAACAGAGTTTCTGAGGACAGCTGTCCCTATTTCGGCGTATAAAGCAGACAGACAAGGCATGAATAAAAGAAGTGACAATTTCCCCCTGCAGTTGCTTCTTCCAGCCTATTAGGTACTGGAAGGAACAGGGCTGTTTAATTGCTAACCTTTCTCTTTCTTCCTGCTCATGACTTAAACTTATCCGTGTATGACTAAAATTCTTTATGCCAAAACACTGAAGACTTCTACCACCTAAGATACTATCTGAAGTGAAATTCAATGATGGTTGCATGAGAGCTCTATATTGGGCAGTCAGTGACAGTTACCCTTTTTCAACTCAAACCTTGACTATGAATATTTTGATTTTTTTTTTGGTGTTTAAGAAAATGTGTCTTATGTATTCTGTCAGTTATCTCCCTTGTTGCACCCCCAGCAGCTTCTGTACTAATTGGATCGTTTCAGACAAATTTGAATGAGAATTAACATTCCTAAAGAGTGCATAAAATGCCTCAAATCAGTGCTGGTGGTAGGAGAAAAGCCGAACTCTGCTATTGTGAACAGTCTGGTATCAGCCATTTGGCACCAGAGGGGTGGCGTCGCAGTCACTCACGGCATATCACATAATGTGCGGGCTGAGGCACGGAGGAAAAGAAAAGCCAGAGGACAGAAATCTGTAGGAAACCAAGCTGCTTTATTTTTGCTGTTTGTGTGAAGTCTTTAGCATTCTGCACATGGCTTCTTCAGAATCTGTCTGAGCATTTCATTGTGCAGATAAGAATTAGTTTCTTTAGGAATATCTGAATAATAGGAAAAACATTTAATCAAAATACTTTTACCAGACAATGTTTTATTAGCTCTCATTGAAATCTCCCATATTTACTGCTGTTGTAAACAATGATTCTCAGTGCTAGTAAGTTAATTCTTTTCTTTCTTTTCCCAGGCGTTGCTTCATCTCTGGGTCATGATTGTTCTGCTCACCTACACTCCAGAGATGCATCATGACAGTCCCAGTGGCCGATAGACTGAGACAGCACCATATGCTGTGCTGGAGTAATTTGGACTGGCAGTGTCTTTAATCAGTCCTGAAGTATCGGCAAACTTTTTCTCATGGTGTTTAGGAAGAATGAAAACCATCATGCCTGATTTATCACTACTTTTCAAATACATGTATAATACTACGTAGCTTTTTCAGTTTATCTAAGAGAGCATCATTTTTCTGGAGAAATAAAGCTATTAAGTTAAGCTATGGTTAGCCTTTACATTTTACATAGACCTTCTGGTGGTTAGAGTAAAAGATAAGGCTTGCACCTACAGAGAAATGCAAGAATTTCTGAAATTACAGATATATATGGTACAAGTTATTTTAGATCATACTGGATGTGGGCTGTGGTCAGGTAATAAACTGTACTTAGCAATTTAAATAAACTTTATCCTTTCTGGTTTCTTTCAGTCTGCTTTTGCACTTCTGTTTTTAACTTTGTAAATAATAATGTTAAACTGAAAAAAAAGGATAATGGATTGGTGCAATATCTTATTGTAAATAAGTTTAAGAATAAAATATTATGCTTTCTTTACTTTGTACTTCTAGTGCACTAGATGTATCTTCCCTACCAGTTCAATAGTGGGGCTGCCTAGTTATGGGCTGGTATTTTAGCTTTACTAGAGAAAGAGTGAGATGGCTTTGAGAAAGAAAGTTCAACCTCTATAAAAATAATGGTGTTTCTTTTTGCACTTGGAATTTATATATCTTAACTGCATTTTCTTATGCCTCTGTCATTACTACATGTCTTAACCAGATCTTAACCTTCATTGAAATATTTTCTAAAGCTTTAGGTACTTAATTAAAACTATTTCTTTACAAGATCTATGAAAATATCAAAAATTTTCATGTCTAAATACCAAATATACTAATAAATAAATTTCATCAAATATTTATTGTATACCACATAATACCAAACCTACTGCAATAGTTCTGTAATTATGAGTTGTCAGTGCACAATCATTCAAGGTCATTTTCTTGTGTGGTGCTCAGAGCGGAGGATGACAAGATGACACCAAGCACTTAGGTTACGGTTCCATTTTCGTGTCACTTGAGCACACTAAGCATTAGTCCTGTGCACAAAGTCTGTCGTGTGAACTCTGATGGAAATGTTACAGTAGGCAACTGCCTGTCTTGCTGCTCTGGTGCAGATCTTGCGGAGAAAACTGAAGTGTTTTCATGAACTAAGTAATAAAAGAGCATTTACTTGAAGTTGTGTCCCTACACTCTGTCACATTGGCTGTGCTTTGCATAATTCTTTTTTTTGATTCTGATATTAAAGCCACTTTTGAACCCTCGGGAGAGCTGATAGCTACAGAAGGAGATCGAGTAAGCTTGTTTGTACAGTCTTTTCTGTATGTGTATATTTTTTTCATTTAAAACCTCCAAACCACTGAGTCTTTGGATACTCCAGTATACTGTGACAATTTAAGGGGAACATTCTGAGTGGTATAAACCCATTGCAGTGTTGCTGATATCACACCAACTGCACATGGGTTTTTTCTTCCTTTCTCCCCATGTTTTTTTCCATTTTTTTTTCTCTCTCTCCAGATTTTATAATAGAAATTGTACATGGGTGAGCACTGAAAGATTCCTGCTGACTTCTGCCTTTGTACTAGACTCTTGTATTCTGGTATCAGTCTGGGCTTATGTAGCGTTGGCACTTGTCATGCCTTACAGTTGAGAATAATGTCTAGTGCATGGCACTGGAGGAGCATCAGCCTTGTGTGCTTGGCCTGTGTGTGTGTTCCTCAGATGTTTCTAGTTTTATTCCTCGTCCCTGAAACTATGTATAACACACTTGTGTCTTCGCTATCTATTATTTTTTCTTTTTAAAAAATACTTGTAAAAGAAGGGGTCAGCTGTTTCAGTATCTGATTATATTCTGGTTTTCAAAAGGTGCAATGTCAACAACTAAGCTGTGAATCTGTGTTTCCACCCAGTAACAAATCTGGAAGTAGGCAGCTGATAGTGGAAATTCCTTGCCAAGGGGCTGTGCAGTGTGGAGAACATGGCATGAGGAAGCAAATGCCACTGTGCCACTAAAGGCTATATGGCAGTTTATTTAAACACCTTTAAATCTCTCTTTAAATCACTGAAGTGTTAAACTGTTTCAGAACTATACAAGAAATTAAATAAAACCTACTCCTGAAAGAGTTTTTTTAAACACTCTGGAGTTTTGCCCTCATAGTTCTTTTTAATAAGCTGCACATGCTGCAGTGCAAGAACACACAAGACCATGTGATGGAGTCTACCTGAACAGAAATGTCCAATTTGGAGTTAAGGCTAGGATAAACCTACTGGCTCCCATTAGCAGTGCTGGGCTCCAGTGTCATCCGTACAGATTTGTGAAGTGTGCCACAGCTGCGGGGCAAAGGTGACATAAGGACACCATTTCGACAAGCAGCTCCTAATGGTGTCAGGAGGTTGCCTTACTGAACAGATGGCTTTGGAGCCAACAAGAAGCTTCTTTTAGCTTGTGCCTTAAGTGGCAGGAGGATATTCCAAGTGCCAAGTCTGTTCTTGAGGGACTATCATACTACAAGGCAGTTAAACCGTCCTGACTTCAGAGACCAGGATAGCAATTTAGAGATTTTAAAAATACCTTACAAATGGTGAGCTTATCTTTCTGTGCTCCGTAGCCTAGCACCAGAAATAAATGGCCATAATAACTCACAGAAAATAAGAATCTCTGTCTCCCAGCTGCTGTGTCTCACTGCCTTGAGAGTACAATAGGCTATTGTGTGGATGAAAGA
The DNA here is from genome assembly GCF_963082525.1 of Nesoenas mayeri. Lineage (NCBI taxonomy): Eukaryota > Metazoa > Chordata > Aves > Columbiformes > Columbidae > Nesoenas > Nesoenas mayeri. Next base: position 17,289,140 of record NC_137548.1, on the reverse strand, counting down.
AAACTCCTTTTTTATTTCCTTCCTTCTAGGACTGAAACTGCTCCAGGTACCAAGTGTACACCTTGAAAGAGTCAAAGAGATGAAAAATGAGGAAGAGGGGCTTCATGGGGAGCATCAGATTATATATGTGCATTTATTTCCCACCTCCCCATTTGTGCTCGGTTTCAGTGCTGTGGTCCGAAGGTCAGAGTGCATTGTGTTGCCTTTTGGAAGGAGGTGAGAGGAGATGTTCCCTCGGGGATGGGCGGCAGCACCTTGGGGAAGCAGCTGGGAGGCTCCGGGCAAGGGTGGGAGCAGCTCAGGCAGAGAAGGCTGCAGCGGGCGGTGGGGATGGCTGCCGAGACCAAGACTACTCTTTGTCCTGTGTTTTGCCACCTAGAAAAAACCTATTTCTTTCAGATGCTGGTCACCTTGGTATGCATTCAATTAGGTAGATTCTCACTCGGTGGCAGATTTCGCTTTCTGTGGAAGAGTGTTTTGTGTGAATACTCAAAAGCCCCTGTGTGGTAATAAAACCTTCTTTGCTACCCTGGTTTGCTGATACCTGACCTCTCTGCTTTATTTACTGTGCTCGGTCAGCCGTGTGTATACCAAGATCCTGTACAAAGGAAGTGACTTTATTGCTTGATTGCAGATAACATTAACAAGGGGGAAATCAGACTTGCACAGTAATTAACTTCCTAATTTCTCATCAGTACAGATTACACAGATGTTGCTTTACCACAGAGAATGGATTTCTCTGCTTCCCTCCTTTTTCCTGACTGACTGTAGCCTAGTTGTAAGATTTGCTGTGAATGTGCCATGAGGTATTTAGCCATGCAACTATAAGGCAACTTTTCTTAATAATACAGAGAACTCATTAGAATTTCAATTGCTTTCCTGTGTATGTTACTGTTTTGCCCTACGGCTCAAATGTAGAAAACCTTGACTTGGAAACAGGCAGACAGATGTCAGCAAACCAGAAATTATGAAGGTGAATAGTAGCTCCCAAAATTATCTGCGTTATTCTAACAGGCACCCATGTGCATGCACTCATGTAAATAATTCTTTTAGGTGCATAGTTTCCTTTCATTTATGCACTCACTAATTTAATCTGTGACTTACAGTACCTGATGTTGTGCTGCTGGCAGAACCTGACCCCAACACTGAATTTCACAAATTGTGGAATAATCTTCCAAGCTCTCCCTACCTAATGCTGCTTCCTGGCAGTACCCCTTGAATTCAATGTCTGTGGATCAAGGAGTCAGTGTGAACTGCTCAGAGAAAACATCTGATGCTACAAACAGGGGAACTAAGGGAATCATGGACTGTTGAGTAGATCCACGTCATAAGTGAATCAAGGGAGGAAAAACCTTGGGCTGGGAACATAAAGATACTTCTCAAGTTGGAGGTAAAGTCAAAAGCTGCTGATTTATGATTAAAAAACTCTGCTAATGGTGTGGTTAGAAGTCTGGCAGGTTAAATCTTATATAAGAGACTTCTTGTGGGAAAATAAAATATAATAAAAAAGAAGGAATGACCTTTCTGTGCCATGACTTAGGCTTTTCTTACCAAGGATTCAGAAGCACGGATGTGTGTTTTGTCTAAAATTGTCTTTTCCTGTTCTGGAATTTAATTATTTTCAGACATATGTTGCATGTGCAGCATTTCATGTTTTCGTGTTCAGTGCAAGTCAGGCAAATTGTATTTTTAGTCCAAATATGTTGAAGAGAAACTGGAGGAGGAGACAAATAAACAGGGATTTGAGCTCTGTAGCAGCAAGTGGATGGGCTCCAGATGTTCTGCAACATCAGGCAGGTGTATTTGATAAAGGGCTGTGATAAGAAATTCTGTTCTCATCTGCTGTAGCTGCCAAAGCTGTAACTAATCAATTGCAGCAAAATACCCGATACAACACAGGAAAGATCTGAGCTTGGAGGAATGGGATAGAGTGAATGTTGTTTTTTGTCACACAGAAAAGGAGACTGTTTGGGCATTCACAGTGAAGAGGAACATTATCAAAGACAGCACTTTCTCCAGTCTAGTGCTAATATACTCCCTATGTTTTCTCAAAAGCGTATAAAGAAAGCATCACCTTAACACCAGCGTCTCACTTCAACCTGGAAGAGAGATAATTTTTTAATGCAAATTCAAGCAATAATTTAGTCCTAAATTGCTCTATTTAAAAAATTAAGAAGCTTGTTGAAAGCATTTGCGTTAATATCTTTAGTGGCAAGAAAACATAATGATTCACAATTAGTGTTTAATTTGTAATTAGTAAACATATTCTGCTGGATGAGAGATGGGAAATGCCAGTTTTCTGTGCAAACAGGTAGGTGCTTGGGGAGATCCCTGCCTGTGAACACGCCATCTCCACTGCACATCCCTGGCAGGCTGGGACGGGGCCTTCCAGCTGCACTCCTGCTATGGCAGCTCAGGAGGTTGCACAGGTGCGGCGGATGAAACAAAGAGCAGAAGTTTGTGTTTTCCCAGCTGTTCATGCTGATGTTCAAAGTTTCCCCATACAGTAAAACCAGCTCAGCTTAAATTGCCCACCAGTTTCTGTTAACTGGATACGTGGCTCAAGACTTAACCGAATGGGATCTCCTAAAAACATATTTGTGCTCCTCAAGAAAGGAGTCTGTTTTGGAAAGCCATGATTCTTCTGGGCCCTGCTAACCTAGTGGATAGTGACATTGATCTTTGTGGGACACTCAGCTGGCCACAAGCTCTTCACATAGGAACTTTTGCAGCCTTTATTTCAGAAAAACAATGAAGGTTTTGCTTTCACAGAGACACATCTGTGCGCTCTTCTTTGAAGAGCCATGCAGATGGTGGAATGCATGTTGGTCTGCAAGCGTGTGGCCGTGGCCCCGTGGTGTCTGGTTTTTCCTGGCTGCTGCCAGACCCTGGGGCAGCCAGTCTGGTATGGCAGACACAAGTGACCTCGTCCTGCAGTCACAGGACCAGCTGCCTCATGCTCGGTGATAGGGGATCAAGGACCAAGACACACCTGGCTCACCTGTGACGTGTGTGGCCATAAAGCCTTACCTTGACGAGATGGGTCTAATTGCACACGGTGTTTTTGCAGGACAGCAGGAGGGGAAGTTGTTCAAACTTCTGCTTCCAAGTTGGAAACCAAAGCAGCACTGCCCGGGGAGGAGATGGGGGTGATTCCACAGCTGCTGCTGGACCCAGAGGCTGAGCCCCCACCAGGGCTGGGCACAGCTAGAGCCTGTTTACAAGCCAAAATTCCTGCCACTGCCCATGCAGGTCAGGAAGGGAAATAAAGGTTTCCTAAGGACAGGAGGCCTGGCTCTGCAGCCAGAACAGACATCTCCATAGGCATAAAGTGGAGCTGTGTGATCACCCGGATCAGTTAAACATGACTATTTATCGTTAATCCAAGGTTATTGAAAGCATCAGTTTGAACTCCCTGCATCTGCTGCTTCCCAAGGGTTCACACAGAGATCAATTATACAAGAAAGACTTGAATAAAAGCAGGCGGAGCAGCTGCTGTGTTGGTGGGGCCACGCGCCCGCAGCCCGGCTGTGAGCTCCGCCGTGAGGCCGCTGCTGCCCTGCGTTGTCCTGCCCCGGCTTTGCCCACCTGCAGAGCTGGGGAGGCAGCGGGATCAGATGGTGCACCCACTCACCTCATCAAATCTTACAGCTGTTAATGTATTCGTTTACTACATTTTTTTAGTATAAAACCGGGAACACCTTGTGTTTTGGCACGAAGAAGAGATTGAATCAAATACCTGCTCAGGTTATTCCTGAAATAGCTCGGTGTGAGAAGTTGCAATACAGTTTTATGAATTACTTTGCTAGCATAAATGTTATACCCAAAGGGGAGCACTCGAACAATGAGTGGGGAAGAAGCTGAAATGAGCTTGGCTGTGATACAGTGGGAGTTTCCAGGATGATCAGGACCAGACCATAATAGTGGTGTTTCCCAGCAGTTATTATTTTTTTTTTTTACCCAGTTTTCACTTGATGAACCAGACAGTTACAGGTATCTGGTGCTCCTCTGGTCTCTGGAGTTCTATAATAGATAAAATATGTGCTTTTAAGTGTTACTGGTTTCCTCTCATTTTATTCACAAAAGTGACCTTACTTTTACTTGCGAGGCCACACAACACTCCAGCCTCCACCCTTATGGCAGGAAGGCACACTTCATTTTTCACTGATAATGAGTTTAGGTCAGTAGCAGTCTGGAGGTTTCCTTTTCCATGTCTCTTTCAAGCAAAGAGACAAGAAGGTGTTTGCAGCAGCCTCATTCATCCATAGAAGCTGGGTTTCCATCCTTATTGGCACCACAAGGAGGAAACCCTTCAGCCATCACACCTGCCAAAACAGCCCTGTGGACCTGGCACCAACCCCAAGATTTATGGAGCTGTTGAAGCACAAGGTGCTTCTGAGCAACATGCCCCTCCATTTGTCATCCAGCGATCCCTCAGGAAGGCTGCACTTCGCTTAGCACTTCAGGAATCTCAAGGCACCTTCTGAGCGCCTAAGTAGGAATTCTTGAGAAATTTTGGCCTTATCATTTTAAGTCCAAGTTGACCTATTCCCTGACGTAAGGGTTTATGTTTCTGAAAAATAATTATTTCTCAATGCCTGACCATGAAAATTGTATGGTAAGTGGTGCCTTGATTTCAGCAACTAATGCCACGGCATTAAAATAGAAATCTGGTGTAATGTAATTTTTCTCGAGCTGAGTTTAGGGTTGGGTGTGTCCATTTTTCCCTGCTGAGCTGGTGTAATATTAGTTCAATGATTTCTTATGGTCTGGAAACTGCAATTTGGCAGAGAATAAAGGCAGATCTTGTTTTGTTTAAACTGTGGCAGACTTCTGACAAGACAAGACCCAAGTTTGTGCTTAGGATGAGGTATCCTGAGGGGCAGCCGAGGCAGCAGCACGCAGGATGCCGGCAGAGGGGCCCAGGCTGTGTCCTCCAGCTGTGACCTCCACTACAGCTAAAGTTTCATGGGTTACAGTGAAACCACAGCGACAAAACATTACAAGTGGTGGACTTTCTTAAATACAGATGTGCTGAGTCCTAGAGAAACATAACTAAATATTTAGGGGAATAAAATGGATCCACTGTTTCCTGAGGCTCCACTTGTCTGGGGCTGAAGGAGGAGCGGGCACAAGGCTCATCACTGGGCTGATGTTGCAGCCCCCATCATTCGCAGGGCTGTGGTCTCATCTTTCCCACCTAGTCAGGATCGGTCGGCTCTGGCTATTAACAGCAACATGCCTATCTAAACTGCTGGTTGGTAAATGATATTTTTCTGTCTAGAATGAGGTAAATGTGTATTTTATCTATCTAATTAATCTGAGGGGTAGAGCTAACAGGATTATTTTGTTCTTCTTTCCCTTGCTCCTGTCAATATGGCCATGTGGCACTTGTATCTTGGAGTCTTTATTAAACCAGTTTATTTGTAAGTAATCAGCGAAGCATATTATAAGGACAGTGATGATTTTGTTCAGCCTGTCACCTTTGTCCAGCAATAACAAGCTAGGAAATGGTACTGCTTTTTATTGTCTTCCTATCTGTGTAAACTTGCTTTTATTAAAAAAAAATAAAGCACTTAAATAAGCAGAGAGGAGCAGGCTTGGAAAATTCTGTGGACTCCAAGGTGCTTCTCTGTTTTTCGTCTGCAGGAACAAACACCACCCATTCCCCCTTTCCCACGCACTGAACCTTTTTATTAATGTGTCAGGAAACATGACTCAATCTGCAGCTTTGTCAAGACACAGACGGGAAATGTAGGTGCTTGCATTACCAACTGCTACTGTTTGTTAATTTTTCCCCTTAGATCTTGCTAGTCTAGTGCCTCGGCACAGGCTGTTTCTTTGAATATAGTGACTAATAAGGCAGTCAAAGTTGCCTTAGCATTAAAGCTTCTTTGAGAGGGTGATGAGTTACTGGTGAAGTAAATTCTGTATGTTATTGCAGGCTAAGAGGAAAGAGGTAGGAGAACATCTCACCTGTAGTTCCAGCAAAAGTCATCCATAGGTACCATTTGATCTGTATGCCATGTCTCCAGTGACCATGCAACAAAATCCTCCCTTGTCCTCATCAGCCAGAGCAGGAGCTCAGGTGTAACCTGGAATGGGTCACTGTTTGGTCCTGTCCATGGACCAAGGCTGGGGTCAGGCCCCATGGATGGGTAAGGGCAGCTTCTCTGGACATTACCTGTGCCCTGCGTTTTGGTTGCAAACTGCCTGACCCCTGCAGCACCATGGGACCTCGCCACTCACATGAGCCCCAGACTCATGTGTTTTCTTTCTTTTATTTTCTAGTGGCAGTGTCCTTGAAATTTGATGGGTTTCAGTGTGTGTTTTCCAAAGGCTAAAGCCCAGGCACAGATCCCAGGTGGTTTGTGGCCACGAGCCATCTGTGCCACCACAGCAAGCACTGCAAAACAGCAATGGTCTGCCACAAGGCTATAAATGTAGTAGTTACATTTACACAGTCCTAAAATTACATTTGGCCCTTTGAAGGCAAGTGCAAGGCTGATGTGGCCCTCAGTGAAAATGAGTGTGACACCCCTGCTCTACCAGGTGGGAGACTGGAAAAAGTGCTTTCTTCCAAGTTCTGAAGGGTTTAGAGTTTGCTCAGCACATTTCTTTTATTTTCCACATGTTTAAATAACAACTGAAATTACTTTAGTGCCTGACCTGATTTCTTTTGGAAATGACCATTCTCAAAGGTTTAAAATGTGCACAGTGAGGTAAATTAATTCTATATTTTAAGATTAGAAGGAGAGAAAAAATATAATGGTGTTAGAGCTGGCTGCTTGCCCAGGGTGAGCAAAGTGACCTGGCACAGCATGGAGAGCTGAATGGTCATCTCTGGTTCTCATGAGGGCTGCAACTTGTAAAAATAATACAATACAATGCAATAGAGAAAATATAAAATAATAAATAAAATAAAATAAAATAAAATAAAATAAAATAAAATAAAATAAAATAAAATAAAATAAAATAAAAAAGTAAAATAAAATAAAATAAAATAAAATAAAATAAAAATAACCCGCTATACCATAGACTTTACAGAGACTCCTTATGATGTTCCACATAACAGTTGTTTTATAAAGCTAATAAAACCGGAGCATTTTTATTTACCGGTGTTCCATTAGAACAGGTCAGGATAACACAGCTGTTCAGATTTGATTCTTATTCTGGATAGCACAGATGTCCTGTGTGAATGTCCAGTGTGTCTTAGTATGTTTTAACTGGAAAGAAGAGTTCAGCCAAAATAATTCTTTCCAATCTTCTGACAACCCAATGGTTATTTTCCCAACATGAGCCATGGTACCTCCTGACCTCTGCTTTCAGGTGCAACACCTGCATGTAAAGCAGAGGTGAGTTAACACACTGCCCAAGAAAGCACCCCTGTAGTCCATGTCCTGCTATGCTCATTGCTGAGCGTGGGTTTAACAAGGAGATGCTCCAGGGGAACGACCTGTTAGAGAGCAGTGTAGGGGAAAGGGACCTGGGGATCCTCGTGGACAGCAGGGTGACCATGAGCCAGCACTGGGCCCTTGTGGCCAGGAAGGCCAATGGCATCCTGGGGTGTATTAGAAGGGGCGTGGTTAGTAGGTCGAGAGAGGTTCTCCTTCCCCTCTACTCTGCCCTGGTGAGACCACACCTGGAATATTGTGTCCAGTTCTGGGCCCCTCAGTTCCAGAAGGACAGGAAACTGCTGGAGAGGGTCCAGCACAGGGCAACAAAGATGATGAAGGGAGCGGAGCATCTCCCTTATGAGGAACGGCTGAGGGACCTGGGGCTCTTTAGCTTGGAGGAGACTGAGAGGTGACCTTATTAATGTTTATAAGTATATAAAGGGTGAGTGTCAGGAGGATGGAGCCAGGCTCTTCTCAGTGACAACCAATGGTAGGACAAGGGGTAATGGGTTCAAACTAGAACACGGGAGGTTCCACTTAAATTTGAGAAGAAACTTCTTCTCAGTGAGGGTAACAGACACTGGAACAGGCTGCCCAGGGGGACTGAGGAGTCTCCTACCCTGGAGACATTCAAAACCCGCCTGGACACATTCCTGTGTAACCTCCTCTAGGTGTTCCTGCTCTGGCAAGGGGATTGGACTAGATGATCTTTCGAGGTCCCTTCCAGTCCCTAACATTCTGTGATTTCCCAGCGTTGGCTGGATGGGAGATGATAGCGGAGCCCGCAGGACCTGGCCTGTGACAGTCCTGCACACACTTGTCATTCCAAGCCCTGCAAGGGGATGGTGTCCTGGTGTCTCCTACAGCACTTGATCTCACTAGATGCCTGTGATTATAAACCCTGGGGTTTAAAGAAGGATGGCTCCACAGCTGCTCACACCCCATCCTGGCTCTGTTTGTGCATTATCCACTGACTGTCTTGGTGAGACGACAGCTGGGTCTCCTCAGCTCTGTTACAGAAGTGTGACACTAGAGCCGGGAAGAACATTTATCCTTTACATCTTCTTCAACTCCAGCCTCTGCCTGTACAGTCTCTTAAAAATAAATTATGTCTACATGTCAAATGCAAAGAAACAACTTACTTCTGAAATATCAATGCCTTTTTACTAAAACTATTCCCCAAAGGGCTGGAAACCCCACTACAGTAAAATGCCATATTACAGGAGAAAGTGGGACTGATCCTGACAGAAATTAATTCCTACATTCATCCAGCCTCTGTCCATATGGAGTTGAGCAGGACAGACAAACAGGGAAGAAAATTCTGATCTTCTCTAAAAAAACCACAGCAATGGTCAGTTAAATAGCTGAAGAAATTACTTAGGGCACAGGGGAGGATGGTAACATGTGCTGAAGGTCCTTTGGATCCTTTATTTTCCAGTGTGAATCAGTGGTGAAAAAGGAAGTTCAGAAGATACAGCCCAGAAAACCAACTGAATCTTGGGCTGCATCAAAAGGAGCATGGCCAGCAGGTCAAGGGAGGTGATTCTGCCCCTCTGCTCTGGTGAGACCCCGCCTGGAGTCCTGCATCCAGCTCTGGAGCCCTCAGCACAGGAAAGACATGAACCTGTTGGAGAGGGTCCAGTTGAGGGCCACCAAGATGATAGAGGGAAGGAACACCCTTGCATTGAGGACAAGCTGAGAGAGCTGGTGTTGTTCAGCCTGGAGAAGGGAGACCTTATTGTGGCTTTTCAATACCTGAAGGGGGCTTCTAAGAAAGATGGGGACAAACTTTTTAGTAGGGCCTGTAGTGACAGGACAAGGCATAGTGGTTTTAAACTAAAAGATGGTAGATTTTGACTGGATATAAGGAAGCAATCTTTTACGATGAGAGTGGTGAAAGACTGGGACAGGTTTCCCAGAGAGGTGGTAGAAGTCCTATCCCTGGAGGCATTCAAGGCCAGGCTGAACAGGGCTCTGAGCAACCTGATCTAGTTGAAGACGTCCCTGTTCATTGCAGGGGCGTTAGACTAGGTGACCTTTAAAGGTCTTTTCCAACCCAAAATATTCTATGATTCCAAGATTCAGTGGACTCTACACAAGAAAATGTGGTGTGCCTGGTTGCCATCCTAGTATGACATGTTCCTCTGCTTGAAGAAGAAGTAGGTCAGCCTGAGCAATAGGTTTTGAAGAAGAAGTAGGTCAGCCTGATCAATAGGTTTTGAAGAAGAAGAATGACTTGGAGGCCAAAGTCCAGCCACATGCCCTGGACCTGGGAGGCTGAGTTAATCCCTGCCTAACAGCATCACCTGTTTCTCACCTTTGCCCCAGCACACTGTAGGCATTTAAAGAAAGGGACAGTCTCTTAGATCTGTTCAACAGACTTCCAACTTTATTCCCTTATGATACTGAAAGAAACCAGTTAATATCTCCTACCTGTCATAATTTTAATCATAGTCCTTACCTGGAAAATTGAATGTCTTCAGTATTGCAGAACCTGAGATTCAACAGAACAAATTAAGCAGAGGACAACTTTCTATACTTTTAATAGGCACCTTGATGCAGAATTTCTCAGTAAAAGATTTTTTTCCCCTGAATACTTGATTAGCAAGAGATTATTATACAAGCATGAGATTATTATGCACTTTCAAAGAGATAAGGCTTGTGCTCTCTTTGAGGGGTGAGACAGTGGCAGCTGCTATTTTGGAGCACCGCTTCCCTGAGAAGCTGACCTCTAATATCCTTCTGAAGGACTGTCAAGCACATGTTAATGCTGATTGCTACTATCTATTCTGGTTTCAAATTAATTCTAAAGTGCTTCATTTAATGCTGGTAGGTGTTTTTTCCTGAATAGACATGGCTCACCCAAGCCTGTTTGGAGGACCTATGTCATTTTTTTAAAAGCTACTGCTCCAAGACATATTTAATAATTCCATCTAATCCTGAACCTTGAATCCTTTAGCTTCAGCTATCACACTGCTTAGCCTGAACCCTGCCTCCCCAAAAGATCACCCCAGTCCTGGGTTCCTGCCTCCTCTTCGTTTTCCCACCCAGAAACACAATGATCCTGGCCATGGGAGGCTCCAAGACAACACAGGGATATTCTTCTTTGCATAACACAGAGGTAAAACACAGAACTCCTTTCCTCAGGGATGATGAAAGCTTACAGGTCTTCAAAATTTGAGTAAAATCATTCTTGGAAGAAAAACCCACCAAGAGCTCTTAAACCAAGAAATGCCATCAGTGGTGCAGGAAGCCTCTGCCTTGCTGTTCACTGGAGGCAGCATCACCATGTGGTTATCCAGTCTTAGACATTTCCCTGAGAACTTGGTTTGTGCTGCTGGTTGGGGCTTTGGTTTTGCTCAGGGGGAGTTTGTGCTGCCCCAGGCTCCGCAGCCCAGGCCATGCAGAGAGTGTCCTCCTGCCTGGCCGTGGTGTCTCCCCTGCCTGGCCAGGACTGGGGACAGGGTAATGAGCTGTACGGCCTTCTGGTTTGACTTAGCAAGTCTCCTCTTATACCCAAGGATGCCAGCGTGGGGGTCTAGCACTGTGCGAAGTCCTGCTGAACAGGCAGCTGCCTGGTTGTGCGGCAGAGCAGGGTTGCAGACCTCTGGGGTTTCCAGCAGCCACCAGCCCCATGTGTGTCTGTGACAGCTCTGCCGATGGGATATTCGCCACTGCTGCAGAGACACCGGTGACAGCAAAAGCAGCCTTGTGCTCGTATTTTCATCTAAATAAATTAAATGGAAAGGAGTTATTAATTCAATACCAACAACTCATCCTCTTTGAAAGCCAATCTTTTGGCCATTGATTGCAGCAACAGGTAAAGAGAAGGGCACATATATGAATGGAGGATTGTACAGGCTTCCTCTTGATGCTGAACCCCAGCCATGGCTCTAACTGAACAGCAGGCACATACATATTGCCACATGACTTAATCCTCTAGCCACGAACTGCTGCAAAATTTGCTGCCCATGTGTGCATACCAGCTGGGTGATTCATGGCCTCCCCCTTCCTGGCTCACCAGGCAGCCCTGGAAACACAGGAAAGTGGGGAGCCCAATTCCCAGCCCTGCTCAGCAGGGACGTGCCCCTGCCTTCTGCAGGGCTCTGAGCACTCACAGCTCCCAGCAGCCACTATTTTTGGCATCTCAGTGTGTACAGTGGTCGGGGTTCAGACCCTTGTAATACAGAAAAAACCAGAGAAGGCAGCACTTGGGTTACTTGGGAAAGCAAAGAGTGTGAGGGGAAAGGGTGTTTCCAGTTGCACACCATTGTGAAGCAGTGCGAAGAGTGTGGATCAGCAGGCAAACACAAGTCTATATGTGAGTGTTATGTGGCTCAAGCCATGTGTTTGAAGAAAGCATCTTACACCTCACAAATCTGCAAGAGGAGAGCTGTGACTCAGAGAGACACTGCAGCTTTTCCTGGATGTGTGATGATCACACTGTGCTTCCACAAGTTGGTGGGTGAAGAAGCTGGTGGTGGTAAATTGCTGTTGGATGCAGTTCATGGTGCTGAACCCATAGGCAGGTTGTATCTGAAGGTGCCCATGCAAGCATCAAGAGCAGGTGATGAAGCAGCCTTGTCTTGGGATGGAGCTGCAGCAGGGTGTTTGGTACCCGGGTTTTGCAGGAAGAAGTCCACAGTTCCCAGGGACCTTCTGGTTTTGCAGGGCATTAGGGAGCACTGTAGGGCTGATGTGGGTATGTGGAAAAGTCAGAGGCACAGTCTCTTTCACAAATCTGCCAGTGCCTGTGTTGGAAGTCCATATAACATGGATGCTTATTGGTCTGGGAACATTCTGGAACCAATGGTGGGGGCAGCTTCCCTCTGTAAGCTACTCCTCTCTCTTTTGTGTTTGGTCTAAAGTTGGGAAAAGCCCAAGTCCTTTAGTTTAAGCCCAACCTAGAGCAATTGCAACCTTTATTGCTGTGACATCTAATCTAATGGTTTGTCAAAAAGTTGGAGCAGTTAGTGGTGAGCTGTGGATGTAATGGCTTAAGCCACATGGTCACTTGTCCACATGGCAGCTCATAGCTGCGGCTTGGGACCAGCAGCTTGCCACTTTGCCACTGGACCATTTCTGGAAAAGTCTTGGGTTCCAGGGCCAAGGCACCTGATCAGGCTGGAAGTGTTCTTTTTCCTCCACCCATAGCCAATAGACAAAACGACCAAAGAAACAACACCCAAACTCAGAGCAGGGGTCTGTCTCCTCTCTGTGCATTCCTGTGCTTGCGCCGTTGTCTCTTTGCAAACCAGACCAAGAGGACAATCTGCCCAGCCACAGACTGTGGCACATGTCATGTAGATGTGCAAAGCTGAAGAGCCCTGGGCTGCCTGCCACTCACTGCTCCCTGCCAGGCTCCTGCCTCCCACGCTGCCTGCAAGGCAGATGCAGCCGTGGAGCCATTTGGCAGGATCCCATGTGGCTGCATCATCCATCATCCAGCAGCAGTGAGCTGCCCACTTTTGGCATGGCTGGTTGAACTGGCTGCCTTGTGGCCTCCTAGCATGACAAGATGCAGCATATCAGCACTAGCAGAAGTGCTAAGTGCTCTGCTGCCTTCTCTGTTTGCTGTGCCCTGGTGTCGCTCATGACCATGCTGTCCCGTCCCCCACCGCATGTATCCTGTTAAGTGCCTTTGGGCAGACCTTGGGAAGCTGTGGCACAGCGGGGAAGTGGAGGATGTGGAAGGTCTGAGTGAAGGGTACAGCCATCAGTCTGTGCTCTCAGGGGACCATAAAACTAATGCATTGCTTTTTGTGGCTGGGGATCCCCTTTTGACCTTAAGAGGTAAGACCTGGAATGCTAAAGCAAAGAAGAAAACTCACTACCATAAGCATGAGCTCATTAGTAAGTTATTGATAATGGCTCAGCCACATTTGGGGCAGAGGGTAGTGACCCTAGTACAGCTTTGAAGAAACCTGAATGATTGGCAGCTGATCTGAAACACTCAAATTCCCCACATTAACCAGCAATCTAGGTCTGTTGTGCATCGGGTCCTATGCTTGCACAGCAAAGTCACCTCACTGAATTAACATCGCAGCAGAGATGAATAAAAATGTGGACCTTGACATGCCTGTGTTATACAAGAGTTCAGCCAGGCCTTGGAAATCACACTCCTCATGTGCCATCAGCCCCTAGAAGGTCAGAGATCCAGATGTGAGCAGTTCTGACTGTGATTTAGCCCTTCCCTGGGTACTTTATTTTAAACTACTCTTCACTTAGCTGCCAGAGCACTTGTGGGAAAAACACCCTAATGAAATTCCATTTCTGCAGCAATATGTCCAAGAACTGAGAGGCTGATTGCTCATGTTGTTGGGGAAAACAGGTGAAGATAATTTGCTGATTTGTGGTGTCCAACCAGAATTCACAGCTTGAGCATTACTGAGCAGCGGAGGTTCCTGCTCATCTCCTCTGAACTGGTGGCTGTCTGGCCCCGCTTACCATCAGGCATAACAAGTCCTGGCCACAAAGTTCAGAAATGGAGGCACTCAAAATCAAGGCTGATTTTTTAAAACGTGTTTCAGGCTACAATAACTTCTCTGCACCCGGTTCCCAAGCTGTCAAAAAGGAGTGTGGTACCTGCACGCTAATGATGTGGTGAATTCCTGCTGCTATTACATTTGAATAATTTAATATTCAGAAAGTTCAGGAAAATGTTAATTTCAGGTTGCTTCTGTTAGGGGAAGAACTGAGGATGGAATTGGGCATTTCTCTGCCATATCCCACTGCTTTGCCAGTATACACAGCACCCTGCTCCCCACAACACCAGTGAGTCCAACCCACAGGACAGAGGCTTCTCACCAGCAGTCCCCAGTCCCTTTCTAACAAGCCCTCTGCCCAAGGGCTCTCTTTCCTACCTGATCCTGTAAAGGTCTCCTGCCTGATCTTGCTTTTCTCCCACAAGGACCAGGGCTCCTTTCTGGCTCAGCCTCTGGGCCTCTGCCCTCTGGTATGCTCCTGGGGGGGGAAGTGGAATGGGTTAGGGCATGACCCCAGGGATGAGAGTTGAGAAATGCTCTTAGTAACTGCACTATTGAAATACTGAGCAGCATGCGGTACACACAACCTGTCTTTCTGAATGCTTTAACTAAGTCAGAGGTTGTTGCATTTGTCATATCTGGATGAGCATGTAAAAGGGCAATGGGAGCTTTAACGATCTTTTGAATCCTATTGAACTAAAGCTCTATGGAGAATCTTAGAATGTTATCAACATTATATTCATACAATCAGCTAATATCTCTACCAGTACAGACTGACTTTTCCCCCTTTCTTGTATGCATGATTTTATCTCCAAATAGAACATTTACCTGCTGTGCCAGGAAGAAACTTATTCTGATGTTTTGCCAGGATCTAAAGTCAGACATATTCACCTTTACCTGTTTTTTCTAATAACTCCGTGTTTCAGTATTTGGACCTTTTCCTCAAGAGGCTTTTGAGTTCTTCAGTGTTTGTTCCTGCAGCATCACTTGTATTGTCAGGATGCACAGACATGGAAAATATGCAGATTCTGAGCTCAGAAAGAATGTGTTTTCCTCTCCAGTCCTTTGAGCAGACTATTCCCCAGCCTTTGCATAGGGTGACACTTGGTTTTACCCTCCAGCTGATACTGTTTGCTACCCAGGCTATTCTGTTGGTTCTTATAACTGAGACTCTCTAGATTTTTCCCACCATCTCATTAGTCATTTGATTTGGGAATCTCGAACATCATGAAAGAAAACCAGACCTCCTGCATTTGCAGGAACTACGTTACTTTTCCAAGGAAGTGCTAAGCCTAGCTTGAAAGCTATGCAACTCTTTTTTGAGAATCTCTTGAATCTTCCCTTTCTCACTTGAATTCCCACCTTCCTTGGACAGGGTTTGAAACCAACTGGCTGGGTCCTCTGGCTGCAGTGCACACATATACCAAATTCTGCTGGGAGAAATGTTAAAATGTAGTTACTTCAATGGAGGAGATATCAAGGTATTGACTGGAGGCATGAGTTGATGTCACTGTTAATTTGTGCACCTCATTACCCTACTCAATCAGTGTTCTCATTCCAGTGGGAAATATTGCTGTAATTAAGATCCTGAAGCTTTTTGAGAAAAATGAGTAGAAACAGAATAAATTGAAGGGGAGCTGCTCTCAGCTTTTGTAAAAAGGAGTAGTTCCATTAGACTTTTCTGCCAAGCCACAAGAGCCAAGTTCAACACATACCACTGGTTGCTTGCAAGCAAATTACAGGACCCAACCAAGAGTGGTTGTGTGAGTAAGTGCTGACTTCAGGGGGAAAATACACTGTATATCATCTGAGGTCTTTATGTGTTCTCCCAAAAAGGAGATGCTGTGCCAGTAGGATGCTCAGGTTGCACTGGGTGTTATGTCCATGCAGCCTCCCAGCAAACGTTGTGGTGCTGCTTCCTCTAATAATCTCCTACCACAAAAGTGATATGTTAACTGGACAACCCATGCCCCATTGCTTTAGCCTGTATATAAGTTAAATAACCAAATATAACAATACTCAACCAGTTAATCAGAAGAGGGGAATACACATCCTTTCTCCTTCCTCTTAAGCTCAGTCCTCTAACCTTCATTAATTTACTTGTTATTGTATTAATGATCAGTTAGATAAACCCTAGCTTGGATTTCTCAATAATCTCCATTTACATGATACAAAGAGCAGCTAGAGATGGAGACCAGGAGGGAAAAAGCTCTTTTCACTTCCTTATCAAGATAAAATTTTCAGCATTAAAGAGCAGAAATTTAGATCTGGCCTGGCAGAGCTGGCATAAGGGTCACACCTTGCCAGTGACGTCACCCAGCCTGTAGCACTAGCCTGTAACCGATAATCTCCTGATACTATTACAGGCAGTGCCATTATGACTGTCAACTTTAATTAAGCACACTCCCATTTGCTCTGTCCTTCTAAACATTGCTCCAGGGCCACCGCTAATTCAGCGTGCAGGCAAGTTTCATCAGGAGGGGGTTTTGCCTTGTTGAAACTGGGTTTTGATCAGCTGCTGGTGGGGTCAGCTCAGCATTTTTGTGCTTGCAGTGAGAAGACTTGTTACAATTCGTCAGGGGACCACGGTGGGAGAGGGTCGTCCACCTCCCGCATTCCCCCAAACTCTCAGCCACTGCCGGTGCCACTCCTGGGGCTGCTGGCTCTGAGGGGGCTCAGAGGCAGAGCCCCTCTCCCCTGCTTCAGGCAGAGGGGAGCCATACAAAGGAGTGCTGGGCACCTTCCAGTAGCTGAGCTGTGGAGACACAAACACCACAAAGCACCTTTGCATAAAACCTTCAACAAAGTCTTCAGCATTTGGTGCCTTTCAGCCTCTGCCTTCAGTGCAAACATGAATTAAGCATTAGGACACCTCTGTTCTGCAAGGACACCAAGGACTGATACAGCCCCACATTTTATTCATTATACAGAATTGTATCTTATTACATTAAAATTCAAATGTTAAACTGTATTATGTGGACATGTAGGGGAGATATGTCTGTGTATTGATGTATCCATTTATTCATAGGCTTTGTAGGGTCCCAGATATAAGTACAAATCAAGCAAAATTAAGTTACTCACCTAGCCTCATATGGTAAATTGATAGCTAAGTCAGGAGAAGTGCTGAGGAGATGTTATTATTCCCTGTTGGTTACATGGAGAAGCTTAAAGCCTCCATCCAAGGGTCAGTTTATGTTTCCTAATTATAACTTCTTTTCCCGAAATGCATTTTTTTAACCTTGTCAGCTGCTGAGAAAAAGCTATTATAGCCTCTTTTTTATTCTTCCACACAGTTCTTTTTTAAAGTCATCACATGATTTGTCCTGCTTTTCTTAGCATGTGAGCTTATTTGACCTTTCCTAAGCTGAGCCTGGTCCTACTTGAATGAGTGCTTGGCCTCTGCTAGCATAAAGACGATAGGTGGAAAAACAGTCGGGGGCTGGCAGGACAGTGGGGTGCAGGGTCTGTCCCCTCAACCACCTTCATCCCTCACCTCTCTCTGCAGGGAACAGGAGCCAAGTCATGGTCTTGCAGACCCATTTCCCAGCATGAGGTGCACCTGGGACACCTCACCTCTCAAGTCATGCAAGAGTCCAGACATGCTGAGCTGCCCGGAGAAGCCCTTGGTGTGTTTTGTGCACATCTGACTGCTACTCTCGGGGTGAGTGAACAAAGTGTTGTCTGCTCCTCCAAAGCATCAAGGAGTCAAGCAGACAACACGACTTAAAAAACTAGCTTCCCACATCCTAAAGACTGGCCACTGCCCTTCCCCATTGAGAGTGTGACTTATTTTTATTTGTGTCAGAAAGCTCCTCCATCTCTGGCTCCACACAAAGTTACACTATGGAATTCACCCTCAGCATTGGCTCAAAAGAGCTGCTTTCTAGAGCAATACACTCTGATTTGAAGATTGCTGGCCATTAGTGGCTGTAGTATCCCTTAGCTAACTCTTCCTGAAGAGCAACCCTTGCAGCGATTTCTTCTCACTTGAACACTCAAGTGTGTATTTGTGGAAAACACTCAGAGGGTAGACAGTCACCACTGTCCCCAGCACTTAATTACGGAGAAATGGCTATAAGGGCAGTAAACAACAAGGCCATTAAAGGGCTAATGCCTTCAACAAAGTTTCACGCATGTGTGAAGGGGAATGGCAGGAAAAACATGGACTTTATGAAAAAACATGAGCTGGACTAGCAGTGTAGTCTTCTCTCAGTTGAGATCAGGCCTGGGTCAGCCTCTGAAGGACCAAGTACTGCATATGTCTAAGGGTATTTAAATGGTGCATTGACAACAGCTTGTCCCTTGTGGTGTTCCAGTCATTCTGCCTGTTGAAGCTGGACAACATTGTTGGAAAACACCTGGCTGAAAAATGTATATCCAGATACACTGAAGCTATTAAAAAAAGAGGAAGCATGTAAAGGACCCTGCAGTACAATCTTGCATTTGGCAATTTAATATGCTGTCCCCAGGGCAGCACAGGTGGTGTGATATGGCCTTGTCCTCCAAAGACATCTCTGAGAAAGAATGGCATAGTTGCAGCCCAGTAGTCTGAGGTTCCCCTCATTTAGTCCATTTTTTAAAAATTATTTTTTTTAATGCCACTCACATATAGCCAACAGAGTGGCTACAAATTGTTGGATCTGAATGTAGAAATAGAGCCAATGAAGACCCAGTATAGATGGAAACCTCCTTCTGTTTCCCCAGCCATGAGACGAGGACTGTGGTATAAGTTCTTCGATTCAGGGGAAACTTGTGCAAGTTGCCTAGTGGTGTAGAAGTGCAAAGGCCTAAATACTGTTGTATTACACCACTGATGTGACAGAAATTGTTCCATTTCAGAAAGTGCCCAGGAGACACAAAAGCATTTCAAACTTTAGAGAAATTAGGAAGGAAAAGTTCAGAATAATAAATTAAAATATAAGCTGAATGTCTCATGGATACATCACGTATAGCAAGAGCTCATTCAGTGTTGCTCAAGAAATATAGTTTCCTGCAGTACAGGGATCAACACAGTGAAGTAATCTTGAAGATTAAGGAGTGACTTTCCAGTTCTGCATTTGTAGTCGTGACATTGTGGCTTGGGTGAAACATCCAGGCACCAAGCCAGTCTTCACGAGTAGCAGTATAATACGTGGCTAAACAAATATTTCACACATACAGATCTAATGAGTCTGGTGCTAGGGAAAATGAGCATTAAAAAGTTAATTAGGATATGCTTTCTGAAACGCATTATTCCTTATTGCTGCTGGTGTACCACCTGCAATGCCCAGCATGGCTCAGGGAAGGCTGTAGCCAGATATAGTTACAGAACATCTGCTGAAGAACAAAGCGTGAGTGTCCTCCGCAGAGCAGTCGCACCACGCTGAAGGGAGATCTGATGCAATAGCAGTGGCTCTGGCTATAGCCTCACATGCAGCACACCTTGCATAAAGTGTGGAGGTCAATGCAGTCTGTCACACAGGCTGAGGGCAGCTCTGATCTTCCACAATTCTCAGGATCAAATAAGTGTAATTGTGGGTACCCCTATTTTAAAACTTTGTCTGAAAGGCACCTGGAGGAACACAGTTTGTCTCACAAAACAGTTTTGGTGCTGGCACACCTCCAACCATCGTGGTAACTGCCTGGGGCAGGAGTGTCCCCTACGCCCCCATGTAGGCCAGGAGGCACAAGTGTTCCCAGACACTGACTCGTTTAAACCACCAACAGACCTTCCTCTCTGCTCGCTTGTCAGCTGGGAGGAGTTTCACAGCAATACAGTGCAAAACCAATACACTGAAAAACCACTGTTGTAATAAGCTTTGGTCTTGGCAGGTAATGTTTGATCAGGCATGGATTAGGATAAGTGCCTCATCAAGGCAATTTTTGTCCTAGTTTCTCAAAATAATTTTGTGCGTTTGCTTGACCATTAGGGTGTGATAACTATTGCATTTGAAAGGCTCGTTGGGCAAACATGCAGTCTGTACAAACTGCAAAAGGTGGGTTAAACTGAGTGACTTTGCTTTTGAAAACAAATAAATTTTCTGTGTATTCTTTGCACTCCTCCAATTAATTTCACAGATAGTCATAAAGCAAAATGTATAATTAGATGGTCCTTTTTGTTAGTCAATATTTACTACATGTGCAATGAAAAAAATTATGAAATTGGTTGTATACTGAAAAGACCCTGCTCATGGCATATTTTTAGAAGCAAAACAAAAGCAAAGCTAAGCTGAATTGATTACTGATGTAGTTGTATTTAATTCCATGAGGTTATAACAACTCTGCACTTGAGCCATGGAGCCTCAAAGCTCTTAATGTTTAAACTTTTGGATGCAAGTTTTAGAAGCTGTTTCTACACTTGTTTGGATGATTGTATATGAACAAGGGACATTTATACAGTTTTCACATGTATGCTTCAGAAAGGTTGCCAAGACCTCTGTTTTCCCACCAAGAGGTACATCCAGTTTTGTGATCAGAGACACGGAATCTGGATAAAAGAGACATTTTGTAGTAAATACTCCATGCAGGTTTCCTAATGAGGAGTGTTGTTAGTTGTAGCTGGAGAGTTTTAAAGCAGGAAGAGTTTTCTCAATTCTTCAGCTATGAATGCTAAGGACAGTTAGAAACCTCAGTCAAATCTGAATTTTGTGACTCTCTACCAAAAGGATTCAAAATGTATGAAACTTGGAGACAGAGTGCATCAGAGTGCACCAGAGCTGAGATCTGCCTCTCCATGCCTGCTCCTTGCCTGGGTTCACTGCTGGTGTCCCTCTGCCCAGAAGCCACAGAAGCTCCCACAGGGACCCTCGTGACATGGACACGCTCAGGAGCCAAGCTGCAGGTCCCAGGGCAGAGCGGGTTTGTTGTACTCACCTGCTTAAACTGGTCGTCTTACCCGCACAGAAGCAATGTTCCCTGCTTTCACAGTAGGCAAGCTGGAAGGTAAAGAAGTGCTACAAACCCCGGGGGAAGGTGAAAGAAGCCTCCATCACAACCCGAAACAAGGTTACCAGAGGGTTGTGTGAACCAGTAGACTGCAGCACCAGATTGGGTTCTTGGTAATATTATCAGATATAAAATCAAGTTCCCTTTTTGCCTGTCACCCAGTACTCTTGGGGCATCTCAGCTGTAGAACCTGGAGGAATGGCTCACCTAACCAGTGCTTCTTCCCAGAGAGATTTTCCCTGGACATTTGTGCACCCATACTCTTACCTGCCACAGTATGGTGAAAAGCAGCAGACCTCTCTGTCTCCTCTTCTTGTTTTCAAATCCAGCTTCTGTCCCCTTCCCAATACAGATGTCATATATGGAGTCTTTCTCCCTCTGCAGGATATTCCCTCTATTTATGTCCCAGTTCCATTCCTCCATGAGAAAATTCCTTCAAGCTTACATGGCCTGCCTGCTAAACCCAATATTTTTTGTAATTGGCCACATTTTCTAAGTCCTAAGACTTATTTTACTTATATCCACTTCATCTCCCAGGTTCTAGGTTGCTGTTGATGCCCGAAGGACTGGGAGTCATGGCTCTGAAGTCTATCAAACTAAGTGAAGCGTTAAAACACCTTTTTTTTTTTTTCCTTTTTTTTGGGGGGGTCAGAGGAGGGAAGTGTTCTACATATTGTCCTGATAGGAAAGAGGAACTGCACTACAACTGCCTTGCTGGCTTCTCTTTTTAACATAAAATTGTGATTCTTTCTCAGTCCTTTCCACAAGTAGGTACCTTCCTTGAGGAGATGATGCAGGGTCTGAGGTTCAGGCAGGTAGAGAGTCCTCCTTGTCTTGAGTCAGGTACCCAAGCAGGGATGAGTCTCTCAATGAAGCTTTACATCCCTGTCTTAAGACACCTAACCCTCACCCCATACATTGTATCAGGAGTCTAAATTTATCTATGCAACTCGCCTAAATAGTGTTGACATACAGCTCTAAGCCTATGAACAGGGACATGAGGTGCATTAGCAGGAGTAGACCCTCAGACTTTTGGCTTCTACTAAACCTTTTGTATTAATAAAATAATGGGATTTCTATTGCACAGCATTATCACACGTTTCTTTAGTCTTGAGAGGAGATCTGAGGAAGCCGTAGAGAAAGAGTTAATGGTACCACAATCTACAAAGAAAAAGCAGAAGAAGGTTGTATTCTGGAGAGGTAATGATCCAGTAGAGGCTGAAACATCCACTGCCTTTTTCCTTTTCAGACTTCCTAGAAAGGTTGATTATAACCAGATGTTAAAAACAATTGAAACATATAACAAGAAGACTGGAGCCACAGATCAGAATAAGGAAAGAAGAGCTTAAAGAATATTTAGATTAGTGAGATGTGTTCCAGCCTGCAGAACCAGACAAAATTCATCTGCAAGGGCTTAAGAACCCATCCAAAGCCATTTCCGAGCTATTAGCCAGTGCTCTTGAGCAGCTGGGGAGTAAGAGGGACAGGACAGGAATAACAGGGGAGCACTTAATACCTGCCTTGCAGGGAAAGCCAAGGAATTTAAATCTGCCTAACTTTAATTTTTGGAAAGATTGCTGGAACAAATTATGAAACCCTCAATTTATAATCAGCCACAGGTTAGTCAGCTGATATGAAACACACTGCTTGGATTTGTCAAGAGGAAACTGTCTCAAATAGTTTCATTTTTTCATGTTTGGTCTATTGGTTGAGGAAAATGGACTGAATTCTAAGGAGAGTTTGGACACTTTCTTATGGAACATGCTCAGGTGTGCACCAGGGAAACATGGTCTAGACTTCAATGTGAGAAAAGGGCACAGCTACCTGATAAACTGCAAGAGTAAAAGGTGGGCCAAAGCACTGTAAGACCCAGGGATTGTGTGCTCAGACCATGCCTGACCTGCATGGGAAAGAACAGTTTGGATGATGGGGAAGGGAGTTTGGTTATTAGATGTCTGAATAAAACTAAGCTGTTAGAGCTTGCAAGATATTTGAAAGAAAAAGCTTATAATTCAAAATTATCTTGATGACTAAGACAATTGCTTTGGAATCCTCAAGATGAAATTGAGCAAGCAGAAGAGCAAAGTACTGCAAGCAGAAAAGGGAAATCAATGTGCAGCTACACAGAGATCCACAAAGAAGGTTCGAGGGAAGCAGTAGCAACAAATTGGATACGAGGGGATGTCATGCAGCTATTGCAAAAAAAACCCCAAGAAATAGGTTTAAACTACCTATGAAAATACTTGGGCTAAAAATGAGAAGAAAATTTGTATCAGAGCATGAAGTTCTGAAACAGCTTTCTAATATGTATGAATATGTCAGGAAATCCTTACTGAGTTCAAGATGGAAATGGGCAATTTCCAGCAGGGACTTGTTGGAGGTGGCAACAAGAGTGCGGGCCCAGGCTGGGTGACCCAGGAGCTTCCTTGTTAGCATCTTCCACCTGCTTCCATGGTATTTCTTTCACCATTTTCTTTCACACAGTTTGAAGAATTCTTATATTAGAAATAATTTTCAGAGCCACACCAGCCTTAGTTGTGCCCTGTACCCCAGGGTGTCTTTTAAGCTTACAGTCCTGAAACAAATTCTTCTAGAAGGCTAATAATTGGCACTGAAATGAGAGGGATAAAGGTGATGGGTGCGAGGAAGAAGGCACAGCAGGTGTGCCCATGGTCAGAGCACTCTGCCACCTTCCCTGATAAATTCCCACACAGACACTTAAGCTTGGGGGGAGGATGAGGTACCCAGGACTTAACAGTAAATGACTGTCAAGGGAAAACAATTGTTTCACTGTTTGCAAGACTGAAACCACAGTGTGTCTTAACACCAGACATCAGAGTGTAATGATCTCTGTTCACTCTCCTAATAAATCATTTTCTTCAATTAGCCTGCCCTGTGAAATGGCTCTGACTTGTTGGACTCTTTGAATGGGCTGATGAATGTTCTCCTGGCTTAATGACTGCCCGTAACCTTGCTGCTCCCTCAGCCAGCTGTTCATCACTGCCTGCTTTTTCCCTCTGCAGGAGGTTGTTTATCTGACAATCAGGGGCACTGTTACTGGAGCATTTCTAAAAAGATTATTCTGCTAATTATTCAGAGGTCATTAATTGGAAGGTGAAATAGGCACTGGCTCTCTGCTTTGAGCTCCCCTATACTACAAGAATGTTGCTATTACACAAACAGTGATTTTTTTTTCTTCCACAACACTTAATCTTCTTGCAGCCTTTGAAGGAAGGTTTCAGCTCCAGCAGATACGCTTTGTTTGTAATAAATCAAAGTTTTTTTCCCTTTTAATAAAGGCTATGTTCAATAACCACAACAAGTTGAAGACAGTTCTGCCTTTTCCCACGACAGATTGTGTCATGAGGGGGAAAAAGCAAAAGCAGGTGCCCAGCAGCTGCCCAGGCAATCACAAATGGGCAAGTCAGCAGCATCCACAGAGAGACACTGCAGCCACCCACTCAAATACAAGCATGTTTTGCCTGAAAAACTTGGATTTTTCTTCCTTAATTACCTCAGGGATCTGTAGAAATAGAGACAGATTGGAAGTCACCTGTTGACTGGGTAGAGGGTTTTAAAAAGGAACATGGACTCTGAACATCCCCCTCCACTTGTGCTCCCACTCAGAGCTCACTACTTCGTGGAGAATGGGACAAACTCCCTGCAGTGCAGGGCTCTTCTGGAGCCCCTCTGCTTCCCAAACTGGTTTTGTGCTGCCCAGGTGTACAGAGCTGCATTGCAAGCAGCTGCAAAGATGTTATTGAATATTGATAAAGAAAGGCCAAAACAAGACCCCAAAGGAGATGTATGCAGGTATGACAGAAGGTAAAACAGCCATGGGTTGCAGACCAGGTTTGCAGGTGATAACTGTGCTGTTCTGGGTAGTCAAATGTCATGCCAATAGCAGGGGACTTCAGAGAGGCCTCAAAGAGCTGGTGAATGGACAAGAAGGTGGCAGATGAGCTTCAGTGGACATAAAGCAGGTAATGCAGCTAGGGGAAAAATAATTTAAGCCATGGCAAGCACGTCAAACAATCAGGGATGGAGCAGCTGCAGGAGGCAGGAGGAGAAACACAGAGGTTGGACACTTCAGCTTAGTGAAAGGAAGGCTGGGAGGATATGAGTGGGATTCATGAAATCATGAAGGTGAAGGATAGGGAAAAGGCAGAGCTGATTCTGCCCAAATCCTATGGCACTAGAAGGCAAGAATGCCCAGGTAACCAGTGGGAGACTGCATTAAAGCCACTTAGGTAGTTCTCTACACAGCAGGCTGTGAACTCTTGAGCTTGCTGCCATGGGAGCTGGCAGAGGTCGACAGGACCAGCAGGGTCAAAAAGGGACTGAGTAAATCCAGGGACACCAGGTTGTAGATATCAACATGGCAAAAAGAGAAGGTAACATTGGGATGTGCCAGCTGCCATCCCTAAGCCACCAGATGAAAATGTTGGGGGAACATAAAGGGACTGCAGGGAACAACTGCTTTTCCTGAATAACATCTACTGCCATTGTGTTTTTGGGGTTGTTTTTAAATTACCAGAGGAGGAAGAATCCAGCCTCCCTCTGTCACAGCCTCTGGAGTTGAGACTCCTGCAGCTGGCTCAGCACAACCCAAGCTCCAGGGCTGAGTCCCACAAGGAAAAAATCCAGGCAGGATGAAGGCAGGAGGCTTGGCCAGAGGAGCCCTTTCCTTGAGTGGTAGGGCATTTCCTAGGGACTTTTGTTCTTATAATAAAAACTCCCTCATTTTAGAGAACTGTTAAACTTTTGGTCTCTAGGCACAGCAGCCTGCGGAAAGCCCAGATTTGCAACGGTCTTCTGTGAGTGCCCTGTCACCACACACAGGTCTTCTCCTTATCATGATGGGAATCAACAAGTGGATGATTCACAGGAAGAGACCTTCAGAGCAACAGAAAGATCCAGACATCCAGACACGGGGGAAGTGAAGTCTCCTCCAAACAAGGGATTTAGCTCTGTAGTACTTTTGCATAGTACAGCTATTGGCTAACTTTATCCTCTGCTGAATTTATAAAGAAACTCAAAAGCTAAATCCCTTTGATTAAAAAGCAATCCATCCTTTTGCCCTTATTTCAATACATAAATAACTTCAAATACATATTTCTCTATAAACTCAAGTACATAATGCTGACTACAGGAAACCTATGTTTCTTTAATAAAAGAAGAAATAGTTGGCTACAATAAATGAATTATGGAAGAGACAAGAGCTCCTGGTAATAAATTCAGGGGTACAGCAGATACTGTGGGTTTTGTGATGCTGTGAGCTGTCTTGCCAAAGAAACATTGGTTTAGCCACTCCAACATAGGTTTCCCTGGAGTCTGAGGACTGTTCATCACTAGGCTGACTGTGGTAGCTCTGGGTGACCACACCACCTAGAATTCAGTTTGCAGTGGGGCTTTGCTGAGAAAACCTGAGTGCCTGGCTTCACCTGCCAGACAAGGCTCAGGTGAAAATCAGCAAGTTTTATTCTGGCAGAGGTTTCAGTTCAAGATTGAAAGCATGGTTCCAACAAAAGGCAACATTAGAAAACCCATTTGGGGAGATGCCCAGCACCCAGGTGTCACCGAGCAGGTTTCTGAGTCTTTCCTTTGGGTGCAGGAACCCAGGGCTGACAAGAACCATCACTCATCATGCTCCTTGTCACTAATTCTGTTTCCAGTCCAGTAATCACTAAATATCACTTGATGTCAATATTTATTTGCAGCACAGTTACCACCAGGCCAACAACCATTAGTTACCCAAATGCCATTTGCCCAGTCCCTGGACCACAGCCTTGCAAATTCATCAACAACATTTGAAAATTAAAGAAAGTAAGCACGATCTGAATTAGGTGGTTGTGACTCCCTTGTTTGCTAATGGAAGACAAGGGCTGGGCTTGCAAACATACTACACAGGACAAGGGCTTCACTGCAGGAGCAGGTGTTTCATGGTGACAGTCGGGCCTGCCAGAAGCTGAGCATTTGGGGAAAGGTAAGGTCAACCGTGCTTTACATTTTCCAGATGCTTCATCTGATGTTATTGTTTGTAACACTGAGAGGATTTGGAAAATAACTAAGCTGTGTTTAAAAAACCCTGGAGAACATATACAAAGAAGACAAGGAGCAGTATGCAGAGGAGTAAAAGGTTTCTGTTTCATTTTTGTATTGGCTGTCTATTAATGATAGCTGTGCAGAGCAACACAGCCGTAGTTCCCAAGGACACAGAAATCCCCTCTGTCACTTAGGCTCCATGTAAGTGAGAGGCGAGGTTATATACACACACCGTGCCGTGAAGCCTGTCAGGAACTGAAATCCATATTCCCATTTCCTGTGCCTGCTTCTCCTTCTGCAACCATTCCTTTGAAAAACTCCAGGAAAATATACCTCTTGGAAGAAATCCATTTTCATCTCTCATTTCCCAGTGATGGTGCAGCATTGCTGGAATGCTTCCCTCCAGCCACTTGGTTCATTTGTGCCATAGATGAATTTTATTGTGTGGCACCTTCAAGTGTTCTATAAGCAGATTTGGTGCCAAACACACTGTTGCATTTATAAAAAAACCCACATATAGTTTGTCTTTCCTCTTCTGGGGCTGAGATGCTCAGCTTGCCCACTCGCCTCTACCTTTACATGCCACTAGTCACATTCACTAACTGCTGTGGCTGCAGTTTCGCGTTTTCTCTTATGCCACTCCTTTGTGGCAATGCCCCTACTGAAAAACAAACAAACAAACAAACAAACAAACACAATGAAAAACAAAATCCAACCAGGTAAATGAAGTCCCACGTTGCTATAGTCTGGATTTCCCTGTAAGTCTCACCCCTGCTGTGATTGCCACCCCTCACCATGATCACAGCTGTGTCTCTGGTCTGCTTTGCTCCTGTGGCTCTGTGCTGCTCCCTCCGGATGCCCTCAGGGTGCTCCCTGTGAAGCCTGGAGGCATCAGTGGGCTTTTTGTGCCATGTGGGTCACCACCATGGTCCAGCAGCAGGGACCAGAGGTTCTCCAACTCTCACTCTCACTTAGGATTTTTTCCAGAGTTTTCTTTTGCTTTAGTGAGCTCAGGAATCCACTGGTTCATCCATTCTGAAGTCACTGCTTCATTATAGGCAGCCTGGCTCAGCATTGGTGCTCATGAATAGCTGCCTGCCTATCCACAGCAGCAGAATCAGAGATCATAGGAAACCTCAAGGATTGCTGAGCCTTTGAAACTAACCTACTCCTTGTGCCTCAGTTTGCCCTCCGAGCAGAGATGAGAGGCATTTTTCAGGAGTGCTGAGGAGAAATGTGGGTTGTCCCTTGCCATACTGAATCTGTCCTGACCATGTACTTGGGTGTTTTGAACTGACAACTTTCATGAGCACTAATTCACTCCCACAGCCCCAAGGGTGGTTCTTCCCACCATGGAGTATCTCCACTTTTTCAGTGCCTTCACTGCCGTCATTGAAGTTATTGATCCCTACTGTAGGGCAGTGGGGAAGGTCAATCCCCGCTCTCTGCACAACAAACATCCGCACTTGCTTGGAGGTCCTGCTCAGAAAGGCATTATGGAAACTGGCTGCAAACAAATGCTTGGCACTGTGACTCACAGCCTGGAAAGATGTGACAGGGAGAGCAGCTCTGGTTGGTCCCTTAAACCACAGGCTGGAGGTTGGCCATGTTTCCCCAAACCATGAGAAGAGTGGGCTGGAGCCACTGATGAAGTGCTGGGCACAGAATGTATTCACTAGGAAAAACTGGAGCTGTTTGAGGCACCCAAGAAAGGCACAGACTAGCCACCAGTGTCCCACAGTCACTGTGGAAGAGGCTCTCCACCACCCCACAGGTGAGCCAGGTGTGATTCCCAGGCACAAACTGGGACATACAAGGGATTTTCTTCTTGCTGCTGTCTGAGTGAAAGAGGGTGCCGACAGTCCCTGCAGACCCACCAACAACCCTGCTTTGAAGACTGCTGCAATCTTGTCTTGTGGCAGCCTCTGCCAACAGTCCCCACCACATTTCATTCAGACTCCTTTCCCCAGACACAGGGGATGCCCCTCTGGACAGGAGGATGCTGAGATCCTGAGACTCCTAGGAGAGGTTTTTGTACCAAGAGCTAAGCATGATATACAACAAGGATTCCCACCCATTGAGCAAATCACACTGTGCCCTGGCTGGTGATGGCCTGGGAGTCCCTGCCTGCCTTTGCAGCCCAGCTTTGAACTCACTGGGAAAATGCAGAGAGACAAGCATGAAGCACGGTGCACCTAAATGATATCATGGGGGTAACTGCTGCAGGCAGCAGTTCCACCAGGGATAGTCATCCCTACCATGTGTACTTCATGTCAAGCAGAAATGACTGAGAGACCAGAAGCCTTGACATCACCTTTTTCCTCCCCACCCTTTGGAGAATCTGACTGTGATCAGAAGCACCACAGTTTTCAAAGCGGCCATGCTAACATGAAGCAGCACAACCATGTTGCTCTCCCTCCAGCCAAACAGTGTTTACACTTGCTCTGCAGCATCTGTCTCCAAACACCATGAGCCACTGCTCTGCCAGGGGTATCTTGGGCCTCTTGGCACCCTCCAGCCCTTGCAGATAAGATCCCAAAGCGTGTGTGTTTCAGTTTTTCACTTCAGAGTTCACTCGTGCCCCAGGCAGCTGATTAGCAATTCTTCAGCAGTGAGACTGCGCTGCGACATAAGCCAGGTTTAGATGGTGATCCCTTTAAACACGAATGATCTCTGTCAGAACAGCTACCTTAAATCCTGAAATAGATGCTGCTGCTTGCACTAAATTGTTTTTCTGTGTAGTAGCTATTAAATGGCATTAGCATAATATGAACTCCCATTTGCAGAGGAAGCATTTATCTATGTGGTTTCACCAAAAAGTGGGTTTGCTTAATTAAAAAAGGAGGGCGGATGGGATTGCTGTGAGGATTTGAATGTAAATGCACTAGCAGATGCTTCCTGATCCTCCCAGCAGCATACATCACTTTTAATAAACTCAGAACAGATGGCTAACTGCGGTGGCAAAGATGATATGTATCAAAGTGCTCTGCAGTCCCCTCCCAGCCAACTCTCGCCTCAAGACTCACAATCCGGAGAGGTGGACCCTCACCTGCAGTCCCCTGGCAAAGGTCCCTCCACCTCAGGGGTGCTCTGCTTGCTCACTGCAGCTGAGGAGCCTTCCCAGGAGTGTGCAGGGTTTCTGCTTCATGACTCCTGTGGAAATGCGATAGAGACTCCAAGTGCTTGCTGGAATGCACAGCCAGTAGTTAGATTAATTAGGCTGCACAAGAAGCAGCAAGAGATAAAGTACAGCTAGTTAAAAGCCTAGGTGTTCCTCTTTTTTTCTCTTTCGTGGGGGCTGGGTCCTGCAGATTGCATGCAGAAAAAGCTTCTCAGTTCAAAAAGGTGTTGGTTTGAGCCAAGCCTGCAGGACTGAAGTGATCTCTCCTTGAAATATTTGGTGTACCAAAATTCCCACTAAAACTGTTTATGTGTTCGCCTTATCTTTTGAGCAGAAGGTGGGATGAGGAATCCACTTAAAATAGGAAAAAATATAAAAAATGAATAATCACTGTTTTCTTGGGTTTTTCATTCCTAAGTCCCAGAGCCCTCTCTAAAGAAGACATTGATGTATCATCAAGATTTTGTCTAAGGAGTAAACTGAGGCACAGAAGAGTTAAATGTGTTGCAGTGGTCAGCAAAGCTGAGCATAGAAACCAGGTCCCCAAGCTTTTATCATGGGCTGAAATGTTTCCCCGGTTCAAGTATGCTTGTTATCCGAGTCATTGCCAGCTTTGTTAGTGCTGGTTTGATGCAAACAGTGCAATGAGTGGCCTGACTCCTTCACCCCTCGGTGCTGCGTGAGCCCACTGCTGCCTGGTCTGGCTGTGGGCAGCAACCCTGGGAGCAGCTGGCGGGCAGGTGAACAGTGGCAATGCCTGTGTGACTACTTGAAAGGAAAACTGAGCTGTATGATTCACTAGAAAAGAGAAGGCCATTTTCCAACAGCGGACAGATGAGTTAAGTAGGTCTTTCCCCGGACTATTACTAAGACAAGAGAATATTTGTCTTGAGGGACTGCGCAGCTCTGGTGTGGCTAGCAGCTATTTCAAAGGCCATAGAGGGAATTAGGTTAGCAGACTGCTAGGTGTCTTCACCATCTGCAACTCAAGCAACATAGCCAGAAGCAAATGCAGACTTAAGTCCATAAAATGAGTTAGGTCTCATGAACAGTTCTGGAGATGGGGAACATCTGGGATCTAGTGAGCAAAATTTCCAATGTGAAATCCTTATGAAGACAAGGACTGGCATAGGAACCTGTGCTCTGCTGCCACAGCAACAAATCTGGCTTTGTTGCATCCTAGCAGGAAGTCATAGGGGCACGAAATACTAAGCTGAAAACAAAGATTCATACTAAGACTGCTCTTGAAACATCATCTTTTTAACCAAAGAACAAGAGAAAAGCACGTGGATATTCAGCAGAAGGGATGTCACACTAGCAGCAGAGTCCAGGGCAGTGTCCTGGAGAGGGTGATGATTCTGGAGCTCAAGACATCATGATCTGAGCTCTTCTTTACACTGCAGAGCTTCTACAAAGGCTTGGATGAGCAATACTGGGTCTTTGCACCCACTGTTCTGTAGGTTAGCGAGGATACCTGCAGCAGGCAAGTGTGTGAAGCTGAACATCCTAAGCCGCACATCGAACCAGATGGAACTTGTCTGATGTTGGTGAGGATGGTGTTCACAGCAAATGCAGATGCAATTAAACCCTTCAGAATTAAAATCAAAGAACTGGGTCAGTGGTTTTAAAGAAAAGTGGATGGCTAGTAGGGAGGGGGTGACTAAAATGTCATGTAGGATATTCTGGAGAGAAGAAAATAAAGCATAGGTAATGGACATTATTGAAAGGAACTGAGAGGTTTGGATGGTCTTGCCCAGAATCTCAGAGTATGTGGATGACACAATCCTTGACCAGCACAATCCCTGCGTGTCACACGACCTCCCAGAGTACTGAGCAGAAACATTAGCCAGTCCTTCCTGTCGCCCACTTCAATAGACATCTCTTATAAAAGCCTGTGCCCTCTCATTTCTTGTGCAAAAGTAAAATATTATTGTATATTGGAGGTATGAAATTAGGATAACTGCAGTGTGATTGATAATGAGGGAGATAAAACTACTTCATAAAACTCTGTTGGTAAAATGGAGGCTTTGCTGTTGGATGAATGCCTGTCTTGGGAAGTTCTTTATTTTAAGCATCCATTTATCACTGTAGCAGGGACCGTTTGGCTGCAAGAATTCAGTGACTGCAAAATGAACTTTCCCATGAGTACAAACTCATCATTCAGCTCTAATGATCCAAATAAAAGTTTAAAACTAATCCATACAAGAAAAAAAGGCAGTGTCATCCCAGGATGTTAATAGGAATAGAAGAACTGTGCAAGGTCACCCTGGTGATATGGAGGACCTTTGTATTTTCTTGAAGCACCTAAAGTGTATCTAAGGGTTTCAAAGCAAAGCCCATTGCTTCTGCTGAAGCAAAGGGCCTGTTTCTGGGTCATTCCAAAGTCCACATGCATTCTAGTGAACTCAGGAGTGGATGTGAGGCTTATGGTTTAACAAAAAATGAGGTTAAACGAGATATCAAGCTTCTTGTTATTCACCTGGTGATCTTATCACAATACAAGGAAACATATTCCAAGATCATTTCTGGTGGTAAGGCAATATTTCTAATAGGGAAGATGAAAGTGAAAATATCAATACCCCTAAAAAATGGGGAAGCACCTTCCCTTGGTGGCTGGGGCAAGGTGGTGCACAGCATGGGTGGCAGCCTCTGGGCCGGCTAAACAGAGCAGCTGGCGCAGATGAGCGAAGGCTCCTGCTCTCACTTTTACTCACTGCCACCATTGCCTTGTTTTGTGGTGGTTTTATTTTACCCCTGAGGGTCTGGCTTCTCTAATTAGGGCAGGTTTTTTGGTTTCATGGTGTTTGTTGTTGTTATTGTTGTTTTTGTTTTGGTTTTGGTTTTGGTTGGTTTGGTTGGTTGGTTGGTTGGTTGGTTTTTGTTGTTGCTGTTTTGTTTTGTGTGGGGTTGTTTTGGTTTGGTTTGGTTTGGTGTTTTTTATCAGAGGAGTAATACATAAAGATTTCCTTTTCTCATCTCTGGTTAAATAGAGGATAACCGCTTCATTAGACAATTGAGTGCTCTTCCAATCAAACGGCAATTCGTTGTCCTCTGGGAGCTTTCTTTAACCACAGAATACAGGCAGCTGCTCTAATTGTGCTGTGCTTGAGGCCCACTGCAAGGGCAACCAGGGCTACTGCTTTTCCTGATAGCATCTTCGGAGCAGAGCAGCAGGGAGTTCTGCATCTGGCTCCCCTATTACAGTGTGAATTTCCACTGGGCCCCTCTGCTTATTCACCACTCCCAATTAATGAAGCTGTTCTCGGAATATGAAAAATTCATAACTTTGCTTAAGTCTAGGAATAGACACCAGAAGGTGGGTAATTTAAAGCATTCAAATGTAAAATTTTTAAATAGAATTAAATTAAATAAAACTGGAGTGCTTGTGATACCCGGGAGTCTGTGAACAGAGGAGAGGGTCAGGGCTGAACACCTGGTTCTTCTTTGTGGCTATTGTACAGTGTGTACTTGCTGTTTATAAAGGGTTAACAGATCATCAATAGATGCAATAAGCATGTTAAAGACATTAGTCTGTGATCCACATGGTTATAAACAGATCAGTTGGTGGTTGTAGAGATGGTTTTCAGCACAGTTATAAATATAGCTGATCAAAATATGGAAAACTGTTTCTCCAAAATATTTCAATGACCCAAAGTTGTTTTCAGTTCAAAGGGTTTGAAATACGTGTTATTTTATTTTTAAAAATGCTTGGAAAAAAATGCCATTTATCTTCTGTTTTTATTTGATAAAAATATAATCTAAATGGATATTGACACTTTGTCCAGTGAATTTTCAAGGATGGAGCTGATTTGCTCTCTAAGGCACTGATCCTGCAGAGAGTTTCTGTTTAAATATTTAGGGCATTTTCATCACCGTTAGGTTTACAGCTGTTTCTTCACATTTCACAAGAAATGCAAAGCAAGTCAGATCTGCAACTGAGATTGTTGTTCTTATTGCTCTGACACCTAAAATATCAGTTTTTTGTCTGTAACCTCACTTGTTGGATATTTCATAGTTTCAAAGACAGAGAGGCGTAAGGTTTTGTCAGGCTGAATCTACTGAAATGGATAATGAGCACCATCCCCATGTCTGGTAACAGTGGAAGGAGAAACTGGCCAACATGTATTACGCATTGACAGCAGTGTTAAGCCAAAATAAATCTTTGAAATCACAGAAGAGTTCCCAGGCATATGCGCTCATTTGCCATGGTTCCTTTCAAGGAGGAGGAGGTTCCTGCTAAGGTTTTACGGGAGCACTTGAGCTTCAGCAGATGCCATTTGTGTATGGACTGGAGTAAAAGTGAGTAATGGTGTGTCTGTGACAGTTCTGCGGCTGAGGAAGGATGCTCAGGTCCTTCACATGCTTTCACATCAGCAAGAGCTGTAGAAAGCTGTAGTTGTCATAAAACGTAGCTTAGGTTTGTGTTATTGCAGCAGGACACATATTACACAAAGAAAACAGTGGGAAGCAGGAAATTTCCTTTCTCATTAAAACTGCTGACAGATTCCCCTGTTCCACACAAGGATGAAACAGATGGCAGAAGGACCTACCTCAAAAGTAAAGGGACACCTGGGAAGAGCACGGTGTTCCAGCTCCCAGGTGAACATAGTAGCAGTATTTGTCAGGAAGAAAGTTTATTTGTTGACAACAGATACACAGTCCCTTGTGCTAGATCCCACAGGGGCAGCTGTGCGGAGACACGGCCCTCTGAGGCTCTGCTCCTCCAGAAGGTTTCTACACAGATGATCCTGAGCCCACGGATAACCTGGGTGTGATCCAGGCAAACAACAAATGTTGTTGTGCTACTCTTCTAGTGGCACTTGCAACCATCCTGAGACAATGAGCCTTTTGACCAGGACTTGTTTTATGTGCAGAGTTTCTGCAGATCTTTGATCAACCTCTGCCATGTGCAAACTCTAGTCGCACAGAAACCTGCTTCAAAACATAAACTATTTAATTTCATCATTAAATACGACTTTTGATGAGCTGTGTCTTAGTTATCTGTTTGCCTTGTGTTATTTGACCTCAAGACCACAAGGAAAATCTATATGACTTGGTACCAAGTACAGCAAATTGAAGAGGAGCAGGTGGTTCTTGAAAGCCAAGGAGCTCACACGTCCTCGCAGGGAGGGCCAGAAAGACTCTCCTCGAGAAGTCAGCTCTTGCAGCAGCTGAAAAGAACACTGACACGTGGCTCCACCTGTCCTGGCTCAGGCAGAAGTTAAGGCCACATTGAAACTGCTAAGGACAGAGGTGATATAAAACCAGTATAGGCAAGAGGAAAGTCATCCCTGATGCCTGACAATCCTTTTCAAAGCAAAAGTTGGTGTCCTACTTTGATCCACCTATGAAGTGTTGCTCTGGGGTTTTGGAAACATTATAAATGATTCTGGCTTTCCAGTATAAGTAAGGGTGTTTCCAGTATCTACAAGGAGTTCAAATTCAAACTCCCATCAACATGACTGCATTAAGATCAAGTTCCAAAGGAATAAGGGCCAGACCACACTCCCAAGACCCATAGACAGGCTGTCTGGTGCTTCCATCCTTTCACAGGAAATCTAGAATAATTAGGAGCCTGCTTCTGCTCAGGATTTGTCAGGTCAACCAGGAGACTTTCTAGGGCCTTTCACTCTCCAAGTTTTTATACTATCACAGGTTTAGGTCTACAAAAATCTCTAGCTGAGCAAAGCAAAACAGTCTTTGGTGGCTCTAAAGTGATATTCAGAGGGAATAAAGTGTCAAGTCTGGTATTAGAACATGCAGAATTCAGACTGTTTTTCCACTGTTGTTTTTGGTGATGAATAATGGTGATATGTCTTTCTTTTTTGTTAAGACCTCCCCTGAACAGCAGTTATTCCCCCTTGTAGCTGAAATCCTCATTATTACTCTACTCCTTGCCTGAGTAAAATTAAATTATATCATTGCCTCTGGGACATGCATCCTAAAATTAGGGAGGGAACCCAGATCAAGGACTCAAACCAAAACTCCTTGAAAAGGGTAAGAGACTTTCTATTGTCCTGAGTATGTTTGGATTCAGGCTCTTAATGAACAATTTGATTAGAAATGCAATAACAAATTTGCTCCTTACACTTCCAGTTTCTTACTATGTGAATCTATGTCAAGCAAAACAACTGCAACATTCGCCTCAGTACAGAGTCAAGCACTCACTGCAGCTTTAAATAAAAAGTTAATATAGTACCCATTTGTCTTCTCTATCTGGGGGAAACACTTACATCTCTACTCCCCTGGGGGTTACACATGACAGCAATTGCCTCTTACATGGCATGAAACACGTACAAGGATGTCATCGTGTTTGTGGTTGTTTAGCTGACTCCATAAAAAAAAAGCGTTTGAGAGCCAGCAGACATTGTTTCAGTAAAAAACCTAAAAAACAGAGTGAGAGGCACGGTCAGGCATCTATCTATCTATCTATCTATCTATCTATCTATCTATCTATCTATTCATTCCCAGCAAAGTAGAAAGCATTATTTGTCCTGACACATTCCCACCAGCAGTTTATAGCAGAGTCTGAACTCAGCTGAGTACAAATGGAAAGGAGACCTCTGCAAGGTCAATGGTAGAAGCCCAAATCCGTCCCTCCACACAGAACAAACTGGGGGTGCAGAACATTTCCTCAGGATCCAGCTTTTCTTTGGGCTCATCCTGCAATGCAGAGGAACCTGTGGGGACCATTTTGTCCACAGAGCATGTGGATGGGGCAGGCTCAACAGCAGCTCTGCTGCATTTGAAGGTGCCTTGTGCTGCTGTCCCTTGCTCTGCGGAAGGTAATTGCTGCTCCCCGAGAACGGGCACTGCAGTCCCTGCTCTCCTGGGAAGAAAAAGCATTGGTCAGAAAAGAAACCTGAGCTCCTGTGGTGTGAGGAAAAGCCCAGTAACAGTAATTTAAGATTCTGTGGCTGTTCCTCCAACCACTCTGTGCTGATGTTCTCAGGCAATTTAATACTAAGGCTACCTCCTCCTGTTCTCTGCTTAGTACAGAAGGAAAAGGTTTGCTTTGCCTGTAAAGAGAACATTCATTAACTGGCATTAACATGCAATTTGGTGTTCAAAAACTGCCTTATCAACAGAACATCTGAGGTAAGAGCCATCTGCACTGCAAAGGCTGCCTGCAGCTCTGCTTGATCTGTGTGGAGAGTAGCCTGACCCAAACCAGGGTGCAGAGAATAACCTGACCCAAGCCTGGGTGAAGAGAGTAGTCTGACCCAAACCAGGGTGTAGAGAGTAGCCCGATCCAAACCAGGGTGAATAGAACAGGCCAAGGTGCCAACTGAGACCAGTGAAGCCACAGTGGGAGTCTTTT
The DNA here is from genome assembly GCF_963082525.1 of Nesoenas mayeri. Lineage (NCBI taxonomy): Eukaryota > Metazoa > Chordata > Aves > Columbiformes > Columbidae > Nesoenas > Nesoenas mayeri. The sequence goes on along the minus strand of NC_137548.1, from coordinate 17,251,847 downwards.
TCCTTGCCTCATCCAAGCCGAGTCAGATTGCTTAGTACAGGCTGAGACTGCTCCCTACTACTGACTTACTGCTGGAGCTGGTCTTAGACACGCAAGACCTCCATACATCCTCCCTATCCTCTCCACTGTGTCTTTTATATGAGGCAATAAATGCATCTTGAAGGATACTGACTCCTGAGACTTCTGTGTATGATCATTGCTAAAAGGAAAATCAGGTATTTCAGGTATGTCCAGAAAGTTTCTGGGACACTAGTGAGTGAAGACTAAAAAAGTCATACTGAGAGCAGGACACATCTGTATCTCTTTGCACTACACAACAGGTAATTATATGCTATAGGTAGTTAGACTGTGGGACTCACTGGCTAGTAGCAAAGTTTAGAGGAGCCATTAAGAACGAGATGATTTGGATTGTTTCTCTTGGAAAGGAAAAGAGTAAGAGAGAAATGTAACTATCTGTGAGATACTCACTGGTCTAGGGAAGAAAGAAGAACTTCTGGTGGCAGTGATGTGTTATTGTCACTGTTTAGAGAAGAATATTCTTGGTGGACAGTAATGCCTTGGTAGTCCTTAAGCCTGGCTTTTGTGGCTGGCACTTTTGGGGGATAGAAGGGTGTAGGAAGCAGATGCCCAGATGACTGTTCTGCACCCCTTTCCTCCATTCTTTTGCAACAGTGGCAAGGAAGCAGGCTGTGTTCACTCTTCTTTTCATCTCTTCAAGTGAATTATTTCCAATGTGAGCCAGGGAGATCAAATAGAACATCTAGAATGGAAAATGCTTATGAGTTTCATGATCCTAAACCCTGTCTTTAGAAAAAAGATCTTTTTAATTGTAATTGTTTGGGGTTTTTTAATTAGGGTATTTGGCACTTTGTCTCCATGAAATGAGAAACCTAGCAAAAGTGCATCTAACTTATATACCAAAAACGCCACCCCTGTCATGATCACAGCATTTGATCAGTATACCTACTCTGGCTGTGTGGAGAACCCAGGAGACCCACTTAGGCCTGTGTCTCACTTGTGTTCACTGAGCAACTGTCCTAGAGTGGATGGACAGCTTCAGGAATGAAAGAGCAGGTGTTTAAAGGCAGAAGATGAGGAATAAGATAAATCTGTACCAAACGTACCAGGCAGCCCTTCGATGTACAGAATAGGGGATAATGTTGATATTGAGGGTTCAGGGGTTACATACTTAATATGTACATTAGCATGACATAGACTTTATTGTTACAAGTCAAATAAAGCCATAGCCATGGGCATAATCAGTAATTTCCTGAGGAGGCTGTTTGAGATCCTTCTGTCTGGGGAGAACCTCCATCTCTACAGCCTTTTACTGACTCAGTGGGGCTCACAGGAATTAGCAAGGGCTTTCCCTTTCAACTAGTGCTAGGAGAACTGACGAGGGCATTGGAGGGGTATGACATTTTCCAGATTGGTGTTTGAATAACATTTAGAAAAGTTATATTGAGATCCAAGATATCTGTAAGGGTGCCCAGATGGTATTCTGTGATCACTACAGAGACGTCTCTTCTCCCAACAGAGAACATATTCTATCTGCCCCAGTGAGAGCTCTACATGCCAGGCAAGGATGGAAATGGATAGGTGGAGGAGTAGCTACTGTCATGATTGGGCACAAGGTTGGGCTTATTTGTGGGGTGTAAGTAGGCCTTTGAACAGGAAAATCAATTAATTTCAGGTTGGTGCAAGCACAGTCTAGACTCAGAAAATCAAAGCAAGTCAACATCAATTTGCCTCTGACCTGAAAAAGAAGAGAGAGGACTGCCTTTTAACAGCATAGATGGATATTCGCAACAGCACTGTGAGCTTTGAAGATCCTTTCTATTTACAAGCAGACAAGAAAGGCTTCTGTGATAGAAATGAGAGGCAAGTGTGATTGACTAACGTGGGAAAGAAAAAAGGTGTGATGTGGGGGTTTTAATAGACCTTGCTACTAATCTGACAGTGTGCTTACATTCAGGTTTTCAGTCAAAAAGTTATCGTTGTAATTATTGCCTATTTTTTGCTTAGTGGTCTTTTAGGTTAAACTGTGGGTAATAGCTGTGCCTTGGCTTCAAGCCTTTTTGATGTCTTCATGAAAATAACATTTTTCCTCTTTCTATGCCTCAGTTCCTAGATATGTAAAATCACAGCAGTCTGAAATGCAGTGTCAGTGTTTCCAAGCACAAGAGAGGGCTGAATTTTTAACCCAGTTTCAGACAAGAAATCAGAGAACAAAGCTCTCAAAGTAGCAATACTCCAGATCCCTTTGGTTTAGTTCCTAAATTCTGAAATAAAAAATAATTTTACTCATATGTAGTGAATGAGAATAGCGCTTAAGCAATATGAACTCTTGAGAAAATGACCTTATGCACAGGAAGATGTTTGTATATCAAGGTGGCTATCAACCTGGCCATCTTGTTCACTCAAGTCAGAGCATGGGTAACACAACAGCGCTGGGTGTCTACTTCCTTCCATCCATCCATCCATCCATCCATCCATCCATCCATCCATCCAGACATTGTCATCTTCTCAGATCACCTTTAAAGCTAGGAAGGCAAATATAATTTTCCCACCACAATAACTCATCTCCCTCCGCACCTGCATGTGTTGTGTTAGTGACCACAAACACATAATGGTATATGGTTCTCCATATTCTCACCACACTTCATGCACTAGAAATTGAGCAGCTACAAGGAAAAACGAAATTTCTCTGTACAGATATAAATGGATTTTTGTAAGACTGCAGCTGGTCAGAAATGTCCATCATCATCACGTTGCTACCTACTAAAGATCTACTCCTGTTCTCCATATACTAAACCACAAACTACTTCAGAGACTCACAAATCTGCTCTTCCCTTGAAGTCTGCTTCTGCCATTGCATTTCTCTGAGTGGCAGAATATCTTCTACTTTTTTATTTGATCACTTTTGCTCTTTGACATAAATCTTTCCCTGACATGCTGTACTTTGACAGTTCCTAATATAGCTGTGCCTAATGAGACAAATTCCAATAGCAGAAGTACTGATTGCTGAATTAACAGTTTCATATCCATTTTCCTGGGATAAGAAACAGAAAAATTCATCAATTATATGCCACTACAGTGGGAGAATGCATGCCATACCTGGAAAACATTCAGTTTCTCCTTTGCAATGAACTTAATGGATGCAAGATGACAGCTTGAGACAGAGAGCAAAAGAAATAGTCATGGGCACTATACATCCTGCAACATTTCTCAGAAAGGGGCCCCAGGGAAGAAAAGGGCTTCATGTAAGAAACTGGATTAGAACTGAGATGATTCACTGTGCTAATAAGATCAACATTTATATGTAAGGATAAGTAAATATTGACTAGGTAAACATAGCCTGATAAGCAGATCAATCTGTTTATCTCTTAGGAATACATAGGAATTAACAAGCTTAATAACGCTCAGCATGTCAGACTAAGAGACTAAAATGTTCTGGTGTTTCCTGAAGGAGTAAAAGACCATTGTACATGACACCCATCCCCAACCCCCCACCTCCAATAAATAATTAAACACCACACACACAAATCCCAACCCGACAACAAAAAGAAAGGATATCTATTGTTCCTGGAGGATGCAAGTTCCCTGTGCAACAAGAACTGTCATGGGTGTTCATTTCATGGTCTTACAAACATTTAACTATCAATCAAAGTCATCCACAAAGCACTGTTCAAAGGATCAATTTATTTCCAGCTTTTCTCTGCTATTAAATATAAAATACAACAGACAAGGTGAGCTTTGATTTTGTATGAGTGGGTTTTTACAATCTAAATGTCCCTTTTCAAGCATGCATTTAAATCAGGGAGATATTAGAGGACTTTTGGGAATACATTTCCATATGCATATAGAAAGAGAATATGGAAACCTACAGTGCAGTCTGTACACCCTGATCTCACAGCAAATTCTTATAATCTCAGAATAAATATGTTCTCTTTAGCTCCTTGAGTGCAGGACTCTGTAGTGAGCAGAATAAGGTAGGGTGGGGAAGAAGGACAATGCATTTTTCTGAATTTGGTTTTCTAGTATAAGTCTCTGGCTTTTGTGACCTCTGAAATTGCTTGAGGGATAGCACAGAATAGCAGAGGTGCTATTCCTAAAGAAGCATTGTCCTAAAGAAGCATCAGCATCACTTTCAGAAGAGAATCCAACTGTCTCACCTGACAGAGTCACAACAGCTCAGCAACAGACACACTGGCCTTTACTATTTACCCAAATTATATCCTACTACTTAAAAATATTTCATAATATGGCTGGGACTTATAATCTCCATTTGCAAACCAGTTTTATGGTGACCAGTTCTTTGGTTCTTGACCAGTCTTACAGGTACTCCTATCCTCTGTGGAGGCATTTAACAGACACCTAAAAAAGTCAGCATCTCTTCTAAACTGTTTGTCTAGGTAGCTTCTGCAGCCAGTGAAAGACAAGGGAACTATATCTACAAGTGGCTACACTAGCTGAAATATGTGAGTTGGCTCTCATTATTGACTACTGGTACGTACAGAGAGTGCACATATGCAGAGGTGCTTATAGATTGCAAGTGTTGGGTGAGGCACTGGAAAAATGATATCCTGGAAACACACCCCACAACCATCCTGCTCCACTGAGAGTGAGAATGTGGAGAAACTGGCGCCTTGCTGCTGGAACCCTTTGCCCGGACAGCCTGGGGGCTCAGGGGAGGAGGCCTGGTGGTGTAGGCTGATGGGAATGCTGTGCGCCGAGGGAAGGGGGAGTCGGGGAGGGGGCGGGGAGAGAGGAGGAGTGGCTTCTAGCTTCCTCCTGACGCCATTTCCGAGGGACTGAGATATATAACTGAGCCGGTTGCTGCAGTGCCTCGTCTGGGATCTTGGGCCAGGCCACTGGCGTAGGCACACACGGTGCTGGTCTGTCGCCGGCACTTCGCCTGGAGCTCCCGCGCCAGGGACAGACTCACCCTCTGCCCCTCTCTTCCTCCCTCCGTCCCGCCAGTACCATGAGCCGCCCAGGACTTCTGGCCGTGCTGCTCCTGGCCGTGCCGGGTAAGTGGCTCTGTGCTGAGGTCCGTGTCCCCTCGTGTTCCCCCCGTGTCCCTCATCTCCCGGGACCCGCAGGCCGGAGTATGGCGCTGACCCGCCCCGCTCCGGCCGCAGCCCTTCAGCACCGCGGACAGCGGCTGTCCCGGCCCACCCCCACCCCCGGTTTCAGCACCGCGGACAGCGACCGCCGCAAGGTCACTGCCCGAGGGCTCCGCCGGGCCCTGCCTGTCCCGCAGGACGGGGCACGGGCCACTGCCACCCAGGGGACCTGACTTTCCCTTCCCTTCCCTTCCCTTCCCTTCCCTTCCCTTCCCTTCCCTTCCCTTCCCTTCCCTTCCCTTCCCTTCCCTTCCCTTCCCTTCCCTTCCCTTCCCTTCCCTTCCCGGGGAGGTGAATAACAAGCTCTCTTTTTTTTTTTTGCCCTCCCCTTATTTCTACAGCCATGTCCCTTCCTGTGGCAAGCGACATGAATAAAGGGGACACTAAGGTAAGGATGGGCCTGTAGTGAAAGGGGCAGGTGAAGTTGGAGTATGTGATGTTTAATATCCACTTAGATGGCTGTCTTTAGGCTGCCCCTACTGAAATGCCCTGTAGGAAGTGCCAGGGATGTGCATGAGATCCCTACAGCAGGATCAATTCACCCCCACTCCCCCCCAACCAGGATTTACCCATTGTGCATCCCCTTCTGGGCACTAGGGAAGTCCCTCAGGATGTAGCAGAAGGACCAAACAAGCTTGTCTGGAGAATGGTGAGGCTGGGGATGGGGGCTGGATATAACACTTCTCAGTACTCCTACTTTCAGCTTTTCAAAGCTCCCAACAGGAGGTGACTCAGGGGAGAGTGGGGGGAGATATGATTCAGGAAAGGGCATTGCTGGAACTGTGTGTGTTTGGAGGTGTATATACATCTGTGTTTGTATGTGTGTGATGTGATACTTAAACATGCATGCTCCTGAAAAACAGGCAACTGGCTGCTCTCAAATTGCTAATCTGTCCTTAGCCACTGCTCAGCCTGTCTGAATGTCTGCAAGCAGTGCAGGACTTGGCTGACCTCTCCAGCCTTCTTTTATAGGCTTCTATGTATACATTTGGGTCATGCTTTTCTGATATTCATGGCTGCTCTTCGCAAGTGTGTGCACTCCCAGTGGGCTCTTGGCACCTTTGGATGGGTGTGTTTGCCTGTGTTGATTTGTGACAGTCCTCCCCTTGCTGATATTATAATGCCTATAATCTTTCAGATTAGCTTATTTTTAGCTGCCCGTATTAAGATTTCTACAGAAATTCATGTCCAGAAAGGGAACATCAGCCTTTTCTCCTCTACTTATTGAATGTCTCTGTTTCCTGAATTCTTCTAGCCACATAATATTTTTCCCCAAACAGCAGTAAGGGGAGAGCACTTTCATGTCACTCTCAGCAACAGGCTCCATCATACAGTGTTTCTGCTTAATGCTACCTACAGGGCAAGGGCCATGAAATACTTCCCTGTGTCCTGTCAGATGTGCCTGGGCCTGCAGAGCTGTTGCTTTGTTAAGACCTTTAGCCTGCTTAGCCCTTGCTGGGGCTGAGCCAGGAGCTGTGAGCCCCTGGGTGCCTGCCTCAGGCTGTGTGATGCTGAGACAGAGGACTCAGGGCAGGCACTGGCCATTTCAACTGGCCATGCCAGAGTGGGACGTTCAGTGGGCATCTGGTGGGACAATCCATTAATTCCACAATTTTCCTCATGAGATCAGTTCCACAATATGTAAAACATGGCACTTTCCAGCAACCCATATTTAGTTTTTGTGGAAGCTGGTGTAGCTCCATGGGAATACTTCCACCAAAGAAGGATTGTCTCCCAAGGCTGTCCCTTCCCTGCCTACTGCACTGAGACAGGCTCCAGCTGAGAACAAAAACAGACCACACCTTTCTCTTGATTTTTACTGCAATTAGGGATTTTCCACCTTTACCACCCTCTGAGACACAGTATTTCAGTGAAGGAAGTCCTGATCTCACAGGACAGATCGGGACAGGGATGTCATTACGTGGGTACAGCGAGCACCGCAGCTCTTCCTACACACCATGTGGCTCTGGATGTGCTCTGTGCCACCAGCATTTGTGAGTGGCTTGGGGCTGTAAAATGGGTAATCAGCATCTGCAGGCCTTTTCTTACAGCTCACCATGCTTTCCTTACACCAAGGGTTTTCCATGGGGAGCTCAACACGACCAAAGCATTTACAATGTCTCTGTCATTTACCCACTCTTCTACTTGAAGGACACTATTTCTCACTTATAAGTGCACATTTCAGAAAAGCCTGAGCAGAGCCAAGCTCCGAAGTGGTGAAGTTTATCCTTGTAAGGACATGATCCTTTGGATATTTCTGTGTAGGGACAACAGGAACAGCTCTTAAGATCTAGTTACATGCTCACAGTTAGAGGATAGCTATGGCAGAATTCCAGTCCAAGTTTCTGCACTGGATTAATTACATTCATTTGGAAAGGATCTCCTTCATTTCCTGATGCAGGCTGTTATTTCATGACCTTGTGAAGTCTCACTCTGCAAGACCTGTTCTCACAAAAAGCCAAGGAGAGTATTGTGGAATGCCCGCACTCTTCATTTCTTTATTTTACAAAGTTCCTCCACAGAGCTGGCTGTATTTCTGTGGTGACTGATGTGTTTCTTTGTGTTCAGACAAAGACCTCAGATCAGCTTAGAAGTCTTCAAAAGGGTGTTTCATTGGACCAGGTTCTTATTTCTCATGTTGAGAAAGTCTTTACTTCTGAAGCTGCCTGAAATACAGCTGCAATAAATGGCTCCAAATGTTGGGTAGAATGGGAGGGAAGCATCAGAATCTGGGTTTTGTTCTCTTTAATGGTAGAGTGAAGTGACTCAATACAATCTAAAATCAGTATCAATGGACTGTGGTACAAGAGAATGATACCAGGGAATTTTCCTCCTTTCTTTTTGTTAGGTCTTTCCTGTAACATTTTTAATCCAGCAGACAAAACACTCAAACTGTGTAAATAGTTAAGAGTTCAGCATTTTATGGCTGTGATCTGCAGAATTCTCTCCTTACACAGGGTGAAAATTTGCCCATTCTGGCTGGTCAATGAATATATCCAATTGCCTGAATGAGCAACATTGTAGATGACTGGGAACTGCTGTCTCATGTTTAATTTCTACTGCAGCCACAGGGCTTTGTTCCCCAGAGAATGCCACCTTGGGAGGGAGGTCAGCACTCTTAGGTCTGCCTGCAGAAATCATCAGAAGAAGGAGGTTCAGTGAGTGACTTTCTTCCTCCCAAGGTTTACTTGTATAGTTTTTTCATTTTATGTTTGTTTGTTTGTTTGTTTGTTTTTCCGTCCACAGGCACTTGTGAGCCCTGCATACTTTCTGGTCTGTTTGTAAATCATCATTTTGAATGAAGCAGCCCAATTCCTGCTATACCAAGTGGCACTGGACTGTAGTGAATGCTGCTTTCTCTCCTGTGTGACCATTTGGGTCCACCATGGCCACACATCAGGGCTCCCAGTGGTGTGTCTTAGTGTGGCAAGTGTGCCTTCCCCCCTGCCAGAGGTGCCACCTTGCCTTTGTGCCTCTGGTTTTCATTCTCCTACCACAAATACAGCACTGGTTGATTCCTGTGGGATCAGTGGTGATGCACTTGCATGAGTGAAGAGCTAGGCGTGCAATCTCACTACAAGTGACTAACCAGATAAATAATGCTTCTCATTTCATTTTACACTGAAGAAAAGGGCTACTGGAAAGGGCAGGCCCAGAGTTCATCCTGTCTGGGAAGCTTCCTTGAGCAGTTGCAAATGCTTTGGAGGGAACTGTGGGAGCTTCTCTGCTTTCAGATAACTTGCCTCTGTCAACAGCTCTTCTAGCCTATAATAGGTGGCTTGAACACTCAAGCACAAGGTCAAACACTTCTACAAAGTGTCTGGTCCTTCTCTGGGGCTTGAGAGCAGTATTTCTCATCCATGTTTGAAAGTACAGTTTACCTCATGTCACCCTTCATGCCTGGCTGCAGTTGAACTATGATGCTTTTCTTAGGTCTTGAATAGCTTGCAAGATTTCAGGGTCACCTATTGAAAAGATTGACCACTTTTTGCTGTCTACAATCTCCCACTGAGCCCTTTTATGAGACACAGATTGAGATATATTGACTTAAAAGAAGATGATTTTGAGCTCTTTATGTATATATACAGATCCCCTTTAATCTCCTTATGTGCTCAGCCTGTGGGGTGGGCCAGAGTCATGACACTCTTAGCTGAAGTGTGTGTCATGGTGAAGAAGCTCTTCCCATTGCCATGTGTCATTCGCTTACTTCTCAGTTTTGGAAGGTACCTTCTGTTCCTCTGTTAGGTGGAACAGGAACCGAACATTCAGTTCTGGCTCAACCAGAAAAGCAAGAGGATCTGTGCCATCATCTGCTGTGCTTTAGCCTTGGTAACAAATAGATTGACGAAAAAAAGACAATAAAGCAGTGCTTTAATTTGTATTTTTGTCTCCTTCTAGGTGATGAAGTGCATTGTAGAGGTCATCTCTGATACTTTATCGAAGCCAAACCCCCTGCCAATCAGTGAGGAATGCCTAGAAACACTCAGAGGAGGTACAGGCTCAGATTTAATGCTGGATATCAGCAAGAGCAGGTCTGGCAGAGACACAGTCAGGGGCCAGTCCTGCCCTGACACATGTTCTAGCACCTGCCAAGGGGTCTCTGACACACTCGCTTTCCTTGTGGTCACCCCATCAGGCTGCACCAGGCCCTAGAAGCAGGGACAGAGTCACTGCTCATCAGGCTGGCACTGCAGCAAGGGCAGGCACTGGGTGACGGGAAGCTCCTGGGTTTTCATGAGATCTTCCTATCATCTTAACCACAAGGTTAAGAAATGTGGCAGCAAATCAGGCCAAGAGAGAGAAAACCAAGAGGGAGGTGGAGTTTACGGTGTTTTTTCATTTTCTGGGTGAGGGGGAGGTTGTCTTTGACCACCTTGTGGACCAAGTCTCCCCTATTGCAGATGAACGAATCATTTCCATCCTTCGCCACCAAAATTTATTGAAGGAGCTTCAGGAAATTGCGGCTCAAGGTACAGTTTCACTACAGTTATTTGGGAAGAGGGGTTTAATCTGTTGTAGCCTCCTGCACAGTTTTCTTTGGGGTTTTTTGTATTTTATATTAACTCAACTTCATATAAATGTGCCTTAGGAAATCTAGTTTCAGGACTTCCAGTAGAGACTGCAGAGTGGGTACAGCAATTCTGCTTATAATAACTCCAGTATGCATCTGATTATTTAAATGACTCTCAATGTAACTTGGTGGTGATGCAGAGTATAGGTATTTTGGGGTGGGAGAACACTAAATGGAAATTCTGTAATTTCATTCAACAAATAACCACCAGCATTCAAGCTAGAATGAAAGAGAGGAAAACCTTCACTGTTTGTGCAGCTGGAGTCTAGCACTAGACTCATGTGTGGCAGAAGGGAAGCCTCACTGAGCATCAAGCAGGACTTGTACCTAAAACAAACCCCAACAATGAAAGCCCCCAATGGGGATTTTCCTGTTGGCTGCCTTTGGTTGCATGCAAGTTCCTTTGGTTTGGAGAGGTGTGGGCAGCTCTCCACTTGTCACTGTGGGAGCAGCAGCACAGAGCTGTACAGAGGGGTGTCCAAGGGGAAAAATGCCTATTCTGAGGTCCCCAGAGCTGGTGTGCAGGTCCCAGGCAAGGCTACTTTAAAGACAGTGTAGGCTCCTCTGCTGTGGTGGCCCAGTTGAGGAGGCAAAAGGGCTCTCACCAGGCTGCAAGGAGTGCAGCTCCTGGCCTTCTCTCCTCCTTCTCCTTGGGGTAAACCTGGCTGGCAGGCAGGCCTCCCTTGCAAGGAGTGCAGCCCTGCTCCTGTGCGGCACGGCTGCCAGGGATGGGTGGGAGACAATGCCACCAGGCTGCTTTCAGAGCAGGGAAGCCACAGAGGCACCAGGGAGAAGGGAGGGGCAAAACTCAGGAAGTCAAGGTTAGGAGAGAGCCCCGTGCAGCTCCCAAAGCAATAGTTTTGGCACTGCCTGAATTCCACTGGCAAAGGGGCCAGCTGGACAGTGACCCCAAACCAGCTCTGAAGATGCTCCGATGATCCAGGAGGGACCTGGACCTCCTCATTGCACTGGGGTGCTGCTGCCCAGGCTCACCACGGTTGTGATTTGGGGTGCTCAGCTCTCAGACAGGCTGTGCCATACAGCATGGAGTCCATGGGAAGGGATTTGTTTCGCAGAGGTGCATCTTGCTCTGCTCTTTCCTTGGCTTGAGCCCATCACAATATTTTGTCCTGGAGTAACATGAGGTCCATATCACAATGACTTGGGATGGGAGAGTCATGTCGCTAAAGGGAAGAGCAAAGTTATTTATCTTGATCCCCTCTGTGCTGGCTACAGCTGGTCTTTCTCAGGATGGAGAGCCCACCCACATCATCCAGCTCCGCCCCATCTAGGGCTAGAGAGGATTGGGCTGGCACTGTTGGCTCTTGCCTTTGCGTTAAGGTATAGAAGCGGGGCATGAGCTGGGTTAGACAGGGCCTGCTTGGCTGGCAGCTCCCACTGGGATGGGCTGCCTGGGGAGTGTGGGCTGCCAGGGCAGCTGCGCTCTGACCTCCAGCTCATGCTGCCTTCAGACAGCGCTTTCTCCAGAGTGTTGCTTTTGTCAAGCTGGCTCCATAATCCCAGAGATTGAGGTGTGGGCCTTTGGGGCCCTGGGCCATCACAGTATCACAGTATGTTTGGGATTGGAACCTGGAGCAAGAATGATTGCTGCTCCTCCCTCCTGGGACAGGGGCCCCCACCACCAGGCAGGAAGGCACAGGGGCTCTCAGTGCTCACCTAACAGAGGTACATGGGCAGCATTTGTAAGCAGGCAATTTTTATCCTTCCGTACTCTGATGCTTAAGTCTTTTGTCAGCCTCAATGTGCTGCAGTTCAGCATCTCTTAAGTCCCTAGCTCCCCATTAATACTAGTTTTCCTTAGCAACCCTGCATCTCTGTTTGTTTAGAAACATTTTTCTTTCCTGCAGATGATGGTTTTGATGGTGGCTTTGTTACTGGAGTTGATTCATGTATCAACCGCCCTTTGGCAAATTTGTCCAAATTTGTAGAAAATATGCATATAATTATAAAGGGCATAGACCTATTTTCCTACCTCTACTTTCTGAAACACAGGAGGCGCTGTTGCCTTTCCCTACTTTTTGTTTCTTGATGCAGGTGCCAATGAGAGAACTCAGCAGCAGAAGAAAAACAGTGGCTTTGAAGATGAACTTTCTGAAGTCCTTGAAAGTCAGAATGACAAGAACAAGCAGAGAGGTCAGTGTCAGCCCCCCCAGGAAGTCCAGGTCAGGCTGTAAACAAGGATGTTCTTTCTAACAGCCTTGATATGTCCATCTGCTTCTCATTTAGGCGTCTCCTTTCGTGCTGCTGCTGATACACACAAGCAACCCTGTGTTTGCTTTGTTCTTACTTACCAGCTTAAACAACATGTGATTTCTGAGCTACAGTGATGGTCAAGTTACCAAACTGATACTGATCTTTCTTCTTCTCCTGCCAACACCATCACTCACTCCTAATGCTTAAAATGAGTCACAGCCAGGGAAATCCTGTACTGAAAGACTCCGTGATACAGGGAAGAGCAATCTGAGTCTGCTCCTGCCACCCTTATTTCCAGGCATCCAAGATACTAGGTTATGGGGCTCTGAAGGAAAAATTGAACTTTGGAAACACACAGTGCACACATCCACACAACCTACCTCTGTCTAGGAAAGACCACATTCAGCTGGGGTTTCCCCATGTCATGTTTCTGTGGTTGGGCTAGGGACAGGTGGTGTAGCAGAAAGGAGGGTTTGGCCCTTTCCCTTTTCCGCATCAGGAAGAGATGACGCCAGCGTGGGGTGAGATGGTTTCTTGTCCAGCAGCAGCACCCCTGCAGAGGGTCAGCCCAAAGCTGCCTGAAGCAATGAGGAGCAATACCCCCAGGGCTGCTCCTGCAGCCAGCACAGCCAAAAGCCAAGGGAGAGGACAGGTGGCTCTGGGCCTCCCTCCTGCCAGGCCAGACCTGAACCTCTCGCTCCAACAGTGTGAAAACTGCACGAGGATGGAGCGTGGCACTCTGGGCCATCCAGGCCTACAGGCAGCCCAGTGACACCAGCACAGTGCCACTGGTGGTCACCAGCCCTCCGTGACCATCTCTCTGCATCCCCTCACCCCAGCAGACTCCTCAGCCCTGCTTCGGGTTGTGCTTGGCTTTCCATACCCATCTGGCTTTTCCCACTGCTCTTCACTTCCCCATCTTTTCTTTTGAAAAGTGACTTCTGTGGCTAATTAGGTTAAAAGAAGCCAGTCTCTGACATGAGGAAGAGCAAATACCCAGCCCACATTAAGCTCCTGCTGAGTAGCTGCTTTGCAGAAGCAGAGCCAGCCCCCCCTTCCTGTGGCTCAACTGCAAACATGCTGACTCCTTCTTCAACCTGGTGGGAGACATAAGGATGCAATGTTAGCGCAGTTCTCAGAGCAGGGAGAGCTGTGCAAGTGTCATATTACAATCCTAAATAATTTCATTTTATGTGCGATCTGGTTTCACACTGGCCAAGTTTGCTGCTGGCATCTCAAGAGAGGGTGATGAGGACTGTGCTGCAGCAAAGCACTTCAGCATATGTTTAACTTCAGCCTCGTGAGGCTCTCCAGGAGAGCAGCAGCTTGAACACAAGTGCATGTTGAAGTGATTTGTGAAAGGATCCATGGGCTGGCTAAGCAGATTGCTGAGCAGGACTGAAGCTCCCTAAGAAATGCATGGGCTTCACTGGTTGTGAAATGAGCTCTCAGGAGAGGTGTTGCTTCTTGCTCCTCCCTCTGCAGGTGTGACAGGGGAGCACCCTGAGGAGGAGCAGCCCACGGAGTCCCTGGCTGAGCTGGAAGCACAGAAAACCCAGCAAAATGAGGATTCAAGAGAGGAGGGAAAAAACAGCCTGGAGGAGGGGGAGCCCAGGCCACGGGATGCTGACACTGGAGAGAAGGAGGACCAGAAGGAAGCGGAGAGCAATGAGATCAGAGGCGCAGAGGATGCCCAGCGAGACGAAGCTTTGGACAACCACATCAGCAAAGACTCCAGTGAGGATGAGCAGCAGCAGCAAGGGGATGAAGAGGAGCAGCCCAGAGGCCCCAGGGACAGCCTGGAGCTAGAGGATGAGGGAGAGCAGCTATCCAGGCAGGGCCGGGAGCAGAGCAAGGAGGCAGCAGGACAGCATGTGGAGCGGGAGGATGATGGAGGAGATGATGCTGCAGAGGAGGACCCTACCGAAGCAGAGAGATCACTTGATTTGGCTGAGGAGGATGAGGAGGCTGAGGAGATGCAGGGAGATGACAGTACGTATCCCAGATGACTGCACTGATACCTACCCAGGGTGAGCTGAGCAAACTGTGGCAGGCAGATAAGAGGCTTTAAAGCCTGATAGTTCAGGCAGGTGCTTACTGGGTTTGCAGACACACCCCTGCCGACAGGCACCCAGACCCCCCCCTAAGAGTGCTTGACCTCATGGGCCCATGCACAACAGGTAACACAGACCGGGCAGCTGCCTGCTGCTCAGTTTTCATGGCATCTGGGGACAACTGATTGATTTTTCTTGAACTTCCTATGTGGTGTTTGACTGTTGCCTCCAAGCCCTGCTACTGATGTGGTGACGTGAGAGTGGGTATTTCCAGAATCCTGGCAATATGGGCCTAAGTCAGGAAACCCATCTTACATTGCCCCTGAAGGCTCAATTCAAAGGTGGAGCACAGCCAGGTTGACACTTGTGCTCACTGTTGTGTTTAATGCTCTTTCAGATAATGATGATGCTCTGGGATTTGGAAAAGATGGGAGGAGCTCTGAGGAGGAGGAGGAAGAGGAAGAACAGCCCCGGGCACTGAGAGGAGGAAGGCATCGCCTGGAGGATGAGGACACCTTCCAGCCCAGGGATGCCAAAAGTGAAGAGATGGAGGAGGAGTCCTCCAGGGAGTGGGAAGACTCCAAGAGGTGGAACAAAATGGATGAGCTAGCCAAGCAGCTGACTTCGAAGAAGCGTATGGAGGAAAATGATAGTGAGGAAGACCCAGACAGGTCCATGAAAATGGCATTCAGGTCCCACAAGTATGAGTTCGGTAGTCCAGAGGAAAATGTGAGAAGGTCTTGGAAGCATCATTCAAAGGTGGACAGCACTGAAGGAGGCTTTCCACTTGCTCCTATGCCTGAAGAAAAGAAGGATGAGGAAGGCAGCGCGAACAGGAGAACGGAGGTTGGTGTACGTAAGCTTAAGACTAAATCCCACTTGGTTATTACTTGGGAATCCAAACTATGCTTGGAGATGTGGATGGCACCTTGGTGTTATGCAGCCAGCACCAGTTCTCTCTGACATTAAGGAGATGCTTGGTGACCTTTTAGCCATAAAGCCTTGGGTATTATTGGGATTTGCACCTGTCTGTGCCCTCAGGTTTTTTTCCTTGTTTTAGCGACTAGTGCAAAAACATCCTCTGCCGCAGACAGTCTTAAAAATGAGACAGGACTTTTGCACTGGTCCGTGCTGGACATGGTGACCTGAGCTGTCTCTGATGCCTCGAGTTTGGTCCTGTGTTCCGAAGCCTCTGCCCTTGGCTCAGGGATGGAGTCAGTAGTGTCAGACCTCTTACAGGGGTAAACCAGGGTGTAGCCGTGGTGAGAGAGCTGGGGCGTTGGAGTGGAAATGGTTGACAGTTATGTGAATACATCTGAGCAAGGCTTCCAAAGTCAGAGACCTCCTGCAGAGACCTTGCATGATGGAGCTTGGTAGTTCAGCACTTCCCCAGCAGCCAGGGGTGGTATTTTCACCTTTGTGCTGAGGCCCAGCTCCAGGCATGGATGTTTATTTGAGATAGTGGTGGGGGCTGGATGGTGGGACTGGGCATGGAGTCTGTGGGTGTTTGCTCTGGGAAAAGCCATGATCAGGTGCCCAGGAACAGACGGGGGCAGCAGATGAGTGGAGCTAATTTGCTGCGGCTCTCTTGCCTGAAACACCCCTCTTGCCTTAGGCACCAAAACATTGCCCAAAGATTGAGCATCAGCATCCCCTACTGGGAGGGCATCTCCATTTGTGTTGGTTCAGAGCAAAGCCAAATATCTTGGCTTTGAGCTGGGATGGAGCAGATGCCTGACGAGGAGCTGGGCACCTGCCCCATCTGCCTCCTCATCACCATCTGCTTGCATCCCAGGTGTCTCCCCCAAGGAGGCTGATGCCCACCCACCCCTGCCAGCCCCTCTGCGGTGTGCCTTGTCCACAAGGTGGTCAACTCAGCTGCCAAAAAGTGACTGGGAAGGAGGTTGCTGAGGCTGAAAAATTGCTTACTGTTGTGACAAGATTTTTTGGTATCTTTTTTTAAAAACTAGATCAGGGCCTCTGGGAAATGGTGAAGAGGCATCAGACCAGTGATGCAGCAGTAAGGCACAGGGTCTGCTCTGCTAGAGCAGCTGCCACCCTGTCCCCTCTCCTGGCTTTTGGGCTATGGGGCTGGATGGCTGGGCCAGTGAGGCCAGTGTGGGCACAGCTGGGGGACATGAGTGCTGTCCCCTGCACCCGCCGGGGCTCAGCACACTGCTGCAACCAGAGCCTTCCCGGGGCTGGGCCAAGGGCCCTGTAGAGAGTCTGGGTGACTTTTTACCTGTTCAGGGGATGAGCAAAAAAAAAGCCTTTATTTTTTTTTTAAATACTTATATTATTTTTTTGCCCCAGCCACACGTAGTGCAGGCTGGCGGCTGAGTGTCAGCCCGTGCTTGGCAGCTGCTGCAGGCAGCGGCATGGCTCTGCTCCCTCTGCATGGGAGAGGGGCCGTCACCTCAGCTCTGCCAGCAGCATAAGGCACTGTTTGCACTGGCAGCCCGAAGTTCGGTACCGCAGAGCCTGCTGCTGTGCCGGGCGAGCACACAATCTGCAGTGAGCCCTGGGTGACACAGCTGTGGGGGACAGGCAGGGCTGGGGCTGGCAGTGAGACGGGGCAATTGCGTATGACTAGCGTTCAGGCAAAGTCATGCAGTTACAAGTTTGAGGTCCCTTCCAATCCCAAACATACTGTGATACTGTGATACCTTCGCTAAATAGAATAGCTTCAGGTGGTGGCATAAACGCACAAGAGCCACTGTTGAAAAGTCACAAAGCAAAGGGCAGCTTGAGCCTTTAAACTGATAGCTTCCTCAGTCACTATTTTCCCAAATGGAAAAGCATCTTCTGGGGCTGGAAGCACGTGTGGACACTCAGCACAGCATGGAGAGAGGGGACACGGCCGTCCCCTCCAGGAGCAGGGCACATCCTGCAGCTGCCGCAGGTGACAGGCACCAGTGCCCGTCCCGGTTTGACACCACTGCCTCGGTGCAGGTTCCCAGTGCTGTTCGGCAGCGCCCGCTGCAGCCCCAGCCCCCCGGCAGCCAGCCCCCTCCAGCCCCATGCTCTGCAAGGACAGACCTGTGGGGGCTGCCCTGCCTGCCAGCAGTGCTGGGGAGGGATGGGGATCGCATATCTTGTCCCCATCACCAGCTGCAGCAATTTAACATCAGGACAGGACTAACTGGCGTGGAGCCCAGACACCATCTGTCCAGAGGAGCAAATGCAGGAGTGGGCTGAAGGGTCAGAGTGAGATGTAGCTGTGCTTGTGCCATCACTGACAGTGAGCCCCAGGCAAAGGCTTCCCTTAGCTCTGGGGGGCAAGGGCTGCCCACCCATGGCTGCTGACTTGTGTCCTGGGCTTTTGTTGCAGGACCAGGACCTGGAGAGCCTGGCCGCCATCGAGGCTGAGCTGGAGCGCGTCGCACACAAGCTGCACGAGCTGAGGCGAGGCTGAGGGCCCCAGCTCGCCCTGTGCAGGTGAAAGCCACCGCCGTCACCCTCTTCTGTCCCCAATGCATTTTCATTTCCTGATTTAAAAGCAATTAAGCTGGAGCAGAAGCATTGTGCCTAGGAAGCCGACTCACTAGCGCCCAGGCCTGCCTCCCTCTCCATAGTGTTGTGCCCATAGCCGCTTCTTCGCCTCACGCTCCCCTGTCCACATGGATGCCCACCCGCCCAGCTGGGCAGCGGTGGGTGCAAAGCGCAACCTACACGTGTATTTTCTGTCTGGGTGGGGGTTTTTTCCCTCTTTTTTTAAAAGACAAGACAGCTTTCTAGAAAGTTCTCCTTCCACTGGTAGTTTCACTGGGTAAAAAACTGCAATAACTTGTTATCTTTTGATTAAAAGCTGATAACTCTGACTGTAATATATTCTATATAAAAAATTTATCTAAGGAAAAAATAAAACTGTAGTGGGTTCCTTCCTTTGTTTTGGCAGCTTCAGTCTCGGTTGTCGGCACACTGCAGGTCTTGTACAGTCGTGGTGGAGAGGAGGGGAGTGGAGGGCTCCCCTCGCCACAGACCCGTTGTGATGGCGTTTCCCTCCCTAACCGGGCTACACCACTGCTGGCCACCGTGGCCCAGCACTGAGGACATCTCCCCACGATCCCAGGCACTGTGGGGCTCTCTCTGCCCACCCAGGGCCCAGCGGTGCTGCAGAGCCCAGCCCCGATGCCAGGTGTGCTGGATGCTGCAGTGAGACATCGGTCACATCTGTAGTTCATCGATGAACACAAGGTTGACCAGAGAGAAATCAAAAGTCTAAACACTGGGGCAAGACTTGACCAAGTCGAGCTATTGGGACAATGCATGAGTGGGTTAAAAACAAAAACAAAACCAAAAAACCAAATAGGCTAGTCATGAGGAAAACTACTGGTCCGTGTTACCCAGAGGTGAGGCTGGTCCTTAGGGGATGCCCCTGCTGTGCGCTGGTGTCCTGCTGGCACAGCACTAGCAGGCAGAACCTTCCCCATCCTTTGGGCTTCAGGCTGTGTGCCAGCTGGAGGACACAGGGTGGTGCCTTGGCTGGGAAAGCTTGCCCCAAAAGCCTCTGAACACTGATCGTAAGATTTTAGACTATCTACGTGTATCAGTAGGAGAGGAAAAGAGCATCTCACCGCCAGGGCTGTATCCCACCCCCTAGTTCAAAGTTATCTCCCGTCACCTGCAGCCCACAGAACAGCTGAGATGCTCAGGGAATGGCTGTCCGGCTTTGGGCTCAACTTATTCCTTTACTCTGCTAAAAACATCAGTGCTGTTGCCTGTAGAGTGAATTGCACTGGAGGTGGACATGTGGGCTGCCCTTGATGCAGGAGGTGCTGGTGTCCAGAGCTGTTCCCCCCACCTCCACCCACAGAGCAGCTTCCCCGGGGCGGCTGGGGGAATGGGCAGTGCCCCTCGCCCCGGCCCTGGCAGCTCATTTCTTTTGTGTCAGAGTCTCTGTCAGTGGCATCGCCCATACATCCCCTTGCAAACTCAGGTCCAGATGTCACAATATATTCACAGAAACCCTGAGCCACCCACACCACCTCACCCCTGCCAAAAGAAACAAACAAACAAAAACCCAAAACCAAAAAACCAACCCAATCCCAAGAAATGAAAAACTCTCCATTGAGAAGCAGCCATCTCCAAAGGACTTGGACCTAAGATTTTCTGGAAAGGATGGTGGCAGCAGACAGAATGACTCTATTACTGCTGACCTCCTTAATGTTTCTAAATGTGTGAAGTGTGAGTGTCACGAGGATGGAGCCAGGCTCTTCTTGGTGACAACCAATGGTAGGACAAGGGGCAAGGGGTACAAACTGGAACACAGGAGGTTCCACTTAAATATGAGAAGAAACTTCCTCTCAATGAGGGTGCCAGAGCACTGGAACAGGCTGCCCAGGGAGGTTGTGGAGTCTCCTTCTCTGGAGACATTCAAAACCCACCTGGACACATTCCTGTGTAACCTCATCTAGGTGTTCCTGCTCTGGCAGGGGGATTGGACTAGATGATCTTTTGAGGTTCCTTCCAATTCCTAACATTCTGTGATTCTGCGAAAATCAACACAAGGAAAAATAACATTATTTGATGAAGCTACTATAAACTGTCTTAACTGGATAATCGAGCAATCACAAACACAGACTCAAGGACTTTGTCCGAAGGGAAAGATGGAGTTCTGGGCCTGGGAGAACACCTCACCAGCTCTGAAACGCTGTCCCTCCAACCGGCTGTGCTGCTGCTGCGCAGCGTCTGGGCTCAGCCTGGTAGGGCTTGGCCTTGGATTCAACACCACGTGCTGACCCCCGGCAGCGCTTCCATAAGCGCCCTCGCTCAGCGGGCTCGTGGCTTTGCGAGGTTTGATGCTGCTGGGTGAGTTCTCCTTCCTGCACTGGTCAAAATAGAATCCTGATTAAAAATCCTGCTAGGTTTTGAGAAATCAAGAATTCCCTACTCAGGATGATGCAGGAACAATCAGCCCAGAAGCCTACACTAGGCATAAATGCTGAAGTACCACAGCAGCCTGAATCCAAGCGCTGTTTACCCGTGTTTTATATTAAGACAGAAATAGCCGACTTCCCACTAGCTTTAGAATTCAGAACAAAAGCAAACCAGCCTTGCTCACTCGTAGTGCTGGTACAAGGAGGTCTAAAGTAACTGCAAACAACCGCACTGGGGAAGGAAGTGAAAAACAAATGCTCATAAGAACAGGCTTCCCACGGCGAGCTGCTCACCTCGCTGCCCTACCAAATCATAAAGAGAAAGCAAAGTAGAACTTGTTATAAGGCATTTATTTTCATTATGTGTTGGAAAGGGACAATTCTGTCTTCAAAACAATTACAGAGAGAATGCCACAATACCTACTGCATATTGCTTTACCGTTGAAACCAAAACATTGTCCAAAACAGGTGCTTGGCAAATGAAGAGAAAATTAATATATTACTATAGAAATCAATGCTGTTAGACGAAAGCACCATCTCCATTGTCTGATCTGATCAGTCATGCAATTGAAGTAAGATGCCAAATAGCAAGTATTTTTGGTTTTTACAGTAAGCCATGATCTTTCAAGGGTTTATATCATTCTATACAAATTTAAGTACAAAATGGGAATTATGTTTCAGAAACCATAGTGAACTGGGCTGAAGTGAATCACAAGACACGCTTGCTAACACTGTACAGCTGGATGTGAACACAGATATCTATGAACTTGAGAAACTTAGTACATACACAAAATGGTCCCCAATATTCAGCCATGCTTAGGTGGGAAGTGACGCTGGAGAGTGAAGGAGAAAATCCAACACTGTTCACACCCAGAGGGCCACTTTGCTCAAAACTGTTGGGATCCCAAGGAAACATTGTTACTCCATTTTAAGTACGACTGCATTTTTGTATGTGGTTCTCACAATGGTATACGCAAGCTGTATCCAATACTGAATCAGAAATAAATAATAAAAGATACATCTAATACATCTTTTATTTTTAATATTTTTTTTTTTACAGCACTGACTTTACAAGAGGATAAACAACTCATTTTTAGGGGCTGCTAACATCTGAAACAAAGAAGTCACTATTTTATACTCAACATATACTCAACCTTTTAATAACTTCATATACGTATATATGTCTTTTCACACAAAAATGTTAAAATAATTTATATCTAAAAACTACTGTGTAAAGAATGAAGAAGGAAATAAAATGTGGGTTTCTTTAAAAAGGATGGAAGAGGAAGATCTGATTTTCATGAACTCCGTTTGTCATTTCAGCTACTTCTGGAATTTCAAGAGATTTCCAGGCCATCAACAAGAACTTTGCAACCTCATGGCACGCAGGGCAAGGTCACCTGCTAACCAGCTCCTGTAGCCCACAGGCACCCGCTGGTGTCAGCGCCAGGGGAGGCAGGGTAAAAAGGTGGAGAGAAAGAGAAAACATCTCCCTGGGTTGCTATTATAAAACACAGTGGAGTTCTGGACCACGGGTATCACAGTGTCCGCTGGCCGGGATCTGACTCCCAGGCCCTACCTCTCCCCGCTCTCCTTCTGCATCGCAGATACAGGGTGTTTTCTCATAGTGGATTATTCACTTCCACAGGAAATCACGCCCAGCAGCAGGGGTGGGCCAGGCCCCAGCAGCCACTTGCACGCACACAGCCAGAAACATTCGGGGCCTTTGCTCGCTACAGATGCTATTGCGCTTGTGTTGCTGAGGAATCGCTCGAACAGCTCCATTTATACCTGGATCCTCTCAAACTTCAGAAATCTAACAATTTCTGTGGCCATGTAAACATGACAGGATCCGGGGAGGATCTGAAAACCATCTGGTCAAAAGCTCAAGAGTTGATGGCCTGGATCCACACAGAGAGAACAGGGAAAGGAAAGGTAGTGAAGATGTGGAAAGTACTTTTCTGGAGGTTACATTCCTCTGAAATAGATATTAAAGCAATATTACAAATAAAATCAGCAATGTGATCTGCAACGGTGTGTCTGTTTCTCTGCGAAAGCGAGATTATATTAAAGGAAATATTTTAATCTATACAAAGCATTTTCACATACTCCTAATTACAAAACACACAGTTGCAACACCATAAAGTAATTGTATACTGAATACAGAAATCAATACATCTCTTGCTACAAAAGAGAGAGAAAAAGAAAATTAGCAGGGCAATGCAAGTGGACTCCTGCAAGCGTGCACATGGGGAGACTGCTACAAACTCAATAGACTCTATTCACTAAAAAAGAACCCCAAATCCAAGATTTTCTACACAGCTGTGGAAGGCAAGGCTGCATGCCAGTGTGAAAAAGCCTCACTCACCTGTCACTGCTGCCACACAAAGACTCTGTGAAACCAGTAGTAATCTAAGAACTGATAAGCCTGGATTTTTTTATATTTTATGGTAACATCAGAAGCATTTTTTGTTTTGCTCCTTTTTTGCCATCCAAATCAAACACCTCTGGCCCCATTTATTCTGTTGCCTTTGGACTGTATCCTGACTGTTATCTACCCACTACTCCACCTGGTTGTTTCCTGGCTGGATATAGCCCACAGTTAACCTGGAGAACTTCAGGCTTTATCTTCAGCAATTCTTGTTACCTCGTGAAGCCTCAGGGTCAGGTTCTTAACTTGTTCTCATCTATAATGAAAACAAGTTAAATTGGTGGTTTTCCATCTGATCAACCTGCTGCAGACCTCCTCTGCACCGACATTCCCATGTTGAGGATGGAGATCATTAAACAGCTTTATCATTCCGGCAGCCTGAACAGTTTTAATGCCAACTGGCTCCCACAGCACAGAGGCTGAGCAGCCAGACTTGTGGTTCACCAAAGGCAGAAGGGCATGGGCCCAGCAGCAGCTCTGCGTTCCACAAACCACAGCCGCCAGCACCAGTGCTCCTGGTTAGGCTGCCTTTCTGCAGCTGGTTTTCATGGAACGATGGGGACGTTCTGGCGCAGTCACTGCAAACCCAAGCACAAGGCGGCAAAGTCAGCTAGAAGGGCAGGAGGATGGTGAGGGCTTTGCATCGCAGGCACTAATGATACCACTCATCTTCTCTTCAACAGGGAAAAATCTTCACCTACTGGAGCTGATGACATAATTACAGTGGAAACCAGAGTCCCATCTCCTTCTCCAGCACGCTGACACAAAACCTGGAGAAATTCCAGTCAAGTTAAGGGTGTTCTTGTGGATTTCTAACAGCGAAGCAGAAGAGAAGTAGATCCCTAAGAAGCTAACTGGCAACCATCTGATTTTGATATAATTGCTCCCATCAACACAGCAATAATAGCTACGCCTCTGAAAACATAGCAGAGCCTTTTCTAACCCACAATAACAAAATTCGAACAGATATTACGGAAAATCTCCCTCAGATTATCTGCAGTTTTAAGAGCAAGGGCATTCTGGTATGGTCTAATATTACTAGACTCCTCTACTTAAAAAAAGACAAGGCTCTAGAATATTCACTAACTTACTGTGAAGCTTATCTCAAATCAAAACTATCCTGAACTTATCAAATGAGGCAGCAATTCAGAAAAGCACTTTAGCACAGGCTTAATAACATACACATGCTCAAATGTTTTGCAATAATGTATATCTGGACACTTGGTAATTTACAGTTTTGGCTTTTAAAGTTGGTCTCCCAGTTTGCCCCTGTGATTTAGCAACATTCTAGTATATAAGTCATAGCAATAATTTCTGCAAGGAAATACAGGAGTAGAGCAATTGCATGGTAATTTATGTGAAAACTCTACTGTAATGCCACATCACAACAGGTACCTGCATATCTGCACCTGCTACATTAAAGTGATACTGATACATCTGATAAATAAAAAATAAATTACAGACTATGGGAAAAATGTCACTGATCACACCAATGACCTAAACTTGTTTTCTAGTTACTGCCAAGGTCTGGAGTAATATTTAAATATAGTATTTCTGCAAGCCTTCAGAGAATTACAAAATAAACTTCTAACAATCATTTGTAAACAAGTTTAAAATGCACAATTATATTTCAGTAGTTTATTTTGGAGAAATAAAGCAGTGCAAAATAGGCCAACCAAAATTCAGAAGGCAGCCAGAAAATAAAATTCTTATTTGATGTTCTAACTAGGAAACAGCATACAGACATTTCCATTGGATCCAACACTCAGGTTCGTGTAAACATACTTAGTTTGAAAGGTCTTCAGTTACTAACCCAGTTTTAACATCATTGATTCTTCCCCATCACCCAAAAAAAAACCCAAACCAAAACAAAAAGCCCAAAAAAACCCAAGCCACTGTAATAAAGGGAGCAAAAGGCAAGTCTACAAACACTCCACCAGCTGGTTACAAGAAAGTACCATACAAAAATATGCACTGGCAAGTTCCTTCCTGAGGGTATCTTTTGTTACACATGTAACATAAAAACGCTTTTTAACAGAACAAAAACAAACTGTAGTTGTCAATTTTATTTCAGTCATGGCTTTACGAAAGGTTTGGTCTATCAGGAATATTTTATAAGCCCTCACCTATGTACATCTGACTCACTCACACCACGACCACCCGCGAGCTGCTGACAATGCGGCACCAGCAGCCTCACAGCACCCCAGGGCTGGGACGTGCCCCCAGCGCAGAACTGACCTGCAAGAGTCTGGGACCTTGGCTGCACTTGTGCACCTTGGAATTCGACAGACGCCACGCTCATAAGGTCCTTCCAGTCCCTATAGAAATATGGTGGAATAATCTCTTCTTAAATTATCCTGGAAAATCCGATTCCAGCTACAGGAAATTCCCAAGAATGGCATTTTGGGAACAAACCAAATCTCTCCTCAGGAAAAATCATTGTTCACACAAAAGAACTGCTACACAACGCTCTTGAAAACTTTTTCCCCTCCAGGACTGGTACCATCAGGTAGGACAGTGACATCTGCTACAAAGTTTACTCCTTTCTCCACAGTCTACCTGGCCTTGAAGCTCTAGATCCTTTCAAGTAGGTATCTAACACATGATGCTAAACAAACTGGTATAAAATGCTGCAGCGATGGATGCTTTACAAATACCTGCTATAGAAAGAGAGAAATTCCCACATCTGCAAGCTACGAGCTTAACTAAGGAAATTTTCTTAACACCACCCCTATTAAATGCATTTTAGGGCTTATATGGGGAAGGGACGGCCACACCAAAATAGTGTCTCTGTTTTCAGTGCTGACTTGAATATTCCCAGCTTAGTGTTCAGAACTGGCAAAAGCTGGAGGAATTCTCAACAGCAGAAGGTGCTGCCATGCCAGAAGATGCAATAGAGGGTGAACATTGGAGGTTTACTGCATATCTCAACAGATACAATTTGGGTGTGCTATAGCTTCCAAACAGTATAAAGCACTATTGTAAATTACCACACGACCTCATCTGGCAGCTTCCAACAAAATAACGTGGTCTCTAAGCTAGAGTTGTCATGTATAGAAGTACAAAGGTACGTAATTCTGCTTAGATTCAATTTGCAAAAGAAAAACAAAATGCACAACAGCATGGATCTGTGGAATCCGCAGCTCAGGTGCACTGCTCCAAGGAAAACGTACAGTTCTGTTTGCCAGCCTTTCTGCAGAGCTGTCCCAGAGTCCTCACACGTGCAATGGAGAGAGAATAAAATTCTCTAAGAGATGAGCTGCTTCCATTAACTCTTCTAGGATTTCACCACCAGCGGATGATTGAAAGGATGATATTTAATCTACTAACTCAGCCTAACTGTCGGCACCCTGGCTGGATCAGATGTGTCACTGTTGACAAGCGCAGTTAGAAGCTGCTTTTGAGGGAAGCAATGAGGCCTGGGGGAAGAACTGCAAGGCTGGAACTGGGTGGCCACCTCCATTCTGCACCCTGAACAATCACCCTACTCTGTCCTACTCAAAGTGCCACGGCTTCACAGCGAGCTGCCTGCCAACATCTTGACTGGTCAATGTTTCAAGAGATTTGGTTTAGTGATACTGAAGTTGTCTTAGCTTCCTTTTGCAATGGCCTACATGGAAAAAGGGAACAGGGAATATCTTAGGCAAAAATCTCTAGCACTGTTACATTCAGACACTGCATTTCAACATTATTTTCTTCTTGATACCATGAGGTACAATTTTAAAATGCTGGTCATCAGTGATTACAAGGAACAATAGAAATGAAAGAGCAACCCTCCCACAATGAAAGGACTAGTGTTAAAACCCATGTGTATGTAAACTCACTACAGATTTGCAACTGGAATCTGATGAAATGGATCTGAATCACTTTCTTGCCCTCCACCTTTCAGTCCATTTAATCAGCAAATCAGGTTAAATCAAATGGAAGGTTTTTTTTATTTTGTTTTTTTTGTGTTGTTTGGTTTTGTGTTTTTTCTTTTTTTCCAGAATTGTATTGATACAGCCTGATCTGGTTTGGGGACCACAATTTGTATCCCTGTGGCTTTTTCTCAGTCCATGGCATTGGCAGGTTATTGAGAAGAAGCTTTTGTTGCCAACGTAGCGACGCAGTGCTGCTGGAAGCTGGGGGACACTGCCGAGTTGCAGCCTAGTCTCTGGTGTTGCAGTTTTACTGAGCTGTTGGTCTCACTTTCCACAATCCAGGAGGAGTCTTTGCCCATGACGCTGAGACAGCCCGTGCTAGTGCAGCATATCCGCTCGTCCATGATCCCGCTGGTCTGCTCAGCCAGGAGCTTGCTGCGGTTTAGCTGGGTCACCTCAGGCACCTGACCCTGCAGGACAGCAGCGATGTGGTTCAGGAGATCTGTGAAAAACTCAGAAACACCCTCGTAACCTGAAAAGAGGAAAAATTAAGGTGAGAAAAAAAGGCAATTGAGCATTTTCATAAGTTCTTTGAAAAGCTTCTTCTACCCATTTATTTGTTGGGCTGTCCTTGCCCTACAAGTGATAATAAAAAGGCTTCTTTTGCATGACATCACTTTGAGCGACTGCCTGAGCAGATTAGCATATAAAGGAGCAAAGACCATTGCTACAAAAATACTTCTGTTCAATGACAAAAACTGTTGCCTTTCAGATTTCCTGTTTCTTATTCCTTTCATGTATATGTGTGTATACATCACTTTAGGTATATTCTATTATTTGTGCCCAGCCCAGCTTTTTCCCTAAGTCACAAACTCTGTGGTATAACATCGATCTTTTCCATCCTGTTTCCAGGTTTACTGCTGGCAAGTAGATCTAATGCAGTTTCTTTGAGGCTCGGGACCCTCTCTAGAATTTGCCCAGCAATACCCTCAGGTAGGGAAACCTCAGAGGACAGCGGGGCTGGCTTCGTCCCCTACCACAGGGGTGTCAAACTCCTTTCAACTGGGGGGCATGTCAGCCTCGCGGTTGCCTTCAAAGAGCTGAGTGTAATTTTAGGACTGTATAAATGTGACTACTCCTACAATTATACAGTCCCAAAATTACATTCAGCCCTTTGAAGGCAACTGCGAAGCTGACGTGGCCCCCAGTGAAAATGAGTTTGACACCCCTGCCCTATAGAAAAGGCAGCTTCTGGCTGCGCAAGAAGCAAGCAATGTGATGCTCGTCTAATCTAACCTAACTCGGCACTTAAAATGTGTTCCCTGCTATGAGCAATGTCTGAAAAACACTCGAGGGACAGTAAACATGTATCAGTGATACAGTACTTTGTAGAAATATCATTCTTTTATTTCCGTACTGAAACCACCTTTCTGCATGTTCTGTTAATCAATTCCAGACAACTTAAAATGCAGAGTTTAACAACAAGCTTCCTGGTTAAAACAGTTGCTCAAATACCAGGAGACATGACATTTCTGGTGACACAAAGGGTGGCAGTAGGCGTACAGAGCTTCTGGCTCTGTTTCAAACACTCTGGTACAGGTACAGTTTTATCACTGCATTCATTTTAAAATTGAACCAGACAGGCAACATATTGCTGCAATGTCTTGAAATGGATCTTAACTGCTACTGAATTACCTAAAATTGTTATCAATTTGATTTAGTATTTAGAGATGACATATGACACTCAGTGTATTTAACGGTCGAGGCTGATTGTTTTAAAATGTCTATGAAAGTATTGTGAAAGTGACCTGGTATTAATACAGGAGACTGAAGCAATAAATAACAGTTTAAAAGTCCCATGTGGATAGCACACATTCACACAGCAGCACACGAGCAGAAACAGAGACCACAAAGTAAATGCATTTTAAAAAACTTTTAGTGATGTGATCATAGGGTAGAAAATTCCCTCAGATCCATAAATAATAAAATTTTATCTCCGCTCTCCTGTAAAGACCAACTTCCTTCAGCAATAAAAACCCAACTTCCTGAAAAACATGAGGATAATTTCACCTTAAGATAAATGTGGTGATTGGTATATTCATAACCCATATGTCAACCAATTAACTCTTATTTAGGCTGCTACACTGCCTTGGATTTTATTGCACCCGGTCACAATTCTCCTAGGTGCTTAGCAGTTCACACAAATCACTGGCAATGCAGGACAACAGGTCCCTGTTTTCCATTCTCAAAGGTCTATAAACAGGTCCCCCAAACAAACTGGCCATTTCAAAACGTCCCGTTTCCCAGCGCCCCACACGATAATCCATCGGTCGGCAGGGGGCAACTAGGACTCTACGTCCGGTCATGGGAGCCAGAACAAGATCCCCACCTCTTTGACAGAGGTGCTTGTTACGCTTTCTTGCTTATGTAAAAGCCATGGGATTAGCCTTCAAATCTACTCAGAGTGCTTCAAACACCCTGGGAATAAGCCATCTCCATAGTAACAGCTTTAATATTCAGAGAGGAGATCCCTAGTACCCTAGAGTGTTTTGTGTCTGCTCACTGAAAACAAACCATCCTGGTTTGAGGGCACCTGGCAAACTCACAAAGAAGTTGCTTTAAATATTTAATGGCAATAAGATGGGCAGTTATTCAGTCTTGAAATCAGCAGATGTTACAGTGTAAGGAAGCTGTACATGACAGGCAAGCTTACTCTTTGCAAGTCCTCTGCACACTGGGTGGTAAGGCCCGAATAAATCTGCCTTGTCTCTCAGAAGAAACTTCACACACTTGGAAGAAAGAAATACAAGGAAGGGAGGAAGAGAACTGGGGTGTCTCAGCTCTTGAACCACGGGATGCTTGTGGAAGGCTGCAAACTCTGTTACCTCACTCTGTTCACAGGCTGCTGCTGCAGACCTCTCAAAAAAGGCAATTGTAGGACACCACTGTGCTGTGATGATACGGAAATCAAGAAGGGCAGATTAAATTACACCTTTAGAAACTACTGGCAATGGATTTGGGGTTCATGTCACATAAGGAATCAGTGGGAGGATATAAGTTTTGCATGCTTCAAAGCACAAGTTGCATGAATCGTGCTCCAGCAGGTACTACCCCAGCACTGCCCACTGAAATAATTTTGGAAATGCCTGTCTACAAGAGGCCTGCATTTTGCTGTGTTGAAAACAGTCTCCAGAGTCCTGCATCTGAGCATGGATAGGAAGAAAGTCCACCCAGTAACGCATGTGAAAACAAGTACCTGCTCCCCTCAGCTTTGTGAGTCAAGAAATGCCCATGAGCATTTTTAAGCTAACATTAGAGATGCTACCTGTCTAATTTTCAGGAGAATCTCCCTAATCTAGCACACTCTCTGCTTCTTCTCTGCATCTTCCCTTGGGCAGAGAGAAATGGATAACACATGTCCTACAGCTGCGGCAGCATACTGACACATGCAAAGCGTATGTCCAGATCTGATCCTTCCAGCTGCCACATACGTGCACACAGAGCCAGCAGCTCCTCCGTCCTGGTGACAGGCTGCAGAACATGTGCACAAGGTGCTGCTCAGGCTGGGGGAGCTCAGCCACGGCCACAGGACAGCAGGCTATGCAGAGCCTTGTCTCTCAGTTACCTGAGGTCAGACAAACACAAAACCAGCATGGTACATAACTGTGGCTACAGTTAAATATCTCAGCTGGTAACCACAGCTAAATAGAGTCCCGGTGGTTTCCCATAGAATGGGAGACAGAAAAGGCATTTTAGATGTTTATCTTTAAAATCTTTACAAAGATTTGTTGGTGCTAATGGAGCAGATAACAAATGACATCCTCCTACAGGTGCATCTGCTCTCAATTCTGATATTAAACTGATCTCAGGATGACATCCATGGAGTGGCTGGCTCATATGAGCTTCATGCCTGGTAAACACAAAAGACAGCAGACAAGGCAGCCAAGCCTCTGTTGGACAAGGCTTTGGTCAGGCCTGGCCCCAGGCCGAAGCTTGAGCTCCCTGAAAGCGGCTGTGAATGCTCCTTTAAGGGCACCTCTTCCCCTGCATTCCCCAAAGCAGTGGTGCAGAAACAATGTGGCAGGTACCTGCAGTGTCTAACTTGGCTCCAGTTTGGCTCTACTGCAACCCTTGCAGGACATGACAGACTTTTTAGCAGGGCCTGTTACAACAGGACAAGGGGTAACGGTTTTAAACTAAGAGAGAGGAGATTCAGGCTAGACATGAGGAAGAAATTTTTTACAATGAGGGTGGTAAAATACTGGAACAGGCTGTGCGCAAATAAGTGGTAGATGCCCCATTCCTGGAGACATCCAAGGCCAGTCTGGACAGGGCTTTGAGCAACCTGGTCTAGTTGAAGATGTTCCTGCTCATGGCAGGGGGTTGGACTAGATGACCTTTGAAAGTCCCTTCCAACCCAAACTGTTCTATGATTCTGTGATTCCATGACTGACCCCATCAGTGAAGCCAGCCCTTGAAGCTGCTCAGCCTTCAGCCATACTCCTTTGGAGGAAAATGCAGCTGCCTGCTCTGAACATGCTTTTGGGCAACAGAATATTCTCTATTGTAACTTTTCTCCTGTTGTATTTTACCCCATTGCTTCTTTGACCTCAGGAGCCCTTGAGAGCAGCTGATCTCTCTCAATTCTGCTACCTTTCACCAATTTGAAGGCAGTTTTATCTACACCCAACCTTCTCCCACAAATCTGGTCCCTGCTGCTATCCTCTAGACTTTGTCCAACTGGTCTTCAACCTAACCCACGGTGGTAAACCCAGTAGGTACCTTCACCACCAGAAGAATCCTGTAGGAGACACAATGTAGACCTCTGCACAAGAAGCTTCCCCATGCTCTCAAGTCTCTTGCAAGGACGAAAACAGTCTATTAATTCAATGTCTCTTCAAAAACCAATTACTGTGCAGATTGAAATACAGGATTTGGGCTGAATATCAAAAACTACTATCTTAAGGTAGAAGTACAGCAGAGCATGAAGCTGAAGGCAGTTCTGCGAACTTCTGCCACAACAAGAAGACATTACTTGTCTTTAAATAGTTAAATTTGCCACTAGTTCTTCCCTAATCTGGACTTTTCAACATTTCAAGAAAAGTGGAATTTCAGTCTGTGCAAAGTACCAAATTCAAAACAATACTTGCAAAAACAAAATCCCGAAACACCAAACCAAACCAGGATGCAGCATAGCAAAATAATGTCCTGCATCTTCAAGGCCCAGTGTCTGCAATATAATCCCATTCATAAAGCTGATTTGGCTCCATCTGACACCTAATTTAGGCTGTTTCACTGCTCTTGGCAGAAGACTGTTTTCATAGGTCTGCAGATGGCATCAACACCATATGGTGGAATCAAGCTGCACAGTGACCTGAGAATAGCAGGGCAGGAGTTTGAAAAGGAAGCCAGCCAGTGTGCAGAGACAGGCAAGGCAACACGGGGCAGCAGCGGGACTGGGGATGTGGACTGAAAGACTAAGACAACTGGGGGCTCAGGGCAAGATCTCTAGATGTAAAGATACCTCAGCCATATTTAAAACTCAAAGTCTTAAATGACAGGTTAAACAAACTGTAACAGCCTGTGCATATCTCTCAAAACAAGCATCACTATTCAGGTAACGAGATTCTCAAAGAGAAAAAGCCCATGGAAAGCAGCATCAAATGAGATGATGTATTCTCTTCCTGTGTTAGGCTACTGAGTTTAGCACAAGTGACAGACCACTACTGTCTCCCATTAAACACACTCACAACTCCTTTTAACAATTCCAGCAGTCAAGGAGCTTGTTTAGTTGTTTCCAAGACATACGCTGCACTAAAAAAAGTGGAGGTCAAATTTACCTGTTTTCATGTGCTCTGTTCCGTTGTTTTAATTCAGGATCCACTTACGAGAACCTGCAAGGATACTTTATCCTTTACAGCAACTTCTGTGCATCCTACAATTTTAACATCTTAAGATTCCTGGTGTTGTTGCTTTTGCGCACAAAATGTCTTTTTATGGGGAATCACGCACAGGAAGAAATTTTCAAGGGAACAGTTTGCTGCTTCCACCCCCTCAACACTTTTAATGGCACAGAGTCTGGAAAAAAGATATCTTAAAAGGCTGCCCTAAAATAGAATTTATTATTCTTCTTTTCATCTTCAGAATGAGGAACAGACTCAGAAAGGTCAGTTCCCAGGACACAGCCTTGTGCTTCAGTTCCTTTGCAGGGAAGGGCATGACAGCCATGTTGCAGCTGAACACTCAAATTTGACCACATCTCCTAAGAGTTAATATTTCAGTAGCAAATTCCAGACCTAGATTAGGGTTCTGCCCTTCCCAGATTAAACAGCATCTGATCTCAGAACAATCTGGCTGCTGCTCTCTCGTCCCCGATCTGGGGAGCAATGATGTGAGACACCAGCAGTAAAACTTCACACTAATACACACTGCACCGTTTCCACAAAGCATGAGTGGAAAGGCCTCTCTCACCTGGGAATGCATTTATATCAATGACCGCGTGCTGCCCGGTCTGATTGTTGATGATGATGTCAATTCCAAAGAGGGAAACTCCCAGAGCTTGCCGCAGCGCCTTAGAGATTTCCCGGATGACGTCGTCATTCGGCCGTTCAAATACTCCTTCGATTTTATCCAGCTATGGTGGAAAAGGACACATTACTAAGTGACTCCAAACCAGTCTCTTTAGTGGAAAGATCAATTTTCAGAGGTTTCCAGGTGCATATCCACCAAATCTAATTGCAGAGAACCGGTGGCATGAAACAGAGAAAGACACCAGAGAGAAACTGCTTTCATAAGTCACAATCCTATCTATATTGGAAGTCCACCTGCTCTAAAGCACCTAGTTCTTCCTTTTCATATTGGTGCAGCTCTTCGAGAGACATAGCTGTATAGGACTGAATGATGAATTGGACTTGCTATTTTAAGTACTTGATCTACACCTTAAAAAACAAAATGCAGCTGGTGTCTTTAACCCTGTGCTGCAAATATTGTGGATATCATCCTGCTATTTCAACGTAGATTAAGGCCTGTGTTAAAGGACTGATAAGCCAGACTCCTGTTGTTAGTCTCACTTGAGCCACACAACACAACTCAGCTGGCATCTTCAGGACAGAGGCTAATGCAAAGTAGTATCTTTTAGGTGGGTTTTCATGAAGAAGTTATTCTACAAACATTTATTAGGATGAAAACCTCAGGTTATTTATGACTGGAAGACGTAATTATTTTCATTTTTTTAGACAACAGCTTATGGTGCAGAAGTATGCTGTCATGCCTACAGAAGGGTGTATGGAGTGTGCATGAGAGAGATGGCAGGTAAACCACATGAGCATACACACTCTAAGTTTGAAAGTAAATTTAGCCATAAAGGGATTTATGACTAGCACAATTACAGCTATAATATTTAGCATGCCCATCCCATCAGTGTTGCACACAAATTTAATCATTGCTGACTAGGAAACTACTCCCAAAAGAGCTTGTGAAACAGAAGAATCTGGAGACTCAGAGATTGAAAGGACCCAGTCCTGTAAAGTGACTTTCACAGCAGCTGAGTGCCTGAGAACTTCTTAGTTTTTATAGGTGCAAAAGCTTATTAAAAGGATTGGCAATGCAAGCATGAAACTGTCAGCATGCTGGCACTACTGGACTTGGCAAACACCCAGAAATGGTTCCATGGCCACAGCTCGGGTGTGCTCACACCGCAGACAGACACGGCCCTCTGCGGCCCTGCCCAAGGCAATTTCTCTGCTTGAATTTTCACTGTTTGTCTTTCCTCACAGAACTGAGTCCTAGAAGGATGATTTATGCTTATTAAGCTCTCTGGACAGGAAAAGGCAGGCATTTGCATTCAGAACCTCCTTCTTCCCTTTGCCTAGAGTAGCCCTGGGGAGCCTATGCCTGGCAAGCAGCACAGCCCTGCTGCATCAGTGCTTCCTCACCGGAGCTCGGTGAGGAACACCACAGGGACACACAGTCATGCTGGTTCGTTGTACCAAACACACCTCAGCCTGCAACACAGAAGCAGACAACTTGTGAAGGAGAGTCACTACCTACTACCACTTCAATAAGAAGGACTACATAGTTTTCCAGCCACACTAGAGGAAAAAAGACCAAGTGTACTTACTGCTGTTAAGACAGATGAGGATTCTGGCTTTGAAACATTGTGGCTGTTGAAAAATATTGATTCTCTGTCTGGAATTAAAAGCATGTTGTAAATAACTTTATACCAGGTTTTAATTTCCAAAGGATTAGAGCAAGAACAGTAGATGGCACTGCAGCCCTGGAATCCAGTCTTGATCCCCACCGGCCAGTCCCCACCACCCACCCACAGGACCCTCCACTGCCTGTGGGCATTTACCTGCCTGCACAGGCAGGGACCCACGGCCAGGTCACCCTTGGACCACAGATAAACAGAACTGCATGGGGATAATAAAAAGCAGTTTCCTTCACAAGAGTCAATTATCTAAGTTCATTAAGATAACAATGTTATTTTTTTACCAATTTGCTATACTCAAAGTGACAGTCCAATGGGAAGGCAAGTGGTTGAAGGGAGAAGCTGCGCTCACTGCAGGCAGCAGATTGACAGCACCCAGAGTACACCTGGGAACATGGGGAGGGCACTGTCACCAAGGGGGAGAGCAGTAAATTTAATGGTCAGGACCCACTCTCCCCTTTAGAGGCACCACAGGAGACACCTGAAGTGACAGAAGCCACTAACACACTGCAGCAGAAACCAGCACCTCCCACCCCACTCCCTTTGTGCTGGAGGTTTTACTGGTGGGGAGAAACCCACCACAACACATCTCCCTTGGGACTCCCACCACAGAAGACGAATGGCATCATACAGACAACCCACATGGGAACACCAGGACCAAAGTCTCAGCACACAGGTGGCACCGGCAGTAGAATATTTCTGCTATGCTGGTCTCCCTGAGCGGACGTTTAAGAGCAGCCATGAGGCCACATATGATACAAATGGAGGAGCTGTGAAAACCACATCCTCTCACCAGCCTGACACCACCATATACTCTGCCTGCCTTTCCTCCATTCAGAAAGGCCTGGTATATTCAGACAGCCGGCTCCTGAAGCGCCTCATAGCCTCCTCATCTGCTTCACTATCCATCTGCCTGGTCAGGTGCATGTAGCACAGCCCCCTTAAACTCTCCTCATGAGGGTAAGGAAGCCAGACATTTCTTATCCTAATCCGCCCACAAAACTTATTTTTACGTGGGCTTCCAGACAACTTTCAAGTCTTACGCCTACAGATGAGACATTAACTAAGGCATTTTTAGAAAGATGCCTTAAAACATTCTCTTCCAGCAAAAGAACAGACCAACTGTCCTAGTAGTTCATATAAACACAGATTCTGGCCTACTTAATTTGATCAGGACATACAACAGACCCAAATGTAAATACAGGCATATATACCTACAGACAGGGGACTTTTACTAGGAACCTACTTTACATATACTAACAAAATTCCTATTTGTGAGCAGACCGCAATGATAAGCACACATGGACACACTAAGATCAGCAGAGACCACTACGAAAGTGACAAGAAACTGGCACTTGTTAATTATTTATTTCCTTTAGTTTGATACATTCTCCCCTCCTATCCACACCTCCTGCATTCCTCGAGTTGCAGAGAGATCATGGTCCCACCCATGTCCTGCTAATTTCTTCTTCCTTCTCAAGGCCCATAGAATGCAGTTCTCAAGAAACCAGCTTTTTTTCCATAAAGGAAATTTTAGCAACCTTTAATGAAAACCCTTCAAGTCCTGCTGTCTAGTGATATAGGAGGATTACTGTCCTCACTGACATCCATTCTTCCTTCCCCACAACACAGCTGGTATCTACAAACCAAAGGACACTTCCCACCAAGGTTTACCACACTGCCTGCCACATGAACAGAGAGATTCGTTTAGGGGAGAGCACGAGCAATCTTTAAACACACATATATAATCAAGGTAAAAATAGAGAGAGGAAGTTCTGAAATGATGGAATGCAGGAAATTCTCTCCAAAGCACATATATAAACAAACTCCGGAACAAATGACACGTGAACGTACTATGAAATTAGAGAATTTCTCTCCGTTCCCCGCTTTACACATGACATAAAACACTGTTTCTAACAGGTAAGGCTCAGGTTACTGTTGCATAAATATTTACTATACGAATGTCATTTCTGTGTATTCCAGAGCAGATGAGTTACCTCCCTTCCTATTGAAATAATACAGTGGAGGAAACATGGTATGAAAGAACCAGCTGCCTTCACTTCAGTAGGCTTTTCAAATATATTTTTCTTTTGAGCTGTTTGCTGCCAAGGCTCTGAGAACTGACATTTCTTTTCAAATAAGCAAAAAGTACCTGAGATTCCTGCAGAGAAGTTCTTTAAAGATGGTCTTTTCACCACGGTGTAGGATTCCCCAACCACAAAGACTTTATAGAGCACGGCATTGTGATTGATGAAGCTCTGAATGACGCAAGGGGGGCGGACAGCTTTCAGGCCCTCCTGGTTGAAGATGATCGCCATCTGGAAACACACACACAGTGATGCAAAGGTCTTTCAATAACTTCATGCTTACCCACAACCTGACTAGCAGTGAGGGGCAACATCTACTGGTGGATATACAGTGACCATGTGTGAATTCCTTCTCAGTGGCTGGTCCTATTTCATTACATTTCATTTCACTGACACACAATTCTTCAAACACTCCTGGCAGGGCAGCTTTCATTTTCAATCAAGAATTTTTTCTCAGCTCTTTGCAAATTCATTTACTGCTTTTAGTTGGTAAGCTACTGCAACTACAGGTACAACAAAAGGGTAAAATATTTGACCTACACAGATGACAAAGTCCGCATTGAATACAAATGTGTATCATGAGAACAACCAAAGGAACAACTCTAAGTACTAACTATAAGAGTTCTTCCCCACAGCTCTGTTTCCTGTGGTTTGGTTAGGTCCAGTTGCAATGGCTTAAGCACCAGCGTTTCACCCACATCACCACAGAACGTTTTCAGACTCAGTAGTTCTTACTGCTAGCAAACGCCAGCCTAATCATTTTCTTGGCTTGGTGTCACCCCGTTATTCCAAATGGATAGTCCCCTTGAAGGGACTGGAACAAATATGTCAAAAAGGAAGACATTTATAGGGCCTGAATGATGAACAGCTGCCTTAAATATCACAGAAGCAAGACTGGAAGGTGCAGAGAAGTACTTTGATGAGCCAGTATATATTCAGAACATGCTACGCTGCTCTCTCCATCGAACCCTTCATTACCACACTTAGATGCATATATGATTATGATAACTGTGGTGCCCCATTTTGCAGGTTTGTTGGAGTACGGATGCTACCATTGCTCCTATGCAGAACCAGCAACAAGTATCATTCTGGCACAGGTGATGAAATTACTTTATACCCGTGTGCCCCTACAGGGCAGTGAGGATAAACTTGGGTTTGCCTGCCATCCTCCAAGTCCCGAAAAAGTTGTGTTCTAGTAATATGAATATTAACCTCTCTTCATTACTCCAGTGATACCAGGTCTTGTAATCCACGGTGGCAGAAGGGCATGTTGGTAGTCAGGGGAATACAAGCAAGGACTGTCCAAGGCCAGAGAACCTGACATAGGTTTTATCTTCCTTTCCTGTGGGCAAAACTCCCTCCCACTAGTAAGGATGCTTTGGTTAGATCACCTTCCCCCTCTGAAGAGCCTTGAAGACAACAGCTAACCATGCAAGCCTTGAGCCTGATGCCTACCTCAGTCAGTGCAGGATGCATAACACTTGCCAGGAAAGTTCCTAAGCTCTGAAACACAAGTTTTTTCTTATGCCTGTTAGTATTTTCTCACTAGCCTGCTTGGGTCTGTCTTTTACTCTGGAGCGGCTAAGAGAATTCCTGTGGGTCCCACAGTGACTCCACAGAGATATACAGAATAAAATTGGAGCTTCCTGACTCAGCATAGTGCAGATGAATTATACTGCTTGCTCGCTCTTTCCATACACTTCTTGGCAGTTTTTGTGCCTCCTGAGATTAGCTGTATCTTAGTGAAGAAAGGGTCACTAGAAGGATTTTACAAACAAACTTTATCAGTTTGTGCTCTCTCTCATATATTACATAGGATCAGCTGCTCATTTAATGTAAGCTGTACTTGCAGACTGAGTTTTTGCTAACATCTCAGTTTGTCCCTGTAATGAAAACAGTAAATATAATAGGTTTTGCTGTTCAAAACCAGCCATGGTAAATGATGTAGTGATTACATATTCTTAGGTAGAAGTCTGACCACATATTTGTCCTTATTCCTCCTTATCTGATAGACCACATTAGGTCATATAACTAGCTGCACACATGCACAATGACTCAGTAGATGAATATTTTCTGAGTTCAAGTCAATGCATGCAGTCAATACCTGCTTGCAGTTGATATTCTTACTCTGTCTCTATTATACCAGATGCTATCTTTCTGACAGCACAGAGTGAATCTGTGAGTGGTAAAAACCTGTACAAGAAACCTATTATAGGCACCAGAATCATCCATAAAGAAGATTCTCAGTACCAACATCATCATACATAATTAGTTTCTCACTGGTGGCAAGAAACACTGGTCTCTTCCTCCTTCTGCGTAGAATGTTGGCATTATAGTATGTACAACATCACACTGGCAAGAACTGTGCTGTTCCTATAATGTTCTCTTCTAGTATTAGCTAATTAATCCCCATAAACCACACCTTCACAAGATGAACAAGTAGTTATTATCCTATTTTAGAAGTGTGGCAAGGCAGAGAGTTTATCTTCTCGGCACTGAACTGACCCATGCTTCTGGAAACCATATGACACTTCGCTTCTGCAAAGCTCTGTGCCAACAGCCCCATGGACCAGCACATAACATATACAATGCCCATGGTGTTGTGTTATACTGCTTACTGTGATGTCTCATGGCTTTTAGCATGCATGAGGACAGCTCCAAGAATTCGCTTGCAGGGTGCACTTGCTCTTTGTCATCCAGTGCAGACCTGCTGCGTCCAGCAGTAACATGGGAACAATACTTTATATCATAATTTCCAAATGGCATTCCTCATTATAAATGCAGAGCTCTTTTGAAGGCAAAACAAAACATTTGGCACTGAGAATTTTTACTGACAATGTCTGTAAGGAATTCAGTCTCAAAAAACACAGTGATGTTCTGCCTTTTCATTCCTGTCTGCTTGGCACTTAGAAAAAGAGTTATTCTGGACACATTTCTTCAGGTTATGGGTCTCAATGATGTCTCACGGCAGCTTTACTGAAGCTCAGCTATGTTCTGACCTCCTGGCAGCTGGAAGGACAGCCTTCAAGTATCACTTCTGTTGATGTCTAACAAGTGGTGCTGGAAAAGTGGGGTTCAAGTTCTGAGCTGGCCAATGCAACTTCTAGTACAGAGGCCACATAGAAGTGTGGGACAAGAAGACTAATTAACAGCACCTTGGCTTAACTAGCTTGTGTTTTCACAGCAAAATGTTGAGTCTGCCAGCCTTCGGCTGTCCCTGTTAGCTGGTACTTGAACTTTCTGAATAGTCACCTTATGAAGAAAAGCAGGTTTCTGGTAAGGCTGTGTTCTAGTTCCTGTGTCAGCTCTGCTGTGGGAATATCTCTACAAAATATGAAGTGATATACCAAAAGCCAAACGAGTAATTTATAAAACAGGCAACTGTTTCTTGCTTCTAGACCTATGCTCCATCTTTTAGACATATTGTACTGTAAGCAGAGTATTTATTCTACGCTTCCTTTGCCATTTATTGACCATAAAATAGCAATTACAAGACAGTTCCTCTCTGATCATAAATATACTTCTGGATCACTCCTGAGAATTCAGCAACTCCCAAAGTGACTACTACTACTAGCTATGTAAAGTAACATACAAGACTCCAGGCTTTTTCCAGAGGTCCTCCTAGGACCTAGTCATAAATTCCTGTGATGAAGTGCAGCTTACAACTGTATTTTAGTCTAATTTTTGCTCAGAAAATGGAATTCTCACAGAAGGCTGAGATATGTCTTCACTGTGTAAAAGAACAGCAAGGAAAGATGCACCAGGGAAACAAAGTCCAAGCCTGACTGGATAAGCACTGAAAGGTTCATGTATTTCAGGCTGCAGTTGCAGAGGAACCTTTTACAGAAAAGTCAACAAGGAGTCTTAAATTAATTCACAACCCAGTCCCCAAGTGTTCTCAGGAATTCTATCAAAAATTTATAGTGGCTGCTCCAGTAAACTAGCAGGAGTGTCTGTCATGCCTGTAAAATCACCCAAGCTAAGGCCAGCATGAAAAATCTAGCTGCATTTTTAAAGGAAGTGCTGGTCACTCAAGATTTTGGCTTTAGGCATTCTGCTCATCTAGATTTACATTTTACTTCAGGGCCTTCACCTCCCAGAGATGCTGCAGCAACAGAGTTTACATTTCAGGAGCAGCTGGGAAACCTGGACCGATGACCACGTTTTAACAAAGGAAGCCAGGCATTATGAGAGCCAGCACTGAGGGCTGGATTCTCAAAACTGAGCTGTGGTAAGCAGGAAGGC
This sequence comes from Nesoenas mayeri, assembly GCF_963082525.1. Taxonomy (NCBI): domain Eukaryota; kingdom Metazoa; phylum Chordata; class Aves; order Columbiformes; family Columbidae; genus Nesoenas; species Nesoenas mayeri. The sequence continues at coordinate 17,210,668 of NC_137548.1, read as the reverse complement.
AGGAAGCACAAATGGAAAAGAATTAAAACAGGACTCAGCTTGCCTAAATTTAGAGGAAGCTAGGCTTATAGGGAATGCACTCCTTCCAGGAATACACAAACATTTTAACTGCAATTGCCTTACTGGAAGGAAAGGGAAAGCAGATAGTTCTACTAGTCTTATTCTTCCCACAGCTCCAATCATGTTATTACAACTGAACATGCCTAGAAACTGTCTCTATTTGCTATTTCCTTCCCCTCAAGGAGAGGAACCAGCCGGCTTTCACTCATACCTCTGCTTCATCCGCAGCACTAAACCATTTCTCACCTGCCCCACATATATGCTGGAAGAGAAACATGGTGAGGTGGAAACATCACTTAGTGTGAGCTGCCACCAAAGGAGAAGCTGAAGGAGATTCCCTGCAGACAGAGCTGACTGGAGATCACAAACTGCTAGAAGAAACTAGATGACAGAAGCCAGAAACCACTAAAAAAACCTCCCATGTCAAGAGGTTAAAGTCATATTTTAATTAATTTCAGATAGATCTCAAAAAATACTGGTGTAATAAACACAAGGGAGAGGCAGGGGAAGGGAACTCGTTTGGGCATAGCCCTCATTCTGTCTGCTACAGGACTGGAAAGCACCAGCCAGCCCACCCTGGGGAGACTGGAAGTATGGGATAACACTGCAAAAGGTTTTTAACTCACCTCATGAGAGTTGGTTCCATGGGCCACTCTGGTTTTACAAACTGGGTAAAGAAAACAGAAAAAACAATGCACCACTGAAACAGGACACACAAAATCCATTTCCACCCACATGTGCAAACACTGGAGCTCACCAGACCAAGGCAAGATACCAATGACAGTCTCTGCTGGAACAGCACCCTCAACAACCGCAAAGCTTGGCTTGCTTCAAGCCCTACTCTCTCATCTCCTCCCTGTAACTAAGATGCAAGCAGGGGTCATTTTAGGACTGGACAGAGATGCTAAGCATCAGCTAAGAAGTTAGTACCAGTACTGGTATTGCCGTCCTGCCCACTCAGAGGGCACCTTCACAAGTACCTGGTTTTGCCTGAAGTGGGAGCTACTTTACAGGTACCACAAAACACCACTATCCTGAAAATGAGGGAACTGGGATGCAGTGGAAACAAACTTCTTTTCCTACCTCCCTGGTTTCGGGGAAGAGGAGGAAACCAAATGGGCTGAGCTAAACAAAGATACAACATATTTTTTTGCAGGCAACCATAGAGGGGGCCAAAGAAAGCAGAAAAATCCCAGCAGTTCTTACTCCTTCATATTCCTTATCTGCTCTATATATACTGGTTCTCAGCTCCATCCTAAAACCTATAAAAACAAAGCAACAACATGCTCCTTCTATTATGAAACCAGAGGAGAGCTGAAGACTCTGGGACTCACACAATCACTAAAGCTGATGTTATTTATATGTTAAATAGAGGCAATGTCAGCTTTTTTAGAGCTGACATAGAGGCAAGGTGTGGGGGAGTGGATAGGACAAGACTTCCTTGGGGGAAGACAGAAAGAGCACTTCGACAATATCATATTCTATAGATTTGCAATGCTATGTTTTAATTTCATCATCATGTAGAGGAGTTGATATAGGTCTTCTGAATGTATGGGCTACGCTGCTGAGTGCTGAGCACGAGCCGATCTGTATAGAGAAGACAATGTGCAGGGGCGAGGAAGGGGGGTCAAAGCCATTCAGTGGGCTTTAGATTACTGCTTCACAGTCTAGCTTCTGGAGACCTGCCTCATTTCGGAGAGTGACGGCAGGGACAGAAAAACATGCTTTTCCCACATGACTTTACCTCTGAACTTGGCATATGAGGCAAGTACTGAGGGAACAAACACAGACTAACCAATTCTGCTCACTTTATACTACAAGGAATCAAATAAAGGAACAAACTAAAGCACAACACTCCCAACAAAACTTGCTACAAAGCACAACTGTTTGTGGCTGTGAGCCCTTGAAGCCTGCTATCAGTGGTCATTTGTACACTCTTTCTTCTGCCCTCTAAGATTATCTCTGTAGTCAGGACCAGGGAAAGGAAGGGAACAGTGGAAAAAAGGAGGCGGTCAGCGAGGCAGTGATTTTCTTGAAAAAATCGTAGCTGACAGGAGAAACATCTTGCACAAGTTCAGGGCAAGAGGTTAACTTTGTTACAAGTATTAGTACTTCCCAGGAACACATGTTTACTGTAGCAAGCTGTTTAAAGTAAGGAACATCAATAAAAGGCAAAATCAAAGCTGACAGGGAGGGGTTTTACTCCACATTCCAAGCAGAATGCTTCAGAGCATTTGTTCCAGGAAGGTGTTAACATCCCTGGTACTTTGGCAATGAAATCCACACTCCCACAGTGTTGGCTATGTCTTGGGGGATGCATGTGCAATATTCAGAACCTACTAGAAGCACAAAGGATAAGCCCCTTTACATACTGAATGGGAATGCCAGTCCTTTCTTCTCTATAAGCTGCAAGGTATCTTCTCCACAGGCACTTGTCAGCTCCATAAAGGGTGGTGAACAGATCCTCTCATCTGCAAGACAACAAAAAGACTCAAATGGAGATGAGGTGTTTAGCCTCTCAGCCGCACCATTACCAGCTCTCTCCACACTAACTGCTTCTTGATAGTGAGCTTTAACAGTTGACACTAAAGCAGCAGAAAGATTATCAACCAGGCCTGAATTTGGGTTTCTAGAAACATTTCAGAATGTGAAAGGTCCAATTTTCAGATAATCTAAATGGAACTATAAAGCCTGTGTTTTCACAGGCAGCAAAAACGATCACCTGATTAGGAATATGTAGCTGCACAAGACTTAGCCAGTGAGGTGAAAAGCAGTTGGGATCTTAGCTCTTAATATTTCGTCTTCAAGCATAATTTTCTAAAGCATTTTAAAAAAGCTGAATGGTCAGCAAGTGTGGCTGGAGTAGGCAGTCTCACCAAGCCACCGTGACTGTAGGGCCCCTCAGGTGGCAGCCTGCAAAGTGGATGTACATCAGCTAAGCTGTCAGCCATGTCACACATCCCACTGCCCACTGGGGCCTCTGCCGTGATAGCACTGCTCATTCAGCCTGGCAAAGCCAGAGCCAGCACTGCTGCGACACTGGGACTACTTGGCAAGACTGCTCAGTGGACTTCAACTAAAGAGGAAAAACACAGGAAACCACAGTAAACAGGGTAGGTCTGCTCCAGGTGTTTCTGCTGCTGTTGCGCTTGTTTGCATGGGGTTGGAATAAGGCTGGAGTCAAAACCCAGCCCTCTTAGTGACTCAGTAGGTTGAATTCACTGTAGGTGAGCTTTGATTCCTTTAGGAATGCAGCAGGAATCTCCACCGCTCAACAGGGCTGGGTTGCAACCTGAGGTGCAAAAAGAACCTTGGCTTCAGCCATGGCTCTGGGGCTGGTCAGAGGGCCCAAAGACTTTCAGACAAAAGCTGTGCACACATTGACAAAGTCAAAGCAAGAATATCACCCAAATAAGAACAAGGCCAAGTGCAAGGTCCTGCACCAGCTCAGGGGCAACCCCCAGTATTAATACAGGCTGGGGATGAAGGGATTCAGAGCAGCCCTGCCAAGAAGAACTTGGGGGTACTGGTGGCTGAAAGATTGGACATGACCACTTGCAGCCCAGAAAACCAATTGTATCCTGGGATGCATCAAAAGGAGCGTGGCCAGCAGGTCAAGGGAGGTGATTCTGCCCCTCTGCTTTGGTGAGACCCCACCTGGAGTCCTGTGTCCAGCTCTGGAGCCCTCAGTACAGGAAAGACATGGACCTGTTGGAGAGAGGCCAGAGGAGGCCACAGAAATGATGAGAGGGCTGGAACAGCTCTGCTGTGAGGACAGACTGAGGGAGTTCGGGTTGTTCAGCCTGGAGAAAAGAAGGCTCCAGGAAAACCTTATTGTGGCTTTCAGTACTTAAAGAGGGCTTATAAGAAAGCTGGAGAGGGACTTCTTACAAGGACATGTAGTGATAGGACAGGGGTAATGGCTTTAAACTGAAAGAGGGTTTGGACTAGATGAGCTTTGAAGGTCCCTTCCAACCCAAACTATTCTATGATTCTATGATAAGTTGAGTCAGCTGCACAGAACTGAACTGCAATCCAGAATGGATCTGCCAAAACTCACTTCTAAGACTTATTCCAAGAGAAACAGCATGATACCTTCCTCCAAGAAGCAACTGGAGACCAGCACAAATGATGGGAGCAACCGTATCTGGCAAACTCAAGTCACAGGTTTCTATCAAACAGCACTTGTCTTGAAAATAGGCAAAATGGGACTGTTAATACCATCCACATCTATTCCAGTGAGCACAGAGAATCCAAACAGGTGGAGGTTACCCTGTGCAGATGGTGCAGAAACAGAAAGGTGCATATATAAACTAAAACGCCAGCAAAACTAACTACATACTCGGAGAGCCATGCATCCAGAAATCACTTTATAAGCATGGTTTAGATGAATGCTTTTCACTTAAGTGTAAGTATAGGTTTATGCATGTTCTCTCACACAGAAGGGAAAACTGAATCACTGAAAAGAACAGAGGCAAAACTCTCTGTATTTTGATATCCATATCTTAATACATGCTTCAGTGCTCTGAGAACCTCCGAGAACTCTGGTCATTAGCAATACTGTTGCTACAAGAAGTTTTCTGCAAAAAGAAAGGACTATTTTCATACATCCTAAAAGGAGCAGGAAGATTGATGCTTTGAGGTCAACCTCTACAAAGATAAACAAAACATCCCCTGCTTCAAAGCTTTCAGTTCACTGCTATGAAAACAGAAAGCGGCATCCAAAAGTGACAGGTACTGTAACATTTACAAGCCTTCGCCAGAGCAAAAGTTCCTTAGTTGGATGAATTTAAGGAATCAGATTTAGTTTACAGATACTGGGGAACAACTTTGGCTTGGCAGCTCTCCCACCCATATGCTTAAGGCTCACAAATAACTTTGCCTTCAGAGTGCAGATGCAGAGGGACATATAGTTCCATCTCACTTCCCTCTGTTTCTCTCCCATATGAACAGGAATGGGAGACAGGGAGGATTCAGCGTTTCTGCTGGTTACATGACAGGTGCATGGGGAGATAAAGGAAGGGGCAAACAGTCATTTATTTGACTTTTTTCTTAGAAAAGACCACCTGGATCAACAAAAATTAGTAGAGAAGACTCTTTAGCATCTCAAAGTGCTCCCACTGACTTTGCACTGCACTGGCATTTTCTCCATCACAAATGCAATTCTAGCCCACTGAAGCCTCTAAAACAGATCATGAATTCACAGCCAGACCTTAGGACAAACAAACCCTTGCTCAACACAAGACTTCAGGATGGCCTACAGCTAGAAAGCTGCTGCTCTGAGTTTAACTGCACACACTGCAGAAAGAAAAGATAGCTGTAGGTTTTTTAAAAAAGTCCTCCAGCTGCCAGTGATGATCCACTCCTTCTGAGGGTGGCAAGCATATGCTGAAGCTTTCTCTCATCAGCCAGCTCCTGCTACCAGTGGCAGCAGTCTCAGCACACCTTCCCTGCACTGAGGTGCAGGACAGACCTAATTAAATGGCTGAGGGTCAATCTCAATACTGTTTTACATCTATGGAACTACACCATACAATCCACGAAGTGCAAGTGAACATCCAGTGGTACACTGAGCCCGCCCCCTCCTCCTGCCGGGACAAGCTGCTTTAGCAGGATCTTACTGAGTTGTGGTCAGGCGCTGGACCCTTGGCCACTGTCACTGCTTCTCTGCAAACCAGTAGTGACTGGTCACCAGGGGAAACCACTGCCAAAAAGGACAACACTAAATATACAAACAAATAAACATAACAGTCTACAGGTGAGAACAGGCAATGTGAGTTCCCAAGAGATTATTACAAATGCGATTTCTATGCTTTCCACTTTGGATCTGAAGCTAAAACGCAGGCAATTCCTCCCTCCCTTGGGGTGTATACATTGAATCACACAATAACCAGCTATCCATAAGCATTAACCCTATCCTCATGCAGCCTTTACTGAGCCGAAGATATCAGTAGGAAAAGTCTCTCCATAAGTCAGAGGACTGCTATGCAGCTGTACATTTTTAGGGGGCACAATTAGAGAGTGGTATTTCCTTCTTCTTCCAAGCGCCTGGTAGTCTCAGAGACCTGCCTCTGAAATATGGCCAGGACTCCAGGTGGACCATCTCACATCAAGAACTGCCAACTTAAGAGCAACACGGAAAGACTCTTTGGATCAAGAGAGGGTTCAGCTCTCACTTCAGACAAATACCAAAAGTATCTGTAGCATTTTTGTTGTTAGAAACAACATACCATAATTAAATTTACAAGTCAAAATGCTGTCACTGTGTTCCTCCCCATCTTTGTCCTAATTTTTATTGTATGCCTTGGCACAAACTTTGTGGTGTCTGCTTTCTATATTTTCCTTAAATTATTCTCCCTTTTCTTCAAGATTATCTGATTTCATAGGGAGCTCCCTCTCTCTTCTTTTTCACTTTCTGCATTTTTTCTCGCCCCTATCCCCATTTCTTCTCTATGCTGGTCTTTTTTTTCAACTACCATTTCTGTCCTTCCACTGCTACCTACACTTTATCCCTCCATCACCTCTGAAGGGAGATCACAGCTGGGATCAGGCTCAGTGCAGGGGAGGTGGGGACCTCTGAAGACAGTGGGGAAGGTGGCACACATGGGCTGGGGGTGACCAGCAGCAATCGCCTCTCTCTGTACAGTGAGCTGTCAGAGCATCGCTCCACTCCCATGGAGCAGTGACGCTGCCATGAAGGTGGAAAACACGACTGTTGAAGGATGACTAACACAGCTAACCATCAAGAGGGAGGTGAAAGAGTACTCCAACCAGGGTGTTGGTGCCAAGGAGGGGATCGTTGTGGGTGAGGTTCAACAATAGTAACAGAAGCAACTGGATGTGAAGATGGGGAAGATGCTGACTGAATACTGGCTGAGGAAAAACGGTTTTCTAGTAGTGAGAACTGGCAGAAATCTTTATGCTTGGGACTTGCTTCAGTAAGAGATGTTGAGCAGTGTTCCTCTACCCAGGGCCTGAGCACCACCAGTGGCCTGCAGACAGTTATGGGATACTCGAACCATCAAAAAGAAGAAGGCACAAGAAACCCAACACTGAACACACACTCCCATACAGCAGGTAGGCAAAACAGAGGAAAAATAAGGCAATACATGTTTGTTCGCAGCTGAGCTGGATCTTATGTGATAGTAAATGGAAACCACTGTGACATGGCTGTACAAGACAGTCCTGCAGTGAGGGCAGGTGGCCCTTGCACTATAAGAGGTGCTGACACAGAAGGCAGCTCTGTATCACTGTGGGAAAAAAATAAACCATGAGAACAGATGAACCATTAAATAGTTTCCTATTAATATTTCTTTGGTCCTTACGATTTTGGAGAGATAAGACAACAAATAACAAATTGCAGACACCATGCTCTGCATTCATAGATCAACAAACTGTATTTCTTTGTCTTCAGAGAAGGAGTTTAAAGACACAGTTCAGGTCAGAGATTTTCTGTGAGGACACCTCAAAACCTGGGGCTTGGAAAAAACCCTGAGGAGGGCACTGCCTATTAAACTTCAGATTTACAGTCTCAACATATCTCCCTATTGAGTAATTCATCATCCTTCACTACCTAATCTAGGGATCAGGAAGCAGAGCAGATAGGCTGAGGAACGAGAATTTATTCCCAGCACCATCAACCTCTTGCCACAAGACCAAGACCAAGTCCCTAAACACGTCCTATCTCTACAATCACATTTGCAAAGTGTGGAGAATGCTTTGCCTCCCCTTGGCAAGGGGGTGCTTTATGGAGCTGGCCTAAGGATGGCTTACGGAAAAAGGCTTTTTGACGCTACCGAGGTAATTTTAAGAGCAGAACAAACTACATGTTTGAAGTTTCAGTCTGATCATCAGCTACCTAAATCCTGAGAGTGTTACTGAAAAAATATAAAACAAAAGGTATGTTTACTTTAGAATATCCTATCTTCTGTCTCATAAGCAGCATCATCTTCTCTGGTAACACACAGAAAGTAACAGGAGCACCAAATGAGGGGCACGCTGAGGAGAATGGGAAAGTAAAACAAGTTGGTAGTGAATTTCTGGAATAGGTGGCGCAAGGACACGGTCAAAGGAGCACACAAGGAGGCCTGGAGTCCCCTGGGTATGCAACAGGCTTGGCCCAAAGCATGAGTCTGTGACCCCCTAATTCTACTTAGCAATTACAAGTGCAGCACAGCTTGTGCCTGAGTGCTCCCCGTGGTTGAAAAGGCTGCCAGGATTATTGCTGAAGAAACAGGGCGCACAACCTCCGAATCGCACAATGCTCTATGCAGAGAAACAAAAAAGCTCCTTCTGAAAAGTGCTGGTCTCTGCTGTAAATGCTCAGTAAGATAAGGAAAAAAACATCCGTGTCAAAATCAGGACTGGCTCAGGTCAGTCCTCATCCATCGTGCATGGAGCAAATGTTAAGCCTTAAGCTTTCTGAAAAATTTACAGCAGATTGTATCAAACTTTAAACTTCCTACTTTGTTGAGAAAAGCCATTTTTAATAGAATAGTTGGCTCTGTGATTTGAAAACACTTAAGCCCCTTCAAAAATAAATATATTTTCAGTAAAACACTTCCACCAGCTTGCACTGCTGCACTCTGCTCTGGAGGGGACAGCGAGGATGCAGTCAGGGCAATATCTTTTTCTCCTTATACAATAAAGGCAGCAAATCTGAACTTCCGGCTCACCACTGCCTTCTAAGTTCATTTTCAACCAAAAAAACAAGCAACCACACAGAGAAACTGGCAGGTTCTTTTTTTTAGCATGCAGCTGAACCTTATCTTGAAGGTATCTTAATTTAAATCACTACACAACTGGGGTTTTTTTGTCCTTCAGAACCCCTTTAATCACTGTAAAATTATCACCGCTTTGGACTGTCACTTCTGCTAAGGTCAAAAGCTGGTATATTAAGGAATCAGCCAAGTTAGGCCAACCCATAACTTCCAATCTCTATCAGCTGGAAGAACCTCTTCCTCACTCCTTCCTCTAGGAGATAGTTTTTCAGTTGAAGCTTCATAAACCCCACAACCTTATTCATAAAAACAACAGCTTCACAGAGCGTTCCACCAGGATTATTCTAGCACTTGTAAGCTGTATTAAAAATACTCTCAAGTTGTTTTCCCTTCGCCTCAGATGTGTGCGCAGGCGGAATGTTGGCAGAACAGATTTAGTTCAAACGTGTGTCGATCTGTAATCACCACTGAAAAAGCAACCCATACCTGAATACCCTTGTGTTTGCATCTTACTTTGATGTTTGTGGGGGGAAAATTCCAGTTCTCATGATAATGCAGCTGTATTTGAGGACCATTTGGCAGCACATTCCAGAGACACAAGAGGGCAGAGCAGACTCAGCTTTGAGGGCACGATTTTAACCTTACCCTTGCTTGACGTACAAGGAATTGTGCGCTGAATATCTATGTTAAATGGAATATCTGCAGAGCTACAGATTTCAATTCTAATAAACTAGTGATTTTGAAGCATCTGGGCAGTAAGAAAATCTGACAACTGAATATAAATAAAGAACTATTCCAAAAATTCACAAGAACTTTTAATCTCCACACAATTTAGGAGTGCTAATTATGTTTTTGGAACAAAAAAAAAAAAAGAACCACCATAATGAGTTCAGCTTAGAGTGGAGAGAAATGAAAGATAAAGACAACATAAAGCTGAAAGTCAAAGCAAAGCAAACCTGACAGCATTCTTCCCCCAGCTGAACTCTTCTTCAGAGACAACCATTTCAGAAAGCTATGTCTGTACAGGATCCTCCCCTACCTTTTAGATCTAGACTTCCATGTTATGTCCACTTTCCTCAGAGAGCAGGATGCTCCTTTCTGATTCTGAAGAAAGAGATTCACCTCCTCTCCTTGGTGCTCTGGGTCAAAGAGGCAGGTTTTACAAAGAAGTGTTCAGCTGACTTGTGGTGATGGAGCCTCAGGGGTACCTGGCAGTAGAACACTGAATTTGGTGCAAATATATTGTTATACACTATGTGTTGGGGCTTGATGGAAAGATGTGAGCACCAGGGCCGTCATGTACTTGAACAGAATATGTAGCACCAAGTTCCTCATAACCAACTGATGTACATGAGAAATTCACAGCAGAACACCAGTTTGCTTCATGCACTGGGATGGTAGTCATACCCAGGAATCTAAGGTGAGCCTTGAAGGCCCAATGCCGAACTTTTCACTGATTTTATTTGCCTGTAACTCTACTGACTTCAATGAGTTACTTCCTCCTGGCTGAAGAATCAGTCTCTCCATGTCTTACACAGAGCACATTGTCTAATAAAAAAGAAAAACACCAGTGAGTATATTTATGGCAGGGGGCATGACGAAAGACATGACACAGGCAGTTTTTTCTTGTCCATGACAGAGTTCATTTGCAGACATTGGAGTACCCAGAAGAGTAGAGTCCACTGAAGCTCTTTATAGCTCTAATCTAAGACGGTTGATGGCCCTTAACCAGATCAGTTTAATGAGCTTTTGGAAGCTAAATCCTGGGAGAGACTACACAATGCATGTCCCACGCTTTCAGTAAATACCACTTCCAATCTATACATGCTGGGCCAGAGGCAAAGCAGCAGACTGTGAGGAGTGTGAAATATTGACAAAAATCCCTCTGAGCTACAGAAGCATCTTAGGGACGTGCTGGAAGGGGCTCTGACAGCACCAGCTGATACCCAGATCAAGGCTCCACTGCACAGCAAGAGTCCTGCAGCAGCTGTGCCCCAGCTCGAGCCACACCATGCCACCCACGACAGGGGAAACACAAATAACCACCTGTCTTTTATTACTTTACCAGCTCACATGTATGTGAACACGAAGTGCAAGAGATTAACATGCAGATCTGTAAAACACAGCAAGATCTTGGGGTAGCGCTGGGTGACAGGAGAGGCGTATTGCTGCTCCTGCACTGCTGAGCAGGGGTGACAGCAAGGCCTGTGGCATCTCCAGTCAGCACTCCTGCGGGTCCACCTCTGTACTGGGAGGTCAACAGGGTTCTCCACAGACTTCGTGACCATTGGTTTCATCTGAGTTTCATTATGTAAAGCAGCTTCCCAGAACACAACTATATAATAGCAATGCATTTCTTCCTGCATCACGGATGAAACATAAGAACATGCTATTTCAACAATAGTGGAAATAACTGTTTAGTCTAAAACAAATATATGTTTAAACAAGGAGAGAGAAACCTAAGCTAAGACTTAAATATGAACTCAAGAGCACATGCAAATGATCATCGATCCCAAGTTTACATGTAATGTGTGGGAATCAAGAATGTAATGCCCTGCCTTAAGACTCCCTTTGCACAGGTTAGCAAATTTTTCTAGCACATGGGGGACTTTTACCTTCTACACTGCTCATCATTCAGAGCTCGCACTCTGTTGTGTGGAAGGAATAGAACCAGATGAACAGTTTTTATTAAGTAACATTTTATGCTTTCAAATGAAGATCTTCAAGAAGCCTTGCAGACAATCCTGAAACACTTAAGAAAAATTTAACTGTGAAACACTGGTTTTGATCTTGAAGAATTCTGCTCCGCACTTGTTTGCGATGGCTTAACTGGAATACGGTGCACTACCCAAGGCTGCTGCCCACTACAGGGACTGGTGTGATTTCATTGTTTTTCCAAAGTGGGGTGGACAGGACCCACTCCGAAACCAATGAGAAGAAAGAACTTCTGAGACAAACAAGCTACATGTATTTTAAACACCAGAGAGAAAACCAGGAAAGACCTATCTACGTGGGAAAGCTTTGTCGGTGTAGGTTTTTCTGTTACAATTATGTTAGTATAACTATAGCAAAGGAATGCACACACACCACTTTGTTTACATTGGATTAGTTTCTTCCCTTAAAAGGTCTTCAGACATCACTGTCCATTTGTTTTGCTAACAACTGCAAAACACTCTGGGTAGATATTGCAGGGAACAGCACTCCCACACCAAATCCCAGACGATGAAAACACTGTGCACCACTTGCGTGAAGACATTGGGAGGCAAAGACCGTCAGTTCTCATCCGCTGTCTCAAAGCCGTGTTCCACACTGCTGATGGGTTGCAAGGAGGAAATCCTGTGCACCAGGATTCTGGCTGGCACCGTGAAGAAGAGGTAGTGGCTGCTGGACTGGAAGGGGCACGCGCCCAAGCTCAGTATTTCTGTGGATGTCATCAGCAAAGATGCCAGCCCTCCAATAGTATCCAGAACTAAGTGGTTTCTATGTCTATTTTCTCGTGGGTTGTGAGGCTGGGTCTTTGACCCCATTGTTGGTGCAATGAATACCTGAGTCCTTGGTTTGATGTTGGGCACATCAAGCAGTTAGCAGCAGCCAGAGCCTTTTACTCCCTGAAAACCTCAATGCTTCAAAGCAGCAAGTCCAGCATTTGGCCACCTCCAATAACACTTGGGCAGGAGGGAGATGGCAATAAAAAGGCAGCTGGAGGAAGGACTTCCACTGGAACGAAGTCCCTGCCCGATGTGCCAGCATCAGGAGCCAACTCCCCAGCAGCAGCAGCCTCCAGAGTGTGGCTGGATGCTCCCAGATGCTGTGTGCCCATGGATAACGGTGATGGATGGGGGAATTCATCTCACCTAACTCCAGCCAACTTGTCTATGTGAGCTGTCTGTGTACCAGTGTAGTCAGTGGCAACGGGTACAGCTGGACAGTGATTTGCCTTATACAGTCAATAGTTTGATACTAATTATTTCTGGACATACCTCTGCTCCCTGACTGCAGAGAAACGTAGACTCCTAGTACTGAATACACATGCAACTTTTAGCTAGATAGTGTCAGGTGGAATGAACTGCCTTTGCTGTCAGATAATTAAATTCATAAGAACCATCTCTGCAAAGTAATCATCCTGTTTTCCCGAATGTGCGTTCCTGTCTTGCAGGGAACAATGCTGACCTGTATAGTCAGAATACACAGAGAAATACATGTAATTTTCTGCCTTCAGCTGCTACACTGATTCCTAATCCAAGAACCTGCTACCATCTCCTGTCAAAACAGCATGACAGTGAGGGTGTCCACATGAGGAAATGCCCTAAAGGAAAGCCCAGGACAGAGCTTGTGGATGATTGTATGAGTTTGTATCTAGCAGCATTGGCCAGGACAAATAGTCTCCTGAAACATAACCTCCACTTTGGCAAAGACTGGCTCCCAAATAAACTTACTAGTATAATTTTACTTGTTTAAAAGGGAGTACAAATATTACCCTGGCTCACCTGGTAAGGTGAGGTATGTCTCTGTTTTGTCTTGGGCTCCTCAGCACAGGCCTGCTGCTGCTGCTTATTGAATCTTCTTGCATATTAGGCCTGGATTACACCTCCTGCTCTTGACTAACTGATTAGTATGGACTCACACAGCAAGGGGAATCTTCTGTGTATCTCTTTGTACTGTATTGGGCTGGAGGAGTTGTAATAGCCTCTGCAAGTAGCTCCCATCTGCTGACATAAGGACTACAAGTACTGAGGTATATTTTTTTTCATTGTATTATGCACTGAAGACTTCATATAACAGTTATCTCTGTGATGCCTAAAACCCAACTAGTCAGAATTTCAGGTGCATAGGTACTTTCCCTAAAAATTAAAACATTCTAAAAACTGCTATGCTTTCTACATATAATGGCCACTTCTTCATTTATCTCTTCTTTATCCCCTCCCTTTCACAAATGCAGCAAAATATCTACTGTCTAGGCCGTCTCATCCTGGAGGTCCTTTAGTTAAAGGACTGCCCCTAGGTCTTCTCACACATTGCTGGTTGTCCTTTTTGTCCACCTCTGAATCCAACCTGCTCTTCTAACCAATGACTCAGCCCTGTCACCATCCCTGACCTTCCCTTTTGCTGCTATCTTGCCAAAAACTTTCTCAAGGATAAACTTCTTCTGTGGTAGTTCTAAAACCAAGTCCTTCCTCAAGCCCACTTTGCCAAAACTCAAGCTTATACAATCACATTTTTCCTTTCCCTGGGTGGCTGGATCCTTTTTACATCTCTCCTAATTGATCTATCCAACAAATTGAAAGTTGTAAAGAAGTGTCTTATATTCACTTGTGTTCTCAATGAAGTATCTATGAAAAAGTCAAGTAATACCTCAAGAGGAAGAATCCTCAGATATGAAAGAACTGAAGAAAACTGAGCTACAGCATAGCTGCAGACTAGATCATGAAGACAAGGGTCGCTGAGTGGGTGCAGGGAGCTGTGCACGAAGCCCTTTGAGCTCCTGGCCGTTATCCACAATGCTCCAGATGTACTGTACCTACGCCAAGAAATACAGGGGACAAAGACTCCTTAGAACGCCAGACAATATCACGTGCAGCCCATACCTACTGTCTGGGAAGCCCCTGAGTTTGTTACTAAACAAAAAGTGTTTCCGCGTTCCCAACAGCCAGTGACAGGACGCATGACAGTGACTGGAAGATGCCTTGAGCCACACAGACACATCCATCTAGAAAAAAACACCATACTTTGAGGCTAAGAGTATCTGATCAGTGAAGAGCAAAGCTCCCCTTTCTGTTCAGTGTCAATTCCCAGTTTTCACCAGATCCTTTCCCAAAGGAAAAGGAATATCTTGTGTCTTCAGGAACTGCACTTCTTTGAGCAGTAAACAGCTGCTAAGACTTAGAATACTTCATTGGCACCTGCTGATTATCTTCCACCCTACTCTCTGGTGGGCAATGATGCTGCAATGATATATTGAAATCCTATGCTCTACACATCATACATCCTGCACAGAAGAATATAAAAGTTACTAACAGGAGAAGTAAAATCACAGGCTAAACTCTATTCTTAATTATGTTGTCATTAAAGACTACCCAGTTGGAAGAATGCTGGGTTCATACCACCCCAGCTGTAGGATCTGAACTCCACTGTGTAGGTGGATTAGAAAGTTATGGAAAGAGCTAAATTCTTGGCTAATTTTCAAGGAGAGATACATTGCTAAGCTCAACAAGCTAGACAGCTCTCAGCATGACCCGCCATGGTTTGTATAAAACATCTTTGATTTAGTAGACATGCTATTTCCTTTTTGTCTGATCTATTTAATGACCTTTTTCCAGGCTTTGGGAATCTTGGTACTCGTTTTCTTTTAGGCAGATCGAAAATGCTGCGGTAAAGTCAGGGAGACAGAAGACATTCAGAGACATGGCGTTTCCAAAACAAGGAATGTATCTGCAGGTCTGGGAAAGCTAAACACTTCAAGGACAGCTAGCAGATTTCTGAAACGTGTGGTCACGTCTTTCAGTCAAAACGTTACTAATCTGCTTCCCAGTAGATGAAAAGAATTACCTTGTATTTGCAATGATTAAAAAAAAAACACCCACAGAGTAAATAGTAAGATTAAACTTTTCAACTACTATAGCTAAAATGCAGACAAAAGAATGCTTATAGAAAAACCGTGCTTCTGTCACTGATGTATATTCCATTTATACAAACTTCTTCAGATGCATGAAGTTTCACATGCATCAAAGATTCTTCCAGCATCCCTGGGCTATCGAATGGCGGCTCATTTTACTGCCAGGGAAGCTGAAGCAGACCCTCAGAGAACCAACCCAAGCAACAATGGGCTTCAGCAGCAGGTTCCAGCTCAGGGTGTACCGGCAGTTCTCCCAGGCTCTCATACAGCACTCCCCATGTGCACATCTTTCCCTTTTTACAAAGGCAGCACTCATCACTATTCCATTTTGCAGACAGTGAAAACAAGAGACAAAACCCTAGAAGGACTCCCCAAGAGACAGCCTGTGGAGGGGGGTGGAAAACCTCATATTTTAGTGCTTGACTCCATCTGAACCAAGAATGTACCAGTTCCTTGGTCTGTCCTGAGTCACTAGGCATTCCAAATGCATCAACTGAACAATATTTTTTCGTTAAAGTATTTAAATACAGAGAAAATAAACAAATACTGAAGTAAAAAAGTACAGTGGAAAAGTCTGTAAGACTATGACCAGCATTTTAGTTTATTCCAAGAATGTAGAATGTGATCCTAAACATTAGGATTTGCAAAGATACGTAACACAGACACAGGGCTCAAGCTTTATATGAGATTTCCTCATATGTCTGGAAGCTGAAATCCTTGTCCATTTGTTTGGTTTAAACGTTATGTTCTTGCATTCTTGTGATTACTAGAGATTGCTTTGTTGGCCTTTGCACCAACAGATGATTTCATGTAATTGTAGCTGTGCCATCAGCACCACATAGGTATCCAAACATGCTCAGTTCTGTAGAGTCTCTCAAACACAAGGATCTGCACGTCAGCTCTCAAAGCACTTCAGAAACAAGCTCGACACATGTTGTACAAACACCTCAGTTCTCTGGGGTGGGGAGGCTGCTCTTCCCACCTTGAACTCATATTTGGAGAAGCTGAGATTATGCAAACATGAGAGTTGTGAGATTTGCCCTGACAAGAACATTTCAGCTTTCCTTCCTCTTCCCCGAGGCCAGGACTGGCGCCATTTGTTAGTAGAAACCCGAGCGCCATGTGTTCAGCAGCAAAGCAGGGTACAGCTTTTCTGGGTCACTTCTTCACATTACCAGACAAAAAAAGCAACAGAAGACATCAGGCCACTGCAGACAGGGTGCTATAAAATTCAACACTGTGCTTAAAAAGCAGGAGTGATGTACCTTCCGTCTCACAGGGAACAGCTGTCAAAACCTGACCCCAGCAGCTCCTCTCCGAGACGCAATGTGGAGGAGGTGCTGCTGCTTCTCAGTGCTGCTGAATTCAGCTCGACACGGACGGGAAAGCACTCGGAAAGGAATGCCGTGTGTGCCGAACACGGCCGCGTTAGCACCCCACCAGGACACCAACCCGGGCAGTACCAGCACTTGTTTTGTTCCAGTAAATCTGGCTATTAGTCACGTTCATGCACCAACTGCAGCAGCCAAATGCTGTAGTTAGACATACGAGACTTGTACAGGCAATTCCTGAAACTCATTCATCCCCTGCCAAAATACAACGTGCTGCCAGTTACAGAGGGGGATTTCTCACTCCGAGAGTAAGTGCAGTATTTTGTTTCCAAAAAAGTACCAGGAGTCAGAGGCAACACAGGACCTGAAAACAGGCAGGAACGTACCAGGACTCAGTCTGACAATGCGCTTGTCCTTGGGAAACCCTTAGTTTTAGCACCACAAGAGGAGGAAATGCCCTGAGCACTTGTTGCAACATCTCCACAGGACAAGGAATCGGTTGTACTGTTGAACTGAGAAAGTGGAAAAAAAAATATCTGTGTTCAGAACTAGAGAACCACAGCAGGTGCCAATATTTTCCAGTCTTCAGGCATGCAACATCAACATTTCAAGCATCTCCGTCAAGTGTTTAATAATAGTCTCTTTAGGTTCCTTAGGAATTGTCTGCACAGTGTATAGCAGAGTACAAAGGCAGGAAACCGTCGGGAGATGTGGTGCTTTACTAAAAGGGGAAGCAGAGAACATGCCAAGTTTCTTGGGGAAAAAAAAGATGATCACAAGCTGGGTAATGCTGCAAAGCACATGGCTGCAATCCTGATGGTGGTAAGGCTATCATAGCTTTTGAAAAAACTTGGGAGCCACAACCAAGACAACAGGGTACCAAGAAAGAGCACATGACAGTAAGCTTACCTTGCTCACGCCAAGATCTGCCGCTAATTTAACAAGGGAAAGTGTAGAGTCCTGCATCTGGGCGAGAACAAACCCAGGTTCCAGTATAGGTTGGGAAATTACATATTAGAGAGCAGTGTAGGGGAAAGGGACCTGAGGGTCCTGGTGGACAGCAGGATGACCATGAGCCAGCACTGTGCCCTTGTGGCCAGGAAGGCCAATGGCATCCTGGAGTGTATTAGAAGGGGGGCGGTTAGTAGGTCGAGAGAGGTTCTCCTTCCCCTCTACTCTGCCCTGGTGAGACCACATCTGGAATATTGTGTCCAGTTCTGGGCCCCTCAGTTCCAGAAGGACAGGGAACTGCTGGAGAGGGTCCAGCACGGGGCAACAAAGATGATGGAGTGGAGCATCTCCCTTATGAGGAAAGGCTGAGGGAGCTGGGGCTCTTTAGTTTGGAGAAGAGGAGACTGAGGGGTGACCTTATTAATGTTTATAAATATATAAAGGGTGAGTGCCACGAGGATGGAGCCAGGCTCTTCTCGGTGGCAAACAATGATAGGACAAGGGGTAATGGGATCAAGCTGGAACACAAGAGGTTCCACTTAAATTTGAGAAAAAACTTCTTCTCAGTAAGGGTGACAGAGCACTGGAACAGGCTGCCCAGGGGGGTTGTGGAGTCTCCTTCTCTGGAGACATTCAAAACCCGCCCGGACATGTTCCTGCGTGACCTAACCTAGGCGTTCCTGCTCCAGCAGGGGGATTGGACTAGATGATCTTTTGAGGTCCCTTCCAATCCCAAACATACTGTGATACTGTAATGCTACTTGATTTTGCAGACCGCTTTCATATCAATACCCAGAGGAGGGAGGCATCCTGTGTACTTTGTTCATCTGAGAGCAACAGTTCAGGCTTCCAGGTAGGAACAGGCAGAGAAGAAACAAAGCTTAACAAGACTCATACCCTACTGCTCCTTCTAAATGAGAGACCAAGACATGATCTTACCACAGTCATTACTGGACTTCTGGGACTGCACCAACTAAATACACCCTGTACAGCTCAATTCTCTCATCTCCTTCTGTCACCCCTGCTTGGGCCCAAGGACAAAGGCTTTATACTCCAGCAGATTCATAAAAGGTGAGTATTAGCTCCAAGACTGACTGATAAGGAAACCACAAAACCAGAAAGGCCCTTCCTTCCCAACAAGCCCTCGTTGTTCACCTGCATTTTTCTGGTGTAAGGCTGATGAAGAAGGCAAGCACCCACTCACCATTCAGGAGAAAACCAGACACTTATGACATTGATGCTTACTTCAACCACGAGCTTTCTATGCCCATACAGTAATTACTGTGCAGATGGGCCACTGGAAACCAGTGCAACCACCTCACTGGAGGAGCCAGGGGCTTGATCTTCCTGTGGTGTCAGGACTGGATCCTACTGCAAAGGAAAGCAGAGGTCTGCTGATTCCTAGAGGGATGCAGAAGGTGAAGTGAGATCTGAGGAGGATGGCATTGCCACAGCTTCTGCTGGCTACAACAAAGCAGAAGACACATCTAAGCCAGGGCATATTCACGGCACACAGATGACACCTGAACATATTTAGAAACTGTAATCTTCTACACTATGTGCTTTACTCAGTTCGTATTCTTCCCTCATGAGGCTGGGCTAGATGCTTATTTGAATTTGCTTCTAAATCTTCAGGATGACTCCTGCTCTATATACCGTGGTTATTGGCTTGTTACAGAAACGAATATGCTGTCCTCAATGCCTGTTCCTTAAGTCTGCCCAAGTAAGAGAATATTCTATAAACATATCCTGTCAGCTAGCCAATACACTCATGTTATTTTCCGTAACACTAGTGCACTTTTATAGCTCTTCCCCTATAAACACTTAGGAAGTCTATTTCAGACAAGAAATTAATTTTCTGTATGAAAGGCAAATAGTAGGATAGATGTTCACATAGCACAGTGAAAAATGAAGCATTGCAAACACATCATTGCCAACTGGGCAATTATCGTTTCTTCAAGTGTAAGAGTCTGAGAGTTAGGTATGAATGAAGTTACCACCCTTTCTTCTCCTCTTTCTGTTTATCCTACTGAGCAGGAAATCCCAGAGAAGTCTCAGAGCCCACATTTAATAATGTATCTAAGAACCAACTTAAAATTTTTAAAGGATTTTCATTTATTAGAGGTCATGATCACTTTCACACAGCCCTGTACTCATTTTACATCAGTTTCCCTCAAAAAATACCCACAGATTTTAATTTCATTTTTAAACTTTCCATCCCATTTCAAAAGTGCTTTTATTCTCCAGCATGAGTCTACTCATGTTCTGCCTTATGTAAAACTGCCAAAATCCAGGGTTAAACTGCAGTCAGCCAGATTTCAGATCACTTCTTCAGGAGAACACAGCCCAGGAGCGGTTCAGAGGCCACTTTCCAGCTCAAGGTGGGTCCTCAGCAGCAGCATCCCACCTCAGCCAGCAGGTACAACCTGCAGGCACCTGCACCAGCATCTTTAAAATAACTTCACATGCATTTCATTCCAGATACTGACCAGAGAAGACTACAGAGATGTCCACCGTTCTTTTATTTCAATTCTCATCTGACTACAATACAACCAATAGGAGGAATGAGAGGGGGTGGGACTTAAACACACCATATGAACCAGCTTATGTGTTTCTAGTTTTCCTTATGCCCTTCAGCTTATCCTGGTCCACAAGAGAAGAGTGGTCTCTCTAAGCGACCAAGAAGATTCATCTAAGAGGGATCAGGAAGGTGTTTTTGTTCCCCAGGATGAGGTTCATCCTTTTTGTGCCAGGTGTGCGGAGCCCCGCGATGCTTCCAAAGGATGGAAACTCAGATGCATGTATGTAGTGATGAGGTATGTGTTCACATTCTCCTGGGGTAACTCTTCCCCAGTATTTACTTGTTTCTCTGTACTTTGTTTTTCCTTCAGGTTCAACACTTCCATTTTTCCTTAGTCTTTGCCAGGGAGTTCTTCAGTGTCCCTTGCTCATTTGTTTTGCTTTTGGGTTATTTTCCCAGCATCAGGGTGACTCCTGATCATAACGGGACAAATCCACAGACAAAGGCTACTGTCAGATGTCTAGGGAACAGTATAAAACCACAGAAACCTTACCATGACATTGTCCACATCACACCCCATTGCAGCAGCCATTTAGGGACTTAATGAAGAAAGTAAGGGGTTTATCCATTCTCAATAGGTTTTTCTGCCATCAATCTGATTTCTTTTTTGAACCCACAAAAACTGGCTTTCACATCCTGTGGTGCCGCATTTACTTGTTTAGCTATGCAATACAGGATAGTAAAAATGTGTGTGTTTGTTTTTTAAGGTTACCACCACCTACTTTCATATTTACCAAAAGAAACAACACCTTGCTGTTCCCACTCATGGTCAGCATGCTGTTTCTGATTCACACAGGCCTCTGCTGTCCTCCCTTCTCAGGGGCTTCAAGTTTTGAGTTCTGCATTTCAGTTCAATCAAATCCTTTGCCAGTGAAGGTGCTGTACTGAGGATGGAAAAGAAAGGGTCTGGCCACAGTAGTGAAGCATTTCAGTAACACATGGCAAATTTCTGACAGAGACACTTGAAAGCACAGGCAACCAGATGATTTGTACTCATTGCACAAGACTTGGAGAAAAAAAATCACACTTCTCTAAGCTTGCTGCAGGACTTCAGGCTACTTGGATTGTGTTTCAGTGTACCCTTGTAAGGCTAGAACAGTCAATTTCCAAAAGAAAACAAAATATTTAGTTGGAAGAAGTTGGAGAAATGCAAGAGAATACTATGCTTGTAGATGCAGGTCAGATTTTGAACACAGTCTCCTGTGTCCTGACCTCTCATATTGAAGTGCACTAAACCACCAAACCTGGTTATTAAGAACTAGAAACTGCTTCAAAAAGATCATAAAAATAACTAAAAGTTAGCTCTTTATTTAACCTTTTTAGTTCAAAAGGGAA
The DNA here is from genome assembly GCF_963082525.1 of Nesoenas mayeri. Lineage (NCBI taxonomy): Eukaryota > Metazoa > Chordata > Aves > Columbiformes > Columbidae > Nesoenas > Nesoenas mayeri. Next base: position 17,189,077 of record NC_137548.1, on the reverse strand, counting down.
CGCACTTTAGCAAAATTGTACAGATGAGAAGCTGCACTTATGCAGTTACAGAGCATTAAACACACCACATTCCTTTTGTGTCATTTCGAAAACTAATCAGAGGCCATCATCAAATAGATATTCTGTAATGTCTATGCAGTTAACTACGGTTTTAAATCCTCCCACCCTTGTGTTCAAGAGGGAGAGATTCCTGCTTTAAGAAAGTGCTGCAGGCCCGACTCAGAATTTGGTGGTGCTGGTCAGACTCTGACTTTGGTCCACAGTTGTGTCTAGATGTGACTTTTCAAAGATTAGGATGCAGGTCGGCAGGGAACAATGTTCAAGTGTGATGCCTGCAGAGAATCTGTTTAACACCACCCACTGCCCAAATACACCACAAACCCTTCATCCCCCAAAAACGCACTTGCGTCATTTAAAATAAAAAAATGCCATACAAGACATGTTCTGCTCATCAACTCCAATTAAGAACATAGGCAATAACATATATCTGGGCTTTAAGTTAACTTTAAATCAAGAATCAGATTTTGTAGCTAGATTGTTCTGTGTTGGTTTTTGTTTTGGTATTTGCTTTATAGCAGTAGATGTCTGGTTTGGGGCTCAGCTTGAAGAGCTCAGAAAGCAGCTGAAGTGCTACTTTTGAATCCTAGAGAAACTTCATCCAATGGTCTCGCTCTCCCCTCTCCCAGAGATGTGCTCAGCTCATGACACACGGATCCCGAGCCCATTGCGGTGGGAAAGGAACCAGATCTGCCCAACTCCCTTTCACAGCCCATCTCCTTCCTTGAAAAGGAGCTGTAAACCCAGAGCCCGCCATGATTCTGAGCACACATGCCCAGCAATGAGAGCGACCTCATTACTGAGAAAAAGATACAGCCTGGAAGAAAAGCATGTTTCTCCTGCATCACGGAATGCCCATGGATAGATGCAACAGCGACACAGAAATGACCTGCCCTGGAACGTCGCACACAGCATGGAGACAGCTGCTGCTTTAGGTTTGGCCTGCTACTCAAGACTGAAAATCAAAGCAAACAGATGCCTCCAATCTCTGTAATATCATTTGAATCAGAAATTACATCAGAGGTGTTGGTTCTCAGCAGAGTTGTTCATGGGATGACAATGAGAATTTGGTCAATAGACATTTTCCCATCATGGAAAACCCTTCTGTATGGGCACCGTTGTTCTGTACCATCAAGGTCAGCACTGGCACAAGAGACGTCAGGAAGGCTTGGGACAAATGGCAGACCCATCCCAATAGTATCTTACCAAGCCATCAGCTAGTGATGTCTCAAATGGTAAATGCAATAGAAAAATAACAAATAAATGCTGGTTTAGGAACAACAGTCCTCTGGTTAACTCACTGCACCAAAGTTTAGCTGCAGCTCTTCACAGACACATATATTAAGCTTGATTAAAAACCAAATATACAGCCTAGTTTATCTGAACTACATTTGGTGACATATCACCAGTCCATCGACTTTTCCTCCCCTACATCAAACTTGGACTTTAGCATCTGTAACACTTAATTATGTGCAAACAAGTCTTCCTCCAGGATAAGGATCATTACATTATCATTAATTTTAATTACCATGCTGTCTCAACTCTAGATATGTTGCCCAGCCCTAAAGATACGTTTTGTTTCAAACTACAAAGCAATCTCTCTCTTCTGGACTGTTTTTAAAAGCCTTGACTTTTATTTAACCCTAATGACAACCAGTATAAAGGAGAAAATTAAATCACGCCACTGAAATGGTAAACACCAAATTCCCAGCAGTGTTAATGTTTCTCTGATCCCTTCTTCCAAGACGCTGCTCCTTGCAATCTGATCAAACTTGAAAGCCCAGAAGTACTTCTGGAGATTAACTGGTGAAGCAGAAGAGAGGAGAGCGAGTTAGGCTGGATGGTGAGTGTGTTTCATTGTGAAATTTTCTTCACACTTGATCCCCAGGGCTCTTTTTATTAAACATATTTTATATTGCTTGAATGACTATCTGTATTGAATTTTCATAACCTCTCTTCTGTAAACAGTCAACAAAGCCCAGCACTGACACTGGTCTCAATTTACTGCTGAGAAAGCAGATGATGGCGGAAGATACATAGCCAGAGGTCCTACCAGGTTTCTTGCACCCCTTACGTCACACGAAACATGTGAGTTTTCTACTTGGCTTGAGGCAAATCGAACAGACATGGGCTCTAGAGACATCAATGGGACAGTACAATTTTGGAGATGTTAACAGATGAGGATGGAGAAAAAAACCCACTGCTTTAGGTTTTGGCTATGTTTGAGGTCATTGGGATCTGAAGCCTAAATAGTATCTCTTCTCATTCTTCTTGCTTGCCAGAAGTGGTCTGCAATGGTGAGACAAACATCACTGTCTCAACGACTAAAAATCGAAAGACTTGGCTTTAGACCCTGTGCAGAATACAGCGCTACCAAGTAAGTGCATATCTACTGCTGGTAGGGAAGGACACATGTATATCGTCTAGTTAACTCAGCTTATAGTCTTAACCCAGATGACCTGAACGCTGAAATCTGCAGCTAGGTTTGGAGGTACTTTAATTCAGGCATAGGTTAGATCTGGGAACTCACTTTCACTCCAACTACTTCACGAACTTCCTGTTAAGATGCAAATTAAATCTAACCCTAAAGTTTTATTGAACACCATCAATCCATCAAGGATTTTGCTACAATCCTCCTGATCCTTCTATAAACACATTCCCTCATTGCCAAGAGTGACTGAAAAAGTTATACGGTGCCCTGGAACTACACAGTTTGGGCCACGTTGCATGCAGACAGGGGACGGCAGCAATGGTACACATTGGGATGGCACACAGGGGACATTTGGTTGGAAGACCTCATGTGTGTACAGCCACAGCATGTAGGAAAAGCCACTCAAGTGGCCAGTGTTCACAAGACCCTAGAGAAGCAATCCCACTGTCACCAGTATATGTGCATCCATAGAGAAAGCTTTCATTAAGAGAACATAAACTGCACAAATACAGGCTGGGCAAATAATGGTTTGAGAGTAGCCCTGAGGAGAAGGACTTGGGGGTGCTGCTTGATGAGAAGCTCAACATTGGCCAGCAGTGTGCACTCACAGCCCAGAAAACCAATTGTATCCTGGGCTGCATCAAAAGGAGCGTGGCCAGCAGGTCAAGGGAGGTGATTCTGCCCCTCTGCTTTGGTGAGACCCCACCTGGAGTCCTGTGTCCAGCTCTGGAGGCCTTAGGAAAGACATGGACCTGTTGGAGAGGGGCCAGAGGAGGCCACAGAAATGATGAGAGGGCTGGAACAGCTCTGCTGTGAGGACAGACTGAGGGAGTTGGGGTTGTTCAGCCTGGAGAAGAGAAGGCTCCAGGTAGATCTTATTGTGGCTTTCAGTACTTAAAGAGGGCTTATAAGAAATCTGGAGAGGGACTTTTTACAAGGACATGTAGCGATAGGACAGGGGTGATGGCTTTAAACTGAAAGACGGTAGATTGAGATTAGATATAAGGAAGAAATTCTTCACCATGAGGGTGGTGAGGCACTGGAACAGGCTGCCCAGAGAGGCTGTGGATGCCCCATCCCTGAAAGAGTTCAAAGCCAGGCTGGACCAGGCTTTGAGCAACCTGATCTAGTGGAAGGTTCCTCTCATGGCAGGGTCTTTGGCAATAGATAGTCTTTAAGGTGCCTTCCAACCCAAACTATTCTATGATTTCCCAGCTTGTTGGGAAAAGCTGCTGTTGCCAGCAATTCAAGCTCATTGTAGAATGAGCTTAGAATATTTTGAAGTGGCAAATACTGAGCAGGTCAGAAATCCTCCCCAGTAGGGGGTCCTGGTATAACTAAGGGTTAATAAAACTGGAAGGGAAAAATGCGCACACATTTCCAGACACTTAGAAGACAGCGTTTGTCAAACTCCGCACTCAGATTTAGTGTGTAGGTAAGGCATCTGCATTCACATATTGGAACATTTTGTCTCTTTTTTCTAAGAATAAGCACTCTCCAGTGGAATTCATGCTCTACTCTTGTATATGTGTAAAATCTAGAACTAGGTGGCCTCAGGTTCTCTTACAAATAACCTTGTTTGACGTTTGCATCCAGTGAACTAGAGCAGATGTTCTCCAATCATGTTTTTCTTCCCACTAGGGTGAGAAGAGAGCTGCAGTGTGAGCAGAGCTGCTTCCAGCACTTGTGACACGTGGAACTGAGGATAAACAACCAAAAACTGCTTCATTTGCTCTTAATATCCTCTTTTAGCATGTTATTTAGTACGGACAGAGAAAACTGATGATTAAGAAAGAAAATCTTTTTCACTGAAAAAGAAACTAACTGAAAATCTAACTGCTATGGCCATGCCCTGACAGGGAAATTCTGATGTTTGAATATCTGTTCTCTCACTACTTTGTAATAACTGCCATTAAGTTCTATCAAATAATTTTTTTTAATAATTAGGTTTTCAATAGCTTCACGAAAAAACCCAAAACTGCTTAAATTTTAATTACTGACTTCTTTTGCAATATCCCTTTCAAAAACCAGTGCGAGGACTAGCAATTTATTCTCATGATTATTAATGCAACCCCATTACACAGCCTGAATTTCCTATTCCTCTGAATCTACCTTCTCTCACTCACATTTCCTGCCTCCTTTTAAAGGGAAACAGATGAGTATCCCCCCAGAAAGGACCTCTGCTCAATCTTATGTTCATAGATCATGTAGCCAGAATGAAAAAGGGGAGGCAGAGAAATGACAGAAAAACAACAAAAGGTCAGAAAACTGACATTCTTCCACAACATCATTCATCAATAGGCAGTGAACTCACAGATCTGACCCACTAATGTTAGTTAGAATCACACTATCTGGATGAGAAGTGCAGGAGGTAAACCAGGATGCTTCGATGCATTTGCCTTTTGTAACTCAATCACCTACCCCCCCTGCACCCAGAGCGGGGGTAACTCACAGCACAGCTACGCACCACACCTCCCACCTTGTGTAGCACAGTAATGAGATACGGGACCCACAATAAAATGGCATACTTTTAAAATGAACACTGCAATCCTTCTGCTTGTTAACATCAATACCTGTTCCCTCCCACTCCACCACCCCAGCACAAGGCCGGTGCCGCAGGGGTCCCAGGGAGCAGGCACAGAGGAGCTGGGCACCAAGCCCTCATCATCCTTCGCAGCAGCCAGCTCCCGCTCCTCCAGAGCTGTCTGAGCATCCCCCCCTTGCTCTTCTGTGCACTGCAATTTTCTTCACTCTGGAGGTTTATTCTAAGGTCTGAATCAGGTTCTACAGAGTTTGGCTCTTAATAACAGGTCTAACAAGCTGCAGTTTTGTTTCTTTGCAGAAACAAAATTCACAGCAGTTTCTGGTACAATGATTTTATGATTCTATTTTTGCACTGGAAGCAGGGTGCGCAGGACTAAACTCAGAGGCATGAAGGCGACCAGTGAGACTGAGGGACTGGTGGACTGGGCACTGATGGCATTCACTGCTTGATAGAAGAACCTAAGGCAAAACTGGGATTCATGCATGTTGGGATTCCACATTTCTGAGAATTAAGTCAAAACATTCACTTCCTAATTAAATCAGCCCTGAGACTCCCAGTAAGACCTTCTGGCGTATGCTTGCCACTTACACTCCTGCAGAGCTCAGCTGAACGGCTCACTCCTGTCTGACCGACCTCAGTTTGCTCAGTACAAGCTTGCACCTACACTGACCTTCGCATCTGTGCTTTACTACACTGATACCTGCGAGTTATGTATGATATCCTAGGAGTTATTGTTGATAATGGTCCAGACAACACTCTGCTTTAGCACCTTTTTTTTTAAAAAAAAAAAGCTCAAATGTACTTGGACTGTTCTATGACCTGAGTATTTGGGTCCAGAAAGAGAACTGTGGAGGCTTTTTTGTTTTAGTAGAGATACCTGGATTCAGGAGACTGACTACAGCACGGGTATTGCCACTCTGAAGAACTCTGCCTCACATACCAACAGTTCACCTATGCTTTTTTCCCTCCCAGTTATAAAATATACCTTCTACCAATAACTACAGAACAACCAGGACTTTCATACCACATAGTGGTTCAGTTTTATAGTCTCCAGCATTTCTGAAAAATGGCTGTGAAATTCAAACTGTAAAGGACTGAAGCATTCAACTCCATGCTTACATTCATAGCACAATGACAGACTATTGAGATATTTAGCTTAAATCTTTTTTTAAGGCATGCAACTGTAGAGGTGCCATACCAAACCTTTGCATTTCACAGCTGACTAAAGAATTAAGCAGGATTCTCCTTAGTCCTCTTCAGATTTGCGTAGACATTGGAGAAATGACAAACTAAGCCATGAAATGACTGAAATGATGTTATAAAAGCAGAATCTAAATAGGTCTAGGAACTCTCATTCTAATCTGTGCTTTTCTACTCAATTTTAGTTTGCTCTGAGCAAATCCCTTATGAACCGCATGGCAAGACATTTCTATAATGATTGAGTGAACAAGTATTATTTATGGCAAGATTTATATAACTACCTACACGTGGGAAGCTCAGCACAGTGTATTTTTAGCATCAGATACTGCAGGCTTCAAAATAATGACGAAACCTGAATGTTTAAAGAAACCAGGTCATAGCTCAGAATCCAGCTTTTACTAGGTGTTGTTTTGAAGCATTTCCTCTACAGTTACAATTAAAAGCCACTTGGACATCATGGAAGTCTTTCTATTTTCCCCTAACATCCTACAATCATTTGTGTTACAGGAGCATTCGAAGCAGAATATTTTGAGCACTGTGCCAAACACAGGATAAGAGCAGTGTCTTCCTCAGAGAAGTTTCAAACCTAACAAATAGGATTGGTGAAGGACAGAGGTGTGAAGCAAAGAAACAAGAGGGTGGAGAGATTTATACCTACCCAGGCACCATGGGAAAGGTTTGGCGCAGGCTCAAGCCTTTCAAGTCCCACCACAGTGGAATTCTTCTACAGGTTCGTCTTTAACAACTTCAGATTCCTTTTTGTACCTTCCTGGCTGACACGCTACCTTGCTCTAATGGAGGCACTGATGGTGTAGTTCCTAGAGTAACGCTATGTGCTCTACAGCCACTAAAAACACACAGCAACACCTTAGAAGTTGCAGTACCTGATGTATATGATGCAGGGGGAGGTGGAAATGATATCACCAGAGCACAAAGCAGAAAACATTTTGAAAAGATCAGGTTTTTTTAAATTAAAAAAGAAGAGGAAGCTTACTTAGGTTTAGGTTTCAAAGAAAACAAACTTCCCAATATGCCTGAAAAAACATTCAGTGTGTGTGGATCTACTTTTGCAAATAGAAAAATAAACTTTCCTGTAAAGGCTAACCAGGTATGGAAAGTTATTAGAATAAATCCTCTTGGACAAAATAACATGAAAAACAAAGACTGTATAAGAGCGTCGAAGGAAAAATGGCTCAAAACCAGCTGCATGTGACTAGACACACTACATTTACTCAATACGAAATGCGTTTGTTTTACTCTTCAGTTCCAGGTAGGCTTTTACTTTCACTGCAAATGAACAAACACGAAAGATTTGAGGCAATTCACTGACTTATATGGTTAAAAATATATGTAAAATTGGGTATGCTTCTATTGAGGAGATAAATTTTGTTTAAGGATTATTTCCTATTCCTAAAACAGAAAGGAAAAAAAAAAAGTTATAGGATTAGAGAAGGATTAGGGGTTTTTCCTAAAGAAAAAATTATTGTGGTAAATTAGAGATATACAAAGGGAAGATAAGACAAGTACTGCTGGTTTCAGAGAAGTGTGTGCATGTCTAGATGTGATTCTCATCCAGTAAATGTCTACCATGCTTTGAACACCAGCTCTGTCTCAATATGAGCTAGTTTTGTTTGTGACAACAATCAGGCTCCAACAAAAGGTGAAATGGCCAATGTAGACAAAAATCTGTGTTGTTAAAAGAAGATGGTACTTCTTTTTGTGGATAAACCTGACTGTGAATAAACCTAGACTTGAAATTAGAAGGGATTCTCAGCTGTTTAAGTATCCAGCCCTACGAGCCACCTGGCAGTTGGAATAAGGTGGGGAGAAAGGGAAAAGCCTGGCTGCTCTTCCCACTGGTTCACCCCAGGTTTCTGCACTGGGCTGGACATTGAAGTGCCTACAACAGGCGGACCAGGACTCAGTGAGTGTGGCTGTATTGTGCATGTTGATAAGACTGGATACTGAACTAGCACAGAAAGTCTAATTTCCTTGTAGGAAGAATAAATAAATTTAAAAAAAAAGGATGTGGTGTGCATAATCAGTCTGTATGTCTTGTTCTCTCCTTTTTTGTGCATTTTAGGGGAGGGAGGCAGCCTCACAGGCACATATGTACCACCTGTTGTAGCTGTTTCAGCTACTTATCTTTTCCTTCAGCATCTCTGGCCTTTCTGTGATTTATCCCAATCTAGGATTTAACATTATGAAGGGTTCAGTAGCAATTCTGCTTTTATTTGTTCTTCCACCCCGCGCTTGACAAACACAGTCCTGCGTGCTTGTTTGTGCTTTCAAGCCATGACATGCTGGCCAAGTTGTGCACATTTCTTTAACAACCAGGATAAGTATTTGTGGGGCCATGCTGGAAAACACACCAGGGAACCAACCCAGAATAAAAATAAAATAATGACTGGGGGCGGTGAGGGCAGGTTTTGAAAGATGGATTAGTTCTCTGACCCAGTTCACTAGACGAACAAGGGGATGGGGGTGGGGGGGAGGAACAGGACACAGCAAAAGTAGCTGAGATGGCTACTGCTGCTGCATATGGTGCATGAAGACCGCTTCAGGCAGACAAACTTTCACAAACCAATCGTGCAGGTCCTCCACCCAACACCTGCCTCCAGAGAGCACACGTAGCATTACTGTTTCAGCTACTGTGTTACGTAAACAATTTTGAAAGCTTATCCAGCCACTGAAACGGTGACACTAGTGACACATCTTCAGCCTGTTACACAAAGGAGTTGTCCTCATACACAACAGTGTCTTTGAAAATCATCACTCTAAGGAGTAAGGCAAGAGCGAAGAGGTGAAGCGTTGCATGATCTCGGCTCAGGACAGGTGTGCACTTGCAAAGAGCTGCATCCACGGAGCAGCTCCTGCCCGAGGCGCAGTTCCCACCTGGCACGGTTCCCCTGCCCCAACACCTGCAGCACAGCTGTAGCCACACCGACTACAAAGGGGCTTTCTTCTGGGACAGGTCATCCCTCCTCCCACACTGCAAGTTGTGCAAGAGCATCCACATCAGAGCTGGCATTCGCTGGAAGGAATGAAAAGCAACACACCTAATGCAGACAAGCTCTCGGAGCCTCCCAGATGGGGCTCTCCTGTAACTGCAGCCCCCCAGCAGCATGAGCACAGTTGGGGTTTTACTTTTGCATATAACTCGTTTACAGCTATAGTAAGTTCTTAATGTTGAGTTCAAAACAAATGGGCAAACCAAACTGCCTGCAAGAGGATTTGCACTTTCATCACCAGTGTGAAGCAAGAAGCTTTTCAGTGAAGCATGAAGCAAAGCTCCTTTACTCTCACCTCGTACAGGTGTCTAAAAGAACAAGTCACCTTCCTCCCGGGGACTCTTGGGGCCTCAAGCTATGGAGTAAGAGTGAGAGAGGAGAGTAAAGAGGAGATATTTTCCTCCCTTCTTTTAAAAATTCTAAAATCTCAGAAATGTTGACTCTCTCCATCACCTCTTTTAGGTTCACTATAAGTGATCATTTCTTCAGTGAAAATAAAATGGGTATTTTCTGATCTCTTCTAACATTATTTTCTTTCAAAATACCGAAAATCAAAAGCAATTACTATCAGCTTTAGTGTTTAGGACATTTACTTTCCCATGGCACAGGACCTTGAGGGGAAGCATCATGCTTACAGAATTAACTGTAATTCACAAACAACTCAAAATGGGAAGGCATACAAACATTGTGGGGTGGTGTTGGAAGACATAACACTCAGAATGACTACAAACCCTAGCAAATGTGGAGCTCTGCACTCCCCTAAGCACTTCTGCTATCGAAGTAAACACATTTCAAGATTTAGCAGTTTAACTAACTGGCAGCCTAACAACTGATTAGAAAATTCAGTGTCAAAATTAACGATAACTGCAATAAAATGTCAGCGTAGATTTTACTCTCAAAACTCATACTAGACTCCAGGTTGCAAATGCAGAAAAATCAACCAAACAAATCCCCACCTGCAAGCTGGCATACTTGCACGACAACCTAGAACAGATCTATGCAATACCATAGAATTTATGGTAAAGTTCATTTCCCTGCAGCAAAATACAAGGAAAGTACATTTGAACTGGCCACCTTCCTTGGTGGAAGCAGCCCTCCTGAACTGCATCTGCCTTCCTGCCAAAACTAGCAGTTTAAAAAAATATATATTTTCTTAAATAGGAACTAAAAAATCATCCCCCAAGAGCAACAATAGCATCAGCAAATTACACAGTACAAGAAATCAGTTGGTGTGATACACTCCTCTCCTTCTAGAAAACGAACACTAATTGCCCAATACTGAAGTAACTGCAGTTTATCTCCTAGCAAATGCTTGTGAGGATCCCCAAATCAGCAATTAGCATCTGTCCCACTGTGCTTCTCTGCCTAATATCTTATGCAAATTATACAATTTATAGCTTTAGATTTAATGTGCTCTTGCCTAACTAATGCTGCAGGGCAAAAGGAGCCTGCTGATTCAGGAATGCATCGCTGAACTGCCTCACCCTTGTGAAGCAAGTGACAAACTCATTCCGTAGATTTCTCCACCAGGCAAGAAGTATTTGCTTCTGCTGTTCCACATCCCCATGAACAGGTGCAGCCAGACCACATCTCCTCTCTCAGCATCCCAAAAGAAGCAGAATGAAGCCAGCTTTGGCCCAGAAGTCATACAGCCAGAGCAATGTGACTGTGCCCAGCTAAAACATCCTGCTATTTGTGAGGGAGCACAGCCAAACATGTTCGGGTCTGCCTGCACTGACCCATGGAGACTTTGCCCCAACAGGAGCCCAAGACTCCATGGACCAGTCAGCTCCCATGCCAGCACAGGTAAGCACACACACGCCTCCTTCTGTGCTGGCCCCACACAGGACGAGTGTCTATTAACAGTTCAGCATGACTCCGTTAAGCTCCCCAGCCCAAGCTGTCAGCAGCTGATGCTTTTCATTCTGAAGGACAATCAACACCAGGAAATACTGGTCTGGAAAGAACCTCACCAGGTTATCTACTCCAATCCCAATGCATTCAGGCAAGGTGAAATGCTAACACCCACAATGACAGCTGTTTGTCTATTGAATCTGTCCCTAAAGCCTCCAGTTCAGGAGGTTCATAACTACTTCATTATGCCACAGCGCTACAGCAGCCTTTCCAACAAAACCTTGTCGCACTTACCTCCTCCTTCGATGTACAAACTGTATGCTCGCAGGCTTCCCGAGTCCTGACTAGCCCTCAAATGGTCCCCCTGGTGAAGCAGGGAAGTTTGGCTGGCATTTTAGAGACCAAGAGTAAACAGGGCTGTCATAAATGCCCAACAACAGCGATCAAAAATGTCTGGTTCCTGGGCCTGAGGCTCTATGTGCTGCATTTCTTTAGAAACATCAGGAAGTTAAGTCAAGGCAAGTCAAACTGGACTATTTGAAAAACTTAAGTATTGCTGCAGATTTGGCTGCAATGAAACTGCACTGGCATTACAGATCCCCAAATCTCAGTGCCGTATTCTGGCAGAGTTCAGAAATAACCCTAACATTTGCCTTGCCTGCAATGCTGCATTTTGACTAGCGCTATTACACATGAACCAGGACTTAGCACAGGAGGGGGCTCAAATTCAGTGTCCCCACTGCTCACTCAGATAGGCATCTATCACACCAGCTTACTTAGTTGTTGGTGTGTTGACAAGCTCTCAGTTTTAAGTAAAGAAATTGCTTCAGTGAAGTTGAACTTTCCTGCAGGACCAAGATCTTAGTGGACCTTCAAACACGAATAAACTACAATTCAGAAAGGACAAAGCTCTTCCTGAATGTTAATATCTTCCATTGCTGTCATAGTACGGTTAGTGTCTCTTGGTCAAGAGAAGGACCTTGTTCAGAATATCCATATACCCTTTTGTCAGTAAAGACATGGTGGTAGATGTCTGCAAAACTAACATTTTGTGTCTCCGCAGGGTAGATTTCACTGCTGGCTGCTCACTGGCACTCAGAGACAGAGCAAATGCTCCTACAGCATACGCAAGCTGGTTAAGAAGGACCTGGAATACGAACACTCCCTCATGCAGGAATCCCAATGCTGCATCTAAAGCTAACATGCTCAGTGACAGCTGAGTGTCACCTCCCTCCCTGCCCTGGCAGACGCTGAAGCAGCTGAGCTACAGCAAGGGGGAAAAGCTGCAGCTACTCTGACCATGGGGGTGGCTTGTTAGGGCAGGCAGGAGGGTGAGACCTGTGAAGCACTATCTGTTCATTTTTATATTTACATCAGAGATTAATTTTGCAACTGGTCAGTCTTCCTCACGATTTTGCCAGGCAGCAAAGGAGGAAATGAAACAAAAGGTTTTAGAAGTTGAAAAGTCTCAGTGTGCTACCTAACACCCTGTCCCAGACAACACACAAGTACCATCTGGAGGATGACTGCCTTGATAAATGAGTAGAACAAGAGCTAACAGACCATCTCCCCCAGGGGTGTTCAGCACCGTTAATTCCTCGACACGTGTTACGAGTGCCTGCCCATGGTGCCATGGTTCAGTACCCTCACGCACAGCCCCTTACCTCGCTCCACAGGGGTTTTTGTGGGCTTTAACACATCAGAAGAGGGAGTTATCAAAGAAAAAACAGACATAACCAACATCATCCAGCTATATTTCTGAAAGAATAAGAGCCTTAACACATCAGGCTGCATTTGAAGTTCCCGTTTTACATGAGCAGTGCTCAGAATAGTTAACCATAGAATCCCAAGACGTTATTCACAAGATGGTAAGAGTGTCAAAATATTACTACTTCTACCAGGTTTAAAATTTAGGTAGAACTAGAAAACACTTTAAATCATCACTGCACTTTCAGGCATTCATGCTTCCCAGGCGATGAGAACTGAACACAGCAATTACCAAACCAAATGAGACCACAGTGCAGCTGACAGGCTTCTTCATTTCTGCTGCTTGGTACTGGATTTCCAATCAGAGGAAAGGGAGCATACACTGTTCCCCAACATAATCCAAATTACAGAGTCCATAAATCAAATTTCTTCCTAACACCCACAAATTGGTCCCATACACCCCAAGCATGATGGTTTGTAAACCTCTTAATGGTGAATGTTTCCTACCTTTTCCAGTTCAGCTATGACCTTATTGATATTTTATGGCAACTACACAGATATGCAGTGAAACTCTACTCTGACATGGTAGAAGATACAAAGCAGAATGTTTCTCCCTCTATTCATACTTTGTTTGCTCAGGTTTTGTTTCATCTCTGCCAGCCCCAAGTTTATTCCACTCTCCCCTTGTGTGGATGTCTCTTGGCACTGACCATGTCCCTTTTCTCCAGGTTTATTCGCATTTCTAATGCATATTTTAAATTCAGGAAAGCAGAACTGAAAGGAGTCTTGTAGGGAAAGAAAGCGCTTTATTTCCATAACTCTATGCTCAGTATCTTCAATGCTATTTTTGGCCACCATAATCTTTTTTGTTTGGCTCTGTTGGCATGTTCTCTTTTGACTACTGAGGCAGAGGGGGCAGAACTTTCCAGCAAGCTACCCGCTGTGACGCCGAGGTCTTTCCTGAGCAGTGAGTCAAGGCAGAATTTAACAATGCATGAGCTGTCCATATTATTTCTTTATGGGCCCAAGAGACTGCAATAAATTGGATCTATCATCATGCTGACTCTTCACTGACTCTTGGTAGACCCATCTGGTATTGCTGTCTCCCACTGCCTAGAAAAAACTAAACAATGTGGACTTATCTGAAAAATTTGCCATCCATCCTGTGTTCATCTGCCTTTTCCAGAGTTATTAATAAATGTCCTGGAATGCCACTAGTATGCGATGCTTGACTTGCCACATTGAAAGCAGTTTATTTATCTCTGTCTTTGGTCTCTGTCTTGCGCTTTCTGATGTTTCAGTTTACTTAACATCTGTCCTCAAAGGAGTGATTACTTTTTTAAGTTATTTCAATGTGCTGACTTGTGTCCAGTTAGCCCATCTTTAGCTGACAGCTTCAAAGAACCCTTAAGAGGCCAGAAAGCCTTAAGGCAACAGAGGCAACATGGCCACACAGTGTTGTTTGGGACACAAACAATTTCTACTACTCAGATTACTTTAACCTGATTTAACAAGCAGTGATTCACTCACAGTGTATGGAACTAAATAAGTTGCATATTTCCCTACAAATGTCACAAGTTTTAAAACATGCACCTTGTCCACCAGAGTGCAACAGGATGTAACATATGCCTCTAATACTCTTTCTTCTCAGTGTAGCATCTCTGTTTTCGTGGAGCTAAGTTGTAGCCTGCAGAATCAGTTTTGTTTCCTTTACACAAATGCAGTGTAGTGACCTGAACCACGATTACTGACATCCCAAGAGCTGTCTCCATACAGCCATACCAGCCTACAGATGCACTTGGATATATCAATTTCCACCCTATACGCAGTATTTACACTTCATAAAAAAAATATAACACTTTCAAATCACTGCTGTAAGAAGTGTACTACAAACAGGAAGAAAAGCAAGGTGTTAGAGGTGTATCAAATGACAATGACCAGTCAAATGACCTTGTCAAGGAAGACTATCAGCAACTGACCATAGAGGCTTGGTTCCACTCAATCGTGAACTACACAAGAAATTCACGATCATTTCAAGTCTCAAGTCCTTCCCATCAAACTTTACGCTTGCAGGCTCTTCCACTCTGACTTAAGAAAGTGATTTGTAGAATTCATAAGACAGAACCAACTACTGACATGAAGCAACATAAAGGTACTCAAGCTTTCATTATTTTCTTTGCTGATAAACTTAGATGTTGTAACAGTTGCACGAAACCAGCAGGTAAGTGAAAAAGGAGCCAAAAGTGCTTTCAAACTCAATGTCAGTGGCCCTGGATCCTCTTCATGGATCTGTCAAGCACTGTTATCATCAGCTAACACCATGGTACCCTGATGAAGCCTTAAGATCGTGCTGGACTCTTTATCAGGAGAGATTAGAATCTAACCCGGGGTCTCACATGTTGTCTAGATCCTTGTCTGAGGAAATGTGAGGGATTCTGCATTTCTTGTCTGTGCCAGACTACTATATCACATCTTAAAATAAACTGCTGCTTCAACAGAAGAAGTCACATTAACACATCGCCCCAGAACTAGAATAATGTTCTACCAGCTGAGTCCTGGCTTCTAATTCAGACGAAGGGTTCTATTTTTCAAAAAATTATATCTTGACATCTGATCTTATAACAATACGAGCAGAAACATTAAGGAAAAAGATACTGTCATAACTATTCCCAATTTAGTTTTACACTGATATTGTGATCAATTTATCTTTCATTGTCCCTTCCTTACTTTTTCTAGCACTCAGATGCCTGGGAAAGTATCTAATCCTGTTGGATGTCAGCCAAGGAAATTTCTGATCAAGAGTATCAGGATAACTTGAAACACACAGAATCACAGAATGGTTTAGATTCAAAGGTACCTTTAAAGGTCACCTAGTCCAAGCCCCCTGCCATGAAAAGGGACATCAACTAGATCAGGTTGCTCAGAGCCACACACACAACTGTGCTAGAATTTAAAATGACTAGTTTATTCAATGAAGACTTCTTCATGACAAGAAGAATCCCTGCTCCTCCTTTCTAACTCTAGAGAGAGAATAATCATCAAGAATTAATCCATTTTCTGTTCTTAAAACCCAACTAGAGATGTCTTAGGAATGCCTTGTGACAATGGAGTTCAGTCATGGCTTTTATCTTTACCCATAAAAGCAGAACTGGTCATTCTTCAGATCCACCCATGCCCAAAGATGAAATTCATAGAACCTCTTGCTTAAATTGCTACTAACTTTCCCATGTTTTCAGCTTTATCAAGTACACAAATGTTTTGAAATGATCTATGTAGATGTAAAGCAAAAGTTTTTAACGTTGGTATGCAACAAATGGATAAAAGGTCCAGCCTTGTTTGTTTTTAGATTCAGACACACAAAGGAGACTGAAAGTGGGATGCAGATTCCACATGCCTGGCCAGAAAAGCACACAGGATTTAAAGATTAAACCTAAGTGTACCCAAAAGTAACATCTGAACTTCATAGACAGGCTCATTTTGAAAGCTCAGTGACCATCAAGACTACTGGGATCCAAGATGAAGATTGATTGCTGGTTCAAGGAGTTCTGGCTGGGACGCAGTGAGACAAAAGGATATAAATGCTTTCTATTTTATTCTCCGGCTTTGTATCTGCTGGACTGAGTCAGCTTCAGCAATTCCAAGCTGATGTACCTTAGCAGGCCAGCAGACTGCCACTCCTGGCTGGGCAAACAGGGACTGCCACTGCCATTTCTACAGGGCGCCCTCGTTCCTCCCACCCACGCTAGGACAAAGCTCACAGCTGAAAATCATGAAAACCAGGAAGGTGGAGGAGGATCAAGAAGGGAAAGCTGAGTTGGTTCACATTTTCAATCTATGAAATGAATAAGTTTCAACATTCTTACCTTAGAAAAAATGCTTTTGTAAACTACCTTAGCAAGACCAAGCTGGTACCAGAGGAGATTACAGGTTCCCTTTGGGCCTTTCTTTTCCTGCCACCTCTCTCAGGACAGGATTAGTCCTTTGGAAGCAGCTGTATACTTAAAATTTTGAAGCCAGGGCTTTTTTATGGTAACACTATCGTGTCTGTGTCCCTCTGTCACACCCCTCCCTAAATGAATGAATGAGCTTTCACGAGAAAGATGTCAGGTGACACCTACGTGGGCCAAAAGTTCCCAAATCTTTCCAGTGTGACAGAGCAGGGCTGAGAGGTACCAAGCACCAACAGCGGGGGAACAGAGCACCGCCACGTGCAGCACTGCTGTACGCTGATGATCTTCGGACAAAGTCCTTCCAGCCACACGGAACACTAATTCCATTCCAATTACTTCCCTCGATGCTTGTACACCAGTTTTCAGACAGAAATTAAAATGCAGCGAGTGAACATGCACCGCACTTGGAACGAGGTAATGAGACATCTGTTTGCATACGTTCTGGATGGAAACAGAGCATATAGTCCACAGGGGAGGCTTCCGCATCCAAAAACTGGTGCGGTTATTTGCAGTAGCTAACATCAACCCATTAACATAGCTGCTTTACTGATGTGTCCCTACATAAACAAGTGAGCCTCAGGTGGGTGATTTAGAGCCTTTAAATTAAAACCAGATTTTTCCTTTCATTCTAATAGGAGCTTCAAATACAGAAAGAGGTGCCTCAAGTTGACCTGTGTGACTATTCTTCTTCCTCCCCTCTGACCAAAACTGCTATGAAAAGTAGGCTACAGAGAGTAGTGGCCACGGTTTCAAAAGGTGAATGCCTAGAGCTATGTATATATGGCTATTTTCAGGCATTTTTAACTGGGTGGCCTGATTTTGAGAAGTTTTGAGTACACATCAGTCCAGCAATGTACATGCTCCATAATTTCCAAAAAAGAAAACCAGATTACCTATTTTGGCATTGAATTGTAAATACCCAGTTTTTTACTCAAAAACGGATCTACAATTTCTGTTAAAACAACATCTACACAGATTGCTTGGCTTCAGAGCCTCACTACATCAGGGTACGTGAATGAAGAGAGGTTCCTGCCCAGAAAACTATGGCATCTAAAGGGAAGAGACAGGCAGATGAGTGCCAAGAGAAGAAAGAAATGCACAGGAGTGACACGCTGTGCCCAATGTCACGCAGCAAGTCAGAACCAGTGCCAAGCAGAAAACCCAGAGCCCCAAATCAAGTGCCTGACCCATGACATCATGCTGAGCCTCCCTCCTAGTCACAAAAGATATATGCAGCTGTTCTGGGAGTATTTCTAAGAGTGAGCAGCGTGTTTACTTCAGTTTTGGCTTAAATTCCTTCAATTTAGATTATTATTTGTAAACTATGTAGGGAATTTCAAAAGCTTTTAATCCTCAAACTAGAAACGTAATATAAAAAGGTTAGTTAGTGCCTAGTCACAGTGATAATCTGTTACCATCTTAAGCATAATTTAAAAAGTCAGATCTTGAATTCCAAGGTGGTAGGATCACAGCTTTTTAACACAGCATCAAAGAATTCAGTTATTTTTCATGAGGTTAATGCTTAAACAGCTCCAAACATACAATATTCTGATAAAAATGAAGCTTCTGTTAAACAATGATCCTAATCTTTCACCAAACGTTACAGAACCCAACCTAGAGCACTTTAATATCAGAAGCAGTTCTTCACAGGCAAGTAAACAAAGAAATACTGCTGCTAGAGAAAGATCCAGAAGTGAAGGTTTAAAAATCGTCAGATCTTTGAGAGCTTGCACTCAAACTAACAGAGAACAGGAAAAAGAAGTCACAATCCTGGCTAGAGTATTGCTAAAACATGTCTTAAAGATATTTTTTTTCTTAGAAGAGTCTCACTTCCTTCCAAGGGCACCATCACTATCTATACTGAAGAAAATAATCTCTGCAAGTCACCTCGGCAAGTGCCAGGTGGGTGCCAGCACACTACATTCAAGGAGAATCCTGGAGCAGGTTGCCCAGAGAGGTCATGATGTCTCCATCTATGGAGACAGACAAAACCCAACTGGAAACAGACCCAGGGAACCTGCTCTGAGCAGAGGAGTTGGACTATAAGATCTCAAGAAGCCTCTTCCAACCTCAATGATTCTGCAAATCTGTGAAACCTCCTATTACCACAAGGACTGAGTGGTTATAGTGTCAGTCTAGGATATGGAAAGTCCAGGTTCAACCCCATGCTTCACCCCTGACCACATGTACACCTCTTGCCTAGTTCGTAGTTCTCTTCTACCTCTGTCCCTTTAGTGGCCACGGGCTGTGGTAGCAGAGACAAGGGCTGTATCACAAGCCTCTTTCCACACCATTCTCATGCAGCTGGATCAAAGTACTTATCACTCAAAAACTTGATTTGACAGAGAGCAAGCCACGGGACTTTCAGAAAGCCTAACAGTGTCCAGATGCCCAGTTTTAGACACTTCAAATAGGGATTCCTTTTTCAGGAAGCATGGAGAATTCACTGTCAGAAGGCCAGGCGAGGTATTAACTCAGATATCTGAAAGATAATTACATTTAAAATCAATCTGTTTGTAGAATATGGGGCCCTACTGCTGCAGAAGGCAGTCACCCCAGCAATACCTGCCACTTCCAAAGGCACAGGTGATGCAGAGGGAGGAAGATCCAGCACCGTACAAACCAGAGTCAGCAGAGCATGTGGTCATCCTCCCTTCAACCTAAATGCTGCACAACTCTATTTATACACTTCTTGTAAGGTCTACAGGGCTGAAGTGTAAACTGGAGATCATAAATAAAGACTGTACTTCATTTATAGATACTTTAATACATAATTCAAATAAAGGTAATCATCACCTGAATCCAAAACTGGTCTGTAAACAAACACTAAATTTTCTTTTAAATGACTTTCAAAAGCAGATTTCTGCTTACACACATACTCAACCCTTCAGAGTTTATGGCATTCTTTTGGAAGAGATAATCCCTTGTACTGAACTTAACCCACTACATCAATTTTCTATCCTGTGATAAACTGGGCTCTCTAGTTACAACTCAAGTCTAGGATATTATTTTCTTGGCAGTGGCTTCCATTTTAAATTCCAGAACAAAAAAGATGCATCTCTTAAGACCTCATGCTATTCACAGATGTATTACTTCTTGTTTGAGTTTTCTAAGTGCTCATGGCCTTGGGATATGACATGACAGCTGCAAAGTAGGAAACACAATTTAGCAGGTGAAAACAAGGAGGGGGGAAAAAAACACCACACTGTCTAGAGGGATGTAACTTTTTTGGTCTCCCGAATTTCTCACTGCAGATCATTATGTGTGGGAATATAGAGGCTGATCTACTTAGGTCAGAACAAGAAGTTAGCTGATTACTCAGCTCTTCTGAGATTTCCCCAGCTAAATACAAAGTTGGTTCAAGGTCTCTGTCATGATATTTCTGATGACGAGATAGAAATAAGATGAGATGGGAGAGTGTGAGGGGACGCAAGAACAGAGGAAATATGGTCACATAATGCTGCAGCAGCCAGTGAGAACAGGTGAAGTTTTTTCTTACCTCATGCCTCAACTTTATTAACAGCTTGTCTTTAAACTGTCAGTTTTAACTGAATTAAAACCTACTTTTTTCTTTCTGAAGCTTTTTTTCCTTTTTATCATCAGTTTGACCAAAGGAGGCTGAAACATGCACTAGACAAACTACTTGCAAAAACTGGATGCTCTCCTGAACATATTGTTCTCATAGAGTTAACAATAATAATACCAACAGTAATTTAAGAAATAAAAAAGTAAACACCTACTAAATCTGTTCTGCTGCTAGAACAAAATCCCAACCATTTCCTTGGAGCACGGGTTTCCCTCAGCACCTCTCTCCCACTCGCCAACAGTAATAACCACTCACAAAAATTATTTTATACAAATTGAAATTTTTTCCTACAGAGATTCCAAAAGAGCTCCACAAGAGAAAGTGCTGTGAATTACTAGTCTTATTTTTACATAAAGACATTGACGATGTGGCCAGGCAGGTCAGATGCGAACAGTATGTTTATAAATCCACAATTATAAAAATACAAATTGACGAGCTTCTTATCTGCCCATCAAGACAGCGATAACACAATCCTAAATGGTAATTCCAATTATGCCTCATTAGAACATAGTTTCGCAAAGCAATTTCGCCCAAATATGAAACATATGAAACAGCTACTTCAAGAGCTACTCTAGATTTAAACTCAAAAGCCAATAAATGTTTTGAGAATACGACAGTAACAGGAGTAGAAAGGGAATGAAAGACAAACTTAGCCCAACAGTTACAATGGTTAAAATTATAAGATACTACAGTTACTCAGGTTGTAAAGGCGTGACTTCTAAATGTGGGAATACAACTCAAATGATGCCAGTTAAAGGCAAGAGTCTGTCAGGTAACTAGCCAACACCATAAACGTATGTGTGCTACTCCTAGCAATTAACTTGTGCAATAGGCTTCCAGTGTTTCTCAGAGATCTTAGCTCTATTTACAATTTAATTTTTTTCAGTCTATTCCAAACCTTCTTTTTCTTCTTCCATAGATCTCCCCCAAACTCACACCTCAGGATCCTTATGACAAGCTGCTAAGTTTGTAGAGTCATTTCAATTTACCATCACACAGTAAAAGACAATGTTTTCCAGAAGATTTCTGGGAGCACTCACTGTAGTAAATATGGTCCTCATTAAACCCACATTGTAGTTTTAACCAGATGCAAACCTCCTTTGTATAGACGGAAAAAGAACAGCATGGGATTCCAGAGGGCAATCCTGCCGTGTTTGTACTCCATGGAGAGACAGAGTGCGAGGGGCCCAAAACCACTACTTCAAACCTCACATCCAGCTGCTTCCTCCTCTACAATCACAATAAGAGCCTTCAGGGAGAGCTCGTATGGGCCTACCTTGCATGTATGCCTCTATTTGCCGAATTAGCTCATAAGACTTGGATCGGTCCAGAAGCGTACGAATAGCTGGAAGAGGGTCCAGGATAATGGTTTCAGGATGAGCATCAATATATTCCTGGAAAACAAATACAAAGAAAAAAAACGCATTAGGTTGGTTGAAGAGTGTGGAAAAGCAGGGAGATGGGGAAGAGGACTACGTTAAAAACCTCAACGCCCAGTTTCTCTTCAAGGGGAGGCAAATGGACCATGCAGGCAATGCAGGAAGTCACCAGTCTAGACACTGACTTTTGAAACAAACACAAACATGACAGCTATCTGTTTTGGGATGGGAAATGTCTCCTGTGGACTCACCAGTGAAACCTGTGCTGCTACCACATCAACTCAGAAGGGAACCAGTGGCAAGTGCCACAGTAACAGCTGTGAGCAGGGCTGCGAAAAGCAGTTAGGAAAAGAAAGCTGGCACGATGCTATCTTGGGGTCAGCCTTGCATTGAATTACTGCACATGAACATCGTAACTGTCTGAACTAACCTCAGGACTATATCTGAGTTCTTTAATGTTATTATTGCTGTCCTCTAGCTGGGCTGAAGACAGCGTTAAGAGCTGGACGATAAGGGATGGAATTCTTTTTGGCAGACCTGAAGAGATTGCTGCTTCGCTGTGTCTTCAATGAGTTTTGAAAGCATCTATCTTGCTACTTCTCTAAGCTCATACTCTCCTCTCCTGACTACAAGAACAAAGCAAACTTAATGTTCTCATGGATCTTCTTGGGAACTCAATTCCCCATTCACTGAGGCTGTGATTGCATTACTGCATCTTGGCCATGACCACAGACACAGCTGCCAGGTACTGGCCTTGCAAACACAACAAAACTTCCTTCTGTGTCTCTGAACAGAAGTCGAGTTCCTTCAGCCTGGCACCATAAAGTCAATAGGACAAATAAGCCTTTATCTTAATCTATCCAAAATCAGACAAATGTTTCCAAAGTCAGCATCTGCCTTTATTTTACCCAACTTCCCAAAGTTATCTTCATGTTTCCACTCATCTCTTTAAATCCATTTATGCAAATACCTGGGAAAAGCTCCTGCAAGTAATGGACTTCCATGAAGTCCTGCTTCCCTAAGTTGGTTACTTTGGAAATGTACTCCAAAGGATACTTAGGAGTGTGAGGTGGTCTCAGGAGATGCACTTTGGTGGATATTGAGCTGGAGAGAAAGGAATGGCATCATCTGCTCCCAGCAAGTGATTCTGCTCCAGATATTGCCTGGGGAAGCTGCCTTCCTCCTCACTCTCCTCCTAAGCACTGGCAAACTGTTGCTTTCTGCTGACTACATAGTCTGAACTGATGGCTTGCTAAAAGGGGATTATTCTTTTGAGGCTAAGAGGATCTGCACTGAGGTTTAATGAACCCACTGCATCAGCCATAGCACACAAATCACTTTCCTTCACAGTGCATGAGGCACCCTTCAGTGGCAGTATGTATGTCTGATGTATTTAATAATCCCTGCAGAGCACAAGGAGTGGATTCCCCGAAGATAAGCTCGACCTCGCTGCCACTTGGGAAAAGTAAGAGACCGAGCCTTCTGCACAGTCAGGCATCAAGACTGTCAGACCCGGCTGCTGTCTCACCCTTGCAGCGTAGCCTGGATAAAAAGCCTCTTTGGTGCACTGGAGCAGAAGCTGAGTTCATTTCAAGTCATTAATAACCAGGACATACAGAGAACAGTTTTCATGAGCCTCCTGCCCCCACTACTTCCAGGCTCTCAGGCAGAGCAGCCAGCTTTCAGATACAGAAGAGATATGGTAACTTGCTACCTAATGCATCTGAAACACCTAAGTATGCCCATGCATATGTGCCCTTTTATTCAGCTTCAGAAGACACTTTGTGGAGCTGAGACAATACAGTGATTAGGGCATTAGCCTAAACTTGCTGACCCTGAAACTGTACTCAAGCATCTTGACATATCTAAAGCACACCAAGATGGCTCGTTTAGCCCCTCTGTGCCTCAGCTTTAAAGACAGGGAGCTACCACATTGTGCCTGTCCATGAGCCCACTGAGAGGATGAGCACGTTACAGTCAGCCAGTGCCAGCGGGATGGGGGAAGAACACGCGGTAACCAGCCTGAATGAGCCGAAACGTGTCCTCAGCAGGGATCTGACAGCAAACACCCTGCGGCATTTCTGATGCACATACTAGCTCTTCCTCTCACACTGTGGGGACCACCTCTCTGCCTCAATCAGACTCTGGTTCCACTTTGAATTTAAGCTCCCCATACTTCCAGCCCCTACTCTGTACATACTAATCCTTTCTCTCCCACAGACATCCATCCTGTCTATGGCCTCCATCTCCTTCACTCTCCTCCAAGGGAGGAATTATTTTTCCCTTTCCTAGCTCATTGTGCACCTTCCCAAGTCTTCCTGTTGCTCACCTCAGCACTGAGGACTATCCTCACTCCCCTGGGTTTGGTGTGTTCCTCCTGTTATTTTGGTGCACTATTTCCAGAGGGACCCTTGCTTTTTTATGCTTTCTGTAAGGAGCTTCACAGTGCTTTATTTATAATTATAATAGCTCCAAACCACATTAAAAGATCATCCAAGCAGTAAGGTTGACGCAGCATAATGAAGTTTAACAGCAATGAAGGCATGATCCTGAGGCCATTCTATACCCAGCAATGCATCAACCAAAGCGACATCCTAGCTGACTTTCCAGTGACTGATTTCTCACTCTGTTGCCTTAAGGAGTCTCCAAAAAGCTCTGTAAGACAAACCAATGAAGAAGAAGGAGGTGGGGACTCTTTTCCAGGAGCCTGGAGGACTTCAACAAACTACTCTTTTGTCAAGAACTGCACTGAGTGTAAGGTGACAGCTCCTTCATGCACACACACAGCAGATTGAACATGAGCTTTCTTTACAAAACAAGTAAATTTCTTGGCATCAAACCTATTTCTTTCAGGTACTATTCTCCAGCACTTCTCCGTTTACAGGCTTAGGTACTCAGACAGCCAGAGGGCATAGGAATGGCAAAACTCAGAGACTGTCAGCAAGGCAGTGAAGATCTGTATAATCTGAGTGAAGGACTAAGAACTGAGTAAGTGCCTCCTAGAGGTCATCTGAGGGCAGGCTACAGGTCTCTCATTTTAACTGAATCCAGAAACAGTCTCTCATTTGAAGCAAAGGAGTCTGTCAATGCAGAACAAGGTCAACTCATTTGTACAAGGCATCTATCTGAACACAGCTGGTGGTTAACTGCTGAAGCTGTTTAGGGGACGGGAACATCAACATGTGCCTAAAGTCCTTATAACTTAGCACCTCTCCTCATGGTATTGCGTGTTGCCTGGATTTCCATCACAAAGTAATTAACTCCGCATTCAAAACCAGAATGATCAAGTTGCAGCAGGATCTCCAAAGCAAATCGCCCAGTCTTCCCTTGGGCACGGACACTGCCAACAGCTTCCCAGCCTCACATCAGTACATCACCAGCACACGCAGAAGAAAAGAGTTCCAATATCTATGCACAGAAAACTACTTTAAATAAATAAATAACTTGAAAATACAAACACTAGCACAAATTCTCCAAAACACAAAATTACAATAAGAAAAAACAATTTTGTCAACTTCACAGGAAAATTATTGTAGCTGAAGTGAAACTTTTCATAAACTTTGCTTCTTTACTAGGAACTGCTGCACACTTAGCCATCACATTCTACTGAATATATACCTGTGAATATCACTTAACAGACGGGAAAACAGTGTGTCCTGGCAGCCAAGAGGCCACCCATGTCCTCGGT
This sequence comes from Nesoenas mayeri, assembly GCF_963082525.1. Classification (NCBI taxonomy): domain Eukaryota; kingdom Metazoa; phylum Chordata; class Aves; order Columbiformes; family Columbidae; genus Nesoenas; species Nesoenas mayeri. The sequence continues at coordinate 17,163,669 of NC_137548.1, read as the reverse complement.
GCATCCAGCACAGCATGGTCAGCCAGCCAGGGAGGTGATTGTCCCGCTCTGCTCTGGTGTGGCCTCACCTGGAGCACTGTGTGCAGGGCTGGGTGCCACAGGATAAAAAACACATAAAGCTGCTAGAGAGTGTCCAAAGGAGCAGTTAAAGTCACTTGGTTTGCTCAGCCTGGAGATGAGGAGACTAAGAGGAGATGTCATCGCGGTTACAGCTCTGTCAAGGGGACGAGGAGCGGCAGGTGCTGATCTCTCTGCCAACCAATGACAGAACCTGAGGGAATGGCAGGAAGATGTGCTGGGGAGGTTCAGGTTGGACATTAGGAAAAGGTTCTTCACCCAGAGGCTGGTGGAGCCCTGGAACAGGCTCCCCAGGGAGGTGTCACAGCCCCAAGACTGACAGTGTTCAAGAAGAGACTGGACAACACCCTCGGACACACAGTGTGAACTGCGGGGTTGTCAGGAGTTGGACTTGATGATCCTTGTGGGTCCCTTCCAACTCAGGAAAAGAGAAACCCTGAAGCCAAGATATAGCTTTCAGTACAGCACAACCTTTCAACTTTGAATGTTCACATCTTCTCTGATCACTCCAACAAAGTAATTCTAAACTCTCCCTTGGTGGATTTACCAAAGGCTGGTATCCAACAGCAGATTCCAACAACCCAGGCAACAATCTGGAGGATATTTAGGCTTCCCAACAATATTTTGAAAGGGCTTTGTTCTTGGGCCGCATTTCAGCTTGACCCAGACAACGTCTATGTTTTCCTCTTTATAATCTTTGACATAATAAAAGCAAACAAGAAGAAACTAGGACCTTTAGCAGATCTTCCTTTGTTTGTATTACAGGCTTGGCATTCAGTAATGCTCTGTACCAGCTCTGTTACTGGCAGGAGGCCAGCAATGAAACTTGAAATCAGAGACCAAGCATTTCACGTTCTCGATTAAATAGCTCTGGATGTAACACAGATTAAAAAAAAAAATCTTGAGAAGTCTGTCTATAGATGAGAATAGAGTTGTTAGTAATTTTATTCAGAAAGGCAGTTAATTATTATACATATATATGTATATATAAATATATATATAACTTGATACAGTTTCTGCTTCAAATATTAGGTCATTGGATGATGAGAGACTGACTCATTGACTTGATTTTATTACTAAGTAATAAAACTTCTATAATCTTTTGTTTAATATTAAACAAAAGTTGCATATTATGTGACAATCTTTTTTTCACAGACACCTCCTTCTACAACAAAAAGTGTAGACAAGTTGGATCTTGAACAAACACCAATCTTAAAATTGTTTTTCTCTGAATCTGGAAAAGATTCCTGAAGTGGTTGGGAGGGATGAGGGGGCAGCAAGGGGAAGCATTTTTATTGACTGTAAACCTCAAAACAACTTTCTGAGTACTCAGCTTCCCCGTTTTGCCTTCAAAAGTCCACCACTGCTTCATCTTGCAAATGGGAAACTCTCCTTCCAGTTAGTACTTGAACTAATTTAGTTAATTTTGCCTGCTTATGAAGCTCTTCCCATCAGTGTAAGAGAGAATTATTTTTCAAATGGGAAAAACACAGCGATTGGCCTATGAATTCAGGTGCAAATAAGCCACTTGAACTTTGTGTCTCACCCTGTCCCCCCCGCCCCTCCCAAAAAAAAGTCAGATTCGATAGTTTCCTTTGATTTTTCACTTGCCTTTTCTCAGCAGAGCATGTGAAATCTGAAATATGTAAGTATTTTCAGAGTACAAAGCTGAGAACTAGCAAAAGAATGGGCTAGTATCTTAACAAAATTAAGACAGCATTAAAAAAACACTCCCATAATCTCCATGAGTAAATACCCAGATCACCTTATTGCAGCTGAGACTTCTGAAGAAAGTTATCGGTGCAGCAAGAACAATGCACTTCTCCCCTTCCAAGCAAGAGCAATCCTCTAATTCCTTCCATTCTGAAATATCTCCCTAATTTTCCTTCTTCTTAGTTCCAAACCCTTCTAGGGAAGCTTATGAATCAAGAACAGAGGAGCCATTCCTGGACAACTTCACAGTGGGAGAAGCAACAGTCAACAGGCAAGGGGGGAAGAAAACACTGAGTTTTCATCAAACTGATAGCCAAAGCCTAGGCATAAAAATGGCTTCTGATCTATCTCTTTAAGAAGGCTAATGAAAAGAGAACCTGTTCAGAAAACACTCTGAAAGACAAATTAATAACCCTATTGATTTTACATCACTTGAGCCGTCATTTTGAATGGAATAGACTCTTATGAAGCTGCAATGAATGAAGCTACTCAAGCCCCTGCACAGCTATGACAGGCAGCTGTTCAGAGTGTTTTGCTCTAATAGGAGCAAAGATTCCCCAGTCAATGTCATATGAAAGCCAAAACATACTTTTCAAAGTCATAAACTTTGTCCAGAAGGCAAGAACTGAGATAGTTTGGTTCTCTTAATTACCAAGACAGGAGCTGGAGCACCAGCCAGTAAAAGGGACCCTTGGGGACTATGCCTCTTCCCCCCGACTTTATGTTCCTCTGGCCAAGATGGAACCACCAAGGGCTCTAACAGTTTTTTACTAGACAAAAAATAAACTATGTTTCGTCAGTTTAGGCCAGTGCTGCAGTGGGTAGCAAGGAAGACTAATCATCATCTCTATAAATAATCACCATCCCCAAAATAAGGATCTAAGAGTCCCACACAGTAAATGGAAAGATTTCTCTGCTTTGCACTTCATGCAATACACGAAATGCTGCATGTGGTCTTCATTCAGCTTTGGATGAGATCACTAGGCACTCATCACTGATCTTCAATACAGTGGAGAACAATTTGCACCCACCAATACTCTCCTGAGAAATTGTAGTCCAAACCACATCTAAATAGCCTGAAGACCTCAGGAAGCTCAACCCTAAAGGTCTTCTGTGGCTAAAAGCCCACTGGCAAGAGGCAACTCCTCTTTGTGGTTTTCAGAGTCTGCTGTAATGATTATTTTTTACAAGGCAATTGAGAACACTCATTAAATAACAAGACAAAAAGGCCCTGCCAAGAGGCCTCCTGTCTACCAGCACCCTACACCAGACCGGGCAACGGTTCATCACAGACCCCAGCAACCAGGCACAGACTCGTGTAAACATGAACCCAGTGTCCTCCTCAGCTCTTGCAGGTGAGGTGGCCAAGGCCTCTGCAATACAGCTCTGAAAAGAAGTTATTCCAAAAAAGGGCATAAATGTAGCCTGGCGGACCGTTCCTCCTCCTGTGCTCAAGGATCCCTCACTCTCTGCTACCTGGAAGACCACTTTATGGACCCTGCAGCAAGGACTGGTGCCAGGTTCCACCTTGCTGTTGCATTCATATTCAAGAGCAGGAAAATCAGCATATTGAATTTTGGACTTTTTGGTCTTGTCAAGATCATCATAATTTTTTCAGTGAATTTAATGAACAATAAAGGAACCATGCTATTTCCATTTCTGTCCAGGTCCCAGAAATACCACAGTGCTTATATGACACCACACATACGTAAGTAGCTTTCTGGTAAGGTGGTCACTTCACATTTTCTAAGTTGTTCATTGATTTTAGTTGAAAAAACCCAAACCAACAACTCCACCCCACACACTTTATACAAATGGATCCTTCTTAAACTTCATTTTTTTTCTAGGGAATATACTTCATTTCTAATAGTTCTTGGTATCTTATGCAAAAATAATACAGGACAGGTGGAGACAGGCAGAAATTTCCTGCCAGTTTCTGCCCTGAATACAAAATTACATGAGAATATACCCTTTAAACACACTTTGTGACTTAATCCAGCACTGGTAGGCCTCTCCTCTGCTCTGCTGGTTCCTGGGTACATGTGTTACTACAACAGAAGTTTCCTGCATAAAAGCAGTGTGCCACAACTCAGTCACATATGCAGAACCAGAAGCCCAAAGTCTTGGTTTACTGAGGAGAGGACAGAAACCTGCTCACGGGGGTCCCTGCCCTCTACCTCATCCACTAGAAAAAGATCCTCTTCCAGTTTGGAAGGCACTGGGAGAGGATCTTTTTCTAATGACTGAGTTTTGAAGATACTGAGAGATTATAATCTCATATCCACAGTCAGAAATATGTGTAGTCCAGTAATGGAAACCTACGTCCTGGTTCAACCACATGATTGTGGACAAGTCATCCACTGGGCTACACTGAAGGACAATCTGTAAAAACAGATCATCAGACACCAGTGTGACTATTGTAACTTTGTCTGTAAATCAGATGCCATCATAGCTACTACAAATTCATACCAGAGCTCCAAACAGAAACAAACAAATCCAAAGTCCTTATGCGAGCTGCTCTGTGTTGACCCAAAGGGCTTCTCATATTAATTTCAAAGGGGAGTTAATATCATTTTTTTTAATTTACAGCTTGCAAAATAAAAATTTAGAGATGCAAATGGAATGGTCTAGATCCCATAATGAAACCGTGGAAAAGCATGTGACTGAACCCACATTCCAGGATCCCCTTCTAATTCTTCAGACATTATATTGCACTCCTCTGCAGGAAGATGGCATGCTCAAAGGAACAGATATATTAGATAACATGGTGCTTACTGAACAACCAAAAACTAATGACAGGGAGAAAAGAAAGAACATCAAGTTCTCCTCTAACATGCCTGGCTTTTTTATTATTTTCATTTGCGGTTAAATTTAATATCCCTAAAAATGAAAGCCTTGAAGGCACCAGCCAGCTGGATCCAAGCATTTAGCAAGAAGAATTAGGCAAGTTTCTTAGTGCAGCCCTGCAACAGCCCTTCTAGAGTATATCTGGCTGAAGCTTGCTGTGGTAAGGAACCAGCGGAGTTCAAGTTCTAGAAAAACCATAAACAGCATGACCAAAAGGTCCAGGTGGTAAAACTGATGCCATCATGCACAACAGTAGCAAATTCAATAAGCCTGATAGAAATGTACAATTTGTTCACGTTTTGCCAAGCTTTTGTCTACAGTCAGTCTCCTGTTCCTGCCACTGCCAGTAAGTACAATTCAGAAAAAAAAAAGTGGAAATCTGAGTCCTCTGCAGTAGGCAATCCTGTACTGAAACTGAATTATAGTTTACTTTCTAAAAAAAAAGAAAAATATCCAAGCAGCACTGTATTCTATAACTTCCTTCTGACAGCAGCTTAGAAAATGGAAACAATATCACCAAATACATTTCTTATTTTTATGCAGTATTAACTGTTATATGCGAGTTATCATTTCTAAAAGTTTAAATCAGTACTTTCACTTCAAATAGACTATGGTTAAAAAAAATGCTTTATTTGGTATTATCATTTGAAAGAAAACAAATCCTGTAAGATCAGTGACGTAGTTTTAACCTACATAGCTCTGTACATATTGAGAATTCTAGGAGAGGCTTTGGGTGGGGGAAGCTGGGTTTTTGGTTTGTAGCTGCCGTTTTATTTGAGTTTTCATTTTTTCATAAGGGGATATTTCTGTTGTTTTTAGGTCACTGCATTTCTGTTCGGGTTATATTAGTCTTTTACAAGGGCTATTGGAAAAAAAAATACAACAAGCAAGTACTTGAACTAAAGAATAAATGGATAATATATCCATATATACTGCTTCTCTCACTCTCTCAGAATTTAGCCAAACTCATTAGATAAAAATCGTATTTTCACTAGAGATTTTCTAACTTAAAGATACTTAAAAACAAAGCTTCAATATTTAACCTAAACAAAAATAACAGATTAAGTTATTTAAACAGTAACAAAGGTACACAGAATAAAATCAAAGTATCACATTACAATTACATTAAGAAATATATCAGAGTAAGAGATTTAGCTTTAGCAGGTCACTTTATGTCTACCAGCCTTCCAGCAGTGCAGCACACATGAGCACAGCCCACTAAGTCCTGAGCCAACACCACGGCTCTGGCTGCAAAGTGCTCCAGCCCATTTCAGACCGAACTTCACCTTGGTGGTCAAATGCATCCTCTGTACTTACTATTGTTTCCTCCAGGCCTCACTTCAGTACTTGAGAACAGTATCAGCTTGTGACCTGAAGCTATTAAATACAGTAAGTTGACTAGCTGGAGTTCTTATTCAAAATGTTCCACATCCACTGAAGAGTTCTTGCTCCAGAATACAAGAACAGTGTTTTAAATTAATTGTACTGCTACGCACCAGCTGTCGTTCTACAACTGTCTGCACAAGTTCCCTACCAGCACGTTCTCCAGGGGACCGGGGCGGTGCCGCAGTGCCACACAGAGCCTCACACAGCCTGGCCTTCAGGAACGCGCACTACAACGTCAGGATTGGGAATGAGGAACCTCATGAATTGTGATCAGCTGTGAGCAACTTAAAACATGTGCTCTTTATCTCTTTGGTCAGCAGTTCTCATCGGCAGGATGGGTATATTGTGAAGGCAAACTAATTAAGGTCTGAAACAGAGAAAGACGCGAAAAGAAAGCCCCAAAGTCCATCTCTCCATATGCTTCTCAGGACATTCACAAGCTGCCAGTGCTGTGGGAAGTGGATGCCCGCACTACTTGGTGACGAACAGTCATCTACTATTCAGAGAACTGCTGCCAGAAGATCAGACCCACAAGTAAAACCTTTTCATCTCTTGTATGTAGTTGAGTAATACGCATGTGGGAGGCAGAAAAAGCTTTGTAACTAGAGCAAAGAGCATACTGACTCCATTAAGTAAAATATTTTCTGCATTACTAGTTGTAGGACATTAAGCAGAGCAAAGAACCTCATTTCCCAAGAAAATAAAGTTGTCAAAATTGCAAAATTTGTCTGAACTGTTTTTCCACCTGACATAAGCATATTCCATAGGAACAGGAATTCTTTGGGAAAACAGTTGTCTGTAACACTATGCCCAGCATATTTCTGACCTTCAATGTAAATGTGGGGAAAAAATAATAGAAAAGGATTCTGAGGTACTAGAGGACAGAATCACAGTAACCTTGATGTTACAGAAATCAGCTTTCCAGGATCTCAGAAGACAAAACAGAACTGGGCAAAATTAATTTAGTGGCTTCTGTCATGGAGAAACACACGTAAAGGACTCTGCAAACACCTGTTCTTCTTTGTGAATAGCACTCATGCTCTTAGAATGACATCAGGACAACATTTGGTAGCAAACCAGTTCTCGCTAACCTTACCAATACAACGCAAAACCTGTCCAAAGGTGCAAGGCTATTTTTGACTGACAAAGCTAGTTTTGCTGGGCTACCAGTAGCAGGGCAGCAGCATGCCAGGGAGCTCTTTCCATCAAACCCTACCAACTGCACAGGAAACAGATTGAATTTGCTGCACCAAGATCATCCTCCTGCTTGAAATGCAGAAAGACTATGAAAGAACCACTTACCTGGAACCTTTGAACCAACTCGAGTGACTGGCTGTCATTCTGGTCTGCTTCAAGAATGATGTCGGTCAGTTTATGTATGATCACATCCAAAGGTCCCTGATCTTCAATGGGTTTGGTGAGGTCAAGCTGAAGAAACCAGAGAGAAACCTTTTATTAACATATGGAAGACCTGAGGTTCTTGTCCCTGCCACCATCCAAGGTACCACTGCCACACAGAAGGCATTTACTTTACATGCTGCCTTTATTTTGGTATGTTACCCAAATCCATTAGGATTCTTATTTTACTGAATTGCAGAAAACTTTAATCAGACATTTATTTTTCAGCAGTGTAGATCTAATTCTGTGAAAAACCTGTGGGCTCGTTGGCGAGCACCCTTCATCCAAACACCTCCCCATGCTTCCCCACCCTGAGCCAACACTTCCCTCTTCAGGTGTCTTTCCCAGTCCTTATACATGCAAAAGGAATGAGCCAACAAAGATTATCACCACTATCACAGGAACGCCTGCCATGTCCTTCGCCCTTCAGGATGATCTTTTGAGGTGCCTTCCAATCCCTAACATTCTGTGATTGCACAAAACAGCACCCAGGACAGTAGTAATACAGGTAACACAAAAGTAAGTGACTCAGGACCTTTGCAAATTCATTGGCTGCAGGGACAGCTACTTAGCAGGTGAGGAGGGGTGCAGCTCCCACAGCACTCCCACTAGCAGACCTGGGCAGTGACCTGGGTGGGGGACACAGACTTGGGGTGGGGTGTACAGAAACTCTGCTGAAGACAGCATGAAAGACATGGTGATGTGTCACAGGGTTTGGTCGCCAGTACCAAGACAGGGTTCAAGGAGGAAAGGAACCACCTGTACTTGAAAAAGATTAGAGTTAGGGATCTCCTGAGGAAATCTCAGTGCAAAGGCAGCTATGGGACCTGAGGGGATGCACACGAGGGTACTAAGGGAACGGGTCAATGTCACTGTGAGGGCTCAGAAGCCCAGATTTGTCAGGTCATAAATCAAAACAGTGCAGATTCCAACTAAACCAGGAAAAAATTTCTACCAGGAACTGCAGCACAGACTCCCACAGAGGCTGTAGGATCTCCATCTTCTGAGGTTTTTAAGACCCGACTGGACGAAGCCCTAAGCAACTTGGTCTGAATTTAATGTTGAATCTGCTTTGATCAAGATGATATATTATGGACTCCTAAGGGCCCTACCAAACTTAATGATCCCACAAAGCTACTTATCAGATTTGAACATTTGTGCAGCACAAGTACCAGATCTGGCTCATGTTCAAGCCAACATACCCGGCTGCCCACAGCTGCCACATTACCAAGCACTGCTCTTCCACACCTACCGCACCAGTGACAATGTAGCCGTGTAAACTTCAAACTGGGAACATCTTCGCAATGAGAGACAGATGTGTGCTCACCAAACTGAAGTTAGCATCTGATTATACAGCTACATACACGTTTTCTCCCATTGCTGGTATCCCTGTTACTCAACTCTGGCAGAGAAGGGCGTGGGGGGTACAGGAGAGAGGAGGGCTGGGCACAAGAGGCTGCTGACGCTGTTTCGATAGAAGCCTCGTCTTTACTGTCTCATTTCCTGGAGTTTTGTCCTAATAAAATTTCCCACCCTACAGAAATGGCCTTGCTTTGGATTAAGGAGTGCCTTAAGGAAGGCAGTGATAAGACAGGACGGCTGGAGCTTCAAACCCCAATAAAACTAAACCAGCAGACTAAACCAGTAAGCTCTGGCTGGGTGAGGCAGCCCACAGAAGGTCTGGCTGTGCTGGCACTTAGGTTTTTACTCCCACAAGTAGCATGGATGAAGGCTAAGGGCAAACACGAGTGTCTGCAAAATCAAGGCAAAACCAAGTGAACTGCAGCTTGGCTAAGGGTGTGCAAGGAGATGATCTACTTCTGCAACCAACTGCCAGAAAAATCACTTTAAAATAAGTCTCAGATAACCACGCTGCTTCTCCTGAGGTCTTTTCATCTGCCTATCACATCTGGAAGGAAACAGCAAAACAAAGGGTCCATTTAACTGGGTCAGAAAGTTCCTAGTTGCCACGGTACAAAAATGTGAATTAATCCATTTTCAGGACTTCCAGTCTGAAAAACACTGAGAAGCGAATAAGTATTTGAGATTGGTCACCCCTCTACATTATTCCTGCCCTTGCAGCTCAATCTGCACAGAAACATTCAGGAAACAAGAAAACAGTCCTCCCTTTCAGCCTTGACCCAAGAACAGAAATAAGCCTTCAAGGCATATTAAGGCATATTCAGCACAGTGTTTTCCAGAAGCATAAGACATCTGGGGAAGATAACTTTTTTCACAACAGCCGTGCCAGCTAAAAGAAACTGGCATATTTTGAGAATGAAACCAAAATGCACCTTCTTCGCACATCAGAAAGTGTTAAAAAGGGACCCTGTAACAGTGCTCTGCTTCACCAGGAAAGCAATGCCAGAAATGACAGCACGCTTAAGGCAGCCCCTCCAAAGGGCAGGTCAATGACCACTTCACTTGCCTCAGCAAGGACAGCAGGTACATTTCAACCACACAGACCTTCAAAATTTGATCCAGTATTTTGTGGACTGGAGGACCAAACCGTTTGCAAGAATAAGTTCTCTGTGTTCTGGGACATGCTGCGGAAAGCAAATATTCCTGGGCTGTGCGGAATTTGGAACAGATCCACCTTCCTTTTATGTACCAAGAAGAAAAAAAAAGAAACATAAAAGTAGAAGAAAAAGAAGGAAAAAAAGATTTGAGGAAGGATAAAAAAGACGCCTTTTCAAGTTATCAGACCCGAGCAAAAGTCAGTGAAAGTAGAGTGCAAAATTTCTGATGGCCCTCTGCTGAGACAAACACTGATTCATTGTTTGTCATCAGCTGGAATTTGAGCCCTCCTACTTCCCTTCTCTTTCAGCATCTCTCTCTCCAAACGATCTTTGCATTTGACATGATCAGCCAAAGGTTTGTTTTTGCACAGAACTAACACCATAGCAACAGAAGTGAGAGAAAAGATTTATCAGCACCAGCTTAGAAAAAACAGAGAGATATGGCTATGGTGCCTTTTCTTCTGTGAAGCAGGTAATAGGCTACTCTGCTTGCCCTTTTTTATATCAAAAAACCCAACTACCCAGTATTGGTTTCATGACATTGCCGCTTGCCACCAAAACTCAGGTGAATTTCATGGAAGACAGCATCAAAGCTGTACGCAGAATGCCAGATACAAGACATAGGCCTTTCCACGTCTTTCAAATCCATATATAGAAGGAAACAACCACTAGCTAAATGCCGTTATCACAGCTGGCCGTAGTTAGCCTGCTCACCTTCTAATGGAAAGATGGGCTGGGTGTTAAAAAACACTCCGAACTTATAAACATCGTAGCTTCCCCCATAGGCTTCCTAGAGCATCCACCAGAGAGCAAGTTACAGGCACACAGAGCTCTGTCTCTGCCCTCCTCTCCCCTTCCTCCATCCTCCAGAAACACACAGCCAGCACATTATCCAAATCATTACGCAGGAGGGCAAAAAAAGTTTATTTCCATTAAGCATAATTTGTTTAAAGTTTTGGAGTTGTTTTTCTCCAGAACGCTGGCAATCCATCTGTATTGCGGGGACAGGGCGAGCTCCTGGCAGAGCGCCACAGCGCTCCGCTGGTCCCAGCCGCGATCCCACACGCATGCAATTCTGGAAGCTGTGCTTCAAAATAAAACCATGTCCAAGTGAAAAATAATCTGCATTTGTTCACTCAGGAGAAGAAAGAAAAGAAGAAAGGAAAGAAAGGAAAGGAAAGGAAAGGAAAGGAAAGGAAAGGAAAGGAAAGGAAAGGAAAGGAAAGGAAAGGAAAGGAAAGGAAAGGAAAGGAAAGGAAAGGAAAGGAAAGGAAAGGAAAGGAAAGGAAAGGAAAGGAAAGGAAAGGAAAGGAATAAAAATTACAACAAAAAACCACCACCCCACCCCCCCCCCCCCCGCCAAAATAATCAAGCCAAAACAAACCAAAAAACCCACAGCATAACCAAAACAAAAAAACACCACCAACCTGCAAATGTTGGATTTAGCAAAAAGAAATACTACTCATCGAAATAATAAAAAAGTTTTGTTTTTTTCTGTTTGAATTTCCACTCCATGCTGTAATCAACTGTATTTCAGAATCAGGCTGAGCAGGATTTGTGGTTTTTTAAAAGTTCTTCTTCAGAAATAGTTTTGGATTATCATTCACATGAAATGAAGACTTAATACCAACCTGTCCACTTCTCTGAACTGAAGACAGATCTGTGCACTGCTATAACCCTGAGGAATTCACAACACATCTCTCCATTCATATTTATCCTCTTTTTTTCTCTTATAATAATAATAAATACTCATAAACCTATTGTTTAAGTATTTTGATCCCAGGCTCCAATCGGCTAACAAACTTCACTCACCAGGATGCTGCACTAAGTTCTTGCTGTATTTCAGTTTTTATTTGGGGCTCTGCTTAGGGGCAACAGAATAGGAGTGAGTGTGTGTCCCTCCGCAGCAGCCCGCCTTGCTGCAGGTGGACAAAGGTCATGAAACTTTCAGCCAAAGGAGGTTAATGAAGATAAGGAGAAAATCAGAGATGACAGGTTTGCTCTGAGCCTTTTCACTAGGCAGATACCACCACATCATCAGACATTATTATCTTGAGTGCTCAAAAGCTTAGTAAAATGCCATAAGAATGAAGGAATCTGTCCAATTTTCCAGTAGAGACCTGTCAATGCTCTGCTACACGTTTACAGAAGTCACAGTCCAAAAGTCCCTTTGTGGTAGTTTAACTGTTTTCTTCCCTGTGAACGAGACTCACAGCACCAGTCTGACCTGACCTCTCTGCTCCCTGATTCCTGAGGCTGTAAATGGAATTTTCTACACAAATCTACTGTAGCCTGTTATTCAGGTATTCAGTTAAGATTGCACTGAGCCCAAAACATGTAGGCTTTACTTCAGTCTTCATTCAGCATCTTAAACTCCACTGCACACAGACTTTCAGGTTGTCATTATCTTCCCTCTCCTGGGGCTATTTTCTACGCTCTATATTAATCACATGCATTTATGGCAAAAGGCTTGTAAAACAAAGCCTTTGAAATTCTTCCCTTCTTCCCCCATCCCCGTTTGCAGTGTTCACCTTTACTGTGCATCAATGCTGAGCAAGTTATAATGAAAAAAAGCCACGAGCTCTTGGTTGGTAAGCCAGGTCTTCAAGAAGCTGAAGCCTGGCAGCTGATGTATTGGTGGATGATTTTTTCTCCCCAAAAATCTCATAGATGAAGGCCTCTAAAAATATCTTAAGTGCTCTGGAGAGGGAAGGCAAGCAGCAAAAATCAATAGTGGTATGTTCAATGTTTTGCCTTATTGTGAAAAGTAAAGAATGAAATACGTAGGATAGTCTAACTATAGGAGAGAAGGTGCTTGCATTTGAAAGGAAGTGGGGCAAAAATCAGGAAAGTGCTTGTGCATGTCCATCCATACGTGTGAGACCCACCCACAGAGCCCAACAGCGACAGAACAGGGGCGTACAGAAGTCTGTCTGCTCTTCTGATAAATCACAGGACCAGGGGAGAACAGCATGTCTTTTTTTTCCCAAAGTAAATCCCATAGGAGCAGTCCAGTCCTGCCTCTCCACCAGGACAACACTCCCCCAGCCGCACCCCCTGTCAGGTCTGTGCCAGTACAAAACCAACATGAGTAACTCTGTGCCAAAGCCCACAGAAGGCGACAAACATACATCAACACATGAGGAAAGCCATTGTGTTATCTGGTAGGTGAAAACTGGGTATTTTTCACTGATATGCAGGCTCTCTGTAGCTACTAAAATATTCACATATTCAAACTAAATAAGTATTAAACATTTAGATATTTAAGAGATCTTCTCCTCATCTCTCTGGCCAAGCAAGACACTTATCTTGGTTGTCATCATTCACAGCTAGTGCAAGTATTTGTCACTTGCTGCTGCTGCTAATCGGGTCAAAAGATACTGGGCAAGAATAGAAACCCCAGCTCTGTCCTGCTGCAAAGTGCAAAGACCACCAAATGCTGTAAAGACAGAGCAAAAAGATCAACAAGAGGCCCTATTTTCTGTCTCCACCCCCTCTTTCCCCAGCATCAAATTAACTTGCATGTCCTGTTGCAGCGGCAGTGACCTGAGAACGGAAATCCGCTGCGGTGAGGAGATGTCCCCCCCTTGGCTCTCCTGCCTCCCCCACACTGACAAGAGGAGAGAGCACCACAGTGCTGGTAACAGCCACCACGTCAGCGGGGAACTCTTCCCCAAGCAGGAAGGAAATACAGCTTGAAAATACCTTTTTGCTAGTCTTCTCGGAATCAAGGAAATCGCAGAACCACAGAATGGTTGGGGTTGGAAGAGACCCCTAGAGATCATCTAGTCCAACCCACCTGCTAAAGCAGGTTCACCCAGAGCAGATTGCACAGGAATGTGTCCAGGCAGGTCTTGAATGTCTCCAGAGGAGACTCCACAACCTCTCTGGGCAGCCTGTTCCAGGTCTTTGTCACCCTCAAAGTAAAGAAGTTTCTCTTCATATTCAGATGGAAACTCCTATGCTTCAGTCTGTGCCCTTTGCCCCTCATCCTATTGCTAAGCACCACTGAAGAATCTGGTCCCATCCTCTTGACATCCACCCTTCAGATATTTACAAGCACTGGTAAGATCCCCTCTCAGCCTTTTCTTCTCCAGGCTGAACAGACACAGCTCTCCCAGTATTTCCTCATAAGAAAATCTTCCTAAAGAGCTTATCTTTCTGCTAGTGCAGGATGCTAATTTTATAGGTTCTTTTGTTGCTCTGCCCACCTTAGTTTTAAGAGAACCACCAAAGGAGAAGGAAAGCATGTCCCACGCTGGGACACATCACTCAGAATCTCAGGTGTCAGTGACATTCCAAGCAGCAACATATGCCTAAAGGTGAGGAGCAGCTCAGCATAAGCTATGAAGCCCTGCTGGGTTCTCATTTTCTCAGGTACTCAAACTTTAACACATGAGTAGAAGATTCTGGGTTTAACAGATGGCTTCTTTGTGGTTTCTTGCAGTGGTGCTAGAGCAGATTACTTTGCATTCTGTTTGACACAAGCTGCCAGAGAGGATGTGTGAGTACTTCGCACATTTTCCAGACCCACACGCTGCCACTCCCCTAGAAGCTAGGTATGATCTCCAAAAAGTCCAGGAAGTTCTTGCTTCTAGCTGTGTTCTTGATGCAATGAGGTAAAAGGAATCCCGTAGCTCTTTTTGCACTCCCTGTACTAATGTATACGGCCACCATTTACGGATCACTTCCCCAACTACTACATAAAATGACCAGCCGTTGTTCATTCAAGGCTTGTCCTGCAGTCACGCCACTCCCCAGGACCTTGGTGAGCATCAGCACCCCATAGACTCCTCTGCACCTTCCCAGAGCAGCACACAGCAGGTCAGCATCGCTGTCACCCCTGCAGTGACACCAACAGTGACTTGTGACTCCTACTCACTGTGCAGAGCAGCGCAGGGAAAACTTACTGCATCTCGGTTACTCAAACCTCGCTCACTGTCCTCCTCTCCTCCCTCCTCTGACCCAGGCATATAAACCTCCACCGAGCATCACTATTCAGTTAGCATCCAGTTTTGTCCCTTCACTCTTTAAAAACAAAACAAGAAATCCCATCTTTGGGCTATGGCTAAAGCTCCTCGCCACAATGATTTTCTTTTCAGCAGAGAATTTTTTCAGCCAAGACTGGAATTTTGTTGCTACTAAACTATAACTCGCATGGCTCAGCTTTAGTCATCTCCTTATCACCTGTATAATACTTTGGCAGTTCCAGAAAGTTCTCTCTAGAACTCGCAAAGATGCAGGAACGGCTGTTTCTCAGCACAATATTAAACTGAGAGCTCATGTCCCGTTAGGACTGGACTGCAGGGAACAAGCTTTGTAGGCAAGTGGTCAGGTTGTTCAGTCTTGTTCAGGGACAGTCTGAAACACAATTACTGATTTTCAGCACTGCAGGAGGGATCCTCAGTGTTACTCAAATCCAAAAAAGCCTCTTGCCAAAGGTCTCTCCTGAGGTCACCAACACTCCCGTGGATTAGGAAAGGCAGAAGAACAAATCCAGAGATTAGCAGAGAAACAAAGTTGAACAGAAAATGTGTGACATGGGAGGATTAGCACCCCAAGGAAGGAAAGCAAGTTACAGAAAAACAAGAACTCGGGAGAAAGAGCAGTCGGCATAACCTGCTCCTGAGACTGCCTTATTTTCTGGAACTATAAGAAAGACAGCGTTCAAACACATTAGATTAAAAGGCTATATAGGTAATTCTAGTAGTGGAAGGTATGGGAAAATACAAAATGGTCACAAAAGTTCTAGCTCACTTCTTGACCTTAAAGCTTCAGAATGGCCAGACTGGATCCAAAAATCCTAGGAAGACTTTACAAGGACAACTCTTAATGTTTATTTGAGGGAACTGGGTCAGCTCTAGCCCAGTTATTGAAGTGACAGCTCAATCAATCCTGTAGAAGAACAGACATTAAAGGAGGAGTGGAATGGAGAAGCCACCCATGGAGAACACTCCAACTAATCCAGACTACAGAAATAGTGCAGCACTACAGCCAGTACAGCCTGGTAAGCACAGCGAGGGGGCAAGAGGGGTGCACTGCACTTCTCAGAAGCTTTCAGTGCTTAATTATAACTTTATATAAACACTCAAAATATCAAGATCTGACAGTACTGCAAATACTTCTTTTTAATGACTACTAGATGCAGAGAAAGTTAAGACGAAGGGAATGTGGTCTTCTGGAAGTTTCTTTTAGAGCCAGGTAAACATGCACTGCCTAACCTCCCTCCCCTTGGCTGTGGGATAAGTAGAAAAGCTGATATACAGGAAATAACCCCCAGAAATCCTGGCTACCACCCTTTATCCTAAGGGCCAAGGAAGCTCAGCTCTGCACTGGCACCACACGGCTCAGGCTCAGCTTAAGAATAATTCTTCCGCAGCACCTGCCAAACATCAAGAGCAGCCCGTGCTCCCGTGCGTGCAGCCGCACTTCCCAAGAGACTGCCGGCGACTCTGCTGTAATTTTCCCTTCAATAAAGTTTTCATGCTCCTTATTTGCCCCATCCTTAAAATAATTAGAATCTCTTCTAAAAAAATGAAACAAAATTGAAACATATTTCTCTTAACAAAAAATCCTCCTTCATACAAACATCTTTTATAGTGTTGCTTATGGACATTGGGTAGCTATTAAAGTTACACAACTGTGAAGGATGGGGGAAGAGGAGGGAGAAATACTCTGGAATACAACAGGGAAGAAACACAAAAGCTTTAGGAAAAAAAAAAATTGGTAAGGCTGCTTTTAAACAAAAAGAAGGCCATGCTCAGGCTGATCTATATCACATCCCTATGCTGCATGTGCAGAAATCAGAAGAGAGACTGTGAAGAGATAGAAGAGATTGTGGCATTTCCTTCCATCCTGTTCCAGCAAGTGTTATTTATGGGAGAATGAAGTTGCCTTGCAATTACAAAGCATTACTTCAGCTTGAAACCACTGCTCCAAGTGAGACAAAATGATGAAACTGTTCCAAGGATGAATGTAAAGGCATTTGAAATGGTCTGAAATGAACATGGCCACAAAGATAAAATAGTCTGTGATTTCTCAAACTGAGGAAGAAGGGTGAAGATCATGACCACCACGGGTCACCTTCTCAGATGCTGCACTGCTATAAGGTATTGGAGAAGGGAGCAGAAAGTGAAGCCAGGAGAAGGTGGCAGGGACACAGACAAGGCTCCAACACGAGGAAGAGGAGCACAGCGGGTCCAACTCGTTGCTTTAGCAAACACCCTTGCACAGAGAAGGTGGTCACAATATCTAATGGCTCAGCAACTGCACGGTATCTTTGCTCTTTACTTTACTATGTCTCGTGAAGTCCTTGCAAGTGCTCCGTGGCCCAACCATGCATCAGACATCTTCTCCCACCCAGGTGAACTGTCTCCAACACTGCACCTGCAAACACAGGTGGAGAACCACTGGCACAGGCAGAACATTTTAGGTAAAATTCCCTTTAAACAAGAGTGATAAAACTCTTGCTTTTGCTGTGTTGAGGAGGTCTGACAATCCCACACTATTATTTGGATATAGCCAGATATTAATGGGAATGAAAACAAGAGGAATTATATCATTCGGGGAGATTAGCATCTTAAACCCAGGAGAATACTAGGACTGAGGTTGTAGTTCAGCTATTCTGAAGCAGGAAAGCTAACGAAACATTTAGTAATACAAAGAATACTACATCAAGCTGGGTTAGTTTAAATTACAGGATAAAATGGTGTACAGCTCAAACATTTTTTAATGTTCTCAGAATGACAAATTGATAAATTAAAGGAAATAATTAGTAAAGACTGCTGAGTTGTGAAAAACTCAAGGATTTGAACATAAAGAACACTTGGCATTTCTTGCAGGCATGCCAAAGAATGAAACATATTTTGGGAATACATAAAAACCAAGAAAAAACTAGGATCTCTGTGCAGCAAGTGAAGGTTTAATATTAAAGATAATATAGGAACAGCCCCAAGCACAGATGTTTGGCCCCAATTTTCAGCAAGAATAAAGATGCTGACCATGGGAGCAAGGTAAACAAAGATGGGTATAAATATACCACAGTGGGTACTAGCAGTCAAAGCCAGAATTCATGGAGTTATATTCACTTCATCTCTATTTTAAGGAGTTGATAATGATACTGCATTTTCAGGCTTCTCCTTGCAGTCAAGTGAGAAATGAAAAATTACCTTGATGTTCTAATTACATCTAGCCTGCTTCACGTATTCCTGCATTCATATTCTAGGAAATGAGGAACTGCACCTGAAATACGTCTGATCGGAGGGAGCGTAGTGGAGTGGCACAGAGAGGCGATCCTGCCTCTCTCCCATAACTGGATACTTAAAAAAAGCAAACAAACAAAAAACCCTGCTAGAAAACAAAATCCAGTTAACCAAAACATGGCACAGAAAATCACAGGGTGGTGACACAAGGTTTCTGAATAACTGTATCCATTATGGAGTGCTTCCCAAGGATCAAAAAATAGCAACTACATTAGGGAAAGGGTAGGAAGGGGGGAAATGATGGCTACTGACTGTACTACGCAAGCATTTCAGCACATCTGAATATATTGAAAAGTAATCAGATGTCCAGCAGTAAGTAAAAAAAATATAGTAAAATATGACATGAATCTCCAAAATATGGATCAAAACCATCTAAGTGGCTGCATGACCACTGTTCTCTAGACAAAGAAAATGCAGAAAAGCTATCTTCTCAGACTTCAGGAAGAGATACAGTCAGGTAAACTGGGAAAGACCAGAAGAAGAACAGGAAGGTGAATGAACAGCTAAAGAAAAGAGAGGATGACAGTGGCTTGCATGCTGAAAGCAGCAGTAGCAAACAAGCGCTGGAACAGGCTGCCCGGGGAAGTGGTGGAGTCACCACCCCTGGACACATTTAGAAGATGTGTGAATGTGGCGCTTAGGGACATGGCTTAGCGGTGGACATGGCAGTGTTAGGTTAACGTTTGGACTCGATGATCTTAAAGGTCTTTTCTAACCAAAATGATTCTATGACTCTAAAGCAAGGAGGGTGTGCTATTGGCATTCCTCAGGCACTAATCTTGAGACATCAACCATTTTATTTAGTATCTTCATTAGTGATCTTAGCACAGCAAAGATTACTGGTAGGACTTTAAAATTACACAGAAGTATAACTGACACCACCACCCAGACAGAAGCATCATGCAGAAGGGAAAATGAGAAATATGACAACATAACTAAATACAAAATGCAAGGCTACATGTTGCTGGATTCACAATGCAAAAAAACCAAACCTGCCTTATGCTCAGAGATGTGTGTTAGTACAGTAGTTGAAGTATGACTGTGACAAAGATAAACTCAGTTTCACCAGGATCATGGTATTTTGGGTGAGGTTTGTAAGAGTCCAGCTAGTACAGAAGGCATTCCTGAGATCCCTCATGGAACAGCTGCACTTAGTTTAGGGTATCTGTATCTGGAAATATAAACTCAAAATAAATATAATAAATGCTCAATAATTCAGCCAAACTTTATACATTCTTGTCCTAGAAAATCCCCTCCACACTTATATCCGATGGTCGTGGGTCCTTAAATCTATGAATAGGAACACGTGGGCTAACGCAGATTCTGAGAGTGCTACCCACTTTCTAGCAATAAAAAGCTTACCATAATAATACATACTGTTGCTGCACTTGAGTACTGCTTTACATCATGCTACAAATGTACATTCCAGGGTGTGCAGTACAAAGAAAAGTGTGCTATCCAGGAACACAAATGGTCCAGGATCAAGCAGAAAAATCTCAGGTTTCAAATTATTCTAACTCCCATTTCACTTCCATCATAAACAGAGCGCTAAGTGAGCAGCGCACAGGCAAGATTAAAAAAACCTATTGGAAACATCTCTCAGGAAGAAGTGATCAAAGAAGCACTTCGTCATGGAGCTGCAAATCAAGTCTGGCACACTCCCTAATCCTGGGCTCTCTCCTTGCCCCCCTGACTGATGAGTCCTCCTCACCAGATGGAGCAGGAGGCTGTAGCTGCTGCCTGGAAGGCACCTGGGCCTCGCCAGACTTCTGCAAGGGTCCTGCAGACACCTTGTCTCTCTAAGATGGCTACACTGACTTAAAAGAATAATTAGTGACATGCAATTAGGTCAGAACTTCATTTTAATTGGTTAATAACAGTTTCAGGTGCTATCTACCAGGCTTACCATCTGACTGTTGGGGCTTCAAAAAGACATTATCCGCCCACCGCTACTAATTTTCTTTTCCCTTTCACTGTTTGAAAGGCTCAAGTGAACAGGAAAATAACTTCCTATTCAGGGAAGATGGTGAATGCAGCGGTAATTAAGTGAGCCAGAAAAAGAACAGCTAAAATTGCAGTTCTTATTCCTTACTCAACTCTGTTTACAGGAATCTCAAGTGTTACTGTCACAGCAACAGGTAAAAACGCCTCAGCAAAGGGAGTCTATAAATTGTTGGCATGCTTTCTACAGACACCAAACCCATCTTTTGTATTCATACTAATTTTACCAGGCAAAGATGGGAAGAGGAGATAATTAAAATATAAGAACAGAGCTAGAGTGTGAAAAGCTTGTCTGTGTAGCTTACAACCTCATGACAGAAAACCAGATAAACTCCTTGAAGGTCTCATGTGATAACCTGGTTTTCAAAGCATGTTTGCATGCACCCTCTCCCTGAGCTCTGATACCAAGGCACTTGTCTTGATTGTCTCTCAGCTGTCTGTCAAAATGCCCTAACAATGTCCCACCTCCCTCTACTGCTTCTCATTTATCAGCACAGATTATGTTTAATTTACTCTCACTTTCTTTCCTTCTCCACTCCTTTGCACCGGGGCAGCTCCAAATTCCTTTCCAATTTCACCTCGGCATCTCTCCTGAGCTGCTTCACCCAGGCAAGACCCATCCAGCCAACAGAGAGGGCTGAGTCCAGCTCCCGTTCCCTCGCTCTACCAGACAGTCCCAGCAGCCTCTCATGTGACACTTTGTTCTTTTTTCCCTCCTTCCTGCTTCTCATTGTAATTGAACCTCAAACTCGTAATCCTAGTTTCTGCTTTTTCACCTCTGGCTCTTCTCTCAATCTCTGTTCTTGCTCCTGTCCCTGTTGGCTTTCTGAACTCCTCCTTTTTGTCAGTCTCTGTGAACAGTATAATAAGCCACCAGGCCCACTGTTTAATAAACATCATCAGTTCTCTCAAGCTCTCCCCTCTTGCAATCCAGATCTGCCAGATGCCTTGTATCCCTCACCACGTCTCCCTCCTTTTGGATGAGAGGGAAGCCCTCCCCTGTTCACCTTCAAAATTCTTGAACTTATTCTCTCCCACCTCTCATCCACCCACAATGCCAACTTCCAGTGCCTGCTTCAAAAATCCAACCAGTGCCTTTACATTTTCTTCTATCCTGCTGCTTCCACTTCAGAGAAGACTGCCATAAACATTCACAAAGCTTTGTCATTGCTAGGCTTCAAATCCCTTCCTCCAATTCCTGCTCTGCTGGAGGGATATGAAGTCACTTCTAAAACAGCTAAACCCTCCCCCCACACACATTCTCCTGCCTTTTCTCCAAAGGGCTGCTGGACTCCATGGACCAGCTTGAGCACATACAGGTACAGAGAAACAAGGGTATTGGTCCAACAACACACTGAAATTAATGTGGCTACACATTCCAGGTGGTCAGCAAGGACACACTAAACTAGGAAGGGCAGAATAACATTCACAGAGACAGAGAAGAGTCTCAGCTGAAGTTAGAGCCTTGCCCAGTAAGAAAGTTGTTCATAACAAAAGTGTAACATAAACACATTTTGTATATATTTTTTTTTACATATATACATTCCTACTCCCCAACAGCCCTTGCTGGAGAAGATATGCATTTTCTTGTTCTCCTTCCCTTCTGAACTAGTTATTAATAACTTTCATTTATGATATGGCACAGAAGAAACCTCCACATATTGTCACTCTAAGTCATCTTCTGAAACTGAGAACTTAGGTTGAGCTTCTATGCATTTCCCCATAGTCTATTCTTGCCATCGCACTATTTAAATGCCTACATTTTGGGGAGGAAAGGGACCTTGAAACCATTATGATGCGGTTAACTTACATCACTTCACAACTGGAAGTACTCTGTGACACTTAGAGCCCTTTGAGCTAGGACATGAACACTAACTCTGTTGTCCCACGCTTGGGAGCCAAGCACCTCACCATCAGCAATCACCTCCAAGTTGTCTGGGCAGGAAAAACTGAAACCACGTATTGTTGCTGGCACAGCTTCTACACCCAGTTTTCACACACAACAGAAAGACACTGTTTGATGACAAAACCCCTTCCACCTGCTTCCTGGCTGTTCGGTCTTTTGGGTGCAAGTACACTTAAAACTTTCAGGACAAATCTCAATTTCCAAATGAAAAACCCTTTCCTTATTGAAAGCGAAAGATGTGAACAAATTATCCATTTTAATTTGTGGCAACAGTAACATAAGAATCGGCTTCATAAAACTAGAGGGAAAATTCTATTTAATGAGGATTTTAATGGACCATGCTGAAAAAAACAGCAGAATTTGTCACCTTTGCATGCCCTGACTTACTCTACCTGCTCAATCCACTAGCACAGAAAAGCTGACTTAAAAACCTCAAGTGACTGTTCCTGCAGACAAAGTTCACCCTGCGCAGTGATGTGAGCACAGTCACGTTCAGCCAGGGACTCCCACCAGACACAGCCGATGCAGAGCTCTTCAATCCCCGATTCTCACCTTACCGGAGAGATTAAAAAGAGCGTTTCTGAGTGTGACTTCCCTCTCCAATGCTTCACATCCCTTTGCAAGTCCCCTTTCTTTCTGTCTACCCCTCCCTGGCAGCTGAGGATTACTGCTGACCTGGCATCTCGCTCCTGTTTGCTCAGTTCATGCGGCCACGGCTCCCAGCCGGCAGCCTGCGGGACCATCCGTCGCCGCTGTTTACAGGCAGGAAGGACCGAGGTGTGTGACCCTGCTGGCCCCTATTAAAGATAATGTTATCGCAGCTCCAATTGTTCCTGTCTACATCTGCTGGTGGGAGAAAATAATCGGCTTGTCTGAGCTGGAACAGGGGATGTTGGAGAACTATGAATCAGAAAGCTGCTTGTGTCAGGAAACTTTGGCCCTATGTTGATTTAATAAGGGATTTTTTTCCATAGCTATGTTAATAAACAGCAATTTACCATTATTTCTCCCTACTCACATGGAAGCAAGAGGCAGGGTGTGACGAGGCGGTGTGGGGAAAGGCAGAGACCTACATGCAAAACCAGAGGTAAACCTCCCTGGTGCCTCACCACAACTGCAGCCACACACAGTGTCCGGTGCATGCAAGACCTGCTCTACAGTGAAAATACAACTGCTAGCAAACAGGAAGCGCTGCAGGATCTATACGCATGTCCTAAAGTGCTGAACTCTAAGCCAAGTCCTCAGAAAAGCACACAGACTGAAAAACAATGGAGGCATCCTCCGTATCATCCCCCTACTGACCTACAGCAGGATCTGCTGCAGGGCCAGTTCAGCCCTGATTGCAGGTGCTGGGAGTGCCCTTTGGTACCGACCTTCAAGGGTTTTTATTCTACACAGCAGCCTTTCAGAGGAAAGATACTAGGACTACAAATGGTCAGGCTGCAATGTTTTTAAATGAAACACAATAAGGCATCATACTTACCTTGAGAAGGCCTTTTTCCTGGCCCATTACTACCAGCATTACCTTCATTAGTTTTAGCAGACTGGCTTCCTTTAAGCTGCAGTGTCTGCTGTGCTCTCACATCTGCAAGTTCACCATCCAGGCGGTCATTTAAGCCCTTTCAAGCTATTTTTCCCCCTACCATGCATTTTTATCATTAGCCATTTTACTTGGTGTTTGAATACTGGATCAGGACATCAGAGAGATGCTTAAGAAGCTACAGCAGCTGTGAGCCTTACAAGAGCAGAGTTGACACTTACACTCTTTTATTATGCCTCAAGTCTTCGAGATTTTCAGGTCCCGCGACCACCAGTCAAACTCACGGATCCTGTTGGTTGTTGTAGTGGTGTGTTTAGCACAACTTGTTTACTCCACTTTTGCAATTAGCCAGGAGCAGTCTGTTACTACCTCCCAACTACATGGCAATAGTGTGTGCTAACTCACCCTCCTGCAGTTGATTAGAAGTGCAAAAACATCTCTCAACACCAATGATTTGCTAACTGTAATACCCAAGTGGTGTACGCAATATCCCGTTTCACTTATTGACAGCTTCTTTGTTTTCTCCTATGAGAAACAAGCCACGGGACTAGATGACTCCGAAGTGCAACTATTTGTAGTGAAAGTTCTCGAGGGGAGGGAGAGAAGCCTATCCTGCAGGTCCCACACTTTGACCAGCTCCCCAGGGATGCTGAAGGCTTTGGAGCTGCTTCCCTGTGACAAAGCTCCCCATTGTTAAGTGCAACTACCAAATATTCCTTCTTCAGCGAGACAGTGGGAAGACAGTGAGAAGACAAGATCATTCAGAACAGACAGACTGTTCAGGACAGCGACTGGTTGTAGTGGGTTTGTCAGGGACAGGGTTAATTTTCTTCACAGCAGCCTGTACAGCACTGTGTGTTAAACTGGTGACAAAACCAGTGCTGACAACACATGGGTGTCACAGTTCCTGCTGTACAGCGCCCAGGCCCTCCCTGCCCCAGCCGCCAGCGGCCTTGGGGGGCAGAGGGCCGGAGGGGACACGGCAGGGACAGCTGAGCCCATCTGAGCCAGCGAGCAACTGGCTGGGGGCTTTACTGCTGGCAGGGTGAACCCACCGCAACAGTCTACAAAGCATCTTCCAAATTTAAGCTCAAGCTGCTGCTAAACACAGATTCAAAATCATGTTACAGAGCTAAAATTAGAAGCAAAAAAAAATATGTTTTAAAACATCTGGCTGTCATAGGCCAGATATTTCTATCGTTCAGGTAAATGCCAAAGCTCTTTTTGAAAGTCCTCTTCCCACCTCTACACAGCCATAAGCAGACATCCTTCTAGGGTGGGAAGACATGGAGATAGAAAACTTTTAACTACTTTTAGCATATTTATGGCAATGTGACACTTTCAGTTGTGCTGTTTAAAAGAAGGAAAGTCATTTATTTCAGTCGATGAATCTTGAGCTGACATTCCATTTTTTCCCTGTTCCATTTCTTTCAGTTACTTCAGCTGTTCAAAGCTTTTCACATCCTTCAAGAAATATTTAAAATACACTGACCAAATATGCCCTTTCCAACATTGGCACAGAAACAATTTCCCTAATTTATGGCTAAGAAGATGACCAAGAGACATTCCCAATTTCCTAAGTAAATGAGTGGACTATCTGCTAATCACACAGGTTCCTCAAGGACGGGGGTTACACAAGCGTGTTTGGGGACACCTGGCCCCCAGCAATGAGGGAAACAGTGCTGCAAACTTAGCTGCTACTCGGAGCAGGAACAGAAGGACCACGGCTGAAGCCCTTTTTGCATCGTCAAAGAAAGCAAGTGTTGCAGACAGGAGTTAAGGGTGGACAGAAAAAACAGAGAAGTCATTTGATTTTGATGAGAGTGTGTTTGCTCTGAAACAAATATTGAAAGGAATATATAGAATTCTTGTTGAGCGGCTTATTCACATTCTCCTAAGTGAAATCTGAGTGCAACGATTTACTGAAAATCAGTAAAATCTCTCTTCTGAACCAGAGAGTTTAACTAAAATCTCAGAAAATTGTATGAAAGGTTAGACAGTCTCCTCATAGTTATTATAAAACCTCAAACATAAAGAAGGAAAAATAGTCCAAAGCGTATCATTCTCAGGTTACTAAAAAGCTCATCGGGCTGAGTCGTCTCTTTTTAACAAGTCTAGGTCTCCTAACAAAAAAACAAAAAATAAGAAGGGAGAGAGGAGAGATGGAGAAGGAAAGGCTCAAAATAAACCAGTGTTATTCAAACTCTGCTACACCCTAAATACACAACAATGCTGACCAAAGGGAGACACAGAAGAGCTGGCACGGCTCCAGAACACAATAACCATTTGTCTTCTTTGCCAGAGGCAAGCAGCAGCTGGGGATGCCACTTGGGGGGATAAAATAGCATCACGCTACAGCTGGAGCATTAGTCCCAGGAGCGGTGCAATACGTAAGAATAAAAGATGACAAGTTATATGAATGCCCTTTGAGAAACTTTTCAGAAAGGACTAACTGTTCTTTAGCAGAAGAAGGAAAATTAAGGACACAAAAAACTGCCAATAGTTTTGCCAAATTCACTTGAGAGTGAAAATGAATCGACATGCAAAAGGTTTTATCTGAATCGGTCTGAAATCCTGCAAGGACATCCCGGTGGGCAAATCCTGAAACAAGGGAGATGCCCAAATGGTAGTTTATGGAAAAAGAGTATTTTCCTAAGAATGAATGGGAACCCTTTGGAACACTCCCCAGAATTCGCAGGATGATTATACACACTGCAATGGGAACCTTCTAAATGGCAGAAAATGTCGAGCATTTCATAACATAGCAGGGAGAAGAAGCGAAAAGCAAACAAGTTGTTGGTATTTGTTTATTAATAATACCCAACTTAATGCTGTAATACTACCTGTAAACCTGCTCCACAGCAAAATCAACCTTTTGGGGAAAGTTGTAAGACTGGAATCAAAATACAAAAACGTTCACAGTGCTACATGCTCTGTAACGTAACGAACATCATTGGGTTTCCTACCTGACTTCACTCCCCATGTGCCTGCTTCAATACGAATATACTAAGTGAAAGCAGAAGTGTAGGTGCCTCAGAAACATACCCTTGTGGTAATACAATCAAACATGCAAAAAGGACCAGACCAGCAACACAGGAAGTTTTTCTGTTGCGGCGTGTGGGACCTAAACTCAGAGAGTCTTCTCAAGTGCAAACGGGAGGGAAGGGATAAAAAGAACAAACTTCTCTTGCATGACATCAAGCTTTACATAAAGTAAATTACAGCCCTTTCTAAAACTCCATTAACTCAATATACGATATCCTTGCTAATGACATGGAATGGAAACAATGTATTTTCTGCACCTTTCAAGGCTGCCAGGAAAAAGAGTGCTACAAGGAAGGAACGTGGTGACCAGCAACAAAAGAAACAGGCAAAAGGGCTGGATTTCCAACCAAGTAAGCTAAACTTAGCAAAGATATCCAAGGCAACATCAGGATTCAGGTCTCAGGTCACAGCTAAATTTACTTCGGTACCTAAATTTCCTAGGTAGGTAGTTTGAAACTCCTAGGTTACAACCAAGCAAACAAGTTACCATAAGATAAAATCTGTGGATTTACAGCTCATCAACAATGCCGAGCCCAGGTAGCTATGGAGCAGCCCTACTTTCAGCCTACTTTCAAGGTGAACAGGCAGTATGGTAAAAGAGCATCAGCATCTGAAAAGTGCCTTGCTCTAGAAGAGAGATGGTGCTTAAGATGAACAGTACACAAAACAGCTTAGCTAGGACTGGTGGAATGAGAAGAAGGAAATGTATGGCCTGATATGTTTCAAATGTATGGGCTGATAAGTCTGCAAGATGTGAAATTAAGATCAAGAAAAATTACCTCCTGCATTTGAAAATGACTGACTTAATCCACTCTGGAGAGACGGCAGACATTTGCCATGTCCTTAACTGAGGCAAGCTTGCAGGGGTTGGTGTTCTGGAATATTAATATAGTGCTTACTACAGACATGTGTCATTCAAGCTTTAACTAGAGCTTTCTAAATAAATGTGCTCTGAGGTTTAACAAGCCCTTACACAGCTCAGTTCTGTGGCATTCACCGAGCAGTGGATAGCAGCACATCTGATTAAACTAATAACACAAAATGGCCTATCGTAGTTACAGTTCAGCCTTCTAACTATGCTGCAGCAATACAACAGGGCTACGTAACCGCTGGTTTGTTAGCTGTGACTTACAGCTATTTACAAAGAGACACACCAATGCAAATGTATTTTTTCAGTGCTATGTGCTGTAATGTCCTGTGTGGTTCCAAGAACTTCCTCGTATCTACTACCAACAACCAGGATATTTAAAAGTCCAGTTCGTTTCACAAAAGGGCAAGAGTGTCTCCCTTCACGTAGAAACTTTAAAAAGCGACTGTTTTTAACATCTGGCAAGTTCATAGTCTCTACAGCATGTGCACTTTGACACCAAACAGGCTACAAGTACAGTTAGGAAACGCCCTGTGCAAACAGAACTGATTTTATGTACTGCCTGATAAGAGCTTTCAGAGGTACCCTTGGCTCAGCAGCAGCGAGGCAGCAAAGATTACAGAACGTGCACTTCCACAGCACATCCCAAGTCAGGTGTTTCAATACTGTGGGCATCTAAATCTGATTAAAAGACTGTAAGAAACAAAGGTAGGTCATGAAAAAGGTACCTTGTCATATTTATTACCACAACCAGTACCTGACAACAAAACTTCATCCTTTCTCACTGAAATCTGTCTTCTTTCTTCCCCTTTCTCCCTTTACACACCCCACAACCCAGAAAGTACAACCACTAGACAAATTCATCTCCAGACTGCACTGGCAATGAATAACTACACTGTGGGCAGGCTCACCTGTGCCTTTCCTGCTAACAGTGGCAATTTCAATTTTAAATATTCTATTGCCTGTAGACATAAGCGAAGTAGAAGAGTGGCTAAAAATGCCAAGTACCATTAAATTTATTAAGACAACATGCAGCAGGAATTGTTTCTGTGACTGAAACCAACAAGGCACACAAGCACATATGAGATACCTCAATCTTTTTTTTTTTTTCTTTAATGTAGTTGATCCTACAACATACAAGAAAATAGAAGAACAGGATTATCCAGAAACTTTCAAAAAGTCACTTATGCTTATTTTGGATTCACAGTAGTTACACTTGCCACAGTTAGTGGTGCACCCAGAAAACAGAAATGCAGAATCACCCCAGAGCAAAAACTAACCACTGCCTGTAGCACCTGCAACAGGGTGCAGTATGTGAGAAAACTCCCTATGCAGCTACAATTGCAAGAGCACGTTCTTAAAACACACTGATTTTGCATAAAATCTCACAGAGCTGGTGTTGCAAAACTAACAAACCTCAAGAAAAGAAAAGGAGAAAGCAGCAGGTGGAACCCACCAGGCTGGTACAATGAGGTGAAAATTCAAGCTATGCAGTAATTCGTTGGGAAAAGTGTTTCAGTACCTCTCAAAGGATGTTAAAAACTCTTCAATCAGTTAAAGACTCCTAAATCCCCGATGAGGTTCAGACTGATTCTGCTAATGGGCCAAATTAAGGCCTAGAAAAATGATCCAAAGTCTCCAATGTGGGAAAGAAAACAGGTATTTTAACGGCTCGGAACGCCCACCATAAACTGGCTTAAAACATGTATGGCTAAGGTTTCATTATGCTCCCTTTAGCCAGGCATCTCCCCAGGGAACAACAAAGTCTGTAAGACGAGCCAGCCGGTCTGAGCCCTTGGAAACCTCCTGCATCGCCCCACGGAGCAGAGGGAGCAGCTTTCCCAGCCGCTCACCTCTCCCGGAGCTTTTCCCTCCTGCTCCAGTGGGCAGCAAGCCACAAAACTGGCACCTCTGCTCCCAACCCTGCGCTTGCAGGCTGAGAAACTAGAGCTGATAGAAGGCAATCTGCCAAATGCCTGACCTAATGTCCTCCTGGTTAATTTGAACCATGATTATGGAGATACATTTGGGATCAATAGGCGAGAAGTGCAGAATAGGAGGTTACAGCACGCTTTGCCTCCTCCTCCTGGTAAAGCTTCCAAAATCTCACTCTCCATGAGACACGTGGGAGCAGAAGACAGAAATACAGACAGAGTCTGTCAAGGAGAAAAGAGACAAAAATAAAAATGGAGATTCACCCTGCAGCAGAGCCCAAGAATACATACAGGAGAATTCAGCTGTTTTCTTCTGTGCTGAAAATAAATGTCTCAAGTGCTTCAAGTGACTCTTAAGTATTAAAAATAGTTTATGAAAACCGGTGCTTTTCAAGCTGTCTCCTTCTAGGGGAAAGTTTCCAGTAAGCATGATGAGAAATAACTAAGACCTAACAGCAGTTAATTTCCAGCCTATCTAATAAATTGCATTTTATCATTTTTATTTATATCTCAGATTGACACAAGACAACTAGACATAAACTGACAACTTACTACAAAGGTGATAGCAGTAGAGTAAGAATTTATTTGACTTATTCTGGGCTCTTTGGTTTGGTTGGACTTTACTTTAGGAACCAACAGTGAGGGAATTATTTTTACCAGTGAATATAAAGTTTCGCCTTTTCATCCTGTGCCTGCAGGAGGTGTGACCTTTGTTTTCTTGGTAATAGAACTTTTCTTTCCCAGTTTTTCTTTATGTTAGACATACCAAGCTCATTACATTAGTCTGTTATTTCAGAATCAGAAAGTTGTCTGGAGTTCTGGAGAAAATGGGTGGTATTCTCAAAAACATGTCTGGGACTGCTCTGTAGGCAATAAATACATGGTATTTTAAAATGCAACAGGAGATGTGGCTGTGGTACAGTCATACGCTCCTGTTAGCTTGAATCTTCCTAGGAAAACGAGCAAAGGACGACACAGTGTCATTGACTTCATATGTAACTATGTATTTTGTGCTCTTCAACAGATCAACCAGTTCACGTGGAAAAGATGCTGATGTTTCTACCTGTGAGGCCAATCCTGCTCCCGCAGCTCCTGCCCAGAGCAGCAGGACACACCGGGATACAGACCCGGTTTAACCTGCACGGATCTTGGCGCTGTCGAGCTGGTCCTGTTTACAGCACTGGCCCAGTCCCCCCTGGCAAAATCAAACCAAGCAACAACCCGCATCAGCCACAGATACGTTAAAATGTTAAACTCAACTATGCCATGACAACAGCCTTCAGATCCTTCCTGTTAATTTTCCTATGCCCTGGTGCAGACTCACCACACATCCTGCTAAGAGCCTGCGTGCAAAGAGGTACTGAGGCAAGATGCCTCTCTATACTATTGGAAAGAGCAATCTCTCCCCGCCTCATCCCTTCAAACAAGCATATTAAAAGTGCAGCAATAAGCTGCTGGTTGTTTTCCAGGTTTGGGGTTTGTTTTTTTTTTCTTATGGGGGCAGAGGTTCTGCAAGTCACCACACTACTTGGCTTCTATATTTATGTCTGCTAAATTTGACCAGTTCCCACAGAACTGAAGTCCCTCACTGAATACTAAAAGTATCTCATCTTGTGGGGAAAACCTCTTAGTTAAAATATATATATATATATATAGTGTTCACCCTGACATTTGTACGACTCGCCTCCTTTACACCCCACGTAACCAGCATGCTTATAGAGTACGCATGTTCCTTTTGCATATGGTGGTATCTTGTTAAGTGCAAAGGAAACAGAGTGTAATCACCGAAACGTTAACAGAAATTTCTCGTTCTGTGAAGCTACTAGGAAATAAAAGGTTAAAGCCTGTAATTTTAGCTTTCTTCTACTGCATTGCCAATAAGTAGTAGATTTATAAATGTAATTTTTTTTAATATAGACATGAGAAACACAAATACCAAAATCATGCTATTTTGTACAGTATAGCTATGATAATCTCATTGAGACTGCAATTCTGCTGATGACACACAGGCAGCTGCACGTGGGATTTTGTATATTTTGCTCTGAAGTTAGAAAAGTCCATCAAAAGTGGGCAAAAAAAATACTGCAATTTCTATAAAAGTTCATAGAGGGAAGGACACCAATGCATTACCTTCAGCACTGGGACCAGAGAAGCTCTGCCTTCCTGTGCCCCAAAGTAAGAAGCCACCCATGAACAATTACCTCACTAAGTAATAAAAGAGATCTCGACTAACCCAAATACAAGCAGGACAATAGTAAAGATGGTCAGAAAACCTGCCAGCAATTGACAATGGAATTAACTCAAAAATTCTTCTCAGCTAAGAGTTTTTTGGAGGGGTGAACAGACAGACAGAATGGACTCACACACAGAGAAATTTGTGCAGAATGGGCTGCTGCACCCATATGTACAGCCACAGGAAACAGGAGGAGTATCTGGCATTTTCCATGAACCTTAATAGCAGCTGCTCGGCACCTCTGAAAAGCAGGCTCACCCTCAGGTTTCAGATACAAGGAGGACCAATATGGTCAACCAACCTGTTCCACTGCCCAAGCCACAGAACTTCCCTCACCGTGACCTCCATCATAACTGACCACCTGCTGAAATACTTATCTCTGTGGGAATAATAAAATCATGATTTCAAACAGTTTCAACTAACTGTGAAGCTAATTTGATACTTAGTAGTATCTTTTAATGATTACTTCCCCTCAACTAGAGCACCTATTTCCACTGCCAATGCTTGCAAATGTCATGTCCCAACTGCACTTTCTAAGCCACAAATAAATAATTGGAAATCACCTTTCAAAATCTGGAGAAACACATGAAAATTTAGTCCTGGCAGCATGAGATCTGCCACATTTTTCTTTCAGAACATGACAGCCAGTCCCAGGCTGTGATTCAGCATTCAACAGTGGCCCGGTGGGCAGGACTCCAGAGGGAGGTTGGTCGCAGGACACTACCACAAGTGTTCAAACATTCGGGTTT
This sequence comes from Nesoenas mayeri, assembly GCF_963082525.1. Lineage (NCBI taxonomy): Eukaryota > Metazoa > Chordata > Aves > Columbiformes > Columbidae > Nesoenas > Nesoenas mayeri. The sequence continues at coordinate 17,131,191 of NC_137548.1, read as the reverse complement.
CCACCTTTGGCTAACAGATAGCACCACAGCTTACAACTCAAGATGTGCTGCAGGTAACAGGAGAGGTGCAAAGCAACCTTCTGCCTGTCTGGATGCGGGACACAAGGTGTGACAAACGCCGCTGTGTGAGCACATATACAGTCAGCAAGGCGCAGAAAGGAGCCAAGCAGTTCAGAGGGGACTGTCCCAACAGCTGATCGTGACCCAGGAAGCTTCCCATCATCAGTGCTCTCTCTAAATAACCAGCCATTCAGATGCTATACTCACAGGGATTAACAGATTTTGGGTAGGTCTGTGGTCACATACCAGAGATATGTACGATCTGCCCCTTCTTTGCACAGCCAGAGCAGATGTAATCTGGCTCTGCCAGGGATGCTGCCTGGCCTCACCGATGTGGCACAGGACTCAGGGGGCTCGTAAGTCCCACAGAGAAACAAAGCCAAGCCTCTGCCACGCTAGCACCATTTTGCAACCTCAAAATGAAGAGCTGGCTTGCCTCCAGCCAACTTCCAAGCACAAGCACCGGACAGGCCCCAAAGACACATCCTTCGCTATAGCCTGTTCTGAATGACACAGCCCAGACACTTGTGAGCGGGAACAAAGAAAGATACAGAGCCAGTGCAAAGAGCAGTTTGAAGTTGGAAGTTTGCTCTTCAAAAGCGCTGTCCTTCAGGCTCAAATTCAGCTCAAAAGGGAGTCTCATAAACAGAGCTTACAGAAATGAGCCTGTAAAACTCTATCAAGTAAGGGACAAGATGAAAATCAATGACCAGCAACTTACATGTGCCCTTGACAAATAAAATGCATGGAGATAAAGTGACTTGAACTTTTTGGTAGACATGCCATTGCGCTCTTTTCAGCATCTTATCCCAAGATTACAATACATACAAAAGTGTCCTCTAATGTTTTTAGCGTTAGCCTTAATAAAACACAGACACAAATAGTATTCGAGTGGTCTTTAGTTGTAGAATTAGCTTGTATAATTTATTCTTTTGCCCATTTACTCTTGGTCAAATGCACAGCTTTTGAAACAGGTGAAATGACAAACACATGAAGCAATGGATATTAAAGTAGATAGGTGTCCACTGCCTTGCAAAGAGATCAGTCAGGAGATAAAAGTCAGCTATATAGCTCCCAAAACCAAACTGAAATGACACGAAACATTGTATGTGCTTCTAAATGCAAACAAGTACAATGAGAGCACTTCACGGAAAGCTCTAGCCAGAACTAATGGTTTCTTGTTCCCATCAACTGTAAATTCTTCAAATCCCTGACTGACGCAATCATCTGCAGAAAGGACAGCTCAACCTCAGATAATCTCTTTACGCCACACACAAAACAGGACAACCAAAACAAGTTTGCTTTGACCTATCCTGCCAGGTTAAACAAACTGTCCGATAACCCTGCCCAAAACAGACTACTTGTGTAAAGGCATAGCCTTGCCCTCCCTCCTCATGGCTGGTTCATCTCAAATAAGCCCATGACCTTGACAACACAGCGAAGCACGCACGATTTTCAACACCTGTAGTGTTAGGAACGAAGTGTGCAGCATGACAACCTTCAAGTCACTGAAGTATGCTACACCAAAAGATCTCGGCCCCTTCGTGTTAAAATATAGGATAGAAACAGTTTTTGTTTTACAAATTGAGAGAGATCAGCAGACTGTTCTCTTGTTGAACTGTCCCAGCTTGCAGGTTTGCTGTACAGCAGAGTGAGTTAGCAACTGAAGAAAGACTTGAGGTCCTTCAGTAAGTCAGCCTCCCTGTTTTAGTCGAATATATGACTGCTCCTGCTCAGCACTGTACCTTCAAACCTTCCTGATTACAGGAGTGTATTTTACACAGCATGTTTTCCAAGCAAAGTAATAATGTTCTTTGTTTTCTCCTCCTTGAAGACACTGGATTCGAAGGGCAGGGGACTAAGAATGTGAAGTGATTACAGGAATATCAGCAGCAACCTGAATTCCACTGAAACCTCACCTTTTCTATTAAAACCCAGATTCATATCCAAACTCTTTTAAAACTCAGGTAACACTAGGTCTGAATGCAAATATTGCAGTTTGGTTTCTTCTTCATAAGCCCAAGAAATTGTAGAATTTCTTCAGCCCACATCCCAGAATCAGGAAGTATAGCTGAATAAAGCATTGCCTTTCAATACTCAACATTTCCTCCACCTCCTATGTGCCCTTTGAACCAATAAGGTCCATAAACACAATGTCAGCTATGTTCCTGTCAAGTTACTGTTGCCTGTCAAACACAGATATGGGCCGTTTCCCATGTATTTACTGTCCATATCTCAGATCCTGTGGACAATTTTTTAAAAAGAAAATGTTTTGTAATTCTATTCAGCTTTCACCTCCAGTGCAAGCTAAGTCATTTAAGTTGAGCAAGTTATTGGTATCAATATACAATAACAAATGGCCTGAAGTATGAAGATATTCAGACTTGAATTTATAATCCCTTTTGATCTCAAAAAAAAACAAAAACAAACCCCCAAAAATCCAAAGAAACAAATAAAGAACAAACAAACCCCACACACACAAACAAAACCAATAACACCCAACGATAACAAAATAATAAACAAGAAACAGAAGAGTCGTACAGCACTAGCACAGAGCTGGAAAGCTGGAATAGCAGTCTAGATCCCAGATCCCTCCAGGGAACCTTTATTCCTTAGCCTTTGCTTGGTGAAGCACTAATTAAGAAGATTTAACAGATTAAAGTGTGAGTTGCTTTAATATCAAATAGTTGCTTCTACTTTAAATATGCAGGAGATGCTCCATTACAACAGCTGCAGATGTCCCATGAACATCCACAGAAGCAGAGAGCATCATTAGATCAGGATGACAAACATGCAAGAAAAGACTGAAAAGCAAAGAATTTTATAAACAGTGCCCCACAGAAACATGGAACTCTTCAGTAAGTGAGCTGCTTCGTTTTGCTTTACAATTCTATTTACTTGCTCTTTCTGGGTGGTTCCTCATTGTTTTATGGTTCATGTGCTAGTGTCAGCATGTCATAGGCCACCTCACTGTGCCACAGGCTGTTGCTAAGTGATCCTCTGCAAACACTCAAAGTCCTTGACACAACATCATAAACAATCCTGATAGATTGAATAAATAAACTTGTAGCACATCAACGTTAAGAAAATTTATAAGAAATTAAAGTTCCAAATCATCAGCAACTATCCTTGGTACCCCTACCTACCGAAGATGAAGGAAACTCTGGTAGCTCTTCTTTTAAACATAAACTTGATGGTAATACTGCACAATAACTTGGCTACCAACAAGTAACACAGATGAACCTTAAGACAGCATTTCCACGGACAAATTATTTGTTGTGTATGATTATGCAGCATTACATTTCAATTCCTTACACAAAGCAAAGAAGTATAGTATTGTTTGCAAATCACTTGTGCTGTAAGCAAAGTCAAGCTGTACCCACTCCAGGAGAGTCTAGGACAATAGTCCTCAAAAACTGGGAATACTTAGCACTAAGGAAAAGGCAAAAGCACTCAGGTTTGTTGATTTGAAAAGGACACCTCAAGAGAGTCACAGAGCCAAGAACTATGAAACAAACAACAGACCCTTTCTGGCTGTGAAAAAAAGGACAGGACACCCCCCAGTAACCTCAGCTGTTTCAGGCCTACCGAACTCTTGGAGATGGCCATGGCTCAGCAGCTGCATGAGAACAGCTTTCAAGTCTCCAGTAGCTCCAGGGCAGTGGCCCGGCCACACCTGCCTTCTAGAAGCACCTTTGTGGAGCTCAGTCCCTCCAAACTGAGCAAACTGCTGTCCCACTGCTGTTGTGCTTCCAGCTGTGTCCCTGAAGTTTCCCTGGGGCAGCCCCTGGGTAGGGCACTGCTTCCTCCATCACTGTCTGGAGAGGTCCTCCTTGCACACAAGACTGTACGCCGGCTGTCAAAGGAACAACTTAGAAACCAAAGCCAGGAGTGTGATGAAAGCAGACCTGCTGAAAACAGACACTAAGAAGATTTAAGTGGTAAGTCAGCACCTTGCCATTCAAGAAAAAGGGAACTTGACAATGCAGAAGTTGAAGAGATGGCTGGGAAAATGCAGTTCCATTTGCTATCTAACTGTCCACAACACAAACTACCCATCCGCTGACCATTGGGGTGTGCTTCCTATCCTCTCTCCTGAAGTCAGACCCACTCTGTACTAATACAGAAGTAAATATAAGCCGGTGAGCTGCTGTACAAAGGGCTGACTGCCCTAAATTAGTAAAAAGACATTACACCAACTGTGCCTTAAAAGGCACAGGAAGGCCTGGACTGTAATGGACAGACTGCACATGCTCTGGCCCTCGCAGCTGCATCCAGACCAGAGAGCAGCCGGGCGAGCGCAGGCACAGCGCTGTCACACCTACGCAGCACACAGCAGTCGCAAAGCCAACGCAGTTCCTGTGTGCATCCACTCGTACAGGCTCAGCTGAAAAGATCCAGATTTTAGCAAGCACAGAAAAAAAACAGAGACACATCTAATCATATAAGCAGGCTGAAGAAGCTAAGAAGAGGCCCAGCAGGCACTAACATCTGAGACAAGCAATCACAGCGTTTATCAAAAGCACGCAGAGAATTTGAGGATTCAACACACCTGTTAGGTAAAACTGACAAGAGGGTGTTGTTTCCTCACCCAGCAGGAAGGGAAGGCAGTGTGAGGACAGTGCGCTTACTCTACTGGCAGCAAAAATGTCCTCTGGCCAACGCAGGAGCATCACTTTTAGAAATCCACCAGCAACTCTAACCTGCCCTTTTTGGCTCAGAGGTGGAAATGCAATCGGGAGTAGGGAAGGGTGGGAGGATCTGTAAGCAGCAGGGAGCAAACGCTATCTCAGCCTCCTTTTTAGTTCACTTAGTTCAGTGATAACCAGCCATTAAGGCCTTGAATGGTATGCAAGTCATCACTGCAGGCTCATGAACATGTAATCTGCTTTGGCTCAGTTTCAAACTGCTTTGTACTTAAAGTTGAAAAGATAAAGTCCTATTTCCCCCTTTATAGCTGTCATTCTTTTTTTCAGCCACTTAAGGATGTTATCATAAAGGGAAGGGTATTACAAGATAAGCTCATCTAGGTCACAGGAAGGAACATTTTCCAAGCTAACCTGAAGTACAAATGATCTCTCTGCAATCAACATAAATTCTCTACAGACTGCAGTTAGTTTGTCCTCTGATCTTTGCCATCAGTAAGTCAATGAACAATTCTAAGACAGTAACTGTGCTGAAGTTACAGGACAGCGGAGTTGTGCAATGAAGCTTCTTGTACAAGAAAACAATTTCAGATGCACTTAGACCTTTGAATAAAGGAAATCTTGGCTTCAATCAACCATTTACTACCAAAAAAAAAAGCTAAAAAGCTTTTCTCAGTTTGCAAAGTCAGCCAAAAATTCCTCTGCAACAGTTGTTCCCCTCACATTTCACTCTTTTACAGTATTAGCTCAGTCCCAATGGCATCTTTTCCATCCCATCTTCAGATGATTCTGTCAAAACACTGTAAATAACTTGTTTGCACTTTGGTAAGGTACCAGGAGGATTTTTTTTAAAAATTATTATTAAAGGTGTTCACTAACTCCTGAATACCCACATTATAACAAACACTCAAATGAGGACACAACATATGTATAAATTAACGTATACAGCAACTCTACATGAGATACAAATCCCCTTTTATTCAGGGAAGCACACGAGTTGGGAAATTAAATGAGGCAACTATAATTTACTGAAGCAACCTCAGGCGGAAAAAATTATTAATGAACTCGAGTAAGACACTGAACTACCCTGAATCCTAAAATAACATAAAAAAAAATAGTATAATGTAAGGCCATTGCTTAGCAATGACAGAAGCAGTCTATGGTTTGTATATAACTGTAGTTTCTGCTCTCCCACTCATAACATCTGCTGTGCCATTTTTCAAAGACAAGGAAGCACCACCTACAGTTTTGTTTGTTGGCTTTTTTTTTTAATTGTGACTGAAATGTCATATATCTTAATGACTGGTTAATTGACAGCATTGCCTTAGAATCCTACAGGTCAACAACCTTTAAGTAAAACTATAGATGACTATTTATCTTGACATTCTTCTATTCATCTATGAGTGACAATTCTTTTGTCTCCTTTACAAAAATAACCTTAACATAAGAAAAGAACAATTAAAATAAAATGTACTACAACATCACAGTGCAAGTGACGAATCTACACTGTATACCAAAGGCAGGCTTGGGTTCACTTTGTGCTTCATGCACAGGTGAGTCACAATGAGCACACCTGGGCACGGAGCCCTGAGGAGCAGAAGCGCAGAGCTCCATGACAAGCAGCTGCAAAGCCAGCAATGAATCATAGAAACGTTCATGTTGGAAGAAACCCTCAGGATCATCAAGTCCAATCATAACCTAACTCTAGCACTAAACCATGTCCCTAAGAACATCATCTTTTAAACAGCTCCAGGGATGGTGGGTGACTCCACCACTTCCCCGGGCAGCCTGTTCCAGTGCCTGATAACCCTTTCTGTGAAGAATTATTTCCTAATATCCAATCTAAACCTCCCCTGGCACAACTTGAAGCCATTTCCTCTTGTCCTACCACTTGCTACTTGGGAGAAGAATGAAATTGTCCTGCACCAACAGGGATCATCAGTTCTTGTGGTTCCTCTGGTTTTGGGATTTATACAGATTAATTACTATGTCAGTAGCACACTGTCTTTAAACACAATAACAATATCATCCCCAGTATAAATCTGAGCAACAGCGATATATTCACGTGAGCCTGCCGGAGGAGGCTTGTCTCCAGGCTGCCCCCCAACTGTGGGAAGAAAGTTAACTCCTGCCCTCAAGCTTCTTCTCTTTGAAAAGAGCTTTCCAAAAGGAGGGACTCTATTTGCACAACTTGGTAAGGGACTGCTTAGGGCAGATCATGCCCCTTAGGGACTCAATTACTATTTTCATTCATTTATTAACTGTGGTTGGCCCACCCTACTCCTGATAGCCAGCGGAGAACCACACTAATGCCATCTATGAAGTTGCAGCAGCAGTTGCCTTTTTGACAAGTCATGTGAGGGAAGAGGAATGAAAAAAAAAAAATATATATAAAATGAACATACCACAGCTCTCAAATTTTCCATAAAGGTGACCTTATATGCATGTTTTGGATAACCCGCTTCCACCCCACTTTGGAGAAACTATGCTTGTAATCATCTAAATTTCTCCTGGCTCTCTCCTTTCTTCCTCAGAATAAAACAGTACATTCAACAATTTTCACCCTAAGCTATTAATTGCACTGGTTTTGATACCAGAGCAGAATTACCTTTAGCAATAAATATTCTCAAAAACTAAACAAAGACAGTGATTAAAAATAAACTGTCAAAAAGTCCACAAGTGTTTTGCATCAGTATGCTAGGTCAATATGAGAGATAATGCAAAAGAACAATCAAAGGCACAGAGAACATCTACAGCATGTGCAGAAACCCTGTACATGTCTGACCTGCCTACCTTTAGACATACAGCAAAAAGAGGTCTACAGTGCTACCAGAGAAATGACTAATGTATTGCTCTCATCAAAAATGCAGAGTTGAAGTGAATAATAAAACATGGTGCCACTTGTAGAGAAGAGAAAAAAAAATTAGGAGTGGGGGAAAGAAGTTCAACTGTTCTGATTAAGTTGAAGCCACCCTGCTTCCTTCTGCTATAAATCCATGAAGGCAATCAGGTTCAGGAAAACATTTCCAGGTTTCACTGTGTTTGAATGTGCCATGTTTTACTTAAGAAACTTTTAGGTCTAATGTCTCTAAGAAGCAGGTTTTACTGAAACGCCATTCAATCTTGCAACATGAATACATTTCTCTCCTTTAATTGTGAAGTGCCAGGAGAGCAAACAAGCATGCAATGATCTCCAGGTACAATTATCTCAGGTCACAGTCCAGATCAAAAGCATAAGTAACTCTTGCAAAAGCTGGAGAAAGGAAGAGTCAACCACATGTACTGAAAGGACTTCCCCAAACTCCACTGATCTTCTGCATAGTCCTCTGGAAGGTCAGACCTACCAGCACCCCTCACTGCAGAAGGCATGCATGCAAATAGTCTCCTTCACTGTTCTGGTGATATTCTCTCTATAAAGCTTTGGTTCCAAGCAAGCTAGTCTGAACTATGGTGGACACCAGAGTCATTGCTCCCAAAAGAGCATCTTTGTCCCTGGTGAACAAAACCCCAGGAATGAAGACAAGGTTACAACTGCTGTCACAAGAATGAGCCTGCAGCTCTGCCTGAGCAGACAATTGTGTGATTTCACCCCAAACCAGATAAAGAATGGTATATTCAGCTAGGATAGAACACCTCAGTACTAGGGTCAAAGGTACAGTTGCCCTTAGCATGGTATCATATTAACTCCCCATCTTTCCTACTCTAGAAACTTTGGAAAAGGTCAAAAGATCTATGTGCATATTTGTACTTCAACACAGACTTTGTAGTTTCACAAAACCGCAAATGAGACAGGTTGGGTTTTAAACAAGGCATTTCCTGTGTCACATGTCACCAACCACATTCAGTTTGTCCTGTTTTGATACTGTATCACAACACCTACATCCAGTGAGACAAATAATCCCATTGTCTAACACAGCCCAAAACTAAAGCCCAGTCTTTGCTGGCCCAGAGGCACAACTTCAATAATAATGATTAATAAAAGCAATGTCTAATTGTTAATTTGTGCAACAACTGGGACTATATATTGCAAAATATTCCTAGTCAAAAGGAGGTAATTACAGAATGTTACTCCCCAGCATTTCTGTCAGGATCTTATTTTTATCTGTACTGTTTCTTGAGGAGGGATTTATGAGGCTTTGCAGCTCACAGAAGCATCTGAGAAGACATTTATATGCTGAAGACTTAAAAAACATTATAGACAGCAATTTTCAGAAATTACCCCATTAGTAGTCCCATTTTCCTTCACATGCTCATCTTACTCTACACGTCCTCCATTCAGATATCTCAAAGCAGCTTAAACAGCACTCCGCTACACGGAACATCACCTTCATTAGGTAACGGAGGCAGAATTTGTAAGAGTTGCCCAAAGTGCCTGCAGTAAGTGACAAAGGAAGGCAACTCCTTACTGTAATCTCACTCCTATTGCAAACACCAAAATCTTTGATAGAGGTCGCACGGGGACTGGATTTCTACCCAGGACATCCCAAGTCCTGGCCTTCAGCACTGTTAGGAACCATGGCCTCGTCGCGATACCCCAGAGAAGCCAGGAGAAGGCAGAGAGCCTGCGCAGAGCTGGTTCCACAGGCCAAAGCAGTGCAAGTTCAAACCTGACAGTCATTCGTTATGTATTAGTTACAGATTTCTAAATCTTTGTAATGTTTTCACTCACCCAGGTGAATTCTGCAGGTGACTGTGGAGCCTGCACCTCTCCTAGGCCACTGGGATTCACAGTCAAAAGAAAGAGTCAAACTAGTCAGCCAGAGACTCTCTGAGCCACAAAAATGTCTTCGTGGTGCTCTCATTCACTCACCAAGGCTGAAAATATTAATAAATCAGATCTAGCTTAGTCTGTCTAATTTTTAAAAGTGTTTATTTAATCTGCTTAAACCACATGGTGTAAACGTTCTGGAGTTTTCTCTTCCTTCCCTACCCCAAGAGATGTGTATTTATTCTTCTTCCCCACTGGACCAGAAAGCATCAGGCTGTACCTAACTGGCCAGTGTGCTGATGCAATGTAGAACAGCACGCCAAAAACATCTCCCCAACCTGTGCCTCACTCCTGCTGGGCAATGTCACTTCTTAGGTACCAAGACGGTCTCACATAGAGGGATCTCCCCTCCTGAGAAGAACTAGAGAGAGGATTCTGCCTGGGATTTGTTCTTCCACAGTCCTGCTTTTTCTGGGGTTCCACTTTTGTGGGAGATCCCACTTTGCATGCTTTGCACACTCTGTGTAACCCTGCTGCTAAAAAGTACCGGGATCTTTTCAAGATTTTAACCAGCAGCCCCTCATCTAATGTACCTAATGTAATCCAGGCTGGGGAGGGCTGGAGGGCTACTTGAGCATCATTTCCAAAAATGCACTGCAGGCAAAGCAGCCTGCCATTCTCAGGAGAACAGGCGCTTTATGGAGGGCCTGGCATGCATGTAAAAATAAACTTTCTTCTCCCTGTACTGGAGAGCCAACTCTCCAACATCTCAACAACGCAGCTTGCTTTGAGAGCTTTCCAGTCACATCATTCTGTATACGCTATCAGATATATATTTTATAAGATCCTTTTCTTGGTCAGAACACTGCTGTTCCAAGCTTATTCCATTAATACTTCATGTGAAAATAAACCCCTCTGCATTTCAAGAAAACAACAGTTCCCTGGCAACAATTAGTGGAAACTGTTGTCATTAGTGTTTTACTTTGATTGAAGAATTAAAAAGCGGGGGAGGGGATCCTCAGCTCTCCTTGGCAGGCTTCAATATAACCCAGGGCTCAAAGGACAGTTTTCTTCTCCAGAGTTAAAGATTTCAAATATCTCAATTTCCAGAGAGTTAATGGAAAAAGGAAAAACAAAACAGCATCTGAGACCATTGTAACTACTACAATCAGCTGTTCCACATCGGAAAACATGTTGTCCTCCATATCTCACTGCTATTAAAAAAAGTGCAGCTTGAAGTACAATGACTAATTCCACTTTTATAACCGAACAGAACATCTTTCTAAGATAAAAGAGAGCATTAGTGTTCATTTGAACCAAAAATACCCACCAAAAATAGGAAATCTTTGCTATTTTAAAATTTAAAAATGCGAGTGAGAGCTGTAGGAAGGCTTGGCCATGGAAGTGCTTGAAACTGCTTTGAAGTCACAAGAAATATGAAGGCTCCAAACTGTCACACAAAGACCAAACTGGCAATTTGTCAGAAGCCAAGGGGTTGCAGCTAATTATTCTGGATGTGCATTGCTTGTGAAACAAAAATAAATGCATGTCCCCATCAGAGGTACTTGTGATGATTTCCACTTCACTGCACATGTTTTCAATCTTACATTCTTCAAACTAAGCCAAACAGATTTTTCCTGAAAAACAAGGTAGATGGAGATGTTCTCCCTCTCCCTCGCCAGCATGCAAAGTTGTAAGAAACTGGATGCTTTACTGGCTAAAAAAGAACTGACAATTTTCAATTCTAAATTTGGCCCTATACTAAATTTGAGGGCAAAGGGGTGAAACTAAACAAAACCAAGCTTTTATTAATAAAGATAAGAAACAGCTTTACATTTTAGAAACTATCCAAACCCCTTATTTGCTAGATTCCATTACAGAAAATATATTTTTTTAATAGTGAACGCCTTGGACAACCACTGTGTAACTTCAGAAAAAGCCCTTCCCTTGAAACAGTGATAAAAGAATGAAATGCCATTTACTGTCAAGTCACCACAATGCCAGTGCAAGAGCTGAGCCTTGCCAGCTGCTCCGTGCAGGCCATGGCAGGTGGGCTTCAGTCATGTCTGTCATCTCCAGCCCTCCTCTGGCCACCAGCTCAAGCCACTCCAGCTGAGCAGGCAGGAAAGGGGAGGAAGGTAAGTGCTGCAGGAACTGCAAGAGCGTTGCCTTCAGAACACACTAAATTACAGAAACACAGCCTTAAATTTAAAAGCAGCTGGATTGGTGCAGTCTTTCACTGGAAGCAAGTCAAGAACACCAGCTCTGCAGCCCACCCTCAGCTGTGTTCCCCTCACACCCTACATCATCCTGAGGAAGCTCGATGGCCCCAGCGCCCTGCCCAGATGGCCGCAAGTCCCGCGGTGTGGGTTTGCTTTTTATCTAATTCACCTACTGTACTATTTTTTAAGCCAGGTAGTTTGATGGATGTTTCTCAATTGTACTATAAAACGTCACACATTTCTGCTCCTGTGCATTGAGTTCACACTCAATTCTCACTGCTAGAATTTAACCAGTACTTCTTAAAAAAATCCCAATTACTTATCGCCATACAAGTTGAGAAGTTCTTTGTTTTCAACGTGATGCTTGAATAATGTTTTACTGCTGGATAGAGGAGCATGCCTGCTTAACATCCCACTGCCAGCCCTATTCTTCCATTATTTGGAGGATGCACATGTTTCCCCACTCAATAAAAACAGAAAGCTGGAACTGTAAGTCTAAGACAAAACACAGAACTCGAACACAAGTCACAGAATGTTAACTGCTGTCTAGCAGCAGCTTGCTGATAATCTGTACAGCACAATTAGCCTTAAGAAAGCAAAACAAGATGATTTCATTGGTCTAGGTAAAGAACAAAGGACCATCCTAATTCCACGCTGCAGGAAGGAAAGAGAAGAAACACGGGTGCTTATTTGAAGACTTTGAAGACTTCTCTTTAGTAGTAGGAAATTATTTCCTGCTCCTATGAAACACCTTTGGAAAAAGAATAATCTGATGTTTGTTCACAGAAGTCAGCATGTACAGTCCATTGTGCTTTGCTATCTGGAAGCCAGTAACTGAACCTTAACCTTCCAAACTCACTACTTATTACTGGAAAGCACAGCTACATTTAGAAATTTTTTGAGTTTACATAAACAAGAAAATAGATAAACCTGTGTGGTTTTGTGTTTTGAGTTACTTGTCTTTTGTGAGGTTAAAAGCTGGTTTCTCTTGAACAGGATAGGTTCCTTAAGGGAGGAGAAGGGGAAACAAATCAAAGAAACACTGCTGCTTAACACAGGAAAACAATATTCCCTCTGTCAAATAAACTTTGTCCACATTCTCCATCTAGAAGCAGGGTTAGTGGGACAGGTATAGACCACGCAAGGTGACTCACGCAAAGATTTCTAGTAATGCTGGATGGAGAAAGAGCCCATTTCTGATACATCCCCTACTGGCTACAACTACATGCATCAGGACATAAGAAGCAACACACAAGCGAGGGGTGATCACACACAGCCAGCCAGCCATCCTGCTCTAGCAGAGCAGCAGGCATGGGTGTTCGTGGAGCACAAATTCGCAGTGTAGCTTAGCCTGCCACCTCAATTATGCTGTGAAATTTGAGACCATGAAGTCCTTTAACACAAAGTCCTGTCCAGCTGTTTCCCAAAATGCTCTTCCAATAAAGAAATCCTGTGTCAATCTGATAACTAGCCATTAAGCTACACAAACATCAGAAGCTAACAGGTAACCCATGGAAGGACAGCAACTTTAATCCACAAGGTAAAATGGAGTTTGCCCTCTGCTCAGCTCATCAGTACATCACTGAATTCAGCTCATACAAGCACCTTGCTGCCTAAATGTACAGTGCGGGAGCAAGGCACATATAACAAATGCAGATATAGGATTGTAGTACACTGGGGTATTATTAAAATAATAGTGTCCCCTTGACAGTGACACAAATATAGGCTAGCTTCCTCTCTGTGCTGTTCATGAAGCTGTGCTTAACAAATCCTGGTTTGTATTTATCAATCCAGAGATGCTGTTAGCACAACTGATGAAAGAAGCTGCTCCTTAGCTCTGAGCAATGGGAGGTACAAGTAAGGAAGATGATGCTGTAGTGGCAAAAGGCTAAAGGAAGTCAGTAAAGTATATGCCCTTTTTCCTTGTAACACCGTGCAGTTCCCAGACAACCACACATAGCTGGAAAGACATATTCTCCAGTTTAACTAGAAATGAGAATTTTTAAAGACTTTTCTGACAGTGGATTCTTTAAAATAAAATGGCCTCATTTTTCAGTTTGATCCTAAAGTGCTTTTCTCCTATCCCTTGCTGGTGTTGAGAAGCACCTTTGACATGGACTTAAGAGCAGCCTTAACAATCAGTGGCTAACACCCCATTTCCCTCATCTCTCCTCCATCCTCTCTATTGAGGCAGTTCCACCTCTGTTACTGAGATATGAGAAAACAAGCGTGAGGAACACATGACCACCTCAGAGTGCGAAATGAGCACCAGATAAGCATCAGCAAGAGTGAAACCTACGACACACAGCTCTTTCAAGTACACCAAATAAGCCAGAAGGAAAGAGCATGCTTCCCTTTGATCTTTTAGGGCTATAGTGCTCTATGTTACAGCTGTCACAGTAACACAATTCCTGACCATTCAGACCTGGGAAAGAACAAATGTAGCCAACACCTGAACTTATCTGTAGATGGGACACAACTCCAAGGCATTTTATTATAATTGCTCTGCTCACTGAGTTACAAGAACGTTCCTTCTGCCATAGCTTTTTTTCCAAAGGCCAGCTCCTGTTTTTGTTAAGCTTGACTGTCCATGAATGCAATAAACACAGAGTAACATAGTCTAATCAACTATCAGATCTTATTAACAGACATAAGAAAAGCCTAACTGCATTCTCACTTCACCAGGGCACCTGTTGAATTAAGACTAGTTGGGCTCAACACATACTTCAAAAAGGTAGACCCTCTTTTTACAAAACCAGTATCTGTAGCAGAGAATTGAATGGAAAGAAAGAAAAATAATTAAGCCAAGGTCATATTGACATCTAAATGACAGCATTTAAAATCAGTAAACCTTCTTTATCATATAATAGAGGTGGAAAATCAAATAAAGTTTTTACTCACCTGTACTACTTCTACTCCTCTTTTCCTGGAAAAGAAAAAAAAAAAAAAAAGGAATTGTTAATGTTGAAAACATGGGAAAAATGTAAAAACAAACACTAACAGAAAAGGGTTGCTTCATACTGAATGTAGACAATAAAAATCTGCTCTAATGAATCTGATTCAAATTCAGGCAAGCGCTTGTTCAATTCCATTTTCTGCCTGGGAAGCACTTCAGCAGCTTCTGAATTGTGGCCTCAGAAGTGACCCAGGACACACACCGAGCAGCTGCACCGCTGGGACTGACACAGCTGCCCAGTGAGCAGGGGTAAGAAGTGGGTGACATCAGGGAGGGAGCATCCCGTTTTAGTCAGTTCTACTTTGCTTTTCATTTCTCATCTGCCCTCAGAGAGTGCAAATTGCACCACAGGACATTCCGCATGCTTAACAGATGTTCGATTTTGATACAAAGATACGTACGAATGTCAGGGAGAATGAACACAGCACCTTGCAGCTATTTATCCTTACTTACAGCCTTGTTTTACCCCCCATCACCTTGGTACACAGAATGCTTCCCAAAACTAGACACACACACACACGGTGACTTGCGTCAGCTGTTCTCTACTTGAAACCCTTGCCAAGAAATTTTTAAGCTGTCCCATGGCTTGTTTTCATCCCAAACACAAAGATCCACAGGCTGGCTCCACAGACGAGCCCTGCAAACAGAGCAAGGAAGGGGACAAGGGAAGGGGACAAGGGAAGTGGACAAGGGAAGGGGACAAGGGAAGGGGACAGGCACAGGTCAGGTCCAGAACCGAGAGACCGCCCTGCAGCTGGAGCACCCTGTCCAGATGTGTCACCCCCCCTGCAACTCCATCGTAGACACATCCTCGCGGATCCACTGCTCAAGACAGACGATCCATTCTGGAAGCAGTGCCTTAAAACTAGAATTATTTAAAACTCCAGCTGGTGATTGGTACTGCACTGCGTCAGACGGACAGACGGACCTAACTGTGCTGGCCTCAGAGGCAACCACCCCTACATCATGTAGCTGTGCCATTAGCTTGTGTCACAAATTACACAAGCAGCCATGCAAGCAAAAACATACAGATTCAACCCTGCAAAATGAGTATGTTCCATTGTCCCAGCCCCAGCAAGCACTAAGCTACAGGCTGGGATGAGAATCTGTGTGTGCACCAGCCCCCAGTGCTGTGGCTCTTTTGGGCTGAAAAGGGACACACATGGGACCATGCAGACAGACACAGCGTACCGCCATACCCTGTTCCAGATGTGTGGATGTGGGGACACCAGAGAGTGCAATGCTCCACGGATTAGACACATCCTTGGACTTCAAAGACTTGCAGTTGGTCACTCTGGCTCCTGCAGGAGCAGAGTTCAAATACTTGGGGTTTGCCAGAAAGGCCCACGCCTCTGAATGCTGCTTTGGCCACATGGGGAAGAGTTCTAGTGATCCTGAAACACCAGGGATAAGATACTGGAGAGGCCTACTGATTATACACCAAAATGTTGAGAACTGCAGTTGATAGAGCCAGTTTAGGCAGATCTGTAGAGATGATCATCTGCTCTGCTGGTATGAGAACTGAGATTCATGTACACACAGCCAGACAATGCTCAGTCACTGCATTTTACAAGTTATCGAGCAAAATAAACCATTTCTGCTCTAGTCTTGAAAAGAAAACTGAATCCCAGGCCGAAAGTCCAGCCATCCCTGCTCCATGCCACCCTCCCAATAGATGCAGGCTATTTAAATATGTTAGAACCTTCTCTTCACTTTGCAGACATAGGAAATTTAACTTAAAAGTCAAAAGCCTCAGTACGCACAAGATAGGAACCCTTTTTCCTCATTCCTATTAACCCCACATGTGAAATCAAAGACCCCTTTTGGGGAGGTCACGGAGCAGGACTGCCCAGCTCTGCCCTCAGTGCTTTTCTGTCTAAAAGCGTCTGTGCTGCTGTCCACAGCCGCAACGGCTGCACACTGCTGAATACACAATGGCTCCTCCAGTTTCCCCACCCAATACAGTAAGTCTTTCTTTTGTGAGGCCATTACAAAGATGCCCAAAGCGACAGGCGATCAATCAGCATCTATGACACAAATTGCTCCCTTCTTCCACTTTACCAGTCCGGAGTTTCTCTTGCCTAGAAGCAGCATGCACTATGCAGCCATAACGGAGAGCTTGTCATTGCTCAGCAAGGAAATTAAAATGAAACCAAGCACCTCTTGCAGAGAATTTCAAACCCTCTTGCAGATAACAGTAACCTGTAAGCGCTGGGTGATTAATATATTGCTGTTACGGTATGGGAAGTATTGCTGCAGGCCATCACCTGAGGCTGGCCAGGTGCATTCCAACTGTATTTTGAGAAGAAAATATGAATCCCATAGAGAAAGAGTTAATAGTCAAATTGTTGAAACCATTATTTTCACACAGCTAAGCAAGATAAATATGAGATATTAGGTGGGGAATGTTTGTGGTTTTTTTTTTTTAATTTAGAGTAGCAGCCTACTCAGAAGCATTCCAAGTATTGTAAGCTAAAACTTAAAATAACCAAGCCAGTTACATATTTGCTGTGTCTGCCCCGGAGTAAACAGAACTCGAAACTGCTATTGAAATACAGCAGTGTTGAGCTGTGACTGCTCCAGAGCTCCTGGAAGAATAGAGGCTGATGGCAAAGGCTACATTTCTTGCCATGCCTGCATACACACTGAATACGCTTTGTTGTACTTTGAAGAAGAAAAGTACTTGGCAAGCTGGTTGCCAAACCCACTTGAGAAAGAGTCAGTCCAAAGGTTTTCTATAATCCCCCCAAAATGGACTTCGCGGATTTACTGGGACTTATTGAAACCGACCGTCCTGCCCCAGCAGAAGGGGAGAAGCCAGAGCAGCACACAGCAGGGAGAGAAGGGCCGTCCTGCTGCTGGGTGTGATGTCACACGCTTAAAAAGCTACGGGAAGGAAGAAGTGATTACCAAGGTTGGCTTGTAGCACTGGGTCTGCCCCTTTTTCGGAAGGGGAAGTGCCCTTTTGGTTACCTGAAACAGGAGAACTTTTTATACTTAAGCCCAGGGGACCAGAAGCCATGGAAGCAGGCATATTTTGAGGATTAGTTAATTTGGGAAAAATCCTCTACCAACATAGCTTTTTTTTTTTAAAAAAAAAAAGAGTTATTTTAAAAATGAAAGGTTTCCAAACAACCAGGATGTCAAGTACTCACACACCTCAGTCCTGGCATTAGCTGATTCTCCACCTCGAAGATTTCCTAAGCCAGTGACTCCGGGCTTTCCAGCCAGGCAGGTCACAGCTGCAGGCTCAGGGCAGCGACACGTCCCTTGTGCAACCATGCATGCAATGCCATCTCACCGCACCGACCGCCCCACGTCACATGCGGAAGAGCTGAGGGACAAGCACGGAAAGAAAGCTGATCCTGCACACAAGAAACTCTAGGACCCTCAAAATAATAAGCAAACACAGAGAACAAAGCAGGCTGTGGGCCACAAGAAATTCCCCAACAAGGGGCTGTCTGTGTAGGACACTCAATGGAGACAAGACGGTTGCTGAGTTAACTACCCTGGGAGCCTGCCAAAGCCATGGACTGGCCACTGCTTCTTCCTACGGTGCTTAAAAAGCTACTAAGAAAAGTACATCCTGCACCCTCAGTGTACATTCTTTTGGGCTGTTTCTGTTGGCAATGCAGAGACAGGCACCGCAGATGCGCTTACCATCCACCAGGTACTACACCAAACTCCCCTCCCAGTGCAAACCCCAGGTGCTTGCATGGGTACAGACTGCGGCTCAGACACAAGCAGCGCACTGCAAATTCTGCACACAAGGCAGACAGTTTAGAAAAACTGAGTGAGGGTCACAAGAACCCGTCCAGGCTAGGCGGAGTGCTTCCAGCAGTAGCAATGCCTATGCCAAAGGTGCTGTCTCACAGGGGGCAATTATTTCACTTGGAGTACTGACCACCACTCTTCTGTCCCTCATGGTGTCATCCATGACGTTTTTTCTTCCTATGTAGACTGAAACTGAGCCACAGCCTGTAAGAGGAAGGGCTCCTATTCCCAGCTGGCCTGGCTGCCTCCTAATATTGGCAACAGCCTATACAAAACCCACAGGAAACCCCTTTCTCAAAGGGGAAAATAATGATGATTATTAGCTGTATTTCCCTTCTCTCTCCAAAGAGGCAACACAACTGGGTCAAAGAGAGACTGCATCTGCCCACTTTCATTGAATGTTTGAAAAACAGTCAGTTCTAAACTATGTTCCCAGAGGTCATTATTTTTAAAATACATTTCATTCCAAAGATCATCTAGACAGAGGTCTGGTACTCCAGTCATCGGCCCAGGAAAAAGAATTATGATCAGCAAATATTAGAAAACCTATGGGAGAAAAGATAAGGGGAAAAAGTGTTTCAGGGTGATAAAACTGAACACCTAACTTACAGCAAAGCTTTAATGGCTTCAACCAGCATAGTATGCCTAAAGCTATGGAAACCTATTCGGGTGCAGCCCAAATTATTGACTGGTGCATCGCTTCTTCCCTTCAGCACACAGCTCTGCTCAATCACACACTGCAACATTTAAAGAAAAAAACAGAAACATTAAAGTAACCGCTGCATTAGTCTGCAGTACCGAATAAAATCCAGAAGCTTGTTATGACGACTTAGTTCTATACCCGAAACCAGTGAACAACTCTACCTGATAATGCAAGCCTCACCATATGCAACAGTGATTAAGATAGTTAACACGCAAGGTGACTTCATGTTTAAGTTAGAATGATGTATAGATTTAGAGAAGAATTCGGTATCAAGTTACTAAAAGCATATTAATCAGTGTTTTGGAATTGAAGTTTTACCACAGCTTGAAACTATGTAGAATACTTGGCTTTTGGGGTTGGGTTTGGTTTTGTTTGGTTTTGGTTTTTTTGTTTGTTTTGGTTTGGTTTCTAACATCCAAAGTAAACAGTTTGGACTAGTTCCCCATAGCATCTCGGACCTGAACATTATAGTGACTGACAGTTAAAAGAGAAAATGACTAACAGGTCATGTATCACAGACACGGTTAAATTAAGTAACATATTTTTGCTGTCTGGTCTGAGTGACAGACTGAAAAATGCCAAACAGAATTTACAGTTTCAAAAGTAAAAGGCAATCTTTGTATCTGCTTTAATAGCCGATGAAGTTATTAGTGCATGCAGAGAAGTTAATTTTCTCAGATAGAAGAATGTTTCACCTCCAAAATTTCCCATGTACAAAAGTGGCAAATATAAATAATGTATTGCTTTGATATCAACAATAAAAGCATTTTCCCAGAAAAGCAATACATCGGCATCAAAGGCAGTTGTATAAATATTAATGAATCAGAGCAAAAACCTGCAGCCACTAAGACTTTCCACCACACTGGGATTATCAGACATGGAGGAAGGCACCGGACAAGCGACACCAAAGCAAAGCCCAAAAACCAGCCACTGCTGACCATCCACAGCCTCACTGACAGTCCAGGCCTCCTCCTGGCACAGACGCAAGCTCCACTCGCTTGCCTTAGCTTTTCCATCAGCAGAATACCCTCCATTTCTGTTATTAAATATTTGAGAGGATCCTTACTTAGATTATTTTTCATCCCAATAGCCTGTCAGCGAAACGACCAAGTGACAACCCAGCACAGGGGTGTTTGCTGCCTGGGGGCCCTGGCTCACAGAGAGGTCAACTGAGGGCATCTGAAACACAGCAAGACTCCACTGCAACCCAGGGATATTTTGTGGTCTGTTTTTGGCTTCTTTCTTTGCACACAGACTATCAAGCAGGCAACTAATCAGAGTTAATTTTACCAATCTATATCCAACTGTTCTTTCCTTTCAGCAAGCTTCTCCCCTTCAGTAATCAGTAATTTGGAAAGGTTTATGGCTGAAATGGATCAAAAGTTGGCATTTGGGGGAGTCCTCAATTTTCCCAGTCTGTAAAGCATCATAGATCAAGAGGAAAAGGGAAATAAAGAACACCTTTATAATCTCGTAGGAAGAGATAATGTCATATGGTGGAGGAAAGGCCTCACTTAAGACTCTAAGTGCTCTTTAGATGGGCTGAAAAAAAGCTCCAGACTTTGGGCTGCCACAGAAGACATTTTAAATAGCAAAAAAATCAGAGGATGGTCGCATTTGTGCGTTTCTTTCTTGTTTTTATAAACAAGGAATGATCCAAGCAATAGGAGCCCTCATACATCAGACACTACAACACTGTGATTTTCACACCACCACCCCATTCACACATGACATTTTGTAGAACCATCTGATATTCTTCTCGTCTTCAGAGCATTATATCACCCCGTTTACAGCTATCAAAGTGCTTCTTAAGAGTGCTGTATCAGAATGAAGTGCCCTGAAAGGGACTAGAAAATAAGAGAGGATGTTGGCAGGGCAGCAGCAGCATCACTCTGGTACCCACCTGCGGCACCGCAATGTTTCCACATGCAGTCCCACAGCTCACACCCACATCCACCAGCATCTCACAGCAAAGATCTAACTAGAAACACAGTAACCCATTTATCCTGCAAGAGCAATGACAAAGTGAAGCACCCAATATCACAACTTCAGAAGTTCAAGTAGCAGGGAGGAAAAAGCCATGAAAGAAAGAAACCAGACACTGTACGCAGTAACCAGAGGAAATAAACTGCCTTTACTCACTAAACATTCAGACAATAGTTTCAGTAATAGTTTAATGGAACATTACAGGGCTACTTATTTCAGCATGAAAAAATAGGTATTGTGGAGATAAAATCTGTATATCCCAAGTTATAAAAGCCATAACGTCAGTAAGTACCAGCTCAAAAGGATCTGTTTTCTTTTTAAATTAGGCATTTCAGATGGATCAGTGCTGCTGAGCTCTGCCAGACTCTTTTCTTGGAACTAGTGACCCCAGGTTCTGGGAGCCCACACTCGCTGCTTTCCCAGCAGGGACACAAAACCTTTAACCACAGACTTTTGAGAAAAAAAAAATAAATGAACAGCCATCAGTGGGAAGAAGGAATGATTAACAGCTGCACAGGAAAATTATTAAAGGCAAGGAGTTATTCATCCTACCAGACATTCAGAGACATATTTAGTACCTGATGACAATTGCAAGCAATCGGGCAGGGTTCAGCCTTCAGCCATAGGCTTACACCACCACACATTATCAGATTCCGTTCCCAGCTATGGCAGTCAGCCACACCATGTCATCTCTTTATAAACTTATTAAAAACCATCTTCTAACCAAGCTGTTTTGGCACTGTATCTTCCATTACAAGACATTAATTTCCCAAAGGTCAGAGTCCTTCAAATTTGCAGGCTAGATTGTTCTCGCCTCATCCTTTGGCTTCAATAAACTCCTTGCTTCCTTCAGCCCTGCAAAGAGCCTGCATGTCCCCCCTGCTCCCAGCTCCCCTTGTCTCCCCATATATATGTGTATAAAACTCCCATTGCAGAAGCTATTAAAGGCTTATAGAAACATGAGAGATATTTACATTTTACAAACAAAATTAGCAATAAACTCACACTAACAGGTTTATAATCTGAAGGATGCTGATACATTGCATACTTGCTCTCCATTGCTGTGATACATTCAATTAGCTGTCACACTGAGGCATAAGTTTTCTGCATGTGTTGATAAACTTCTTGGAACTATAACCATAAAACACTTAAACATTTTATTCTGCGAAATCAAGCTTCTAAAAATTTATGTTCTATATTAATCTTAGCAACTTTCCTTCCATATTAATATAAGCCAGCAGTTATAAACTATTAGTGTCTTATTCTCTTAAATCACATAATAATCACTAGTTAGCCAAAAAGATTATAAAACCTTCAATTTTCCATTGTCAAGAAATCAGGTATGCAGATTTTCTTCTTCATCAAGGGAAGCTTCATACAACATGAGCAAGAGGGGCAATCTCCTATTCACCAAGAGGTACATTAGTTAGCAGATTGGTATTTTGTTTACTTCTGACTTTCCGGATATTGCCAAATTGCAGGAAAAACTATATCCTACATCTTAACATCTATTATGCTGAAGTAGGAAGGCAGATATTTGTGTTTCCTCAACACCTCCAGTACCAAATTGGCATGTAAGGCAAATTTAACCATACTGAAAGACTTGCCATGAAAAGCTACCTACACTGGAACTGGAAAGACAGCTCACGTGGACTCAAAGCATGAAGATTTTACCTGTTATTTTCTAGATAATGCTGCTAGAACCTCTCCAGCCTGGAAGCTAGCAGGGAAATGGGCACTTCCACTTCTCTCCTGCATCAACGGTGAATCCAATATGCAGATAGTATTTTTCAATTTTCCAGATGACAAAAGTCATCACCTTTTTCATTTCAAAGAAGAGAACACCCCAGGCGCAAAAAAAGCACAATGCAATGTTAAGCAACTGTGCCAGAAATACGCCATTTTAGAAAGTTAACAACAAAGTAGGATGGTCAGTCACAAACAATCACATGAAACAAAGAGCGGTACATGTAAAGAAACACTCAGCAACGTTGCTGGCAGTTAACTGGAGGTATTTACTGTCAGGAAATACCCTGAAGCTCCCATGGCTTCAGCTAACAGATTTCTCATGCTGAAGCTCCTAAGACATCTTACAGACAAGGACGCACTCAACTTGAAAAGTGCTGCAACCTGAAAGTGCAGGGCTGCAGGTTCAGCCCAGGCTTAAAGTTTCTCCCCTATGAAGTGTCACCATCTTGGGAACCTCCTTGTCACAGCAGGGTGACCTGGCAGCACACAGACCACACAATGAGAGACTGGTACAGCTTTGCATTTATACTGCATGCCAGCTGCATTTTGACACCCTTCAGTAAGCTTTGTCCAGGGGTATGCAGAATTGCTCCTAACTTTGCACAGCTCTTTCCAACTTTATGCTCAGACAGTTTTCAAACTAAACTCGCTAACAGTGTTAGTCATACGTTTATTCTCTTAGACTTAGATACCATCACTTCTGAACTCAGTTGCAGCACCACCCTCCAAACTCTGCTTATAATTATGTCGGCCTCTTCATTGCTTCTGCCTGTCCATCTCCTTTCGAAGACCACAACTTTCGCAACAGGAACTAAGAACTAACAAGTGCTGAAGCAATGCATAGAGTTCTGCCTCCCTACCTATAGATCTGTCTAGAAGCTGGACCGTCAGCTAGGTTTAAACTCCTGAGCTCAGCTACTAAGAGCTGTTCTACCGTGGCAGCACAGAGCTCAGTGCAGACTCGGCGCTCACCTGAGGATGCAGCCACTTCTGGGTTTTGCAAACAAACTTTATTTTTTACTCTTGAAATGCCCTGAATTGGTTTGTTTAAAGCTATCTCACCGGTATCCTCTTGAACTACAGTCAAAACTGAACTGTAGGCACATTCTGACTGGAAATGAAAAACGGGACAAGAAAGGCAGAGCTGGGGTATGGAACAGATCTTTTTGTTCCAGCATAGGCAAGGCTGTCAAGGCGAGCGAGAAAAAACTGTTCCACCATGCATCTGTAGTGGAAGGCCAACAAAGTCAGGCTGCTCTTAGAGATACCCCGCTAGGAGGAGAGCAGCTTTCACAGATAAAAGATTTAAGCCAAATACAAGCAAGCCTTGCTTTATTCTGGGGCTGCTTTTAGGCTCCTGTTTCACTGTTCATTGTGACCCACCATAAAGTCACTTACTGTTCAGTATGCATTTTAGTTTTTGACTTACTTACACCCAGGCTAGTAAAACCTGCATACATATCTTATAGAGAGCCTTCTCTCAGAACTCTAACAACTACCAATGTCCCCTTATTAAAACAGCTACCTCCCATGTTTAAACAAATATATTCAAGGTTTCTGGGGCTTTTATAAGGCAAGATGATGTTTAAACAGGGACAGAATACATTTTTCCCTTCATGTGAACAGTATAGAATCACAATACATTAAGACACTCAGAAGGTTGTCTCACTGGTGGTTTTAGATTTAAGCACTATCAATCAGATTTAGGCATCAAATGTTTATTGCAGATAAGCTGTCAGAATCACAAATATCGTTTTATCAATATTAATGCAAATGGCATATCGCTATCAGGCACCAAACAAGGTTAAAGAAATACAAATATCTGCACTGATAATATAAAACCAGCTATATTAACCTGTCTATGCATCTCATAATATCTATCTAGAGAGCGCAAGAGGGAACTTCAGATTAAATACATTCACATCACACCCTACATAAAAGCATTCCCAATACTCCCCTGTTCTATTTGGACCGGCAGAATTCAGATTGAAGAAGTGTAACACATCCGGTAAGAATTTTGAGTGCCCAACCGATCTTAGCCTAGAGTAAGGAGACTTTCTGAAAGTGCCTGGCAATTGCCCTCTGAGAATCTGACCCCTTCCCGACTTCTCTTAGTTCCAGGTGTCTGCCACCATCACTTTTAACAGTCTTGTTGGAGCCTGCACACAGTCACCTGACAAAAGCATACAGAGAAAGAAACTGTGTTAGAAATAATCATTTACCAGAACCGTTATCCACAGTTCATCTCAACTAGACTGGGATCCCTCTAGGCAGTGTGTCTGTAAGCGTCCCACACCACTGCCCAGGAGAACTACCGCAGCGCCCTGGGCTTCCAGCAACGCAAAAAATGATTCAAGAAAACAGCGTGTTGTCTTCAAGTCTCTGGAAGGTTTGCATAGAGCTTGCGGGTCTCCTACCAATTTGATGCTTGGCGTATTAAGAGCACTTCAAGGCATCTGTTCTAACAGTGCAGAGGTGCTGAAGAAATTTTGTCATAATCCTTGAAACGCCAGGAATGAATTAAGTGTATCTGGGGGGGAAATCTCCTTCCTACAAATGCCAGCCTAAAAAGCCCTCTGTGTCTGCTACATTCTTATGCACTAATCAAAGCTCAGAATTTTAGTTTCTTAAAGAAAATAACGTTAAAAGGTACTTAAAAGCAGGCATGCACAAAGGCTAGAGGCCGCATCCTGCACAAGGCCCACGAGACGAGGCTCCGCTGGGCCGTGAGTGGTGAGGAGGTTCTGCGGGGCTCCCGCACCGCGCGAGGGAGGACGAGCCCACACCTCCCCTCTGCTAAACCGGGGGTACAAAGAGACGAGAGTGCCTGCCAAGCCAGCTTTCATCCAGAAATGGCTTTTAATCCACTAACCCTGAAACCAAATGCCGTACATCCACTGCAACTTTCCCAGACTTTGGCGAACAGCCTTGAATAAACCTTTTAGGAGTTTTTATAGAGGCCAGACACCCACTGAGACATGCATTAGAAATGTGCAATACACAGGGGTTTTTTTCACTTCTTGGATCTCTAAAAGAGACTGGGCATTTTTTTGGCAGAAATTAAAGACTTATTTTGCTATGCAAAAATGAGTTTATTCATCTCCAGCCAGGCTTCAAGTAAGATATATAGGTGTCTGGGGCTTTTTCCTTCATGCAAAACTTCATCGTACAAACAAGACAAAGTTAACGCAAGAAAGTTAATGTCTGCTCACTGAAGAAACCTGATTGCAACATTTTCCCCTCCCTCCATAAGGAATAGCCCTAATGATTTGGTACTGTACAAGTCAGACACCAAGTCTGCCTCAAGTTTCAGTAGCTTTGAGAGCAGTCGTGATTTCTTGTCTCCTACACTCATCAAGTGACCACTGTTTGCATGGCAAGGAACACATTTTCTTCTTAATTTAAGGAACCAGAGTCAGTCGCAGATTCACAGACTCAACTGACAAGAGTCTAGGCTGAGAAGTTACTGTGGCCAGCCTGTACACACTGTCACAGATACCAATCCAATGTTTCATCAGGTTAAAAGGACAGCCATGGAAAGATTTACCAGAAAATAAGTAAAAGATGTTCCTAGAAATCTTTTCTCCTCAAACTCTGCATCAGTTTAGGCTCACACAACTCTTCCAGACAGTTCCTCTGTTCTGTTCGCTCCCTTTGAGATGCATTTCAAGCTTCAGCCTTTAGTTTGGGGCACTTACGAATGCAGCTTTTATTTTAAAGAGGACTGGCTGATTGAGCCCCAAACAAAAAGTTGGCTAAAAGCAGCTCCAGTATCATCTCGAACTGGGTTTCACCTTTTTTTCACTATGCAGCCCCCCGTTAACACTATATGAACCATGTAAATAGAAAAGAGAAGCATGTGTGGAATCCGCAATTCTGCAGCCTAATACACTATTTGAGAAGAAAAAGATGTTCAGCAGAAAATACATGGTACAAATTAAAGAAACGTGAACTGGATTGCTTTTCTCCATTTGAACATGCCAATACCAATAATGGGAATATCCTTCCCCTGCAATTGACTCTTCTGCTTGAGTGACATCAACATAGATCAAGGAAAAATTATTTCACTTTATTTGGAAGCCTCATTAGAGAGGCTTGCAATAAAACGAAAGCTTGGCTTCCAACAAGTGGTGATCACACTGTTTGAAAATACTCCATTTACTGACACATGGCCAACTTCCCTAAGAAGCAACAGGATAGAGCATTTGACAGTGCTGCAGTGAATCATCTTGGTGATCTGTACCAATTACACATGATCCTGGAAATCAAATTAAATGCCTGCGACATGCAATATTTGACCATGATCCTACTTACAAGAAAAAAGGATCTAAATGGAGAGATAGCAAAGTGATAAATATTATTTATTCTACAGTATACAGAATAATATTAATAGCTGATGTGAACATCTTGGGGGGAGGACAACAAAGGGAAAAAAAAAAAGACACACCATACACTACACACCCTGGGTGAAAACCTTATCAAAAGGGTCAGGTAAGAGAACAGAGTTTTCCATTGGTCTCATTGGATGGGGCTGCAGTTTGAGGAACCGGACATCCAACACATGGAACAAGGTACTGCTGCCAGTCTTTTAATATCGAGGCAATGTAGGTCGTGAAGATTCACGGAAATACACCCAAAGCTTTGGGCAGGGATGGACATGGGATTATGATGCATAGGATCAGCCAAGGTCAAAAAGCACAAACTTGAAGCTGGAGCAGAAATTAGACAGCGACAGTGTACTCATTATAGTTTCCGAACCTGACAAAGGCAAAGCAGTATCTCCAAAAAATCTCCACCCTAGCTGGTGAAAATTCTCTGTCCTGGTGTCCAGATCACTTCAGAGAAGCACATCTTGCTACTAATCTCTCTCACACAGACACACTGGGGTACACACACACCCCACTCTAATTAATCCTGCCCTTGTTTTGTTTGGTTTTGGTTTTTTTTTTTCCCCATAACTTATCGTAGACAGCAGCTGTTACACCCATCGTTTCCATCAGTGACCAAGCACGTGTGTGTTAAAACCACAACTTTCCCAAACTTAGCCAGGGCACACAGGACCTGATAGACAACCATCAAACTGCTGTTAGATTTTCTAACCAGACTCCATTGCAGCACAGATTGGAATCTGCTGGGAGGTCTGCTACACCGTGTAACTGGAAGAACCAGACAATTTCTTGGGCCTCCTCAGATTCTCTAGAAGCTGCCTCGACAAGCTAAATCATACCATCATGCCGGAGATCTGTTACTCATACCCTTGCTCTCCCTCTCAGAAAAAAGCCTCAGGACAACATTTCAGCTGCATCTTGTACATTTATTTCCCTTTATGGACTTACCTACATTATCTGGTACCTGCCCCTCCCCATAACAGTATTGGTGTGATCACAACATGCTCCTGAGTTTATAAGATAAGCTAAATTCCTCTTAAAGGAAAAAATTAAAAGCTAAATTTCTATTCAAAGCTACCAAATTACCATTGTCCTTATCATTGCTAAGGAGGTGGATGTATAAACAGCTGATCCAGCTTTTGAGCAGGAGCTGGGAAGGCAGACACAAAGGCACAGCAGCAGTGAGTTGTTTTCCTCTGGGTTATTTTTGTCCAGCTCCGCCCTGAAACTCACTCTTCAATCGCAATAATTGGCAGCAACTAATCAGAAGGAAAAATGCAGGCAGTTTATTAAATGTTTGATTAAATGTTGATTACATGTTTGATTACACATGATCACAGAACAAATCTCCCTTGGACAAGCGTACTCATTTTCTCTTCTCACATCTTTTGTTTGTAGCCATAAGAGATAAGAACTGTGGAGATGATGCTCTACCTCACGTTGGGATTTCAAGCCTATAGGTGACCACACAACACAAGGCAAGGAGAAGCTGACGACTCCTCTGCTGTTTCACGTTGCTTTCCACACTGCCCATCATCGGATGTGCACTGCTAGCTCTGCATCTTCTCTCTCTTGGGCTTTCACATTTGGCTGGGGGATGTCATATGCAGGATCAGAACTAAGATGCTACCGGAATTACATCACATGTTAATTGGAAATAAAATTAGCATAAAAGAAAGAGATTTGTAGGAAAGTTACAACTTTTAAATTGCCATAATTCTAAAATATGTACAAGGACTTGAAGAGTCATTATACATTGGAAAGAAAATCTGCATTAAATAACAGCTTCAAATGATGTTGAAAATTCTGGCTTAGGCAGACTCCTGAACTGCATCAGCTGAGGAAATTGATTTCTGTTCATCCCATTTGCTGTCACTTAAGAATTATCAAATAACAGTTAATGAAAATTACTGCACTGTGTAATACTATTAGAATTTTACAGCAAAACATACCTCATTTTCTTAGTAAATAAAAATAACATTTGCTCAGAATATTTCCAGGAATTTTTGTTTGTGAAAGCAAAAGAAAATGCTTGTCCAAGTGCCTGCTTTTAACCCCACCAGCACACCTATCTGTAACAGCAGGATTTGTTATCCCAAGAAGGCTTTTTCCCCAGCAGCGCGTTTTCACAGCTCTCTGCACATCAGATCCTGCACTCAGCCGTGTTTCACACAGAGGCGGCTGCTCCACACCCAGCTTTACGTAACCCACGGTCGCTCAGCCGCACTGACTTGGCCCTGGCGCTGGGCAGGTGTTCTCAGGCTACTTAGACGTGCAGGATTTCGTGCTGGGTCAGCACACAGTCCAAGGTGCCACAGTAAACTGCAAAATACACAGGCACCACCTTAAGGGCAGAAGCTATTCCAATTCAGCAAAAACATTCCTCTTCAAAAATCTCCCCAGTCCTCAGAAGCAATGAAGCTGTGATGGTTATAAAACGATAATCAAGATGTTGAGCAAGTTGCTCTCTAAGAGGCCAAAAACTGTCATTACCTTATTTGGACTATTTTCCTACATCTCAATGAAGCATCGCATCACCCCTAATTATATTCTCTAATTAGTTTCCAGATTGCAATCTACTCTAGGTGTACCTGCTTTAGCAGGGAGGGTGGACTAGACGATCTCCAGAGGTCCCTTACAACCCCAACCATTCTGTGATTCCATGAAAAGTAAAAAACCAGCCAGAATAAATTTTTAAGACTATATTTTTTCCCTCCATCTAAATTCTAGCACCACTATCCACAACGTGTAGAAGCAGCCTTTCTCCAGCCTGGCCTCCATGTCTCTGTACCACCACTCCAAGGGCACCAGAAACCACCACCCCAATCACAGGCAGCTCTCAGACCCACGAGGCTGCAGACCCCCCCCGAAGTACATCCAACCAACAGCCCATTAGTGTTAGCCTAACAGCATCAAGCCTTCATTTTGGAGCAGAACCCTCTCTCAAGGCCCAGCTTGAAGAGAAGATGAGTGTAAAGTGCAAATTTTCTGAACTAGCAAAAAGCATTGGCCTGCATATAGGTCAGACTAACACCTACATCACTAATTTCAGATGGAGTTTCCAACAGCAGCTACATTTCCCAGGGCATTTTTAAACCACGGGCCCTGCTTACAGAGGTACACTTACAGCTTTTTTTACATTGTCTTACTTCAAGATATTCACTCAGAAGTGATGCTGGAAAGATAATAGGCCATTTCTTTATTATTTTGCTCTACTGTTCTCACATTGTGGTGTTCTCCTTAGAAAAATCCTAGTAAGGTCGTGTCTACACTTTTTCAGGAAGACTCTCTCTGGTGAAGAACAACTTCTCTGTTCACATCACCAAGAACAAAAAAAGAGCCTACACACAAACAATCAGGAAACTAAAGAAAAAAATCTAAAACTGCATTTTTGGCCATTTAAGGCTACAAACTTAGAAAGCATGAACAAGCCCTTAGTTCAAAACAAAGTTTTAATATTATTAAAAGCAGAGAAATACCTGTTTTTCAAATATTTGTCTGTAAAATATTCATGGTAACTGAGGCCCTAACCCACTGTCTTGCATCCTACATAACAATAAACTGCTTACAGGTGCTAAACTTGCCATTAAATTCCTCTCTTCACCCACAGACAAGAGAGAACTACAGAGAACATATCAAATATCATGTTTCTTTCAATTTCTTCCTCATATTTTACCACTGCCTTGGTGCCAGGATTGCTCAAGATGCATTATCTAGTGTCTCTATCCACCTACAGCCATGCAGTTCTTGTGCTGTAATGCAACGGCACCAAGCCAAACTCCAGAGGTCTTACAGCTTTCCAGTAGTGTAAGAAGGCACGGCATGCTCGCACTGCTGAGTACCAAACATCTGCACTGGAGATGAACGTGTGAGGAGTACATGGGCAAGAGCAGCAGTGGATGACACTTGCCATTGTGGACCCTTCATCCAGCACTACTCTTTCCTTACCTCCTTTCTGGGCTTTGCAGAGGAGCTGCGTGAGCTCTTCTTCATAAGGTGTTTCCCCTTGATATGTCAGGCGCAAGTTTGCTGTTATATCAGAGAGCTGCAAGACTGACACTGCAGGCTTCCACCCTAGGTAAGATCCCACTGGAACCAAACAGCTTTTACTCAAACCACTTTCACGAGACAGAACAAAATGTTAAATCCTGTGATTTTTGTCAACTCTCATCACAGCGTCCCGATCAAAATATCCACTCAAGCAAAGGCGTTTCGGTGCCATACTGTTACCTTGGGTAACACAAATCCTTCTGTGTTGTTGATTCTGTGACACTAAAAGCAAAATCACTGTAAGTCATTTAATACTTGTTACAGAGAAATTAATTGGACTTGACTGGAAATGAGCCTTACTTGGGAAACTACTCCTCCACACTCACACATTAGGATCATACGAACAGTTGTATTCTATCCATCAACTGTTCCACTTGCTATATACCTTTTACATAAATACACAACAGATGACAGTTACTTCTCAGTAATTAAGCCACAGAGAAGATTGCTAAGGTGTTCTTGAAAACTAGCTTAGCAGATTTTCCAAGAACTGACACCGTGACATAATTGAAACTACAGAGCACTACTCTGAAGTAGTCAAGCTGTTCCTTTGGCAGCTCTCCTTTATAGCAGAAGTTTGTACCATAAGCCCAGATAGAAAGGCATTTTTAAATAGCTAAAGTTAGAACTCAATTTTTCATCAATGTAGAGGCTTCATGTGAAACAGGTTTCAAAACTGATAACCTAGTGAGGACATACTGAGTCCCATCAATACCTCAGTCAGAACAGGTCCCAGGGACAGGAGGCTGGGACTATAACGTCTGCCTCTCATGCAAGCCCTCAGTATTTCAGCTGATGCTCTTTACCCTCTCACTTAAATACTCCTTGGAACAGTGAGGCCTTCACTGGCTGCAACCCACAGGCTCAGGCTCAACAGTTACCCTGGTCACTTCTGCATCTTACTCAAAAAGACCCATCTATTCTAAACTCCTTCTGTGCATAAAGAAGGCCTCTTCAGCCCTTTCAGGTTCAACCCACAGTACCCACTGCCTTCATTTGCTGTTATCAGAAACCTTGAACATGGTGTTTTCTCATTCTGGGACCCAAAGACAGTGGGCTAGAGAGTCCTCAGTCTTCCCAGTCCTTGCCTGGGAGGGTACAGCAACCACCCCAGCTACTCTCACTCCAGTGATAGGAGACAAGGTGGCAGCTGTGGTCCTGCTCCTTGTACCCTCCACAGCAGGGCGGTCTGGGAGGAAGGAGAAAAGCACCTGCTGGGGACCATTATATCTGTCACACCCAAGACAACCAACCTTTGGATGTCGACGATCATCTTGGACATTGACTGCTATAAACTGGCACCTGCATAGCAACAACAATCCTGAATTCCATGGCTTCTGTGCTTATGCTCAGAACAATAGTTGGATTAGCCATCCTGGGCTAGTACCATCACCAAGTACTCCATTCAGAATGGGAACTACTCCAACCACTCTTTATCACTCACCACACACCTGTCTAACGGACAAAGCAGTCAGAGCTTTGTTAAACATAATTTCTTCAGCACAAGTGGGACCATACAGAAATCCTTCCAAAGGATTTCCAAAGCCAAAAGGAAAAGACCATGTTAATATCTCTGCCCATTGGGGGTTGAGGCAGGGGAGAAGACAAAACCAAAACAAAACTCCACACACCAACACCACCAGAAAACTATATCTTAGAGAGGCAAGAGAGAGAGCAGAAAGGCAAACTCCAACAGGTCATGAGCATGGGAAATCTATGGGACATTGTCAGTCTTAAGCAAAAAAGTAGAGCACCCATAATAAGGATCTCCTGAAACCATATGCATTGCATCAGGAAAAGAAGCCATTACTAGTCCACAGGTAATCCAGGAAATCATAGTAAAAAGAAATCAGTCTTTTTCATGGCAGAACAGTTCAAAAAACATGAAGCACGAGCCTGGCCTCTGATCAAGAGGGTGCTCACGCTCACTCAGAGCATCACACAGCAGGCAGCCAGCGCTGATCACATCTGTCTTCTTCCCTAGATGTGGCTCAGCTGTCCATTTGGAAAGCAAGCACAAGAGGAGGTACAGGGCACTGTAGTCTAAAAAGCCATCATTCTTTTTTGGGCATTTTTCCAGTTCTGTGAGACCACTCCTTGAAACTTTCACATACACAAAGAGATGAACTGAACACACTGTGTTCTGCAGACATACTGCTTTCTGCCCCGTGGATGAGACAAGTGACATCAAAAGAGCCCACCCCTTCAAATACTAAGCTTCATCTAAACCAAATTAATTGCATGCCCCACCCCCCCAACTTGTTTTCATTTGGGAGTGTTTATACTACACTCCTCCACTTTGACAGCTGGGATGTAATCCTGCCAGTGGTTCAAAGTTGAATCCTCACCTGTAAAGGAAGGACACAACGCTGCCTGTACTGCTTGCCAGCCACTTGAAAATGGTATTGTGCTGTTTCTCAAGCATCAGTCCAGAAGACTCATCAAATTATTCTATTTTTCAGAAAATAAATATGCAGTCTTCAAATCTCCTAGGAGATCCAGGGTCTCATTTAGAGGGGAAAAAATAGTTTCTTAGTACAATGGTGAACAGCAGCTTCCTTTAGAAAAAAGGCTGCAGAGTGCACCTGATCTTTTAACTTTTAAATAAGCATGACAAAACCAAGCTGCTACCCACTTCTGATGCAACCCTCAGCCAGCCAATCATTCAAGTCTTTCAGATGTTTGTTACAAGTAAAGTTGTGTATAATAAACACAAAGGAGTGAAGAATTCCTGAAGAGCCAGTCCCAGTAAACAACCTGCAGATGTGAAAGAAAATAAATAATTTCTGAGAAGCAGTTTTTTCTTTTAGCTCACTAGATGAGTAAGCTACATAGCACCTTCTTAGATAATTGGCTATAAGAAGAATTAAAGACTTCTACGTTTTGAGAGGTTTTTTTTCTTCAAAAGTTCTTGTGTTAGGGAAACTGTTTTATCAATTAAAAAAAAACCAAAACCTTCCATTAGCCTCAGTAGGTTTAGGCTCAAGCTCAAATTTACTTGTGGCTTCCAGATTTTTCATTTTCCTGTGTTTCTTCAGGTTTTGTGTGCACTTGGGAAACAGCAACTATTTGCTGCATTTACAGGGCTACAAGAGCCTTCCTGGAACTCAGGCACCCATGCAAGAAGCATGGGTCTAACAGATAAAAGAAGTTAAGATAGAGGTAAAACTGTTGAATCATGCTGGAGTCCTCAACAACTGGGTTCAATTATATTTCCTTTACAGAAATCACCAGTGAGGAGCAGAGAAATGTTTAAAACCTGGCATTTTAATTTTGACCTATGCCTTGGAATAGACAGATATCTGTTAAAAGATGATGACAAATATCAAGATATATCAAATATAAAATAGTAAACATTTTGGCTCTCCTTTGATATCCAACCACCTATGAGCAATTTGCAGTCAGTTCAGCTACACAACAGCATCACAATGGGTTTGTATTATTTCTGCACTTGACAGGTGGAAAAAGTATCATATTGGGAAATTGACTGATTTGCTTAAGTTACAATGAAGCCTAATCCAGAGCCAAAAGCCAACCCTATGCTGTCTGCCAGGTCGATGCCTAAGAGACTGTTCCCTATTCTCTCTTGTATCAGAGAGTATTCCTTGATTTGGAAACTCCCTGTGCAACCCCCACCCCAGTGAATACATGGAAGACATCAAAATTTAAACACATTTCTACTGTTTGCAGCTCATCTATGTACACCTGAGACTTTATTCATACTTCAAAGCTGTCTGGGCAACGTGCTTCAAAAAACCCTCTAGTCAAACTATACATTGACAGTACAGCAGGAAAGAGCCATCTCTGAGTTTTTTGGGGATTGGCCTTGCAGGAATGCCCTCCAGTTCCTGAGCTGGTGTAGGCATCCAACACCGACACCAGATATTTTGAATAAACAATTTAATTGGAGGGGAGAGGAAAAAAAATATTCAGGGAAAGAATTTTCTCATTCAAAGACATATAAAGAATGGGGAAAAAAAGCTAATCATTTAATAGTTTCATCAAAAGGAGGTCAAGCTTTACCAAAAGAGAACCTTCACCCCTGTTCTTAGAAAGGCTACAACAATTATCCCCTCTAAGCCAAAGTGGCTGCTGAAAACAACCCCACAAAGACATCACTGTTTTAAAGATCTAACAAAACCATTCTCCAGCACAAGCCTTCCTTTGCTGTAATATTAGCAGCACTGCTAGGCTGCTCCCTTCTACCTGGATCAGCCCCAAACAACTGGCGATCTACTTTGGTTTAACAGGAGAGAGAACAGGGAGATTTTACATGAGCCATGTGCATTTCCCAGAAACAAGCACTTTGTGTTTCAGCTTTCACTACCAGCAGCAGCAAGTGTGTTAAAAGCCTATTCTTGCAGGGAGCTTTCACACCCACATATCAGTCAACATAAGAAAAGGCGGCAGTAACACTAACAAGTAACAGGAAACTCAAATACTACACTTGGTCCTACAAAAACATTTCAAATTACGCTACCGGATACTTCCCTGGGCCAAGTAGGCGTTCAGAGCACTTTCAACGGCATCGCGGTTGCATGTTTTAATCACTACCTACCACGCTTTTGATTCCTGGCCATCAATCGTTGTTATCAAGCGATTACATCTTTTAAGTGCCTGCTCTCAGTAGTTCTGGTGCAACAAAGCAAGAAGAAATCAGCAAGAGGCTTATGTGTTGATCCCAGGTTTGCCACTGAACTTATGCCACTGTGAACAAGTTCAATTTCCAGCCCTGTGTCTCAGACTTGCCATTACAAAAACAAAACAAACAAACAAAACAAACACAAACCACACACCAAAACACAAACCATAATTAAATATGAACACCAGGTATATCCAGTTGCCAAGGAATCCAGCTACAGAGATTCCAAACAGGTTCAAGGGGAGCTGGATTAGCCCAAGGTCTGCAAACGTGCTCAGCTCTCACAAAGGTCAAGAAAACTCAGCACCTTAACAGTAGGAGCTTTTGAGAATCTCAGCCTAATTCATATGCAAGGATTACTGTTTTAGGAATAAGCATTAGTACAAAGAACTTGACCCGCATCTAACTCGTCTACAGAACAACAGACTTAGAGATCTTGACCTTAAACATCAGGAAACAACTTTGCCCAGGAAGAAATCTGTAGTAAGCCTTAGAATAAATGACTTTGCTTCCAAATTCTTTGCCCAAGCTACGAATCAAGAATTTTAATTAAGGTCTCCTAATTGCAGTTAGCACAATTTGGGATAGGGGGCTGGGAGGAAACATGCTTTTCCACAGTCCACTGGTATCAAAGCTGACAAAGAAAGAAAAGTAACTTTAAAAATACATGTTAGCTGTAGTAAATACTCTACCCATGTTCTATGGGCTCAGAATCACATTCTCCTGTTTGAAGAAAGCTCTCCTGTCTGGTTCTACAAACCACTTTCACAATGACAAACAGGAGGAACCAGGAAAAAGGGAAAAATCAGGGAAGTTATTTGTTAACACATGAACAGCCACAGCATGGCAGACTGAAGGTTGAACTGACCCTGCCTACAATGTGGCCATTCTCTGTGTTCTATAGGCAAAGACGCAAAAGAAACATCCCAAAATATTGTTTTTCTCCATTGATTTCTTGCAATTACAGCTACGCTGTTTCATTACCACTGCAACAATACTAGAAGAAAAACTGCCAAAAAAGGGATGAGATTAAGCATTACATTTTAATAGATTATTCAAGACAAACAAGAGATCAAATGACAGCACAAAAGAGTTGTGCCAACCCCCACCCAAACAATACCTATTGTGAACCAAGATGCAGCACTGCACTGGATCAGGAAACTGCTTAGCACAGTAGCACAAAAATAAGAAAAGAGTTTTACTAGAAAAGCTGGTGGTCAGCACAGCACAAACAGCAGTGACTGTCTGCTGCAACCATAATTCTGTACTGTGCACCTGAGTTTATGTTACTTAGAGAAAAAAAAAAGACAAAACTTCCCAATGACTTTATGCATCTCTCATTCAATCACTTTTGGCTCCTTCCAGTACCATTTTGGGCTCCAAATGTCAGACTCCTCATTGACTCAAAAGAGCATTTACATCCTACCAGTCTCTTAGAAACATTCACAATTAAAACACAGCAGCAGATCAGCATCAGTCAAGTAAAGTCTTCTCTGCTCTCCAGAGACATGAACTGATATGCTAAAGATCCATATGGTTTTATTACAAAACCCAGAGCCAGCAATAACCTTATATACTTTAAGGAAAAGATAGCCAAGAGAGTCTTTAAATTGCCTTTAGACCAGACAATAGTAAGATCCATTGTTTTTACTGAGAAAACAAACAAAAAAGTTCTGATCCACAAGAAAGCTCTACCTTGAGGAGCAATGCTATCTGAAAACAGGCAATCCATCACTAGTAAGCAATGAAGAGTAAAGCTATGATCACATGGCACTAACAAAGGAATCAGAAAGGACATCAAGGGAGAGTTCCTGAAACAAAGTCCCAAACAAAAGCCATTTAAACTTGGGAATGTCTATGACCAAAGATTCTTCACTCTACTGAACAGTGAATAAAGGAAAATTCAAAGCACAAATTCTCCCAGATGCTGAGAACTGAGAACTAAAATAGCATCAGAAACAGAAAGAAGATGGAGCTTCAACCCCTATCTAGCAGCAAGCCTATACTTTGTATTCCTCAAAGTGTACTAAAATTTTGTAAAGGCCTTCTGTAAAGGCCAAGAAAAAGGTCAAAAAACTCTACTCACTTGAAAATCACTCCAGCCTGCACAGAATCCCCGGAACTTTGATCTACTCCTTCAGACAGAAGAAAAGGTTACAGAAAAATGTCAAGCCCCAAAGTCAAAATAGAACCCCATCCAGTGCTTGTCCCCTGCAAACAGATCTCTTTTCCTTCATAGTCCCAGCTCCCACTTGCAATCCATGGAACCAGGAACAGCAAGAGGCACAGTGCAAACCATTTTCTTTCCACAGATGCAACCACCTTTAAAAGGTGGTGGTTTTGAAAAAGTAAACTTCTGAGTGACAAAAGGTGCTGCTCAATTTTATCATCATGTACTCTTAGCACAGCACACGGTGCTCTAACCCTATGTGTCAGCAGCGATTTTTCTCCCCTTTTACTCCTATGCTTTCCCCTTTTCTGCTAGATACAGGGTGCAGGTCCACAACTACAAATACTTTTGGTTTTTTTGCCATCAGCCTTTCATTAAAACAGTAGATCTGCTTAGTTTCTTTTTCCCTTTCCTCCCTCACATACACGTTTACAGGAGTTTTCTTTCAGTGCTTGAGAACTACCAGATTGACAGCTCCAGTGAATTAAGCTCCCTCTTTGTCGGCAAAACAAGAGCAGCACCACAGGCGACCTTAGAACAAGCTCCCTCTATCCTCCTCTTCCCACCCCTCCAACTAGCAAGCGTATCTAAATGCTGCACTTCGTACACAGCTCTGTCATACCAGGGGGCCTTGTAAAGAGCCTCCAATAACGTGGTTTACCCAGACTATATCACACAGGACACTAATGTTAAAGCCACACGTGATGGAAACACCATGAGTCGACACATTATCTGTATGTACCTGTGCCAGACAGCGCAGCAACTCTAAAACCATGAGGCTGGTCCGAATGCATACAAGTCTGTGCTTAAAGACTGACTGGCAAAGAAACTCTATTTTAGAAAACAGTGTGAAAGAATACTGAGTTGAACCAACTCTCAAAGCCATATTTGAAAATACAGAAAGGCAATGTTAACTGAAAACCAACAGAAAGACAAGAAAAATTCCAATGCTCCCAATATTAGGCAAAAGACAGGCGCAGATTTTACTCAAAAATGAATTGTTCATTTGGCATAAATGCTACAGAGGCAGGGCTTCTGCTACTATGGCAGTATGAATATTGTACTTTGGTTTTGGAGTGTTCTTCTGCTATGTTACCACTTAACCTGGTCAAGCAGCACATGTGGATCTGGATACTCGCCTCTCTTCAATTACAAGAGGTTTTTAGGTTCCACAAACCCCACTGTTGGTTGTAAATCACAGACTGCATGCACTAGATGAATTTAGAAGACAGCTTCTAAGCTGTACCCAGCTTCTAAGTTCCTCCTTCTCCCTTTTCTGCAAGCTTTTTTATTTTTAGCAGGAAAGTCTTTTCTCTTTGGGGAAGAACATGTGACGTCTGAACTTGTTACGACATCTTGACAGAAATTATTTTTTTAATTGTTAAAGAGCCAGAGTGTTTTAGTGGCATGAACACATATACATCCGCTTAGAGATAAGTAATGCCTATTTCTTTACAGGTTTATAAAAAAGAAAACAAACAACAAAATGAAGCAAATTTATATTCGATCATGTTTTACTCACAGCAAAACTAGAGAATAGCAAACAAGTGCCGATAGCCTCTTTACGTTCCTGTGATGTTAGGAATTAGAGCGAGCTCAAAAATGCATTGAAAGGTTTATGCAGCAGATCCATCTGTGGCTGTTAGATACGGTGCCACAGATACTATTGCTGCCACCAGAGTCTGTAAACCAGCAACTGACAGAAGGCAAGAGGGTGTGCCAGGGGGAAGGTGAGCACATTTGCTCTGTGCCTCATCCTTTCTCTAACCATCTGCTACAACCATCGTCCAGGTGCTGGCTGGCCGGGTTCAGGTCTGTTTGGCTGGCCTGTCAACCAGAACACCTCCCAGCAGTCAGGGCCTCTGCTACAAAACAGAACACACAGGTCAACTTGTATGGAAGTAACCTCACCATTACCCCATGCCACCTCCTCGCCATTCAAACAGCAGCAAGCAGAGCTCATAGTGGCTGCACCAGCGGGCAGAGAGGGTGGATCTTCAGCCTGTAAAATCTCCTGAAATAAGACATGTTTTTGTAACACAAAGAAATAGCATTTTCATGAGCAAAGAAGCATCTACACACAGCTGTATGGCATGCAGATACAGCTAAAGAGCAACAGTTACCAGTATTTACATTCATCTCTGTGGTTGGTTTTTTATCCACAATGAAATAACCAAGATTCTCACGGAAACACGTTTTAGAGATAACACACTCAATTGGGTTTAAGTGGTCACTGCTGGACTCACTAAAACATCGCATATTGATGAAACAGGCAGTGTTTCATAGCCCACATACACAAATGACGATACTTTTAAGCCTTGTAGTGAAACCAGGTTGACAAGATAAGGAATACGCCTAGTCATCACACCAGTTCTTGTAACCAGGCAACTCATTTCAGAGTGGGAGGGAGAAAGGGCTGCTGATGGGGCCAGCATGGCACGTCATGAGTAGACCTTTACGATATCATTTCATTCCAGCACCATTAATCACCCCAGACATCACCTGTTCTATCAGCTATTAAGCAGTTGCCCCAACATGCAGATAACTTTATCAAGGTTAGGCAGTGAGAGCCATTACTAAGCACTAAAACATCCAGTGTCAAAGGCCTTATTTCCAAAGAATCCTCTGAACTATTTCCTTCTGCTGTAAGACAACCCACTTACACCAGTACATGTACTTACATCCCACCTAACATTGGGGGGAAATTACAGAAAGTAGCAGAAGTCACTAAAACTTTAAACCACATGATTTCAGAAAAAGACGACTATGTTGTTTTTGGCAAAAATACTCACCTCAAACCAGGTCTCTCAAAGCACCAATTTTTAGCCCATTAGCACTCTTCAAGGGGGAGAGACTCCCTCAACGTGCACACACATTTGTGGTGTGGTCAGACAGGACAAACATGGGCCTTCAGGACGACTACCAGGAGCATCCCAGCTTCACAGCTCAAGATTTAGTTGTTTTGTCTTTTGCTACAGACATGTCTCATTCAAGTATTTTTTCCCCCTTTGCCAGGAGCACTATGGAGAATTCATTTTAATGAAGCAAGGCCTAGGGACACAGATCGAACACAGAGAATCAATGCATTACAGAGGAAAAGGACTAAAGAGGGCTTGTTGACAAGGAGGAAGAGGAGTGCGATGAAGAGAGAAAATAAGCCTGTTTTTTGAGGAAGAAAGACCGACTTCAAATTCTTCCAAGCAAGCATGGCTCAGCAGTATGTGACAAGCCAAAATGAGACGCATTATACATCTTTACTAACTGGCATCCAAGGGGAGAGGATTAAACAGCTCAATGTGAACTGAACGCGATTCCAAGTTCTGGGCCTGGCTCTGCCAATTACCTTCCTGAAAGTGCCATTAGCTCTAGAAACACTGCTTTCTTCACCCTCCAGGTCGGATCCCTGGGAGCCCTCAGAGCAGCCTCAAGGACACAGACCCTCCTGCCCACACGGCCAAGAGCAGACTTATGCTTCGGGTCCCCGAAGCCAGAATCTGCACAAGTGGCAGGGAGCCCCAGTCAAAACAGCCCCAGCACTGTGGTTGGGAGGAAAGAGAATACAACTAAGGACGTTTTACTTGGAACTAAAGGACATTCCCCCACAATGAAACTCAGTCATTTTGAAAGCCATTCTTAAAAGTATGCAGTTGTCCTCCAAATAGGATTTCTCTCTGCAGAAAGAGAGAATACTAACTAGTACATATATTGTAATTGGGCAGTACAGAGGTATCAGTAGTGTTCTCCTTGATTGCATAAAGGGCATAACTCTTTCTGAGCAGAGTTAAATTCCATCAGTACAAAACAAACCATTGTTTCAAGGATTGAACGCTGAACTCAAAAATGAGAAAAAGAAGATAACCAGACAGAGGAGGGTTTGTTCCACAGCACTACGGCACAGATGTGCCCAGAACAGGTGCTTATTTTACCCATTATCACACTCAAATTAGCGTGTTTCATATGTTCTGCTTCCTTGTTTCCTTGGAACACGTTCAAGAATGTCACCTCACAAAAAGCATCAACTGTTGAGATGAAAAGCACATTATCTGGCCAATATCATGAGATATACTGTCAATCAGTGCTTCCCAGGTGCACAGCAAACACCTTCCGTCATCTCTGACAGCCCTCTCAGGTTGAGCCTATATATTTGAAAAAGCTGCCCACGTTTAGACTGCACACCTAGACTTCCCAAGTCATGACTCCTGAATTAGTAAAGGCAGTTCAAAATACTTGATGTACACAAAGAATTGTTTCTCGGACACCTTCTGCACTTTTACAGATTGGACCAAACCAGGACAGCAGTGACCTCAGGAGAGGTCAACATCTCTGCTCTGAAACAGAACCACAGGCCCATGTCATTCCCAGCATGTTTGTCCCAACTAGTCCTTAGCAGTCTCAAGCAAATTCCACTGCTTACCTAGGTAACCAGGGCATCTTTTCCACTTAACTAGCATCCCTCCTTCTTGGCCCAGTTGAAGCCCACTACTTTTTTTTTCTTCCTGCCTACAGTGGAGCTGGGGAATATAATGCTTTGGAGGGTTTTTTGTTTGTTGCATTTTGGTTTTGTTGTTGTTTTTATTTTTTTTCCCCCACAATAGCTTTTTTACAGTGTCTAAAAATCCATCTCCAGCCTCCTTTTCTTTATGCTGAATAATGCAGTAAAACACACCGTATTTTCAAGACCTCTGATCCCTCTTATTACTCTCTTTTGGACACTTTCCAGCTGATCTGCCTTTTCCTTGAAATGCCATGCCCTGAACCAAAGGCAGTAGGTGAGGCTGCTGCAGCAGCAGCCTTATCAGTGCTGTGCAGAATGGAGACATGACTCCATGTGCTTTTCAGGCTGTGTTCCAACTTGTGTACCCCAATATGACATTTGCCTTTTCTTCTGGCAATAACGTCAATTTGTATACAGCCTGCGATCTGCAGAAGAATGCAGATCCTTCTCTGAAGAGCTGCCACCTGACCAGCCGTATTATTGCTCCTTGCTGCATATGATTTCAAACAGTTTGTGGTAAA
The DNA here is from genome assembly GCF_963082525.1 of Nesoenas mayeri. Classification (NCBI taxonomy): domain Eukaryota; kingdom Metazoa; phylum Chordata; class Aves; order Columbiformes; family Columbidae; genus Nesoenas; species Nesoenas mayeri. The sequence continues at coordinate 17,088,121 of NC_137548.1, read as the reverse complement.
GGGATGTGCCACGGGGAGGACGCAAACTTCCTGAACCTGAGGTAAATGATTGCTAGATGATGAAACGGAGCCGCTATGAAAGGGTGATTGTTACAGTCCCTTCTGGCGCTGAGTGGCTGCGCTCCATGTTCCCGTGAAATAGTTCTGTAAACAAAACCCAGGAAGCTTTTTGTGAGAGGGATGCTGACCACTAAGTGCTCTCAGAGATTAAGAAAATGCACATACATCCAGTTATTTCGGGATGTACAGGCTTCTCTACAGACTACTGGAAGAATGGGCAGGAACCCAGAAATACACTGAACTTTTCCTTCAAGAAATACACAGGGGTTTTGCTACTAGCTTCAACACTTTTTCATGCCTTAGTATAACTTCTAACATCAGGCTAGTTGTCTTTGTTAGAGCTGATGTAAAAGAAACTTACCCATACATCCGGCTCCCAGTTACTTCTCATGATATAGTATTTCAGACTAAGACAAACAACAATGGGAGCTATTGATCAGCACACCTACATTTTATTTTTATGGCTTTTAAGGCTGTAAAAGCTAACTGGCACAAGCCAGGCATTTAACAAAAGTAGTATTTAGGTTTTTTTCATGGGGAATTGGGCTTAAAGAAAATCCCCCGAGTCCTTCCTGGAAAAAATATGCAATATACTTCATGACCTGCTATATAAAGAAACAGATTAATTTAATACCCTCAAACCAGCATTATTCTTAAATCTATCTTAAAACTCATGTTTAGGTTCTTGCGTCCAGGCCATGGCACACAAGAGACCACAAAGTTTAGAAGAGAAGAAGAAAGCCATATAGACCTACAGCACTGACAAGAGTGTTTACCATGTTATGGTAGATTTACTAAACAGAGTAGCTTCTCATATGTGCTAAAAGGCGGCTTAACTATCGCAGAAATAAAATGGGCAGAAGCTGAAGAATCAATTTAGCTTAAAGAAAATTTGAAAAACAAAGAAGTTCGAGTCACACAAATTTAAATTAGGAATGCTAATAGTTTGGTAGGAAAAAAAAATCATTGTTTGCTATGCTTAACAGATCTATATGGTATCTGCATCAAAATAGCTTCATCTTAACACAACAACAACAAAAAATAATAATAATAATAAAAAACAACCAAGCAAAAAAAGAAAACACAAAAAACACCCACAAGAACCAATCCACCACAGTGACCTGTCATACCCAGACGATCTCCAGCACAGGTGAGGTACGCTCTACCAGGAGCTACACACCCAAAGAGACGTGCATCCCCTTGCATAAAACCCAAACGTGCTGAACTGATGCAGGCAGCAATTCAAGAACATCATCTCAAGTTTCAGAACAGTCTTTGGCAGTGAGTAGCACCTGACAATCCAAACCAGACCAAGAAGCGTTTGCTTCTTGTGTGTCAATGAACGTGATCAGTTTGTCATGGATGGTCTCCCAAGGAAAGAAGAGGACAATTCAGCTTACTCACTAGAAAATAAATAAATAAATAAATAAAGACAACTGGGCTTTCCTAGAAGACATTCTCAATTACGTCAGTTCCATTTTCTTCTTTTGTGGACAGAATTTGGCTTTCTTAGAATTTCTATAATTTCCCAAGAACTTTTTCTTCTCAGATGCTCCCCCTGCTTTTATGAAAAAAATACCGCATAATAAAACCTGATCATAAATAATATAGGCATTAAGATGCACGAGCACAGTACTTTTGTCTGTCAAATGAGAGGGTTTATTATGACACGGATTACATCTTCAGGCAAATCTTCAGCTCCTACGCTATTGATTTTCTACACACTATAAAGAGGAAATTCTGACTCACATATTCATTACGTACATAGCTACACAGAAAAGCTACATTACCATGCAGACTCGCAAGTTGTACATGTGAATGCTTTTGCCCAAAATAACTGAGAAGTAGTTTATCATTCAGAATGGGGTGGCTATAAATTATCTCCTCTTGGATCAAGCATATTCACTTCACCTCATATCCCTGCAACTTATTCACATTGCCTTAACCTTACTACCTTGCATCTCTCTGGCTCCCAGAAGAGACTCTATTAACAGATGACATGTAGAACAACTACCAAGGAAATGGAGGCTTTTATAGAGTGAAAAGCCCTTTGTAAATGGCTGCACCTCACTAATCTGAGCTGGTGTCAAACACACGCAACTCATTTTCTGAAGAGATATATGCATTTTTCTATTCTACCACCACCACTCCTCATATGTCGTGAACAGGAGTCTTTTTATCCACAACATCCAGAGAGACCTGGCAGAACATCTATGCGTACCTTACAAAAGGATAATATGGGTTTCCAAGAGTCTTTACCACCATCTGCAATTCACATCACAGCTCTGTCATCTCTGTGATGGAATGGGGCACCTCCATCTCTCTAACCCTGTATTAGTGCTCGTGCACCTGCACGGTGACAACCACTCCAATGTCAATGTCACGAGCAGGGAATTGATTGGATTGAGAATCTTTACCAATCGCATAACTACTAAACCCAGCTTGAGACAGAGGATGAGACCAAGCAGCTAGAGGAAGGAGGAACTCTTCCTATCAGCAGTGGCAGCGGCACATGACAACTGCAGAACCACACACATCCCAAGCTCCTAAATTCTCCATTAGGAGTCTCTAGAAACCTTGTATTACTTTTTAGCAGGCTACAGATACTCTATATTTTGCTAATAACCAGCTACGTAAATCTCAGACTGTGCCATCATCTTGGTGGAGCTGAACGTAAAAAGCCCACAGGAAAGTCTACTGGAGATGCACAAACGAGACATTTGCACACTGCAGTCCCATAAGGGGCCCTAGTCAGGGAACTTGCAGCTGTGGCATATATGTTAGCATGGAAATAATTCCAAGTTCAAGCTAGCAGCATCACTCAAAAGCACAGGATAGTTTGGAAGCAGTAGCTTTTTAAACTTTCTCCTGACTAATACATTAGCTAAAGAGATAAGAAGCCTGTACCAAATGCCCTGTTCTATACAGAAGAGCTCAATCCCACATCACAATTCAAACAGGAATGCCCTCTCATCAGCTAGGCAAAGACTTTTTTCTCCTTGCTGAAACCATATTGATGCACAGAAAGCAGCACCAAAGTCTTACTCCACCATTGCTTATGTAGAAAGGAGCTGCTGTGTGGAACCGAAAACTGCTGGGGGAAGCAGAGACCAAAACTGAGGACGCACCTCATGCCAAAGAAATGCCTCAGCCACAGCACTACAGACAAGGCACAGGGGATGGCTCTCCTGGCACTGGGGCGGGAGCTCACATTCCTCTCTATACACAGCGGCAGGTTGAGCCAGCGGATCAGAGTGAGCCTGGCACATCTTCAGGTTCAGTCTCCCTTGGGAGACACCAGCTGCAAGCTGGAAACCAGGCTTTCCACTTGCCAGGCAAGTGCTCTCTCCTTCAGGTTAACAGCTCCCAAGGTGCTACCCAGAGACCACTGATCCCTCTGCAACAGGCCTGTGAGACCACGCTGCCTTTTTGCTCACCACACCACTCAGAAGCCTGAAAAAGATGTAGAAGCATTAAGGGCTGCCACCCAGAAATTTGGGAACCACTGGTCTGGGCTATAAATGTGGAGGTAGATACTACCACAGGCACTGCTTTCATCTCCTTGGGCTACACCGGGAGGGCATGGCCAAGGCTGTTACGCTCTATGAAGAATACAGCTCAGGAAGGACGTATCTAGTGTGCCATAGCAAGGACCAAAAGTACAGGTGAGCTCAAAGGCCTTTGATACAAAGATTACCTTGGCAAGATTAGGCAAAAGCCCCAAGACACTGCGTTCAGGCATGACAGATGGCATGCCAGTCACACATGTTACCAGAACTTTACATAATCGAGTGAAAATTTTAAGGAAAGGAAGGCAGGTGCGCCTAAGTTCTCCAGTAAGAAAGCCGGGGAATTCAGATGCCAAAATTTAACAGGGAAACCTACTGAAGCCCAGCAGTCCAAGTGGCAGTTTAAAAATGGATACAAACATGAGGGAAGTATTTAAGGGACCTGCCTAGTCTTTGCAGAGCAGACACCCGAAGGTAAGCCTGCCCGTGCCTCAATGCAGCACCTTAATTCCTGGTCCACTCGCGCTCGCTCGTGTCACATTTCAGCTATGACAATATAACAACATTTCAGCGTAGGAGTGTTGCTGGAGACAAAACCTGGAACCCCTCTTAAGAAAGAGGTTCCTCACTTAGACCAGGGGTGTCAAACTCATTTTCACAGGGGGGTCACATCAGCCTTGCAGTGGCCTTCAAAGGGCCAAATGTAATTTTAGGACTGAAGACTCTCTCTCAGAGGATGGTTCAAACAAATTTTGAAACATCCATCCATGATGCCTTTAGGATATCAGTGTTTTACACTAGAAGTGACTGCAAAGAAATGAAGTTTTTTCTCATCCTAACAATACTCCTGATTTAAAGCCAGCGTGCTACAGTTCATTAGGAGGCTTCTCTTACTTCCCTGGATTACATAACTGCTTCATTGCAAACCCATACAAGCAAAACTGAACTTTGTAGTCATCCAGAAAGTATATCTCTAGGCAACAGGCAAATAAATTCCAAGTAACAGTCACCATAAAGTACATAGAGTAGACGGACAGAAACAGAGTCCACTCTAATGCATGAATCACTGGACAGGAATGAGTAAGCTTACCTTATTTCCTACCATACACAATATTTCTTGAGTTTCGTGCCACTTTTCTACAGCAATAAAAGCTTACAAACACGCAAGTAATCAAGTAGATATTATGCCTAAAATACGTGAAAGTCTTGCCTAAATGAATGCAGCCTCCCACTGGTGTAAATGGAAGTTACCAGGAAGGAAAAGAGCATCCAAGACATCAGCGCAACTTGTTCCAGTGACTTTACTGATCTTTAAACCAAACACTTAATTCTGCTTCTACAGAACAGCTAATATTAAATACTTTTAAAAACATTAAAGCATGATCGAACAGACCAATGTCTGTAAATGTACAAAGTGAGCTTAGCCTGTACAGAATGAGATAGCCTAATTTTCATCAAGAAATTAGTAGCGTGTAGCAAGAGAGACACTTTGGGTTCAATTTTCACAGCACTGCAAGGACCTAAAACTATTAATAAATTTGTACAGTACACAAAGAAATTGTAGATTCATGTTATATAACACAAGTGTTAGTAATTTCTGAAGCAGAGAAAACTTAAGCAAAGAACCTAGTCAAAAAGAGCAACAAGGACACTTGGGCAAAAAGTCAGTTTTGGAGATCCCTAAACATAAGAATGTACAGCACATAATACCAAGAATTAAAGACAAATTGCTACAAAAAGCTTTTTACATATTATCTCAGATTTCCCTTAGTTTCTGTGCATGAAAATCAACCTATATCAAACCTCAAGGCCATAAAAATAATATTTTAGTTATCAGAGGCTGAAATGTATTTTTCTGTCCTACAAAACCTGACCAAAAATCTCTTAGGCAAGGTCAAACCCTAGTGTTATTCATCCAAAAGTATTTTGTTTGGACAATCACGTGAAATTTAAAAAAACACATTAACTGACAACCTGCAGCCTTTTCTATACTTTAAAAAACTCTAGTTAAAGTTTTGCTGCAGTTTGACAGAGGATACAGAGTGCCAAGAACACACGCTGATGTAAATGCTTCTGTCGCTTCCTCAAAATAGTTTTCTGTTTCTTCTGCCTCCTTCATCTTTACAGAAAGGAGCAAGTGCTGCCAACAGAAACGTCACAGGGATTTGTGTTCTTAGCATGACATGCCTTAATAAAACATATTTGAAGACTCATAGAATATATCCTGCAAAGTCTGAACAGGCTTCATTGAAACCAGAACATGGGTTAGAGTATTTTCAGTTATCAAACTTAACTTCACGTTCCTGTTATAAACTTAATATTATAATGAAATAAATAAGAAAAAACTGTTATTCACTATCAGAAGCTGTAACGCATGCATCACAAGACCTCGGACACACGTGGGCGCTTACCTGTCCAATTAAATAATAAAACTGTGTAACATACTGCACATATTATCCTCTAAGCTATTCAGATAAAGTCTAATTACAGCTTATCAAACTAACCTTTACCTCAGGGTCCGCAGAAAACAGATACACTTATACCACCTTCAGACACCTCATTCGGGAGAATACAAGCTCACTCAGCGGTTCATATAGCCTTAATTTCACGTGCTTTTGCGCAACGTGAAGCAAAGTTATTCCCAGTCATTTAACTCTTCCTAATAATAAATCTGTTTCAGGTCCAAACCTTCGCAGGGTCCGCAGAGATCCTAAGTAAGACGATTTCACGGGGAATACTTGAGACCCCTCGGCGAGCAGCAGACAGAAGTTTAGCGGGGCGGCTGTGCCGGTCCCGCACACACGCACAGACCGGGCTTCCCGGAGCGCGGCAGCCGCCCAGGTGAGCGGGAGGCGGGCAAGCTCAGCCGCGTCCCCGCGGGCACGGAGCGGGGAGCCCGGAGGGCACCAGCCAGCCCTGCCTGCCCTCGGTCCTCCCGGGGGGAGGCGGCCGAAGGGCATCACGCACCGAGTACAAAACGCCCGAGGGTCGGAACAGGCCACGGCCGAACCCGGAGCGGCCCCGACCCGGCCCCAGCCCCATCCCGGGGCCGCCGCGCCCCTCGGCCGCCGCCCGCCCAACCGCCTCGGCTGCCGCGCCGGCGCTCCCCGCGGCCAGGGCCGCCTTCTTACCGACACAGCTCGGCGAAGGCCTGGAAATTCAGCTTCCTGATCTTCTTCTCGCTCAGCCAGTAGCCCACCCGCTTCCCCTTCAGGAAGGTCTGCATGGTGCCGGTCCGGAGAGGCGGCGGTCGCCCCGCAACGATGAGGGTCAGCCCGGGGCGGTGGGGGCAGCCCGGCTACCGCTCGCACTCGCCGCCTGCGGAACGACGGCTTTAAGAAAAGAGAAAGGAAAATCAGTCGGTTCGCCGCGGGGAACGCCGGCGCTACCCCCCACTCGCCCGGCCTGCGCCGCTGAGCCGCGCCAGGCGCAGCCTCCGCCGGCGAGCGGCGTGCAGTGCCCGGCAGGCCTTGCCCCGCTCCGGCGGCAGCTCACCGAGCCGGGCAGAGCTGCCTCCGTCGGCGGGAGAGCCGCCACCCTCGCCAGCACGCTCGCCCGCTGCCAGCCCCGGAGCGGCCAGCCGAGCATGCTGCCCGCCCAGCGCCACCCGTCGCAGCGCCCGCTGCCCCTCTCCCGGGCCGCCTCCGCCCGCACGGACCCCACGCCGGCTCGCCTCCGAGCCCGCCCGCTGCTGCTGCTGCTGCTGCTCCTGCTGCTGCGCGGCCGCGGTGCTGCTGCAGCCGCTCAGCTCCCCATTTGCCCGCTATTCGCAGCCACCTCCACTTCCTCCTCCTCCTCCGGCTCGTCCCCTCCCCTCCTCGCTCCCGGCCCACAGCACAGGGGCGGGCGGGTAACGCCAGGACACACCCGCCGCGCCGCGGCCCCGCTCGCACCGAGGGGCGCCGCCCGCCCCGCGCCGCGGGCACGCTGCCCGCCGCACCGCCGCCAGCAGGGGGCGGCCGGGGCCGCGCCCTCGCCTTAAAGAGACAGTGCCCGTGCTGGGCTCGCCCGGGGGCAACGAGATGTGCCGGCACAGCCCTGGGCCGGGCTCGGTTTGGAGCTGGTGTTTGCGCCGCCCTCACCCCTCTCCCCTGTGGCCCTGCCCGCCGCAGCCTGCTGCCGGCACGGCGAGGGGCATCCTCCGGCCCTCCCCGGAGCCGCTGTCGGGCGGGGGTCCAGGGTCTGCCCGCCGAGCCGTGTTCGCGGGAGGGCCCGCCCCGCTCCTTGCCAGAAAGCGGCTGCCTGGAGAAGGGGCAAAACGCGGGCTCGGCTGTCTGCAGTGACAATCGGGGCACGCTGTGCCCGTGCCTGCGTTTGAACCGATCCAGGCGACAGCGGGTGGCAACTCCCAGGGGTCCGCGGCGAGGGCACGGGTCGTGCTTCCGATGGGCAAACCCTTCCTCCTCCACGCTCGGCCTCGGCCCGGGCGCCCCTTTCCCCCGGCGCGGTTGGCCGTGCCGTGCCGTGCTGCCGGGCGGGCGGATGCTGGCGCACACCCCGCTGGGCTCGCCCGGGCACCGGAGCCGGAGGCGGCCAGTGCCGCCGGAGTGAAGCCTGTCGACGAGCCGTCTAATTCTGGTTTCCAAAGGAAGAACAGTTTATACAGCCACTTATCTTTCCTATTAGAACTACTAAAAATGGTTATTCAGTACAAGGGTGTACATCTTTCGCAGAAAAAAGACTCCAGTATATATCAGTTTTCAAAGCAAAACCAATTTACCTTCTTCCAGCATTTGACAAGTATCTGTAAGGATTTAACAGAAGTTTCAATAACAGCTATTTCTTATTCAGCTTTTTTTTTTTACCCAGGAGGCAGGCGAAGGCAGGCAATCGCCAGCATGAGCTGGCGTTCTGATTTTTGGGTTGGCATTCTTAAATGCCGAGGCAGCTGTTCTGTGCTTCATTTCAGAGGAAGAATATTCCAGTCTGAATTACTGTGGTATCTCACAGCGCAAGTGTAATTTTCCCATCTTTGTTTCTCCATCCGAAATGAGCGTCATCCAGCCTGAACATTTTTTGCTATCTCTTTGCAAATGGAAAGCATAGCTTTTATAATAATTATGTCTTTCACAGAGTGGTTGGCAGTACCTGCAATCTGGAACTGAGATGCAGCTGATGCTCCTACGGTGATGCTTTTTGTGAACCAGGCTTGGAGCCCCGTACAGCTGAAACTGCTCAGCGAGTTCTGCTGACTCACAGTGTCACAACAAATGCTGTTTAATAACTTCATCAGAGTACGGGAAAAGTGGTAGAACCATCCATTCAGAGGAAAGAAGGGGAAGAGCCAGGAAAGCCTTAAGAAATACTAAAGGGGTCATTGACCTGGGGAGTAGGTAGAGACCATTTTACATTCCTGCCATTATTTATGTGAGCAGTGAAGTCATTCTAAGCCAAGAGTATACTAGAAAGTAGTCAGGGTGTGGAATGACCCACAAACAGCTCATGCCAATGTTTTCTGAAAATGTGTATAATATTTTACTACTTTACTTCATTTTATATAGAAATTATATCTATATATATTCAAAACATATAAATATTTTAAAATATATATTATACATATATTTTTACTAGCTTTTCTCCATTCCTGGTGGTTTTGAGAAACAGATATGTTTCTTTTTCTCCATCTTAAATTATTTGCTACTGATATAACTCACTTTTCACAGCACTTTTAATCATATTCACACATTTTTGCACAATTCATTAAGTAACATAACTAGACTTAGTAGATGTATTTTGATAGCATGATTCCTGCTGCAGAATGTTCCACTGATATTTAAACATTTCAGGGAAGCGTGGTAACTTCAGGAAAATTTGTAACTCAAAAAGGTCCAAATGCAAGACATTATCAAAATTCAGTAAGCATTCTGAAACAAATTGCTTTGGGTTTCCTGTTTCAAAGTGTTTCATTTTGCTAACATCAGTGCTTTACTTCAGCTCTCATTTCACTGGACTTATTTTAGACATTATTAAAATTTGCATGAGTATATTAAGCTCAAAATTCATATTTTTAATTGGAATGGAATATGAATGTATTGAAACATGACCTTATTGAAGCCATCTTCCTAAATTATTTCTTCCGAATGTTTTTTCCTTAGGAAATGTCACGGTTTCAGACCAATCTAAAACACAGGCTGTGAAGACAGAACAATTTATGAACTTCTTTCCAGATATGGGAGAGCAGGTTCTCAGAGGTGCTGAACATTCTTGCCTCCTGCAGAAATGAAGCACAGGAGCTACAAAGGAGGAATTTGCTTTGGTCCAATATAGATGCATAAGATGTATCAGAGACCAGATTCAATCTTAGGAAGGAGAAAGCTGGTAAATTACTTCACTTTAAACTGCCTTTTTTTGTATTGTAACCCTTGAACAATTTCAGATGTGGGAAATATATTTCATCTGGTGTGCCACTGTACTGCATTTTGCTGCACAATGTTGCTAAATAAATTACAATCCTCTGTTTATATTGCAGAGCCAGTTCAGGCAATGCCAAACCTGTGACCACACCAAGCCCCAGGGTAATATTTACCCAGTTCTTGATCAGAAGCAGGTTGACTATTCCTGTGACTTTCTGTGGCCCAATGCTGTAATCTGCAATTCATGAGCTGCTTCATGCTAATTAAAGGGGTGAGGGTTGATTAAGATCTTAAGCCCTCCAGCAATAAGAACTATCTTCCTCTTCATCTTAGCTTCAGCTACAGGTCAAAGCAGGTTTCCCTTGTTTAGCTGGAACCTCTCACACCTTGTCTTCTAACCCTTTCCACAAATACAGGGGCTCAAATGAGGTTGGACACTTGCAATGTGGCACAAGTTAGTGTAATTCCATGGGAATTCCTTTTGGAATAAGATGAGGCACCTCCATTCACTTAATTAGTTATCAAAGTATAGTTTCTCAGTGAATGATTAAGAACAATTTTCTCCACACCTGGCAAAAGTCATGGTAGGATCTTTTGCAATGAGTAGAAAGAGGAAGGTGAAGTGATTTTCACTGTGTGTGTTTTAAGCTTTTTCAATTTCATTTTAAAAGCCCTCACTTTCCACAGGACAGATGTTACTCTGCTGCAGATGCACAGGAGGAAGAGCTGAGCCTTCCACTTCAGGACAGTCTCCACTTTCTCCAGTGGGTCAAACCACCAAGTCAGATCACTTGCTAACGTGGCATTGCTGGAATGAGGCTGTGGGCAGGAGGGAGAATGAAAAAGCAGCTGCACTGCAGCTTCTTGGCTTTGAGAGATTCAAAGAAGAGCCTCGGTGCTGCACAGCATCTGGGACTGTTCATCACCAGTGAGGCAGCTAGAGAAAAATGCATGGGAAGCATGGTGGGCTACCATTTCCTCAGGTCTCTGCTTGATCTACAACTAATTGATTACTGCATGATTAATAAAAAGGCCAGATATTACTCCTTTTCATAATGGTTCACTAGAAGATGTGAGTGAAGCTGAGCTTCTCCAGTTTATGGCTGGTTTCTGCCTAACTTCTGGCAAAACACCTTATAATCTCAATTATTATCTGGAAACTTTTCTGAGTGTACTCTGGACCAGCAGTTTTTAAACAATGAACTAGCGAAAGTTAGTACTCGTGGATGGAAGCTCATTTCTGATTTTTGGTTTAAAATCATAAAGGCTAACTCTAGGCAAAGGACATGCTTCAGCCAGCTGCTGTAGGGTTCCTGACTCTTGTTCTCACCTGCTGCCATGCCCTCCTTTACGACAGCCCAAGTGCCCCTGTGGCTGTGTGTGAACAGGACTGGAGACCTAGGAACTGAGCTGAATTAAAACAAACTCAGAAAGCTGACAACAGTATTTTAGTCTTAATCCAAACCAATTCCCCAGTCTGGAACACCATCCTTCTTCCTACCTGTTTACAGTGGCAGAAGGAAGAAGTCAGTGAAAAGGCTGGAAGAAGGAGGCCAGGTAGAGGAAGCACCAAACTGCCTCTTTTGGTGGCAATCCCATTTTACAGCAGCAGCAGAGGATGGTGAAAGCATGGTGTTCACCACCACTACTCCCTTACTCACCTAACATCCTGTGCAGTATTTTGATTTTATAAATAAAAGAAGGATGAGGACTGGCTGAGACTCATCAGTATTTCTGAGACCTTGTAGAGAGCAGCAGAAGAAATTCAGCCAGAAGGGCTCAAAAACCTTCCAAAAGGTCACCCAAAAGAGGGTGATGACGCCTGGCAGATGACCAGATCTGGCAGTGCCATTCAAGGATTCCTGAGATAACTCTCACCAGCCCCAGCAGAACGCTGCTTAGATTGCTACCTGTAACACTGGTAGCACAGCAAGCTCTTATGTTCCAGTCATGAAAACAGGATAACAATGAGGTTTTTTGAAACTGCAAGGAAACCACCATTATAAGACAGGATGTCTCACTTTATGTACAGCTCAGAAACTTGGCTATCCTATACTCTGATGGATATACATGCTGCAGGAAAGTAAGAAAGGGTCTGGCTGCCAAGTTGGCTCACTTGGCTTGTAGCACTTTGGGTGCAGGCTTTGTATGAGCTCATAAACCAAGGAAAGCATATAATCAGTGAACAGAGAATTTAAAACCACAAAAACCATGTGGCCAAGAAGCAAAATATGAAGTCCTGTGCCAGTATAATTATCTCAGTAGGAACAGATTTTAAAAACTTAATAATGTTTGTTAGTCAAATCCCAAGTGTGGATACAGACTGCGCTGCTATGCATTGCCGTAGCTCTCTTGCCTCCTGTCATGGGAATAAACTACACAGAAATTATGGTCCTGCAAACTCTTTCATTATCAACATATGGAGAAATTTACTTACCTGATTGCTTCAACATAGTTACATTTACTCATACTATGTGTGGAAATAAGTCCTGAAACTCTTTTTTTCTGAAGAATTTGGGTGACCTGACAGTGCATTAGGTTTGGATTGAGACTTGGATAAGGATTAGGTGGACTGAGGTTTGATCTACCTACAGTTTCATGTTAACGGAATTACTTAGGTTATAGTTTTGGGTTTTGTTTTGGTTTTTAATCAGGTATTTTTAAGTACCTATGACAATTCTGGGAGCATGCTTCCAGCAAAATGAGCCATCTTTACACACACACACACACATACACACACATCAAGCATATATATTTTGTATTGCTAGAATTTATTATTTTTTAAAACAATATAACCAGTTTTAAAATTATTAATGTAAAGAAGACTGATATGGATGTATGTGTTACACATAAAGTGACCTAAACATACATGAATCCTACCACTATTATCCCATATTTTGCTGGATTAGATCTCTTTGCCTCTTGTGTTCACAACACATTGTTCCAGATGACCTAAAGCACATGTCCTCATCCCAGCAATTCTCCACTTCCACAAGTTGTTTGTGGCTACAGTTGAGCCTTGTAAACTGCTAAAACTGAGAAAACAGGAAAGATAAAAGTCCAATGTGGTCTGCAGTGCCACGCTATCACTTGCACTTTCTTCACATGCTTGTGCCTCCAAAGATTGAGGACCCTTTTCCTGTTTTTTTTAAATGCTTCCTTAGAGTTCACTAAAAGTTCACAGACCACAAGTCTCAGAAAACCATTTTGCTTTCTGATTCTGCATGGTCACGTCAGGAGACACCGGCTTTTTTTTCCTGTCTAGGAAGGGCAAAAATTTTCATCTTTTCAGAAACTATCACAATGTGTAAACTTACAAGTGCAAAAAGAATAGATGCAGAAAAGCGTTTCCAAAGCCCATGGCAACACTATTCCAAAGTCAACTAACTGTAGCATACTAAAGGAAAAAAATAATCCATCTGAGAGTTTCTCCCACATAGGAGCACATTGTAGAAGGACAGACCTCATTTTTGCCTGTGACACACAGAGTGAACTCATGCTCATCAGCAAGGTCTAGAAGTGTTTTTTGAACACCCTCAATCCTGACCATCCCTTGTCTCAGAGCTTCTGGGGGAAAAAAAAAATTAAAAAAAAGAAGGAAAAAAGGACTGTTAGCTGAACTGATGAAGCTACTTGCCTTGTGCCTCAGTTTTCTGGTGTGACCTCTTCAGAAAGCTTTTTGCATGGATGGAAAGTTTGTAAGAACCTGTGCTTATGAAGATTCCCACTGTTTGCTGAGGGGTGAGCTCCCATTGCACCTTTTCCCTCCATGGGGACACGATTTCCATTACCTGACTGCCAACTTCACAGCATGGATAGGAGTTCAATGTCTCATAAAGGTCTATCCTTCTCTTGTCTAACAAATCCAGGTACATACACACTCCATTTATGTATTTATTTGTGAAAACAATCTAAACAAATCAAATGGGGGCAGGTTAGCAGAATGCCTTCCTTTAACCCTCAGCACTTGTGTAGTGGTTATTTCTGCAACGTTTGCGCCAAACATATGAAGTGAAATTCTTTTTCAACATGGAGGCCTGATAGGAGAAAACAGAGAGGGAGAGAAATACTCTAAAACAGAGGAAAGATCTCAGGGCACCATTTAGACAGAGGAGGCCTCAGGACACACCAAGGAGCTATCGTAAAAGTGTTTAAACCACTAGGCAAAGAAGAGGCCTTGTGGCAAAGGGTACCAGACATGGTGCCGAGGCAAACAAGCTCTCCAGAGAACACAGCTGCTTTGTGCTCAATGTTCTAGCTAGAGTCTGCTCTGTACTATCCTTTGGTATTGTCAGATCAATAATGGGTTTGTATTGCTTGAAAGCTGCACTTCTGAAAAGAAATTCAGTTGGGCACAATTTTTCTTAATAGTGTAAAAATCCTAATAAAATAAATTCATAAATACATAAGTTGTGAGGCTTATTTAAATTATTGTTGCTCACTGGGTAACACAGCTTCCTGCCCCACAATCCTGCTCTGCAACCCTGGAACCCTGATGAACAGGAAATTTTAGTACAGGCATCTTGTCTGCCAAAACAGTCAAAATAACTTTCCTGACTCTGTTCCCCAGACTTCACTAAAATGCTCTCCCGAATTTTCACATCCAAAGTGCAATCAAAGTACAGCAACATTTCTAACACACAGTGAATCTTCCTCAGAAACCTCCACCATTTTTTTTAATCTCACAAACACATATGCTGGAGTAATTTTACAGCTACTTGGACTAAAGAATTCTCTCTAGAAAGTGGTTTCATAGGTCAGAGAAGCAGAAGTTAGCCCAGATGTCTTGAGGGTAAAATTGATAGTGGTTTCAGGTGAAATTTTGGCTACTCTGCAATAAAGCAAGAAACTGTGAGGGATTGACCCCAATTTGTAGGACCTCTTGTGAAGATGATGAGACCTGGATTGGGCTGGTGGAGAATGAGATATAATAGGCATGTGGGTCTTGCCAAAGGATCCCACCTACTAAATTTTGAAAGAACTCAAAGCTGAATTCTTCTTTATTAATAATCTCGACTTGCTATCAATGACAATAGCCCCAAAGGACTGGTTTACCATCACTCTGTTGTTTTCCACACAGCTGCGGAAAGGAAAGCTTCTAGGTGTCACCAGCTTTTCTACAGTGACAAAACTCTCATATTGCTGCCTAACATCGGTGCTTTGGGAGCCACATTTGTGCAGATTTCCAGAGAAGTGGCATCTACACCTTGTGTTCTGCTGTCCTTTCTGATCCTTTCAAGTTAATGTGGCTGTTACCACCCACCAGCCCAGTGCTGGCTGACCGACTCTCTAAGCATTTTCCCTGTGTGAAGCCATGCCAGAAAATGATCAGGCTGCCTGATTTTACCTTCATCCTCCACCCCTATGGTGGTTATCAAGCTAAAGTTTTTCCACATCCTGGGAGGCTGTTTGGCCCGAGCACTTACCAGTAGCGCTCTGGAAATGTGCATCAACCTGAGAATTACACTGTTTGGCTAGTGAAAATAGGTAAGATGGAAAAAACTTGAAATTGTAACCTCTGCTTCAACACACAAATTACAACAGATTTTAGTTTGTATCACAATCCATTGCAACAGCATCATTAATGCACTGAATTTGCTGGTGAAATGCTTCAGCTGATGATAGTTACACAGACACTATGAATGTATTGCAGACAAGCTCTGCGCTATGTAGAGGCATCATTTTGCAAGGGAGGTACTGGAAGCCCTATTACCCAAAACAGTGTAGAAACACACATTCAGAGACACATTAACTGAGCCTAGATACTTTTTCATGTGGAGAAGGTGTTGGTTTGGATGCGCTTCAGCTTGTTGTAGTCTCATACCAGCATATTTCTTTACTTTCTAAGTACCTTTGTAGTATCATGATTATGTTTACATTCCATTGGTGAAAGGCAAACAACACACATTTATGTGGAAAAGCTGACGCATCATCTCTCTAAGAATGCCAACAAATATGGTAATAAGCGTGCTAAAATGGAGAGACTGAATATTCACCTGGAACTTCATGACGGAGCAGATGTAGATATTACTGCCTGAAGTTTCATTCATATAGGTATGATAAGAGCAGCAGCTAACAAACTCTGCACAGTAAGGAACAAATATATAATACATTTTGTTTTAAAAATTTGCAAATATCGCTTAATGTGCTTTTGTTAAATGAAATGTAAATACTCACTAATTAACTAATGACATTCTCCCTTTGAGAGTAAATATCAATGGTTAACATTTCCACTCAAGTGCCCAAATTATTCTGGATCTGATTTTGCTGTTTTTTGGTACTGGCCTCTAGCATGGGTTTTAGAAAAAGTTAAATACAGGTAAAGAGCCAGGTGAGTACTTAAAAGCTTCTCAGTTTCAGTGAAGTGGCTTTCATCTTCAACTGAAGTCCATAACAACAGGAGCCCTCCACACAGAAGAGAATGAAGATTTACTCCCAGTTGATGAGGTTTGCATGAAAGCCGTTCCCAGATACTGGCCTTTCAGTCTGGCCGACAGCTCCCAGTGCGCACTTGAATGAGTGACAAGATGTTTTCCAGCTCTGACGCCAGGATTAACCTTCTGGTACCTGTGTCACTCAGCCTCCCTCTGTCAATGACTTTCCATTGCCTCAGACAAGTCTGTTGTTCATCCAGGCTTGGATTTTCTTTCTGTAGGGACTATGAGGGAATACTGAAGAGATCAAAAACATGAGAACAGTAAGGGGTACCTGCTGTGTCAGACAGGCAGCTCCATGGGCAACAGAAATGTGGAGTTTATCAACAGAAGAGCATAAGCTATCAGTTTTGGTTAGACCAAATAATTAGCATGAATAAATGGGACTGGGTGACATTTTGAGGCACCAGTCACTCTCAAATGCCCAACACAGTTCTTTCCATTATTTAACATGCAAAACCTAAATTGTGGGGTTCAAGAATAACCCAAGAATATGTAGAACAGTTCTGAAAAGAAAACTCCATAAGATTATGGTTGAGAGACAAATCACTGTGCAAAATCTTCAAGTAATGAAATGTTATGAAGTGGGTAAATACTAGGTGATTGAAATGTTCTAGAGAACGAGAAATAATACATCTTTTTAAGAAGAGAATTAATTTAACTGCTAGAAAAAGGAAGATATTGATACTTCTGTAGGGAAACGGGAGTTCTGTTTTTTTATAAGGTATGCAAACATTTTTATGTCTAAGAACCTATCGGCCCTCACATTATGTGGATGGATGTCATATACATATCCCTCTTGCAGTATGTTCTAGAAGCTGGTATCTATCTGCTAATTTCTAAGCTCTAACAGGACACAGAGAAAAGGTTCCTAGAAGACAGACACACATGTATGCAAACACTTCTTTTTTTTTAATGAAAGCTTAGATTCAGTGAATCTTAAACAATATCCTCTCCACAACCCCCAAGCTTCCATCCTGATCTATGCAAAAGGCTGGGATCCTTTGAATGTGGGAAAAGGCCTAATCTGAAGCATGTTCTTTCAGTGTTTGTTTAGTAAAACAAAGTTATGCTTCAGGAGAGTCTAAATATAGATATTCCCTACTGCACACAGTTTACAGTCTAAGCAAGATAGGCGCAGCCTGGGAACTGGGAATCTCGGAAGAGACAGTAACGAAATCTCTTTAAAGTCATTCTACAGTATTGCTGACTTGCTTCACAAGGCACCACGAAGGAAGGATAAATAGTGGAAATTTAAAAAAAAAAAGCACCAGAGTGTCATTGCAACCTCCCCTCATGACAGAACTGTCACTCCCTGAGGGGGTCAGATATTTCTCTTGGAATAAGTATACAGAGGGAAGGAGGGACACTGCGTGTCTCTAATGAGTGATCTTCAGATAGGACAATTTTTTTTTTACTTTTTTTTTTTCTGCCAATGCTTGAAAAGCAATGTTTTTAGGCCAGCTGACTGAAGCTAGTATTTTCGGCCTGCAGACCCCTGGTTGTGAATCTCTTTTTCTTTTTTACATGGGTGACTTTTCCGTTAACTTGTTTACATGAGCAAACATGTTGGCAGCAATGAACTCGGCATGGAAGTTCAGTAACCATTCCTTTCTGGTCGTATGAATAGACTTTTCCTGAAATCATAGAAAAGCAGACTTCTCCAAGTTTAATGGCAGCCTTGGAAGTGACTTTTTGTTTTATATTATTTGGGGAGATTTAGTTAAAATCAATAAACTCTAATGAATAATGCTTCTGCTGAAATGCAGTTTATAACTGAAAACTGCTTTGACCAAACTTCTGCAACCAGAGCTGTGCATAATTTTTGTTTAATTTGCTTCCACATAAATTGTATTTGTCCTCTATTTAAATAAATGCCACAAATATTCAGTGACCAACCGTATCTGCTGGCATTTGTTTAGTATATTTTGTCAGTTCTTGCTAAACTTTGAAGCCATTTTGTAATTAGCTGAAAACGGAAAGTAAAAGCAAAAAATTTATCTCTTTCCTGCCAAAATTATTTTGACTGCAGACAACGCAGGCATGAAGCTTATATTCCCTGGTAACTAATGAACAATCACTGTAACGAAGCCTAAAAGTTCAGTCTAAAATGCCAAGGCCCTTCTTCATGAAAGACTCAGTTCTTTAGAGGCATTCTGACAAAGGGTAATAATGCGTAATTCTACCTTGGGCAGGTGTTTACTGTGGATGTTAGGGAGCATGAGATAGCTATTCCCTTTGTAGATATCAAAAAGTTTGTTGGAAAGATGGTGAATATTTCTAGAACCAAGAACAAAGTATGGCTGGTATTCAGAGAACCTGGATAACATGACTGCCTGAAGCTTAACTCAGATGTGGCTGCTGCTAAGAAACAGAGGCTAGAGGAGAATTTCAGGAACAGAGAATTAAAGACCAAGGTAATTTAAGGTCCCAACATTTTCAAGTATAAGAAGCAAGTCAAAGGAGGAAAAGACCACCATGGATTACACACAACTCACTTAATAACTCTGCTTCATGTGGTCAGTGTAGTCAAAACAAGCAAACATAATATTCCAATTCAAAGTGAGAAGAAATTAAATATAGAAATGCCAACATATAGAAAAGTGTCTTACATGCTCCCAAAATACTGAATGTGCTACCTCCTGTAAGAAAACAGATGTTTCCAACAGAGGAGTTCAAAGACAGACAGCAGTAAAGGGAAAACAACAACCAAAGAAAAAAAGGGAATCAGAAGACTGTAGCCTTACTTTCAGCAGAAACAAAAGCTACAAAATAAGGATTCATGAAATAAAGCATATGAATTGAAGCTGAGGGAAACTAATGTTTCTGACTCACAACAAATAATACTATAAGAAACTGATCAAAACAAGTTATTACACACAACAGGATACTATGAAATTCACTGCAACTACATGTAATAAGCAAAACTGCTACAAGCTGCAAAAACACTGGGCATTCATTCACTCCCTGATAAAAATTCCCATAAGTGCTATAAACACTGTTCTAATAAAAGAAAAACAAAAGAAAAACAAAAGAACAAACAAAAACCAAAACAAAAAAAACCTAAACCAAAACACACCAATGAACTAAAGGCATATTTTCCCAATATGCCTTTTCAGGTGTGTTACTTAAAATTCACTGGAAAACCTTTCCCTCCTGTATTTCTTTATATACACAGTGCTAATCACAGTACTGACTCTTCTCATAACACATAGGGGAGTTTGTTCATCTGG
Source organism: Nesoenas mayeri (assembly GCF_963082525.1). NCBI lineage: Eukaryota > Metazoa > Chordata > Aves > Columbiformes > Columbidae > Nesoenas > Nesoenas mayeri. Next base: position 17,068,532 of record NC_137548.1, on the reverse strand, counting down.
AGCTGAGGGCAGATGTCACCTGAGGTTTGGGTTTCCATGGGTGTTTTCTTTCTCCAATCAAAGCAGTTGATTCTTCAGTTTGTTCTTCTGTGCCCTGCCTTTTGACTATAAGGCAGAAATGGGAGCCTATCAGGGTCTGAAGAAAGTCCTCCTTTCTGTCAGTTCTCCTCCATAAGCCAGCAAGTGAGCATTTTCAAGGATTTCAGCGCTTCATCCATTTTGGTTAGAAGAGATCCTCAAGATCAAGTCCAACCATAACCTAACTCTGGCACTAAACCATGTCCCTAAGAACATGGTAGCACCACAGTGTAGCATAATGCCATCCCACTCCTGTCCCCCAGATCCCATCAGCGAGGGGAATGCCACGCTGAGGACACTGCACCCCACGAGGACGGTCTGCCTTAACTGGTGGATTTTTCCCCTGGAATGGGGAGGCGACAGGGCTGTGCCAAGGGGTGCTGCCTCCCTGCCCACCTGCCACCTCAGGATTTACAGACTGAGAAGGAAAAGAAATGGGGGTGAGAGGAACCATCAAACCCTTGGCATGTTGCTAGCAGGGAAGGTATGGGTGCCCAAAGCTCTCCTCAGAAGCTCAGCCTTACACTAAATCTAGTCTAACTCTCTTGGCTTAGGGTTAGGTATGATCTTCATAGGACCAGCACTTGGGCTTATGTCCTGTTTGCTGCCTCTATACCAGTTTTCCACTTGGAATCCCAATTGATATGGGCCCCATAGGGATCTCAGATCTCTAGGCAAGAGTTTGGCTTAGAGTTAGGATTAAAAAAGAAAAAAATCTGAGAACATGGTGGTATTGATGGGTCAAAAATCAGTGCCCTACAAAGTGGAAAACAGATGCCTTCTTGAAAGAAATGTTTCTACAATTAGATTCTCACTTCTTGGTTACTTGTCAATCAAGAGAACCTACCTATTACTATGTTGAATCTTTATCCACTTAAAGAATGCATGGTGCCTTCTGTGCTTCAGCTCCTGCCTTCCATTTGGAAGCCAAACTAATTTTGGTTTGGTAATTATCCCAGGTCTCCTACCTTTGCTCTTCTGTTTTGCCAAAAATCTAAGCCTAGTGAGGACCTTCACTTAAACTTAAATTTTAAAAACCTTGTTTGACACAGATTAAAACTAACCCATCTGTTTCCTATTGTCAGCCCTCAATTGTCCTACGTGCTTTGTCGGGACCCTGAGTGCACTAATAGGCCTTAACAGCCCAAACAAGCCTCACCTGCCCCCACCCATGGACTCAGGAGCCCCATTTAAGCAGAGCCCTGGGCCTTCACTCCACACTTGAGCTATATTGTATGAGTGTGGGTCTCCAGTCCTGCTGTGACTGTGCTTAGCTATGTCCATCTGGACTTACAGACTGACTTCATAACTTGACCTTGGTCTTTTCCTATCAGTATGGACCTGCCTGGTGATGACTAGGTTATGTCTGACACTGGTTACCCTTGCTAGACCTGACCCCAACCTCTGGGCTGCCTTTCCAGCTTGACCTCGACCTGCCTCATTGCTTGCCTGACCATCTGGATGCCAGCTGAATCTGTGTCCTGCTGGCTTTGCTCAGGTGCTGTGGGGCTGGGTTCTGGCATGGATGCTCTGCCCTACCAGCTCTTACCACATTGGCTTCTGCCCCTATGGAGCAGCCAGCCCTCACTGCTCCCAGTGCTTTTCTGTTTTACCTTCAAATTAAATCCAGTATCTCTAGATTTAGTTTCACAATCCCAACAATAATGCACATGTCACAACTAGGTGAAAAACTTTTTTTTTTTTCTTCCTTTCAACAGTACAAAATCCCATTATTACCTAATTGTAGGCCCAAACATTAATTACTAATTTCTTTTGATTCAACAGACTTCTATGTTCTCCTCCTGTTTGCAACATGAATATTGCCCTTTTGAGTCTTACCAGGTGTATGTCCCCATTTCAATACGAAGAGTATGAGTTATTTCCCCCTGATTGTAACAAGCCCTGATGACTGGAATTTGGTGTGATACCCCTCTAAAGCTGAGAACAGTCTCTTCTTGTTCCACTAATTTTAATATAATTTTCCCCCCACAAAGGCTGCTGCTAAAAAAAAACTCAAACCAACCCTCAGCTGTTTGTTGTGTCCTTCCCTGTACTATGCCAAAGGTTAAGCATAGCACCGAATTTACGTAAATTGAGATCTAATCCAAAGATATTACAAATCACTGCCTTAGCTTTCAAAGGCAGCTTGTGTTCGCTATAACAACTCTATAAAGTTTTCAGATCTTTGTCTTCATAACCATAATTTCAGGCCTATGGTTAGCACAGAAGACCCAGGTAGATTAAATCCAAAACCATCCTCCCTTTCCACCTCCAACCCTTCAGAGGACAGACTTGTTAACTAGGAATAAGGCCCACATTTCGCTTCTCTTTCTTCAGAATCTTAAGTGCAACTGCAGGCTTCACACTCAGCATGTGTATCCACTGCCAAGCCCTACATTCACACAGTCACATATTAATTCTGACTGATACCCTTCTCTTTGACATCCAAGTTGCTATTTCAAAAGAAATATGCTCTATGCAGTAGCTATTGCATTTCCCACCATTACCTCTAACCCAATATAAAAAAATGCAATAAAGCCGTACTTGAGTAAAATGTTTGTCAGCTACACAGGAGCCACATTGACTTCAACTGGGACTTCACCGCCTGTAAGAAGGGAAAGAATGGCATTTAGCTGAGAGCAGTGTCCCAGGGATAATTAGTTGGATGTAGTTATTCATATCTACATCCTTCACCAGAACTACACTAACAGTTTATTTAAATTTCACGGAAGATGATGAAATTTTCATTCAACTGAAGACAAGTGCAAAACTTCTGACCTGGGGGTCGGGCTTTCTCCTGGCCTCGGAACGGTTCCCTTTGCTTGTGGTGTTGAGCACCATCTAGTGTCCTCACAGTGGCCAAGGAGACAACACGTCCTTGAGGCTTCAGCTGAATGGGCATCAAAGCAAAACCAAAAAGTATCATGGCTTACGGTGATGTTGCTCTGGGCCAGGTAACTTACATCTGACTTTCATGGGCTCTCCAGAGTGTCGTTTTTCTACAATGACCTCTGCAGCACTGTACGTTTAGTCATTAGACGTCCCGAATATAATCCAAAATGGTAGTTGCCAACATTTTTAATTGAAACACCAACAGGTGGATAAGCCATCATAAATTTAATTTTGCAGCAACTTTTATATACTGGCTCACAAGCACCTGCTACATCTGCCAAGAAAGATGGCAGAAAAGCCTAGGTGTATATATTTTCTTACACTCAAACAGAAAAGTTATTGGTTTAGCATTTTTCAGTTCTTATTTGACGTCTCTTTTCAAATTCTCCTTTAGCATTCCTTTTAACTATAGATGGATGTGTATCAAGTGTGGCCACCACTGCTTCTCTATAACTTTAGAAGACAGAATTCAGTGCTGACTGCCAATGAGTCGGTCATTCCCAAGACTAACGCACAGTAATAGCCAAATCAAATGGATTTTAAATCTGTTTCACTCATAGTTGATTCAATTTGTGAAGCAATTCAGAAGAGAAATCACAGCAGCTCCCAGCAGCAGTATGAGAAAACAGTAGTTTTTTCATGGCTCCGGGATACAACAATTTACTAAAATGTTTTCATTTTACATATAATTCAATGCGGTTACTTAATTTGTTTAACTGGTACAGGAATTATGCATTAAACAGTTATTGAATTCAGACAAATGCTGAAGCGCCTTCTGTACAAAGCAAACTTTCCAGTTATCACTGGTGCCCATCAATGAACTACATGCATCTGACCAGATCTTTTCTTTTTTTTTGTCAATTTAGATGATATTTTGGCTTTATTGAAGGCTTTTTCCTGGCACCATATTCCCTAATAATTTAATTAAATAGAAATACACCAATAAGACATATTTTTGTATGAACATATAAGAACATAGATGTCAGTCATTGGAGATGGATCCACAACATGATAGCCTCCATTGGTATTTCCCCCAGTACACCATACCTGGCTAATGCAACCAACTATCAAAACTCAGGTGCCGAGATTCTCCTCTCCTCGAGTGCTGTTGCAATCAACCGCACTGGAAGGGGCCGGGTGGGCAAAGGCCAGAGCTACTGTGGCAGGCCCTGGGGCACAGGCCCGGCCGGCGGGGCAGCCTGACCCGCGCCCTCCACAGCACCGCACGGAGCCACACTCGTGTGGGAACCACCGCGGGTCGGGGCTGGTGGGAACCGAAGGGTAAATGACCAACGACAGAACCCGAGGGAATGGCAGGAAGATGTGACAGGGGAGGTTCAGGCTGGACATTAGGAAAAGGTTCTTCACCCAGAGGGTGGTGGAGCCCTGGAAGAGGCTCCCCAGGCAGGTGTCACAGCCCCAAGCCTGACAGTGTTCAAGAAGAGACTGGACAACACCCTCAGACACACGGTGCGAACTGTGGGGTTGTCATATGTAGGGCCAGGAGTTGGACTTGACCATGAGCCAGCACTGTGCCCTTGTGGCCAGGCAGGCCAATGGCATCCTGGGGTGTATTAGAATGGGGGTGGTTAGTAGGTCGAGAGGGGTCCTCCTTCCCCTCTACTCTGCCCTGGTGAGACCACACCTGGAATATTGTGTCCAGTTCTGGGCCCCTCAGTTCCAGAAGGGCAGGGAACTGCTGGAGAGAGTCCAGCACAGGGCAACAAAGATGATGAAGGGAGCGGAGCACCTCCCTTATGAGGAAAGGCTGAGGGAGCTGGGGCTCTTTAGTTTGGAGGAGACTGAGGGGTGACCTCATTAACGTTTATAAATATATAAAGGGTGAGTGTCATGAGGATGGAGCCAGGCTCTTTGCGGAGACAACTAATGACAGGACCAGGGGTAATGCGTTCAAACCGGAACCCAAGAGGTTCCACTTAAATTTGAGAAGAAACTTCTTCTCAGTGAGGGTGACAGAGCACTGGAACAGGCTGCCCAGGGAGGTTGTGGAGTCTCCTTCTCTGGAGACATTCAAAACCCGCCTGGACACATTCCTGTGTAACCTCATCTGGGTGTTCCTGCTCTGGCGGGGGGATTGGACTGGGTGATCTTTCGAGGTCCCATCCAATCCCCAACATTCTGTGATTTGATGATCCTTGTGGGTCCCTTCCAACTCCGGGCATTTAATGATTCTTCGGGCGAGCAGCGCAGCGGGGCCGCCCCCCTGACCCCGGCCGCCATTTCGGGCGAGCCCAACCCCGCCGCAGAGGGGCGCGCGTCCGAGCCAAGATGGCCGCCGGCCAACCCGCCCCGCCCCGCCCGGGCAAGCCCGGCCCCGCCCCGCCCCGCCCCGCCCCGCCTCGGATGCAGACGGGCGCGCACCGGAAGTGGTTCTCCCATGCCGGAAGTGCCGCGGTTCCGAGCGGCGGCCGGGCGGCGATGGCAGCGGCCCGGCAGTGGCGCGGCGGCCCGGCGGGCCCCTCCGCCTCCCGGCGCGGCGGCGCGGGCTGAGGGGAGCGGGCCGCCTGCCGCCGCCCTCCCGCTCCCTCCTTCTCCGCCGGAGGAAGGTAAGAGGCTGCCGGCGTCGGTGGAGGAGCCGCGGCGGGAGCAGTTCTCGCCCGGAGAGGAGCGCGGGTCCGGCGCTGGCGGGAGGGCTGGGCCCTGCGGGCGGCTTGCGCGGGCTGTTGGGGAGGAGAGCCCCGGGGCACCGCGGGGAGCGGCTCTGGTCCGCGTCGCGGTTGTTTCCGAACGCTGAAAGTGAACGGTGCGATTCGGAGAGGAAAATACTGAGAAAACTCCGAGCGTTATCGCTGCCTCCTTCAGTGTCACCTGGAGCTCGGGCTCCTTCTGGCCACTTCTGCGAGATAAGAGCGGGAAAAAAACGATGAGCTAATGTTTACCTTCTTAAAGCTACTGCAGTTTTAATAGTGCTTGTGCTTTTGATATGTGCATTCCTTTTAAAGATTTATTTTCTTAACTACTTGTTGGCCATCCCTAAAGTGGTTCAATAGCAAAAAAAATGAACAGTGACCTAGCTATTGGGTAACCATGGACTCTAGAATTTGAGTTTTTACCCAGTGGATTAACAGGTTCTTATACAAATTTTTAGTTTGTCCTACTAAAAGTATTAATTTGTTGTATTAAAGTGAAACACACTGTTGAGTTCTACAGAAGGATGTGCTGAACAACAAAGAGCTGTCACAGGCATCAAGTGGCGGCATTCTCAGGTATCTGCTGTCACTTTGTGTTTGACTCTTGTAGCCACTCTAAGTGCAGACCTGTGAGGGCCAGAACAAATTCTGCTTGGAGTCTGTCAGGGCAACACTGAGGGTTGTTGGGAACTCCATGAATCACATGGAGTGTTAGAGATTGGAAGGGACCTCGAAAGATCATCTAGCCCAGTCCCCCAAAACCAAGATTGCCAACCAGACAGATTAGTTGGGCCTTGGGAAAGAGGATTTAGAAAGCTGTAATGATTTTTTTATCAGTTGTGGTGAACTCTGACATACTTCCATTAATAGTTATGCATAAATCTGGATGCATAAATCATCCTTAAACAAACATTTGTGCCTGGTGTATTTTTTTAAAACAGAACTGCATAAATTGACCTTGTTCCTCTCTGACAAACGCTAGGAAAGGTAAAACCCCAACAGTCTGAATAAGTACATTTGTTAAGAGAACTATTTAGCCATCTGCCGTGAGGCAGGAGTTCTCCCTGCCCCGCCCAGGGGCTGTTATGGGGCAAGGTAGTGATGAGATCTTGGTATTAGGTGGAGGTGCTGCAGCTAGAGTGTTTGTGACCGATTTGAAGAGAGTTTCAAGTCAGCTAGACCTGTCAGCCAGCTGGAGATCTTCAAGCAGCTAAAATTGAGCCCCGTAATGTCTGTGGTGCTTCTTTTGAAAAGTGCTGTGTGGGTGCTGTCTGGTTTGTTCTGCATGGAGTCAGTCGCTGGTGCAGATGTTCAGCTCCTTTCCTCCAGAAGGCAGACGGCAGGTGTTCACACAGGCAGGGCAGAAACACAGTTGGGTGCAAGTAACATGCTTATAGTATCTTCACATGTGCAAATGGACACAAATACATACCTTTAGTACATATCTTCTCATGTTGAAATTGAAAACATCCTTTTATACGGTTCATAGATGGGCACTCAGCTAGAGCTTAGTAAAGTTGGATGTTGCTATGCTGCAAACAGTTAGTGATGAGTTTCTGTTACTGGCTGCCTACCAGTGTGTTTGTCTTGCAGATATCAAAGAACTTTACATACTTTATTTGTAGACAGTCTTGTATTATCCCCGCGCTGTGGCTAGAGACACTGAGGGCAGATATGGTCAGTAACTTGCCCAGTTCATGACTTCTGTTTTGTTCGTTCGGTGTTTGACTTTACCGTGGTATAACTTGGTAGCTGGCAGGCCCTGAACTGGCCAGGGCTATGGCTGGAACGTTGTATGTAATTACCATTAGCCTCTTGCTGGCATAGTAGTGTGGTTTTCCCTGATGTAGAGAGAACTCTGGTATTCAGAAATGGATATATGTGTGCTGGTTTTACTAGTGAATAATGAAAAGTTACAAAAAGTTACCTTATGAAAACCAAGCTTTATCTGTGTCACCTCTTTCTCCGAGCTGTACTGAATGTAGATGTTGCCTTTTGTTCCAGGTGCAGAGCATGGAGAATGATGAACTTCCGCCAGAGGATGGGCTGGATCGGTGTGGGGTTGTACTTGTTAGCAAGTGCTGCGGTTTTTTATTACGTCTTTGAAATCAATGAGACTTACAACAAACTTGCACTGGAGCACATTCAGCAACACCCCAAGGAACCACAGGAAGGAACCACATGGACGCACTCCTTAAAAGTACGACTGCTGTCCTTGCCTTTTTGGCTGTGGACTATAATATTTTTAATACCATATTTACAGATGTTCTTGTTCCTCTATTCCTGCACAAGAGCTGACCCCAAAACTGTTGGGTATTGCATCATTCCTATCTGCTTGGCTGTTATTTGCAATCGTCATCAAACATTTGTGAAGGCCTCTAATCAGATCAGTAGATTACAGCTGATTGACACTTAGCTCAATTTCTAGTTTCCATGGCTGTTTTGAAGCAATTGCGTACGCCTGATTTAATCACAAGACTGAAGTTCTGAGTGAAGGCTGTGAAGAGCCTTTTCTTTCAAACTATTAAGCAATGAAGAGAGTGACTGTTTTCTATTTAATAATTAAAAAAAAGTAATTTCAAATGTTTTTAAATATTGCTCTATCACAATAGCCGGAGTGGGAGAGCCCTATGTGACACTTGATGGAAGTATTCCTCATTTTGCCTTAATGATGCAAAATTGCAACATTGCATCTGAAATGTCCTGTGGGGAAATAAGTTTCTGGTCCATGACTTTACTCCTCTGTGCAAAAAAGTGATTTCCTATGTTTTCTCTTGGAGTAAAATCAATGAAAATATACTTCTTTTGTGGTAAATGTGAAAGGAAAAAAATCAGAATATGATTATAAAAGCTGCACTTAACACAATTCTTTGCTTTTTCTTTTTTTTTTAAGTAATCCATATCTACATCAGTGCTGGTTTTTAATGATTTTTTTTTTTTTTTTTTAGAAATAAATTTCAATATAAACACAGGAAGCAAAGAATAAAGTTTGTGCGAATGCTTACAGAGAAAAAGGCACTTTTATTTCTATGGTAGCGTGTTTTTTTCCAGGGAGTACAACAGTACCACATTGCAGTAGGCAGGCAGTGAGGAGCGGCACAGGCCTGGGGGCTGGTGCTTTAAACTCTTTCCTATGATGTTGAAAGCAGCTTGTGCTGTCACTGGCCTATACTCTGCACAAAACTTCATTTCTGTTTCCTTCTCCTATCACTAGAAATCTCTGATAAAATTACAAGTTATTGGAATTTACTATCAGTCTAATCTCACTCCAGACATGATGCAAAGCCATGTCCTGGGAGCACTGGTGTATTATGAAAAACTTTAAATTTTGGGAAACTTAACTGATATAGGTTGGGGAGATGCTACTAACAGGTTTTAAGACAGATAACCATGTTTCTTCCAGAAATTTGAAGAGGTAAGATACCTTCTTCGCATTCTTGCAAGGAATGCAAATTTCTTCAGTCATACTGAAATTCCACTGAGATTTCCTACTATAGTTTCAGCCTCTGTTTTTCAGGGCTATTTTGGCACAGTGTTTAATTCGAACTACTGGATTGTCTATTTTGAAATCAAATCTGTTCTTCTTGTCCCTTTTTGTTCTCAGAACACCTAATTTTTTGAGCCAGCCGCGGTGGAAGTAGCCTTCTGAATGTGAAAACAGTGCAGAATACACTCTTCAAAAGCACTAGACCAAAACCAATTACAAACAAAACTCCTCGAGTATAATTTCAGTTGTATGTGATTGTCGGTACCTGATCATCCCAAATGCTCATCCATTTCTGACTGCTTTAAGGGAATCCTGGAGAATATCAGCTTTCTCTTGCTTTGGAAAGAGAACACTATTTTCAGTGTCGCTATGTTTAAGCATCACGGTTACACCACCTGAAACTTTCTGTTTGCATTTGGAGATATTTTGAGACACTGGTTTCAAATGCCAGCATTGGTGCTAGGACCTGAAAACACAATGTAGCCTTTACACGAAGGTTGTAAGTTCTAAGTGCAATATGAAAAGGAGCATGCTGCCATCCTAATATGCTGGAGTAAGAATAAACTCTGACTTGTAGCATCTTTGGGAGTCAGAGCTTTTAAGTTGTGTTGTTTCCTAACTTTCAAAATCACCATCCTATTTATCTACAAAATAAAATCTTTTCAATATTTATAAACAGAACTCTGTTAATGCAGATACATATGACTTTTTTTTTCCCCTCTCCTGTGTTTGTTGCTAAATAGCAGTGCTGGCAGTGAGCTGCTGTAGCTTTTTCTTCTGTCCTTCCCTCAGTGTCTAAGTTTGGTTGATCTTTGTTGTTGTCATTTTATGCTTTGTGCCCCAATTACTTGCCTGCAGCCTGAAGTTTTGGGGCTGGCTGGATGAAACTGAATCCCTTTGTCATTTCTCCACCCTTGTGTAGCAGGGAGATACCTCTGGCTGGCCTCCATTTTTCACTTGATGCTGTATTTTTTTAAATGCTCCATTTTTAAATTGAGAAGTTTTGTTGTGTCTAGATGGAGTTATTTAAAGACCAACATAAGAGGAAGCATGATAGGGAGAACTGCCTAAGTTTCTGTTGTGCAGGCACATGGTCTTTAGTAAATTCATCCACGTGCCTGACGTGGTGAGCTGAGCTCTGGATGTGGAGCATGTGCTGGGCACAGTGGTGACTTGCGGAACTGAGGTTTGTGTTTGTACACTTTTCCATCAGAAGACTGTTATGGATTAAAGCAAGTATGAGATTTACAACTAACTACAGAAAGACACAGTCTCATTGAAGCAAATGGCATGTCTGTAAGGGTTTGAGCTTGAGGTGGAAAGCAGCAATGGAGAGAACTGGTATAAACTATTAACATAGTGCATAGGAATCCTAGACAATAGGAGCAGAAGAGAGAAGCTGGCTCTGCTGGTGCTTCCAGCATTTTTGGCACCAGTGGAACATCCACAGGCGAAGTCTTACTCACAGAATAACTGAAGCAAAGACTATCAAAATTAATGATTAAATAGTTGTTTGTTTTGTTTTGTTTTTTTTTTACTATAGCCTTTTAAAAGAGGTGATGAAATTACTTTAATCTTGATTATCCTGAAGACTTTTAGATTGTGTCAAAGCTGATTAGTCCTCAGTCACAGAAGATAACTACCTGGAACACAAATCGACATAATCTACGTGCTTGGGGAATAATCAAGCTCAAAAAAGTTTTACAACCTCTTTAAAGACTACGTACTTCTCAATTAGTTCTTGATCATAAATGACCGATAATGGCACAAATCTCTTTCTACAGCAGTGGTATTAATAAAATGTGAGACTAGCTTATACTAGAACTTGCTCATATAGACCTACTTGGTTCTTTTCTCTGAGTGGGCGGAAAAGATTAATTGCTACAACTTCCGCTTAGTGGGGGACGGGTATTTTTACTCATACTCTTTTTGACTAAAAATGAGTTAGCTCAGACCTGATCTTGAGCATCTTTCTAAAGCAGAAGATATAAAAATAGAGGCAGTAGTGAAGTCCTCAGAAGATTGTTAACCTCTACCAATCATTCCTCCAGCAATCATTCTGAGCTTTAATTTTCTGCCAAGAAAGTGAGTAGCTATAATGTAAGGCTGATTAATATTTCTCTCTCTGCCACCTACCCTTGATTTTCTTCTGTTGTGTTTGTGTCACAAGATAAAGATTTGTCAGTCTGCATGAGCATTGCTTACGGGCAGGCTGGGAGTTAGTTTCATGAGCTGCTCAACCTTCGCCTGGTAGTCCCTGCCTGAACTGACTCAGCTCTCCTTCAGGCTAGCCTTACGGTACAGGTTTCTTCTGGAAAGAAAGAATGAGCTACAGCCACAAGCAGGCACTTCTGCTCAACTCTCAGTCCTCAAAGCCCATGACTAGCCCAGCAAATTTTGGCTAGTGATTGTGCCCCAAACCAGTGCTCAGTTGTTTACACTGTAACCATATATTAAGCTCCAAGATGCATTAGCATGGCCTAACTGCCAGACTGCTGCATATTTTAGAGAGACTGATAATCTGTAGGACCTCATATATAAATTAACTTTTAAGCTAGAATGAGTAAGAATTACACAGGGGCTGCAATGAGTGAATCACATTCAAACCCTTTTAATGAAAATTATGAGAATGAATTTCTCTCCTAGGAACTAGGAAATGTCTTGCACTAGTAGACAATGCCCTGATTATCAGGCATAATGAGATTGCACTCTTTCCATCACAGAACCATCTGAGTGCCTAATAAGTATCATACTTGTGATTTTTAACTTTTATTTTTTAAAAACCACAGAATGTTGCAACCTGTTAAATGTCTCTATGAATTTAGCCTCAAAGCTGTTCAAACCAGCAAATTCAGTTTCAAAGCAGTAACAATAGAGTATGTCATGTAATCCCAGTCTATGTGAAGGAGACTGACTTCATAATTTTTGCTGTTCAGTTTCACAGCTACTCAAAGTAGCTGGTTCTCATCTAAATACAACCAAGAATTTAATTTAGTATCACTTCAGCTCTTTTAATTCAATAGAGACATTCTCCCCCATTATCAGTGAGGAAATTCATCTAGCCATTCATTACAGGCAAAAACTTGAGTGGTTGTTCTTGACCCAATGCTCACTGGTATCTTCTGGTGCTCAGGTGCAATGTGTTCCTGTGCCCAGGTTGACAGAAAAAAGTATCCCATTACTGGGGTATTACCTGCATTAGTAAAGTTGAGGTTTGTTACTTTGAACCAGGTTTTCAGCCCACGATGTTCCAGTGGACTATTTACACCAATTTTATGTATGTGTAAAGGCCACAAATTAATGCCTTATGTTAAATGTTGTTTTTTAGGCATCCCACAGTTGACACCATTGCTGGAGTGTTTAAGACTGTGGTCTGGAAGGGGCCAGGAAGAGGAAAACACTGCTCTTAGATGTAGCTCTACCGGCTTCCAAAGCTGCAGAACAGAGCTCATAAAAAATGCCATCACTTAGCACAGGTCACATGAAGGAGCCCTTCTGATATATTTATCAGGCTAGGGTTTTTTACTAAATGTTGCTGCTGCTATTTTGATAAGCCACTTCCTTCAATGCCACTTCCTTCAATAAATTATCTACCCTAAAACACTTTAAGCAGTTTATCACTTCAAGATTTTGCAGTGTGACAAGAGATCAGAACTAATCTTTGCACTTCTTTTCCCACCCTAAGCCCTCAGCAACTAAAGCTCCCTAGTCTTCAGTTGGCCTTTTTTCCTCAATTATGTCTCTGTTGTAGCTGCCAACAGGTGTGTGAATTTATTAGAATAAGAGTACATAAAGATGTCTAAAACATGTTTACTGGACCTCTTTTCCATCTCCTCTCCCCATTTCAAATGAATGCAGACAACTGTTCTCATAAAAATTCACCCATCATTTATTCCAATACTTTGTCCTCCATACACAAGTCTCAAGATTTGCTCAGTTTCCATAATACATGAACAAGCTGTGACAGCAGAACACATGAAAAAGAAAAAAAATGCTTTTCACACTATTAAGTCAGTTAATTTCTGCTAGAGAAAATTCTCCAGCTCCACAGTAAGCTGTGTGGAATGGCTATCAAGAGTGTTTTATGCCTGCTCACAGCACACACCAAACACTGGGAATTAAAGTAACATGTGGGAAGCATTGACAACTTTCCCCTTGCAGGAAACATCCGTTACCTTAATGATGTTCCACATGCTGTGTTATCACCAAAAGAAAGAACAAGCTGCCTTTGCAGAGGGATTGGGTAATGTTGATTTATACAGCCAAGAACTGCTACATATAATGTGCTTACAGGTGTTCCTCAAATATTTATGCTTTTTCCCCCCCCCAAATAAACTACAGCAACCAGTGTAGCACCCTATTTCCCCTAGTTTCTGCTCAAAGTTTTGTTTTCAGAAAGCATCCCTCCCTCCCCCCCAAAAAATCACCCTGCTCTTCTTTTTGTTATTTTTAGGTAATGTTGAGAGTTCTGCACAGAGAGAATATTAAGCTGTGATAGTGACTTTATTTGACTTGGCTATCAATGAGCCTAAAAATCAACCTGGATAAAATTTGTGATGGAAGAAAGTATATGAAGATTGACCGCTGCATGAAAAAAAAGAGGAAAAAAATTTTGGAAAAAACAGGCTTAACGCAGACAGCAGTTTTTGAGTCGTGGAACCTTAATTATTGAAGTCACACTGACTTGTCACTTCCCCAGCTGTCACCAAAAAATGACAAATTTTTGAAACCAAGATTTCCAACTCTTTCAATCTACTTTGTCTACGACCTTTTCCAGGCAAGTACTTGTTTGATGGGTGACTAAAATAAGCCTTTTAGATGACAGGCAAAAATAATCTTGCACTATAGGAGTGTACAGGACTCTCATAGGGCTGTTTAAGAACAGACGTGGTCCTACAGATGTTTTTTTAACTTTGCATACTATAGTGGTCTTCTATCGCTTTCTCTCCATATAAATAGAAGTTGTCTTGTGGCATTTTAAGATCACATCTGACAAAATAACTCTTTCCAGATTTTTTTTACTCTGAAAGTTTGTTTTAAGTCAAATGAAGACTCCAGTGGTACCCAACAATAGGATGAGGGGCAATGGGCACAGACTGAAGCACAGGAGGTTCTGTCTGAATATGAGAAGAAACTTCTTTACTTTGAGGGTGTCAGAGCACTGGAACAGGCTGCCCAGAGAGGCTGTGGAGTCTCCTCTGGAGACATTCAAAACCTGCCTGGACATATCCCTGTGCAATCTGCTCTGGGTGAACCTGCTTTAGTGGGTGAGTTGGACTAGATGATCTCCTGAAGTCCCTTCCAACCCCAACCATCCTGTGATTACATGAAATCTGGAGAAAGTCATTGAAAATATAGCGGTCAGAACACTTGTGAGAACTGTTTAATGTTTATCGACTAGTTTACTAAAAACTCTTGTCAGTGTCACATTGGTACCCCGTAACCAACACACCGCTAACACCGAGGCGTGTCTTTTCGTTAAGGTTTCCGTATTAAAATAGTGTCGGGACCAACATTTCAGTTTGAAGACACGAGCACAAGACACAGGCCCTGCCCGGCCAGGGCGGCCCGGCCCCGCCCGGGGACACTCACAGCCGGTGCGGCCGACAGGCCCGTTCCGGGCCCGGCCTCAGTCCCACCGCCGCCGTCAGGGCTGCTGAACCTTCGTCCGCTTCGGCGGCGGGTGTTCGGTGTTCGCGCTGGTGTCCATGTTGTCTTCGTCTTCATCCTCCTCATCCTCTTCCTCGTCGTCCTCATCCTCATCCTCGGCACAACCTGCCAGGGTTCAAGCGGGGGGCGGATGAGCGGCGCCCCAGGGCGGGCGGAGCCCCCGGCCGCGCTCCCGCCCCCACTCACCGCGGGTCCGTCCGCCGCCCGCCGCCTCTCGCTGCTCCTGCACCAGCGGCGCCAGCAGCTGCACCACCCGCTCCTGCAGCTCGGCCAGGCCCCGCCGCAGGCCGCGCAGCTGCCCGCTGAGCTCCCAGTCCGGCGGGTCGCTGCGCTCGGCCGGGCACGGCGGCGGCACCGGCACCCGCACCGAGCGCGTCTGCCCGCGGCCCCGCAGCTCCGCCACCAGCTCCATCCCGCCCCGCGCGGCCCGCCCGCCCGCGACCCCGCCCCCCGGTCACGTGAGGCGCGCGGTTCCGCTTCCGCTGAGGCGCCCCCTGGCGCCTCGGCCGTGTGCTTCCCGCCTCGGCTCGCGCTCGGCCTCGCGTCCCGGCGATGGAGGCGGCGGCGGAGGGCGTCGATCCCGGGAGCGGCTGCGGGGCCGGCGCGGAGGAGCCCGTGGTCTCCTTGGCGGAGGTGCTGGCGGAGAACGAGGAGCTGGAGAAGGAGGCGCGGGCCGTGCTGGGGGGCAGCGACCACGAGCGCTGCAGCTACTCCCAGGTGGGGGCGGGGCCGGGCGCCGCGGGGGGCGGGGCGGTGCCGGGGGGCGGGGCCAGGCGCCGCGAGGGGCGGGGCCGCCCGGCGACCCCCGTAACCTGCGCCGGTGTCGCCCCGCAGGGCGCGGTGAAGCGGCAGGCGCTGTACGCCTGCAGCACCTGCACGCCGCCCGGCGGGGAGCCGGCGGGGATCTGCCTGGCCTGCAGCTACGAGTGCCACGGCACGCACCGGCTGTTCGAGCTCTACACCAAGAGGTACGGCGGCGCGGGGGGCGGGGCGGGGCGGGGCGCGGGCCCGTCCCGACGGCGGGAAGCGCGCGCGCTGGCGGCGGGTGCGGGCGGCTCGAGCGCCCTCAGCCCGCGCGCCTCGCGGCTCCTCCCGCCGCCCCCGCAGCCCCGGGACGTGTGGGCCCCGCACGGGCTCCCGGCGGCTGGGCGAGCGGGGCGCCGGCTCCGACCGCACACCCGCGCGGCCAGGACCGAGCGCCGGGGGCTGCGGGCGCGGCGGTGCGAGGGGAGCCGGCCGGGGGATGTCCCAGAGCCTCCTCCGCTGTGTAACACGTTCCGGTGAGGGGGGACAACGTCCCCGTGTGGTGTCGGGTCGCTGAGGTTCCCGCGTTCCCCCGTTCGCGCGCAGCAGCAGCCCTGGTTAAGCGGGAGATCGGTCTCCTGCGCGGACCCCGCTTTGGAAACGCGCCCGTTCGCGCTCCCCTGTCCCAGCGCGCTCGCTCTGCTGCACACGCCGTGTGCGCTGAGGCCTCCCGGCAGCACCACCCGGGAGACAAGGCTGCAGGGCCAGACCCGCCCGTGCTGTTTTTTAAGTAGCTGCAAGAGGATTTGTATGGCTTCTAATAAACTGCTGGGAATTGTCGTGAACACCAAAAAAAGTGATGTGTGTTCAGTTAATAAAAAACCTGAAATGCTTCGTTTCTCTTTCCAGGAACTTCCGCTGTGACTGTGGAAATAGCAAGTTCAAAAATCTGCAGTGCAAGTTGCTCCCAGTAAGTTCAGACATAGGTTTCATACGCACAGGATCACAGTAACAGTCCCGGGAGGCTGGTGCTTTGCCTCAGCCAGTGCTGGCCCACATGATGCGTCTGCTTTTCCCAGCAAGTTAAACAAGGTGGGAGTGTTACAGCAGGAGATAAAATCGTTAAGGGACCAACGGGAAATGTTGCGAGGAGAGAGAAGGTTTGATCCTTGTCATCCAAGAATGCAGCAGCTCTACATCCATGGTCAGCATAATGCCAGGAACATGTGGTCCCTGCACTGATACCTCTTATTAGCTTCAAGAGAACCTTTTGGAGTGCAATTTTGCAGTTGCATTAAGGAAATTTAAGGCTGTGCTGCTGTCAAAGGGACAGTTCCCTCCCCTTCCTCATAGTAGCATTAGTGCCCTAATCTTTTTTGACGGGTTGCTACCAGAGCACACTAATGGGGTAATTTTTCACTATATTAACGCTTCTGTGGTTTCCTACTCAGTGAACTCGAGAGTCCAAAATTGGACTCGGCGAGTAGTTGGTAATGTTCTGGGAAGCAGCGGCAGAGGCTGCTTGGCTTTGCCTGCAGTGCCGCCCCCAGGGTAACAACAGTCCAAATGTACAAACAGCAAGAGGTTTTGTGCGTGCCTGTTTTATTCTGGCAGAATTGGGATGGACCCAGAGCGAGCCAGCCTGGGGCTGCAGTCCAGTGATCCCTACAGAGACAATTTTAAGATGTTACTGTTGCTCACTTGAGTCGATGAAATACATCACATGGCTGTTCCTTCTCCTCCAGTTCAGTGCAAAATCAGTTGTACAGGTTGAGTGACCTCCAGCATCCAGCCATTAATCTGTCTGACCTTAGGGATGCTGGGTGCTCATGTGGGCTGTTCTTCCTTTGTAGAAAGATAGGAAGGGTTTTGTGGTAACATCATCAGCGGTCACAGCTGCTTCTGCAGGGGCCAGCAGAGCGGTGGCTTTAGGCTGCAGCTACGTGCAGTTCTCAAGCGCTGTGGCTGCAGCTGTGTTAGCTGCTGTCTTTAAACAGGGTTACCTGTAATTCAGTTTCATTCTACGTGTTTTGTAATTTGGGTAATGTCTCTGTAGAGCGAGGCTTATATGACATGAGTTTAGTGGAAGCTCAGTGGGAACATTAAACAAGGTTGGGTTTGGATCACAGTCTGGATGCTTAAAAAAATGGAGGGGAAGGTGCACAATAAATGTACAGGCGTTGCTCTAATGGCAGGAGGCAGACGTGGCTGGTGATACATCATTTCAGGTTAGAGTAGCGTAACAAACACCACAGCTGCCATTTGTTACAAAGGCAGAAAGACTCAATGTTTTTCTTTCCTTTTGAACTTCAGTATTCCTCACGTGCCCAATCTGCTGCTCACTGTATAGCATAAGTGTCCGGATATCTTTCTTTTTGGATCTTCAAGCTGATGACTATAATGATTGCTTTTAGGAATTAAAGTGGAACAAGAATTAGCTTTTTTTATAGATTATACACCTTTTCCGTTTTTTGTTTTTCACTGCATTGCCTATTGAGATGTTTTCCCTTCCTCCTAGGAAAAGTGCAAGGTGAATTCAGGAAATAAGTATAATGACAATTTCTATGGATTATACTGCACTTGTAAAAGACCTTATCCTGATCCTGAAGATGAGGTAAGAAATACAAAAACTGTTAGTAATCATATATTGGTGGTATTTATGCAAAACATTGTGCAAAGGGCAGATCCCACTTTAAGAAGTCATAGGGTCCATATTGCTTTTGGTTGTCATGTGCTGTACAAAGTAATTACTCTTATCAGTTTTTCTTTAAATAGGAGAATACATTTGTATCTCAAAGACAGATGAGGAGGACAAACATTCATTTGGACAAAACACTGCTGGGCTCATCTTTGCTTTCCTGTCTCTAAAGTTACAGAGTTCCCTGGGGCTGGGGGAATGTTCTCGTTATCTTGAGAAATGTGGCAAACGCAGGATGAACACCTTGCACATGTTAGGAGAGAGCAGAATCTGCTTTCTTGTGCCTGCGACAGTGTTCTGACAAGGCCTCTGGGATGGGGAGAATCTGCCCGCTAGCACTTGCTTTAGCTTTCCTTCATGGCAGTCAGAGCACTTTGTCTGAAGTGTTAAAATACACCACTTGGTTTGCACAAGCAAACTTTTGTTTGCAGTCATATAGGTTAGGTGTTTTGAAGAATAAGGAAGGCACAAGCCTTTCAAATACAAAAAGGTATTTTGTAAAGGCACCTTGCTGAAGTTCACAGATAGCTAAACGTTTCTAAAGAAATCATTGATAATTGTTTCATAACAAAGCAGTTTGTACTGTACTGCATTGTGGGCAGTTAAGTTGGGACTCTTGCATTACTGTATAAACCTGATGATGTCATGAATATCAGTATCTTTCTTCTGCTGAGCTGCCTGTTAATTTCTGTTTATGGGAAGAAAGATACCGGTAGTGTATTAACTTTTATCAGCTCTTTTGCGTGAGAATGTCTTGCTCTACTGGGAAAACTGATTTTGTAATAACAAATGGGATTTCCCACAGTCTTGATAATATGCCAGATTACATATGCTGTTGGACTTCAGGGAAGCAAAGCGGCTAATGAAGCAGTAACTACTTATCCATGGCAGCTCCCTGTGGGTGAGCGAGGAGGGAGGCGCAGCTCGCTGGTGCAGCCTTTGCACAGCTCCTGAAAGATTCTGGAGGTTGCTGGTAATGCTAATTGTGTTATATGACCCTTCATCTAGATTCCAGATGAGATGATCCAATGCATAGTTTGCGAAGACTGGTTCCATGGAAGGGTAAGGAAACTATAAGTAGCAGAATTACCGTTTGCACAGAAGTAAGTTAGTATTGGTTAAGTTTGTGTGGTTATTAGTTGGCAGGCTTTGCTGCAGCTCTCAAAAGATTATTACATGAGCTCTAAGGCATTTCTTTTCATCCTGTGCAAAGGAATATTGAGAGTTTAACCTTGTGCTCCAGTCCAGAAAACCAAGGAGAAGTTCTACCCATTTGAAGGTTACCGCTGCAGAATAAAATAGCGGTTTTATAACTGTCTCTTTAACTGGAAATTTCTGATCACTGAGAGAAAGGCTCTTACTGAGGCACATCATTAGCAACTACCTGAATAGTTCTTCATTCAAAAGAAAGTTTTTAAAACTGTAATTCCTTTAAGGAGCAAGGAACAAACTGTGCTGTTGGTTCCTAATTACGGACTTCGGGGAAATCTTTAAAAAGCAGCTCAGCACTTCAGCGGGTGCCCTACTTAACGGGGAAGCATTAAGGATTCAGCCTCTCGTGCCTTGAAGGGCACAAGTGAAATTTTGTGTTTGAAGTTGCAGAATCAAAGAATAAGAAAAATAAAGAGATGTTTGGCTTCAATTATGTGTTCTGTAGGTAAACTATAGGATTCTTTTGTGTAAACGTACGTGTGAAGAATGTTATGCTGCGCACTGTGAGCTTTGCAAGAATGCTTTTCAAAAGAAAGCCGCTAAGTGCTTTTAATTGCCTAAATATTTCTCACCAGTTTATAGAGCTTTGAGATCTAATTCTTCTGAAGTTCAGTATGTGATTAATATGAAGACTTGCAATCTCTGACATATAAGGAAGCCATCATAGAAATTAATTTAAGAGTTTAGATGTGCAGTGTGCAAGAGGTATCTTCACTTGTCCTGTGTTTAGGACAGCTCAGAAGAATACTGTTTAAAAATGAGGTAAAGACAGGACTGAGATTTCTGGGTATGTAGGAGGCTTAAAGGGCTGTAGACAGAGAGAGGATTATTTCATCTTTTTGCTGGAATTTTTATCAGCTTTTTCCAGTCTTTAAGTTATACTGATAATCCCTGTAGAAAGTTGGCAGGGGTGTGTGGTTGTGCTGAAAATGTGATGGCAGTTGATGATTTTACTTCCTCTAAATCTGGCACTGAGTCTGTTCATTTGTAGCGGATGCTTCAGCACCACTTGCTTGTTTCTTTGTGACAGCATCTTGGTGCAGTTCCCCCTGAAAGCGGAGACTTCCATGAGATGGTTTGCCAGGCCTGCATGAGTCACTGCCATTTCCTGTGGGCTTATGCATCCCAATTAGCAGGTAAAGAAAATTAAGACATCTCAGCCAGTATTTTGTTTTGTGTATTCCCCATACGTGGTTGATTAATGACATAATACTGTTTAAGTGGTTGAAGAAATGATACTCGTTATATTGGACAATTGCCTCCAGCAGTGGAACATGCGGGGCTGCAGTAACTGTTCTGTAAAAAAAAAAAAGCAGTTCTTGTTCCTAAATCTTATTTCTGTGGTGCTCACTCATGTATTTTATCAAAGATGTGCTGGCGCATAGATAGATGAAGATTTAAGACTTGTCTCAAGGAACTGAATTTCTAAACTGGATCGAAGAATTGAAGAGGCTTCCTAAGGGAAGCAGTGGGGCCAGCAGCGGAGTCCAAGACACTCTGAGCAGCAAAGGGGGTGATGGAGCGACCTGAAATGAACACATAAAACCTTAATGTGAGCAGAGCTGGGGCTGTGCTCAGGAGACGTGTTCCCTGTCTGCTCTGTGGTCTCTGCGGGATCAGAAGGGCAGATGACTTGATTTCTGTGGAAAAAGCTGGTTTCACGCAGTCTCCTAAATGTTGGTTATATCAACTGGTGACTCACCTCTTATGTGCCAGAAATTTTAGATGGTAATTTTAAGGATTCGAAGCTGGCCTGTCAGGACTTCTTTTCCTTCTAATATAAATACAGTACAGAATGGGATTTTTTGTTTGTTTGGTTTTGGTTTTCTTCCTTCTAACTAGCTAAGTTACAGGGCACACGTTTGAACTGACATTAAAAGCAAAATGTGTTTTAAATAGGGAAGTGGTACGTGTAGTTAATCTGTCATGGAGTTTTTGGTGCGTATATCTGGAGAAAATGAAGGACTCCGACACAAAGTCAGCAAAAAAGTACTCAACAGCTGCTGAACCTGCCATGGCTGTCAAGAGGTGTTGAGAAGGACAGGCACCTTAGTACAGAACTATCTGAAATGGTGATGCCCTTTTCCCTCTCCTAGGGGTTGGGTTTGAGGAAGCAGAGTATTTTAGTATAGGAGCATGAGAGGTGAAGAACACTATGGCTAAACAGGGACCAGTTTCTTTGTATACCTGGGTCACTGTGTCTTTGGACAGCTGTAGAGCTGAGTATGAGGTGATATAGGTGCTCTTGGACACTGTGCTGTAAAGCAGAGAGAGCATCTGTGGTAGCCTGGACATTGTCTGGCACAGTATTTGCACTTACACATGTATGTATCTTCCAGTTCCTGCTTTGACCAAAGTGAACTCCCTTGAAGATGAAGGGATTGTCCTGAAGGTCGAAGAAAGTGAAGACCAGAAGAAAGAAATAAAAAAAGAAAGTGGAGTGGAACACCAAGAAACGAAGGAGGAAAAGCAAATGGAACAGTTGAATGAACCATCCACCAGCTCTGGGTCTGCCTGTCCGGAGGTAAAACGGACCTTCTTTTCTGTCTCGTACATCTGTGTGCTGATGGTGGGTGAAGCAAAGCCCACCTCCTTCTGCGTAGGTTCAGCGAAGAGGTAAATGCTTTCAGGCTGTTCCCACGTTCCTCTCCAGTCACTGACACGCGTGGAACACGCGTGTTGAAGTGGGTGACCAGGGTGTGACGTGTGTGTGCAGATGGGTGAGGTCTGTCCCTTCGTGTCAGCCGCCTGGCCTTGGCACGGCGGGGGCTTCCGAGGCTGCTCTAACACGGGGGTATTACGCACTGTAGCTGCATTTGCATGGTAGCCCAGCTCTGATTTCTTAAACACTTCTGGCTATTGCAGTAAATTTCTACAGAAATTTCCAGTGGAAACTGCTAGAACCGCATGAGAATCTTCCTGTGGATGAAATGGTAATATAGGTTGTTTGTAAAAATAAGTGTGTCTGAGAGAAAAGAAAAATCTTACGTAAGGAAGATGACATGCTGGAAAGAACAGAGTGTATTTGAAGTGACGTTTTTAGAGCACTGAACATTCTCATTTTAATTCAGGTAGTTACTAAGAGCGAGGAGCCAGTCTGCAAGCTGAAAGAACTCCAAAGCAAGCCATTTTTAAAAAAAGATACTGCCACCTTTTGGCCATCGAACTGGAGAAGCAAATTGTGCACCTGTGAAGACTGTTTGGTACGTTTTCATTCTTCGTTACCATAGTTGATGTGGGGGAGGCAGGGAGGAGCGACCAGACAATCTTTGTAGATAAAAATTTGTGTAAATGTTCTTACTCTGCATATAAACATCTAAAAAAACACCTTCACCCTGCATAAAGAAACATGCTGAATCCTTTGGGATTAATACAGCATGAGGGAGCTTCTAAACATTCGTATTTTCTTTGCTGCTTAAATCCAGTGTTGCTTTGGAAGTTATTATGAGATGTCTGAAATGCTGGGTACAAAATTTACTTTATTATTTTCATTGTTATTTGTGATACTGAACACAAAAAGGATTGGACAAGAGCAGCTCCATCTGAGAAGTTTTGTAATGTAAAAGGAAATTTTACTTCATTCTCCAGAAAATGTATTCAGAGCTCGAAGTCCAGTTCCTGACAGATGAATGTGACACTGTCTTGGCTTACGAAAATAAAGGTACCACTGACCAAGAAACAGAGAGGAGAGATCCTTTAATGGACACCCTTAACAGCATGAACAGAGTCCAGCAAGTAGAACTCATCTGTGGTAAATACAGCTTCTTTCTTAGAATCTGCCTTAACACTTGGAGTGAATGGTTCTCCTTAAGGGATGAGTATCGGGGTTTGCAGCTGGGGGGACGCTGGCCCAGCGCCCAGTGACAAGCTGGGACTTTGCACAGTGACCCGCGTGTGATTTTTGCAGCGGGAAGCTGGTGGCCGGGGCAGCCTCTTAATGAGCTGTTCTGATCCACTCACCGAACTTCTGTACGTTTCTCCAAAGATCACCTGGACAGATACGCAGGCTGCATGGGCTGCCCTGATAAACTGCTGGGCTTCTCGTGATTACCTGGACCTGCCTTTCTTTTGGTTGCTGTTATTTATAATCCAAACCTAGATTTCTCTCAAGTAAATCTACTGAATGACAAGAGGAAGTAGAACAAGTTGTCTTACTTAGCCCGTGTTAAACAAAAGCTGGATATCTTACTGTCTTTATTTTCTTTCACTTGCCTTCGCTTCTCCATGCAGAATACAACGATTTAAAGACAGAACTGACTGATTATCTCAGGAGATTTGCAGATGAGGGAACGGTAAGGCACAACTCGCAAAATTCACAGAATGTTTTCAAGTACCGTTGAGGGCTGGGTGTTGAATACAAGGATGCTGTGTTACATTTTTTTCACGTCTGTTGGAGTTGCTGGTACCACAGTGGGAATTAGAAATCTCCGATTTGATTGGAATTCACAGTAGCATTTCCTTAATGGCATTGTTGGGGGACAGCAGGGACTTTACAGAAATCTGTAAAATACTGAGAGCAGTTCCTAAGTGAAGCTTCTGTTGCTCTATTTAAAGTGTTTGGGGGGAAAAAAAAAGGTCTTAACCTTTATGTTTTTTCTTATATTAAATTAAACTCTCAGAGGAATAAGGACTGACTAAATGTTGGCAAACAGTCATGTCAGTTGTTTTCTGGAGAAATTTACATGCTGTTGTTAAGCAGCACATGCATTTTGTTGGCTTATAGGCTAAATTGTCACTCTTAGTTAGATTGTAATGACTCTGAAGTGAGCTGGTGAAAATCTTGCTTTGTGTTAGTTTTTCTGATGATAAAAGTGGCCAAACTCATTAAAAATACCATGAGGAGCTTTCCTCCATGGGCTTGTGCTGCCTTTGGGGAGCTCGTTTCCCTGTTTGCATTCTTTTATATCAGAATCTGGGCATTAATAACTTCCTTTGGGTACAATGGGAAAGCTGTTTTGCTCTGTCAGAGAGATTTCAGGGTGCTGGCTTTTGTATGCTTGTGTAGTACATGTGGGACGCATGCAAGAAAAAAAGATTGTTTAATTGAATTTTGGTACAACTTGGGTTTCATATTGCTTCCTGCAGGTGGTTAAAAGAGAAGACATTCAGCACTTCTTTGAAGAATTTCAGTCACGGAAAAGACGACGGACTAACAGGATGCAGTACTACTGCAGTTAGACGGAGAGGGTCTGGGTGTGAAAGGACAACTGGGAGAACGACAGTCAATGGCAAACAGAAGAGGCATCTTCAGTATTTGGCTTCTCACCAAAATCCAGCTGTCCAAGCAACATCTTCATTTTGTCTCATACTTCCTTTTCTTGTAGCGCCTAGAACGTGTTGTTAGCAGGTGCCCTGCGTGTGTGGGTTTGCCGGGAGGCTGCGCTCCCGCGCAGGCTGGCCGTGCTCCGGGGAGGGGTGGCGAGTTAGAAGAGCCACGAGCCGCCGTGCGCGTTCCCTTCAGTCTTTCCACCCGTGTTACTCGCAGTGCCTGTAGCTGTAGTTGTACTAACCCAGGCTGGGCTCCGCTTGTCCCTCTTGTGTCCCCCGCAGGCAAGGCGCACGCCCTGTGCTTTGCTCTTTTGCTTTACCCGGCTGTAGGGGCTCTTCCTCGGGGCACAGCAGCTCTAGCGACGGCTCCTGCACAAATCAAGTGTCAGGTCCCTGCGCAGAGGGCTCAGCACCCGGAAGGGAGCAGCCGGCACAGGTCACCACCCCGGCACTGGGGTCACAGCAGGGGAACCGAACCTCGCAGTGCTGCTGCCAGCCCCGAGCAGGGGAGCACTGAGAAAGCAGCGTCAGGCTTCATCAACACAACATTGTGTCTCGTTTTTATAAATTCAAAAACTACATTTCTAATATTGTACAGTGATGTTTTACATGCAAAAAAAGTCACAAACTTTATCTGCTCACTAGATTTATGAACAGTATCTAAGGGGAGGGACTAAGTTACAAATTAAGTGTGGAGAGGTTTTGTCACAGGCCTTCTCGTGTGCTTCAGTTTTAAAAAT
This sequence comes from Nesoenas mayeri, assembly GCF_963082525.1. Classification (NCBI taxonomy): domain Eukaryota; kingdom Metazoa; phylum Chordata; class Aves; order Columbiformes; family Columbidae; genus Nesoenas; species Nesoenas mayeri. The sequence goes on along the minus strand of NC_137548.1, from coordinate 17,043,092 downwards.
GAGCCTACTTCAAACACTGCAGCATCCTGGCATTTTGCTACAGTAAAAATCACGTGATCTTTTAATAATCACTGTGATAATCACAACAGATGTTTCACTGGCTTTGAAGAACCTACACTTGGCCACGATTAAATATTGACTTTTTGTAAGTTTCGATCCTAATATAGTTTTCTTTGCCCACAAACCCCAAAACATGCTTTAAGTTCTGATTTTTAATTCCTGCTTCATGTAGGTGGAGGATTTACCATGGGGTACTATTCTGCTTTCACATTAATGACTTTTGAGAAGAAAATGGGACTTCTATCATTCTCCTTATTGTTTCTGAGGGCTTTATTTACAAAAGCTAGTTGTAGTGTAGAGGCTCAGTTCATTGGTTTGTTTAATGCAAAATGACTAGTTGCTTTAAAATTTAACTCTGTGTATTGTATGTGCTTTTTTGTAGCAACTGTAACTGCTTATCTAATATCTAAAAATTAAAGAACTGTTCAATCTGTACTGTCTGTTCTGTTTGTATTTAAATGCTGCTGCTGTGTTTTGTTTCCACCCGCGATGCAGCCGCACAGAGCAGCGCATGGACGAGCCGTCAGTCCTGACCCAGGGGCCGGTGTCCCCTGTGCAGGGAGTTCAGGTGCAGAAGTGTTTTCAGAGCGTGTAATTTCCACAAGAAGGAGTTATTACAGCTACAATTCCTTTACAGCTACTTCAGTGCAGTTGTGCTTCTCCTAAAGGTGAAGAGGCATCCTCTCTGCTGTAAAGTTAGCAGACTCAGAAGAGCTCTGTTGAACAATGAACAGTGCGTCTGTCACAATAAATGTTAAATTTGTCTAGTTCAGGAAGCTGCTCCCAAAACTGATCTTCCTGGATGTGTGAATGAAGGCGTCAGTAATTAACATGAGACCATACAGTGCTCTCTCCCCACTCTTTGTCAGGACACAACCCACAGTATTTTGCTGTTGTCCACCACAGTGAGACTAGTCAAGATTTCCGGCTGCTGGATGATGCGTCCAGACTTGAGTCATCTCTCTGATGACATCTCTCTTGTTTGTGTGAGAGAGAACAAATGACTATTCAGCTGATAACTGGAACTGGGGAGGAGGGTGCTGGGTGCTCCGTGGGTGTCTGTCTAGTTGCTCTGCTGAGAAAATCAACACCTCCAGATCAAGGGCTACGTCCCTCTGCCTTGACTGCAAGTAACGAACAGTCAGTTCACTGAACTATTTCACTGGAGTGCTTTTCCTTTTTAATAAGCTGCTCGAACAGTGCCACTAATTTAGAATTCCTCTTTTTACACTGGTTTGTATCACATCCTTGATGTTCAAAGCATTATTGCACATTTTTTCCAGAAGGAACAGCAGTCTGTTTAAGAGCCTTTACTGCCAGAGGGCACCTTACGGTGTGCATTAAGCCGCTCTGTTCCCCCGCCATCGCTCACGGCCAGTTTGGAACAGCAGCACGGTGGGCTCAGCAGCAGCGCTGCCAACAGGCAGCTGGAATAAGTCACACAAGCAAGTTCTATACAAGCCATTTATTTGAAATGCCAACTATACGTAGGATAAAGTCAGTGTTACATGCTTCTCAGCAACAGTAGAAAAATAGAACCAGTGAAAACCTTTTTACAACTGTAATGGTACTCAAAAGAGAAATGTATTGTTTTACAATGCATCACACAAGACTAGAATTCAAGTTTGGAGGTACCTAAATAAAAATACTATTTTTTTTAAAAAACACTATGTACAATTGAAGCGTAAACAAGTTTTACAAAGTACTGGTTATGCAGGTTGTAGAAAAAACACTTGCATAGGACATGAAGTCAGTTTAAGAAAGTTTTCTGAGCCTTTAGCATCGAAGGCACTTGACTTTATACTAGTAACAACACAAGGACAAGAAACAAAACCGTCCTGCTGCAGAGGGCAGGGCTCCCTCTGGCAGCACAGAGAACTACACAAACCCCAAATACACGTGTACAATTTTCTCTCTCAGCTGTTCCCTGCGTTCGGCAGAGCTCAGCACCACCTCTACCATAGAAGCACAGAATTATTAGATGAACAAACAGTGCTCCAAGCAGCATGAGTATTCCTAAAAAATAAAAAACACACCAAAAAAAAAAAAAACAAACCCCAAAACCCCAAAACAAATGAACAAAAAAACCAAACCTCACACCCAAAGAAAACAAACAAACCACAAACCCAACCAACCCCTGCCCCCCCCTGCTCCCCTAATCCCACCAAGCCTGAAGCAAAGAAACCCATAAGATAAACATTTGGGACACTCCAGAACCAAACCCCAAGGTTTACAAGTAGGGGTGGCCACAGCCTTAACTTTCAGAAATGAAACTCCCCAAGAACAGGAAATACAAGAAGAAACTGCCAATCAACACAGCAGTTATTAACACACAACTACAGTAACTCCATGGAACAACAAAACATTTCAAAGGAAGAATCTGTTTCAGGAATTAAGTTATTCATCCATATATTAAGGAAAGGAGGGGGTCAAGGAAAGGGAAATAAAAAGTTTTTGCATGTTGCTCAATAAATGAAAGTCTGAGCTCTTTAAAAGAACAAGGAGCACGAGTCTTCCTCATTCAGTAAAATGTAATGTTCATACCTCTATCCTCAAGCAAATACAGTCAGTAACTGGTTATCTCCATCAAATTTACAGGAGGAAAAGATGGTAATTTCCAGCCTAATCAGAAAGTGCTTCATGTAAACAAGGAGCTTCTGCACCAAAGTTTCAGTAGACAGAACAAGAAGTAGCAGGTAGCACAGATACGTGTGTTCTGCGAGTGAGATGCGGTATGAATGCTATCTTCTGAATAATGCTTCTGTGAAGAACAACGAAGATGGTCTCTCTCCCCTCCCTCTGCACGTCCAACTAAGTAGGAACTCCTACACTGGAGAACAAAAATACAGTTCCAGTAATGTGACAAATCCTTCTTTTCCACTTTGAATCAGCTGCCGTCTTCTTCACAACTCAAAACATACAAGGGAAAACGCAGATTGTCTACATGGCCTGATTGTCTCTGTGGCCTCAGAAGGACTTGTCTTTTATTTTGCACCTACTTTTAAACACTTCATTCTCTTTTTAATACTGCTCAGCTTCTAAGACTTTAGAAGCAATTTTGTATTCTAAAACGCAGACAGTCCCCCCTAGAGACATCTGTCACCAGCTTATTCCAAAGCCAAAGCATTTAATGATTTCCCTCAAGTCATAAGCTCAAAACTCCTCAGTTTTCATCAGCCACATTTCCACAGACTTCAAGCTTAAAAGTTACATCTGCAGATTTCAGCTCCATCTCTGTCCAGGCACACAGTGCCACATCAAACTATGGCAACTCAAATAGTTTTTCTCCAAGTACATCTATTGATTTCAGGTAAAAATAAATTATTCAGAACAATAAGTTTTCTGAGGAGAGGTATGCCTATCTAGTCATTAAGCTACCTACATACATACGACACAAGTGCAGGGTGTTTTAGGGGGTTTGTGTGTGATCAAAGTTAACGCTTCTAGCGCTGATGAGCAGGAGATGCAGGTCACAGAATCACAGAATCGACTGGGTTGGAAAAGACCTCAGAGATCATCGAGTCCAACCCTTGGTCCAACTCTAGTCTGTTTACTAGATCATGGCACTAAGTGCCATGTCCAACCTCACTTTAAAAACCTCCAGGGACGGCGAGTCCACCGGTTGGAGCTCTGGTGCCTGAGGTGCCCGGTTGGAGCTCTGCGGTCACACAGCACCGTGCTGAAAACCCCCAGAGCTGAACCTCGGGCCCTGACCTGCAGTGGCACCGTCCCACAATGACACCTTCTTGCATTTAACCACGTTCTACACTGCAGACCCATCAAAATACGGCATCTTGGTGGTGATGCCAAGACCACCAAGCGTCTTGACTGTGGTAAAAAAATAAAACACAAAACCTCATTAAAAAGACTGACAGAGGGGAAAAACCATCTCCCCTCTCCCACAAGACACATCACCCGCACGGTTTAGCAAAGTTTCTCCTCCTATCCTTATACCACACCTTCCATGGCTGCATCTCAAAAGGAGCATCTGCAGAGCTTTCACAGAAGCAGGAGGCCTACAGATGTGTATGCAGGAGACATTAGGATTTGTTGGTTCAAACACCCGTATCTTCATTTATCTAGAAGCTGTTTGGTAGTTTGGAAATGCAGTATTCAATATATTCCAACAGAACTGTGGTGGTGTTACCAGGCCTCGCATACGTTGATGAAACAGGTTAGGTAAGAATCTGCCACTAACTAAAACTAAAAGTAAAGTTGCAGCAAGATTTCATTTAAATAGTACTAAGCATTTTGAAGTGCAAGAAACAACCTAACCTTTAAGTACTCCTTAGGTCACACTTGGGATTAAAATTTTCTACTGCAGAGATATTCGTCATGATAGAAACAGCGTTTGAAAAAAACAACAACCCAAACTGGCCTTTACAAGTAATCACTACACTGCAGTGATATCAGATCCCAATGGTAAAAACTGCACGTTAAGGACTAAGGATGCACTTACAAACTGTAGCCATCATGCCCGGTACAATGGCTTCACCCCAGCTCAGTGGCCAGGAGCCAGCCCAGGTCACTGACATTCCCTCCTCATGTCACATTAGCTGATGAATCTTACTTCTGTACTTTAAAAGCTGGGAAATGGAAGCGTAAGTTAAGAGTGCTAAAGCTGCGCACATTCCATGATGCTAGAGCAGTTACTCTTCGCTTTGATTCCGTTCACAGAACAGCCGCTGCAACGACAAAGTCAGCAACACTTCAGGTCAGGTAAGGAGCACTGAAGGACGTTGCTGAGTGAAGCCCTTTTTTCCTCAGAGGCAGGAGAGCGCAAGGCAAGGAGCAGCCGCCCCAGCACCTCTGTGGGAGAGGGAACCCCCTCAGGCCGAGGGGTCACCGATCAGGCGACAGCGAAGGTGCTACGCCTTGTCTTCCTGACACGCTGGGGTTCAGCACGAATCCTCAACTCTGGTCTTCACGTACCCCCACACGTGGGTAGCTGGAAGACCAAGTTATTACTATAATTTCTTACAGTATTTCTAGATTTATTTCTGCGTGGGCAAATGAACAATTCTAGTCTGTCTAGTAAGTGCTTCTGGGTGATCATGGAGTTCTCCCTGGTCACAGCTGAACCAGGAAGCAAACAGAATCACTGTCAGATCCCAGTGAATTTCACTGGAATTCAGACTCCTAAATATCCCCCTGGACTCTTAAAAACCCAAAGATAGTTCTTGAAGTGGGCTTGCTATATAGGGGTAAGACCAGCTGCCAGAACTTCTCTACAAAACATTAGACTGGATTCTTGCCATAGTCTTAAAAAAAAATCAGGAAGATTTCAGGTCTAAACAAACAAAATCTAACTAAAAATGTAGTATTTTGATGTGCTGTTCTTTGGAATTCCTATAATTAAAAAATAAACGCATTGTTATTATCTCATAAGAAAATACATTTCATAATGTGCAACCCAATGCACATAGGGAATTGGCAGGTGAAAGGGAAAATGCAAAAAGTATGAAAATACAGTCCTTTAAATGTGACAATAAAGTTTAACATATTAGTACAAAACTAATACACTAAAATAGATGTACAGGTGCAAAAGGCTACCAGGTTGTAGAAAAAAGGTACCAACTTTTTTTTTTTAAAAAGGCTTAATTAAATTTGCTCAAAAAAAATTTCCCATAAAATAAAACCAGAAGCAGCATTAAAAACAAAGTGATAACATGCTGTCTCTAACAAAGCAATGTATGTACAAAAGAAGTGAGCGAAGTTGAATTCATCTGCTGGCATGAACGAATTTGTCTGACAGAAGTCAGGCCAAAGTTGCAAAGAATGGGACGTTTACAACTCTCAGGCACGGAGAAATAGTGGAGGCTGCTTTCATAGGGCAGATTTTTTATAGAGGAAGTCTGGTTTGTTCGGAGACCTCCTTCCCCTGCTCACTGCATCTTCCCTTTCCAAATCCGCACCGCGCTGCGCTCCGTGTTCCAGCGGCTCCTCATCTGCCAGCCTGCGACTGGGTCTCTCTTCCTGCACGTCGGAGGCGTACGCAGAGAGCGAGGCTCTGGTGGAGCTCAGCCCATACGTTAAATCCGCCTCCATTTTTGTTCTTCCCCTGATGTGAACCGGGCCAGTACCAGCATTCTCCTGGGTAGCCAACGCCAAGTCCAGTCGCTGGGGAGGTTGTTCTAAGACATCGAGGTGTATTGGCTCATTCTTTTGTCTGTGTTGATGACCATCTTGGGAGAGCAGGTATTCCCTCCTAGAATCCTCTTGTTTTTTAGGAGATATCTGGGAAGGTAGATAGCCTGACTTTAGGCCACTTGGTGATGCCTTGTTGTGGCTGTACAAATCTGGGCCAAAATATATGCCTTGTGAAGGCGAAGGACTGTGCCTGGTGGGTGCTGGAGTAGAGGGTCTGCATGCAGCATTTGAGAAGTCATAGAAGTCAGGATATTCCTGTTGATTTTCCCGAGCATCTATTTTTTGCTCTATTGCGTGTTTCTTTCGAGAAGTGGGCATGTGTCTGTTCTGAATACATGAAATGTGCTGGGGCAGAGCAGGTCCTACCTCTGTAACCGTCTGGCTTAATTCTGTGTCGACTGTGAGCTCTGGCAATCTTCTGTCTTTTAAAGACATTGCTGACACACCCATGGCGATATCTGGCATCAGTTCATTTAGCAAGGGCTGAGTACACTGGAAAAGAAATTGGTCCATGGGAACAAAGCAAAGTTAAAAAACAAACTGTATTTAGGACAGTTTCTGTAATTCAAAATGGCATTTTCCTAAGCTACCCTTGCCCAGAGCAACCTCAGCTTGCAAGTTCCCTACACTGTCTAAAGAACACGTGTCTTCCAGCCTTCACCTCCCTGCTAGCGCAAGTCAGCTGCTTGCTTTCATGAAGCTGTTGTGCCACAGTAATAGCTCCTTCTTTAAAGCATCATCTACAATATGCAGTAAATGACAACGTACCATTAAACTCTCAAAAGGTAAGCCTGCTTTAAGCCACTTGCAATTATCAAACTAAACAAGGTATTCAGTGCAGAACTTAATAGCTTCTTCCAGCACAGAGTTCCAGTGCAGGGAAGCCACGAAATACATATTTCATCACTACAGATGCAACCCCTCTGCTTGCGTTTCACATTTTAATGTAAGTTAATTGCAGGCACGCGTGTACGTATGCAGGACAGCCTTAGGGCTTGGGAGGAGCATCAGTTACAGGGCTAACCAGATCCACAAAGTGCGTGGAAGCTGTTGTGTGGTTGCCTTCTCACCTATGCCTATAAACAATCCTGCAGTGAGATAAGCACATTACAGGCTTCCAGACAGAACAGTTAAAAATTCTATTTGTATTTATAATTTCTAATGAAAGCAATCTTAGCAATCATTGATTACTAGTAATTCACAAATTGCAGAAAGAATACAGAACGAAATATCACCCATATTAAATTTTTGCTTCTTGCATTTTCATAGAAACATTCTAATGTGAAAAAGATCACTATATGGTTTCCTTAGTGAAGTCAGTATTGATCAATAGAGAGCGCCATGCTACAAAACCCACCCTTGAATAAACAGTGGCAAACAACTCTAATGTGAAGTTAAATATTTTAACCTAAATATAACAAGTAGTGCAACATATTTAGGACAATTGTTAAAGGAAAAAAAAAAATCCAGGTTTCCATTCAGAAACCCAGATTAAATCTGCATCTAAAGAGCAGGTTTTCAGTATGACACAACTGCATACCAAAAATAGTTTTTTCACTGCAGAAATAAATTACCAAAATCTTTATAGAGCATTTAATGTACTTCACAAAGCTATGTCTTTGTCGAGTATATTAGAGTTCATTGATTTCACCGCATCATATTGTAGTTCAGCAGCTATAATGACTGTCTTTAAATGCTATAATGAAGCCCTCTGTATTTGCAATTACCAGTTCCTGCTGCCTATTCATTTTAAAGTCTTTTTCACAGCTGTAAGGTCTTCACATTTTCCACAGGTTCTCTTTATACACATCTGTTTACTCTGGGACAACTTACCTCCAAATAGCCAAAATATCACCATCATTTCTACCCATGAATTATAGCATGCACTCCACTACTAAAATTGACATATGCTTTAAGGTAGAGCAAACTACATTATTTCAGAAGATTCACAAGTCCCACTTGCCCCTCCAAAATTCCCCTGGAACACCTGGTGCTCTCAGGGGTCAGGGCCTGCCTTTGGGATGCAGAATGCTGACAGCCAGTTTGGCTCCTCCTAACCAATTAAGATGCTCTTTTATTTAACAAAGCAAAGTTACTTCTTCATAAGAATTATCTCCAGTTCCTCTCCATAACCCACTTTGAGTGGCCAGAGACAGGGAGAAGCAGAGAAATCACAATACTCACTACTTGCTTCTCGGCAGCCATCACGGCCGCTGCTGCAGCCACCGTCTGCCTCCCCAGAGCTGTAGTGTTGGTGCAGTCCGGAGGTGCCGCTTTAACCCCGGGCAAGTAGACGGGCGGTGCAGCTTTGGGAGCCGTTCGGGAGTGGAACAGGGCGTGATTACATGGGTAAGAAAAGGAACGTGAGGGATGTTGACTTGGCACCCTTTGTTTCCAGCCCACTTTGAACTGGTTATGAATAGGGGTTGCTGGTGGGTGGTATGGAGGTGGAGGAGGGGGCAATGGTGGATGGAAGGCCACAAAAGAGTCCAGTTCTGTAAACATGGTTTCTGCGGTGGGAGTGCTGTTAACGCGACATCGCCCGGACTGCCTCATTGTCAGGAGAGGGCTTTCGTCCCCAAATCGCTCATCAGGAAAGAATTTGTGAGGATTCTGCAAAGGAAAAAGCCCAGCATGTAATAAAACAAAGTAGAAAGTCATCCAGAAAAATCTCCTCTAAATCGGCTAGTACTTTAACAGCGTAGTTGTGCCTCACCAGCACTCAAGGTGATTACAGCTATCACAGAATAAAGATATATATATATATTTTTTTTTTAAATCAAGACAAGCAGCATCAGATTCACTGTGTGAATAAGTTGGCCAATAAATGCATTTGCTTTAACAGCAGTGCACACACAGAAGTGCCATTTCCATCTTCCCAGCCCTGACATGTACCATGCAGATCTACTGTATTACTTAAAACTTCTTCACCTCTCTGATTCAAGAATAAATCATAACCTAGATTTCTAGTTATGGTTTGACTATTCTCATCAACAGCCTCTTCAGCAGATTTTTATTGTCCCCAAAATCTGTGGCAGTAAGAGCACCCTGAATGGCAACAAATCTTGAGACAAATTCTTACACATTGCACTTACACATATATAAAATTACATACATCAAATGCAACAGTCTCACTATAGTTTGCACCTGGAGAGTTCTAAAGTTAAGCTGGCATTTCAAAGCATTTTTGCACCTGCATGTGCACACACAAAGCAGTTCTCTTTTGGCACATTATACATTTAAGTCAATTCAAAAGCAGAGGAGAAGCAAAGCGTTTGTGGTTATATGGGGAATATAGCAGAAGATTTGGCAAGGAGGTTAGTTAAATGTAAATACGCTCAAGTGACTTGCACCTGTCTGTAGAAAAAGCACATACATCACACTAATTGTTTTACTGGCCTTGTGTGCTTGATGAGTAGAACCTCTGTGTTAGATAACATAGGCCTGTGAGAAGCTCCAGGCACCTTATCACTGTGTCTGAGATACCTGCTTTGTTGTGAGAAAGAGCGGGAGGCTGCACCTGCCTGAAGCCTTGAAATACAGGCGAGCTCAGCAGGCCTGGTGATCTTCCAGCAGGGCTGAACTGACCAGTGCCTGCGTCCCCGCTGGTGTCACCTCTGCCTGGGAGCTCAGGTGTGGCTTCGGAGATCCCCCAGTAGAGAGGTAACTAAAATCAAGTTTGCTCTTTGCAATGCATTCATGGCCTCTGGCTCTTCTTGCGACGTGCCTGCGTATGTGTACACAGTGGTCTTATATAGCGATTCTTCCGTACCTGCAGAAGTTCAGCAGCAGCATCAGAAAGTCCAAATTCTCGCAGCACACGAATCTGAATCTCATAGCTGACTGTGGCACCTTCTCCACAGTTAAGTGCGTACGCTCTCTGCACCTGCTCTGTATGACGCAGCTCCTGCAGCCGTTTGATCATCTCTTTTACAACAAGGAGGCTGGGAACTGGAGGGATAACAGAGAACAGAATGGAGATAATAGAGATTGCTTTTGGAACTCTGACACAGTAAGTTTGATTGCAATGGTTAGATTTAATTCTGAAAGAAAAAAAAAATCTAACATCACGCTGACTTGGCTTTTCTTTTTTTTTTTTTTAAGAATCATTCTGCCAAGAACCGTTCAACTTACACATGTTCCTTGGAACATCATTAAGCCAGATGGGATACACACATATCACACAAATGTAAAGACATCTACCATTTTTCCAGCTTCTGCTAGAATGAGCCACAAATACAGACTTCTTTGTAAACCCCTTATGATGCCTCATGATTTGAGGAGGGGGTAGTATATTTTAAATAACAACTGAATGTTCCCTCATGAATTCTACAGGCCAAGAATTCATTGATTTTTTTTGGCATACACTTCATACTTCTAGTGGAATTCTATAATCACAAAGCCATAATACCACTATGTAACTACAGAAAGATTATTCTAAAAAAAAAAAAAATACACAAACTGTAAGCCAACATAAACCTCTTAAAATTATGTTGTTTTATGCAGCCATATTGAAAAAAAAAAATTTAAAACCTTTCCAAAATGAAATCATGCATAATTTGGGGTATTTATCCTGTTGCAAAACATTCTCATGCCACTTCTTGCTGCTGTTTGATGATGAATGATATTTCTCTGTGGTCTTTCTGTCCTCAGGAAAATGTGCATATCATAAGAGAAGACAAATCCAGACCTCTGAATATGTAAGCCCTGGCATCTGATTCTTTACCAGCTTTGTAAGCATTATATATTACCATGACCAGATGTCCGTAAAGAAAGCTCATAAAATTAAATGGATCAGACAGTAAGAACACTGTGAAAAGACATCTGCATTACAGAGGGGAAAACCCAACATCATGCAACTATAACTGGTGCCAGTTTCACAAAGTTTACATTGGTACATGAAGGATGAGTGTAAGTGGTACAAAATTCCCGCCCCCTTACCCTCAATTGAGTTCATGTACTTGGAGGGTAGGGGGAATAATAAATTATATCCAGTCTTCAAGGCATGGGAATAAGTCCTCCACACACTTAAATTGTTCTGAAAAAATCCCAGTTTAGCAGCCAAATGTTTAGCTGCAACCAGCATTTTGCTAACATTGAAGATGAAAAAAAAATTTAGAGAAGTTTGAAGCGGTTCTCCAAACCAGAAGGCATAAAAATGATTCAAGTTTTTCATTAAAAAGTGCTTTCTTCTCAAACCAAAGTGGTGGTTTTTTTGTTTGGTGTTGGTGGTGTTGTTTTTACTATTATTCACGTGAAACATATTGAAGAGAGATTACATACATTAAAAATACAATTCTCTCAAGTCAGTTACAGGATTTCTAATTCAAACTGAAACTGGAAAATACCTAAGGAAGCCAAATTACCTGCAGACCCTAGCCTCAAAACGGAACAGCCTTCAGCAGAGGCTTAACTCATTTACAGTAGTGTTGCAAGCGGGGCGCTAAGACACACTGCCACCAGCATTTATGCAAATCCAGACCAGGGCCAGTGGGTACAAGGAAGATGCAAGCGACAGACGGGGAACACCTAAGCTGTAGAAAACACCACGTTCTAGGAGCCCAGCCTAAGGCGCACTGAGGAATCGTTGTCTGGCTCCCCCTCCGGCAGTTCCTGTGCTCCGTCTGTGCTTGGGGATGGATTCCCATACAAGTTATAGGTTGGGTACACACCCAAATCTCCTCAAATTAATTTGGCTCCATCTACCCTTCCTAGCACAAAGCACTGGCAAAACAATCAATTCTTTTGCTTAATTACAGAACTAAGCAACACAGGCGGTTACCAGGACACAATACCTATGCTTCAGCTACTGGCCAGGCTCAGAGCTCCCATCTATGTGCAAACCACAAGGCTGGCAAGAATTCCTACATATTAAATTGTACACAATCAAGCTGCAGTGGAGTTTCACACTTGCAAGATGTCTCACGTTTGCCAACACAGCCAGATTTTTTCAGAAAACAAAAACTTTTGCAAAACATTGGAAACCTTTTAGAACCTGTCTCCTTTCTCAACTCCTTTGGAAAGTAAGATTCAGCAAAGTGTTAAAGTCACATCTTATGATGAAATACTTTACATTCATGGTGAGTATATTTATGTTTTTTTCTACACGAGGAAAAAGTCAGAGATCTGTAATGTACTACTAAGATGCCACAGCTCTAAGTTTCTAAATAAACAAGTAGTACTTTTATCAAATTACAGAAGTTTTCAGAAGCTCTTTTTAGGTATTATCAAGTCTAATCCCGAATCACAAGAAACAAAGAGATCAAAACCATTCCACAAACCTTCCCAGAAAACTTACTGCAGTGTTTAACTAACTAGTGTTTCAAATCTTCCTAAGATCTCACCTTAAATTCTCTTCCAGTAATGTAAACCTATTATTTTGTCCTGGCTCTAGCCTCTGTAAAAATAGTTTATCTACTTTCTTTCAACATAGTTGACTAAAGGGAGACATAATTGACATACAAAGAGCTTATAAAACAGGGAGTGGTGCAGAGAGGAAGATGAGTTTTCTTAGTGCCATGTCATCTTTATTGCTTTTCTACAGACTTCCAAACTGATCCGTATCTACTGAAATGTGACACTTTGATCTAAAAGGGGATGCAAAGTTTGTGCAAGTTAAACGAAAGGATGAAAAATGCATTTAAAATTATTAACTACACAGAAACACCATCCACTATAGGACATTTTTGAGCTACAAATTGTTGAAGAGGCCATAGAGCTTGACAGGGAATTATTTTATATGCTTTTTCTGCTACACTTTCCTCATGCACTCACTTCTGGTGACTGCTGGAATATGGATACCAGACTGGACAGACAAATGCTTGACCTGACCCAGTCTGGCCATTTAAAGGACTAAACACAATGCTCCATCTGAGACCAAATTACTTCACCTGTCTTGTGGCACATTTGGTTCTGTATTTTAGCACAACGGTTGCTCTTTATAGAATTATATGTTGACTTTGAAGCTTTTCTCCACAGTTTCCCCTCTGTCATCCTGTATGCATACAGCTGACTACACATGCATAAGCACAATTGACTGAATTTAAAATTTAATCTTGGTCATTTAGCTATCTAACCGTGCCCTCCAAAACCTCCACTGACCCTCCTAACTCGTCACCAGCTGCCACTCTTGCCAGCATATTATCTACATACACTGAGGATTAATGGGATGGGAGAAAGCTGGGAAGAGCTAGATACTTTGGAAATCCCACCAGATACATTCTTTCCGTTTGATACCAAAAGATCAAATCCATAAACAACAAAATATATTAGAGCAGTTTTATGTCTATATTTTCCTGGCTTGGCTATCAGGAATGTCACACCAAGTATTCTGAAGTCAAGAGAGGCCATATCTCCTTCCACCTATCAAAACTTAGTCTGCCGCACAAGGAATGAAGTTGGTTTGACTTCAAAGCTAAAGTGAATATGGTAAACTGAAAAAAAGAGTGTGTTTTGCGTGCCTAATTCCAATACTTTTCTGGCAAACTAAGTTAAGCTGACTGCCCTACAAGTTATGTTCCCCTGCTTTTTTTGTTTTTAAAAGAAATCAGTATTTTGCCATTTTCCAGCCTTCTGGATCTTACTTATCATGGATGACTGGTTGCAGGAAACGAAGAACCACTCTGAGAACATCTAGTCAGGCTCCAGCAAGTGTTCTATGTAAGTTTAACCAGTCTAAGGTCTTTCAAATTGTTCAGCTGAAGCAGGTTAAGATACTACTCCCTGTAGTAGCTTATTTTCTAACTGCTTACTATGCCCATCCAAAAATAGTTCATGTCTTCAGAGTAGACCAAAGCATAAGGGTGGGAAGAAGTCCAAATAGTGCAGTACTACTCTCTGAGGATATCATAATACTCAATAATACACATTTACTCCCCCTGGCCCCAAGCCCTCACCTGCTCACACGAGAGCAATTGGCATTGCCACTGATGCAGCACCTTACCTGGGATCTCATTTGCTATGACTGACGGAGGGCTGGACTGGTTAGTGCTGACTTGCTGGTGGGTAATCATGTGGCAGCACTGCGGCACCGCATTGTTCACCATGTAAAGGGTGTCGGGCACGTTGGACATTCGGACCATCCGCAAACGAACGAGATCTGTTTGTTCCACCATCATCTCATCCAGGACTGACTGCAACGACAGCCACCAGAGCCCCCATGAAGACACTGCACACACACACACACACACCTCCCAGGACCTGCTGGAAATACAGCCCCCAGGCCACAAGTCTAACAGTGTTTAAACCGTAACTCTTCCACGTCCGAAACAGTATTTGGCTTTTCCACAGCATTTGCTATTCCATTTTCCAGTCACCAGAGTTACAGAGCTGAGAGCAGGCATGTGGATAAAGTCCGGGAAGGCTGCTTTGCTTATTTTGTACGTGTCAGATTAGAACAACCTTCTTGAGGGCATATCCTCTGGGCTCTGTTCCAGACAATTACTGCCTATAGGCCTCAGCTCTCTATGCCACTGAGCAGAAGGCACTGATCTGAAAATGAAACATTTCCCTCAGATGTCTTAAATAATAGACAGAGACTTATGCATCCCTTTTAGGATTCTCATTTAGTGTTAAATGGACTTATTTCAAAAAAATGGGAGGCTAACAGGTGAGTTAAAACAAAACAAAAACAAACCAAATAAACCCCACAGAAATCATTCATCTGCAGTTTCTGCATTTCACATTAATTAAACTATAAATAGCAGTATAGTTACCAGATAATAAGTATGAGAGTCCTCCCTCTAAGGTTAAACAACTAAATATTAACAGCATAATATGAAACTAACAGAGACAAGTAGGATTCCTGATGGGGGGGGGGGAAAATCAGAATGCACTTTTTAAGATTACTACTAAAGCACTCCTATCCTATATACCTGAAAAGAGTCAAAGCTTTTATCACACGTTCTTTAACACATTTTTGTTAGTTTTAACAATCCAAAATACAAAGATAAAATTTTAACTGGCTAGTCTTCCCTTGCTCATTTAGTGCCACCTGGTGCTCTTGAACCTTTGTCCCCAAAATGCAGAGTAGGTTTATTGCTCTCCTCCCCTCAAAGAAGATGCCAACAACTCCTCACACCCTTGGAAAATATTTTATTTCTTAGGCACAGGGCAAAAGCTCTGAATTCACCAGAGTAGTGGGCAGAGTCTGCAGGCAATGCGGACATGCACAGCTTCACCTCATCCTCCTGTTCCAAAGTCATCTGCTCTGATGGGACCCATGAGCTCTTGACTTAATTAAAGAGCTGCCTTAAGCGCTGGCATTAGCCAGCAACCTATAAGGCCCCCATCTGTCAAACAGAACATAGCATGTTTCTGCCCCACACAGAGCCATCTCCACCCTGTCACCAAACGCCACCAGAGATGCTACAAGATCTTCAGTTGGACAGTCCTCATGCAAGGTATTAAATAGGGAAGCTACTGCCTAAGAGGGACACCAAGGACTTAAGTCAAATTAGACACAAAATATTTATTTCATTTTGTGGCTGATCGAACTTATTTTGGGTATGTTCTGATTCAAACAAGAAGATGAAATACCAGAGTCGTCTGCCAGGTGGAATAGCAGTTCTCCACCCAGCTCTGGGGGGAGCTGGGGAGCCTGAAAGACCTGGCACCGAGGTTGCTGAGTAGCTGCCAACTGGGACTCTCAGGCTCTCACCTTGCCATCCGCCTGCCGGGAGGGCTGCCGAGGAGCTGGGCCGGCAAACTGGCTGGAAACCAGGGAGGTTTCCCTCAGAACGCTGCTTTGTTTCCGGTGGAATTTCATCAAGATCTGTCTCGTAAACATTTCAATTTTGACAAAAAAAAATTTTGTTGAAATTTTTCTGACCAGTTCTAGAGACTTGAGCCTGATGATCAATCTTGTAAGTCTTGTTAAATTGAAAACGTTAGTATTTTAGACCATTACATGCAAAGAGAGGCAAAACATACCAAAATCTTTCCCTGTTTACAGAACCCCCGATGACTCCAATTTAACAATAATCAAGTGTTGTTAATCATTATTACCTTAGCCTCCTCCACATATGGCGAGAACAGTCGTGGCCGCACATATATTCCAGCATTTTTTTGCCGCAGCCAGGCATTTGACTTTCCACCTTCTGATGTCGGTAGCATGTCTGAAGGAGGAGTACTAATCAGGCCTCTCTTCATCTTTAAGAATCAAGAAACAGTTTTATGGATTTTAAATATAAATACGGGGAAAACTTGCAAGAAATACATTCCTTAGACTGAATCCTTACACCACTGATTTTTCTTTAGGCTTCTGATAGATTTAAAAAAACCAGAAAATTTAACCAGAGAGTCATACATGTACTACTCTGAGTAATATCATTTTAGGAGCTAATCCTTAAATACCCACTATGCTGAATATTGCAGCATCTGAAGTACAAAGAACCCCGAGACAGTATTTTTATGAGACTACTGACTTACTGCATCACTCAGTACTTCACTGTTCATGGGTAAGATGTGCTCAATGCGGACAAAAGGTAAAAGTGGAGACAAGATCTCTCTCAGCTCCTCAATGTCAAGATCTCTCCTCTTCACACCTCTTTTGTTCACACTGTGAGCAGTACCACTGAGTAAATTAGGCTCTGCGGGAAGGAACAAGAAATACTAAGTTTACTATTTAAACTTTTTGATGTAAAGTGGGAGTCACAGGGCTTACAGGAAGTTATAAAAAAGGAAAGAAAATTCTAATTTTAAATCAGTGCTTATCAGCATCGCCCCACAAAACTATTTCATGCCTTAAAATCTAATATGAAGCATCCCTTGATACAGGTTCAGTTTATATGAGCATGGGTCATTTGCACAGCAGTCAGTTTCAAAGTGTAAGCCAGGGACAAAATACAAATAGAGTGTTTGGGGTACCTATGCTACCAAAACATGTGTACTTCTCTGTTAGCACTATCTGCCAAAGACTCGGTCCTGCAGCTCTTCTCCCTTTCCCCAGCAGCTGTCAGAAACTTATTTCCTACAAATTAAGGCCTGAAGAGTCCACTGGGATAATTACTCTGGCTTCCTTGTGTAACCTACCTTAGTAACAACTGTGACAAGCCCACTGAAATTGCTCTCATGTTCACAGGATACCTGTTTGTGCCAAGAATATCTTCCTATAAATAGCAAGATGACAACACATGACACATTTGAGTCATTCTCCCTCCCCAGTTAACTACCCTTACCTACATTTTAGGTATTGTGCCCAACCTGAATTTGGCTAGCTTCACTTTTCAGTACAGGCAGCTCAAGTATGGGCCACAGCCCACTACAATTTCTAATGCTTCCTGGTATTTGACTGGCACTGCCACATATTCAGAGCTGCAAAATCAGCATTGTCACTGAGGAATTTAAACCAAATTACTAGACTAAATTTGGTCCTAATCTGATAGAACTTGGCATAGCTATTATTTATCTTTTTACTTATCATGTTATCTGATGATCCCAGGAAAGAGAAATGAGCCTTTTACTTAATGAACACTACAGTCCAGGCAGCTGCACAAGTACTCCAGATGAGCAGCTTCCTCCCCAGTTCATGCCTGTTACTGTTTAACTGGCTCCATTACAGTCCAATGTGCCTTGAGACAAACACTTAGAAAATTTGTTTTGAAAACAGAAGTTTAATACTTACTCAGGTCACTCAAAGTACGTATTTTAACTGACTTTGGGTTGCATTTCATACGTGTCCATGACAAAGCAGTTCTATTGAAGCAATAACAGCGGATTCCAAAAACGTGGCCAGCCCTCCAAAGACAGTAGCCACACCAGCTCTGTTTTCACTCAGGCAGGTTCTTTCTGTTCCTCTCATTGTACTATCTGATTGACACTCTGAGGTGGGGATGAACTACAAACTACCCGCATTTGTTATTTGGGAAATATATATTTAACCTACTTCCCACATCTAACCCATGTGAGATTGCCCTTGAAGTTACCACTGTAGCAATAAAATGCATCTGAGCTAATAAAAATACATTTACATCTACTTCATGAAAAACACTGATGCCACTTGATGGCTTGTTTCTTACTACCACAGATTTCTGTGAGAGAAACATAAACTAAAGTGAAAGGCTGACACAGTGAACGAAGACTATTGTGAGAAGGCTACATGAGCACAGAAAAGTAAAAGATACTGCAGGGTTTTCTATTTGATGAATTCGTTACAAGAAAAATAATTCTGAGACAACAGCAAACCCACCAGATGTGAAAATCAGACAACTGTAGAGGTTGAAAGGGCCTCTGGAAATTTGGTCTGGCCACAACCATCGTGCCCTCCCCACGCTTCCCAGGCCAGGTAGAGCAGGTTGCCCACAGCTACGTCCAGTTGGGTTTTGAACACCTCCAAGGACAGAGACCCCACAACTACTGTGGGAAACCTGTTCCAGTGTCTGACCATCCTCACAGTTCCTTGTGTTTAAACAGAACTTCCTGTATTTCAGTTAATGCCTCATGGGCCTTCATCCTGACTTGGGTGCCAAGAGAAGAGTGTGGCTCTATTTTCTTTGCTCCCTGCCATTAGAAATTTATAGTGTTTGCTAAGATACCCACTTTTCTTCTTGAGTCCAAACAACCCCATCCCCCCTCAAATACCTGCATTCTCATTTTTTAAAGGACAAAAGATTTTTTTTTTAAAGTGCATTTGTTTAGTTTTGATCATACTATGCGAAAAGCAGATAAAATTTTCTTAAACTACAGATTACCCACAGAAAATAATTTCCATACATTTTGATTTAATTGGTTTAGTGCTGTGTAGTTTAAAGGATCTTTACCTCGATCTGCTATTCTCTTCATCAACTGGTGTTCTCCCCATTTAATCAGATATTTAAGAATATCTTGTTCACTTGCCTGGTAGAAAGAGAAAGTGAGTAATCTGTATATGCTCAGTATAATGTCACACACACACAAAAAAACCAAACCCAAAAGGGTCATGTACACGGGTCTTCTACAGCTACAAAGAAACACAGCTGTACCAAGAACAAAGTAAGTATTTGTACTTTGTGATCTCCTATATCACCTCCTCCAAATATTCTAAGGTAGAACTACTGATATGTCACCACCATGATTTCTAGATTCACGTCACTTATTGAATCCCTGGGAAGAGAAAAATAAATATTCTACAGAAGGAAAACTTTTGTCTAGCATGAAAACTTACAGGTATTAAATTTGATTGATTAAAGTTAATTAGAATAGGCAGTTCTAACACTGGAGGTTTGGATCTCTTATGTAAAGTTACAAATTCAGCACCTGCAGAGTGTGGAAAGCTACAAAAACAATTAAACCAACTAAATTATAATCTAGGTGAAGAGAAATGTCTTCAATAATACTATACACAAATTTGCTTTGTTCATACCTATATACATATGCTAACCACTCAACTTTTTTAAAGAAAAAAAAATCATGTACTGAAAAATTTATTTACGTGTTTTTTAACAACTAGGGTAGGAAATTTAGTCACAATATACACTCTCATGGAAGATCAACAGCACTGTTACTGCAATTCCTGAAATGTTTAAAGTAAACAAATTTTTAAAAAGCACTTTAAATAATCTGTAACACTTAATATAAAAAAAAAAAATACAATTTTTAAAAACCCCAAACATACAAAACCAGAACAAACAAAAAAAAAAAACCACCCAGTCATTTATAACCTATATAAGGTTGGCTATCATTATAAAGATATCTCCCCTGAAGAGAAATGGCAGCAAATATCCACACAATCACTGAAGGGAAATCATAAAAAATAAAAAATTCTGCAGTACCTGTTAGAAAAGGTATTTTTATGCCTCCTCCCAAATATAAATTAAGCCTTCTGAACAATTACTAGTTCATTAGCTCCCATTATGTACATTGTTGCAGCACAACTACTACCACCACATAATAAAACACTCAAGCATCCAAGGCAAATATTAGGTTCAGAAACGCTTCATTTAAAACAATCTGCAGCAGTTTCTAAACTATTATTAGGCTTCTAAGCGATAGCACATACCACCAGTTTGAGTTGTGTTACAAGCCAAGAACAAAATAGTTTTCTTAATCACTATATAAATTTAATTTTTTACATACTATGAAAGGAATGCTTAGTGTGCTTACAAACCCTCTCCCACCTACACTTTAAGATGAGCTACTCCCAAGTGCTCCTAGTAAGGGTATAACCTGCTCCTTCAAGTGGGACTAGCTGTGTTCTGCATTGCAGGTTACCTGTAAATAGTCGGATTGAATAGCTGTGAGCAGATGGTCCTTGCTGAGCTCATAGAAGACATCTGAAGTCATGACCTGGGTAAACTCCTCACAGAGGAAATGCAGCGCTTGACGATGTACCCACTTGGAACCGTACGGCTGAGAGCTCCACTTCAGAATGGCAATTAAGGTGTCTAGTGAGATGCTCTCAGCAATAATGTCTTCACAGCCTAGGAAACAGAAGCAAAAATCAATGATGTTGTTATAGAGGCCCTTTGATCCTGATGCAATAATATATATGGCTAAATCTGGAACAGAACTGGCTGGATAGTCACAGCAAGTGGTCAATGGCACAACGCCTGGATGGACACCGGTAACAAGAGGTGTCCCTCAGGGGCCCATACTGAGACCAATACTGTTTAATATCTTCATCAATGACACAGACAGTGGGATTGAGTTCACCCTCAGCAAGTTTGTGGATGACACCTAGCT
The DNA here is from genome assembly GCF_963082525.1 of Nesoenas mayeri. NCBI lineage: Eukaryota > Metazoa > Chordata > Aves > Columbiformes > Columbidae > Nesoenas > Nesoenas mayeri. The sequence goes on along the minus strand of NC_137548.1, from coordinate 17,022,224 downwards.
GAGTGGTACAGGTGACAAACCTGAGGCACGGGATGCTGTCCAGATGGCCCATGCAAACCTCATGAAGTTCAACAAGGGCAAGTGCAAGGTCCTGCACCTGGATCAGGGCAACCCCCAGTATCAATATAGGGTGGGGATGAAGGGATTGACAGCAGCCCTGTGGAGAAGGACTTGGGGGTAGTGGTGGATGAAAGATTGGACACGACGAAGACAAGCCACTTGCAGCCCAGAAAGCCAATTGTATCCTGGGCTTCATCAAAAAACGTGGCCAGCAGGTTGAGGGAGGCAATTCTGCCCCTCTGCTCTGCTCTGGTGAGACCCCACCTGGAGTCCTGCATCCAGCTCTGGAGCCCTCAGTACAGGAAAGACATGGACCTGTTGGAGAGGGGCCAGAGGAGGCCATCAAGATGACCAGAGGGCTGGAACAGACCTGCTGTGAGGACAGGCTGAGAGAATTGGAGTTGTTCAGCCTGGAGAAGTCTCTGGGCAGACCTTATTGTGGCCTCTCAGTGCTTAAAAAGGGCCTACAAGAAAGATGGGGACAGACTTTTCAGCAGGGCTTGTTAAAACAGGACAAGGGGTAATGGTTTTAAACTAAAGGAGGAGAGATTCAGGCTAGACATGAGGAAAAAAGTTTTTACAATAAGGGTGGTAAAAATACTGTGGCTGCCCAGAGCTGTGGTAGATGCCCCATACCTGGAAATTTTCAAGGTGAAGCTGGATGTGGTTGAAGATGTCCCTGCTCATTGCAGAGGGGTTAGACTAGGTGACCTTTGAAGGTCCCTTCCAGCACAAACTATTCTATGAGTCTATATGATTCCCAGTGAGAGTAAGAACATAAGTGCCCTACAGACCAAGGTTGCAAAGAGGATTAAATTCTGATTAAGAGTATAATAATTTTAATTGTGGTTTAGGTTTTTAACTATACAGTCATTTAAATCATGTCTGCTGGCATGCCTGGATGAACAACTGGAAAGCTCATTCAGCCCTACTAGAACCTCCTTTGGCTAATATACATTATCTGACCGTATAACACATTCTGAAGTTGCAGATTTGATTTGGAGTCACTGTTGTTTGCAGCAGTTTAACAGAAGCCTATAAACCACAACAGAGGTGGGATTTTCATCTCTATCACACTGCACACGGACCTTCCTGAGACAAGACCATGCAGAGCCACAGAAATGTAAGCTGTGACATATTGCTGGTCCTCAGCTACTCAGCAGAGGGTGAGGGCAGCAAAGCACCAGTTTCTGTCTCGAAGAAGGCAGGAGGCAGCACTGGCTGCCTTATACCACCACCGGCTGCCCTATACCACCACCTTGGCCTTCATATCAAGGAAGGCACAGAGGGTGCCAGGACAAGGAGAATCTCCTCTGATGTGGTAGCATCCAGGAGGCGGGTGTTCTGACTTGTGGTGGGTCTGTCTGTTACAGTTTCTTCAGACCCACTGCTGCATTAGGATTTACACTTTCACAGAGTACATGTCTTCTGAAGAAAAGACAGGATATTTAAGTCTCCTGAAGGGAAATGGTGCAGATTTGGAAGAAATGAGGGGATGCGTACTGTGGGAGGGCTGAAAACATGGGTACTTGTGGTTAATGAGTTAATGCAGAGAGTACCCCAATGCTGATAACTCGAAGTCTCCAATAGCACTTTGCTGATTTCATTTGTACATGTGGTTTACATATACACAGAATACTGTTTCTATTTGCACTACAAACATAGCAATTTAAAGAAAAAAACCCCACCACTGTCCTAGAATCATACATTCCAGTCTGAACCCACTATGGCCACAAAATTACAGCTGTGTTTATGCCCACGAGAGCTCCCCGGACAGTTCAGAGCAGCATGCTTACATTGCAATTATTTTACTTATACATCATCATTTTTCTCTCTGTTTCAAGGATATTTAAGAACTAAATTTTGTCAGTTGTTTAGAAAACTTGGACTAAGCTGAGTAAGTGTTCAGCATGGTAATCTTGATGTTTCTCAAGATAAAGATCTAAGAGATTGTCCTGATGCTACATATTTTTGAACTGGTTGCATACATGTAAGATACACTAACAGCAATTAATAGAATTAAAATAAAATCTTACTTTTCTACATATATCAGCATACAGAAGCATTGACTTAATTTCTGTTGCAATAATTACATGAAAGATAAGTTATTAAGGAGTAAGTAGCAACAAGTGAACATGCTGCTTCAAGTAGAAGGGTATCTGTCAGAGGAATTACTACTTAGGAGCAAAGGCACTGAAAAGGAAAACTTAAACAGTAAGGTAAAGAAGGTACTAGGAAGCAAGAGTTTAAAGAGGAGGCAGGTTACACATTTACCTGTCCTATTGAACACACATATTTCTACTTAATACTACAAAAACCCCTGCACCTTAATTATGAGAAAAATATCCTGACATTAAAATTTTCTAAACTTAAGTATATAAAAAAAATACAATGAACATAATAAATACAGTCAATGCTCAATGAGAATGTTTGCAGCAAATTCCATGAGTATGTATGTCTGAATGTATACATAGTTTTAGGCACTAATTTTTTTAAATTTTCTAAAGGAATTTATGAGAATAATGCCTGTCTCCCCAACAGCACTAAATTTTACACCAGTTCATACTTAAACTTTTCTCAACAAGCATGTGGATGATTGTTTTTTCACATGCCTGATACACCTGAGGAAAGGAAGACCGTAGATCAATGTCGCCACCAACAGAAGGGCTGACAGAAGCATACACATTTCTGCACAGTGCATTAAAGGCAGTGTTATACCATTCATCCCAAGATAGACTCTCCATTTACTTTTGAGAAAGGGGTAAGTGTAGAGTCATGTTTCAACACACCTGCTTCATCTTTTACCATTACTGAAGTAATAGAGCACTTCCCAGAGCTACCTATTACCATTAGGTTACTTATTACTACAAGTAAGAACAGATGCCTTACTATAGATATTGGCCTCTAACCTGCATGGCGAGGACCAGTGAAGATGCAGCAGAGATTGGCTGGAGGCACTTGGAACATCAGCCCCATCATCAGATGAGAACAGAGAATGAGAACTGCTCTGAAATACACTCCTTGGGATTTGGTATAGGGCAGAGAAACTGTCCCCTCTAGATGGGGGAATTCCCCAGAAGCCTGAAAGATAAACCTCACTCTGAAATCTTTAAAAAATTCTGGTCAAGAATCTGAAAAACACTGTTTTTTGTTGTTTGTTTGTTTGTTTTAAATCAAATAAACCTATCTTTGAAAAAGCTCAAAATACTTCAGCAGATGTCAGAAATAGGAATAAATGAAGTCTGAAGCTTTCCACTCCAGGATCCATTTTTACTTATTTTTTTTTCCTTACATTTTTTCTTACACAGTTAATGACTGAGATGGCATCTAACTTTGTTACGTGAGTCCCTCTTATCTTCCCTTTTGGGGCCCAAAAAATGAAGATGTTAAGTTAGCATCAAACCTGGCATGGCAAATGAAAGCTAGCCATGACTCGTTACAATATGCTTAAAAGAGGAGTTGGTTTCCCTGCTGTGTCGCACCAAATCTTGCCCTGCTAAATCCTAACACAACTCTTTGCATGCAATTGTTCGGTTTGCATGCAAGCTGACTTCAGCAGATGACTGCATCCCCCTGAAGTCTAAAGATTACACATAAGGACTCCTCCATTTTAACAACAATATGTAAACCCACTCCCCGAAATCAGTCATAAACAAATTCAAACTGTAAGAGCAAAGAGACCTATCTCAAAGTGAATGCCACTTGCAGTATTTCATCTGGCATTTACTTTTGAAACAATAAGGATACCTGCCCTCTGCAAAGACAGAAAACTACATTTCCACGAGAAATGCAGTTCCAAAGATCTGAGCAATGCTGATTTATAGAAACGGAGCATCAGCTCAGTTTCAGTTCTTCTGTCAAGTCCAATTATTGCACAACTACCAGTAATATAACATTATCAGGTAAAAAAAGCTCATTGAGGATGCCTAGCAAACAAAACCATCATTATCTTAAGTAATTTTAGCAATGTGTCAGAACTGTGGAATTATTAAAAGTATTCATTCCAGAGTAAGCATGAGGTAATAATTAAAGTGTTTTCTGAACATCTAAATAAATTGGGGCAGCCCAATTCCAGCTATGGAAGGAATCCAATTCCTTTTCCTCTTTGGCAGAAGATTTTTTTGCTTTAACAATCAGCCACTTGACAAAAAAAGGAGTCATCTAATAGCCACAACATTGTTCTTCATAGTGGAACAGAGCATTTTTCTCCTATGAGTACTATTTCATAATAGTCAGGCAGCAGCAGCCTTTCCAAGATCCATCTGCAGTGTCCCAAGATGCTCTACCACAAGCTTCTATGACAATTAGCATCTCTCATTTCTTTAGATTCCACATTGAATCTCTGACAGATGACTATCACATTTTGGACATACAAGGCTATTCCATGCACTTCTTTTGCTGGATACCAACAGGTTTTTAAACAAGTCCCTTCTGCTTCCCCAGTTCTCTCTCAAATGCAATTCCACAGAACTTCCAAAGAGAAATAGCTTGAGCCCCCATTTAGCATGCTAGCTAGTAGCTTGTGATCTTATCAAAACAGTTAAAAGACCTACTAAAAAAAATTAAGTGGCTTTAAAAGTTAGGAAGAGTTGAATTAAGTGAAGTTTTTACTACAGAATTGGTAGCTTGATTTAACTAATTCTGTAGTGGAGACCTTTCCCCTAGACTTACGCAAACCAGTGGAGCCAAGAAAAATAATTCACCCTGATACTGAACTGGAGTCTAGAAGCTATTTAATGTTTTTTTTTAAGTTTGTTGCATTAGGAGAGAGCATGCTGGCAATCAAGAAGCATAGTTTTTAAATTTGCTGGCACATAGGGAACAGCACAGAAGCGTAACTTGCTGCTAGACTGGATTGCAACATGTTCGAAAGCTCCAGAGATGCTTGTCTCATCCATCCATGAACACCCTCGCTGCTCTAACCAAGCTTCTGATGGGAAGATAAAGCAAAAAAGTCAACATTTGCTCAGCTTCTTTCCCACATCTTAGAGACCCAAAGCTGCAAATGTGTTCTATAGCCACTAAGGATTCTTTCCAAGGCAGCCCACACTCCGAGTCTGCGGGAGCTGCCATGGAAGCTAACCCGCTTGTACCGTGGTATAAAACCAGATAGTCATCTTCCTGCACTCCATATCTCCTGCTCTTCTTCTGTCACACTGGTGCATGGGTGGCCACTCAATGAAATGGTCAAATCACTTCTGTCAGTCCTGCTTCCAGCAGCATCAGATCCCCAACAGCACAACCCTGACTGCCAGCACAGAGAACAAAATCCAAGAGGACTGCAGGAGACAGGGCAGCAGTGCTGCTTGACTGACATGGTGACAGGAATTTAGGTTCTCCACAGCAGTAGGCAAAACATCAGTTACAGGAACAGTAAGAGCAAGTCACAAGACTTACCTAGCACCAGCATGGAGCTACACCTTTTTAACTGTTTATCACATAAGCAGCAACTGCCAACGACTTCTACATTCCTATAACTGTATTGTGAACAAGGGATCTTGTTCAACATCCATCTTCTGGATGCAGGTTGACTTTCCCAGTTTATTAACATTTATTTCCTCCTGGCAGCACCATATTCTCTGTCTTAAAGGAATGTGACAGGTTTCTAGCTTCTTGAATTTTTAGTGCTTTTCCATCTTCCCCCCACATTGTTAAAAAAATATTTAAAAGGTGATTAAGTTAAAAGTTAACTGATGCCAAGCCTGTTACTTGCAAGTACATTCCTTTTCCACACTTCAGAACTTGAAAACAAACAAGTTTTGGTTACATGAAAGTGCAAAACTACATGAATATTTTACAGAAAAGAAAACAAGACCTCAGTAGCATTAGAGACACAAAGAAGGGTTCAATGGGCATTAGTGGTCAAACACTGGCGAAATCTATTGCTAAGTTCAGTACCTCTTTTGAGCTACTTTTGATCCCTCTGCTGATTTTTCTAAGCCCCCAAATTTAAAACATTCATGTACTCCAATCCTTGAAAGGCTGAATTCAAAGTATTATGGCACTATTAAAGTATAAAGTATTGGTTTACTATTAAAGCATAAAGTATTGGGTTTTGCTTTATTCAAATACAAAGCTGATGACTTTATAGTACTTCAGATTAACTGTCAAATCAAAAATAAAGAATGATCTGAAGGTTGGGTCAGGCAGCATTTTGTGTTATACTAGTCATCCTTCCACAGTGAAAACTCTAAGTTATGTCAAATCCAATACAGCATATTAGCTAGCCATTTAAAATATTAAATTAGGGAGCAAACAAAAACACTGCAACTTGTGCTATTTAAAAATATTTTCAGTTATGATATAGCAGTTGTAAAGCCGTTAAACATTCTAAGATATTAACAGCTGGATTTTTGAAGTTTTAAGTTTAGCCAGAAACGTAAGGTAGCTGTTACATGTTTAAAGCATTCAATATTTGTGGCAAAAGCCCTTTAATGTTTTCTTTCCCCCAGAATGGAAGTGAATTTACTCTTCTGCTCCTGTCCCATGCAAAATGCATGAACTCGGGAAGCCTGAAATCTGCATCTACATCTTTGGCTCCCTGCAGCCATTAGTAGATAATGGTCCTTGACTGGGCTTCAGCATTCCTGCAGCAGCAGATCCAGCAGCGGTGGCAGGCAGTGTAGCTGATCCAGCTTAAGCAGAAAACAACTGTGGGTCAGAAACAAAAAGCTGCCAACTCAACTATAACAAACCAATGGGAAGAACTTAACACAGGAACAATGAAGGGCTGAAACAGGAAGAGCTGATGTTTAGAGGGACTGCTGCCAGCCACCACTGGTCAGTATTTAACTTCCTAGGACACAGGTGGCTGAAAGAATAACCTGAAAACAGTGACCAGATCTGTTTCTCTGCAAACTATGACACTGCAAGCACATTTTTATGTGCCCAGTTGCACAACTCAATGCAACTGCTCTAAGGAAGAGCCTTTCTACTTATTGCTTTCTCCAGTCTTCATCTTCAGAATATAAAACCTAAGCAATAATTTTAGGCTTGAGTACAAGTGAATCATTGTAAGGAGATAATAGGTCAGACTTACATTAATATTTATTTAATCATGCCTAATTTATTTTGAAGTTAGAAGTGCCAGACTAGTTCCTTTGTGCATTTCTACTGCACTGATATATAACTGACACCCTTGCTCTAATCTTCCCACAATACATTTGCGTGTATTTAATACTGCTACTCTGGCCTTCCTGGCATTTCAGTATTTCAGTCCTGCTGAGATCAAGGGCACTTTTGAAGTCAGGTGATACCTGCCTCTAGATCAAAGGCTGCATTACTGAGTATGGTTTTAAAATAAGTTTCTTCTTATTCTTGTCAAGCGTAAAGTCAACACCTAAAAAATAAAAGGAAAGCAAAAAGTCTGAAAAGAAGTTGTTTTTTGTCAATTTTACTTTAGAAAACTTTTTGGAATCAGCAGGCAGGAAAGATTCCCAGGCGAACGTACTCCGTAGGATCCCAGTATCCAAAAACCTTTGACAGAAAAACATACTGTACCACCATCTCAGTGAGACTATTCATGATAAGCAGCAAGAGCAAGATGCAGAATGGAATTCACATACTTACTATAGGTATCTAATAAAATTAGGATATCTGAAGTCAAGATTCTCTACAACAGCAGTAGATGTGGCAGCGCTGTCAGACTGGAAGGGGGGATTATTTTAATCACATTTAACAGGAGTAGAGAACCTATCTGGTTTTAATAAGTGTGTTACAGAAAAGGAAGGGATAAGTGATTTTAAACCTCATCTTTGTGAGTCAATGTGTTAAAACAATCACATGAGTACAGCTGACAGCGGCAAGGCAGCATGGAGCCACAAAAGTAAAGTCCAGAAACATTCCAATAAGGGATGTGCTCTAACCTTCTGGAAAGGGCTCCAATTCCCACAGCCTCCTTGAGAACAGTGAAGAGAGTGAAGAGTTTCACTTTCTCAGTTAACAATTACTGCAGCACCCCTAACAGCAGTCTCAGTTCTATTATGTACAAAGAGGTTTCAGTATCATCAGCTCTAGAGATGAAATATGCCTGCTGATTAGTTCATCTATTCAAATTAGTCCACTCAAAGATCCAATTCATTTTCCCTTGGAAGATAATTGACAATCATCAGCTGAAACAAACCACACTGAAGGCCGAGTAAATTCTAAATGAAGTAGTCTTGCTTTACTTGAATAGTAAATATTCATAGTGTATCTACTGATTCCATCATAGGGAAACCATCTATCAAAATACAACAGTCAGAAAAAGTAATATCAATGTTTTAGGAACGGGAAGATTTCCATGGAAAGAGTCAAAGCTGAGTCATCTGCTGAAATTGAAGAAAAGTTACAACATCTGGATATTTAGAGAGGTCCCTGAAGACAAATCAAACTAAAATCTGGTGAAAATAAAAACAGTTGATCAGAAGCTTTAAAATACATCAACTTCACTTGACACTTTGTTACAAATACCCAGCCAAAACTGAGTAAAAGTGAACAAAATGAGTTGGAAAGAGTATGCAAGACTTACATATAATGAGCCCAAAATATTTTCCAGGAAACCAAGGAGACAAGCTTTACCAAGTTTGCAATTGGTTGGCACAAGTGAACCGAATCGAAAAACTTGAGCCTGGGGGTGTGGAAACCTAGAAAAGAAACTTAAGACATTAGCTACTGTGAAAGCCAACTGATGGCATTGGTCAGAACTTGGGCAAACTGCACACCTGCAGCACAGAGTAGAAAAGTGCAGCCAGCAGACCAAGCTAAGAGATTCCATGAGAATTGTGCACATCTCCAACATCTACACAATGCTGTCTCTTCTAGCATCGCTCTGCAAGACATCAACAAGTCAGATATTTGAGTGACAGCTTCCAGCACAGACATATGCTAGTTATGGAACCAGGGAGTAGCAGGGATGCTACTGAAATGAAGTTCTCTCATCTACTTCATGTTAAGTATTATAATAAGGGAGGACAAGGCACTGTGGTTAAGTGCTGAACAGAAATGGTGGTCACTACTAAAGAACACATTTTAAGTGATCTGTTAGTCAAGTACAGACATACAGTTTTCCCCAATCAAATAAGCTTCCTTTTAATTTTGATTATAAGATTGCAGCAGAACAATTGTGCACTGTCAGCACAGTACCAATGACCTAAATATGAACTCAGCAAACTAAGTATGAAACTATCAGATACTCACTTCACTGGCAGATATAGATTTTCTACAGACTGCTTACTGCACATATTTGTAAAATCCTAATTAGTTCAAGTTAACATCTAGAATTTCAGTATCTGAAGGGGTGCCAAATTTGCATTTGCTAGTACTAGATAACGTAACAAATTTCAATCCTTGCCTGATTTTACTCCATTTCACCCCTATGCATAACAACCTCCCCACTAGCCAGCTCACCACTTTTGTGGCCAGACACTGATTTTCCCAAGGAAAGAAGAAATGACCTCTGAAGGCTACTGCATCCCTCCACCTCCCCCCAGCGACTGCCCCCAAACACTACAGCTCTGGTTCATCCCAAGGGCCACCAAGACCGAGCCTGCACTGCTGCATCCACTGGTCCCAGCCACCCGCATGTGCTGCCGAGGTGGTGCCATCAGCCCAGTGCAGCTCCTGCTGCTGCCTTTTTGCTCCCCAGGGGTAGTGTTGGGGGAGAACCTTCAGGGAAAAGTTAAGGTCTTGCTACTGCTAACTCACAAAATACGTATTCCAGAGCAGCACTGGTCTGTAGCGCATTACTGAAGAGTTCTGGTTTAGGACATGCTGATCCACGCACGCACAAAAATCGAGCAGAAATAACGCAGCTCAGTATCAAATAAAACATCAGTTCTGTTTTTCACCATTTATTAACACCTAAAAAATAAAAGCTATTTTCCTATCTATAAGTTCATCCAAGTGTCTCTTTGAAATCCTCTATCATTGCTTATCTGCTTGGATTTAACTTACACTGCTTCACCAGAGCACCTCCGGATCACAGTTGTTCCAGTTTAGGTTTCCAGTCTGAGGGAAAGAATTACACCCTGTTCATTTATGAAACAGTGCATGATTATTCTGCATCTTACTGAGGGCTTCATTCACAGTTTAATTCCCTCATTACTATTCCCTGAGCACACTAAATCCTGTTAGCACTTGCATATGTGCATGCACCATGCAAGAGGGAAGCTGGAAGCTGTATACTTGTATCACCTTTTTGTTTCAGCTCATTTTCCTTTCTTGCTTTCAGCTGATCTACTAAGTTGTCCTGTTCTCAAGTACTATGAACTTGCAAACATTGTATAGGAATGAAATTAACACTGTAGTTTAACTACAGTAAAACTTTTTGCCACTACTACATTAAGTTAAACAAGATGCTGACAGACCAGAGAGGGTCCAAAGGAGTACCATGAAGATGCTAAAAGTGCTGGAGAACCCAGCCTATGAGGAAAGACTGAAGGAGTGAGGTCTTTTCGCCCTGGAGAAGGCTCCAGGACATTTCATGACAGTATTCTAGTAACTAATGGACAGTTACAGAGAGGACTGAGGCTCTCTCTTCACAAGGAGACACATGGAGAGAACAAGGGGCAACAGGTACAAGTTGCATCCAGCAACATCTCGATACAGGACATTTTTTTACAGTGAGAACAGTCATTCACTGAACAGCCTCCCTAAGGACATGGTGTAGCTCCCATCACTGGAGGTTTTCAAGATGTGATTGGACAGGGTACTGGATAATCTCATCTAGGCTCCCCTTCCCAGAAAAGGGTTAGGCCAGAAGATCTTTCGAGGCTCCTTTCAACGTGGGCTGCTGTACGATTCAATAATTCTGAGCCTAAGAACAGCTCATTCTCATTCCTGTAGCAGAAACCCCATCTCCTTTGTTTTCTGTCAGTTTTATTGCAGCAGGACTATTTCAGCTTTCAGCATCATCTGAAAATTAGTTTCCCAACACCAGCCTCTACAGAAGATACAATAGTTCTGATTAGTTTCCCATATCTTTATCACTCACGGTTTGATATAACTATTAGAAGAACCCATTATAAATATCTATTCCTGCAGGGCTTATACCTGCTTTTTCTTCCTCACTCCTTCAGAAGTTTACTATTTTACCGAAGTCTACCTGGTAGTTTATAGTATAAAGATTTCAATCTTGTCAAATTTCAGTTGAAAGCTACAAGTTACAGATGCACAGATCTACTGTAAAAAAGGTATCTTAAAAATAAAAATCCACTAGCTTAAACAAATCACGTTGCTGGTATGTCAAGTGAATTCCATTCACTATTTCTCAGCTCAAAAATAAAATTCTCATCCCTCACCAGCAAGACTTGAAGCAATCGCCATATCCCGTTATGTGCAATATGGTTAGTGAATTGTTCAAACACCAACAGATGAAAGAGCAAGCAAAGCTCCTTCCACCACAAGAGGTATTATTAATTATTAGGTCACTGTTCAAGGCTCCAGCACCTCACCAGAGATTGCAATATCCCTGGCCTGCCTCCACATGCACAAAGTATGCTGCCAAGTTCTGAGTGATCTTCAAGAATGATGGACAGAAGAGAATGTTCCTCAGCTTTAAGTCTGAAAACACTGACTGACTGCCCCTACTTTCAGTTCTGTATATGAAGAAGTGGATACTAAGGACCTAGGACCAGTGCAATTAAGCCATTTAAATTCACCTTTCAATAGCAAGATTCCAGGCTTGGTGTACCCCCTTGGACACAAACTACAGGAATAATAATTCAAGTTTACAGCCTTGTTAACATATACGGATACTTCATAACAAGTCAAAATATTTCATCCTCCCAACAAAGATCTCTTGCATCTCCCCATCATTTACACTCAAAAAAAATGGATTATAGATGAAAATACATAAAGATCAGAAACATCAAGATCAGCTACACATATCTGACATAAACAGCATATTTCAATAATGATCTGCATACAGTTAAAAGGTCTCACATGGCATTTCATCAGTCCCCAGAAAACATGAATTATCTGCAACTTACAGACGGAGAAGAAATTTACTTTTCTTAAAGGAATTATCAGCCACTGACAGCAAGACTCAAGAGCCAAACTTATACTACAAAATAGCTAAAAATTTTTCTAATAAGGTCATATATTCCTCAGCAAGGACAGTATTACATACCTTGTGCAAGCATGTTAAACTCCAAGAACAGTGCTATGTGATAAAGCTCCATAGCTTCTTCAGCCCTAGTCATGTTTAGTTTTCCTGCTACAAGAGCCTGAACTTCACTTAAACTGCCCACTGAAGGGCTGGAGTGCAAAACTGAGAGGTCCACCACATCCGTATACATACAGTTCAAAATGACCTTAGCATACTTTTTTGGTATGATAGATTCATCCAATATAATTCTAGTTGGAGTTCGTAGAGTTCGGTCTGTGATTTCTTCACCAGTTCGTATCCTCCTCTGCAGCAAGTGACGAAAAAACGGAGATCGTGACGAAATAATAGCTTTGTGAGCTCTGAGCTCTTCATCTAGACAGTTCTGACTTCCACCAAAAGTTTCAACCAAGTCAGAGTTGGATGAAAAGCTAAGAACCACATCATAGTAGCACATGTAATCAAACAGTGTGCGCATGTCAACATCTAAGGAATTTGGCGTTCCAAATTCTTCACTAAGCTGCACGAGGATATCAACATTCTGGAATCTTGAATCCTCCATTCCAAACTCGCCCGTATAAAGGTAGTGTAACAAAGCAGAAAACATAGGCATATCTATGCCAGCTGTGTTAATATCCATTATTATTTCCGCCCCATACTCTGGTGAGGAAGAAAGCAGTGTCTTAAAAAATGGACATCTTGCCGCCAATATCGCACGATGCACAGGAAAACAAGTTTCTTGAAATATTAAGTCTACATCGGTACAGTATTTGTACTGATAAAGTTCAGCCATGTCTTTTTGTAGCGTCCTGGCTTCTGGTCTTGCCAAATTAGCTTGTAGATAAAGTTCCTTTAAGGCTGACGTTCCTTCGTATTCTTCTACTAATGCATTAACGTCTCTGACATCCCAGCCCGAGAGGAGTTCGCGCATCTGCTTCGCGTGATCAGCAGACCGGCTGGATTTCCGACGCTTAATGAATTTCTTTTTGAGGGTGGCAAGGCCAGAGGTTTTCTTTTTCTTATCTTGAGGTTTCTCATGGCCATGATCAAGGCTGTACAGCTTCGATTCACAGCCATAGCCTTGATGAGAGTAGGATGATGTCCCTGAAAGTAAAAGGGAAAATTGAACACATTTATTCTTTAAATTTAAAAGGAAGGTCTGTAACACCTAAACAGATCATCAATGTCCTGCAAGTTAACACAGTTTTTCCTCCTTCTCAGATCACATAATTCAACAAGTTGGGAACCCGACTGAAGCCTTTTCTAACCATTAAGAACAAACTTTTTTTTTAATGTACACTATTTTAAGAACCAAGCAGTGCCAGCTGATGTAGCTCTGTGCACATGGCATACTTATCTACACATGAAGAGAACACTGTGGTCATAGTGTTACAAGTGTCATTATAGTAACTATAGGAAGTGAAAAAACAGCCTTTTCAAAAACTTAGATGATCTCAGTGACATAGTAGTACCCTCCCCTCCATTCAAACTGTTCTTCAAATTCTGTTCTTCTACCATTAAGTGTCATTTCAACAACAAAAAAGCATACCTGGCATCAGACAATTAGCATAGTCACAAGAAAAAAAAATCAAAAAAAACACAGTAACAAAACATTCAAGGAAATTTAGGACAATTAATTAACTTTCAATGCAATTTTAACAAGAAAGTAAAAATCCCATCATATGATGATCAAGTAATGCCAAAATTCAAACACATAAAATGAGCTCCTTTGCACAGAACTATAGACATGAATTTGTGCATACATCCCAATTAAAACAATATGGAGAATGTAAGTTTTACTATGTTAAAGATGCTCTTTGAACAGAGTGTTATACTATTAAAGTATATCTATAATTATTTTCTCCTCAAAAAATAATTTATAGGGAAGTTATGTACCAAACACATCATGAAATGAAAATGGATTCTCCTCAACGTTGTCGGTGTTACATACCTGACCTGTTCCACTAAATGAACCTTTGCTGATTGTCAGTTTGAACCTGGCTGCATATACAGTAACACTGGGAGCAATTTAGTAAGAAAAAGAGGAATTAGAACCTGCATTTTTAGAAATAATGGAAAACTGAAGAACTGTTTCAATTAAAAAATAGTTTAAAAGGTTAAACGGAAGCATGACTCTCACATTAAAGGGTTACTTCCTAATTTAACTTACTTTACAGAATTTTAACTCTAAGCTGGATGGTAAACAACTTCAGACAGAAAAAAAAAAGAAGTGCAGAAACCCAACTACTACTTCCAGACAAAAGAAACTATAATAAAATATTCACAAATGGTATACAGATTACTAAAAATTGCAGATTCATGCAAAACAGTGTTTTTCCGTTTTCTGTTGGGCATAGTTAACATGTTTCCATTAGAACGCTTCTGTAGCTTCACTATTTGTTGCCTTTTTTTGATCTTTTAAGTCTGAAGTACATCCATCCACCTGAGTTTTTGGGGCCTTTTATAACTTGTTCCATCATTTCTCTCTCACAGTTCCATTTGTTTCAGGTAGATTTGATGCGACGCTATTTTGCTATGCTATTTTGACAGTGATATTATGGGCCATTTGTCAAAACACAGTGCTTTTAGTTACCATGTTATTTCAGGTAAGTATTTCTTAAGCTTTGAAAGACAGAGGAGCAATTCAAACTTGTACTTGAGAGCACGGCAACTGTAGCAATCTAAGATGCCTGTAAATTGTCTTATTTAAACCTCAATAATTCTAAGTAATCTTATATCCTGGGTTTTATGCCAAGCTAATTAAAAGTCCCTCAAATCATGCAACACAATGGTTTTACGATTCATCTATGAGTGAAAACTTTGGAAAGAAACTTTGCTTTCTTTGAGGAAAGACCTCTATAACCATTCTGTCCATGCTACATTAGATTTTGTTTGAGCAGGTAACATGCTATTAATCATATTGAAATTTGAATACATTAAAAAAATATATATTTAAATGAAGAGAACCACAGTAACTCAATACAACTTCCACAAAGAGGTTGTGCTGATTGTCCTGCAAAATCCACTATAAAAATTCCTTCCATATGCTGTACTAGATATATGTGTATATATATATAATAGTAGATATTTGGTCTCCTGCTGATAGAGACAAACCTAGAATTTCTGCTCCATTTAAAGAGTATCAATTACATTTCACAATAAAAGTATAATGATGCTTTGGTCACCCTATAATGATAGATTCTGCTCCAATAGAACATGCCAGCTCATTTCTGTCTGAGTTATTTTGGATTCTAATGGCAAACTTGAGTATGTGGAATATTCTCTTACATTCCGTTAAAGTAAAACTAGGACACCACAAATCTCAGTTTCTTTCCTTCCTAAAGGCTGCCGTGAGGCGAGGTATTACTTGCACGTGAATCATCACGAGATACTAAAATACCATTCAAACCTTTGTGTACCCTGAGCTACTTATAAGATTTAACTTCAGAAGTACTGCAAATAGTACTATTAACCCTCACAAACAAATAAGACACTGCTGTAAAAGTGCCACCACACAACTGCTTTTTGCCAGAGGCAGGAGCAGAGGTGCACCAGAACAACTATCTGGGTTCACAACAGCTGGTGCCCTCCTATCACTCAAAGACAGAATTTTGAAGAGCCGCTTTTTGACCTGCCTGTGTTCCTTCATAAGGCAGCAGCATTAGAACTAGGAAAGAGAAATTTATTCCCACTTCTACACTAAAAGGCACCACTGTATTAAATGCTGTTACAAAGCAAAAGCTACTTATGCCCCTAGACATATCTAGTTTTGAACAGATAAACATTTACAAGAAACAGATGACTGCCAAGAGAAAGTACTTGGGCACTTGACAATGAATAATGGGATCTGTCTAGTCCTCTGCATGCCTACACATTTTAAAATCTAATTATAGATATCTATTTAAAAATAA
Source organism: Nesoenas mayeri (assembly GCF_963082525.1). Taxonomy (NCBI): domain Eukaryota; kingdom Metazoa; phylum Chordata; class Aves; order Columbiformes; family Columbidae; genus Nesoenas; species Nesoenas mayeri. Next base: position 17,006,168 of record NC_137548.1, on the reverse strand, counting down.
ACATCTTGAACAGATGCACCACCCTAGAACATGGTGCAAAATCCTCCTCCTGAGTGTTGTAGACAAAACACCAAAGAGATGACTGGTTTAGCCTTCACTAAAACACAAGTTTTTCTTTATTACTTCTACTGATTTATCTCCTCTTCATAAACTGTAAGCAAACTCAGCATAAAGTCAACTAACAATTGGCACTCATCCTATGAAACTACTGTGCTTTGCCAGATCAGTTCTCAGCTTTTAACATTCATTCTACATTTAAAAGTAACATGGTACAACTTCAATAATAAGGCAGCACATCTAAAACAAATCCATAGGTCTGAATCCAGTTTCCAGGAATAAGGCAACTAATGCCTATTCTGCAGCTATTATAACTCTAGTCCTCATAATTCCAGTTCTACTTTGGGGCAATAAATAGATCTAATACCTTCTATATTAAAAAAAAACAATATGTAAAAGATGATTTAACCTTAAAATATCATTATTCTGAGAAGTGATGAAAACCTCAGCTATCAATCGTAGGATACATCTACTTTCTACTGAGACAACTGCACAAACCAATCATCCAAACAAGAATCAAGATGAGAAAGAGTCAAACTCCACAAAGTGGCAATAAGAGATGTATGCCTGTGATATAGACAGCACATTTACTAGCACACCATAATCAGATTTCAGCAAGAATTTTAATGAGAACACCCACTTGCCTCAAATGAGACAGCCACTCGCTTTTAGACCTTCCTTGAAAAAGTCCCAACCACAATTTTCAATACGTAATGGGGATCAATAAATGTATTGGAACATACTATATTGGGACATAATGGGTTTCTATTTTGAATTTAATAATGAAGAGCATCAACAAAACTTTCCACATACCAAGTAGAAAGTTTCTGTGGAATTTAATGAAGCCTTTGGAACACTCTCATCTTCAAATCTGTACAAAAGGTGTTTCAGCATGCAGATCTGCCTCTGTTTCTTCATCCAGTATAGAGGCAGATAAAAACCACCAAGACACATAATAAAAACATTTTGGCTGTGATTTTTAGAAAGTTGTATATACAACTGCAGCAAACCTTTTACTACTGTTAGTTATGATGCACTGAAAATACATAAAGCCTGAAGGGGGACTCTACAGCATGTATATCCAAGGTGTTAGTACTAAAAGTTCTTGCTTGACATGCTGCAACAGCACACAGAATTTTTAGCCCACAGCACAGTTCTTCACATGTAACAGTTGGTGGGCTGTCCTCTACTCAGATCTTCAAAAATCAGGAGTGTCACAAAAGCTGAGACAAAAGAGAAAAATTACAAAGCAAGTCAATTTTTCCTCTGCTAGGGATATAACTGTGCTTTCAGTGGTGATTAAAAAGAGAAGTAACAGTGAATATCAGTAACTACTTATTCAGTTTTGCAAGCCAAGGCACAAAGGAGAAAAGTGTTTATAAAGTATTTATGTTATTTACTGCTAAGATCATTCTTCGGGCTGTCAGGGCTGGGTTTTTTTAAGCAAGATTTATCTTCTCAAAAACTGCCTTTTTTAGATTCATCACGTAACTATTTATTATTTAAAGTCTGACAGTACTTAGATCTACACTGAGGTCTTTTTGCAATAGACTGAAAGTACATAATGGTAATACCTGCCCCAGTTATGACTGGATAAGAAAATAATTTCTTAAAGGCACTTCAACTCACATTTCCAGTTAAGCAAGGTCCTTGCTTGTAAATAATACTATTAGGACAAAAAGTACCACCAATACCCATTTACAGGAACAGGAAAAGGGCAAGAGAAAAAGTTGTCTTCAAGTCTGCTTGTTACTTTAACAGGCTTATTATCAGAGACATCCTTTCTAGCAACAAGGAACTCATTCACTCATTAGACACAATGCCAATACTACAACAAATACTGATGATCTACAGTTTCATATGCTCTAACAGTTTCACAAAAAATCTGAGGAAGAAGAGTAGAAAATGGTAGACGGCATTACAGACAGCAACTGCTCTTGAACTGCGAAAACTAGTATGCATGGTTTAATTAACAAAAAACCTCCATTTTATTTTATTCAAATAACCTGGCATCCATTTACTAACAAACGGCAGATCAACTCACTGTATACATAGGCCAAACAGATACAGGGCAGTACCAAATTTCATGCACGATTGAGCTTCAATGGATTCAAACCAGTGACCTAGAAAATAAAAGCTCTGCATTGCCAATCAAATCCAGTGCACACACAATCCAGCGAGTCATTTATGTAAGTGACAAGATAACTGAAGAGAGTTACCTATGAATGTCTGTTGTGCCTGTGAATTTCCCCCTACCCTTGGGGAACACGAGTGAGGGTAGTTTGATGCATTAGCACCCATTTTCTTCAGTCACTCAGGCATTCCGCCTGCTGCCTCTTCAATGTATGATCCCATAATCCTTTATCAATCTTCAATCCCAGGTCCAGCATTCTGTTCCTCCATTTCTGAAGAAGAAAAACACCAATAAATAACTTTTTTTCACCAGGTATTATGTGATTTAGATAAAATAAACTCAAGCTCCAGCACACAGAATTTTCATAAATTAAAACCTCAAACATTTCCAAGATAGCTTTTTATTTGAAGGATTAAACCAACACCAAAAATACATTTTTTTTCTTCCAAAATAACAGGTAGTTTTCCAAATCATTCACAAATCAATATGATACATTGCAACAAAGAACAGGATGGCTATCAAACTTTTAGCTAAGAAATTTTCAGGTAAGAGTTGGTCTAGACTAGATATGCTAGATATGCTCCTTTAACTATTCCAAGACAGACCTTTTGTACATGCTGATATGCTTACACGCTGTTATAAAAATCCCAAACTTCATTATACTGAGAAAGGCAGAATAAGCCAATACCGTTGGAGGTTATACCATCATCACTGCTTTCAGCTGCACTTAGATTTCACACTGTTTATGTAGTTCTCATTCAGTCCTACTTTTCAAGTTTAGACTAGTATCTAGAAGTAGGTTTATAACAGTAAAAATAAGGTGTTTAAGCATTCATTTACTGTTTTTATCAGGCATTTGAAAACATTTTAGAGAGTCGGTTCTGAGGAAATTTGAACAAGGATTCACTGCTAAACATACACAAGTACATCCTAGTTTATTCCTATATTAGCAGTGTTACAAAATATTAATACTGCAAAAGGAGAGTTGCCACAAAGAACTGCCGATTGTCAACTGAAAACACGTGCCCCCATCCAAAAACACAAACATGCAGATAAAAGTGATACAAATGTAAAGTCTATATTAAGCTTTTTTTTAGACTCCATTCACTATTGTGAACACTGTGGAAGCACAAGAAACGTGCATGATTTCCAACTATCTGATGCCTTAGAACAAGGTTCTTAAAGTCAGGCCTTTTAGCATTTGTGGTTTATGATATCAGATGTTTTCAAAAAGGAACCACTACACCTCACACTAGACATGAGGTACAGGCAGAAGGGCTGCTCTGGAGAACACCCAGCCCAGGCCAGCACCTCACGGCAGCAGCCTGCTGAGCACCAGCTGAGTTCTGCCGAGGCAGGAGACACAACACAGCAACTTTCCTGGTGGTCACATGCAGGGACAGGAGTTGGACTTGATGATCCCTGTGGGTCCCTTCCAACTGAGGACATTCTATGATTCTATGGTCTGACATAAGCCAACTCGAGCCAATCTACAGGCCTGCAAATGCAGCAAATGGGAGCCCCCACACCTGCCCTCCCTAGCTCAGTGGCAATGTCTCCTCAACCATATATAACCTGATGTTATCTTGAACTTGCCTCTATGCAGATTCAGCTTCCCGCATATCAGGAAACAGAAAAATAAAATACCTTCCTACACAAATAGTGAGCCTGCTCAGGATGAAGTCAGGACCAGAGCGCATGCAAAATGGGCAACACGACACCAGCCAACACCAGTAAATCTCCTCAGCAAATACAAGCTGTTGGACCAGTTCGGTCTTAGCCAATGCATGTACACATTTTCTTCCTTGTGCAGAAATAAGCTAGCTACTCTAAGATAACAAAATCCATATGGATGCAGATGTCTTTAAGAAAAAACACAAATAATTCCATTAAAACAGTGACACTCCACGTGATTTGTGTACCCACACAGAATATGTTGCTTAAATGTGCAATCCCTTTCCAGATGGAATTAGTTACATTCAGTACAAACTTCCTGGAGGTAAGAGTCACCTTTCAGTTTGAATGCCAACTCCCTCACAAATAAATGCCAGAATCCTGAGCAGATATCCCAACAACTTCCCTTTTCTCAGCCAAAATCGGACTTGGTTCATTAGGACAGAGTCCTGGAATACTGCCATGGCCAATCCACTTTCCTCTTCTGTGTTCAGCTGTGCTGTGATAACTTGTCTATGAGATGTCTACTAACACTTTTCAGTTCTTCCTGACACAGGAAAGAGCCCCAGAGCCAAGGTTTTTTGGGTTTTTTTTTGTTTGGTTGGTTTTATTTTGGTTTTGTTTGTTGGGGTTTTTTTGTCTGTTTTTTCTTCCTAGCAGGTACTAAATATACGCAACTAAGTCTCAGGTTTGAAGTTAATACTTTCCCCACCTCCTTCCACTTAGCAACAAGCATGCCCCAGAAGCTGGAAGGAATGTGACCAAGAAATATATGCATTAGCATTCAATGCTTGAATTTGTAAAACAAAAGGATTTAAATTAACTGAAAAAATTCTAAACACTATAAAAAGTTCCTAAAATATCTGATATGTAAAATAATTTATTCAGAGGCTTATCACAAGAACAGTTACACATTAAGCCTGAGTATCATGCAGAATGAATGCACTAAATAAATTTAAAATATGAAATTTAAGTAATAAAGGCCAGTGTAAAAACAGTTATCATATTAAAGCTGTACACACAAAAGTATCCATTTACATTTAAAAGATCTATATTATGTAAATGTGTACATTTATATAAGTAAAGCCAAACATGCCAAATGCCAGTGAAGGAAGAATTCAATGCAGAGTATAGCGGTCTGTCATTTACAGATGCCAGAACCTCCTGGTCCTCCTTTCAAATTGAACCACGTGCTGCTTGGTGCTGTGTATGCTGGCTGACCTCTTTGAGAGCATTCTGCACCCTGAATTTTAGCACACTGGAGTTCATAAAATGTGTTGTGCCCCATGGCTCAAAACTGGTGCTAGATGCTTAACCTCATGTATCAACTGAAAGTACAACATCTGTATTTTTTTATTACATCACTAAATTTTACAAGATAATATTGTATGACCCGTGCTGTATTTCCCAAACAATTTAAGCTGGTAGTAGTGATGAACTCTGTCCTCAAGAAGCCCTGCCTTCCTCTCTTCCTTCTCATATCCACTTCCCCTACCTTGTTTGTTCTAGCCCAAATATTTCATTAATTGGATAAAACAACGCACGTTAAAATCAACCTAGACAAAAAGTTTAATCAGTATCAGTTACCCAATTGGTTTGTTGTGGAATCACACAAATACTTACAGGAGCAGAGGCAGAAAAAGAAAGAGGAACATGGAAACATGCTGCTAGAGCAAGAATTGTATCTTTTGACAGCAAGATGTTCTTGAATCACTCATGGATTTAGATGCTTATTTTGTTTGTTTTGATTTACTAGTGCGCACTTCAGCCTCTACACTAAACCCAGCCTACCTGCACAGAAGTCAGTCTTGCATACAACCTGCTGAGTCTATTGCAGATGTAAATACCTCTGTTACCACATAAAACGCCAGATCAAGAACGCTGTTTCCCATGGTAAAAGACAGCTGTAGAGGGACATGAACATAAAAATGAAAAAACAAGTCCAAACCACAAACAATTAGATTTTTAGCTGCAAAGGGAAAGACAGGTTTCATCTTTCCTTGCAGAAGTTATCCTGCGCAGCAAAATCTTCCCTATTTGGGCTTAGCTGAAGAATTTTTAAAATCTAATTTTAGCCTCAGAATACAGTCATGATTTTTTTTTTGTTTGAAGAGGTACCATCAAGTGAACTTTTTCTTGCCTTTCTGTTAAGAGTTTATATGCATCCACATAAGCATTATCAAAAGGAAACTAAATCCAACACCTGCAGACCTGCTGCAATGGATCTCTCATTGAGAGCAGTGATACACACACACAAATGTGCATTATGTATATATACACACACGTATACAGAATAAAAAAGTCAAACTGCCAAAGCTTGTTTAAAAAATTCTGCACTGCAGAAATAGTATATGAAGTGTGCGATACAAAACCAGGAAGCTTTAGAAGCCAAAATTACCACCCCAAATGCTACAAAAAGCACAGAAGAGATCTTCAGATTATATTGATACTCAGAGCAGAATGAAATTTAAAATAAACACAAATCTAGTCAAAATTTTCAGTACCTGAAGCAAGTTTCTCAGTTTTCTCAATACTTTTCACACTGAACCCAAAATCCTAAGAACTTAAGATGACTTGCATCTGATGTGTCTGGGCTGACAGCCAGGAATTCCTGGACAAAAAGTCTGTGTACAGAAGGAACTTTGGGTAACAGTGACACTTTGTTTACAGTCATCACTCAATACAAAGGTTTCATAACGTTTTCTGTAGTTCACTGTGATCCAATTAATCTAAAGGGCAAGGTGGGAAGCGTTACATGTTTCACAACCAAACACATTTTACTTTTTCCCTTCTAAAATTTTCATAGCTTTCTGTATTTCTTCTGGCATTGTTGCCACAGGATTATGAAATAGCAGAACACTAAGACCAAAGTAGGAAATAATATCAAGCACATGCACATACTTGTACCAACATGATTTTTCAGGTTCTACATTTTACTTAATACATTTTAAATTTACTGTGAGTAAATGACAACATCAGTAACACAAGTATATCTTATTAATAGTTGCTTAGATTTTTATCTAGACCAAAACCACTATGCTATTTTGCCCCAATAGTTCCTTTCAAGTAACAAGGAAGTAAAACTGTAATGCAAGACAACATGGCAACATCCAGCAGTAAACTGGTTCATTTGAGAGGGGGAAAAAAAGAAAATTAAAAAAATCAACTTTTAAAAGCAATAACCCTAGTAACAGAGAGTACTTCAACTGAATTTTAGCAAGGACAAACCTATTTTCACAGAGATTAGGTAGATAAATAAGTACAAGAGAAAGAACTTGTGAGAACGAATCCCTGCCATTGTCCCCAAGGTACATCTCACCAACTTTCCTTAACAAGCCGAACCTGCCTCCAGCAGAGCAGGGGTCTGCTGGCTGATACAGAGCCCTGAGCCACCACAAAGCAATTCAGGAACAACCTCACAGCCAGCAGAACGGTTCTACAGCTCCTGTCCACTGGGGAGGCTCCAAAGCCAGTCCTGGCCATGCTGGTTGCTATGCAGGATCACTACTGGAATTATCAGCCAGCAACATTCAAAGGGACAAGCAATTAAAAATGAAAAAGTTGCTTGGGGCTGGAGTTCCAACTGTTTGTTCAGATGTGCATTTACTCTCTACCTTGTTTTCTTACTATCCTAGTGGGGGTGAGAGGTGGTTTCCAAGGAAGAGGAGCTGACAGGAACTGAGTATTATCCATCCTGACCTTCCTCTTGTTCCACAGCCGAGGAGCTCAGGGGCACACTCACAGGCTGCCGAGGTTCGCAGTCTCCAATCTCAGGAGCACACCTGCTGAAGGACTGAATGCATGTGGGACAGCGCAACTTGAAGAAATTGTGTAACTTGTAAGCAATTCTTAGCTCAAAGGAAAAAAGTGAAATTTTGAAGGACCAGATGATCTTACACCCTAACACACACATGAATCCATGCAAAGCTTATTCTGACTCTTTTTTTAAAATCCAGTCAAGCAATCAATCTTTATAATAGTTAAAAATTATGCAGATGATAAAATAGTAAGATGTAGCCGATACAGCCTGAAAGGTTCTGGTTTGGATTAGGACTCTACAAAAATGAGGAACAGATAATGTTCTTCATGATTTGGGTTTATGAATCTGTGCTATTTCATGATTTACTGCATTAGAAAGAAAATCCAATAAACAAAATACCAGAACTTAAGCCACATCAGCAGATACAGGCACGAGAGGGCAAGACAAAGCAGATATAACTAGATTTCGAAAGTGACTGCATTGCTTAGTGCTTTGCTGGGGATCATGTGTTCCAACTATCACAAAGAACCCTTTTTTGAAGCATGAATTTTAAAGCACTTTCTTTTTCACAAAGTACTATGCTTCTCCATTAAGAAGTTCTTTCAAAATGGAGGCAGCAAATACCTCACAGTAGTCCTGGCTTCATTTCTAGATTTGTTGAGAATCAAAAAACTGAGTTTTGTGGGGGAGAAGGAAGGAAGAAAAAACCCACAAACTTGTACCAATTAATTTTCAACACATCCTTTGAGGAATCAGAGCAAAAGTTAAAAAACTATACTCAAATAGAAATGTGTACACTTCAGACAGTGAAAACATTGAGAAGCATTATGGCAGTTGAAAAGACAAAGAACATATAGGAAAAGCCCCTCTTTTCAATGCTAATAGTGTTCAAAGTAGAAATTTTTTTATTGTCAGCAAAGCAATTCAGAGTATGATATGAATGTATCACATCCTAGAAGCAATTAAGTAATGTTATCAGGTCAAATCACTAACAGCACTGCAGAGGCACGGGACATCAATGTATTTATATTCCCCTAAATACAAAAAAAGTTCCAGCACCTAAAAAATCCAAACACACAAAGCACACACAGACTAACTGCATTACAACAGTAAAATCTGCACAGAATAGCAAGTACATCCCAAGCAACTGAAGTGTTTTCATATACTAGCAAATGAATCTCAATCTCTGTACATCAATGGTCCTTCCAGCTGGCTGCAAGCACTCGCTAATTTACCAGAAGTCTGATTAGTGACACTTACATGAAAGATTTAACTAATGTTCATGAAGTTGAATTCAAAACACTTTTAGCAAAATCAGCAAGAACCCATTTATTGCCCTCTAGGACTCTCTTGAAGTAAAGGGACAGCATGTATTCTTCAATGACTTTCTATCTTTTAGAAGTTCACTTGAAAGGAACATTATCTGATTCAGAGACAAAACATCATTAAATCTATTATACTTTGTGAGAAAACTAAGAGAAATCCTATCCACCAAATCTTTTATCAGTATCACGAAACGGCATTATTAGGTATGAATATATCCATTTACGGGGAAAATGAGGATAATATATTTTAGCCAATCTAAAATAATTGCAAGATACCCTGATATATTGCGATATATCTTGAAGAGTATAAAGTTTTTTCAAAAGGCCTCTTCTGAGCAAACAAAAACATGATTTTGTTTTTTAAGAAAGGCAAATCCTCTTTGGTATAATAAATATGTGAACACATCAGCTGGTTAAGACAAAAAAAAAAAGAACAAAAAGAACATCCAAATTACATGAAAAGTACCTCTGAAAAAAGATCAGACTTTTTTTTTTTAAAGTAGTCTGCTTTTTTTTTTTTCTCTCCAAAGTTCTGGCTAACACTCAGTTGTCTTGTCAGGCAGTGACTTAACTCAGTCAAGTTTTAGCTAAATTCAGTTTCAGATACTGGCATCGAATCTGGTCTGGTAAGATCACTGTTCCTCTCTGTCTCCAGACACTGCCTGTCCTTCATTACAGCAGTATCCTCAGTCATCTGCTCCCTTCTTCCTCCATGGAAAAGGCAGAGGTGGAACAAAAGTAAGAATTCTCCACATGAAGCTGTCCCACCTTTATACAGCATATTTCATGGGCTTCATCTTTAAATACCCCTTATCTGTCAACAGGACTGTTGTTTTTTGTGGAGCCAGGCAGGTAGTCTTCTTGGGACATTGTTTAGTGGCAGAGTTAGGTTATGGTTGGACCCTATGATCTTGAGGGTCGCTTCCAAACAAAATGATTCTATGACTCCCTCTCTGCAGTTTTCACAATTCATACGATTTTATTCTATTTTCTTTGAGAGTGGCCCCCAAAGATCCCTGTTTCATTGAGAAAGGGAATTCCTTGCTTGAGCTGTGACCCAAGCACAACACAAGATGCTGTTTTCAATTAGCAAGTCTACTAAGACCGGGAAATCTTGGCTGAAAACCCAATCACATGGAAGATCAGCCTCTGGATTTTAGCACTGCTGCCTTCTCACATCAAGTAACACCTCAGTGGGGTATATCCTACAGTCTGCTTGTACTAGAGACATTTTTCCTTTTCTCCAGGCTCAATTATTTCACAGAAAGCCATTTAGTCTGAATGAGGATCTGGGAGCTTCCTGCTTCTAAATACACTGCACAGTTCCATTCCTCCCCCGCCCCATCCTCTCAGAACATGTTTCCTCTGAGAGTATATTAAGTTACTTACAAGGCAACCCTAGACACTATACTCCTTACCTATACTAAGTAAACAGAACCTATCCTCTCTTACGACTTGCTATTTTCAACTCACCCTCAATGAACATTCTTTTGATCACACAGTTTTAGTTTTCTTATTAACTTCCACACCCTTAAGAGGAGCAGTAGCAGCCTGTGGTGATGCCACTGCTGGGGTTTCCCCAACAACAGCTCCAGCATCCCAGTGGCAAAGCAGACTACAAGTCTTGGACACATGTACTGATTGGCCTTCCCATATGCTTGAACTCTGTTCATAAATCAGTTTACTGATTACCTCTATCACCTTATTTTGGCTGCAATCAACTCCTCATCCTTCCAGCCAGCCATTGTATCAGTATCAACATTATCTTGTGATATTTTTGTTGCTTGGCACCATTATCGACTTCGTTCCTCATTACTACAGTGTTTCTGCATAATCCTCTTCCTTCCTGCAGGAGCTTCTGAGATGCTTGGTGACAGAACAACACACATATCTGCTTCCACTGAAAAACTCCGCCTGTGGCTAAAAAAAACCTCCTACAAATATTGCCATATATTCAAAACAATTTTCTAGACATCCTCCTCAATATACCACCATGTTTTTTTGTTCTGTACACCACCCTCTCTATAGATCCTTTTGTCTTCACACAACAGCACATTTCACCCATGTAGCCTTTTCCCTTAGATAAAACAAAAGTGAAATATCAGTTGCTAGCATCATATCTTACATGTTTAAGGCTAATGGATTCACCCATTTACATTAGAAAATCTGGAAGGTGAAACATGGAAAGGTGTGGTAAAGAACTCACAAGGTTCTCTAGTCCAGTCCATTTCATGAGACATATCAGAAATTTTGTTAAAGAAACACTGATTTTCCTTGTTCAAGACAGCATTAAGTCACAGCCATAAAACTGACACATTTCAGCTACAATTTAAATAGAGTTTCTATAATAATAGTAATGAGCTACGACAAGTCTTGGATCCAACCAAAACACAGCTCCAATCTGGATTCAAAATGCATTATTTCATGTATGCAAAATCAAGCTGGTTCAGCAACACTGTGGTTCCATGCACATCACTTCAGCAACAGCACTCGCCTCAGCTACTACCACCATCTTCCCAAAGCTCCTCTATGGCAGCAACCAAACCAGGGTATTCTCTTCTGCAGGATTTTTTCCTCCAGTGTAATTAGCTCCCTGCACCAGTTTACCAAATGACCCAAGGAATGTCACCAGAGGAGAAAAGAACAGCAAGAAAAGGCTGCTTGCTCTCTACAGTCAAATGCAACATCAGTTGACTAACACTCAGTTGGCAGAGACTTCAAAAAACCAAATATTCCCAGTCCATGCACTCATTCCTACAGCAGAGCTGTCCCCTTACATGGTTTCCCAAATGTCTGCTGGAATGTAAGTCCTATCAGGGACCTGGCTGGATCGTGTTTGTTTTCAGTGGATGTTCTGGTGCAGTTGCAACAGCCGCTGCCCATCAATACAGCATTGTCTCTATCTTCATTCAGTCTGCCACCAATTTCAATATAAACATCTTAATGTCAGGGGTAGCTATAAGACTACTCTAGTAATACACTGTTTCTCCTACATAGCTCTTAAAAATTAACAGTAGGGAAGAGTACCTTCAAGTTGTTTGCAAAGCAAGGGCAGTCCTGGCAGAAACAGGTGCTTTACACAAAAGTAACTACCACTAGGATTCACCACAGCAGTGTTCAATGTATGTAGCTAGCTGAACTGCTGCTTCCTCTTTCGCCTATACTTCTTTTGCTCTGTCTGTGCAGTTTGTTCCTCCCTTCACTAGGCCTTGGTTAACAATCCTTCAGAGAGCAGCCATTACAACTAAAGAGGTCCATTGGGGTTGTCACTTTATTGAAGGCTAAGAAGATTTAGAAACTGCAGTGACACTATATATGCATCTAGGTATTAGTCATACGGGGAAAAAAAAAAAGCTGAGCCTACGTGAATTTTAATATATGCCACTCAATCCAACAAATTCCTCCAGTGATGGGGAGGAGGTGTGTATGCAGGGGTCCCTGCCTGTCAGCTCTCCACAGGCACATCAGGGTGACCTGACAACCCCACTGAAGTCAAACTAACCGAGAGCTGAACCTTCCCCTCACTGTTGCTCCAGCCATGGGTTTTTTTTGCTTCCCCTCACAGTACGTACAGAGACTACACAATCACAAAACAAGTAGTTTCAGACGGCTAATCCATCACTACCCTGCTGGAGGGGGTGACAGGTAACAGACAGAAAAAGGGAATTCTTGCAGGTTGGTCTGACAGTCAGCTGTTACTGGAACAGGAACCCACAGCTGTCGATAGGAAGAGAGCTGACTATTGCTATTAAACTGCCTCACGGCTCACAAAACTATACCCTTGTAGTAATCCTTCTCGATCTCTCTGAACTCAGGCTCAAAAGTCCCTTTGGCCTGGCCCTGGGTGCTCCAGCAGAGCCCTCCTTGGCAGCCCCTGGTTGCGAGGCTCAGGTCTCAGAGCTGACCCTACCTTCTCCCCTTGTCTGCAAACATCCAGGGTCACTCCCTGCTCTGCTCACCGAAGCAGGCAGTAATACAAAAATCAAACTGGAAAATTCATCGTGCACGGTATTTAAACAACAATTGACTCATTCGAGAGCTTGTAAACTGGTTATGGACTGCTGCCACCCTGAGCAAGCCTGAAATTCCTGGCGAAACCCACAGGCTGTTTTTCTTTTATTTTGATACTTTAACATACAACGACACAACTAACAGGGTGATCTTATGCCTGTTTGTATAAATCAGTTATTTGTGTATATACTAAGATTTTAAGAGTTATTTAAAAGCTTGCACATTTAAAAGATTTCTCCTTTGGTTGGGCTTTTTTATGCGGACAAGTTAAATTCATTAACTTCAGCAGCAAATTTTAAGAGCCATATTGACTTCAACAAGTAACATTTATATCATATGATGTCAAGAAATCTTTCTATGCCGTACAGTTCAAAGATTTCAGCCATTTTAAAGACTGATACTTTAGTACACGCGCATGTGCACGAGAACTCATACAGTAGCAAAATACACAAGTATTGCAATCCTGCCCCTCACAAGCAAACTTCAAATACTTCCACAAACTACCCAAACCTTCAAAAGTTACACTAGTAACTTTAGCTTCAGTAGTTACCTGCACTAATACCTACATGTAGACTCCATGCAAGTGTAGCGAGAACTAAATGCTCACAAGCATCGAGGTATGTGCTCCCCAAAAATACAGAAATCCATTTCAAATGAAACAGAAAACATACTTTCTCAATGATAAAAGCAATCAATTGAGGAAGGAAAGGCTTAGTCAGAAAACCAGTCTAGCAGTTAGTCTACAATTAAGTTGGAACTTTGTTTACATTTTCCCCTCGGCAAGAAAAGGAAGTTATGTCTTCCAGATTTCCTGCAACAGGCTCTCTCCGCATTTCTGAAGTGTTCATTTTTGTCCTGTAACATGAACACGCAAGTTTTACAGAACAGTCAGAGGAGCACTGCACATGTTGACATAACACGGTGTTCCTAAAAACGGATGCACCAATCATTTATGCACTTAATTCAACAATATCCACACATAACTCATGTACAGACTTTTAAGACTGCAGTTAACGAGAGCTTGTGGGATGGTTTTTTGTTTAACTATTTGCTACAGCAAATGTGCCCTTTGAGCAGACTGATGATATGCCTTAACTCTTTTTTCTCCCTCCACAAAATTTGAAGCTTTTCAGCTGCCTCATCTGAGAAAAGATTTTTCAAAGAAATCAAAAGTTTTAGAAGTCTGTTAGATTGTACAAATTAGAGGTGATACTCCACTAAAGCAACCCATTGCTCTTCATCTCATTTTAGGCCACATTTTGTTCATCTTTCTCTCTTATCCACAACCATCCTTGTACTTTTCATACTACACTTTCGCACTCCAAGCAAGGGTGAAGGGCAGAAAAGGAAGCCTTTGCCAGTGTGCGCTATACTTACTAAACTTCCTTCGATTCTTCCATTGTTTGAGACGTTCATCAATATATGCAAAGAAGTCAACATTGCTACCAAAAAAGCAATCTCACATCCTTCTCTACCCAGAGATCATTCACACTCAACTCTACATTCTCCACCTGCATATTCATATTCAATGAACAAGAACAGGTTTTAGCAGGATCAGTTTTCAGATTAACTTGTTTCCTTTAAGTTAAAATGAACCTTTTATTTTTGTTAATCTCATATACGTGGGGAAAAAAAAAGGTAAATTCCATTTGCTTCCAAATTTAAAACAAGGATGAAACTCAGATTCACAAGATGTTTAAATAACTATTCTCACTACTCTTGACAATTACTAGTGTTTGATACAATTCAGCCTTGACACAGGTAACACCCAGTCACAAGATTTGACCTTTTCTAATTTAATTCTCCAGAAAAATAAGCTGGTAGCCAAAAACAGAATGAAGGGAGAAGGAGAAAGGGAAGTAGACTCCTAAGATGGTGGGGAAACATCCAGATGAGCACAAGAGTGTTCATCCCAACTGGCAAATTATGAGCCAATGATCAACTGAGGAAGTATGCAGTAATGAAGTTACTTTATATATTCTCACCAGGGAAACTAAAATGTCTTGAGAAACTTAGTGTAAATAAAACAAATTTTATTTTCCTTAAAATGGAAAAGCCCTGAGTAGTATGGACAGATCTTTTGGAAAGTTTGCTTTAGGACAGTACTTCTGAGTATTGTCATTTTCAGAAGCCTTGTAATTTAAGACTGAAAACCAACTTTAAATAGTAAATGTCCAGGTTACAGCAAAAATCTTGATTAAATGAAGTTTAAAACAAGCAGCTTTGAGCCAGTGCAGAAATAGACACAAGAGTTATTTTACCAGGGGTTACCGAGTGTTCAGGTTTGTGTCTAGAACTACAAAGTAATATTAGAGGGGGGCATACTCATACTGTATGACAACCTTACTATGCTGGACGGATACTCTGGCATTTCAAGTCCAAATGCACATTTCCAGAAGCACTTAATAAAGGACTAAATCCTACAGAAATTTTAATGACCAAGTATGAAGTCGGAGGTACTTTCTGATCCAAATAATCTATCTTTTTATTTAAAAAGAAATAGAAAATTATTCTCTTAAATATTATCTTTGGCTATGCAAAAAAAAAAAAAAAAAGTCAGCCAAGATGGGATTTGAGAATCTGAGGCAGTAAACACACGTTCTTATCCAAAATCTAGATAAGCTAAATTCCCAAATCACTCATGACAATAAACTGCACCGGAGATGGAGACACTTAGTACATCAGGAAGGTGGGGGGACTCACTGTGACACTGACCAGCAGCTCCTCATGCTGTTATATACATTCCTGTGTAGGAATTGAAGTGCTTATATCCAGCTCACCAGCAACAACTGCTGCCTCTCCGGAGCTGAAAATACTGACATAGCTTAGATTATTCCTCTTCTAGTAGCAAGGCCACCGCTACACTCAGTAATACAAAATTTCCTGTCTTGATTGCGCATTTTGCCAACTCAGCATTCTCCTACTGTGCTAGTGTCTGAAATACAATAAACAACCCATTTCAAAAACTTCCTAGAAGTACCTCATTACAAACTGATAAAGGTAGCTTCAACTCAAAATGTCACTACAAGCAATTTGATTGTATTTCAGAAAGCTGTAGCCACTGCTAGAATGACTTAAAAGAAATACACACACCTATTAGAGTTATCTTCTCTGCCCACATTCTAGAGATTTCATACGTATTTCATTTCACCTCTTAAGACACTCAAAATTAAAATGCCCATTACAGGACAAGCCAAGATATAGGACATCAGCCTTAAATATATTCCCATACTTGATTAGTCTGTGATTTTTTTTTAAGTGGACAATACAAAATTCTGCTATGTATATGCCTACACTCTCTCTTCTCCAAGATGAAATCTTCCAGTCGTTCAGTTAAATATCACAAGCAGCTTCAGACATAGTTAACCTCTGTATTTTAAGAAACAAGACATCTGGGTGCATGAGAGAAAACCTCTAAATGTCTCCACTTGTACAAAGTACTTCAGCACAATCTCATGTTGAACACTACAGAATTTACATGGATGAGCACTATAATCATCACAGCAGCAGAAAGGCTTCAAATAGGACTTGCGTCTTCCTAGATGGAGTCAGAGATCACCAACTCCACAGGAAACCCAGTTCCTCAGTTCCAATAGGCAAAGAGCCACTTCCACCCCACACCCTTTACATTGAGCCATCATGAGAACAAAGCTAAAGCAGGAGAAGATCAGAAAAGCTGAAAGAATAAGGCAGTACAAGTCCCGAAAACATTTCCTCTTTGCATCCTGACTGGATTTGTTGTTTTAGAAGGCTTTTTAGTCAGCTCTCAAGCAGCATTTCCAACATTGGGCTCAAAAGGAAGACCATGAAAAGGAACTTTTGTCACTCATACTGATTGTTTTTAAAACAATTATAATAACTTACCCACCACAGAAGTGTTTTACATACTTCACTGCAATACAGAGACCTAGGGTAGCAGATGATAAGCAAAGCAGCATTCCACTTTCTCACTAATGCAATATGAGCTACCTGGTCACTCAAAAAAATACTTTAATTTGCATATAAATAGGTATAATTTTACTAAGGTTTGATGTCTTCACAAAGCTTCGGTATTATTGCTCTTTATATTTCTAACCTTGGTTCAAATCTCTGCACTGGACTATAAGAAAGAACAGTCTTCTCTGACCCAAACTGAAGGCTAGAACACACATGTGAGCACACAGACATATGTTGCAGCTCTACTGATCACAGAACCTCTGCAAGTACCAGGTCACAAAACAACACACTCCATTAGAAGACCAAGCAGCAATCATTTATTACGTTGCTGTTTCAAACAAGTCCTTTGAGTTTAGTCGTTGTTAACATCAGTAGAAGTGTAAAATGGCTTGACAATTCCTCTGAAAAAGAGTTTTAACAGATCTTGGACAAGGTTTCCAAATCAGAGAGAAAACCTGCATACCATTAGCTAGCTTGATCTGTCTGTAAAGCACTTCCCACTAAAAAATGAAGATTTGAAGCAATGAAGAATGCCAGGAAGAAGAGATTCACTTTAAATTCTACAAGTTAGCATACTGAAAAAATCCTGTATCAAAGAGGATAGAGTAGAAATAAAAAGTCTCTTTAAGAAGAGAGGCAATGGCGGTAACAGCAGCACTAGAAAAAGATTCTTTAAGAGACATTTAAAAAAAATTAAATTCTACCCCTTACAATTTACTATAGTAGACTAGAAGCAGGATATGATAGGTAAGAAAAGCAGATCAGGACAGAGAAAAATGTCTTTCTAATACAGGAAGAACTGAACATAAAATGAAGTTCGATTGTCATACAGAACATACAGTATGGCCATCGAATTCAGACAAGATTTGAGGACAAAGTCAAATAGTATTCACAAAATCATCAGACATTTTTTCAGGTAACAGCTAGTGTTAAAATGTCAAATTCAAAAAGTAAAGAAAGATCTCCAAAAGATACTTCTGAAACTTAGAAAATTATTTACTAAGATGTTACCCTCAAATGTTACAGTCCCACACCTTACTGAAAGTTTCTTCTTCTTAATCAGTTTTGACTGTTGTTAAATGTTTTGCATGTTTTATCACTCTGGTATAATATGGTAATTCCTGTTTTTCATTTAGAGAAATAGTTTTAACTCTCTGATGACAGAAAATTGCCAACAGGCTGAACACGTCTGCAAGCCTACCAGTTGTTAAAGGATACATTCAGTAGTGTTTGGTGTAACCTTGCACAACACACCCAATGGAGCAATCAAATCAAATTTATATTTAACTAAGTATATGGTTATATACATACTTCAATCTAACACACTTTAGGCAATACAGTCCCACACCCAGCTCTCCTTTACCTAACTGATCTCGCCTCTACTCTGTGCCACCAAACAAGCTTTCCATAGCAATGCAATTACCCAAATCAGGGACATGATCTGAAGTTATTTCGTGTTTTAGTGCTTTATTTTTCAGATAGATCAGTTTCCTGCAATGCTTCAGAGAGAAGACATGTAAACAGCTCTACCAAAACAGCTGAGGGGACTGTGCAGGAAGCAGGAAAAAGCAGCTGTGGACTGTAAGTATTTAATCCAATTTCGCCACTAAGCATCCATCAAGAACCTCATGGCCACCCTTATAAAGAAAGCAAGCTATCTGCCGTAGTCCCAAGAACAGAGAAATGAGAGACTTCAGATCCCCTTTACTTTCAGGTGAACCTCTAACATTATCTGATCTCTTTGCTTGAGCACTGGAAACTAAACCACAGGCAGAACAAGATGATGAAACCAAAACATTAAAACTTTACAGAACATCATATAGCAAGGTATGAAATAAGTGTTGCATAGGCCATCATTGATATTCAACTCCTTTCCATCCATTTTCACTCTTGCCCATTTCTACTCTCCCCAAAACAATTTCTACAGAAAACACACAGGGATTTCAGATCTCCTAGCATCCACTCATTATACAGAAAGCATCATTACAACTGGCACCTTCTTGGGAGACACACAGGGCAGGCTGGAGAGGCACAAAATGCAAGACTAGCATCAAACTTCGCGTCTGCCATTCCTTGTTATAGTTCAGGCGCACCAGTAAGCCAGCATATGAAAGAGCATTCTAAAAATCAACAACAGCTTCTGTCCAAAGATTTAAAGATACACTGGCAAACTTATTCTTAAAAGAACCTGTTAATGAAACAGATCAATAACTATGTGACTCACTGGAAGCTCATCCAACACTCCTATCTGAACCTGGATTCCCAGGCCCTGCTGCGTGCACAATGAAATCTGTGCATCAGTTTTCCAGACTTGTATGAAAAAAATGGTACAAGCCATTGACCTGGTAACAGAAATCAAAACTCATTTAAATACATTCAGGAAAAAAATAGAGTTAAGATTGAAACTAGCATTTTTTTATCAGGATTTGCCATAAGAGCAATCAGATTCTCATTAGTATTATTTAGAACATGGTTATTTCTTCTTAAGAGCAATCTCACATTTCATCTATAGATCTTTTGTTTTATTAATGTGAAACACATGCAGCCCATGTAAGATGTTCATAGGATGTTTTGATTCATCTTACTTTTGGTCTCTGAAAGGCAGTCAGGCGCAACTTTCTTGATCATCACTGTGCAGCTAAGACATCAGAGTAAATTCCCATTTTCTTGCACATGGTCTGGTATATGGAGACCAAACTAGCAGGAGGGGCAGGGCCAGTGTCACACCTTCTCCTACAGCACGTGCAGGGCCACGAGACAACCACGACACCAACACAGTCTGCAAAGCAGGTAAGAGTAAGACACTGTCCAAGCCTAGAATTCATCCCCTACAAGCCTCTAGGTTAATTGTCATCAGTGACAGCTGTAAACCCGACATCATGAATGCAGCAACTTGAAAGGTTGCTTTCAAAATGAAGACTCAATATTTTTTCAGTCTATTCACCAAGCTCTAACAGCCCCACTGAATTAAATTCAAACATCTGGCTGTAGACAGCATATCCTACTACAACATAAGAATGAGTAAAATACCTTCACAATGAAGTTTTGAGCTTCTCAGACAAGCTTGAAAACCAAGAGGGGGAAAAAAATAAAAATCACTATGACAAGTCCATGCAAGTCTTCCAGGAGAGCTTATAAAAGTAATTCTTTCACATATGACTGCAAATCAGCCAATGCCAGCTATAAGAATTACACCACTACTGTATCTATGACTCAGCAAGGGAATCTGGACACATGAAGAATAAAATTCACTTACATTAGTAAGAGGCAAGGATTTTTAAAAAGCCAGCAATTACACCAATGCCACAGAAAATGATCCAAGATGACTGTGTCTGTGCTCTTTGTATGTTTAAACATACAAAGATGGATTAGAATGTCAAACCCATTTACATATTTGCTAAAGTTTGAAAGCAAATAAAACAATGCTCAGTGCAGCTGAGCCAAAACACAAAGGATTCAATAGCTTTTTTCATCTCAGTGATCAGAAACGAACAATGGCTGTACGTTCGACACAAAATACTGAACTCTGTTTCCAAGATTACATGTATATAGTCCAGCTATGCAAGTCTAACTTAAATCTGAATAAAAAACAGACAGCAATCAGCAGTTTCATGTTTCAACTTAAGATACAAGCTTATTTGCTAAAACAGTCATTGGAGGTTTACATATAAGCATGAACAGATCGTAATGTTTACACAACATTATTTGATGCAGTAAAGTATCAAGTTCTTAAGTAGCCCAATTACATTTTGGTCCATCAACTAACACTAGTTAGAATTAAATTATTCCAAGAAGTGAGAAAACATCACAAACCATACCTTTCCAATACATCATCCTCATCCAGATACTCTACAAAATAAGCACTCAGATCATGTCTTTTAAACACTTCAGTCCACGGGGTCTGTACATTACTAAATAAAAGACACTTGTTCCACATCCTCAAAAATAACCTCTATATTGTTATGTTGGCAGCAGACTCTTAGTTGTCAAGAGAAGAAATGAGGAAGAAATATTTCCACTGGTTTCTTAAGCAAAAAGTTCAAATAGAGACTCGCTAGATCTAGAAACAAATTACCCTCCCTGCACCTCCCCATGTAAAGAGGCATACTAATACAAAACTAGGATGGAAAGGGGTCCACGGTTAACATTTGAAACAATAAAGGAGAATCTGAGAAGACAAAGAAGGTAAAGCTTTAACTCATCAAGCTTCTCAAAGCCTCGAAAAAGTTAAGAGCACTAAAAACTCTGAATTCGAGTTTCTATTTTTATTTTCTTCATTTCAAAATAAAACAGAGCATGCAATATGTGGTTAAACCTGAGGTAACCACATCTCAGTGGTACATCTGTCAAACACTTTAGATTTGGGTATTATGTTACACTGGTTTGGAGCAAAGCCTCAAGCGATGCTACACTCCCTAAGCTAAATTCTCACACAAATAAAGTATCGCTGTATCAACACGTACTTTATGATCTTACTATCACATTTTAACGTTAGTACCTCACGCGTGTCATCTTTCACCCAAGAGCATCAAATGGGATGGCAAGGGAGAACAGTAGAAGCACAAACCGAACAGCAGAGCCCTATCCCCCCGGCAGCCTGAATATTCCAGAGGCACACGAATCACCCACGGCGCTCTCCGAGTTTCTCTAGGAACACCACGGTAACCCCCACGCGGTGAGGAGCAGCACGAAACCCCGCATCACAGGGCGGCCCCGGCCCCCGGCGCTGCCGCGGGACAGCGGAGCGGCGGGCACAGCGACGGGAGCGCCGGGCACAGCGACGGGAGCGCCGGGCACAGCGACGGGAGCGCCGGGCACAGCGACGGGAGCGCCGCACCGAGCGGGCGCCCTCGCACCGGCCGGAGCACCGGCCCCGCACCGCTCCCGAGTGAGGCGACTCCCGAGGGTCCGCCCAGCGCCGGCGGGCCACACCGGCCCGGGCAGCGGGGAGCGGGCACTGGGGCGGGCGAGAAGAGGCAGAGGCGAGGCCGCTGCCGCAGATCCGGACCGGGATCCCTTCAGGCTGGGCCCACCCGCCCCCGGGAGCAGCACCAGAAGGGCCGCTCCCCGCGGCGGGAGGCCCTGTGGGACGCGGGGCCCCGCACACCAGCCCCGCCACAGCGGCGGAGCTGCGGTCTGGGAGCGGCGAGGCGGGCGCGGGAGGCGCCTGCCCGCAGCCGGCGCTGGGCACTGCCAGCCCCAGCTCAGGGAACCCCGCTGCGGGGGCGTCAGCGATCTCGCCCCCTCCCCTCTGCCGCCGTGACACCGAGCCCGGCCCCCCTCCCAGCCTGCGGTCACCGCGCGGCTGCCCGCGGCGCCTCACCTCCCGCAGCCGCTCGCCGCCGCCATCCTCCCCACTCAGCACCGCCCGCTCCCTCCCGGCCCCGCTCCGGCCGTCGCCATTTTGTTCCAGAGCCCCAGACTCGGCCGGGCAGGGGAGCGGGCACGGCGCGTGCGCAGCAGCGCTGCGGCGCCCGGGCCACGTGGTCCGCGGGAGGCGGGGCGGAGGGGCGGCAGACATGGCGGGGGCGGGGCCGAGGGGTCGTGAGGGGCTGAGGCTGGGCCCCGGGGACAGCACCGGCCCGGGTGCAGCTGCCGCCCGCGTCTTTGTCGGAGGTGTGTGTGCGGCTTGCTTCGTGTGGCAGGTCACACCAGCTTGCCATACTCGGGTACAAAGGTGTCTGCGATGTACGTGGTTTGTCAGCACATGTTCTTTGTCCCTGAGACTTCCTCAAGCAGCTTATATTACACATATATTTAGTTCCTTGCTTTGCCAAGCTGTTATGAGCTTGTGACAGGCAGGCCACAGTCAGATTACAGTTTTATTGTTCATGCTAGGAGTATATACTGTTCACCTGGAAATAAACTCCCACCACCTTGCCCATTTCTGATAACCTCTCTCACCATCAGAAACTGGTGTTTCACACATTTACGTGAAAGTAGGTGTGACCAGCAAAAATGTTTGCAGCTTTCCCCGCTGTTGCTGATACCGCTCCTGCTACATTTTCTTGGAAGAAAGGTGCATCTCGATACAGGCAGGATCAGAACAAATTCACCTCCATGTCTGCAGGATCAGTTTTTGAAATTAGAGAAAGTGACCAAAAACAGACCTCAAAGCTTTACCGGAACAATAAAACCACATAAATAAACCAAACTACTTGTGCTCTCTAAAAGAGCCAAGCACCATGTGTCCGTATCTGAGAAGGACTGAGTAAAGAGTTTCATGCACAGGCCAAAAATCTGATGAACTCACACGGCAGAAAATATTAAGCAAACTGAAAGCCACATCTGTGATCACTCTTGGTTGGTTAAGGCGAGCTATGACTGATTATATTCCCTCCTGACTTTGCTGACAGGCGGTTTCTGGAGAGAAGCCTTCCTCCTACTTGGCATCACACTGTCTTCCAACCATCTCTGTAATTAACTCGCCTGAATGCACCAGACCTCCCTAACTACCACTTGATATAACATCCCACAATGCTGAGCAGCTTACCAGGAAGGGAGGAAAAAAGCTCTGATGTATTTGTCCATGCTGTAGACTGCTTTCTAGCTGGTTTCAGCCTAAAATGAAGGAGAAACACAGTTAGTTGGGCTGATGGAAAGTATCTTGTACTCTTTGGAGGTTTAACCATCTTATTTGTATGATCTCCAACAGTGTAGTGTCTGAGAGAACCACAGCCTTTGACTTCCATGTCCACACAGTACCAGAGTGAAATGAGGGAATTTCTATAATTGCAGTTTAATAGATAAAGTTCACACTGTCAGGATTATGCTTGTATCTGTTCAAGGGGGACTATGTTCTGTAAATGTTATGTCTTTGCAAGCTGTTGTTGTTGTTGTCAGGAGAGCCAATAAAACTGAGTGGCAGGCAGAGCTCAGCCTCTTTGAACTGTTGCCTGCTAGAGCCTTCCCAACTTCTATTTCTGTCTCTTTTCTTGTGCCTGCCCTAACCCGCTTTCCATTCCCTGCTATTATGAACCATAATCATGGAATACCACATACTCTGTTCTATTTTACCCTCGTTTTCTGTAGAAATGTGGTATATATGATCATATTGCCTGTCTGTGCATATATGGTTTTAGGTCTGTGACTTCTGTGCTAAATATTTTTTCACTCATTGATCCATTTTTCGTTTGGGTCATCATAGATTCTGCAATTACAGAAAAGGCTTAGTTTGTCTTGGCCATCAAATCAAGCAACCAATAGACACAAGCCTTTAGGAAATTAAACTGCAGTAGTTCCAATGTGCATGAAATTGTTGATTTAAATATATTTCTTAGGAGAAATGGTTGCAGCCAAGGTGTTTAAATGTCAACACTGTGAGACAAACCCTGCCTCTATATGTCCTTCTGGATTTATAATATCATTGTTACAATTTTAGCAACACCTTAATGAGACCAGCATAGAAATAAGAAGCAGTTGAAGTTAAATTAGTAAGATTCGGATCACAGAGCTTTTAGACTGAGGGGAAAGAGTATGCCATTTTGGTTTTCAGGTGACAGGAACTAGTTATGGATTTGTTGCCAAAGTTCTGTAGGCAGGTGAAAAAAATCCATTCTTCATAATCTTACAGGTAGTGAAAATGAGAAGGGAAAAAAGAAGCCTTACAGGCCAAATGTTTGCTTTGTTGGTGTTTTTTGTATATTCTAATGTTATAAACCCAAGTGTAGTCAAAATGGATGGTTGGATCAAAGTGCCAAGATCTTGCTCTGCAATGATTATCTTTTTAGTAGCTAAAATAAACCTTCTCTCTTATGACTCAGAGACAAACAGTGTGTTGAGTAACAACTTGGGGAGACATCTGGCAGGTTGGAAGCAAGGAAGGCCACCACATGCTTTCTCTTCAGGCTTTTTAAAGCATGGAGGTTACCCCCTGACTGCAGTGCAGGGTCATTACCTTCGAGGACTGCAGGGTCTCCTGGGCTAGACAGCTAGAGCATGCACCAGAAGCAGGCTGACCACCTCCTGCCACAGGGGACCTTGGTGCAGGAGACAGGTTATAAAATCTGAGTTACAAACCTTGCTGCAGAGGAGTGGGAAGTGGAAGCTAATTGCATTTATATGCAGGTGAATATGTTTTCTGAGATGAGATGATAGGAGATTCACACCATCTGGCAAACACCCCCAGACCGTGTGCACACACATCACTTCCCTGAGCACCTAATTATAATCCTCACACCACGCTCTCAGAAATAAAGTGGTCTTCCATTTTTAACAGGATTGAGATATGTTTGGTTTTGTCAATTTAAAATGATCTCTTGATGTCCTAATGAGCAAAATCTTACGTATGCTTTAAATATTGTCAAATGTCATCTGCTCTTTAGAACAAAGTGCAAAATGAGATACTGTCTGAGCCGCACAATGGTACTCGGTACCTCTGCTTATACAGTGATGTCATGCTTTATTCGTGTTTTTGCAGGGACTGTTGTGAAATACTTACTGATGATAATCACTGTACATGCACATTGCATTTTATCTTCAAATTCAAGAGTGTTCATAGGAAAAATTGGTTATGTGCCACCACTTATCAAAAATAAAACCAACCCAAATATGTATTGCAGCTCATTTACCCTTCATTTGCGCTAGGAAGCTTAAGCTTTGAAATGCTCTTTGGATATTTGTCAGAGTTTATTGAAGAGAAAATACACTTGGGGAAAAAAAAACCAGTTCACTTCTATTGATTAATTTTTTTGTCTATGATTCATTTCTTAGGCTTTTGGATGTCTCATTCACTTTTCATTCCAAATGTGTACTGTTTATTATTATTAATGATGTATGTGTATTGCTGTGTTTTGTGGAGGCCCTAATCAAAACTGGGGTCCTGCTGTGCTGGATGGAATGCCAAACTCAGATTACAGTACATGTCTAGAGAATTTACAAATTAGCTGGAAGGCTGTGATCATGCAAGGTACAGAAAGCCTCCTGGAAATCTGTGAAAAAACTGGATGTGCGTAATTTTCAGTGAGAGCTGGGGTCAGACCATGTGTTACCTCTAGGTGTCCACTACAGAAGTAATGTCAGCTGCCTTACTCGGAGAATGTGGTTCCGTTTTGCTGTGAGCAACACCTTTTTGTTTATGACCATCTGAAGCATGACTTTCTAGCAGTACAAATCAAATCCTTAAAGTCCAATTTATCCTTTTTTTTTTTTTTAGTGTGTGCATTTCAGTTCAATTTTATGGCACTCAAGGCAGTAAATCCTGGCTAAAGAAAAGCTTAGAATACTTTAAAGTATTATTATTAAAGTAACAATAGTTACAGATAGTGTAACACATAACAAAACCCTCTGAATTATTGGTAACTAATTCACAGTAACTGAATCCACAAGAGCTGAAAAACAGATTGAATACTGATGCTTATTACGCTAAACAGGCTTCATTTTTATCAGTGATAATGACAAGATTCTGCAAACACATAGATCTGGACTATTATTAGCTCCTCAATTTTATTATTTGTCTGTTGTCTTTCTTACTATCTGAGCTTTTCTTGCTACCTAAACCTACTTTGAATTTTCATAGAAGAAAGGTATTTGCTGTAGTCATATACACATTGCTCGTTATACACCATCTGACAGCCCCTCAAAGAATAGACTGAAGGTGATTTGCAAGGCACAATAATTGGATTTCTATAATCAGTGATCGCAGAGCAAGAGATGTGCTTCCTTGCATGAAACAGGTGGCATGGAAGCACAGCAATGACAGCAATGCACTTTTTGCCCTGACATTGCTTGTTCCCAGGGTCACCAGATCATCACACAGAGACGAGAAAAGCCCTGTGTTCTGGCAAGAGAGCAAAGGAGGGGAGGTGAGGATAGAGGATTTTGTGGGCTGCTAGCAGGAGAGAAGGAGGCTGCTCTGGGACAGCAGTGGTGGGGACTGCTATGTAATGAGCTGTTATGGGATCTCTGCCTGTTCTGTGACAAGCAAATTCCCCATCAGCAGGCATGGGGGGAAGCTGAGTGGCACACGGACACCCTGCGCTTCTGGGAGGCCTGGCCAGTTGGATGAGGTGAAATAGGTACACCCAGCAGGAACAAAGTGCAAACTGCTATTACCTTGAAGGAGGTGTTAAACAGGCCCTGCCCCGGGCGGGTCGCAGAACATACACCTACATTAGGAGCCTTTGAAGAACCATGAGGAAAAGAAGTGACATTAGACTCCCATGTTAAGGTGTGGAGGCCTGGGGCAGATGTCTGTGGACAACCTGGCACCTCAAGAAATAAAGACAAGGCTGGCGGTGATCTGTGCCAGGAGTTTAAGCCTTACAAAACAGCCTGTGACATCCATGGGCTGACAGTGCTGGGCAGCTCATGGCCATTACATTTAGACAAACTTATACTGGAGTCAGAATTAAGATCTCAAATTTAAGCACACAAAATTAATAGTTTTGCCTATGTGACCTTTATGTACCTGACTTGTGCGCATGCACAGGGGAAAAATCTCTCACTGTGATCACCAAGTCATATCCTAAAAGGAATATTACCTCCTTGTAAATCAAAAGTCATTTGGATTAACCTTTAGTAGGGTCCTTAGAAGGGTTTTGTTATGTGTACAGTTTGTTGCTAATGGTACTGTGTCACTGATGTTTTTGATGAGGGTATAATCACGCGCCCTGTGGCTGCATTCCTTGGTAAATGCTGTTTGTAATTTGTCAGAGTAGAGAAAGATGCCAAATGAAACCACTGGTGATGATGGCAATTGCTGGCCTTTTCCTCCCACTTAGTACTTTATGAAATGGTCCCTTTTTTTCTCCACAGGACCCATTTCTGTGAGAAATGTGTGTGATGTAAGATGGTCGCTGAATGAGCAGTTACTCAATATATTGATCTCTCCTCACAGTTCTTATGGCATTGTGCCTACTTTGCTGCACACTTCAACCTCTATTCTAAATGCAGAGTTATTAACTTCCTAATGCCCTTTCTGTGGCATCTGAATGCTTCACAAACACCAATGAATTTTCAAAGAACAGTTGTTATATCCGCTCTGTAGATTACAACATGAGGCGCAGAATTATTCCAGTGGAGAATCTGCTTGTTCTGGTGGCTTAGTTAAGGTACATGGGCTCTTATAGGTACTTATCAGTACAGTAGCACTTGCTGTGTTTGGTGCGTCTGGTTCAGTTCATTGCAGCTGCGAGTCTGCCCTTTTGCAAATTTGGCACCAAGATTTCCAGTCTAGCAGTCAGAACATGAAGAGCAAACAGCTGACTGCAACTTAGGAAAAGTTTCAGTGATCAGCTGATTATTGCATTGTAATTCTTTGGCAGAGTCAAGGTTGGACTCCCAGGAGAGTACTTAGCTATGAGACAGTCCTTTTTCGTTCTGGAATTTCTTGTCTCATGTCATCTGTGCATTCCAAGTTCTGCAACATGCTGAGCAACGGTCAACATATAGACTTATTTTTGTTTGTTTTGTTTTGGTTTTTTGTTTTTACAGCCCTGATTGATACCTAAAATGTATCCATCCTTTAAGTTATCTGTCTGCTTAGACCCTGCTATGACCCGTGAGTCTGGATGTCATAAAGTGCAGTTACTGATATTAAAAACAGTAATCAGTTGGATCCTAGATACAGTTTTTGAAGTGACATAGCATCAGCTGAATTCATAGCACTGACTGGAATTCGTCTATGTGCTTAATGTATGGATAAACTAACTAATTGATTAGAAAGTCCATGCTAGAAAGATGATAGTAGATGATCAGTAGGAGAATACATGATACAAGAACTCATGACATGCATATAAAACTTGTTCTTCATATTCAAGTTGCTGAACTGGTATTCTTCCTGAGATGTTGTTTGATCAGTGGTGGATGAATTTTGGAAAGTTATTATTGCTACTTGCTGTACTGCCTTAATAAAGAAACCTGGATGATAAAGCCGTTGTCAAGCTGAATAGTTTCTGGACAAGACTGAGTGAGTGTAGTTTCTGAAAGATGTAGAGTTAGAAACAAATTGAAGCAATCAATCATTGTCAGTGAAAGAGCAATTCTAACAACACCTTCAGATGTTGGAAGTGTTTGGAGTGCCAAGGGAGAGCAACAGGCAGAATAGCCAGTGGTCAGAGGGACAGGCAACCTGGAAAGAAGCAGCCAACATGATGGAGATCTGAAGAGAGCTCTAAAGAGAGCTAAGCACTGTAAAGGTTGCTGTCAATCAGCAAAATTTTCCTTATGTCCAATCTCTCCACTACTGCAATTTAAGTTCACTGCTTTTTGTTCTGCCAACAGCAGACACAGGGAACAAGTTATTCTCATAGTCTTTGCAACGACTTTTATAGGACAAGTCTGGAAGACAGTCACCTTCACTTCTCTTTTTAGACTAAACAATTCTAATTTATTCAGTGTTTCCTTATGGATGTGTTTTGTAGTTCTTGATCATTCTCCTCACACTTCTTTGTTGTCTCTCTGATTAGTTCACATCTTTCTTGAAGTACAGGTCCCAAACTGGAAGCCAAACTGCAGCACAGGTTTTACCAGTACCATGTGCTGTAGGGGACTCCTTCACATACTTCACAGACGATGCTTTTGTGTGTATCTCCCAATACAAGCACCTTTTTCTCCAGCAGTGTAATGCTGACCCAGGTTTAATTTGTCATTTAGTGTATCATCTCGGATATTATCTTCTGCAAATGATTGAGTAAGCCAATTTTTTTTTCTTGTGTTTTGTGCAATTGGTTGTCCTGGGTGCAGAATATTCTGTCCTTTTTTATATGTCTGAATTTCTCCTTGTTTATGCTGAATTGCCTGTGACTGAGATAAGTTGGCTTCTTGCTACATGCACCTCCTGTTCTTTCTTCACTTTGGGTTACTCAGCAGCTGTGCCATTCATGTTTTTCTAAGGAAGTACCAATTTTCTGAGACTCCTTTTCCCCTTGGGCATATTTCCCTTAGGATCTATGAGTTTATTGAATTTCATAGACAGCAGAACTCATGATCTTCATTTTACTATTCTTCTTCACTCCCTTCATGAAGACGAGGAACACTTATTCAACAGTCTCAGCTACCTTTCCTCTCTACATTCTCTACCAGTTCCTCCTTACTGCTTGCAATCAAATGGAATGTGAGGCCCCTTCTAGCTGTATTCAGAATAAACATATCACCAACACCTTCCAAGAGTTTGCTGGACAATCTGTTCCGTATCTGTTTTTTTTTGCCTAATATACGTGCAGATGGCAAAGTCTCCATTATTTCCAAGTCTGGAGCTCTGGCTGATTCTGCTAGCTGCTCTCAGACAGCATTGCCTGCATGATGTGCTCTGTTAAGCATCCCTGTAACACCTCCCTTGTGCATTCCCTCCTGTATCATTATCCATATGTTAATATTATGATAACATGGATTATCCTACTCTCAGTTGTGCAAATTCAGTTGTAACTGTGTTATTGTGTTTAAGATTTCCAGTGTTTCTTGTTCCTGTGTTTCTTGCATTAGTGTATAGATATCTGAGATGTTCAGGGAATTGACCCACTGTCCTTCACATCTTCCTTATGACCTTTATGGACACAAAGCAAATATACCATCTCCCTTCTTTATAAGGTGGACTGAACATCTGCCCAGTAATGTGAAGAACAGTGTTTCAGTGCTCAGAGAACCCAAGTCCTTCTACTGCTACCATTTATGCAGACAAATGCTATTTTCCAAGATGTATCTCCTACTTCCTTGCCCTTAGTTGTTAACTGGAAGAAGAAATAAGAGTACAAACTGAATCCCCTACTGCTTCGCCCTCACTGCTTGCACCTTGCAGTGCTTCTGTTCCATTCAGGCTCTCTCCTAGCAGTATCCTTGGCACTCACATAGATGAAGAGCATGAGGAGATAATCAGTGAACTGGCAGGGCTTCCTCTTCTCTTTCCAGGAGTCTGAATGTCCTTCCCTTGGAACAGCAGGACAGATTATTGTGTGGGTCTGCCCAGTTCAGGAGGGGTTGATGGCACTTTTTGTTTTCTCCATGGAGACTGTGTGTCTTAGGTCTTTTGGGGAATGTGGTTTTCCTTCTTTTGCCCTTAGTTCTAAATCCTTGCTTGCTGCCTTAACCCTGGCTCTTTGACTTCAAAAGCAGTGGACTTTTTGGAAAAGCAGCTTATTCACCCCCAGCTGCTGATGCTTCTGTAGACTACTTGAGTGGCCAGCTTTCCTCCTCTGCATGTTGACCTTAATAAAGGGTTTGATAAGCAAAATAAGTTAATTAGAAGCTCCTGTCCTGAGGTACTCCCAGACAGAGCATGAAGACCCAAGCCCTGGAAAGGAGGAAGCTAAGAAGCACTCAGTGAGGATTTTTTGCCATTGGAGGCCCCTGACAGAGACCAGCGTTTGCTGTACCACAGCTGGGACTGACACACGTTTTGCTTTCTGATGGTAGTGGTGCTAATCATGCCAGGGAGTTTTGCAATTCTGCACTGAGCAACAAAGCATTTCAAGGATAAATGAAATGTTATTAACAGGTTTTAGTTAATAAGTAACAGACAATGAAAGCCTATGACTCCTATTGTGAGAGCCAAGATGGCATTAAGAGTGTTAGCAAAGTTGCCTCTTAGGACAGAAAAAGGGGGAAAAATGGATGGAAAATCATACAAATATTGACTCTTGGATTCTTATGAGTCTTTTAAATATGAAGATAAGATCCGAGGAGGTCATGTATGAACTTTTATACACAGTAGGGGTGTCTATTATTTCCACAGAATAACTGTTGTGTTTGGGGGACTGTATCCAAACTGAGGATTAGAATTTGCTGCACTGGTCTAACATATATATAGAATGTGTAGTATGCATATATCCTATGCAAAACATTCAAGCTAACAGAAGGAGTTACAACAATTACCTAAATGAGGTGGTTGCCGTGGAAGACCCTTTTAAATAGAAGTAGATTTAAGCTGCATCAGATATAGTTCTATGTTGACTGACAATTCAAGGGTCTTTGGATGCAGAGTATAGGGACAGACCTTAACAGATAAAGTCAACTCTGAATGCAGTAAACTGAAATGGATAGAACATGCAGTGGTTTAAATTAATAATTTGTTGGAAGTCTGGTTTTGCTCCTGTTTCAAGCTTTTGACTCTGCCTCCCTTTTTGTCTTTGAAGTTAACGTTCATTGTACACTGATCTTTGTTTTCTCCCAAGCACTTTCATCTTCTGCCTCGGGCGATCCCGTATGCATCTGAGGAGATCTGTGCAAAAGGCTTTTTTCAAATCCCTCCTTAAAATTAACTTCTGCTATGAATCTTATGAGCAATGCTATGCTGCTACCACTTGCTGTGCTGCATATGGCATTTGCCTGTTACTTGTTGCTTTTCCCACCACATGTCCATTTATTTTTGGCTCAAGATTTGCCCTTTAAAAATAAAGGAGCCTGATGTGCCAGAAAGCATTACCTTGGTAAGACCAGCTTTGCTTCTGTAGACTTTTGCAGCTGCCTGGGGATGTCAAAGCAGAAGCTGCTTGCGAAAGTGGTGTCTCAGGGTAAAATTAGGCCTCTGAGGCTTTGTTGGAACAGTGACTCCACCAGTTCATTTTATTATA
Source organism: Nesoenas mayeri (assembly GCF_963082525.1). NCBI lineage: Eukaryota > Metazoa > Chordata > Aves > Columbiformes > Columbidae > Nesoenas > Nesoenas mayeri. The sequence continues at coordinate 16,973,765 of NC_137548.1, read as the reverse complement.
TCAGAGAATAAAAATGATTTGATGTCTGATCCTGATAACTTTCTCCTTTGGTGTCCAATTCCCTCTGTACTTCACTTTCTGTGAGTTGTTATGTTTGACCCATTTAGACTATAGTGTAGCTCATGCAGTGGTTTATATGTAGATATATGGATAGCATATAGTATTCTGGCATAACATCTATTGGCAAGTCCATACCCTGCTGAATTAAAAGCTGTGCTCTGGAGAGACCAATCCAGTATTAGGCACTGTGAGCAAAAGTCTTTTCTCAGAGCAATGGAGCTGGTGCAGCCGAGCTGTTACATCCACTTATCACTGCTTGAGGATATTAACCTGACTCCAAGAGTAGTACAGATATTTAGCAAGGTATTGGGCACTTCCAGAGCCATCATAATCACTGCCCGGTCAGGAACGTCTGCATTTCTTTGCTGCACACCAGAGACATGCCCTTAGATTCCTACGGGAAGAGTTCACTTTCCGTCTGTAATTCTCTGTGACCAAACTTTGGACGTAAAAACAAGTGTTGTAGGTAGAAGATATCAAAGACCACCCACTGAAATGAATGACCTGGTTCTGTACTGGGCCCCAGGATTACATTGTCCTCCAGAGCTGAACATGGCAATTACTTCGTGATACCCCCCCCAAAACAGAAGAAAAAGCCAAAGGTTATGTGTTCTTGGAATCTGATGAAAAAAGAAACAGTAAGAGCAGTGATTTAAAAAGCAGGCACAGTAGTTTGGATGAATTAGAGTACTAAGACTTGCTTGCTTTTGCAAGAATGCCTCCAGCTAACGACTACCAGACATTTGGATCAGTTTTGCGTCTTGTCCAAAACACAATGTGTTGAACAATCATTCCATGGGCCGTCTCCTCCCCCTGTTTGGGTTGGCCCAGTGCCGCTGTCTTCAGTTGTACAGTGCCAGCTCATGCCAGCTGGGACTCTAGACTATCATTTGCTTATTCATCAGATTCCCAGGGAAAAATATAAATAGTACTTAGCTTTCTTACTGCTCCCTACAGGAAAATGGAAGAGTCTCATCTTCACAGAATCACAGAATCACAGAATGTTAGGGATTGGAAGGGACCTCGAAAGATCATGTAGTCCAATCCCCCTGCCAGAGCAGGAATACCTAGATGAGGTTACACAGGAAGGCATCCAGGAGGGTTTTGAATGTCTCCAGAGCAGGAGACTCCACAACCCCCCTGGGCAGCCTGTTCCAGTGTTCTGTCACCCTCACTGAGAAGAGTTTCTTCTCAAATTTAAATGGAACCTTTTGTGTTCCAGTTTGAACCCATTACCCCTTGTCCTATAGTTGGATGTCACCTGGCTCCATCCTCGTGACACTCACCCTTTATGTATTTGTAAACATTAATGAGGTCACCCCTCAGTCTCCTCTTCTCCAAACTAAAGAGCCCCAGCTCCCTCAGCCTTTCCTCCTAAGGGAGATGCTCCACTCCCTTCATTATCTTTGTTGCCCTGCGCTGGACTCTCTCCAGCAGTTCCCTGTCCTTCTGGAACTGAGGGGCCCAGAACTGGACACAATATTCCAGGTGTGGTCTCACCAGGGCAGAGTAGAGGGGAAGGAGAACCTCTCTTGATCTACTAACCACCCCCCTTCTAATACACCCCAGGATGCCATTGGCCTTCCTGGCCACAAGGGCACAGTGCTGGCTCATGGTCACCCTGCTGTCCACCAGGACCCCCAGGTCCCTTTCCCCTACACTGCTCTCTAATAGGTCATTCCCCAACTTATACAGGAACCTGGGGTTGTTCCTACCCAGATGCCAGACTCTACACTTTCCCTTGTTATATTTCATTAAATTTTTCCTCACTCAACTCTCCAGCCTGTCCAGGTCTTTGGATGGCAGCACAGCCTTCTGGTGTGTCAGCCACTCCTCCCAGCTTGGTGTCATCAGCAAACTTGCTGATAGTGCACTCTATTCCCTCATCCAAATCCTTGATGAATATATTGAATAATATCGGCCCCAGTACTGCTCCACTAGATACAGGCCTGCAACTGGACTCCGCCCCATTGACCACGACTCTCTGGCTTCTTCGCTTCAGCCAGTTTGCAGTCCACCTCACTACCCGATCATCCAGACCACACTCCCCCAGTTTAGCCGTAAGGATGCTGTGGGAGACTGTGTCAAATGCTTTACTGAAATCAAGGTAGACCACGTCCACTGCTCTGCTATCATCCAGCCAGCTTGTTATGTCCTCATAAAAGTCAATGTGGTTGGTCAAGCATGACTTCCCCTTGGTGAAGCCATGTTGACTGCCCCTAATGACCCTCTTATCCCTGATACGCCTTGAGACGGCACCAAGGATAGGTTGTTCCATCAGTTTCCCAGGGATGTAGGTGAGGCTGACAGATCTATAGTTACCCAGTTCCTCCTTCTTGCCCTTTTTGAAGACTGGAGTGACATTTGCTTTCCTCCAGTCCTCAGGCACCTCTCCCGTTTCCCAAGACCTGGCAAAGATGATGGAGAGTGGTCCAGCAATGACCTCAGCCAGCTCCCTCAGCACCCATGGGTGCATCCCATCTGGACCCATGGATTTATGGATGTCCAGATTGCCTAATTGCTCCCTGACCCAGTCCTCATCAACCGAGGCAAACTCCTCCATTGTCCTGCCTTCCTCTGTGGCCTCAGTGGTATGGGACTCCTCAGCGCAGCCTCTGGCAGAGTAGACAGAGACAAAGAAGGTGTTCAGTAGCTCTTCCTTCTCTATATCTTCTGTCACCAGGGCACCCACCTCGTTCATCAGTGGGCCTACATTGCCTCTGGTGTTAGTGTTATCTGCCACGTATTGGAAAAAGCTCTTCCTGTTGTCCTTGACCTCTTGCACTAGGTTTAATTCTAAGGAGGCCTTAGCTTTCCTGGTTGCCTCCCTTCATCCTCTGACAACAGCCTTATATTCTCCCCAGGTGGCCAGCCCCTCCTTCCATGATCTATAAACTCTCCTCTTCCACTTGAGCTTATCCAGCAGGTCCCTGTTTAACCACGCAGGTCTCCTGGCTCCCTTCCTTGACTTCCTGCATGTTGGAATGCTCTGATCTTGTGCGTGGTAGAACCAGTCCCTGAGCACTAACCAGCTGTCTTGGGCCCCTTTACCTTCAAGCAGCCTTGCCCATGGGATTTCCCCCAGCAATTGCTGAAAAGGCCAAAGTTTGCCCTGATGAAGTCCAGGGTTGCAGTTCTGCTTGCTATTCTGTTCCTGCCACATGAGATCCTGAACTCCACCCTCTCATGGTCACTGCAACCAAGGCAGCCGTCAACCTTTACCACTTCATTTAACCAGAAGGGAAAAGTCAGATATTGTTAAAGGTAAAGTTTTGAGATTTTGGTGCTCATGTAAAGGGGCAAAAAACTCATCTTGTCCCACTAAAGCTGACAGAAACATTATCACTGACTGATGGATGTAGGATGAATCTTCAAGTTGTAATAAAAGCCCTTTATGAAAGTAGAATAATTTTCAGAGGAATTCAGCATCTCATTGCTTCCACCTATGTTAGCAATATATGGATTATTTTTGTGATCGTAGATAAAGGCAGCAGCCAGTTTGGGTCCTTACTATATACAGAAATATCTATTGAAGGAACTTGCAAAATGCTCAGCCTTTCTCAAAAGCAATTGCTTTGTACTGAAACAGCTGAGGCTACATACAGAAAGCAGCATCCTCTGCTGTTACCCTGTTGTGGGAGCCACATTCACCCTCCAGTGAGTCGGGCTGCCTGCCAGGTCCCCGGCACGTCCAAGAGCAGTTGGACAGCACTGAACTGTTCAGAGGATCGGACTTTAACTGGGACTTTGCTGACATTTAGCTGTGCCAGGGGAGCTGCACAAATCCTAGCCTGGAGTCATGGCAAGTAATCTCTGTGTTCCAGCTCTTCCACCAGCTGACTGTAGCGTTTGAGCTTGCAGGACAAAAATGTTGCATGCTGTATGCAACAGTCAGAGACATAGCAGAGAATATCTTTTGTCTCAGGTTGCAAGCAAGTTTTCAGTTGTTTTTCATGCTACTTACTCAGGTGGATAAAAACCTTACCCTTCAGGAGAACAAAACCAGAGCCAAGTCACTGTATCCCCATCATGAGTCTGCTTTGCGTTTTGCAGTGATCTAGTGCCACCTGCAGCGTGAAGTGGGTCTCGGAGACCAAAGGCTGCCAGAAGCTAAAATTACAAGCAAAGCAAAGCAGCATGCACAAAAAAATTACCTTATGATTTGAAAACAAATAAAGGCATGATAAAACACCAGAAGGAATTAAATTAAAAGCTTGGTGTGTATTGAAATAGCAAACGAAGGTTTCATATTGTTTCATAAGCTTTGTGCTTTTGGATATGCTTCATTCCAACATAGATAGATAGATGCATTCATATATTATGGGATTTTTTTCCCCTCAACCCATTTATTTTTGCTGTTGTTGACCAAAATGAGCTTGAAGTCAATGACAAAAGTCAGCTGGTGGCATTCTTAATGAGGTTTAGGCAACAGTGTACCAACGTTTTATGGGTCCTCTGGTGTCATCTGTAAGACTGACCTAGACTTCAGGCCCCTGTAAAGAAAATCCCATTTTGTGAAGTTTTCCTTGTTAGCACAGTAATTGACAACCTAGACGCATGTCACCCTTTTTGAAGTGCTGTGCTCTTGACCAAAGCACATGAACATTTCATTACCCTTAATGTGTCCATGAAGGAGGTTCTCTCATGCCTGACTTCCTCTCCATTATCTCTTCTCTTATATGCTCTGTTCAGGCAGTAGATCAAACTGGGGTTTTTTTTGGGGGGGAGGTGGAGTGGTGTTTTGTTTTGCTTTGTTTTCCCATTATGATAAACTGAAGCATTCACATCTTTCTTCCCTTGTACAGTGGTGCAATGAGAAAGCTGAGGCTTGTTGCTCTCCAGGCTTTGAATGTCATAAATACAGTTTGGGATGGAGAATGAGTTTCTTACAATTGGATGTGGACTTGGGCAAAACTCTGACACAAACTGGCAGTCAGGTTCTAAATCATTGCAAGGGCAGCTTCCTGACTTCTGCAGTACCTGAGTGCCCAAGTGGAACCTCTAACAGAGATCTCTTGAGACATTGATAGAGAATTACTTCTCCAATTGCCATTAATGACATCTCTAAGAGAATGGGAACTGAAGCAGCAGGCTTTAATCTCAAGATCCCCCACAACCTTCCTCACTGCTCTCTTCTTGCTCCTTTCATCCTCTTTGCTTCTGTTCCTACTCAATGTTTATAAGCCTTTGCAATTAGATCCACTGTTTTCTTATGTCATTGATATTATATGTATTGTTCTTAGGGTAATACACTGACAATAATCTCCTTGTGTATACACACTATGTGGAGTAGGCTTATCAAATGTTGAGCAATACTTGCAGTAATATAATGCACCAGCCTTTCTTTCTGGTAAATTAATAAATAATTAGAAATATGTGTGTTAATGTATTAGTGGAACATTGCTAGGTCCATGCAGAGAATCCACACCAATCATGAAAGCGTCATTGATCCTCTCAGCCTGATAGCTGTTAGGCATAGATTCATCCCACCAGATGACAGTACTTAATTCAGGTATCTTAGGAACTCAGTCACTCTTGAAGTCAGTAGGGGAAGAAAGGCACCTGCATGGTACATTTACATCGCAGGTGCACATTGGTAGGAAGATCTATACAATGGAGAAATCAAAAACAATGATAAAAGGGCTCCATGGAGTCCACACTTCTAATTTAAATACCTCAATAAAGTCTGGGGGATGAATTTCCTGCAAACTGGAGTTAAAAAAGAAGGACAGTATTTTTTCTTTTCAGAATAAAAACAGTTGTAGAGTTATGAAAAAGAAATTTATTATGTTGATGTTCAAGCACACAAGAATTATTCAGCTGCTTTTCTTAAAAGAAGGATTATGTTAAAGAAGTTACTGCCTTCCGTTTTTCTTCTGCATAAAAATACCCTGTAGAATATCAAATACTGGGTAAATGCTCAAAGAAATGGGATGGCTATAGTTAACTTGTAAATGGTTTGTTTATTCAAAATGCAATGATGATTCGAGTGTTATTAAGCCTACTTTGGCAATGCTCTTGAGCTGCGTGTATTCTGGATTGTAAACATGAAGCATCTAGTTCCAGGATTTGGTTCCTTTCTCTCACATACTCCTGTAATTCAGGAGCAACCTAACTGAAGTTAATGAGCTTTTCCAGTGTGGAATCGGAGTGAGGCTCACCTCTGCAGTCCCCAGGTGGCAGCGTTTGCCCTGTGAAGACAGAAAAAGCCCAGGCTGGCTGGAGGACAGCCCGGTCCCCCTGTGCAGGGCTGTGGGGCTCCCGGTCAGGCCTGTGCTGGGAGTCAGTTTGGCCAAGTCCTGTTGCTACCTCCAGAAAAAAGAAATAAAAAATGTGCAGCTTAAACAAGCATTCCAATAAGGCTGAAAACAAAACGATCATGAATTTATGTTAAAACTTACCTAGATTGGGTCTATCACAGAAACAGGTATTAGAATAGTTTCTATTGGCAAAATTGGAAAGTGTGTTGTTCTGTATATGAAGAGGTGGCTAAGAGGAGAATGGTCACCTCTATAGTCTACTATACTTATTATTGATCTGCAGTTTCTGGAAAAATAGAATATTCCTCATATCAGGCACATTTATAAATATGAAGTATATTTAATTTTATTGAAGGCAGGTTTTATGATGTGTCCAAACAGTAGAATTAGAATTGTTTTCTTCCAAGTATAAAATTGGTGGCAAGAAAGTTACAACATTAGAAATTGGCCCTGCTCTAATTTTTCTCATTAAAAATAGAAAAACCTTCCAAAAAACCAAGGTAATTGTGGTTCCTTCTTTTTCAAATTAGATACTTGAATTTCACCATAGTTCTGCTCGTTAAATACCACTATCAGTACAACTGTCTGAATTCCTCTGTATCTTGATGTACCTTTTATAACAGTGATAGCTCAGAAACTAGTTCACTCCAACTGAAATGTTTTCATCTGTGAAAAAGCAGAGACCATCAGAAATCATCTTCCAAAGATAATATCAAGGATTTTATTTGTGGGACTATCACTAAAGATAAACCAGGAGAAAAAAAAAAAAAAGGTTAAAAATTCTCTCTCTAGTGGTGTCATTGGAGTAATTTTATCAGGATTGAAAAAACTGCAGTTCTGTAGGTTAGCGATAGTGAATGATAATTTTTAGAGAAGTTTCAATATATGTCATAGTTCTGTATGTTCCATTCTCCTTAAAGTAAGGATTTCAATCTCAATGTCCACGGAAAGAAACGTCCCTGTGCAGTAGGCTTGGTTTCCTCAGGTGGTATACTGGAACTGAGTACCATGAAAATATGGATGAGCATGAACTTCCTGAGCACCCACTTCTTCTTTTAAATAAAATAAACAAGCACTCTCATGCTGAAACAAAACTGCTGGAACAGCCTTACAGTGTTATCTACAATTCCCCATCCGAAGCAGATGAGGAAGAAAATGAACTACAACATAAGCAGGTCTGTGCTGTCACTGTGCACATTAACTGGAAGCACTTTGCTCTGGCACTGATTGGGGGTGTTATAGCCTGCATCACTGTGGCAGTGGCTGGAGAGTCTGCCCTCTCAGCTAAGATGTGAGGAAATGGTACCAGCTAAGAAACAAATAAGAAGGGACATCAGTAACTCAAAATTAAATTATTCCACTGGTGGCAGTCTAAAGAGCAAGTATTCTTAAAACCAGGGCTCTGAAAGAGAGAAAGAGCAAAGAACCATCCTGTGGGTTCAGGTATGCTGGGGAAAATACAAAATGTATTTTTAAGGTAGCAGAGAAGAAGAAAGCTCCTGGATAAGCTGTGCCAGGGGAGCTTTGAAGTCCTCCTGCCACCCTGAAGGGACCAGTAACAAACCTAGGAACAGCAAAAGGCTTTTCAAATCTAAATTTAATGTGAGAAAACTCCTAGTGTTCACAAACGGTGTGTAAGTGGTGTCTGGAGCACTAAATGAGACACAGACTGAGTGAGGAGCAAATGGGCCGAGAACAGCTAGACCTTTTTGGGTGGAACTTTGACAAATACTGTTAGATGTTAGGTATAAATACAGAGACTGGCTGTAAATGCCAGAGATCAGCACTACAGTGAGGAGAGTGCTATGACAATGGCAAAGACTATTTGGACTTCACAGCTGAATAGTTGGAAGGTTTGCCAGAAAAATAAGATTTTTTCTCATTTTCTAGTGAACGGGCAGAAAGCTGGAAAATAATTGCCAAGTCTCGTAAGATTAATGAGAGTCACTGTTGCTATTGTAGGACAGTGTTTGATTTCATTTCAATACAGGGATTAATGCTGGTGAGGTCTCTGCTGGAGACGGCTGGAAGATGAATGGAGAATCTCAGTATAAGTTTATGAAGTTTCCAATCCTCACAGCTTTGCAGAAAAATAAAGTTCATGTAAAAAGCATGAAACTCAAAAGCTAAGTACCTGAAAGTAGTTCTGCAAGTAGTAGAGCCTGAAAACTGTTAATTTAAAATATTATATGTCACATATCTAGGACAATGTCTCGGTGTTAGTGGGTCTGTCTCAGGGAGTTTGGTTGCTTAGGGTTATCTACTGCATGTTTAGCTGCTGTTGCCACAGCTGATGAATGCAAATCAGGCTCTCTGGTTACTTTAGACACACCTCTCAGACGTATTTATTTCTGGACAAATTCTGTACTTTTTACAGCTCAGTAGAATATTTAGTTTTTGGGGAGGATTTACAGGAAAAACAAAGCAAAACAAAACAAAACTTCTTGTCTCTTCCTCCATAAAATGGAACAAGTACATTTACTGAGATAACAAAACCACAGAACTGGTAAAATACACGCCAGACATGTCTGTTTAATCACTGATGTGCTATTTGTTTGTGTAGACTGCTAACTCTTTGCTCTTCACACCTTGCTAACATATTCTGCACATTGTCAAAAAACCTCAAGCTGAGGCTCTCACCACCACCACCGCATTGCAGGCTGTCTTGGAAGTGAGCTTGGAGGATGTACTCTGATGAGAAGCCTACAGAAGGGTGAAATACTTGTCTGCTTCAGGCTTTTGGTAATTAAAGGCAGGAGAAAGCACAGAAGAAATGAATAAAATGACTGCCAGATGTCTGATTGCTATTTGTGAAAGCCGAGTAGCTATAAACCAGTCCCAGTTTGCAAGTTGAGTTGCCAAGTTAGCATGGTGCTGGTCCTGGGCTAATAGTTCCTAAGCCTGTGCTTAGTGCCATGGCACTGTAACCTTCCAGCATCCAGCCAGCTCCGCATGTGGAGGAGTGGACACATCCCTCTCTGTGCCTGCCCAGCTATTGCTGTTTTAAATAATCTCCTACCAGTAATGCTGGTAACATTTTTCTGCCTTTGTCTGATACCCTGTCACACATTCTGCTTTGATGCTGGACCCAGGCAGGTGGCTTCAAGCCCTACCTGATGCTCTGTCCTTGCTGTGGGTGGCTGCTCTCCCAGCAGGCTGCTTCACAGATTCTTTGTACACCAGGATTAGAGATGTTTTGGGTAGAATGTGGAGGAAAGAGATCTTCTCTGCAGTGGAGGGCAGGGAAATTTTTCTTTTGAGGTACTGGTCATTCACATGCCTGTGAATACAGGGGAGGGAAGACTGTTAAAGCTCTAGTGGATGGGAGGACAGAGCGTTTTCTCCATTTTGCCTTACAGCATGAGCAGCAGAGACAGACTCCTCCCATCTGTTGGGCTCAGCAGCATCGCTGAGGGACCAGTGGGAGGTGGCTGCATCATCCCAAGGTGCTCCTTTCCCAGCGAGCAGCCACACACACACACTCCTGCTCATGCTTGCCCAAGGACAGCAGCTACCCAGGGTATTCTGGTTTGTGTTGGTGCTTCTTGCAGCCAACATAAAAATGAAGGGACTTGACTGTCAAGAAGGAATCCTTGCCCTCACTTGAAAGAATTTAGCATCCTACAGGCTTTGAGCAGCAGAAAATCACAAAGGACTGGGAAGCTGGTCAGGGTATCCCAGCAGTGCTGGCCCCTCACTGGGGTAAAGCAATGGGCCCTATAATGCACCGTGGATCCCGACTCCTCCGCTTTGGGTCTGCCCGTTGGAACAGCCGCTGCATCCACAGCTCCCCATCCGAGGAGAAAGTGGGACTGGTGGTGAGTTGTGTCTTTGTGCCCTCGCTCTTCGTTTCCTCATCCACCATTTGGGTGTAGGGCTCTGTTTTCTCGGGGAGTTTCCTCTCACTGTTCTTTCCCATATGTACAATATAGGTTTTCTTCACCCCTGCTAGAAGTTAGGTCTCCTCAGGAACACCCCTCCACTCCTTGCAGAAGTTCTTCTCCCCCCACCTCCTAGATTGAAAGGAGTGCTTTCACAGCATCCTACAGAGACATATGTCACAAATTCCCATTTCTGTGGAGTGCTCTTTTAATAAGCTTTGATTATAGTCCCCAGCACAACTACTCTCACATGTGATTATAGAAGACACATAACTAACTTTTTAGCAGCATCTGTCTCCTCTATTATAACAGCTCCCGGTGTCAGTTAGATACACGAAGTTCTTGTATGTTATTAGTGGTGAGCTGCACTGCTGTAGCTACTATTTAAGGACTATTTAAGGAAATAATACTATTTTTACAAAGATTTTATTAATAAAAAGCTCAGGAAATAGGCACAAAATATACTGACTCTGTAGGAAAATGAGAAATTTGCCATCTCTTTTAATGTGTCTTCTATGCTTTTAAATATGTCAGTGCATGGCATGGAGTAAGAGAAATTTTTTTCCAGCTACATGGGTTACTAGTACTTCTAGTCTAAACATGTAAAACAATCCTCTGTGGATTGTTTTTCCTGTAGAATCTGTCAAGTTTCTGAGATTATAGCTGCAGAAGTTCAATAATATAATATAATTTTGTTGGCAATAGACTGCTTACCGTAGGAGCATTCCAGTTGGTTTAGCTTTATTAATCCTTATTTCCTTTAATTTAGGAGACGATCATTGGATTCTCAGCATTTTCACTGGCAGTTCTTGGACCGGCTGGATGGGTCCTGTGCCACCTTTCAAGCTATAAAAAGAAACAGAAAACATCCCTTCAAGATTAAGATCTGGAGGCTGCAATAAGCTGTAATGCTCCTAAATTGGACTCTCTTGAAAGGGAGAACACAGAGGCTCGAGGGTCACTTTAAAACAAAATGACTGAGCCGTGAGTTCAGGTTTTAGGTACGTTGCATTGCTTCTGTAAGAAAAGAAAGAGTCCAGATAGAGAATATGGCTAACTAAAGTCCCAGTTCACACACTATCATCCGTCCTGTGGCTCAGGTCCCAGGTCAGAAAGCTTTTGCAAGACCCAGATATAAAATGGTGTAGTGATGCAAAACAGTAGTAGTTCTACTCTTCCATTTTCTGCTGCAGCTGGATCAGTCTGAATCTGTCATCAGGTACCATCAAAACTTTACGCTAAATAAATGGGAGAAAATACAAACATTTTTTTTATAGCACTTTAATTTATACTCATCTCAGACAAAAACTCTGAGAATCTAAGATGATTCTCTTAAAAGTTTACCTTTAACCTTTACATGTGCTCTTTTTGATGTGTTCCCCCACCTAATCTACTTTTCCAGCAGAATAAATGTTTTTATACATGTCATGGTTGTCAGATACTTCAATTAATTTTCAATTTTTAGATTAAAATTTGTGACATTTGAGTGATTTTCCCATGGTTGTTATTTGTAATGAATGCTATGATACTTTGAAGTCTAGACTATATTTGAAACAAGTACAATAAATAACACTTGTTATGCCATGTTATATGTGTTATAAAGGAATGTCTTCTAATACTTTCATGTCTGTCTTGCAAAAAATACAGAATATTAACCTTTTGTGATGCTTAAATATTATTGCAGTTGTGATGATTAAGTATTAGTAGAATATGATTTATAATTCCACCAAGTCATTTGTAATGTGTAATAGCAAAATAGATTCTGAAAGGAGGGCTGTAAATGTGTAAAAGTGTCCATTCTTGCTGTACTTCTGAAGTATGATTTACAACTAAATTGTCTGAGTTCTCTTTGGTCTTTTAGACACAACTGAAGTTTTCAGAGTGAAAGTGGAGGCACCCTGGTTGTCTAAAGAAAGTAGTATTTGTTTATTCTTTCCAAAAAACTGTAGCTTTGTCACTGAATTGAATGGCCTGCTCTGAAAGCTGAGTTACATATGTGGAAAGTTTCCCACAGTTCTTAATTTTGGGTAGGTGCCTACAATCCTGGTATCCAGAGAAAAACCCGTGCCAGTGTCTGAAATGTAGCTGAGTGAATATTCTGTGAAAGTGTGCTCCTGCACACCATGAGAGCATCCACTGAAATCAATAGGGCTGTTTTGCAGAATCTTTTGTAAAAAATGGTTTTGAATATTTCAGTGTGCCTGCTTGTCCTGCATCTGGTTTGGTCATCCATCTCTCACCCAGTAATATCTAAATAAATCATTAAGATATGACATTTCAGTTGTTGTACTTATCCTCTTATATTATGGCTGTGAATAAAAAGATTGCCTGGTTGTAATGCTTACTTGTGGTATGTGAGTGAAGCACTTAGAATTGCACTAGATAAAATGTGGTAGAAGTCGTCTGGTGTTTAATATCTGGCAATATAGATGGATAGGAATGTTTATATTGAAGCAGAGATAATTTTTAGAAACTAGTTACCTAAAGGACTATTTAAAATGTAAGTATTTTTCATAAATACTTTTTCTTTTTTCATATTTCCAGTCCTCTTGAAGCATTTCTTCCCCAAAGTAATATGAATTATATTTTACAGGTGTTCAAAAATACTGCTGTTTTCACATAGCCCTCTTTATTGATGGATTGCAAATGGATCTTTAATCTGGAGACTGGACTCTCTGAGAAATGTGGTGCACAGAAAACCAAGACAAAAAGGAGGGAAGCCAGGCCATCGCAGGTATCTTTAGTGCTGTTAGTATGATATTAGCGACCTAATAAGCTTGACTAAGTGCAAGACCTTTTATTTTCTGGCCTAAATCAGCCAGAGTTCAGCCAGGACTGGGCTGATAAATGCCGCCGGTATTGCCTGGGGCTCCAGCTCCACCAGCTGCTTTTTCTTCAGGCTTCCCACAAATCCCAGAGCCCTTTGGTTAAAATGGCTGGTGAGTTCTGTATTTCAGCAGCAACAACCCGACCTGCAGCCCAATGGGTACCACAGTGCTGGGGCTCACTGCCAGCTCAGGGCTCCCCGAGCAGTGCTGGGCTTTGCATGTGGACATCGGCAGAGCCCTTTGCAAAGAGAGACAAGAGCCACCCTCCTGCACCTCTCCAGATGGGGAGTACCAAATGTGAAGCGCCTGCCCAAAATCAGGCAGCAGGCTAGGAATAGGAGGAAACAGACTGTTGAAGGAAGGTTCCCTGCTATGTTTCTTACTGTACATCAACATCAGTGATTTGAATTTCTTGCAGATGTGCCAAAGGTGGCTTTAAGCTGGCTACAGGTAGTAGCACAGGTAACACATATGTGCCTAAGGGTAAGTGGCTGAAGCCTGTCCTTCCACAGGACTATAAGTAACAGCCATTCCAGCTAAGACAGAAGGTCTTATATTGAATTAAACTTTGGGATATTTATACTGTTTGTGATTATAGTTGCATGCCTCAATATGTATTTATGCTAAAAAACTCATTATAGCTCTGAGTAAGTCGGAGAAGTGGTCATGGTGCCTTTCAGCTACCATATTGCCTCTTCTCAAGAACAGATGCTCTGGATGAGCTCACACGTAATTTAAGAGATGCAGTAATAGCAGCTTATGGTCCATACACACATTAGGTCTGCAAAAAGCAGCTGGGGAATACTAACCAATTGGCAGCAGGCTTAAATTTGCTATAGATAAGGCAACACATCCACATGACAATTTGTAAGGGTCTGCAGATGAGAAAAATATTGACATTACTGTGTAAAGTGCAGCAGCTTTCCTACAGGCTGCTTCAAGAATGCCCCAGTTCTGTCAATTGAGTTCACTTTGTGTTTCACACCAAGGCACTAGTCTCTAATAGCCCACACTTCACTTCATCTTATATAGTTCCTGGACTCCCATGTGGAGCAAACCAGTTTGGAGAAGAGACTTGCTGGTTGCGAGTAAGGCAGCCTTCAAGCACACAAGAAAGATCAGTCAAATTCAGTTATTATTGATCCAGGGCCTTCACTGTATCATGGGTCACAAACATGGTACATGTGCAATAACACACTGCGGACCTTAGCAGCATCGCATGTTGTGTGATTTCTCCTAACTTCCTTCATGGAAAATCTCATGCCTTCTTTTGCTCTCTCTTACTGTTTTTGTCCAGCAGTGGCCTTTCCCAAACACTATTACTTCAGTATATAAATAATAAAGCCAAATAAAAAATATGCTCTGGGTTTCTTGTCTTCCATGTTCATGCCTCAGCCCTTAGGCCATGATGCTGTGCAGGTTTAAGAAGGCAGGTTTTTGACACTTGTCATTCTAATTCCTCAAGCACTACTAACACTATAATGTGCTTTGACTTTGGCTACGTAGGTAGTTGGTATAGTCAATTCTGCACAAGTCTGAGATTAAAGGTAACAAAAACTTTCCATTTATTGAGAGGACATCTAATTCAGTCAGGGTGATGCTAATTTTCCCAAACATGGCATGGTAGCTGTCACAAACACTGTGCTGCTTAGAGCTAGTAAAGCCAATCTCTGATTTTATAATAGTCCTAGTACATGCTTATCAGATTTGTGCTAGTTCTCTACACAGGTCACCATTTATTTCTCAAAACTCCACTGCTATGGCAACAAATTAGGTATTTTGTTCATTTAGAGGCTAATGAGATTACTCTAGAAGAGAAATTGAGGGCATTTATCAGAGATTTTTTTTACAGTGACAGATACTGACAAATGTAATAATAAAGCTAACATCCACAGAGTTAACTGAAGTAATTGTCAGAATAAGAAGATTAAAAATTTGTAGATACAAGCAAATAACCACTGTATTTCCTATTTTTTTCTTTCCTCAAGTCTTAATTATTCTAAATCGGGGAGGGAAAGAACAAATACTAACATCACAAGCTGGCTACTCTGTTGGGATCACAGCACCAGCAACGAAACCCAGAGCTCTTTAGTGCTCAGTCTCTCACTTTAAATCAATCCAAACCACTGCTGACTGAAATGCATTTCCTGTATACCAGATGGCACAACTGATACGGGTTGATGGCTTCAGCCAAGCTTCTGATCACATCACAGTCACTTCTGCCGTGACTGCCAACATCTATTATTCCCCCTCTCCTCTCCTCTCCTCTCCTCTCCTCTCCTCTCCTCTCCTCTCCTCTCCTCTCCTCTCCTCTCCTCTCCTCTCCTCTCCTCTCCTCTCCTCTCCTCTCCTCTCCTCTCCTCTCCTCTCCTCTCCTCTCCTCTCCTCTCCTCTCCTCTCCTCTCCTCTCCTCTCCTCTCCTCTCCTCTCCTCTCCTCTCCTCTCCTCTCCTCTCCTCCCACTGTACTCTACACCTTCCTCCTCAGAATGGCAGCGTTCCTGTCCTCCCACAGCAGGAGATCTGGCTGATTTTTTGTCTGTACATACTGCTGTGTGATAGTAACATTGAAGGCAAGATGGGGAGTTTCCCTTGCATATTTAAGTCTCAGCACAGTCTGGATATTCTTCTCCTGGGAATAAATTATTTTCCCACAGATTATCAGCATAAGACTATACGAGCTGTCAGGGATATTGTGTTACTTTTGTGTATAGATGTGATTTTCTGTGAGCAAGTAGAGGTGCCTTTCCAGTTCACTGTCTCTTAGCTGATGCCGGTTAACCCAGGTGTCTGAGCCCTCAGGAACATCTCCAGAAATCATCCTGTGTCAACATGCTGTAGTATATCTGAGTTGAGCCTAATGGTTCAGTTTAATCCCAGATAGATATTTTTCTCAAGTGATTATCTATTTGACCATCATTCAAGAGGATTAATACTTACAGAAAGCAAAGATTTAGGGACAAATTAAATTTAATGGGGTCTAACTACTGCTGCCAAGTGCACATGTCTGAGCCTGAGGAACACTATGTGCTGTTTGAATCTGACAGGGAGGAGATCAGGTCCTGTTTGGGGGCTCCAGTCCCACACCAAGCACCTTGCATCTGGGTTAGGTCAGCCTGTGGGTAGAGGTAGATAGGCAGAGAGCACTGAGTGGGTTGAAAAGTGCTAAGTGCCAGAGAAGCTCATTCTCCCCTGCTGCTGCTCCAGTTGACTTGTAATGTTTGGCTTTTCTTACTGGAGTCATCACTGGCTCATCAGTCAGACTCTGCTCTCCCTTCCCTCCTTTATAGTATGGCAGAGACTTTGATTCAGAGAGGCCTGTAGGGATTAAAGCAAAGTTTGAGACATTCCAAGCATTTTCCCACCTCTACTAAAAGGTTTAATATCCCTATCACAATGCAGTTAATGATAAGCTCCTGCCAGAAAATGTGAGGAAGTCTGAAAAAAATCTAGACATTGACTTAAAAGATACTAAATTCAAAGTTGACTGGTTTTATTTGTTTTGTGGGTTTGTTTGGTTTTGCCTTTTTTTTTTTTTTTTTTTTTGTGTGTGTTAAATAAAACTTACAAAGCATTTAGGTCCTTGTCTCTCATTTAGGTGTTGAAAACCTCATTTGTTTCAAATATTGTTTATATTGCATTTGAGTCTCTGTATATGTCAGGCAAGAAATAATGTTTATTTAAAATTCAAATACAGATTCATATAATTAATTCATTCTGGAAGCCGAACCTTTAAGGAAAACACCAAGAGAATGTATCAAGAGTTGGTAACAGTGAACATTTCTGCATACAAATGCATACATATATACTTGTAAAGAGCTACCTAGACATTTATTTTTTCTATATGCATACATTCACTTTAATTTATGAAGAATCTAAGGAAATTTCTGTACCTGATTCAAGGTAGAACAGCTTAGGATTTTGTATTTTTCAGAAAGGATTACCTTTCTAAAAGTAGATTGGTAATGCTCAGAGATTAAGAACAAATGAACAATACTACATTTTGTGTCTCTATTCAGAGCTGAATACTTGAAAATGTAATTCAAAGTGATAACAGTCACATAAATAGTAAATTCAGCTCTGCACAACTGATTTTCTTCTGATGGTATATTTCATTAATTTATTCTTGAATGGTTGTCATTGCAATTCACACTGTTATGGCAGAAAAAAATTAGTTAAAAGCAGCACAAAGCACCCAGTACACTCCTCATCCCTTCCAAACCTTATCTACATTATCCTGCAAAAAGCACAGTGGAAGAAAATAGGAGAATTAAATCTCCTCAGTCAGTGAAACAGAGAATGTGGTTTACAACTAATTCTTCTATAAGAGGAAGGTGTATTTTGTAGCTCCCTTGAGTACACTTTTTCACCTTAATATCCGGACATCCAGCTGACTGATTTTCAAGCATCACCTCCTTCAAGCACCAGAATGGTCCCTCCCAGCATAGAGGAAGTCAAGAACAGGTCACAGGAGACTTGCATAGATGAACAAGGTGTTCCTGACAAAAGTCAAACATAAAAAAGAATCATACAAGAGGTGAAAGCAGGAGCAGATGACCTGTGAGGAACAGAGAAACACTGGCCAAGTGTGCAGGGATGGGGTCCTGCAAGATCCAGAAGGAATTTAATCCGTTGAAGGAAGATGAAGAGCAATGAGAAGGGTTTCTGTGGGGATATCAGCAGCAAAAGGAAGGCTTGGGAAAATGCAGGTCCATTGCTGAATGCGGCAGGGGACCTGCTGAAGAAAAAATGTCTTCTTTACTGTGATCTTTTCTGGTGGGACCTGACTTTGGGAATCCCAGGCCCCTGAGGCCAGTGAGAGATTCTGGAACAAGGAAGACTTACCTGTCAGTAGAGGATGATCAGGTAAGGACACATTTAAACAAACCTGACATACACAAGTCCATGGGACATGATAGAATGCACACATAAGTACTGAGGGAGTTGTCCAATGTAATTATAAAGCTGATTTTTACTATCTTTCAAAGGCCTAGGCAACTGGGAGAGCATCCTGAGAAACAGAAGAAAGTAAATACCACTCCTAATTTTCAAGAAGTACAAGCAGGAGGATTCAGGAAACTATGGGCCAGTCACTTTCACCTTGACCCACGGGAAGATGATAGAATTAATAATCCTGGAAACCAATTCCAAGCATATAAAGGACAAGAAGGTGATTGGCAGTAGTGTGGATTTACAAAGGTAAAATTATGCCTGACCAGTCTGAGAGCCTTCTATGACAAAATGACTAGCTCGATGGATGAGTGGAGAGTGGTATCTTTAGCAAGAGTTTCATCACTGTTTCCCATAACATCAGCATTGACAAACTGATGAAGTATGGACTAGATAAGGTGACAATTATGTGAATTGAAAAGAGGTCAAACAAACCACCAGGCTCAAAGAGTTGTGATCAATGGCACA
Source organism: Nesoenas mayeri (assembly GCF_963082525.1). Classification (NCBI taxonomy): domain Eukaryota; kingdom Metazoa; phylum Chordata; class Aves; order Columbiformes; family Columbidae; genus Nesoenas; species Nesoenas mayeri. The sequence goes on along the minus strand of NC_137548.1, from coordinate 16,955,320 downwards.
ATGTCCAGTTGGAAACCAGTCACTACTGCAGGGGTCAGTACTGGGGCCAGTACTGTTTCACATCTTTGTCAGAGACCTGGACGATTGGACACCCTCTGCAAATATGCAGGTAGTACAAAAATGGGTGAAGTGGTTGATACACCAGATGGTTGTGCTGCCATTCAGATAGATCTTGAGATGTTGGAGAAAAGGGCCAACAGGGGTGACATGAAGTTCAACAGATGAAAATTCAAGCTCTGCACCTCAGGAGGAATAACCTAAGCACCAGTACAGGCTAGGGGCTAAATAGATGGAAAGCAGTTCTGCAGAGAAGGACCTGGGGGTCCTGGTAGCTGCCAAGTTGACTGCGAATCAGCAATGAGCCTTTGTAGCAAGAAGGCCAACAGGATCCTGGGCTGCATTAGGAAGAGCATGGCCAGCTGGCCAAGATAGGTGATTATTCCCCTCTACCCAGCACTAGTAAGACCCCGTCTGGAGTGCTCTCTCTCATTCCATGCTCACCAGTATAAGAAAGATATAAATATACTGGAGTGAGTCAAGGGAAGGGCTAGATGATGAAGAAACTGGACCATCTGCCATATAAGGTGAAGCTGAGAGAGCTGGAATTGTTTAGTCTCAGTGAGAAAAGGCTTGGGGCCGGGGGGCGGGTATCAATGCGTATAAATACCTGAGGGGCAGGAGTAGGAAGATAGAACTGGACTTTTCTCAGTGGTGCTCAGTGACAGGACCAGAGGCAATGGGCACGAACTGAAATACAGGAAACTCCACTTAATCGTAAGAAAAAACTTTTCTACTGTCAGGATAGTCAAACCTTGGAATAGGTTGCTTGGAGAGGTTGTGGGGTCTCCATCCTTGCAGATATTCAAAAACTGGAGGTGGCCCTGAGAATCTACTGTAGTTGGCTTTGCTTTGAGCAGGGAAGACAAGCTCTAGAGGTTCCTTGCAACCTCAGTAATTCCATGATTCTGTGAAATTTCCACTCATGAACTAAGAAAAGTACCATTTGTTCTTTTTAGTTTTCATAAGTTGGTAAGTTTTCCATTCCCCATTTATTGTTAAAAATATGTTCTTGCCTTAATGACTAGCGGACTTTCAGATGCCTGCAGCTTTTATATGTTCTCTTAACTGAATGCATGCAGAGGTAAAAAGCATATGGACACAAACATTAGCTGCTTAAAAATGTTTACAGTGGAGCACTGTATCCATTTTATTAGGCAGATTAATGAGCATTTTGCTGAGAAATGGTGACTTCTGTTCAACACAGAGACTTGAGAAATCAGTTCCCAGAATGTGTTCCTGTATGTGCTCCTTTATGACATTTGTTCACAATTTGAAGCGTAAGTCTCTATGTATTAGCAAACTAGGCAAATCTATCAAATTGACCAAATATCAGATGACTTGTATCAGTACTTATTTGGGGCTTAGGCATTGTTTAGGAATGCAGAAGAACTCCTAAGCAGTAAATTGTTTTCCATATGCCTGAATTACATGCTGAACTGTATAGTGTGGGAAAATACAGCAGGTCTGTGGAATCCTTGACAGAGAGTATGGGAATAGAGATCAGCCTTGAAGATATTAAGATTTACCCTTGAGAAGGATGTGAGTAAAGGAGTATCTGGAGATATTAAGTTGTACCCTTGAGAGAGAAGGGATGTACCCATGTGAGAGGAGGGAGTAGAAGAGTAACATGGATGACAGCAAAATTAGCCAATGAGATGTTACTGCTGTAACTTGTAACCAATAGGGAAGAGACACATGAATTGGTAACACTGTATAAAAATGCACTTGTAGCAATAAATGGCATCTACTACTTTCATCCTGGAAGAACTTGTTCCATGTCATTTGTCTGTCTCAACCGCGACAGTATACGACCTTTTCTTGTAAATGCAGGCATAGCTGCAATTTTAAGGCACTTAAACCTGAGGAAAAATTTTACATGAGAAACGGAATTCATATTGTCACAGTGTATTTCTGCTTTATCAACCTGAGTGTTTTCAGTAGACTCACCACTGCAGTATGTCAACACTTGGTGTATTTTAAAGAATACCCGTGGGACCTCAGTTCCTCTCAGTGCATAGTTCCCTCTTATTCTGTATTGAGCAATAAAGCTGTTCAGATTGATTTGTTGCATCAAGAGACAGAAATCCAAGGTAAAGATGAGACCTGCCTTCAAGAGCCTATTTCAGTGAGGTTTGAAAGCCATTTATCTATATTTTTGTCACTTATGTTCTGTGTTGTGAGACCTAAGGTTGGGGGAAGTGGGGCTTGTAGCAACACGTGACCTCCCTGGGCACTTCATTAAATTAAATAAATAGAAAAACTCTCACTGACTTCAGTAGAATTGGATCTCACATGTCAATTTCTAATAAGAAAAAAACCCAACCAAACTTAAATATTTACCCCTAAATGTTTAAATGTAAAAGAGTAAACGTAAATGTTCAGGTAGCAACCTATGGAATCTTGCAGCAAGCCCAACAGGAAGAAGGAGAAAACCACATATGGGAATGGGCCAGTGCTCTTCGCTTTTGTGAAGTACTGCTCAAGGAAGTTGAGGTGATTTTTCTCCCAATTAATTCATGCCTTTCAGTTGCTGATCAGTCCCAGTATAGTCCCTGCAGCTTGTTCATACTAGTAGTTTAAGTTGGCTTTTCTCTGTCTTTGGGGATCGCAAGCTGCAGGGAGTGTGGAAATAACTATGACCTCAAGTAAATGCAATACAGGCTCTATTTTGGATACAATTAAGTGGTGTTGAAAAAACATTGTACATACAGTATTTTTAGAAGATCACTTTGAGAAAAAAACCCAACATGTTAAATGTCAGTGAACAGCATCTGCTCCTTCACCCCAGCTCCTGGCACAGAATGTGCATCGTCCCCCAATCAGGGCAGCAGTAGTTTGGAGGTGCTACTTTGCATGATGAATAATAAAAAGTACCTGTTTTCCTCTGCCTCCACAGCACAGCTGTCCTTGGCTGCCACAGGCCCAGTCACCTTACGCAGCCCAGTGTTTTGAGGAGAATATGTTGCAGCTGGCTTTTTACTTGTGTACACCAAAGCTCCCATGCCCTGACTGATGAAATACCTCTGCTTCCACATGCCTTTCTCAGAAGTGTGAGGACCTGAATAACTGTTTTGGAAAGTTTCAGAGAAGAAAACCATAGCTAGCTGTTTGTTTCTGAGACCTGGTAAGGCCATGTCAGGATGCTGGGGAATGTGACAGAACACACATCAATGAAATAATTTATCTGGGAGCAAACAAATTACATTGTTATTGTTGTACTCCCACCAGGTCTTTCCATCCCATCTTCATCCTGTACTGACGATGCCTGGGGCGGTAACCGTAGCTGGGAACTGGTGACAGAGAGGGGACACAGCTGGGCTGAGCTCAGCCCTGGTCTCTTTGGGGAAGGCATGACAGTCCCGAGATGCCTTGGCACACTATGGGGACAAGCGGGGGATCTCGTCACCCGACTGTGTGCCCTGCTGAGGGACACAGCAGGAGCTCAGAGGCGTGAGGGGAGAAGTGGTGAAAGCAACAACATCCTTGTTTCATGCAAAGTATAAAACGGAGAACACAGACACAGTCTCATGAAAAACGCCTGACAATAGTGCCGCCACCCCTCGGCTACCTCAGCGCTTCCCCTCTTGCAAGCTTCCGCAGAACCAGCCCCCCTCCGCAGCCCCAAACACCCCGAGGGGCACCGCCGAGGCCTGGGGGAGCAGGTCAAGATCTTCCAGCTCGGCAGCTCCCGGCCCAGCGCAGCAGCGAGCCCGGCGCTCCGGCGCGGTAACCTCCCGCTGGGACAAGCGGGCGGGCATTCGGACAGACCCGCTTGCGAAGCCGCCGCCACGCGCGGCTGACAGACGCTCTGTCCCTTTAAGAGCGCGTTCCCGCCCCGCCCGCCGTTCCCGGCCCGCAGCCCTGCGGCAGCTGCCCGGCTGCTGAGGCGAAGCGGTCGCCGTCGCCTTCACCGCGGGCGGGGGCAGGTGCTCCTCGGTGGCTGAGGGGCAGAGCAGGGCGGCAGCATGTCCACCAAGGCGGAGCAGTGTGAGTGTTGGGGCCGGGCGGCGCGGGCTGGGGCCTCTGTCCGCGGGGAGCGGGGGGTGGGCGGCCGGGGTCGCCTTCCCGCCGCTGGCGCTGCCCCGCTGCCGGCTGTCAGTGCCCCGGGGCTAGCTCTGCCCGCTCTCCTCCCACCTTATGTGGCGTCCGCGTCGCAGCCAGTGTAAGGAGGTGAGGTGTGTGTGGGGGGGCGCTGCGTTCATTCTGGCTCTTTCCATCTCGGCCGCCGCCGGGTGGTTGGTGTGGCGGCCCCCGAGCATCTCCCCTCCCGGCCGGCCCCGCTCGGGAGGCCGTGTGTTTGTGCGCAGGCAGCGGCGGGGACCTAAGGGGAAGAGGTGAGGAGGTGAGAATGAAGATCGAGACCGCCGGCTTGGCCCTCGGCCTGCCTGGTCTGATGGTGCTGTGCCCTGTCCCAAAGGAGGTGCCCCCCTGAGAGACTGGAGATCCGACTGTAGAGACCAGAGGTGACTCGTGTGTTTCCATCTTGAAAGTGATCTTGCCGTGAGGTAGAGCGAGAAGGGAGGTGTGCTGTCGTTGTTGCCCGTGCTGTTCACCTTTTGGGTGAATGTAGGCTGGGTGTTACTCTCTTGCCCACCTGCTGCACCCTCAGAGCCTCCCAGCAGGAGCCCCGGTGCTGACACCCCCTGCCCGAGCCTGCTGTGTCTGTACAGCCACCGGCGTTTTAACCACCCTGCTGTCTGGAGCTGATCAGAGCAAGGTCAGATAATGCGGTGGATGGGACATCGGCAGCTGGACTGTGCTGTTCCCCACCATTGTTACTGCTGATAGCAACTGGTGCATCTGCAAGAGCCCTGGTGGGAGGGTTGAAGAAAAATAACCAGGGCCGTCAAGCTTGTCGCCCGTATCAAAGCTACTTTCCTGATACAAGGGTCATGGTTGTGAGCCAGGCAGTCTGTGACCAGTAGGTTGGATTGATGTTTGTCATGATGACACAGTGTGATCTAACACTTCATGTGTTGAGACTTGCTGTCTCTGTTCTCCAGGTACCTGGGAAGGATCCTTGTATTTGTGTATGCCCGTGCTGAACTGATCTAAGGAAAAGAATACTTGTGTTAATTTTCCTTTAGGGTTTACAGCTTATTAACAGTGATGGATGATGTTGCTATTAAAATATTATGTGGATGCTAATTTATTGCTTTAGGGATATGCTTCTGGCTTCATAAATAGAGACATAATGTTCTGACCATGCAACAGCCCTGAAGCGTGCAATGTTCGGATCTGTTCAATTTCTGCCTTCCCCACCCCCCACCTGAGTTCTGTAATTGTTTCTTCTTTCCTGTGATTTTTATACATTAATTATGCTTATTTTACAGTGGCATGTGGAAGAATTTCTGCCGCCTTTTGTCCCAACACTGCCTTTGGCATTTTCTTTCTTTTCTCTTCTGTCTTCTCTGTTCTTCCATTCCTAATGCTTTTGATCTGCTCTGTTTGAGCTTCTCTTTCATATTTTCTCCTTGGCTGTTTTTTCATCCCTTTGTACTGTTCAAGACACTATGTCTTGCCCTGCCATGTCCTGTTGCTCTCTATTTTAAGATTTACTGGAGTCCAGGTTTCAGAACTTCCTGGGTCCTAATGCTCTTTTTCATGATGCTTCAGGGAAGGTATTTGGTTAATGGACACATCCTGTGCATTGTAACCTACTGAATGTATTTTGTTTGCCAAGGCTGTTCTCCTGACTAGTATTACAGTATTACCAAATGTCTGTGTCTCAACATAACTTCAAGATTCCTTCACCTGCAGTTTTTGACAGATGATGATAGACTCCAACAAGGACTATATTGATGTGCATACATCACTATCAGGCAAACCTTCAAACCCCAACTGTTGCTCTTGTTGCTTCTGCCTTCATTGATTGAGGCAAGAACCGGAATGTTTTGGAAAGGAGTCAAGCCATAATGAATCTCAGTTTACCAAGAACAACAGCAAAACACTACAAATGAGGAAAAAGGCTGATCAGAACGGAAGAGTTGCTGGTCTAAATATGAATCTGTGGCCACCCCACAGCTCTTTGGCAGGTTGTATGAATAACAGGTAAAATGGTGGCAATCTGGAAATTGTCTCAAAGCCTCCCTTTTCTGTCACAATGTGCATATCATATCCCATACCAGTGGTATTGGCAGCGACTTTCATCATCTGACTAATCATGGCATGTCTATGTTGTTCTGTTGTATTAAAAGGAAATTAGTTCCTTTTCACCTTAAATAGCAGTAGCTGGTGTTTAGTTGTGGTAAGTAGTGTCTGGGAATACCTCTGTTCTCTCCAAGACAGTGGAGCAACCAACACCGTCTTTCAAGACTCCTAATGGTTTACCCCTGATTCAGTCAATGCTTACAAGGGGGCCAGGGAGTTTAGTTAGGTCTGTGTAGATCCTAGAGAGATACCCAGCAATGTATTGTGGAATAACTTTTTTTTTGTTCTTTTTAAAAATAGTTTTATGTGATGACCCTATGACAATGGCTAAGTACCTCCACAGAGTGACATCACTGAAGTATATCTCTGGGTGCTCAGAAACTCAGAAAACTGGGTCATTCACACACTTCTGTGTCTTGAAAGCTGGCAACATTTTGCTCTGGTACACTCCTTCAGAAGGTTCTTTGTGTTCTGGGAGGATGTGCTGACATTGTCAGTGTCCTCGGAAACATTACCCAGAGGCGAAGTTAAAACCTTTAGCCTAAAGCTAATGTTAATATTTAGGCTTTATAAATAAATTTTCTGTTTTGATATTTTGCCTGATACAATTATGTGGCAATGCTGATGAATAAAAATATGTAGATTTCCTTCTTTATTAAAAGCCAGTTATTCTAGATACCTCATATCCTTTTTTGAAACTAAGTAGCTGTAGAGAGGTAGACAGTTCTTTGAAATACATCTAGACCTGAATTCTGACATCATCAGCATTAGCATTTTGTTAATCTAATTCACTTACAGATATCTGATAGCAAACTATGGCAGCCACAGTAAACTGTGTGTCTTGCTGTGAATTTTTCTTTGCAAGGCTACTGTGAAATGTGGTCTGTTTTCTTTGCAAATATGCCTAGCTTCATACTCAGTCACTCCTTTTCATTCAGCTTGTCAGTGATAGAAGAAAAAAAATGGAATGCTCATGAAATGTTCACATACAACAGCAGTGAGAGGCATATAGACAGCAAGTTAGTGCCCTCCTGTCCCATGGAGGACTTAATGGTATTCATTCTTTAAATGCCATTTGGTAAAACGAATAAAACCAAGGACTGACTAATTGCTCCTTTAGGAAACACAATTTGTCTTCCACACAGCAGAAGCCCTGTAGAGGAACAAGGTGTAGCTTGACGTAGTAAAAGACTCTCATAATCCATATGTTCAAGGGCTGAGGTCATTTGGAAGCATCTCCCCTTTGAACTGCCTATTACACAGTCTTGGTGCACTTTTAACATGATTAGGAGTTCCCAGTGAGCTCTGGTTTCACTGAGGCTTTGTCTGCACAGGGTGATGCTGTGAACAACTGCAGAGCAGAGCTGAAAGCGCAGCTGAGCTGGCACAGCCCTGTGCCACAGCCAGAGCACTCGGCTTCTCAGCAGAGCTTATTAGTCTGAGCAGAGCAAAAAAGAATTGTGTTCTTAGGTGTCTCTGCATGAGGCTGTCTTCTGACATGTAGGCAATGTGAGGCATTGCAGGTATGGTCAGTAAATACTTTTTCCAATACTGAACAAGGATCTCTTTTAGAAAATAAACCCATTATTGTTCTATTTCTAAAATAACAAAAAAAATTGTTTCAGTAAAGGTGTAGAGCTCCTACTATTTTAAATCTCCTCACCTGCATCATCAAACTTCCTGAAACATTTAAATAAACAGCACAGGTCGTTACGTATCTTCAACTCATTGCATGAAGTAAATGTATGGCCTAAAGTAAATCACATAAGCTCTCTCTGTTTTAGCTTATATCTCTGCTTTGACATTAGAAATATTTATCTGTCTCACATGAATCCCCTATGATTTAATGACTCATTCATTATAAATGAATCTTGAGATCTTGGAGGCAGAGAAGTAGTGCAGGTCTGGTTTTTTTGTTTGTTTGTTTTTGTTTATATATATTTTTTTAATTTGCTAGCACTAAGTTGGTCTAATACAGATGCAGGTATTCACTTCTGTTCCTTCCTGTTGACATTCTTGCACTGGAGTGTTCATTTTATTCAGTCAAATTAGAAGGAATGTAGAGAGTTTTCTGTTTTTTACTGTTTAGTTTTTAAATTAGAAAATAATCAGAAATGGTGGGAACAGATGTGATTCTGTCAAAACCTGCAAAAAGCCTAAATGAAAGTTTTTGTTTGTTTTTTGTCTTTTGTGTAGTTGCTTCCAAAATCCGTTACCTTCAGGAATACCACAACCGGGTTCTCCACAACATTTACCCTGTGCCCTCTGGAACTGACATTGCAAATACTCTGAAATACTTTTCTCAGACGTTATTGAGGTAAGTTTTAACTAATGCTCTTGAAGAAAAAAAGAGCTAAAGAATTGTAGGGGATATTGATTGACTTTGAATTGGTTGCAAGCTATAATGGGTCAATGCTCAGCCAAAAAGAGTCAGAGCATAATTTAAGGAAATAATGTTATGAATTAATTTCTTCAGTGGCTGTTGCCCAATTTGCCCAGTTGAGCTGCTGACTGAGTGGCTGATTCTAAAATAAACTTGGTTGATTACACATTTGCTTGGCCCTCGTAAGACTTAGCGGAATGTACAAACATGCTGAACTTGTGAAGTAAGGAGTTTGTGACTGATAGTTTTGGATGCGTATGCCCATCACCTCCTTAACAGTGCTGGTGCCTCAGGATCGTGGAGCGATGAGCCAGTCGAGCAGAACTAGGTTCTTATGCTGCCATAGTTCAGCTGCATGTCAGGCTTGGGTTCTGGTTCAGTCCCTTACAACAATACAAGTAGACACAAAGTTTGTGTACGGATCTGGATTCGGATCGCAACAACAGGTCAGAGTTGCTCTGACCCAGGGCTTTGATCTAGTCCAATATTTACTGATAATACATAGTAATAAATACCATATGACTGCAGAATACATTTCATATAGGAAATACTACCTTCTGTCTTGCTAAAAAGATAGCAAAAATTGTGAGACTTAATTAGGAATGGTATACATTCCATTGTGCTACCTAGTGGACTCATATTTTCAAATTCTTCTAAAAATGGTTTTTAACAGTGAAGAGGTTATTTTTGTCTGCCCAGGTTTTGGCAGGCTCTAGTTTTCACATCCAGAAAAATACATTTAAAGCTGTATTTCTGTGCATAGCTTCCTGATTTATACCTGGAAAGATCAAGTCTCTGCTGTTATAAACTGGTTTGGAAATGCAGCTATTTGCCCTGTTTGAGGAAACATAAACAAAAAACAGTTAACCCATACATTTGTACACATAACCTTATGATGTGTACAAGTTGTGAAGCAAGAGTTTAAACTTGACAGCAGTTCATTTTAACATTAATTTGAAGTGCATTGGATGTATCAAAATTCTTGACCCATAAACAGGGTCAAGAAGGAAAGGTACATAGACAGAAATACTCAGTGGAACAAACGTTCACCACAAACTTAAAAACCTCCTGTTTACTTTTGAAAACTTTAAGAGTAGAATTTAACCACTGAGAAATTTGTTTCCTTCATCGTTTAGAGTGTTGAGGAAACTTATGGCAAACAGTAGGGCCTATTTTTTTTTTTTTTTAAGATTAAGAAACTAAATTTTGTCTCTTTATGTTGCAGTAGTGGGGAAAATGTTTGGAGAGTCACTAAAGATACCTCTGAAATGTGGCTGTGTTCCCACATCAGGCTGTTTTGATGGATTATTTGCACAGCGTACACAGTTAAATCACATTTAAATAAAGTCCCAAATGACAAAACAGCCTTTGTGTAAATACTGTTGGCCTTTAAGCTGTTAAAGCAAGAAAGTTGGACTTATTATGAATGCTTTTCTCTCAGCTGTAACTACCAAGTGCTATAATGAGATCTGTTTCTTTTTGGGCAGAAGTCCATTGGGACAGGGTGGATGTAGAGTCTGCTGCTTAAATAAAGTGTCTTTATACCACACAGTTTTCTTTATCTTTCTAAGCAGTACAGCTGACATGTCCTATGTGACAAATTCTTCACACTCCATAAGCAGTGATGTTTCTGAACTTACTAAAAAGCTTTATACTGGGTGACTATGAGAGCGGAACAGAAATCAGGTCAGGAATTGCACAACTGACCAACTCCATTTCTTTATTTTATGTTCAGAATGGGACTGAACCAAAATCCTGTAGCTGATAATGCAGAAGTGATCCTTATATCTGATGTGCAGCTCTACACAAATGGCTTTGTCCTTATGATCTAGGATCTGCTCAGCCTCAGAGATAAAAGGGCACCAGAAGCTGAAGCCAGGACTTGGATCTAAATTTAAGTGGACTGAGTCCTGATACTGAACAAGGTCAACTCCACATTCTGAATTCCTGTAACTGGGGAATTTGAACTGTGGGTCAAAGCTTGAGTGCTATGGTTGAACCAATATAAATTTATACACTTGCTGGTGCTAAGAAAGGAGCTGGATAAAAAAGCAAAACAAAACACACCCTGTATTTAGTGTGGCAGATGGAAAGAAGGAAACTCCCACTCACTGTGTGCAGATCTCTGCAAGATTTACCTTAAAACTAAACAGACTGCCTAAGAACCTTTCTGAAGAGTGTGTGCAGAAATTTCTTTGAATATTCTGCATGCTGAGTCTTCTTTCTGCCTCCTACACTGAGACTCCATTGTGTGAGGTTTAACATCAATGATAGAAGTACATGGTAGAGATGACCTTTGGAGCCTGAGATAGAGCTAATGCAATGAATTTGAGCTGCTAAGAGAATACTGACCAACTGTAGCAAAAATGCACATTGATTTCTGGAGATTTTGAGTCTGGGCTTCAGAATACGTTGCTTGTTATCATCTACTGTTTTAAGATAACTTTAAACAATATTTCCCAGTTTGATGTGTACTCTCTTTGCAGCTCATCTTTTTAGGCAAACATATATTTATGAACATTTGTAGTCAAAGAATAATGGAGGAATAGTTAGTCAGAGAAATTCCATATGATGATTTTTACAGGTGTAGCTTTTACAGTTTATTATACTTTTTACCTTTCCATGTTATGGACACATTGACTGTGTTCCTTTCAGTGGGGCATGCTTGCTCTTTTGGATCACATTCATATCTGGTGTCATTCTGCTAGCTATAGGTGGATTGCACCAGGGAATAATTTGCTCCTTTGCTCTGTACATAGCCTCAATAAATCAGAAGCTCAAGGGTGGGGGGAACAGATGTGGAATGGCTAAAAAAAATTAAATCCTTATTTCTATGAACAAACATCACATAAAATCACCATACACAATGCATAGCACATTGATTCATTTAGTTCTTCCTTGATTTTTCTCTTTGGGCAACAGCATTTCTTTACATTACAGCATGAATTTGTTTCATGCCCTGCTCATTTTCAGTATTTTCTCCCTGATTTGAGGAATGATCTAAGACTTAATAAACATCTTGCATAATAGCTCATTCTTTCACATTTTCTTGGAGAAAATTCTCCATATTTATGTCTAAGTAAAATGTTTTACATAAAGAATAGTTATAAATGCCCAGTGGCTAATTAGTGGTCAGACTTGTTTTGCTGCCTTGGTGAGATGCAATTCTCTTGTAGGCATTTTAGAAAGCCTTTCCTGGAAGGCAGTAATTTTGGGATAAATTTGTAGCAAAGATTTACAAATCTTGAAACAAGCCCTGGTAACTTTGTCATTTGCCAGAGAACGCGTTCAGTGTGGAGTTATGATGTGCAGACACTCCAGGTTCTCAGGACATGGTTTGAACAGAAACAGGAGCAAACTGCAGTCATCATATCTTGGTCTTAGGGCACTTCCTAGATTTTAAATTTTGACTCTTCTGTTTATTACTTTAAAAGCATATGGGTCAGGCAAAAGCCTGGATCTGAAAGTGGTGTGTGTTTGTTTGTTTTCCTTTTAAATTTGGTGTGGTTACAGCTGGAATTTAGATATGATCTCATTGCTGTTTGTGAACAGGAGGGTGCCCTGATCAAGATACAAGATGATGCACTTTGGCCTCTAATCTGTAGATGGGCCATAGCTCCATGTTATAAGGAAAGGAAGTCTATAGTGTGAGCTCTCTATCACTGCCTTACGCTTTCCAAAACAAGGATTAATTAATACAGTAATGTCCTTTCTGGAAGAAGTGTGCTTGAAGTGATGTGTTGGCGAGTAAAAGGATGGGTAATTGGTATTATCTGTTGGTAGACAGGGAAAGAATACAACTTGGTACCTTCATACCCCTAAACATGAGCTGCAAAATATGGCAAATGAACATCAAGCAAATTAAAAAGAATCAGCACTCTGATGATCTGTTTATAAAGTCATGCTACATCTTAGATGATTTTCTGAATAAACTGTCTTGACAGTCAACATGATTCTTGTACTGGACATTGGGTAACAGAAACGAAAATTATCTGCCAAACATGTAAGACACAATAAAAAAGGAAAAAAAGTATCTAGTTTCTTAAAACAGACAATATGTCTGTCATCTCTGTCTGCAAGAGTGATGTGATAGTAGCCGCTTGCCATAGAACTGTACTTGTAGAAGTGTTTTATATATATATGGCAAATGAATGACACCTTCTCTTATAAGCACCTTAGCAAGAGTTTAGCTTGCTTGTGTAAATTGTTAAATTGACTTGTGAGGTAAGATATATCTGTGCTAAGGTGATTATATGATAGGGATCTCTGTACTGTTAAAGAGGGCTGAGGTTTCCAGAAGTGCTCCCTTTTGACATAACTAAGCTCTTCATTAGTCAGTGGAAATTTTAATGCCACTGACTTGGTTTAATCCTGACTTTTGGAGCAGAGTTAAACCAACAGCAACTGCTTTTGGAAATCCCAACCACTGAGAGGTGCAAAATGTACTTTAAAAAAAAAAAAAAGCATTGTGTGTGGTTTAATATATTTAAAAGGTGTATTATATTTTTATAGGCACATATGAAGACTATGAACTAACCCTATAATTGCCTGATAACTAAACTATAACACTGCTTAAGTGACAATTTATTTCTGTTTAAAATAGTGGGGTTTATTTTTTTAAATAAATTAGATTAAAATGGTTACGGCATTCTTAAAATGACATAACAAGCTGATTGACATATAGCCTCTATTTTGATTCCCACTAAATCCTTTTTATTTTTTGAAATTATCTCTCCTTTAGTTTATAGTGAGTTTTGTTGAATAATAACGTAAGTAACAGCAGGAATGTATGGTAACATACTGTCTGATCTGCAGTTACATAATTGGTTTTGCTTGCTTAGCCCTTAGATTTTTGAAGGTAATTCTTTACCCAAGGAGTGTTTGTATTCATAAAGTAAAATGTTTCCTCCTTAAACATGGGCAAAATTAAAACCACACATAAACAACCATTATCATTAGCTCACAAACATATGCTAAAGACCATCTACTATATATTATTTTATAACTTTTCCAAATGTAGTTTAGTTAACATTTTAGAAATATTATATTATTTCTAAATCCATGTGCCTGTTTAAACTTCATTATCTCAAATGATACTGAGTGAGTGGTCATGAAACAGTATCATAAAATACATACAGACATTATTTTAATGCAATAAACATGTGATTTTTAAGACTATCTTAACAAACACACATGTTTATTCTTTGCTAAAACATGTTTCTGCAAGTGCCACACCTATATTTTGCATGTTTTCAGTCAGTTGGTTCAAAAGATTATAGGGGAGAAAAAAAATGAAATCTCTTAAAATCTCAGAGCAAAGTACCAGCCTATTGTGACACAACTATTTTACCATAGCAAGCACTTTTAATTCTCAGAATTTTTCTTAACTGTGAAACATGGGTAGGGCACTGAAACATGCATTTTTATATTTTTGCTCCTTATGAACCAGATAACACATGAGATGCAATGAAATTTTCCTAGATGTCAATTTTTAATTCTCTTTCCTTGAACCACGAAAGTGAATGGTTGCTAGATTTGTAAACACACTGGTTTCAGTAGGGATTGCATCTTATGTGGGATGTATCTGGTGTTTTATTATTTGTTTTATAGTGTCATTTCAATGTAATGTGCTGTTCTTTGTGTCTTTGTTGTCTCTTTTTTTTCTTTGTCCCCCCAACAGCATTTTGTCCCGCACAGGGAAGAAGGAGAATCAAGATGCCTCCAATTTGACAGTGCCCATGACCATGTGTCTTTTTCCTGTGCCATTCCCACTCACCCCATCTCTAAGACCACAGGTCAGTTCCATCAACCCTACTGTTACTCGCTCCCTCCTTTACAGCGTCCTGCGAGATGCTCCATCTGAACGTGGCCAGCAAAGTCGTGATGCTCAGTTATCAGACTACCCATCTTTGGACTATCAAGGACTTTACGTGACACTGGTGACACTGCTGGATCTAGTTCCCTTGCTACAACATGGTCAACATGGTAAGCAGGCCCTTCAACCCTTCCAGTACGCTTAACTTCAGTGCTGTGAATCCATGAATGGTGCATAAATGCAGTAGAAGAGATGGGCCTAAGCTGACCTGGATCTGGAATTCAGTCTCCTGGGATGCATTTATATCCAAGTGTTTGGTTTGACTTTCTTAAATAAAAGATGTTTTTTTGCTAACTGTGAATTTAGGTTTGAATTCTGATATTGTCTGATTTTTAGTGATATGCTGGTGGTATGTAACTAAAATATAACGGTATGTAACAAAAACAATACAGATGGTTTAAAAAAAAAAAATCTGGATTTTTGAATTTGAATCTGCTGGGATATCTTCAGATAGGTCTTTTTGGGGTGGCTCTCTTAAAAAGGCACTAATTGCTTGCAAATGTATATCTGACCTATAATGAATATACAGATTGAGTGTTTTGGTGAAGGTCCGTCTCTAAATAGAACATAATATACATTTAATTGAAGAAAAATCATGGCAATGGTGATTTGAGATGGCTTTTACATATTCCTGGGTAAAAAGACAGCAATATCTCTCTATGACTTACAGAAAAGCTGTATTTGCTTATGTTTTGAATTAGTGAATCACAAGATATTTTTGTGACTGTGTTGTATTTCAATTGTTTTCCCTCAAGTTCTGCGTGTATCTGGCTTGTTAGTCTCTGGCTTTCCATACTGGGATTCAGGAGCCGAGTGTTCTCCCTATGTTATATAAGCCAAATACTAATTTTCATCATGGTTTCAGGGTGTAATTTGCTCCCAGCAAATTACAGACTTGTCCACTTCACTTTCTAGAAATGGTGGAGCTAATTATCAAAACAATCTTTTTTGAGATAGATAACACAGTGATAAACAACCAATGGAGACCTGTAAAGAACAAACAACATTGAGCAAACACAATTTCCTTTTATGGCAGCACAGTGGCTCCTGGTGGGGTTTTCCTGTCCTTAGTCAGTCTTGTGTTGCTATGTCACTTGACATCCTAATGGCAATCTGGGACATGTGGACACCACTTGAGTGAGGAAAACACTCCAGAAGAAATTACCAGTGGCTCTTTTCAGCTAGAAGGGTATATCAAGTGGGAATCTTTTAGGGGTCTGTGCTGGGTCTAGTATTATTAATATTTTCTTTTTTTTTTTACATGGCTGATAGAAATGAGAGAGCACTTTGATTTGCAGGGGTTATCAAGATGGCAAATAACATGTCCTCTGTGTGAAAGATATCTGATTCAAAACTATCCTGGCAATTTGCATTCTGTTTTAAAACATTTTCAAGGAAGAAATCTAAAGTACTATGTTTAAGCAGGAGAAATCAAAGGCAGAAATGAAATAGGGGAAATACTATCTTGAAAGCCCTACTGCAGAGATCTGGATGTTGCAGCAGTTCAGAGGCAGACCATAAGTCACTAATATATTATTCTAGCAATATGTAAACTTGTGTTTTGTGTAGGAGACACCCAAAGCATTTTGTATATTATTCTAACAGCCCAAGGAAGGCCTCTGCTGGACTAAAATTTTCAGATGTGTCTATCTGGCTTTAAGAAAGACATGAGCCATTTGGGAGGAGTCCAGGAAAAAGAAACAAGAACGATTTGAGGTGTAGAAAATGTGAACAGTGAGGAAAAATGGAAATAACTTGGTTTGTCCAGCTTGGAGAAAAATAGAAGGGAGATATGATTATATATACAAATATGTAAAGGTCGCTGAGAGGAGAAATAAACCAAATAAAACTATTTGTGGCTACAGTGAATCAGGATAAGAAGTTGTAGGCTTAAACAGTAGCAACGGAAATTAAAAAAAAAACCAAAAAGCCTTTTTATGATAAAGATGGTTAAGCACTGGGATGAATTGCCAGGAGAAGCAGTGAACTGCCTTGCACATTTTTTAAAAAGAGTTTAGACAGTCATCTGCCAGGAATAATTTGGTTGACTCATGCTTGATGCTTGCAGCAAGGGGAGGTCACTTTCTATAATTCTGTGTACGGAGAATTAAATTTTGCAATACAACTTGTTATTTATTTTTCCCTCAGCTAAGCATGTCCCTAAAAGAAATACATTTTTTTAAATCAGAACGAGCCGTGTTGTTTGGGTAAGTACAACTGGTGCACTGGGCCATCTTGAGTTTTGGTCCAATCAGATGGTACAAAACTCACAGGGCTTTGCTGGTAAATACGTATTGCAAGAGAGGAGTGCCCTCTAGCACTGAGGGTCTGACTGGACCCTTGCATGGAAGACCTGCCAGAACCACCAAAATTGAGTGCTAATTTTCATTCTTACTATGACATTTACAGCTACAGATCTCTGAGCACTTTACAGAGGCAGTTTTAAATCAGCCTAGTTGTACAGATGGAACTGGAGGCCTGTGTAACATACTTAAGGTTAGAGAGTGAGTAATAAAAGGAATCACTCTCATGCAGGGAAAAGGCCTTATGAGGTGCTGGGATCATCATACAGGTTCAAACTTGAGGCTCACTGAGTGCTATAATGTTTCTCAGAGGTTTATTTGCCCCAGCTCAGTTCCTCATTCGGAAAAGGTTATAAAGATGCCACAGTGCCCAGATACACAATAACCTATCCCTTCCCTTTGGATCTTGAAATGTACCGAAGGATTATACTAAAATTAATTAAAATAAGTATAAACATTCTGATAAATATTCCTTTCCTTTTAAGCCTTGGCTGTTTTTGGCCTTTATGACTTGCCAGGAAAACAAGATCCATTGTTTAATCACATATTTGAAAAATACAGTGGCACTTCCTGTAGTCTCTGTGTAGTGGGTACTTTGCAGCAATCTTGAGGGTAATTAAGATGAAAATCTTATTTTCCTATGGCTGATAAAGACTAGAACGCTTTTTGCAAAAGCAGGCCTTTCGATACCAAACTCCGTATCAAATTTTGATTCTAGTAATATCTCTGCTTAAATGGAGGCCATTGTGTGTTAATTGCTACGTGATTAAAATCAACGTTGATTTTGAGCAATAGTTTTACTGGCTGTAGTATTCCTATACCCTCCAAACTCTTCTGAGTACTGTTGAACAGCTGTTTCCCTCTGTTTTAGGAGGGGTTCAAAAAGATGGATGGAGTCTCTTGTCTATAGTGATTAACTTCCCAAATTACTTTGAGGGGAAAACTTGAATTTAAGTGGGTTTATTTTAATAGTTTTGTAAACTAAAAAGAACGTAGTCATAATTATTTTTCCATTGTAATGATTCTGTATTTATTTCATTTTATTCAACAGATCTTGGGCAATCAATTTTTTACACAACTACATGCTTACTTCCTTTTCTCAATGATGATATTTTGAGTACTTTACCCTATACAATGATTTCAACACTAGCTACCTTTCCTCCATTTCTGCACAAGGATATTATAGAGTATCTCAGCACATCTTTTCTGCCTATGGCTATATGTAAGTAGAACTCATTTGAGTGTTATTATGTTTCAGAAAACATGATGCATTGCTATAATAGTATTAGACCGTAGGAGTCAAAGTTTGATCTCTCATAGTATTGTAATGGGATACCAATCTAATGTATGTACATTTGTAAAATAATTCTGTGTGACTACTTTTCAAAGAGAATCATTCTATGGTTTTTATTTATTTGTTATGCTGTGTTACTGTGTGCAATTTTCCTTCATTTAAAGGTTGAAGTTTAGCTTATTTAAGAAATACATTGCTTTCAGACTCATAGAACTTTCAGTGCCAGCAGTGGGAGTTTTGAATACAGAATCAATGGGCAGACTGCTCCTGAAACGATAGATACAGTAGCAACGCGTAATTTTTTTAGCTGCCCAAAACCTGGATGTACAAGAATGACTGTTCTCAATGTAATGATGTGGTGAATTTCTGATTTTTCTCCCTACTTCTTTTCTCGGCATTTTCTCTTTAAGTTCTGTACTAAATAGCTGTGTCTGTAATGTCTCCTCCCTGTAAACGTTAAGACTGAATCCGACAGTGCCTCCTTTTTTTCCTCTTTCTTTTTTCTCCCTCACTGAGGATGTCACATGATTACATAATTTTATAATCCCTGCAGAATGTGAATCCTGAGGTATGTTCTGAATACTTGTCTCTGTACCTGGTAAAAGTCTTGATGGGACTTCAGTAGCAGTGAGAAATTTAACTGTGTACTGCAGATGGAAGCATTAGGATCAATATTAAAAGACAGTTTTAACCAACAAGCCTTTAGCTGTGTGGGTGATCAAATGCTGGAGCAGTTTGCCAGAGAGGCTGCAGATTCTCCATCCTACCAGATGCTCAAAACGCAGCTGGATAAGGTCCTGAGTCCCTGTTCTAGATGGCCTTTTTTTGAGCAGGGGGGCTGGACAAGGTGATCTCCAGAGGTCCCTTCTAACTTCAACCATCTTGTGATTCTGTGAGAATGTCTCCTCCTTATCTGTATTCCAGACCTTTGTGGAAAAACATGAGCGACATTTTTACAGAGATTAACACTGATGTCATTTAAGCATGTGGAAGATGCTGTTAGAACATGGACAGCAGCATGGTCCGGTGTTTTGAGGTTAAGTTTAATGGAAATTTATCACCTACGTGTTCTGGCTCTGCCAGTCAGTGATCTTGGAGAAATCCCTTGGCTCTTCTGTACCTCAGTTTCCTTATGGATAAGGAAACTGTATCAGATCTGTTAAACTGTTCTCCAAAACATATGATTGAGCCAAATCCTTGGTTTACTCAAATAGATACTATTCCCCAACTCCCTTTGGCAGTGATTGCATCCATGTAGAGCATGGGACCAGCCTTTGTCCTGCTGCCTTTTTCCTCAAACAGTTTTGGTTAGATCTCTGTATGAAACCAGTCTGCTGCTCTTTAAATTTGGCTTCTTGTACTGTGTCTTACTTTTCAGCTGATGGCCACATTTTAATTGCCAGGTTAGAGCTGCTCAGTATTTTGTAAGTTAAATCCATCCAAATAGACCTTGCTGTGATAATTTGTGGGCTCTTAGATGTATGGGTGAGAGTCAAAAGAGGATGAATGAAGTGCAGTGAAGAGAGACATAGTAATGCTGGGTCATGCAAAAAAGTACCAGATAGAAGAGAGAAATTTTCTATTTTTCCTTCCCTCCGGCTTTTCCAGTGGGTGCCCTTTAGGTTAGTGGCTGGTCTTTCCCCACCAGGAATGATCTGCCCCTTCACAAGGCAAGTGCAGAACCTTTCCTTCCTCTGGTGTTCAGCTCTGAATCAATCTGAAAGGGAGGATGCAAGAGATTGTGTGAGCAGCTGGAGAGCCAGATGGGAAGAATGAAAGCATCTCACTGAACTGGGAGCTGCAGTTCTGTGCTTTTGTCCCAAATGCTTGGTATTTGGGTCCTGGCAGCCAGGCTTGGGAAAGTGCTGTGAGCGAGGATGTGGAAGATACATGCCACATCTCTGTGTGGGAGATTGCCTTCAAAGCCATATTGCCGTGTTGCATTTCAGAAAATAAACACCTATGCTCTGCAGGGTTTTTCCAAGTATACCATTTAATAGTAACTAATTAGTAGGAGACCAGAAGGAACTCTGGCCACTTTGTGTGTGAGGTCAAAGTTACAACAGCTTAGCTACACTTCAGTGCGACTGTTTATCATTATCTTAGCACAGTTAACATGACAAGGGGGACTAATTTTTCTGGAATGTACCTATAAATTGAACTTGTACCCTGTGATCCCTGAGTAGTCACGTTTGCCATACACCGACAGCCAGCAGGTACTGCCAGCCCCAGCCCTTCATCAGTGTACCCCAGCAGTGGGCTTTCTATTTTTTCTTGTTTCTTTACTCTCCACTTCCACCTTACTTTTCTACAATCCAAGTCCTAGGGGCACTTGGCTACACAAGTAACATTGTTTTGACCAGTCTGTGGGGTCTGAAGGAGAGTACCTGAGAAGATCCCTCTCTTTGATTCATGCAGCTCTGACAATGAAATCTTGCTGATCTGGAAAACCAGGTGTGTGCTCTGTGAAGCAATATCGTATTCTTAGTCATTTTTCTCTTCCAGCAGAAAAGGGGGTTTCACCTTCTCCAATTCAGAATGTTTCTAGTTTTGTTTGCTTGTTTGTTTGTTTGCTTTTTTATGACATAGTACCTTGGGGATTTTATTTGCATCAGTTGGAAGTATTTAATATGCTATTCTCACTTAATATTCCTTGTTATACAATAAAAAATGTTTTCTTTCTTTTTTTCCTTTATTTTAAGTGGGATCCTCAAAAAGAGAAGGTGTTCCAGCACATGTCAATCTATCTGCATCATCAATGCTAATGATTGCAATGCAGTACACATCAAACCCAGGTATGTGTAAACATGACACATGGTATCATTCTCTCTAAAACTATGAGTCATGAAGTACTATGTCAAATGTAATCAGGAAAGTTCAGATGTTGGGAGAAATCTGTCTCACCATCCAACACAGGATGAAAAATAAGTTATTTTAGTCAAAACTGGAATTTCTGAGCATCATGCTTGAAGTAAGATTATGTAGATACGAGAACTTGTTGTGATTAAGATATAGGATTTGGCCCAGGATTGGAGCCTCTGATCTATTCTTGCTTGACATCAGAAAATAATGTTGATTTATAACATCCATGTTATCACCACTTACTTTGACTATAGAAATTAATAGTAACAGTTTATCTTATACTCTGATTGATATCCCACCAAGTTCACAACTGATGTTGTTTTTTAAAGAAGGCAGGTAATGCTGGCTGCAGGCGCAACAAAACTATAATGGATTTAAATGTAATCATAAGTATCTAAACACAAGGCTATTCTCTCTCATGATGGCACAGTCCCAGTGAAATCAGTGGGATCACATAACCAAATTGAAACAAAATGTAACCTAAGGGAGCTGTTATATTGCATGATAGTCAGCTATTTCCCATTTTATGTAGATGATGTGTGGGGAAAGGAACCCCACACTGCGGTATGTGTGTGAGAAGTATCATCACGTCATGCTAACATACTTCCCAGTGATAATTAATGGCAACACACCAATTTTAAAAGCCACTTGTATAAGTTAGTATTTTTTCACTAAATGTTCTATTTTTGTTTGTGAATTCCATGTTCCAGCCATCTGAGGGAAATTCTGGCCTGTGACTTTTAGGAAGTCAAACATGTAAAGTAGTTCATTTGATTCTCCTGTTTGTTTGATGCAGAGTGGCTCCTGTAGCCTTTGGTATACATGGGAGTAATGTATTGTCACATGTGCCCTCCATTGCTGCCTCAAGATGAATGACAATATACTCATTTGCAGCTTTACATTGTGCCAGAGGGACAAAGTTTAAATGAATTAGCAGGTATTCTTAAACTAAATGTGTTTGAAAAAGATCTCCATTGCTGTGGAAAAAGCTGTACACCTATAATACTTGTTGTCTTACTGCATTGACATGATCAAGTTACTAATATTTAATTTCTAATCTTTTTTGATGACTCTCAGGGCAATGATTCTTCAGCAAACCCTTTAAAATAAAAAGTAATTAAATGAGGTTTAGAGTTTTGGATGGACAGAACAATCCAATCACCTAATTACATCACTTCTGTAACTTGAGTTTCCATTTCAATGTGTCCATACTGTCTTTTCTCTCTCAGTGTATCACTGCCAATTATTGGAATGCCTCATGAAATATAAGCAAGAAGTATGGAAAGTAAGTTTGTGATCATATATATTTTGTGGGAATGACTGTATTTAGGTAGTAATGAAAAGGTGGCTTGAAAATTGAAGTGACTGTGTGCCAAGAAGCTTTAAACAATCTTTATATCCAGTTCTACTTCTGGATTATGGAGAGGAAGTTCCCTCTGATTTTTAGTTTACAGAAGCAGCTCCATGTTTGGTAGAACAGATCTCAGTTTCCTAAATACTCTGTGGTTGTGGCTCCCATCAGCAGAAATTTTAATAACCACCAGTTTTCTCAGTTTATGTGAGACTGAGCTTTTACAAGGATTATTTGTGAGTATTGTCTTAGCCTGAATCTGATCTGGATCTATATCACACCTCTTTGCTCCATAGTTACAGGGAGGCTTCATATGCTATATGTTAGCATACTGTGTGGGGTGGGTTGTAGCTGTTGGATGCTCCGATCAAACTCAGAAGGCAATTGTGAACATATTGTTGAAATTATTCATCTAATCTACTTATAAGAATATACAAAGGATGTTTTGTAGGGCATGAAATGTATATCTTTTGTGTGCTCAGGTATCTTTGTGAATGTAAGTAATATGTATTGAATTGTGTCTTGTTATCTTGCAAAATAAACATTTTGTACCTGTCTTTCATTAGGATTTGCTATATGTGATAGCCTATGGACCATCTCAAGTTAAACCTCCAGCGGTACAAATGTTATTTCACTATTGGCCCAATTTAAAGCCCCCTGGGGCAATCAGTGAGTACAGAGGACTGCAATACACAGGTCAGTGCAGCTGTTTTTGTATAAGCCAAAATAAATATAAAGGAAATTATCAGAAATGTGTTAATGTCACATGTTTACAGTTCTACAGTGTATTTTGAAATGTTTTATTCTATGCATTGGTACTTTCATAAGTATATATGATATCAATTTCTCTATATTTTCAAAAGATGCTGGGAAAAATAAAAATGGTGATTGTGGCTAGTAAATATGTTGTGTTACTCCCAATCCTAATGAAACCAGAACAGGATAAGAAATAAATATGGCATTACAAATGGTCTGTGAAACTGCCTACTTGGCCTCACAAGGGTTCTGGTTTATATTCCTTTTAATTATTGCTTTGGTTGCTTTTGTTATGCCAGCTGTTGCCACTGCTGCTGCTGCTGAGGCTCCTTATCTTGGCTTTTACTGTCAAAAAAAGTCAGGCGATGTCAGGAGCAGTCAATATAATGGATAAGTTCTCAAGGCTGACTATAGGTTGAAAGTGAGAGCCAAAGTCAACAAGATATCTGGAGCTGAGCAGGCGGATGGTACAAAGTCCTCTGTCCACGAAACTCCCCAGTGAAACTGATGGGATTGTGCTTCTATGGTGGGGGCTGTCCAGCAGCAATCCCCGACTTACTTTTTCTGTTTGCCTGTCTCAACCAGTTTCAAATAATCCATGTTGTATGGGACATGTTTTACTGACTTTTAAAATTTGTGGACCAGAATGCAACATTTTAAATAATAAAAATAAAGGATTGAAAGAAACCTTAGAAGATCCTCTAGAACAGCTCAAGTACATCTTGAGTTACATGTTACAAGTACATCCTGTTACATGTTTGTCTGATATGTTCTAAAGCCTTCCCTTGAAAGGTTGTTAGATTTTTCTTGACTTTTTTTTTCAATCATTCATCTTGTACTGCTCTGCATCACTTCTTTCATGCAGGCAGGGCTGTAAACTAAGCATGACATTCCATCTGAGCTGTTACTAGCACTGGGTAGACTGGAATAATTTTCCTGTATACAAATTTTTTGTTAATACATCCTAGAAAAGGATGAGTATTATCTGCAATTGCATGTCATTTTGCCTGGGAGCATTCTGTATAGCATCCAGATGATGCTACTTGAGCACACCTTTGTTGTTTACTTCTTGTCATTACAAAGCTAAGGCTCCTTCTGTCGCTGGACTTTTTTTCCTTTATCATAGCTGTGTTTTCATTTTGCCTGTGAATATTACTGAATTTACTCAGCTACTTCTACCATCCTGCTCCTGGAATGGAAGGACAATTAATTAATTCAGGGTGTTGGTGAGATCAGGAAGGGTCTACAACAGGGATGTCTGTGTCTTACTTTTTCCATTTCTTCATTGAGATCATGGTTCATTTAATATTTATGTCCCAGACAAGTATTTTCTAGGTAGGCTTCCTGAGGAATGGCTAGGTCTTCTCTCATATTTGTATAGTACTTATTACAAGAGGATCTTGTTCTTAATTGATATTGCTAAATACAAAGAATATAAATGTATTTTTTCCATTTATTAATCAGCTGTGTTTTGGTTTTGCAGCCTGGAATCCTATTCATTGCCAGCACATCGAATGCCATAATGCGATTAATAAACCAGCTGTGAAGGTACTGCTGTTTCTTCAGGGGTCAGACCCAACTGTCTGGGGGATGGGAGGTTGTACTTTGGCCCCAGGCGTATGTTCTGGTTGTGTGCAGGTGACTAAGGGCAGGAGCTAAGGGAACAGCAAAGTATGTTGAGACCAAGGGGGCCAGAACTTGGCGAAAGTGTTCTTTGACTGCCTAAAGCAAGATGGCAAACTCCCGTGGGCCAAGTCTTGATATTAAAGATGATGATGGTTGGAGGGCACTTTATAAAAATCTAATCTGGCTCCTGGCTGATCTGTGTAAATATTTTCCTGAACACACATATGTGTGTGTTAATATGTGCACAAATATTACTATATACAGGAAACATTATGTGGATTATGTAGGTATCTGTTCACCTTGGTATCTTGACTAGGGTCATAAAATTCACCTACTCTGTGATTCTTTGCTTGGAATATGTCCTAAAGCAAACAGCAACAAAGCTTTACTTGCCTCACTGCAGCCCTCTTGGAGGGAGGTAAATGATATCATTTCCTGGTTATGCACAGTGTAAGAAAAAGTAAAGTTGCTAAGCCAGGATCATAGTGCGATTCGATGGCAGAGGTAAGAACAGCATTCTAAGGCCAGAGCAAAATATCAATGCAACTTAGAGTTCCAGTATTTGCAGATTAGATACCTGAATATTTTTGAATCATCTCTTAGCTTAACTTTGACAGAACCAGTCTTGACCAGTCATCACTTAGAAAAATGCAGTCTATTGTCTCTTAGATAGATAAAAGTAAATTGGGTTAACAAAGATGAGAAACATTCAAAGAGGCATTTGTCTTTGTAAATAAGATTTTGCACTTGGAGTAAGAAACTTTTGATTTAAGTGGATAAGATATTGCATATGCATTCTACTGTTCAGCTTTTCCTTAAATAGTACAAAACACTTAAAAACATGTATGTAATTGGCTGGTAACTGTGTTTTCTGTAACTGGCTCATGTGGAAGGATAAAGGTAATGCAAGACGAAGTTTGGACCTACGCTGCCAAGGAAACTGTGGATCCATAGTCTTCATTCTGTCATTGGAATTGTGCTGTATAGTTAACAACTATGATGACAGAATTTAGATTTTGCTGGAAGAGGTGTTACCGAGAGAGAAAAATCTAGACTTTCACTTTACCTAGTCCTAAGTAATGGATCCTCTAAGTGACCATGTCATTGGAAAAAAATAAAAAACAAGTCTGTCATGACTATGCAGTGTAAATGTGTAACATAAAATATACTTGTCTTTCAGAGAGTGATAATACTGGTATTGAAATATGTCCTGTTCTCTTCCCACAGGCTCTCACTTTCAGTTTCATCCCTGTCTTTGTTAGAAATCATTTGAGATCCTGTACTGCCAGGTGCTGAGTACCATCTTTCAGAATACTGAAAGCTCTCAACACATACCAAAGCTATGTTATGTCGTATGTCCTGCGTTGAACGTCCTCACTGAACTTCAATGAACAGATGCGTTAATTCTTTTCCTTCTCTGTGTTTCAGATGTGCATTGATCCATCTTTGTCTGTGGCTTTGGGTGATAAGCCTCCTCCTCTATATCTTTGTGAAGAATGCAGCCAGAGAATTGCAGGGTACGTAAACTAAGAACCGGAAAATGATCAGATACAGTCAGACTCCAGAGTACAGAACTCTGCAGTTATGCTTTATTTTTTTTATTGTTAGGATATAATTTATATAGATAACCCTGTTGAAATACATGGAGCACACTGCCACTTACTATGAATGAGAATTATAGAAATTTACCCTACATGATCAGCATTGGCATCTAGCTTGAACAGCAGTGAGTTTTAAACTTAATATCTTTGAATGGATGCATTGGGATGCATTGACTATGGTAGGGTAACCTTGTTAATGTACAGGCTTTTGCTTATGAAACATTTTTACTCCTCATCCTTCAGTTGTCATTGAAACCAGGGCATTACAATGAAAGCTCTTTCACAAAGACTTCATCACTTTTCTGTAACATGTTTCAGATTATTCTCTAGGGTATGCTGTGAAGCAGCAGAGTAAAGAATTGGAATTGGTCCAGACTTGTCCAATACCTGGAAAGAATATAGCCTGAGATTAATTAACCTCACTTTATTATTATTATTATTATTATTATTATTATTATTATTGTTGTTGTTGTTGTTGTTGTTGTTACTGTTACTGTTACTACTATTACTACTATTATTAATATTTTGTAATTTTAAATTTGATTTGCATTGCTTTACAAGATCTACTAATATTTATGGGGAGTTCCAATCATTAGTTGAAATGGATGAGGTTACAGGTAGTCCAGAAGCTACATAAGTTTTTTTTATACCCAGTTTAAGACACCTTTATATCACACCAGTTGTAGGAAAATCCATTACATCTCATCTTAGGTTTTTAAGTCATCATTGATTTAAAGCTGCAGGAAGCAGTAATGGAATTTGGCAGAAGCATAGCTTCTAAGGAGACTCATGGAAAATGGTACTTCTACATTATATTCTGTCTCCATCTGAGATTCTTGCCTATAATTTCTTAGCCCTCAGACTTTCAGAGCACACACTATTTTAATTTGATAAATATATGCCTTAAAAGTAATTTTTCAAAAGCTCTGAACATGGTGGACCAACATCATCAAAGTAGCAATTTACAATAAGTGAGGCACAAGAAAGTGAGGTAATGTAAAGTAGCCTGCAATTTATAAAACTACATTTGTATAAAACAACTTCAGAATAATGTATGTCTTACCACATTAATTTAGGTAAATTACCTCTGTGCAAAAATAAATGCATAGATAAATAAAAAATGGAAGCTAATCAGATATGCAATTTTTATAGGGATCACAGTGAATGGTTGATAGATGTTCTTCTACCACAAGGTAAGAGGTATTTTAAGGGTAGGTACAAACTAATCATAATTATGCAACCCTATGCTTACTGATATTTCTGCATACTGTCTTAGTTGAAATGATGCATTCTATTCTAAAGGGATTTAAAAAAAATGTGAAGTAGCTTGTACTTAATACTGCTTAGTGTCTGAATGTACTTGTTGTTTACTAAAGTAAAGTACTTTACAAAGTACTCTTAGTACTCTGAAAAATTGACCCATCTTCTACTTGTAATAGTATGCAACTCCTTATATGTGAGGAAACAGAGACAATTCACAGTATCACAGTATGTTTGGGATTGGAAGGGACCTCAAAAGATCATCTAGTTCAATCCCCCTGCTGGAGCAGGAACGCCTAGGTGAGGTCGCACAGGAACATGTCCAGGCAGGTTTTGAATGTCTCCAGAGAAGGAGACTCCACAACCTCCCTGGGCAGCCTGTTCCAGTGTTCTGTCACCCTTACTGAAGACATACTGAAGACAATTGAAGCATTTACATTTGGGGTGCAAAAAAGGGAGCTGGTTCTTCCAGTAACATATATCTGATTTGTAAGCTCTTAAAGCTTCTGAAAATCTGTTCTATGAACAGGAGACTGTTAAGTGTATCAGAAAATAACATTAAATATTTTTCTATGATCCAGTCATTGATCCATTCATTGCCCTTTGTCCAGTGAGAGAGCCTGATATTCTATTATCTACCAGAATGCAGACAAAACTTGTTGACAGACTAGTCAGAATTTCCTGGGTTTGCAAGAATGGTCACGTTCTCTAAAATAACCCTTTCAAGGACAGAACAAGGACACTCCCTCTCTGTTCTGCAAACTGAAAATTCTTAGGCAGTGAAGATTTTTTGCTGCCTCCTTTTAGTTGAAATCTAATCCAAATTAAGAATGTTTTGTTTATATAAGGGAAACACTTATTTTTACCTAGCCACCTGTATATACCAAATCAGATGTTGCCAGGGCAGCAAACTAAATAGCTACTGCTCACGGGTTTTATCTGCAAACGATTTGCTATGGAGTCATGGGCCACAGACACAGTGGCTGCTTCTACGTTTTTCCTCTATATTCACTAATCTTTCATACTGTGAGCTTTCGCAATGTCCCTGTGAGTGCACTTAGACTGCTCGTGAGGCAGAAGCATAGGAGGAAGGTGGATGGGATGCAGAGCACACCACACGATGCACCAAGACTGTTCTTTCATTTCACTGTAGCAATAGCCAGCAGACCTAAGTATATAGTGTCCTACCTCATACAGTCCAACAGGCTTAGATATTTCAATAATATCTGCTAACACAAATTTAGCCTGAGACACTTCCTTTCAGCAAGTCCATTTTCCCATGGCTGCCACAGTAAAACAGAAGGATCGTCATTCTGTGTTGATGTTTTGTATGCCTTCCCCTTACAGCTGAAATTTCTGCTATATGTCAGAAGAAGGTAAGATTCAGTTATTTGTGTGATGGGGCATGATTTGATGTTGTGTGTAATGTCATTCCATTACTATGTGGTGCGTTCTTTTTTGTACCATTCCAAATTTTCACAGTTTGTCCATGAATGCATTTGTTGGTGGATGGGAATGATTCAGCAGCAAGGTTTCTTTTTGTTAAAACTGCTGATGCTTGATTTGAGTTGTAGGTTTCTATTGAAGTGGCAATTAGCAGAACAATTTAATTATGCATTTGAACTCTGTTTTTATTCTATAACTCTGCTTATGAAGAGGGTAGAGCAAGATATTAATTTTAAATCTAATAGTTTATGTCTTCTCATCATTGAAGTCTTGGATTAATCATAAATTGAACAAAAAACGTACTGTAAACTGTATATTATAAAAAATGTATGGACTGAAAGTCTTCAGTGCTTGGCTCTGAAAAGACTGCTGACAAAAAGAATCTGCTTGCAATGCATACCAAATAGTGTGTTTTAGTAACATTTTAATAATAAGGAATACAGCGAATAACATATTCCAGGTCTTGTGTGACAAAGAAAGCTTTTATGTTGGTGGCAGCTGGCAAAAATAAAAGTAGTGCATATTTTGGAGGCTTGGATGGTTACGTATGACAAGGCAGCATAAACTGATATGGCACCATTGATTATATTCCTAACGATCTGCCTGTTGCTACATGTAACTTAAAAAGACATTCTGAAGTATAAGCAGGGGTTAAGAGAACTACTGGAAACTTTAGAGATTGTTCCAAGCCAGAAAGTTGAGGCTGATGACTTAAATGTTGGTTTGGCCTGCTCCAAAAGAACAACTGTGATATTGAAGTCCAAGACCAGCAATTAGGCCTGAGCTCATCTTTCTGGGAGTTTAGTGACACTTGGCATCAGGAGTTTGCACACAGCTGTGCTTATGTGTAGTGATTTTGGAAACAACCAACACTTGAGCCAGTTCCCCAGTGCTCTCATCCCTGTTTTCAGTTCCACTTCCTGATACTTGTGGCCTAATATTAATAAAGTATATTTTTATTTTGCAGAACTGTAGTTCACATGTCAGAAGAGCTGTTGTCACGTGCTTCTCAGCAGGCTGCTGTGGCCGTCATGGCAACAGGCCGGTGCGCTATTGCAAAAGGTGCCATTCAAATCATCACAGCAGTGAAGTTGGGGCAGCTGCAGAAACCCATCTGTATCAGACCTCACCACCCCCTATCAACACCCGGGAGTGCGGGGCAGAGGAACTTGTGTGTACAGTGGAGGCTGTGATCAGGTAACATGGCAGCTTATAAGGCATCATGGTGTAAAGTTTGATCAGGCTTTCATGTAAATATTGCCTGCAGATCTTGTGCAAATTGATTTTAGTTTCACCAGCGCAAGTTCAGAGCAGGGTGCTCTGAACGTTGCTGCTTTAGTAAAGTACTGATCAGCTGTGAGTGTTGTCCTCGTGGAAGAAGCCAGCCTTGAATCCTAGGGTTTGATGTTATTTTATTACTGTTTTGAGGAAAACAGTGACACCAGATGCCTTAACCTCTAGTTATTGTTGACCAGATACCCGTATCCAGTACAGGAAAGCTGCATTCACTGACCACAAGCTTGTTTTATAGCTTGCTGAAAGAAGCAGAGTTTCATGCTGAGCAGAGGGAGTATGAACTCAACCGCAGGAGACAGATGGGCCTCTCTTCTTCCCATCACTCCCTGGACAACACAGACTTTGATAATAAAGATGATGACAAGCATGACCAACGCCTTCTGAGCCAGTTTGGAATCTGGTTCTTGGTAAGAAGTTCTTGCTCATTTCTCTCACTCACTCTCCTTTCTTTCTGAACCCTCAATTTTGTATCCTTTTTTCCACTTCGTGGCTTTAGTTGGATACTTTTCTGATTTGTAAGCAAAAAGAAGTTCTGTGAAGCTGTCAGACTTGAAGATTTCAGAACTAGTTTGGGTGAAGCTGCTCACTGCCTTCTGAGTCCTGCATAGAGTTTATAACAGAATTATTCATCCTCTCAATTTTTTTATTGACTTCCTGTGTGCCATCATCTTCTCACACGTGCTTCCTGCTAAGTGCCATTATTTTAACCTTAGAAGGCAATCCACTAAAGATCTGTCTTTCACCTTCCATCTTTCAACATCACTCTCTGGAATTTCAGCTTTCTCTCTTACCTCTAAATAGGTTGGAAGAGTCTTAGTGGGTTGCTTTTCCTTCCTGCCTTTAGATTGGTCTAGTTGGATCAGTCTGAGTCGTTCTACTCCAGTTAATTCACCCAATAGGGGCTGACAGAGTGAACTGAAGTGAGAGAGAACAGGTTTTGTTACACTGTACGTACCTCATCCTTGACTTGGAGAATTTATCTTTCTATGATAGGGAGGGGGAGCTCACTGACTTCATTCTAATCTTATAAAATCTCTTGATCTCTCTGTGGTGAGTGTTGGCAGAGATGACAGCACAGATTGTGAGCCATAGTGGGTTGCTGTTTTCTTTCATAAAATGAATACCTTTCATCTAGAAACTGGACACAGTTCCTATTAAAAAGGCTGCCAGCTGATACTGCCTTTGAGTTAATGCTCAACTGAGACAAGTGCCAGAAAGCAAACACCTTAACTTCAACCTGCAATGAAGCAGAACATTGAAGACTGTAGTTTGAACTGTCAAGGCTGTTGTCAGCTGCCTTATCCCAAGAAAAAACATGGAGGAAAAGTACTTGTAAGATGGATTCTGGTCTTCTGTGGGAAGCAGTGCTGTCTGCCGTTTCCCCAGAAATGATGTGAATGTTTCTCCTTTGTTCACTTGCTGCAAGGCAGCAGTCACTGATTTCAGGTTGCCAGGTGCTGAGTGTACAGCTTTCACTAGGAAGTGGCAACAAACAGCTGACAGGTGGTTAAAGGAGCTTCCTAGGTCTCCTGTCATCTGTTATTTTCCATTCTTCGGATTCAGTGCAGAAACCTGATTTGAAGCTTTGTCTCCTGTCCCCAGAAGACACCAAGAGCTCAAACAGCAGGCAGTTAAGGGCTTAGCAGTGTGTCTGGTCTGTGAACTGAGATACAGACTTGATCTCAGATTTGGGACAGTTTTACAATGCGGATGTCATTGTAGAAAGAGAGAATTTGGAGAAGGAGAGAAAAATATTAATTATATGAGAATTTTTTGACAACTTAAAACTCATATTCCTGTCCCAAATGAGGACAAAAAAAATCAAAATCTGAATATTTTTGCAAAGCAAAGATCATTTACTATATTAAGAACACATCTTTTTTCAGAGTCTTTGGTTTGTCTTTCTATCATGTACATTTTTTATATATGTGTGTATGTGTATCTTATATTTTACCAGGCATTACATTACCTTTTGAAATGAAGAGTCGTCATTTTAAAGTTCAAAAGAAAATGTTTCAGTTTGTCAAACTGTTCTGTATTGATATTTCCAGTGTTGAAACCAAGAAACCAGTGTTTTTTTCCCCTCTTATTGTTATTTTCTGGTTTGGAAATTTTTCTCAATTGTCCTGTGCCAAACTCTATTTAAAACTGATCAGCTCATTTGCCTTCTATGTAATCTGCATTCATGTATTGCTGAGAACATGCAAAACATAGTAGACAATTTGCCACCTTTAATTCTAGAAATGAAACTTGATTTGTGTTTCTGTCTTCCAGGTGAGCCTTTGCACCCCCAGTGAGAACACCCCCACAGAGAGTCTGGCAAGGCTGGTTAGCATGGTGTTCCAGTGGTTTCACTCTACAGCTTACATGATGGATGATGAAGTTGGCAGCCTAGTTGAAAAGCTTAAACCCCAGTTTGTTACTAAGTGGTTGAAGACTGTTTGTGATGTCCGGTTTGATGTCATGGTTATGTGCCTCCTTCCTAAACCCATGGAGTTTGCCAGGGTAAGAATAACTTATATGAAGGTTCCTTTATTTGCCACAGGGATTAAAGTCTTAAGTATAAACACAATTTCTCCCCCAGCTCTGTCACGGCAAAAGAAATCTCAGTGGTTGAGGGAACAGTGGAGTTCAGGAGTTTTTTGTTTTCATAGCATTTTTAATTCTACTGTGTTAGAGAGAAGGGATTATTTATATTAATATGAAGACAGGTTGGAAGAATATTGTAGGTATTGAAAGACAGTATACATTTTTGATAGTTGCACATTTCCATTATGCTGCCGAAGCACCCAAACTTGTCTTTAGTAAAAGGTGTCATTTGACTGCTCCCAAATATAAGCCTGTACTTTACTAGCCTGCTTTACTAATATTTCCCTGTTCTTTGCATACCTCATCTCTGCAGCTGTAAATTAAGGCTCATGAAATCACACAATTGTAACTGAAAGGAACTCTGTGCATACTGATGCCCTGTAGCTTCAGATACCTGATTTAAGTGATTCAGTTAAGAGACTAGTCTACCGTGGTTCGCCATATTGCAGATGGAGAGAAAGAGACTTGTCTGAAAGGTCATTCAGGCTGCCTAAGTGAGACTGTTGCTGGAATCGCTTCTAGAAAGAGTCTTTCTTTCCGTCCATAAATTATGAAGCAGAACTCACCTGGATAGTGAAGACGGGCAACAAAGTCAGGCATGTGAAGATTTCTCTATAGAAAATGAAACATCAGCTTGAAAATAGTAACTTTATTTTTGTGAGGGGTTTAAGACTTTTTCCTCATTTGTCGCTTTTGTAAGAAGACTTTCATTTTGTGACCCTCTTATGTAAAATGCCCAGGGGACATGTTGGTTTTGTTTCCTAAAATCAGGAGGCTAGACTAGGAAGGGCCATAAAGATGTGATATATGACATCATCAGGGGTGAAGTGTGCACTCGTGGATAATTCATGACTTAATATATGGGATTTGCTGTACGTGTGCAGACCAGCATGTGTATGTGTCTCACTCTGAACCATCGCTCTGAAGATACCCCTGGCTGTGGGAGGACTGGGGCACACATGAGAGGCAAATGGATGAATTGAGTGTTAGAACTTAAGAAAAGACATCAGGGCTTTGAGGCTAATGGGGAAGGGAAGGACTGAACCTCATGTTGTAATCTGCACTGAATCTTTTTCTTGTCTTGGATCCATTAACCTGAATTTATTACCCCCACTGCAGTGTGTAAGACTAGACCGACAACTTGCCAGATTTGCGAGGGTTCACTAGAACGTGAAGACAAACAGCCATGAAATTAGCTGTGATGAATGGAGAAAAAATAGTTGGCTGAGGTTACCAGTAGTTGCTGCCAAAACAGCAGGCATCTCAAGAGCTATTAGTTAGGAACAGCAGATGTGAGCTGAGGTCAGTTAGAATAATTAATCCCTGTAGGCTAGTTACTTATTTACTTAGAAGTATATTTTTTGGCTTCTATCCCTTAGAACCTTCCCTCAAAAAAAACCACAAAAAAAGACACAAAACAAAAAACCCAAACAGAAAAACCTAACAGAACACACAAACACAAAAGAACACCTGATACGGACCAAGTTTTTCAGAACTGTAACAGGTTGCCCAGAGCAAATAATTGAAGGTGTAAGTTTGAGCAAACAAATCTGTCTCTTGTTGAGAACTGTAAACAGTGAGAGGTTACTCTGTATCATGGCCTTGAATTGAGCAAACTTCATCTAAATCTTGGACAGTGCATTTGTGTACTGTGGGTCAAATGAGAGAGGAAAAAAACAGTGCAATCCCTATGGCTGAATTCTAAATTCAGCCTGGAGGGTGCTAACGATCACCCCCCACAATTTCTTGGCTGCAACACACTGAGCAAGTTTATGGTTCTGGGCAAGTTACAGGGACTAGAAGTATCGCTCATCAGTCTAATTCCTGTAAATACCCACAGGTTGGTGGATACTGGGACAAATCGTGTAGTGCTGTGACCCAACTAAAGGAAGGGCTGAATCGAATTCTGTGCTTGATTCCATACAATGTGATAAACCAGCCAGTGTGGGAATGTATCATGCCAGAGTGGTTGGAAGCTATACGGACAGAAGTGCCTGATAACCAACTGAAAGAGTTCCGGGAAGTGTTGAGGTATGCAGACATATGTGGAACCATTCAATCATTGCACATACTGATTGTTGAGAGTTTTAGCACAGTAAGAAGGTGACAACAAATAAAAATGGCTGTGTGCAATAGACAGTAGTGAGTGAATGCTTCTGAATTTTGTATGACTTACATTTACACTAAAGTGCTTAAGCTTTGGGAAAGTTTCCTTTTATTGCTCCTGATATCATTGAATCTGTATCAAGAGCTAACTGCATGGATGCTTTTTTGCTGTCAGCAAGGCACATTTTCAGTGCCTTCCTGCAGCATGGTGGAAAAAGCATCTTTCTTCTTCTGGCCAGCTGTTGATGAGAAAAGGTGGGGATTAGTGGAGCTGGCACATAAAGAGCAGCGATTTGTATTGATTTAGTTAATATCTTCCCCCATTGAACGAAGAAAACACTAGAATAAGAATGGTGGCTGTCTGAGTCATAATTTCATGTATGCCTTTGGCAATTAATTTACTTTTAACTGATTAAGAGACTCTGAAACTGACTGTAAGCTTATCACAGAATCACAGAATGTTTGGGTTGGAAGGGACCTCAGGAGATCATCTAGTCCAACCCATCTGCTAAAGCAGCTTCACCCAGAGCAGATTGCACAGGAATGTGTCCAGGCAGGTTTGAATGTCTCCAGAGGAGACTCCACAACCTCTCTGGGCAGCCTGTTCCAGTGCTCTGACACCCTCAAAGTAAAGAAGTTTCTCCTCATATTCAGATGGAAGCTCCTGTGCTCCTTTCTGTGCCCACTGCCCCTCATCCTATCGTTGAGCACCACTGAAAAGAGTCTGGTTCCATCCTCTTGACACTCACCCTTCAGATATTTATAAGCATAAATAAGGTCCCTTCTCAGTCTTCTCTTCTCCAGGCTGAACAGACCCAGCTCTTTCAGTCTTTCATAAAAAAGATGCTCCAGACCCCTAATCATCTTCATAGCCCTCCTATGTTTGAAGATATTGGTGTAAACTGTTTAATTGTAAACATGAAATAGTGGAGGAGTGGTGAGATGAGAAATTTTCCCATTTTACTTTTGATGTTGAAAAAGATATTGCTATCAAACGAAACTGGGATGACATGAGATGTGATCTAAATCCTTAAGGTGCATCACCAAATTCAGGGATGACCTTGTGCAGTCAGGACAGGTGGTAT
Organism: Nesoenas mayeri; assembly: GCF_963082525.1. Lineage (NCBI taxonomy): Eukaryota > Metazoa > Chordata > Aves > Columbiformes > Columbidae > Nesoenas > Nesoenas mayeri. Next base: position 16,919,277 of record NC_137548.1, on the reverse strand, counting down.
CAGCAACCCCAACTCCTGTGGAGGGTGAGGATGCAAGTAAGATTACAAAAGCATCATCAATGCTGGTAGTGAAATTTCCTTTCTGCAAATTTTCTGTTGTATCTCACGAAGTGTTTGCCATGGTAACTCAGTGATGCTATATTTTTATTCTGCTTTTCAGCAAAATGTTTGACATTGAACTTTGCCCTCTCCCTTTCTCCATGGAGGAGATGTTTGGCTTCATTAGCTGTCGATTCACAGGGTATCCATCCTCTGTGCAAGAGCAAGCATTGCTTTGGCTGCATGTAAGTGTCCCCTCTTGACAAGTCATGCTGAAGCACTTTATGATTTTGTAAAATAAAAAAAAAAAAAGAAAATAAAAAGTGAGGAGGGGGGAAGAAACCACTTTTCCAAACATCATAGAGCCTTTCCGCCCTTTGCTTAGTCACAGCATAAGGATGGTAGGTAGACAGACCCCAGGAAACTTTATGTTACTAGCCCATCATGGGCAATATAATGGGAGCCTGGAAATTCCTTTTACCTCTGAATGTCAGTTGTGTCTTTGGGGCCATTAAGCTCTCTGACCTCTTTCCAGCAGTAGTTGTTAGTCTCTGCAGGATTTGATCTGTAGATTCTAAAATTAATTCCAGACTCCAAAAGCAGCTGGATTTGTTCCCACATACGAAGCTCTGGATTAAACTAACTCTGTACCCATCAAGCTTTCTACTGCTCTGGCCCTTTTATGCTATGTTTGCCCACGAAGCTGGTGTTCACATAGTGTTCATATTCAAAAGTTATAGGGACAATCATGTCTGCAGGCGGCAGTTAATTCAAAACGATATAAGATTTTCCGCAACACCTTGGAATAATGCCTGAATTCTTAATTATCACTTACTTTCTGCTGAGGGTTATTTTAGTTAAGCCTCAGCAAAGACCATCTTACCTGATGACTGTAACAATTTTCATGCGTACAGAGTTTTCAAATAAGGTATAATTTTTTTAGATTTTTCTTGACCTAATAACGATTAATAACAAGTGTGAAGAGCTCACATTTGTCTGAGTGTTGGTGACAAAACAGATGATGAATATTCCCTCAGTGATTTACAGATAACCATCCTGTCACTATGTTGACACCTGTAGGCAACAATTCTTACTAGATTCTTAGAATAAATACAGGAATTCAGTTTTAAGTAATAATAAATATAGTAAATAGTTATTAATCTAAGTATTGGTAAGACTTTCGGTATACAGAAATACTTTTGTGGAACAACCTCACATCCCTGTGTGTTTGTGCATAAAACTTACCTCAAGGCACACCAAGTGGATGCCAACAAATATTTTGAAAAAACTTTTTCTTTGCCAGTTCTCTTTTGCCATAAAAGAAATCTGAGCTCGCAGCTCACCTTACTGAATCCCAAAATTAAATGCATGGAACTTGCTGAACTGAGGATCAAATTATAAAGGTTCTTATAAAATGACATTTTTAATCAAACTTGTAACTTATGCTTTTTTGTTTATGGTCTTTCCTTAGGTATTATCTGAGCTAGACATTGTTGTTCCTCTTCAGTTACTAATCAGTATGTTTTCTGATGGAGTTAATTCCGTAAAAGAGTTGGCAAATCAAAGAAAATCAAGAGTCAGTGAACTGGCAGGAAATCTTGCAGCTCGGAGGGTAACTATTATTTATACTGCTTATTTTTTTTTCTTAGAGCAGTTTTCTTAATAGGATGCATGTGAAGATTTAAAAGTTATCTTTCAGTATGGCAGCATTTGAATAGAAACACTATAAATTGTGAGAATGGGAGGAAATTGGGATGACTTCTTCACTGTATCACATGGTCAGTGCAAAGATAGTACAGAGAAGGACTGCAGAAAAACTCTGCAGTTTTTCCTTAGTGAAATGGTTTGTTTGGGATATGTTTGGAGTGTTCTTGGCATCTCTTCCAACCATTATCATTCTCTGCACCCTCTTTAATAACTGTCAACAACAAGTTATTGTGGACAGCTGGTCACCCAGAGTGAGCTTTCGTGCTCTAGTACTAATTTGGGGACCTAGATAGGTTTTGAGAGGGTGACAGAGCAGAATTTATTTCTGTTTCCTTGCATTTTTTCCCTCCATCCAGGCGATGCAAAAATTGATCTAAAGTTGTCTGTCAAAGACTTACGGTCTGGAAGAAAACATGTACAGATCTGTAGGTGCTACCTGTACTTGGATGGATGTGACTAACTTCCCAGTAGCCTTGGACAAAGTCCTTCAAGGACAGCGGATGCTTGAATGTCCAGATTTTTAGATTTAAGGAACTACAGGATCGAGGCAGCTGATGATTCCTTACGAGTGGTGTGCCTGTCTTCTGGTGTAGATCAGCAGAGAGCACTCCCACAGCTAGCCCATCACCACTTCTAATATTGGCAGAAAAAACAGACAAACTTACTGTCTGGTCTTTCAGACCATAGCTGTCCTAAAAATGGACCTCGTGTGTCATCTAACTGTGTATCTCCCTGCAATACTTGGAGGTACTCAGAGTGTTTTGGGTGCTGCAGCCATTAATCAATGCAGACATGCACATCTTATTACTGTCTAGTTCATTTCCATCTACCTTTGGTGTAGCCATAGTTACACTGTTCTCTTGAGATAGTTTCCTTTATTAGCCTCCTGCTACTGAAATTTGTGTCCCTGGATCATGGAGCAGGTCATTGTAACCTGTACGCTGTAACATTGTAACCTGTAACATTGTAACACTTTACTGCCTGCAACAATTTTCTGTTTGGTTTATGATATTAAAATTCTTGCTTAGTAGAAATAAGATATTGGATGTCAGCCACTTAGCTTCAGCGAATGTGTACATCTGTGCAGAATATGATTCCTGTACTTCCATGACATTTTATTGTTTAATGACATTAAGGGCCATATGTAGATTTTGCAAAGAGGCTACAGAAGGGAATAGTAAGGCTGTCAAAGTTTCTTCCATTTTATGCAGTTTTGTATAGAAATGAGAGTGCTTAAATGCTTAACAGTCTTTGGGACATGTTGATTCTTTATGTTTTCAGGTAAGCATTGCTTCTGACCCTGGGCGCAGAGTTCAGCACAACATGCTGAGTCCATTCCCAAGCCCCTTCCAGAGCCCGTTTCGGAGTCCAATGCGTAGTCCTTTTCACAGCCCTTTCAAGAACTTTGGGCACCCCAGTGGAAAGACAATTGATTTTGACTGTGAAGATGATGAAATGAATCTTAATTGCTTCATTCTGATGTTTGATCTCATCTTGAAGCAGGTACTTGTGGAAGAAAAACACCCACATCGAGGGAACACTGAAGTTCTGTAGTCAGTTCTGGCTCTCCTTTAATGCTGGATTGAGGCCCTTTCTGCTGGGGGACTGGCATGAAGTATAAGACATTTAAATCTCTCTACAGCTGCCATCTACCTTTACCCATATAGGAGTTCTAGGTTCATGGTCAATGAAGAGAATTTACATACCTCCATATTTATGTTAGATAGCTCATATGAATGAAAGGAATTTCTCCTTGGAGATATGTTTATTTCTACATAGTAGAAGCATAGGCTTGTTGATAGTCTTAAATTAGATGCATAATTTTTGGATAGCTAAATGTTTACATTGTAAATTGGAGGCCAAGTGTTTTGAATAACTGTCTCCAGGTAAAATTCATGGATCTTGTGCTTGGAATTGTCTATTTAACTTCAAAACCTTACTCTAGCTGTTTGAGCTTGGACCTCAACACCAGTGGCAATTTAAAATTGTGAGTTGCAGTTTATCTCAGACTCTTCCCAGTACTGTAATATAACACTGGCAGAAATGTAGGAATAGGCAGAACAGTTAGTGCTCTGGCTTTTAAATAAGTAATAAATCCTTACTCTTTTCATTCTCTTTCAGATGGAACTCCAAGATGATGGTGTCACTTTGGGCTTAGAGAACAGCATTTCAAAAGATATAATATCCATCATAAACAATGTGTTCCAGGCACCATGGGGTGGTTCTCACACCTGTCAGAAAGATGAAAAAGCAGTTGAATGTGGTTTATGTCAGTCCAGCATTCTGTGTTACCAGCTGGGTTTTGAGCTGCTGGAACAGCTTGCTCCAAAAGAAGAAATCAGGCTTGTGGTAAGTATACCAAGAAAAGGCCTATATTACTGGTGTGCTGAAACTCCTTCATTGTTCTCATTACACTGTGCACAAGGGAGCAAAGCCATGCTGACCTGTGGCATGGAGGATTTAGGATGTTAAAGCAAAATGCAATTGAATTGTAAAATTTCGTAAGTTTCAGTTGATTTGAAGAACCTGGGGACGATGACGTTATTCATCCAGTATGAACTCTTCCCCTGTCAACACTGAAGTGCTATTTCGCTTTCGAAGGAGACTCTTATGATACTGTGTCTGAAATAAAATGTGAAATGTTAATACTTACTGCTTTTCATCTTCTTCTAAGAGCTAAGAGTGGATATTTTGAAATGGTTGATGATTTTGAGTGAATCACTTGTCAAGTGAATAAGCCTTAGTTGGTGCTTGATTGTTGAAAATGCTGAGCACTGTTGAATAACAGAATATACTTCAGATTGAGTATTCAACTTCAGTAGACACAGGTACTCTCCAGTTGCTAGTCATCATTAAAGTCCTTTGTAGCTTTGCAGAATTGAAGCATTACCTGTGGTGTGATGAATTTATTTTAAGCTGTATATCTATTATACATAACTGTTCCATCTGGTAGTTCAGAAGACAGCATTGTTCCCTTTAATCTGAGTGCTCATTTGCTGTGGCATTGTAGTGGCAGGATGTTTATTAGTAATTTTTTTTTCAGTGGTGAGCATAGTGATGCCTTTTGATGTGTAAAAGTTTCGAAATCCCATTTGGATGTGTATGCTAGTAGTAGGTATTGTGCATGTAGTATTCAGTAACTTGTGCTGGAAGAATCATCTTTCAGTTCAGCTTCTCACCTCAACCAAAAAGTAGTAAGTGGTGAAGTCTTTTTAGTGCTGGGGCTTGGTACCATTTCTAGGATCCACCTTGCAATTTTATAACATGAAGGTCACAGTGGCAACCTGTAATTTCGAGCTCCTGGCCACAGACAGAGGTAATTCCAGCCTGCTCCTTTATTCAGTCTAGAAGGGATTGCAGCAGCCCTTGCCTCTAAGCCTGTAACTCCACAGTTGTGTAGGAAGTGGGCTCTGCTCCTGTCTGTCACTCCTCTGAGGCAAGGAAGACAAGTTTGGTGAAACCACGTCCCCATGACTGGATTCACCTCAGCTCCAATATGGATCTACAGTTTCTGTTAAGTTGTATCACTTAAGCTTGTGTTTGAAACGTAGTCATCTTCTCAGTCTGCTTTTACTGATGCTGAATTTTAGATGTGCAGGTGATTTGAATGCACAAGTGTACATGGAACTAGACAATGTCTGCCTCATTGAGCTCAGCTTAGCACACCAAATGTAACTTAAACAGCAGAATATGGCCTCATATGTTTAGGTAACAGCAAAAACCAAATTTAACTTATTATGTTCTTAAAGGAGCCCACAGATAACCTCGAGGATAGTCTTCTGTATACTAGACCTGAGTTTATTATAGGAACTGAAGGAGAAGAAGACGACAAATTGGCACCAAAACATGGAGAAAACCCAGGAAATCACAGAGAGACCAAAGAAAATGCTGGTAGGTGAGGGGTGAGAAGGTTGAGTATTTCAGGAGGGCTTTAAATGACATGCTTCTGCACATATATTAATAGAATACAAGGTTCTGAAGCAGTCTTTCAAGTCCAACAATGCCCTGTCACTTTTTTTCTCATGGATTTAATTCTTTCAATGTATTGATTAAATAGGAAGGCTATTTTAATGTTGACAGCAAGAATGACTGTCTCTCAAAAACGTGTTAGAAGAAATCTTGGCTTTTTGAACATATAAAGTAGCAATAACGTTACAGATGAGAGAACTTTAACAACATTTTATGTAACTTACATTTTTAACAGCAATAAAGAATGACACAGAAAGAAAATTTTGTTATCAGCAGCTTCCAGGTACCTTGAAGCTCATATACACTATATTACAGGTAACATCGATTACTTGTTTGTTTAGTTTGAATTTTTGGTTAAGTGGTGTCATTGTGTTGAGAGTAGTTCGTCTGCTTACACAGGAAATGTCAAGGTTTGATGAACCCGACATTCTTTTTAACATGCTGAACTGTCTGAAGATCCTATGTCTTCATGGGGAATGCCTGTATATAGCAAGAAAGGACCACCCACAATTTCTTGCCTATATTCAAGATCACATGCTGATTGCAAGGTAGAATTTTATTGCACATTTTGTCTTCATGCTTTGTTGGTTCTCCAACTGTACATTTGTTGTTGGAATCAAAGAATTTGCAGGTTTAGTATGAAAAATTAACAAGGGGTAGCAGGGAAGCGTTCAAAGATTGAGAAACTGTATAAGGGCACATTGCACAGGCTGAGTAAGAAGTCGCAAATGAAACCAAGGTGCCCTGCATTGTCAGTCATGGCTACTCTGTCATGTACTACTTGTTTTGCCGTGAGTCAGAGTTTCTCATACTGGATAAAAGCATTGTCTGAGGTGGAGGTATCTTCCCTGACTCTACAAAATAAATGGTGATATAGAGACAGGCACACAGTTTATAGGGCTTTAGCATTAAAGCTGGGAGGGCAACAGTATTGCACCTGATTTTTAAGAGGTAAAGGAAGCTTTCTCATTTCATCAGAGTGAATGGGTTTGAAATCTGTGTATTTTAAGGCTCTCTTTGGAGAAACTGACTTTTGCAGAAAACTCACTGAATAAATGTCAGCATAGCATGTTCCAAAATACAGTGTGTTCATCAGTGCTTACAGCTGCTCTGTATCAATTCCATTGAGCACCTCCTGAGACTGTAGGGTTTTAGCAGACTCAAGAATCTGTCCTGATTCTAAATACCAGCAAATTGTGAGCACCCAATATCTTAGTCATTTGTGAATGCACATGATTCATTATGTCAAGAAAGTTCATATGGTTTATGCACAGAAGCTGATCATACTGAAACTGCTAATTAATAGCATGGATTATATTCCGTGGCACTTGTGCTTCGAATTAGGCAAACTGTTGTCAAATCTGAAGTGTTTTGTTGTAAGGAATATTTGAACCTGGATTTTCAAGAAAAACTGTCGTTGAGGATTTGCAAGTAGCTCTATTCTACCAACAACTCCATAGCATTCACATAAATGCCCTGAATGGCTTGTAGAGATTTTAGTGAAAAGTACAATCCCACCAACAATACACTGTAGACATTTAGAAGAAAGAGTGTTAAGGGAGTATTTTTATAAGCAGGCGTGCTCTTTTTGATCTTTCCAGCTTATGGGGAGTTGTGAAATCTGAGTTCTCTCAGCTTTCTTCCCTGGCGGTCCCACTACTTCTTCATGCACTTTCTCTTCCCCACGGAGCCGACATTTTCTGGACAATCATAAACAGCAATTTCAACAGCAAAGACTGGAAGATGAGATTTGAAGCAGGTAGGCCTGAGAAATGTATGCTATTTGCTCTTTTTTGCTTCACTGAAAATGTAGAGCTCTCTGTGTTGTAACTGAGGGGACCTAGAATAGATAATTATCTTTTTGCTGCTTTGAGAAGTTTTGGAGACAGTCCAGTGCAAAACTATGGCACAACAATGCAGTAAAATAGAAGAAAACATGATACATTTTGGATTATTGAAGTAAAATCAAAATTACAACAACTTGCCAGATTTTTTTTTTGTTACTTTCTCAGATGTGCATATTTCTAGGAGAGGCATATTAATCAGGACATAAAGAAGCCATTGCCTAAATTAATATGTGTATTTTCTTTGTCTGGGGGCATGGCTGCCCCAGTGGAGAAGGTGGCTGTGCTGTGCAGGTTTTTGGATATTCACTCTGTGACAAAAAACCACCTACTGAAGTACTCTTTGGCTCATGCATTCTGCTGTTTCCTGACTGCTGTGGAAGATGTCAATCCAGCAGTAGCTACAAGAGCTGGGCTGTTACTTGACACTATAAAGAGACCAGCTTTGCAGGTAAGTTTGTTATGTGGGAAAAAATATGTTCAAACAGGAATCTGGATTTTCACCCAAAGTTCAAAGCGGTTCAGGTGTACAGCATCATGGTCACTGCTAAGACCTTTTTAGGCGAACCTTGTAGGTCATGGTGATTGACATATACAAAGAATAGGCAAGGGAAATGACACTGCTCTAGCCCCGACTTAGAGTCATAGAATCATTTAGATCAGAAAAAGCCTTTAAGATCATTGAGTCCCACTGTAAAAATATTGACTGCAGAAGATTACTATTGCATTTGAACCGCCCTTGTAGAAAGCTGTAAATGTTTTTTATAATTTTAAAATTTATTGACATTTTTCAATTTAAAAATAAATAAATATATAAGTCTTATGATAACTTGCTGAGCTGACAGTGAGAAAGTGTATTCAAGCAACATCAAACATGATCTTGATGCCTTAGACTTACTTAGGCGTGTAATTTTAAGCAGGAGAGATTCTGCCAGTCAGAATCTCATGATTGAAACTAAGCAAATATGAAAGTGGATCAGACCCTATGTATTCAAGCAAGATACAAAAAAAAAAAAATATCTCATAGTGTACAATCAGTTCTAGTTCTCTGGAGAACAGAAGGGATATGTATTTTAGAAAGTTCACTGTTACTGTCTATAAAAAGGTGTTAATACTTGCTAGTTTTATTTAATATAGTGCTTTTTCAAAATAGTTTGCAGAGAAGTTGAATTCACTGAGTTCACCGAGACTATTACCAGTACATTGCACTTTCATATTTAATGTGTGTGTTTTCTTCTCAAAGATGTCTTGACACTAAACCCACAATTCCAGTGCAAATAAAATACGGAAGAGTTCGTGTACAGAAGGACTGAGGCAAAGTGCTTCTGAGAAACTTCACCCATAATCTTTCTTCCTCTATTTGGGCTCGCAGGTTCATTCTTTTTATAATTAAGTCTTGATTCAGTTGCCTAAATATAAGTTTTTTTCTCAAGCAGGGGTGTGTGAAGAGAATACTTTGATAGCATGTACCAAATGTGCAGTAGGACAGAACTTTGCCTGTACCTTTTTATTTGTCAAAATCTAGCAAATTCTACATTCTAAATATGATGTTCTTTTATTTCCTTACTTACCTTATGTTTCCATTGCTATCAGTTCTGACTTGGTAGGAAAAAGGAGCTAAACCTTTATCCTATACTAATTAACAGGCGAAGTTGTGAGCTTTGACCTCCCTTTGCTTTAAAAAATGTTTTCGCATCTCAGTTCTGTGTTGTTTTTCTTTTTTTTTTCCCCGCCCCTCTATAGGGTCTCTGTCTCTGCCTTGATTTCCAGTTCGACACAGTTGTCAAGGACAGGCCCACAATTCTTAGTAAGCTTTTGCTGCTTCATTTTCTAAAAGCGGATATTCCAGCTTTGAGCTGGGAGTTCTTTGTGAATCGCTTTGAGACCTTGTCTCTGGAAGCACAGCTTCATCTGGACTGCAACAAAGAATTCCCTTTCCCAACAAGTAAGAGTACAAATCAATCTAATCACCTTTTATCAGCTTCTGGAATTTCAGCTGTCTGGAGGGGTCCGAGAGAGACGTAGGTCTCACTTGTATAAATTCTCTGGAATTAGGTAATCTTTCAGGCCAAAAGACAATAAGTCTAAGTGAGCAATTTTTGATTGCCCAAATACAGATGAAGCTATATTCTGTCACACCTTTGAGCATCATGTTTTATTCTCTCTAGGATGGGATTGCCAGCCTTGGTTGAAATGTGGTCTGGTTCTATGATCAGCTGCAACCTGCGTTAACCCACTTGTTCTTCTGTAGGTGTTCTTATCCTATCAGCATTGCTGTTCTCAAAGGCCTAGGTCAGGAGTGTCAAACTCATTTTCACTGGGACCCACATCAGCTTTGTGGTTGCCTTCAAAGGGTCAAATGTAATTTTAGGACTGTATAAGTGTGACTGCTCCTACATTTATACAGTCCTAAAATTACATTCTGCCCTTTGAAGGCAACTGTGAGGCCGACGTGGCTCTGGGTGAGAATGAGTTTGACAGCCCTGGTCTACGTCATGTCTCACCCTGTTCTATTGTGGTCTCTACAAAGACATGTCTAGGAGCTGTATGACCCTTGAAAAACAAACAAGTGTATGGGGCACAGCACAAGAGGTACACGGGCTCTTAGAGCTGGTGCACAGTTAACTATTTCTCCACTGACAAATGTTTGTAAATGTTTGTCCTGTTCATACTTGGTTCTTTGATGAGATACCATGTCTCCTTCCATTCACTAGGCAGGGAGTAAAAAATTGTTTGTGCATGATTGTTTAACATTCTGAGTAATTGAAAACTTCCTTACCCAAATGGTGGCCCATGAGGCAGATCTATTTCCATCTGATTTGCTTGGAGGAGGTGGGGACAGCTGTTTGGACAGCTTGTGCTCCCTCAGCAGCCTAATGCCTCCACCTACATTTACATGGAGCCCAATGCCGAAAAAAGCCCAGGCCCTGCTGCTGCATCCATACAGGAGGTGGGTGGAATGGCAAACATTTTCTTCTTGATATGTGAGTAACTTCACCCAAAGCTGGAAACTGCTGCTGTGACCTGAGGAGGGAATCTCAGCACTGGTTTCTAGTACTTCTGGCTGCAAATGTAGGGTCAAATCTTTAAACAGGAATATTTAGGAGTGATTTAAAATTTAAAATATGCAAAAGATATTTTTCAAATTTCTCTTTAACCTCTTTGCCTTTCCAAAGACATAAATGGTGCAAAGGTTGGGCTCACCAGCTTTAGTTGCTCAGATAGTTAAACTCAAAGGGTTTGAATGCACTGTAGACATGAATGTGGAAATGCCTAATGTCCCATTAAGACCTGCAGTGATACTGCTGGTAATACTACTGTAAATGCATAATCACACTCTCGGAGTTCTGGAGCTGCTGTTCAAATCCAGGATGGTAGGTGTAGCCAGGACAGAGAGGTCAGCGAGGCAAAACTAGAGGCCACATTTGGGTATGAGTGCATTAAATGTGATCCATACTCATGAGATTTCTGCCATTTTAAACCAAGGATGTATCATATTCCCTTAGTCTGAAATTCAGGTTTTTGTTTCAAGAACCTGTTCTTGTCCAGTCTCTAAAGAAAGAAGTAACAGCGTGATTTTTTTAAACACAGTTATGCCACATGGGGTTTTATGAATTTCAGAATGAGAGCACGCAAATGAGTACCTTGCAGGTGGACCCCTTGAGCCCAAATGAAGCTTTCTTGACTTGAGTGGGACCTGGGGCCCAGTTGCATTTGGCACTTGGCAATGTTAGGACCTCACCATGCTGTGGAATGAATCCTAACTTGGTCACTTGCATTTGCAAAGCTATCACTGCTGTCCGGACAAATGTCGCCAACCTCAGTGATGCAGCAATGTGGAAGATCAAGAGGGCTCGTTTCGCACGTAATCGTCAGAAGAGTGTGCGTTCCCTGAGGGACAGTGTGAAGGGACCAGTGGAGTCAAAGAGGGCGCTCTCCCTTCCAGAAACCTTAACCACCAAAATTCGTTGAGTATCTATTTATATTTTTGTGGCACGCCTGTATGTTCTCCCTTAGGATCGTATCCTATTGCTGGGTACACATCAGAATTGTCAATATTTGTCCAATTGGGATAGCAAATTTAGGTTTCTGACTGATTTGGGCTTTATTCAGATAATGACAAGTTAGTGAGTTTGACAAAGAACATAGACAAACAGTATGTCTATGCTGTGTTTGTTTAAAATGCTAAAACAAAATGCTCCAAGACTAGTTTGTGGATAGATTTTAATTTTTATTTGTGCTGAGACACAGTAGTTTTGTCTAAAATAGATACAGTGTTTACAGAAAAGTTCCTCTTTTACCAGTTTATTTATTAATTGTAATTATTAATCAGTGTATGCAGCATATGCTAGACATCCTAAAAACAACTGTTAATGGCTCAAATGAGCTTTCAGGTATCTTCAACGTTCCTTTATTACGACAACAAGGTCCATGCAACACATCCTTTGTGCCAGCTTGTAGAGGAGGACTCAGGTGCTATATGGAGCGCTGTACAGATATCTTTCCAAGCAGAAGTAAAGCTTACACATTCTCATTTAGAGAAATTTACAAAGGTTAGTCTTTATATTCAAATTGGGCCTCTTGTGTTGCTCCTACCAGTATAATGGGAACTGATAAAATGTTCAAACCTGAGTGCTGGTGAACTGTTAAGTTAAAAGGTAATTTATTTTCTCCAAAATAAACACCATCATATTTTGGGACTCTTAGGTAATCCTTGACCAATTTCAGATCCCGTATAATGTCTCCTGTGTGATGACTTTTGTATCAGCAGAGCCGTAAAGCAGAGAAAACTAGAGTTACAGAACATAGTGCAAAAAAACTGTAGGGCACAGAAGTTATGTATTTTGGTTACAGTTCACTGCCTGTCAACAGTACATGAGTAAATTAATATAAATATGCTAGCACTGGGAATATGGTGAAGTATAAAATATCAGTGCTGCCTTTTTAAACAGAGTTGCTTTTGTTTTTTTTTTCTTTTTTTTTCTTTCTTTTTTTTTTTTTTTAAAGCTCTGAGCTTGACCAGACATGAGCAATCTGCTCCAGCACTTGGAGGAACACCAGAGCAAACACCAGGTGGGTTTGACAAGATGGGATATTTTGATGGAACAGAAAAAGGAGGCACTGGTGCTGGCTTTCTTGCTGACTCATAAGATTAAATTTATGCAAGTTGCAAAGGCACAGAGAATCACATCTCAGCATGGTTCCAAAAGGTGTAAATTGAAGTTTTAGTCTCAGTCTGTACTGAAAACTGTCCCCAGCTGTAAACAGTACTTCAGGGCTAGGAGGAGGTTATTCAGAGGCAGTCAGCTATGTCCTTCCTGCGTTTCGTTGCCCGCAGGAACAAGTAAATCTTTAGTAAGTTGGCCCCATGGGTCACCTATGGTCAGCCTGATCTTTGACCTTCCAATTTTAGGAACAGCAGACAGAATGCTTTTGATTGTCGTTACTGTAAGTTACCCTTCTCTCCTCTGTATGCTTATAGGCGTCTTAAGTCCCTTATTTTATATTTACTGACAATTTGTGGAGATGGCACCTCTGTCAAGCATCAGTAGAATAGCTAGGTCAGCAGAGTCCAAGTAATCTCTAAATAATTGTGACTACTGACAGCTGGAAATCAACCAGTTCCTTACAGAACATATGCGCAGATTGTTGCAGGCTCATAGAAGGAAGAAGTGAAATAATGATGCGACGAACAGACGCGTCAGTAGATGATTGTTCTTCATTTAATGACGCCATTCACTGGCTGTATACTGGGCTTAGAGAAACCTGGCACCTAAGAAGTGTCAGTCTCACAGTAGGTATTGTTAGCCATTGTGATTTTATTAGATGTATTTTGGTATTTCAGAGCTTCAGTTTTCTAGGCTCAGGTTATTAATCACCCAAGCTGCAAATTCAGGTTCCACCAAAAATGTGTATGTATAAGAAGTTGCATGTAGCTAGTAACCAGTGATGCAAAGAAAAGTCTGACAATAAGATTCAAAATTACCACAGGTTCTTTGGAAACTAGGAGACATCTGATTTGTCTAAGGAACTAACTGAATCTTAACGTAGACTGTACATCTGCTGGAGAAAAACATTTTTTTCTAATTATTTCAGAATTTGTTGTTTTCTTTTTTGCTTCTGCAAATCTTGGTCCAGCAAAAGTTTGGATAGAGAATTTTCACTTTGAAAAATAAAAAATCCCAGTGAAAATTGTTTGGAATAAAAAATATTATATAATATGAAATTCATAATTTCTTTTGACCAAAATGAGACCAGCAAAGGAAAGTTAATAGAAGTGATTCTGAAAATTTCCCCTCCTAGTTTTCATTTTCGGCTATCATAGAAATAGCAACCTTGACTATGCTCAATAAAACAGCCAATCAAACAAAACCCTTTGCTCACATACCAAGGAAACATAAGATATTTTGAATTATTTTAAAAATTACAGACACTGCAGTTTTGCTGGTGAAGAACCTAAGACAGATGTAGTTGTACCAGCAAAGGAATCTCTTGTCTGAATAGCGTATTACATTGAGAATATGGGTAAATTAGAAAATGATTTTTTTTTTTTTTTAGTATTTACTATAAATATATAGCTATGAATTTACATAAACCCTAGGACATGTAAGTAACTCTAACAGACTAAGTGGATATAAGTCACTGGCTAGTAACCCTAATACAGGCACGCAGGAGCAATTTTAATCTTAAACTTTGAGCTAATCTTCCTTGTAGGGTCTGTCCTGCAAACTTAAACTGTTCTTGCAAAAGTAAGGACTATTTCCAGTAGTTCAAAGGATTTAGTCTTGAAATGAAAACATTTAATTTTTTTTATAATTGTACTTCATACCAGCTTGCTTTATCTCAGTTATTTGCTGTTATACAGATTTTTAACCAGAGATCAAAAAATACATCAGAATACTTTTCAGTAACACTTAATTTTAATTGTTAACAGTTATAGTGTTTAAAGAACAAACTAAAACTAATGGTGTAATAAAAACTTAATTTTCAAGTATTGCCCCCTTTTGATGCTGTCAATATTTTCTTTCTATTTGATTATCCTAATGGAAAGAATTTTTACTTATTTTGCAGATAATGCATATATAATGCATTTTATTTATACAGACGCGTTTCGTTTAAATTACTGTTTTAAAATAGAACATGTTGGAATAATATACTGTACTGTGCTTTAGCCATGAATTAGCCAGTGTTAGTACAACATAGATCTTTAGGAACTGCTAAGCACTAAAAAAAAGCCTTACAAATAGGATGAAATAGGGTAACTCCAAAGGCAATTACTAGAGAATTCTAGTAATGATAAATAGTCTTAAAAGTAACTGGAAATACTATATTTAAAAAAATATTGAACTATGAAAATGAAAATACTTGCCCAGTTGGCAATGTTATTTGCAGTGTGTCTGTTTTGCTTGAATAGTGGTAGCCAGCAGCCAGACTTCCTTATACTTTGGAAGGAGCCTCTCATCTTTTACATAATCATATTCCCACACAAGGTATTATTTCCATTCAGTGTTTATAAACCCAAATCTTAGGTTTCCTCTCTGGGAAAAAGTCACCAAAGTTTTAGCATAATACATAGTGTCCCAAAACCTACTAATTATAGTGCCTACATTTTGGCCCAAGTTATCTGAGGGGAATACTGAGTGCTAAAAGAGGAAGTCTTCATTCTTTCTTTAATCCTTATTTAGTAGAATTTTCTGCATCTCCTACCTTTGCTGTTTTGTACATCCTCCACTGACAAAGACTAATATCCACTAACTTTTGCTGAGGAAAGACTGAAGACTATGCTAGATGAGAATACTCTGTCAGTGGGACTTGATTCTCCTTTAATGCATAGATGTGAAAGAATAAGAACACTCAGTGTGGCAGAAATGCACTGGGATGCAAGGACAAGCAACACAGTTGAACATGAGAAAGCTGAGAAATGGAGCTCAGTGTACACAGTAAGTGTTAATGTCTCCTGGGACTTTGCCAGGTGTCTTTGGGCAGAAATGCAACAATGAACTCTGGAAAAAAACTCTGGTGTATTCTGTACCCTGTTTACAGTCTTATCCAGTGCCTGATACTGGTGTCTCTTGTGCCCATAGGACAACCCTCCCCAGAGAATGATAATACAATCAAAGATCTGCTGCCAGAGGATGCTGGGATTGATCACCAGACAGTCCACCAGCTGATTACTGTGCTCATGAAGTTCATGGCAAAGGATGAGAGCAGCGCTGAGTCCGACATCAGCAGCGCTAAAGCTTTCAACACAGTCAAGCGCCATCTGTATGTCCTACTTGGTTACGATCAGCAGGAAGGATGCTTCATGATTGCACCACAAAAAATGCGTCTTTCAACCTGCTTTAATGCCTTTATTGCTGGAATAGCACAAGTAGGTGAAGGCACTTACTACTTTTTGCAGCTATTTGTCATTGCCTGTTGTTGCAATGGTGGTAGCACAGCTGCCTTTGTACCTCTTCAGCTGGGAAGGGAATTTGAGGGAATTTGAGAACAAAGATGGCTGCTTGTTCTTTGTTCTCAGAAGGCTCCATGTAAACTAATCAAGTTTTTTCTGTACATTTTTGCTTTGCAGTTAAGTAGTAAATAATCCAATAGCAGTACGCTAATTTATAACTTCCTACCAGTTGCTGCATTGTTGCCATAGAGGTAACAGTTCTGTGTGTGCGTGCAGGCACACAAATATACTACCACTGTGTGAAAACTTAGAGACTGCTTCAAGCCTCTTTGCCCTCTTTCCGTAGCCTTTGAATGCCTTACTTTCCTCGTGTCATTTCCTCCTTTCCCATTCAGGAAGACCTCATACCTACGTGTTCATGCTTGTTTTCCCGCATAAATGGTCTGTAAACTCTTTGACATTCTTCACTTTGCAGGAGACTCATTCTTCTTCTTCCTTCGAGTGCACCAGGATTTTCTGTTCTCCCTATCCCAGGGAGTAGTACCACCAGGGTGAGCTCCTGCCTGTATTGCCATGATTAATGACTGAGCACATCTTTGCCTTGTGCCTTTCTCCATCTTGTAAGGAGGACTGCAATTTTCTACCTCACAAGGCTCTTCTAAGGCTCAGTTAATTCTTACTGATAGAGCAGTTGGTGATGCTACGCTGAAAAACATTTCACACTTGCAGAGTATTCTTATTATTTGCAATGAAGCATCATCATAACTTCCACACGTTTTAGTTATTGCAGTCTCTCATAAAGGATTACCACAGGGGAGAGAGAGGGCTGTGATTTCAGGTCTCCCCCTGCCCCAGCTCTTAAAATTCTTACTGTAATCTTCACACATTGCTCAAAGTATCTGCAGTTCTTATTAGGATTTTCTGGTTCGTACATTGGAATCAGTGATTTTTTTGAAGTCAATTGTAATGTGGATACTTGGATAAACTTTCACAGTCATGAAGAAGTCAGATATGCCTGTTTCAGCAGGCGAAATAGAAGGTGTTAACGCAAACTGGGTAGCTGCAAATGCATCCTGATCATTGTCTTGGAGCACCATTGCTAATTGCTGTTGGTATCTTTCACTTATATAGTTTTAAGCTGAACTGTGTAAAAGGAGATTCAGGCTTGTTACCATTCTACTGAGAGTCTGGAAGTGACAGTTCAGATCACACGGCAGTGTCTTTCACATTTTTCTACATGTTTACAAAGTTTCTCAAACTTCGCTGATCATAATTGACCTGATTTTCAATAATACTACTTAAATGCAACTCTAAATATCAGCTCCTGCCTTTCATCTTCTGCCTTTGAAATGTCTCAGGACAGTCCAATTCATCATTTCTGTTTGAAAAGCTTCGTAGTTGAATCCTGACTCCCCTGATGTCAAATGGAGTTGGAGAATTTCAATAGGCCAGGATTTTTCTCCATGTAGCAGACATCAAAACTTTTATTTCTTAGCTGTAGCCTGCTTTGTTTTGGGAATCTCCTTTGCTGCAAGAGAAATGCTACTTGCAATCTGAAGATGTGTTTACAGAGTGAAAACTCAGTATGAAGCTCTTAAGAGATCTATTTCAGTTACTCTCCTTCTCTTAGTCATAAACATTTGCATTCCCTAGTCAGCTTCACAAAGGTTGGGATGGGGCCGACTTGGGCTGACTCATTGGTTTTGATTCCAAGCCTGATTGGAATGGTCAGTTCAAGAAAAAACAAAAAAAAGTCTTAGTATTTTGCATCATAAAATCTGAGTATTTGAAAAGCCTCTCTCTCCCCAGCAGCAGGAGTGGGCCAGTTGTGGTGTTGCAGTGAGTGCGGTGTTGCCCGCACGGTGGCAATGTTGTACAGAACTGTCAGAGAGGGGAAGCCAGCAGTGCTGGGCTCTGCTCAGCATCCCAGGCTGAGCTCTGCTCAGCATTTGCAGCATCATTTATTCCAGATCTTCCAGTGACAACCTAAAAAATGGGTCTACTCAGCTTAAGACATGTCTGCATTACAGTGTGTGCTGTGTTAAGGCAGGGCTGTGTCTTCCTTGTATGGATGAGTTTTTCCTGACCATGCTGTATAACTGTATCTCACCCTGAGGGGACAAGGCATTGCAGGGTAGAACCATATTTGGTGACTATATATCATCTGTTTGACAGGCTAACCCTGCACAGATAGACATGGGATTCATCTGTTTAGCTCTATGCATGCAGCACAAAAATTTGAGACAGCTGCAAATTGAACTAAGAGAATTTTACAGGAAAAAAAACCTCTAGGCAGCTTGTTCAGGAGGGAACTTGAGAGGTGACTTCTGTGTTTGTAAATTAGGCTCATCCCCTTGTTCTAATAAAAACAAAACCAAAAAAAGAAATACAGACCTGAAGGAAATGAGCGATGTGGATTAAACAGATGTTTGTGTCTGTTTAGATGTACAGCACTCCTGAAAAAGCATTAAGTCCACTGAAACTGTACGGATGTGCTATATGTTGGGGGACATGCTGGAGCTTGCTTGGCCTGCTGTTACACTTTTCTGGGTGTCAGCTGGTATAGGTCAGTGTCAGAGACAAGGGCTTTGTGGATCCTTGTTATGATCTAGTTTAGCTGCTGATTTCAGGACATTAGTTCTTTTTATTTAAAGCCATATTTTGCAAGACTGATGAGAAGATAATGAAAAATAGCAATGCAGTTTCAATGGAAAACACAGTTGTATCAGGGCAGTGAGCATATGTGCCCACACTGACCTGACCGCCAGGATTCAGACCTCTAGGACAGACTCCAAATAGCATGATGCTCTTCAAAAGTCATGATGGAGGCAAAGTTTAGGGCTAGCAGTAATACCAGCAACCTGCCTACAGCAAGATCACTTAGAATTGATGAGCATTCTGTTTAGGGCAAGATATTTTTCATTAGTTTTATTCTTGAATCCTTTAGGATTTGCATGTTTAGACTTTCTGCATACCATCGCAGACAGCCTTACCTTTGCTATAGGGAAGAGTGGAATTCTTGTCTCATTACCTGGTTCCAGAACATGGGTCTTAAAAAACCCCAACAGCTAATATTGCAAGCCTGATGAGAAAATAAGGAAAACTAGCAATGCAGTGTTAATCCAACCCCCCGCCCCCAATAGCCAAAATACACAACCCCGCCTCCCAGGCCCCACAATTGCATCCTATCTGTGTAAATGTGGGATATGCCTAAAACAGTTTTGTCTGTTGAAGCATGATCAACTTGTACTGTAAAAGAAGGCTGTCCCAGCGTTCTATATTTTATGAACTTGCCAATGTGTGTTAAAATTTAGACTGTGCAAGATGAAAGGCTTTCAGAACACATCTTCTCTTGTTTAATTTTGCCTGTTTAGCTAAAGTGAGAACTTGGCAAGCTGGCAGAAAGTTTCTAACTGATAGTCAGACATCCTTAAAAATGTATTTTCTTTTCACTTAACTAATACCTCAACTGTATTAGTTATTTTGCTTTTCAGCATCAGTGGATTTGATTTCGGGGAGCTGACTCTTGTGCTGATATTCTTTTCAGGTGATGGACTATAACATCAACCTGGGAAAACACCTTCTTCCCTTGGTGGTGCAGGTGTTGAAATATTGCACTTGTCCTCAGCTAAGGCATTATTTCCAGCAGCCTCCTCGCTGCTCCCTCTGGTCCCTCAAGCCTCACATTCGGCAGATGTGGTTAAAGGCTTTGCTTGTCATTCTTTATAAGGTGAGTGGTCTCAGAAAGACACTGTCTGCCTTAAAATTTTCACTTCAGTTTGAAATTTGTTACAGGGAACATCTAACTGCACTGCAAGTGAAGGGAATTGTAAAGAATGCTTTTCTTTGATTTGCTTATTTACTGTATTTAATTTCAATATCTGAAGTAGTTAGGCTTTCATCTGTGCAACTGGCCTGTAACTTCTGCTGTCTATATTGTATTTCACACAGTTACCTGAGAAAGGAAAATATGGTTTTGAAAATAGAAAAATAGTATATGAAGTTCAAATGTACAGTATTTTGAGTAACTTAGAATTAGTTTTTAAAAAATTGAGTAACTTTAAACTGGGGGTGGGTCAGCTTAACAACCTGTGTTCTTCTGCTAAGTAACGCTTTTTAGGAAATGTTGTTAAAATGTAACATGTTTTTATGCACTAAGTGGAGCCCTGAATACTTTAGATATGCTTTAATAGTTTCTAGCAGGTCTGTGGGGAATACGAGACAGTGGGGGTACTAGAAATGAATGATAACATGCTGATTGAAATTGAGTATTTGGAGAACAGGTCTGATGAGAGATCTTTTGCGTTATTATTAATAATTGTTTTTGTCATATAGAAGTCAACAAAACAATGTATTTCATCGTACTAATAGGATTTTTTTAGTAATTCTGTGTACAAAGCTGAGAACAGTCATGTTTCTCATGTTGTATTTAGAAATTTGTGATCAAAGGAAGACAGAGGGCATTCAGCTGACAATATCCTTGTCATTTTTCTGTTTTTACTGCCTAAATGTTTATCCAAGGATAAAAGTTAGTTTTTAAGCTGAAGTTTTTCTCTTTCACTGACCAGTACCCCTACAGAGACTGTGAAATCAGCAAGATTGTACTTCACCTAATCCACATCACTGTCAATACCCTCAATGCTCAGTATCACAGCTGCAAGCCCCATGCAACTGCTGGTCCTTTGTATAGTGACAACAGTAACATTAGCCGATACAGTGAAAAGGAAAAAGGTACTTTTAACACTCTCATTTGTACGATAGTCATTGATTTAATTCAATAAGTCTTGCAGATGTTGTAGAGATAGGTAAATATGGTCTTATTATTAGAATGTAATACTCAAGGTGTGAATTCTCTGATCAGCTATAGCCATCTACAGTAAAAGAAATTCACAATTTCTCTGTAGGCTAAGCATAGTACAGCAGTTTAACCTCTCTTGAAGGAAGGGTACCTTAGACTTACTAGTTCAGTTGTCATTCCTGGATAGTCCTTGGCCATTCTATGACAATATTAACTGATCCTGCTGACACACAAGGTGTGTAACCAACTTGACACCGCATCCTAATTATATTTTATAATAGCATGACCTAGTAGCAAATATTTGATGTTGAAAAGAGAAAATGATTAATTCAGTCTGCAGTTTGCTTTTCTTTGTGAAAGGAGCTGAAGTTGACGAGCTTGCAGGAAGATGGAGATGATGTAGATGTCTAAAGGCAGAAGAGAATGGTTCAACCCTTAAAGTCTGCATTGTGTTTTTAACTCTGTATGTGCTTGGTAGCTGTAACAGGTGCTGTGATGGTGTGAACTGGTGTAAGGTTGGGGCTTGAAATAATATGATGTCACTGAGTGTAGTTCCTTACAATTGTGAAGTTTATTACATGATAAGTATTTATAATGAAAGTATAACAGGTTATTTTGATGTTAATCTTTAGCTGCTTTTCAGTTGTTTTGCCTTTTAGCTGCTTATTTGCTCTTTATGTCCTCCTTCTCAGTCTTCCTAGAGTGCAGCAAACTCTTATTCTGAAGAATCCAAGATGTACTCTTTTTATGCATTTCAGTACCTTTTCCTCTTTTGCTGCTTGTTGCTCATAAAAAGATATCCAGCAGAACAAGGACACAAATTATTGTTTACCTGAACACCCTACAACTCACCTCTAGCAAATGAAAGCAACCTTAAAATGGATATAAGTGATGCATCACATATTCTCACTCGCTTGGACATTTTGTATTGCTAGAGGGGGGCTAGGAGGGTTCAGGTAACTGTAGAATTACTATGAATTTGTCTTTGTTTTGAGCCGAGTTAATGACTTAATTCATAATGACGTAATGCTGAGGGTAGCAGTACTACATTTATAAAATGCATTCAGTTTCTGCATGGATTCGGAGACGTTTCTAAGACAAAGTGAGATACTTAACTATTCAGATTGCTGTTCATAGCAAATCTCAAGTTAGGTTTAGAAAACTTGGTGTTCCAGTCCCATGTCCAACATTGATTCTCTGGGTGGCCTTGTGTCTTACTTCTTCATTGTTTCCCTGTGTTTAAAGTAAGGAAAATAACATCATTTGTACTTTCCAGAGCTGTTGTGAAGGACTTTGGGCTGCTCAGAGGTAAAGGACCATAAATGGGCAAATTTTACTCTGTAAATGCTGACTTAATTGTAGGGCTGATTCTCCTCCGTTGCTGAAGTGTTGCAGAAAGAAAGGAAGTATGAAAGTTTTCTTCCACCTGCAAGAAGCAGCCAGTATACATATTAATGTCCAGTTTAAGTTTTCAGGTTTTGGCCATTCTAAATCTTTGGCTTACTTGCCTCTTCATTCTTAGACACCAAATGCATTTACTTTCCGTGTTTGCTCACTAGAATAAACAAGGCAAACTTTTTTGTTTCTTCTTCTTCTTTTGTTTTCTGTATTGTCCCAGTAGCGTTACTTATTGCCTTGGAGGTGAATCATGATAGATATGTATTTTTCCTTTTTTTTTTTTTTTAATAGTCATTTCGCATAGGTGATGTGGTTATTTTTTGATGGATTGAATAGATTTGGATTTTTCTTACTTTCTGCTGTTTTCAGCCAGCAGGTCTCAGATTAGAGCATAATGTTTTACTATTACTACTTACATCAGTAATTTCATAATTCATACTTTTAGGTCATTTTCTATTAGTATTACCAGTTTCCCAAAATTATCCAGTTATTTTTTTGCTTTCCTGTTTTGCTGGTTTATTATTGACCTTGCAGTTCTTGTACTAATTTCAGTCTTCATCAGTTTACCATTTCTTACTGAGCACTATAGAAGTTATTTACCCAAGTCAGCATCCAGATATATTCTGCTTCTTCCATCTAAAGAATCTGTATTATTATTAGTAAGAAAGATCAGCTTAGAATGGTAAAAGCTTTGATATACTTTTATTGCATTGTAATCCACTTTTAATTTATCTCTGTCCTCTCTTACCTGAACTCAAGATTTAACAAGAATGGGAGGCTTATACCTGGGACATAAATTTTCTTGTAAACTTCAGATGATTCTTCATTCTCCAATTCAAGTTTAATTGAAACTAGCTGAGGTTTTGTTACATAGACAGCTTTTCATTCAAGTAATTGCACTCTAGTAAGAGTAATAAAGTTTTTTCTTTCTCCAGCAGAGGAAGACAGTGTTTTTGATGAATCTGATATTCATGATACGCCAACTGGACCTTGCAATAAAGAATCACAAACTTTCTTTGCAAGACTGAAAAGAATTGGTGGCAGCAAAATGGTGAAATATCAACCAGTTGAGATGAATGCTCAGAGAAGTATGAATTGTTTTGTTGGTATAAACTCATGCAGAAATAAAGTTTCCTACTCTTAGTTTCAAGCTACCACCTTTCTTTGTAGAGTTTGTTTCACTGCTAATTTGAATATGAGGACTCTGTCTCACTTATGAGAGCAGGTACTTCTCATTTCACTGACTGAGTTCTCTTATAGGAGTCTCAAAGTAGGGACTCCAGAATAACAATACCTGAAACCAGCAATTGTTTTCTGAAACTTTAAGCTCTTTTCAGTGTAAAAATGTTTAAGATAATTTGTTGCAATTTTCTTCCATTGTTGGGCTGAAGTTTCTTATTCTATTTTTCTCCCCAGAATTTGTTGTTGTTGTTGTTTTGTTTGTTTGTTTTGTTTTTTTGATGAGGTGGGACACTAGGGACAGCAAATTTGTTGTTGCTGCTGCAAATATTATGATTTTCCATTGATAAAAAGCGTCATTTGGTGGTTTCAAAAAATAGGGAGGATTTTGTTTACAGATTTAGGTTTCTGAAATGGAAAAAAAAAAAAAGAAGATATTTCTACCACCACCCACTTGCCTTTTTTTTTTTCCTTTCACCTGATTGCATGGCAGGGGGAATGATTCTGACTAGAGCAAGCATCTGCGTTAGCTTTTCTCACTGCTTTTTTTGCATGGTGATTCATATGTGGAACATTTTGAAATATGAGGATAATAATGATCAAGAATATTCTGTTTTATGTGAAAATATGTCTTTCATAGTAACAACAGTGATAAGCTTTTAAAATGTTCTCAACGAGTGTGTTCATGTAGCGAAGTTCCAATGCAGTGGTAGTACCAGTGAGTGTAATTGTGCTCACTCTACTCCTGCCTAGGACAGGGAGCTGTGACTATGTGTGTGATGGTTGCCAGACTCTGCTGGGCTCTAGAGTCAGTGAGGGAAAAAATTCTCTCAACACCTGTCTGATCTCAGGCTTGTGCTGCCACATCCTCACTGCTATTGCTACGCTTGCTTCTTCAATCAGAAGCATCCATTTTAAGCCCACTTATCTGCAGTAAATAACGTGTAGATGTGCTCTAATGTACACTCATGTCCAAATGATGTCCACAGTACTGTAGACCAAATTGATTTTGAAATCTCTTCAGAGTGGTCCATGTAGCTCATTTCTTCTTTCATCTGTCATGCCTAACACAGCCATTCCAAGTGTCTGTAGAAATTACTTGCGTGTGGTATCTTCTGTTCAATGCATAAGGTTAAACAGTCTATCTTCAGGGTACCCCTGTCCAGGATGAGTAGAATTTGGATAGAATTTAGGTAAACCCTACTGTCCAAATAGCAGGTTTTCTTGTCATTGCTCCTTGTAAAAATCTGTAATATGGCTCTGAGGTCAAAACAAAATTTAGATAATTTTGACTAAGATTTGGTTTGTATTTTAAATGCCAATTGTGTTGAATTGTGAGATAAAGATGAAGATAACTGCCAGAAGTCTCCAATTGAGGTAGTATTAGCTCTTTCTGTTTTAATCAGGTGAAATAGAGCTGGCTGAATATAGAGAGACGGGTGCCTTACAAGACAGTATTCTACGCTGTGTGAGAGAAGAAAGCATTCAGAAAAAAAAACTGCGCTCTCTAAAACAGAAATCTCTTGATATAGGAAATGCAGACTCCCTGTTGTTTTCATTAGATGAACATCGCAGGAAGTCCTGCATAGACCGGTGTGACTTAGAGAAACCACCTGTCCCTGCTGCTTATGCCATACACAGGCAGAGTGATTATGGACGATCTCGGCAGAATTCTTCTACTAAAGCTGAAAATATAGAGACACAAGAAAATCTTCCTCGTACAGAGAGTTTCCAGGAATCAAGAAGACCTGTCATACCAGAAGTTAGGTTAAACTGCATGGAAACATACGAAGTGAAAGTGGACTCTCCGGTTAAACCTGCTGGGCCCAAGGAAGATTTAGATCTGATAGATTTGTCCTCTGACTCGACATCGGGTCCTGAAAAGCATTCAGTACTCTCCACTTCAGACAGTGACTCTTTAGTTTTTGAACCACTTCCTCCTCTTAGAATAGTGGAGAGCGATGAAGAAGAAACAACAAACCAGCTGAATGATGAGGCCCCTGACAAAACTGCCGTGTCGTCTCCCTCAACTCCCATCAATGTCTCTGCACTCGGTCTCAGCACAACTCCTCTGGTCCAGTTCAGCATTGAAGATTGCTCCAAAGACTTCAGTTCTCAGGATACAAGCAACGATGCTTCAGCAGGAATAGAGGATATCCTTTCCACTTCTCCAAAAGATCTAAAGGACTCTTCAGAGTTAGTTAAGCCAGAAGAACTTCAAGATGTGTCCTGTGGAAACACACTAACACTGAAACAGAAAAGGGACTTGCTGCAGAAGTCATTTGCCCTTCCAGAAATGTCCCTTGATGATAACTCTGAGCTCAATGTGGAGGAAATGAGACCTGGTGGAGCAAGTCCAAGCCCAAATGTAAAGACAGTCCTTATTAAAGTACCCGAAGATTCTGAAAACCAAACAGAAGGTGATAAACTTGATACCAACACAGAGTCTGACACTGAACAAAACATGGAGCAGAAACAAGGAGAGGAAACCGAGGAGTCAGAATTTAAGATTCAGATTGTTCCTCGCCAGAGGAAGCAGAGGAAGATTGCAGTGAGCGCTATTCAGAGGGAATACCTGGACATTTCTTTTAACATCCTTGACAAGCTGGGAGAGCAGAAGGAGGCAGGTGAGCTCAATCACTGACCCAATCAAAAGGTTTATCACTGTGTGAAGGTTTTAATAACAGACCAATGTAGGGAGGGATGTGTATTCTTGTAGGAAGCAGCGTGGGTATACACCATCTGAGCTAGCTGAAGAATGCTTTTGGGTATTTGTTTCTCACAAGAAATGCACTAACCCTCCCAGTATTGTGCATGTGTGAGGGCTCATTTGAAAAAGAAGTGGAGCTCAGTGACAAAAATATTGGTTCTGATATCCAAGCTAGGGAGTGAGTCTCCATGGCCTCTTTATGTGAGGAGTCAGAAAAATTGTCATAATTCAGTTCCTTTTATCCTACTAATCTAGGCCATACTACACTGATTCTCTTTTGTGTGTAGTGGGTTTTGGCCTTTATTTCTTCTGCAAGCATAAGGCGGTGGAAAGCAGACTGGATCGTGAAGTGTAAAGCTGAATGAACTGTAGAATTCCCAACTTGGAATTAACCACAGTTTGCGTTTAGGATCAGACATATATATTTTGTTCCTATACACTAAAAATTTTTAGTAGCCTTCTATGTATTGAGTATTGACAAAGTTACGTGGCTTGTGTTCATTAAAGATTTGAAGTTGAAGTATGGGGAAAGCCATACAGTGTTTCTGTGTATCCCAGGATTTTTCAGGTAATTTCAAGGGTTTTGTTACCAAGTTTTTCAGGTGGAGAGAAAGTGTGTTCTAGCCATTTCCTCAGTTACCAAATGGATGGGTCAAGTGTTTTTTAAAAATGTATGGTGCTGCCTCTTCTGCAGCTGTTTATTTTTTTTTTCCCATGATTTTTCAGTTATTAGAATTGTACCAATACTTTTTCTTTTTTACTTTTTTATTTTATTTTATTTTTTTTACCATATTAATTAAAAAAGGAAAGAATCTTTCAGGCCTCACTTCTTTGTTGCCAGTGAAGTGAGGAGGAATATTTATGGATTCCTGACCTCACTACTTCTTTCTTCTTCAGAGGGAACCATAGTATAATTTCTTATTACGATATTATGCTTTTACAAGGATAAATCATTCAGTGTGATCATAGTTAGGCTTTCCCTTAATGTTTTAGGCCTGTCATCCTATTTACGGTTCCAGTAAGCTGAAGAACCACTAGAGCTTTGTAAAAACAAAAGAGGGCCAAGTGCTTTTGAACCTTTCAAATAAGTTGTTAGAGAAGAATGGTCATGAAAGAACTGTGCAATTAGACACAAATGATTTTCTGACCATTAGTAAGGGCCAGTTTTCATGCAGTAATTAGCAGTATCATCCTTGAAACTGCTTGGAAGAACTGTCCCTGTTCTGAAACACCATGTGGAACCTAGGATTATAGCATATACAAAGGTCATTTGGCTGCCTGCATCTAAATATGTCATCCAAGGGGAACATAAAGCATTCACAGTAACTCACTGAGTGCTCACTTACATTACAGGTTGATACAGGCAATTCAGATAACTGGGTAATTTAGTGACTTGGGTAGGTTAATATGTCTCTTCTGTTTTGCTTTGTTAGCCATATTGATTAGTTTATTTGAGAACATATGTATTGTAATTAATGTAAGTAGTCTTAATATTGCCATCATAATGGGCTGATTGTAATTTCAAAGTCTTATTCAAGCTTTGTCAGCCTATATACTTCCATATGTTTTAGAATGGCTTGTAATAAAACTGATCTCTGAATTAAATGTGCAAATGGCTGTTTCTTAAAGTATGTGATGCTGGGCTACATTTTCCTGCCTGAGACTTTGCAGCACAGATACAACTTTATATGATATGCTGAAAACAGCCCTCAACACTTGAAAATGCTTTTGCTTTTTTCTTCCTATATTGATAGCATCAGTTATCACAAAATAAATACATTAGCTTTAATGGCTTATTTTTCTTTTTTAATGATAGAATCTTAAACTCTTCAAACCTTTAGGATCAGCTGCTAGATCAGCAGCCTTTTGAAAGAAAACTGATAACATGTTGGAGATAAGACTTTGAAAAGATGCTAAGCTGTTATTTAAACTAGCTTTACATCAGTGGTACCTCTCTTATTTCCGTGTTGGTGGTTCTTATAATCACTCTGAGTGGGACTGAAATCAAACTCTATTTGCATTTATTAGTTCTGAGCTCTAAAGAGCACAGGTAGAAATTTCCTTTAAAAAGTTATTTTAAGCAGTAGATCCTTATGTGTCTATAAAAATTTTCTTACTACACAAACACACTGAATTATTTTAAAACTACTGGAAATGCCAGATGGTGAATGCATGACAGGAAAGAAGTGAAAAAATTATCCAGGGAGAAAACAGACGGAAAATATTTATTTATTAAGGACAATTTTCATATGCAGATCCTGCTGCCAAAGGACTTTCAACACTGGAAATGCCAAGAGAGTCATCATCTGCACCGACACTTGAAGCAGGTGTCCCGGAGACAAGTAGTCACTCTTCCATAGCAAGTAAGTTTGCCTCTGGCTTGAGGATTGAATGTGCTGTGTTTGTGCGTCAGATACATATCATGCCTGGTAAATGCCTTCCCCTGAGTTTCATTGGTTCTTGGAAGTACAGTTGTGTTGAACATCATTAGATCTGTTAAATCTCTGGTGGTCAGCAGGATTTTAGCAGTTAGTGGCTGCAAGATTTTCTGTTGCACCATGGCAAGTTTGACGGAAGCGGTTTTCCTGAATTAGAATAGGTAGCAGCTAGAAGCAATATTTCACTGAAGTTGAATGTTTATTTTCCAGTGAGAGAAAGCATTGTCAACTGTCAGTACACAGAAGCAGAGGATGAGAGCTCCACAGGGCTGTTACTATGGTCTTCTGTGCATTTCTTGCTGTACCTTAGGAAAAAAAGTCTCTTGCAATTTTTGTAAAGTGCTTGAAATGCCACTTTCTCAGCTGCTCACTGAAATGCAGTAACCATTTATCTGAGACTCCCATACCCATTTCATTGTAAAGTGAACTGGGCTGGTTTAAGTAGACGTAGACACATGGCTTAACAGATCAGATGGAGATAACATTGGAAAGTGAAAGCATTTTAGAACACTAACAAAATCCGGAATGATGTGTCCACCTAGGCAACGTTAAGCAACACTTCGGATGGTTGATGGGACAGGATTCTTGATTAGTAGAAAAGGGAGGAGAAATGATGACCTGTTTTGATACCAGTGAGCTTCTGGGTTGGCTCAACCATCTTGCTGAACTGCGATTTCAGACCACTGTAGAGAAGTTGAACTTTAATTCTGGAAATTCATCATCTGCTGATTGGATTGGAAGATGTTATTTTAGACATGCTAGATGAGTACTCCAAATTAGAGGTTTCCTCTCCAGTTTTATCACAAGCATCTCATGTAATGTGTAACTCATAGTCAGAGTTCTTTTGTTGACCACCTAATGATACAGATATCACTTCCTAAAGCAGCCAAAGAGGTGGCAGTTAAGACCTATCTCTGTCTGGTTTCACTGAGTGCTAGGTGTTCCTGTAAATGCCAATATATGAAATTGGGAATAGTATCTAAATTATGTTGAGCCTACATTCCT
This sequence comes from Nesoenas mayeri, assembly GCF_963082525.1. Classification (NCBI taxonomy): domain Eukaryota; kingdom Metazoa; phylum Chordata; class Aves; order Columbiformes; family Columbidae; genus Nesoenas; species Nesoenas mayeri. The sequence continues at coordinate 16,889,795 of NC_137548.1, read as the reverse complement.
TTGTAAATATTCCTTTCCTCTTTCTATGTACCTCAGTTTCCAACTGCAAAATGGACATGAATACTTCCATTGTGTCTCTTGTCTCTTGAGACCGAAATATTTTTGACCTTCTATTGTGTGTTTTTACAGTGCTCTGCATAATAAGTCCTGATCAGGACTGTGAGCACAAGGCACGTTAGTGGCACAAGTAGATAACATCACTTGTATAGCCAGTGCCTGGCCACAGAAAACATAGATTGCTAGCTGTGATAGGAAGATTTTGTCTTTGGATATGAAAAGTTGCGTGCTGCTCCACAGCAATCAGCCTGGCTCCAGCACTGTTCAAAGGCTGGCAGATCTCTGGGCTGTGGTGGTTTTCTGTTTTTTATACTTATCAATATTTGAAATCATGGCTGTCCTTGAAAAATCAGGTAAATAATCCTGGAAATCCAAATCTGCTCGACAGTAGCCTGATTATGTGAAATATGCATGAAAATTTTTTAATTACAATCACAAAAGCTGTTAAGAAAATTCAAAGAGATAATTTTCTGTATTTTGACAGTCATCTGCACTCCAAGCAGTCTTGCCAATTCTAACGTTAATTGCTGTTCTTTCATCAGGAAATTCTATGCTTGATAAAGTGATAAAGCATCTATTTAAAGTCCTTGCCCTGGAAACGATGGAAATTCTATTTTTCTCCTAATTTGCTGTAAAAGGCAGCTGCAATATAACTTTTAAAAGTGAAACATGGAATGGTCTTTTGGTCTGTTCAGTTATACAAGGACTGTTTTACAACAATGCTGGAGAAGTTTGTACTTGGACCAAAAATAGAGTTTAAATGCACTCTGATACATTGAAAGGATATAATGAGGGAAAACTTAAACTACTTCACCTAATAAAATAACTTCAGTGTGCAGATTCCCACAGAAGTTATCATTGTGTTTATTATTACTCAGGGCCTGTATTTGTTTTGTTAGGGAGTACTCTTACTTCCTCTGAATTTGAAACTCTCAGATAGAAACTGAGGAAGTTTAGGAGAAGGCGCTTAACCCCTCAGCTTTCTGAAAGTTGTAGTTTGTCACTTGTCTGTACTTCTTGATCTCAGTTAATAATGTGAAATGCTGTGTTTATTTTCAGATCTTAGCTGGGTGTTGTTTGGAATATTAGAAAGGAACTACCTGATATTATGTTAATACTTCTTTTTACAATGTTGAATGTGGTTGCAGATGAAAATAATCATTAGGAGAAGGTTTTGCTTTGTTGCTCTTTCTTTAAGGTCCTATTGAAGAAAGCACTTAAACATTAAGGCAACGTTTTAAAGGCTTTCCTGCATGGAGATGAATGTCAGCAGTCTCACACGCCTTGATCAAACAGGGCCTTCAAACTCTGTCTTCAAACTGTGGACAATGATTTTGGTTTCAGTGGTGGAAATACATTGCTCAGACTCAGCTGTCAAAATGAATGTATTATGCTTGTTCAATTTGCATTTTCTTATGAAAGGAGAAAAATGTAATAGAGTTGTGAGTTGTGAGTATGCTCTGTTTCTTTCTCCATTTAAATTTTAAATCCACTTTTTTTGTGTATGTATGGGTGCATTATCCAGTGAGAAACATCTCTTAAAGCAAGCAGCAATATCAGTTTAAAGAAGTATTGTAAATAGTCAGATGAGGAAAAATCAAGCCCTTGTCGCTTGACAGTGTTAAGGAACTTTCCTTTCCCTAGGTTTCCCAAAGCCAAGACTTGGGCACAGATTCCAGAAATTCTTCTTAAATAATGTATTTGTAAAGCAAAGCGTAGAGAGCAGGTTGAGCTGGGTGCTTCTGGGAGGGGGACCCTGAGCAAAGAAAAGCTTGGCCAATTATACCATTACAACCTAAGCTTCCCATCCCATGCATGTCAGTTTGGTTCAGTTGTAAAATTAGAGTCTGGGATGTCCGTGTTCTTCGTCGGGTCTCTTCATTTTCATCGGATGAGCCGTTTCTTATCTCTGTGGGTAGTTGTTTGTCTTTTACTGACCAGACTAGACATCAGCTCTAGCTCCTGTTTATCAGTTGTTAATTTGCACCTACAGCTGGGAAGAAAAATAAGTCTTTGGCAATAATGAAAACATTCATCTGTTTTTCATCTTCTTTTAGACCCTCCATCTTGTTCCTTTACCTATCTCTAGGGGCGCAGCTCCTGTTGACCATCAAAACCTCCCTTACCTTCTTGCTTGAACAGATTCTGTGGCCTTTTTAGGCAGAAAGTTTGAAAGTTCACAGCTTGTGACCTAAGCAAACTTCGTTACTTAGGTTAAGCAAGTTATGCTAAGCAAGTTCCATAGGCAGTTTCCAAACAAGTTCTATAAGAAGCAGTATACCAAATAATTCAGTAAACTAAGGCAGTCTATTCCCTAACAATAGCTCCATGTAATAAGAATGGCAGTGAAGTTACAAAAGGGACCTGTCTTCAAAGGTCTGGTAGCTTCACGCTTCACAATGATGTGCAGGTGGTATGCCTGGGGGGTGGGTATTTAGCAGGCCTGTTCAGGTTGTGCCACCCATGAAAGGTGCTGGTGATTCAGGGTCAGTGAATTAGTTTTCCTATGGTGAGCATGGACATAGCAGTGCTCCGTACCTTGCTGGGAGGAGACGAGGTTTCCTTCCTCAGTAGATTGTATGTGAGTGAGATTCAAGTATTGCCTGTCAGCGTGGGAATTTTGTGGTAGTATCTGACACCACAGATACCAAGTCGTTTGAAGAACTTTCGTGATATTTGGAGACAAAAAGTCACTGACAGTTGACACAGTGGAGGAGATCCTGAATCCAAGTCACTTATGACTGATGTCTTTGGGGCCAGAATTGTACCCTGTGCAGTTGTGTGAAAAGTGCACATTGACTTGAGCAAGATCCTCAGAGCAGTCATTGTCCTGTCAGTATTTATCTCATGCTGGCTTGTAAGTTCAGGAAATAAGAGTAGTTTTACATGTTGTCTGAGCCCCTGAAATCCTTTTGCATTTCTGACTTGCAGCTCAGTTCAGACAAATGAAAAGAGGCTCTTTGGGAGCTCTGACAATGAACCAGCTAATGAAGAGGCAGCTGGAACACCAGTCTAGTGCTCCTCACAATATCAGCACTTGGGATACTGGTGAGCTGCATTTATTGTTCTTTATTTCTGTTTCCTAAACCCATTTCTTTTTGTATCAATCCATTTAAAAAGTAAGTATTTCTATTCTACAACTGCAGATAAGTAATCAATCTCAAATCTAAAGTAAAACTTTGTAGTGAGTACCAGATTCTCACCTGGTATGAATTGGTATAGTTACATATTTGGGAGGTAGTTCTTCTGGTACAGTGATGTCCCCACAGTTTTGCATATTACTTGGATTATTTTCTGGCCTCATTGAATGAAATGGAAGTATCACTGTTGATTTCATTAGATATAGGATTTCATCCCTGGTGCATGGAATCATTTATTTGCATGTGTGTTTACAATGGTCTTGGTACACCAAGGAGTTGTGCCTTATACCAGCCAGTTTTATTTTTCTTTGAAGTTTCTCCCAGCTCATGCTGAACACCTGAAGTTTTTGTTCATCACAGACCTGTTTTTTCTTCCTTTAATATGAATGCAAAGCAATTAAAACTGAATTAAGCACGTAATTTCCTCATTACTCAAGTGTGGTGTTTTGTTTTTTTGTTTTGGTATAAAAGTTTTTCTGTCACAACCAAATTCATAGCAGATGGCACTAAACATCATTCTACAGTAGCTTATCATAAATGGTTGATATTTTGTTGCCCATCTTGATGTTAGTGACATTGTGGAGTCATACTACTTAAGAATTTATCAGCAGATCCAGATGCATCCAGAGAAAGGAATGCTTAAAACGTTACATGGAACTTCGCATGCTGAGTGCTTGTCTTGTCACGAGTTCTGGACAGCTGAGTTAAAGTTTTTAGTTAATTCAGTCTTCAGCATCAGGTTCTGTCAAACTAAACCTTGTAGCTGAAGAATGGCTGAGGGTGTAGTACATAGTTCAGGACTATAGTTCAGGACTATCCTTTCTATTCCAATCTGCTGAGTAGTGTGCTCAGCATCAGATAAATGATAAAGGTCAAAATTTGTCAATGATAACAATGTTTTGTTTGTTTGTTTGTTTGTTTTTTGTCCTATCAGCAGGTAAGTTTATTTACTGAAGAGACTTAGCTGGTATCACCCAGTTTCTCAGGCAGGGTTTTAGAGGTGAAAAAGTTATTGCTTTAATTCTACAAGAAGTAGTTAGCCTGTATTCAAGAGGTACAAGTCAGTACTTAAAACCACTTTGGAGCTCTGTCTTGTTAGTCTTGTTCCAAATCCACTAGCTTTCTTCTCAATATCTATGACGTTTTCCTTCAACATTCATTCCAGCTAAAGGCCTCCAAGCATGGAGATACAAAGTAAAATATTCTTTTCTGGAAAGCTTTGCATCTCTTATGTCTTTTTCAAGGAGTACCTTCAAAGTAAAATTATTATTTGGACAGAAAACAGTAGTTTGTTTGTTTGTTTTATCAGGACAAATGCTCAGTGTGACTTTTTGTCATTTTAATGTCACACCAGAGTTTTAAGACTTATTGTACTTGGGTATAACAACTAGGAAATAGTCTTAGTTGGCATAAGTATATGATGTGTGCTTGATTCATGCATGTTTTATTTATTTTTTTTATTTTTTTATTTTTTTTTACATTGCTAGGTAGCATGTGTCTCTTTCATTTCTTATTTCAAGCCACTCTTTTCCCAAGCTAGCTATCTGTAAAATAAAAGAGTTTTGTGTCTATCTTCTGACAGCACAAACTACACTTGATTTTTCGTCTCTTGATATTGCTTAGCACTGTCTTTCTCTTTTTGTGACTCATGTATTCCGTATCTTGTTGAACCTTTATGGATAGCACTTCCTTTCTTCTTTAATGACACTGTTCTAAAATGCCTTATGTGGTATTAGGTTGTCTGTGTCCTTTTTCCTTTGTGGACCTCTTTCATCTTTCTCTGCCCCTCCCACCTTCCCCTCCGCCCTTTTCTATGCTTAAGAAATTAACTCTTTTTTTTTTCAATATCTGTTTTATTTGTCCTTCTCTTGTTTTAACGGTTTAAGACTTGTGATGTTGGTGACAGATGTTGGATTCATATTTCTGGAGACTGAAGTTCTATATTTATTCACAGAGCAGATACAGCATGGGAAGCGGCTGTGCAATGTCCCTGTTTGCCTAAACCCCGACTTGGAGGGACCACCACTAAGAATCAGAGGTTAGTTCAGTGTCTATTTGACTTGATCTCTCTGCTAAGACTGCCAGGAAGGATTTTTGGTTAGTAACAAATAGTGCTGAATTTTATGTTCCGTTCAGCTGCATTAAAGCCCTCAACTGTCCTGCAGAATGTAGGTTATCGAAAAATTATTAGAAGAGACATTTCATTCAAGACAGGGAGAACTGATGAGAAGTACTGGCTTTCTGCTAGTACTTGTTTCAGCTTCAACCTGTAAATAATAGACTCTGTATGCAGAGTGTGGTTGAATCTTATTTCTTTATGAACTCTTCTCCCTCACAGCTGAAATGCATCCAATTTCTTACAGTCTTGCAATGGGTCAGTGATTTACCTTCTTTGCCTAGAACATATGTTTTTTTTCCCCTACTGTTCAGTGCATGAAAGTGGTAATTTTTATTTTAAGGAGTTAAGTCTCATTCCAACATTGTAACCTGCATTATGACAGCTTTTAGCATGTGTGCTTCAATGGGACTTACATCTAGAGGACATGACAGTGGAATTTCCAAAGTCATGGTAGAGGGATCTTTATTCATTTGTGAAGGGATAAAAAAAACAACAAACAAACAACTGGCTAGAAGTGTGTGAAAATCTACTCCTATTCCTTGCATTCTGGATGGTGTCCTACAATACTGAAGAGTGTTCTGGACTTCCTGGAGTGTCTGCTTATATCCAATAAAATCTGAGGGGACAATTATGAAGTACTGAACTCTGTATGTAAAAGAAGTATTTCCTTCCGTACTTAATAAAATGGTTGCTCAAAACCTGTCTTATTCTTGTGGAACAACCCTTCATCACTCCACATATTTTGAGTTCAGAAATTGTGGGAGCTTCTTAGATTATTTTGCCTGAGGGCTGATATTAAATTTGCTTTTCCTGCAGTAACTGGGATTGTCTCATCAGAAATTCCCTCAAAATCCAGCTTAGGTAGAGAAGGTTCCTCTTTTTTCCATAGTTTAATGTCAAAACAGGCTAATGTTACATTAAATCAGAATCTGCAGATTGTGGCAACCGTCATGAAAGTCAATAATGGATTATTTAATCTGTGGTTGAATTGGCATCGAAAGAGCTTTGGTACTCTTCTAAAAATCAGTTCACAAAATGAGCTTTTTATATATCGGTCTTTAGAATGATATGTCCTTGAGGATGTCATATATACATAATGATAGTGTCTACCAGCTGAGTTCCCTGGATACATTATTGGAGCTGAACTATATGGGAACAGGATTAATGCTGTCTCTATCATGTCAGTTACATGTGGCAACCAAAAGAGATATTTTTCTTTAAGAACTGAATCTCTCTTTCTGTCTTAGTGACCTGGAGAATGAAACTGCTAACATTATTGAAATCATCATCACAAGGCATCTCAGATGAATGACATAGCTCATGCATCACAGTAGCTTTGATCCAAGTTTCTGATGGCTCCTGAATGAGTTTGATTTTTCTTGAGGGTTTCTTTGCAACCAGGCTAGCTGGGGAGTTGCTTCTTCCGTATGTTTGGTGTTGTGTGGTTGTTATTTTTGTTTGTTTGTTTGTTTTTGTTTTAGGATTTTTTTAGGGGGATGTGTGTTTGGTTGGTTTGGTTTTTTCTGCAATTGCTGTTGTCTGCTCAATGCAAACAAAGGAGCCAAAGCAGGAAAACCACCATATTGGAGAGATGTTAGACTGTCAGACTACACTATAGTGCTGTAATTCTGGAAAGCAGAACTCAGAGAAGCCAACAGTTTGAAACTTCCATTATACATAACTCTTCCCATTAGAACAAGCATTCATCTGAAATCAGGTGCACAAATAGTGCCAAAGGCAAAGGGAACCCTGTATGTTGGCATGATCACTGTGGCTATGCACCCAACTGAACAACTCAGCTTCAGAGAATAAAGATGCTTGTGAAGACTTTCAGTGGAAAGCATTTCTAACCATCAGCCCTCTGATATTCTCAGTGTTTGTCAGCTCCTTATGAATTATTTCTTGTAGCTTGTCCTTTCTTTGTTTTCTCTCCTGTGCCTCTTTTAGGGGTGGTGTGAATAGATTGATGACCTGGTGTTGAGACATATGAACTTATTGCTTTCTTCATGTCACCAAGAACTATGGGAAGGCAATTCCCCAGATTACATGGAAAGACTGCAAATCTTCTTGTGTCCGGTCCCATAGCAACTGCAGAATCATGCTCTCTCCCTAAAAAATGAGTAGATGCAATTAGATCTGCCTTCCTGGAATTTTTGTTCTTTGTTATCTTTTTTTCCCAAGGATATTTTAAGTTGTTTTGGTTTTTTTTGTTTTTTTTTTTTTTTAAATTTTGTTTTTAGTTTATAGTTCTAGGTAATTGGAACAATCTGGCAGAAGCAAGGAATGTGATACATATCCTTTTGTAAACACACTTTATTTCTTCTTTCCATGCACAGTAAAACCATTATGGCTCTTCTTTAGAAATCTGCTCTTCAAGCAGTTTGCATTTATATTTAGTGATTTTCTTTCCTTTTTTTGTTTCGCCTCCCCCAATTGCCTAAAGGTGCCACAAAATCTAGCTTGCTGTCAGCACCCAGTATAGTCAGTATGTTTGTACCTGCACCAGAAGAATTTGCTGATGACCAGCCCACTGTGATGACTGACAAGTAAGTTCTTTTTCTGTTTCTTTCAAAGAACTAGATGAACTTCAAATAGGTCAAGTAAAATATAGATATACTTCATAGAAATATAAAGTCCATTCTATTCTTTATCTCTGTGCCAAGTTTTTTAATTAATTTTTTTACCCCCAGATAAACATTTTCTAAACACTGCTAGCAAGATGAACTTCTAATTCAGTAGGACTTGTGTGAGATTGCACAAGGCGAAATGGTGACTCAGGCTGTTGTGTGTGCATGGAGGACAGGAGGGGCACTTTCCATCCTATTTTAAATCAAGGGTTCCTTGTGGTCCATCAGAAAACATTTTTGCCTTAGGATTAAAAAAAAAAAAAAGTTCTTTTAGTCAGATTTCTTTGGGATTCTGTTGAAATAGATTACACGTGATTACACATCAACAGTTTCTGACATGGCATTTTTAATGCTGATACTCACTGATCCCAAAAATCTTAATTGGTTGATTAAAATGCTTCTAAAGGAAGAGTTAAAAATAATCGTGCTCATTTAATGAAGAAGTAAAGTAGTCAGCAGGGAGCCATGCGTTGATTTGGTCAAAAATACGAAGGAAAAATAAAGTTCTTGCTTGTGGTTCTGTGCTCTGTCCAGTAGACAGACATGCCAGGATGATCACTGGAGAAAGACGGGGCCATTGTGTGGGCTGGGACTGGAAGTGACAAAGTGAAGCATCCCAGAAGTTAATGCTACCTCATGCCTGAGGTAGTTCAGGGCCAGGCTGGATGGGACTTTGAGCAACCTGCTGTAGGGGAAGGTGTCCCTGCCCATGGTGCAGGAATTGGAACTAGGTGATCTTCAATGTCCCTTCCAACCCAAACCATTCTGTGATTCTATGATTTTCATGGCTTCATTGGCATATTTTCCTTCTGTTCAGTAACAAAGGCAAGAATATTGCCTGTACAACTCTATTAAATTAAAATATCACATTCTATTGGAGTCATTATCAAACTAAGCAAGCCTTCCTACTGGGCTGAAATAAGCCCATTTCCCATGTTGATTTGCCTTTTCCATAGGTTGTGAAAGCCTATCTCTTCTCTCCTAAATCTGACATCCCCTTTATAATTAGACCTATAGCTCTTTCAGAACTTCATCAGTTGTCTTTGAGCATTTCAGGAAGGATAAGTGACTCAGCAGCAAATCTGCCCTGAGAAAGGACACTTCTCTGGAATCTAACATTCTGTGCCCCTCAGAGGTCCTTTCATTTCTTTTTTTAATAGCTATGATTGCTGTGGGAACCAATTGGATAATTTCTTTTTCATAGTTCATGACTGGCAGGAAGGACAATGTGAAATTGTTCCATCTCTTTAAGATCATCTATGAGTGTCGTTGTTTGTGTCTACGCTACTAAACAGAAGAGTGCCAGGGATCTGAGCTCTTGCCTGAGCCCAAGTCGCACTAACTGCCTGATGCTCACATTGCTGAGGGCTCTTCACTGCAGCAGATTTCTCTTGGATAGTGCAAGCTGAAGCAGTCCAATACAGAGTGAGGAAGCAAAGAAGGACCAAAACTAAGGCTTGCACTGGGGCCCTCTTTCATTTGTCAGTGAAGAAACAGCCAGTGCAGCTAGTGAGAAGGTTTATTAAAGTTTGAAAGCCATGGACTGTCTTTGCTTATAGAAAAATCACGATTACATTATCTTTCTAAATAGATTTTGAATAGAATGTACTAAATAATAGTACTTTAAAAAGACATAATTATACACAAGTATATATGTAGTAATACTTAATTTTAATTTTGTTAATGTCCGTTTTTAAAACTGTTCTTTGCAGGTGCCATGACTGCGGGGCTATTCTTGAAGAATATGATGAAGAAACACTGGGCCTGGCCATAGTTGTGCTCTCAACATTCATTCACCTTAGTCCAGACTTGGCTGCTCCTCTGCTGTTGGACATCATGCAGTCTGTAGGAAGGTAAATTCAGGACTTTCCTCTGTCCCATATGATAGAAAGAATTTTGTGCCTGGCATTGGGTTTACATAAATTTTGCTACATGAAGTTATATATTTTAGAACTCTTAAGAGAATAATGTCTGGTTCTGTCTGGTTCTTTGTTACTCATAATTTTATCCATTTCTTACATAGCTTCTTCCGCTATCACTTCAGTTTTGGGCAGATCCTTTTGATGTCCTCCTCTTTTGCCCCCAAAGGGAGGTTCTAGCTCAGGAATCTCCCCAGCTTGTCTCACTGTAAGCAGTGATGTAAGAAATTAATTCAGTTTTTTCTGTAGCATCCTTATCTTCCTTGAGGGCCCTGCTTATTAACTGCAAAGCAATTGATGCAGCATACTCTCTGGTGTGTTTCTTGATCCCTTTTTATTTGAAGAAAAATATACTGTTAATTTTTATTCCCTCTGCTAGCTGCTCCTTGAACTGTTTTTTTTGCCTGCCTTCTTGTGGTTTGTACATTGGATTTTTCAGAATTTATGTACTTTTCTCCTTTCATTTGAGACATGACTTAAGCTTTTTGAAAGAAGCCTTCTTTTTTTTTCTTATAACCTCCCTCACTTTTCCTTTCTTCTGCTCTCTTGGAATCTTTCTTAACAAGTGTGGTACCTGGGCCCTGTGCTTCCCATGTACTTCAACAGCTTATGTGCTTCTTGTAAAGACTGAATTCTCTTGGCTACCCTTTTTGCTTCTTTGACAGCATTTTTCACTTTTATGTAGTTCCTGCTTTAGAAGTTATGCACAAATGTTGTCAGCTTTTCTGAATTTTGTTGTTCCTGGAGGACCATTGCCTCCTAAGTATGGACCCTGAAGCTTTTCAGGCTTTTCAACCATATTTTGTGTGGTAGTTAAGACTAAGTAAAGATTTGCATCTCCTTATGAAGGCTTCCTGACCAGCTGCTGCATGAGGTTGTCTTTGATAAGGTCTTAAACATTTGGTGTCTATTGATTTCTCTTGTGACTTTTACTCAGTGTGCATGGGATAGTTGTGCACCATTCCTGTTGTATTACGTGTTGTTGCTGCCTTGGCCATTTCCACTACTTCCTTCCCAAGAGGTGGGAAGGGTGTCTTGAGGATGTTTCAGAATAAACATCCAAGCAGCGTTTGAAGTGCAGAAATGATGTGCAGCCCTCCTTCATGCTCTTTTCAGTGATTGAATTTAAAATTTCTTGACTGTGACTTCTACAGGGGCATGGCTTTTCACAGCCCTGCCTTTCCACTGCCTCTCAGTTCCATTTAAACACAACAGCTACTCAACTCCTCCATTTCCATTAATTGCAAGGCTGCAGTTCCCTGCTGTCACTGCTAATGAACTCTGATGGAGGCAAAGTTTCTAATCTAGACAGATGCTATCTATTCTGTGTGATTCTTGTAAATACAGCAGTACCACAGCCACAGAGAGTAAATCATTTGGAAGGTAAATTATCGAGGGATGAGGGCTGAGTGGGCTGCGTTCTTCTGTACTTCGAGGAAGAAATGCTGCATCTTTGGAGTGAGATGGCTGATTGTTTTAGAGCAGCAGATGGCATGCAACATGGGGTAGGCCTAGTGAATGCCCTGTGTTCTACCTACTGACTGTCAGTTCTGACAAATTCTAAGTCCAATAAGAGGCTTCCCACAAATAAATTGTTTTGTATAAATGCAAAATTAGTAGCATAAATAAGCAGAGAGGCATTCAGGTTGCTGAAGTCGCTGTCTTTCATCAAGCAGTGCTGTATCATTACCTCCAAATACCCATCCGACAGCAAAGGTGAGAATGATTTAAACTTATTAGGAAAAAACCTACTACTTCCATGCTTAGAAGAGGAAACAAGGAGTTAAGAAATGCAGGGTCTTTCAGAATACCTAAGCAGTATACAGAGAGATTTTTCAAAAGTTATTTGGGTACCCACCGGTACAGATAGGTATCTATTGGGATGTTCAGAAGAGAGAAAGGTCTAGTTACAGATTGACAGGTTTATAAGATTCTGGCACGCACTTAACTGGGTGCTTTCATTCCTGAATCAAGATTTTTGATTTGTGTATTCTTATTTCATTTATTTCCAGTGAGATTTAGCTTTCCGAGCATCAAAGCCTGTTTGAAAATGGCATTTAAGCTCTAGAGGTAGTGAGGAGCTTTGAAAAGCTTAACTTCTGCTCTTAATATGTACAAATGTGAACACATCTGTTTACTGTCAACTGCCATTTACTGTTCCTACTTTGTGATCTGCAAAGTGGAGGTAATGATGGGGGTTCATGGCCTCTGTGCAAACAAATATTTAGAGTAGTAATGATAAATACATATAGGCTGTAAATTTCAAAAAGTTTCAGATGTTCCCAAATATTTAGTGTAGTTCCCCTCTCATTAAGTTTTTCCAAAGTTAGAAACCAAATGTTTTGTTTATGATAAAAAACAAACTTGTATTATTGCATTCAAAAGGAGAGAAAAACTTTGCATAGGACTTTGATTTCTTTTAGAAGAAATATTTTATGCTGTTGTATTTGTATGCTTTAGTAGATTATTGAAAATAGATGTAATGTCCATTGGGCACGTGATTAGTCTCGTTGCACTCTGCAGAAAACCTCATGTTTTTTAATGTAGGCAAGTGCTACAGTTATTCCAGATTCAAGGATCTATATTGCTTGAAGGGAGCTTCAGACCTGTTTTCACCCAGAATTAGCTTCGAACAGTAGAATTAATATGTTGTATTTAAATGTAGACTCCTCTTAACAACAGTAGAGTCAGGGACTCCAGTGTCTACTTCTGATTTTTGCTGGGACAACTGAAGAGAGTATAATTTTCAGTCCCTTGCAGTATCCAGTCTGAGACTATTGCCCTGTTGAAGGTATGCCATGTTCTCAGCTTGTCATGCAACATTAATGAAAATCACCATCCATTTTGGTTTGCACTGGTGCAGTCGACTGAGCTGCCTTAGGGTCCTTTTTGGATTTTGCAGTAGTGAGTAGAGAGGAAAATGTCTTCAGAAAAGAGACTGACAGAGGATTGAGCAACAGCTAAATCCAGCCTGAAAGAACTGTGCATCAAAGATAAACATTGAAGGCCCAGTCATCAGCAGATGGAAATTAGCGTAGCTCAATGAACTTTCTGTTTAGACATAACGGCTTATACCGGCTGAAATACTGATGCACATCAGATTAAAGGAAAAATTGCACAGTATTTTGTATGTAAGCGATTCTTCCATAGTGCGTGTTTATATTTGCTTTTTGGTGGCTTTTAGCATTAAGGGTGTATTGCTTTGATATTATAAGCCTTGATTCTCTTTATTTACATGTCCTGGATATTGAAGTGCTTGATTTTGCTTTAAGATTGTGTGGAGTATTTTCATCACTGAATGCCCATATTTGGCTTCAAAGTCTATATTTAGGTACTAAAATAAATGACCTGATTTTTGAGAACCCAGTATTTCTCATCTGACTTTGTAAGAGCTTGTAGGTACTTAGTGTTTCTGAAATTAGGCCAGTTATTTAGGCGCCAAAATCTGGAACTAGAAGCCTCACTGCAAACTGTCAAGGAGAGAATTTTGGCTTAGTGTATGTTGCTGTATTAATCAGAAAGAATTCAGCTGGTAGGCAGCTTCTGGAAAACTTTTTTTCTCCAATCCCTCTAGGTTAGTAAATATCCATGATGTGCATGTAAGGCAATAGCTTTACTTTGTTATCTTCATGCTAGCACAGGGAGGCAAACAGAATTGTCCTTAGAGCTGTTATGTATTTATGAGAATGCAAGACTGAACAGAGGTTAGATGTCGTGCAAACATGATTTGACGGAATTTATGTGCTCCTCAGAATACCTTTCTGGTGACATTTTAAATGTTCTCTGAAATTCTTGTTTATTATTTAATAAAATGTTACTTTATTGGCTTACTTAAAAATGAAACACGAAGAAGTATATGAGCTTCACTTATTTTTTAATTTTTTATTCCAGGTTGGCATCAAGTACCAGTTTTTCTAATCAAGCAGAAAGGTATGGTAACAAAGGATACCTTGGCCAAAATGAAACAAATAATCTAAAGCATAGTCCTCCCTGGCTCTGAATTTAACTTTTAAAAAATTTGTTTAAGGTTTTTGAGTAAGAGGAAAAGCCTGTTCTTTCCCACTTTTTTCAAAAGTGTTGTGTATTCTGAAGATGAACAGGAACCTGTATGCATATGTGTTGAACTTGAAAAAACTCAGATTCAGATGTAACTTACAGGTACCTTCTGGTTTCCACAATTTCAGTGCATCTTTTTCTAGCTTGTTCTGTGTTCAGTATTTGACTTGATAAGCTATCTCCATACATTAAATCAAATGAATCATCCTTGCCCATGGAGAACCCCTGGTAGTGATGTCTCATTATGTAAATCAGATGCTGAATAAGATAAATTCATTTTGAGAAACTGTAAAAAATGTTAGCCTGTGCAGTTTATGAGTAAATAGATAATAGTTTAGCTTTTTAAATGAAACCATTCATTTTATGAGTGATTAGGAAGTGCTTCATCTCTTGAAGGCAACCTCAAGAAGCAAATTAATATTATACTGTGTGTGTTTACCTGTTGTTCATGTGTTTTATGGTAAAGCCAAGAACCTCATCCTGTATCACTGAAATACACAAGGTGAGAGCAGGATTATATTCCAAACTCAGATGATTCACAAATAAACCTGTGGAGAATCAGGAAAAACGCAACTATTTATTGAGACTTGAATACTTTAGGTATGTGTGCATAACCTTTTCAGCTCGCATACTCAAGCTGAAGTCATAAAATCAATATACTGAACTGTTTTCTGGGATCAGGACAGTTCTGATTTGACTGTCTCACTCATAACTGAACCCTTCCATAATTAAAAAGAATAGTATCATCTTTACTTTCTCTGTGTTGACAACTTGAGAAATGTTTCCTCTGCAATGCAATTTCTTTCTTCTTTCCTTCCCTTCATTTCAGCATGATGATTCCTGGAAATGCTGCAGGTGTGGCCAAGCAGTTCCTCCGTTGTGTGTTCCATCAGCTGGCTCCCAATGGCATCTTTCCCCAGCTCTTCCAGAGCAATATTAAAGGTACTGTGTGGTACCTGAGTGCTTTGCTAACCTTTCAGTTACCTCCGTATGGACAGCCAGTGCAAAAATGTCATTCGAATTTCAGATGGAAGCTTTTTACGGACCTTGGCCACCTCTCTTATGGACTTCAGTGAGCTGAGTTCCATTGCTGCTCTGAGCCAGCTGTTAGAGGTATGTTGGCAATCAGCTCTGTTAGTGGTGCTAGTTTTATTAGCATTGTCAGGTATTCCTCCTCATTCAGGTCATTCCTCCTCATTCATTAGAATTTCAAACTTGCATCACCAAAAGCAAAGAGAATTTTTGTTGTGTCCTCCCTAGATGCAGGATTAGGCTGTCCTCACCATTTGCCTTCTGGGTTTTACTCTCATGGATTGTTTTTGTTTGTTTGTTTTCCTCAGATCAGCTCCTGGCAGTGCCCTACACATTGGTAGCGTGGGCCACCGCTTCCCCCAGCACTATTTCTGGTTTTCAGCAACATTTCTGCTCATATATCTCACTTCTTCCTCTCCTCTGTATCTGATGGACATTTCTCTATGTAGTCTGAACATTCACTGCCTGCCTTTCACTGTTTGCCCGTTGTACACTTGTCTTGTTTCTGCCGTCACTTCCATGTATCCTGCTCTTGCAAGAATGTGACAGTTGCTTCATATGAAGATTTTGGCATCACTTTAAAACTGCTTATGTCTTTCCAGGCCTGACTTTAGTATACAAGCCAAAAAAACATACGTGGTCTACTGAACATTAATGAACATGTCTTGTTTAAAACTCTCCAGATGAAAACATGGGCAATCCCCTGGTGAATCCTTTGAGTTCTGCTTTTTTTACTGCCATACCAGTCTAAGCAGATTATGAGTTAGGACTCTACTTATAACATTTTGGCTCAAAATCCTTTGGTCAATACTTTAGGAGCTGAACGAGACTTAACTGTCATGTATACACAGTTGAAATTCCCTGCACAGCATTGTATCATTAGCATTATAGAAGAGATAAGTAGTATTTGGTCTGAACTAACCACAGCATTTCCAAATACTGTTTAAGGGACTGTTTCTGCACCTGTACATTTGTTTACAGTTCTTGTTTCATTTCCCAGGGTTTAAACAACAAAAAGAATCTACCAGCAGGGGGTGCAATGCTACGCTGTTTGGAAAATATTGCTACATTTATGGAAGCCTTGCCGATGGATTCACCCAGCAACCTCTGGACCACAATTAGTAATCAGTTTCAGACGTTCCTTACAAAACTCCCTTGTGTTTTGCCACTGAAGGTATGATATACGGACATTGGAAACGAGCTGTATTGCCATTGGTCAGAATATACCGAAACAGGAGGAAAGCTGTGGATGAGAAATCACAGCGAGTTGTTGTGAATGTTTTGTAATGATTCAACTAATGTGTCCAGAGGACTGGATTTATTGTATGTCTGATCCATCCCTTTATTTATATTTTCTGTGGATAACACTAACAACTCTGACCAGGCTACTGTTCAGCTCTTTGTTGACTTTTTTCCTCTGCGTTTTCCATGCCCTGTGATAGAGAGAATCAGCGTTTTGGAAAACAAAAAGAAAAAAAATCCTCTGATTTTAACTGTTAAAACAAAATGAAAACTCTCAGAAAGAGCAGCATTACCTAATTAATTTGCTAAGTCAGAGATGCAGAGAGAAATGAGACTGCTGGGAACTGAGCTTAGCCTGTTCAGCTGACCAGGCTGTAGTTCTGGCTGTCATCAGAATATAGCTGCAGAAACTGAATCTAGAAGCTTTGGGCTCTGATTTCTGAGTCCTCACAGAGGGAACTTATCTACTGGTGTGTATGTTTCCAGATGTATTTTCAGTAAACACAGTAAACACTTTTCTGAGTCTCTCCAGTAAACATGGGATTCTGATGCCCTTATTCTGACTTTATTTCCCGGTGGTAATCATGTGCAACACGGTGTTGCTCAGTATCAGCTGAGGGATCTAAAAATCTAACTTTGTGATTTATAAATTGTCTTTTAAGCTGCGTGTCACAACCAAATTCCATGAATGATACTAAATTCCTTGGCACCATGATGCGATAGTCAGGTCTTGAAACCTCTTTAGGTTTTGGTAAATGAGACGCTATCCTGCAGCACTTACTAAGCCAAACAGATGATAACCATTTCCTTTGTGTACTAGCCATGCCAATCCATTGCATCTTTTCTAATTGAAATAAATACAAATAAATTAATTTGATCTTAGCAGTTCCAACTGCGTATCTGCAATTCACAGAACATTTAGATGACAGAGTATTTACTCTGTTTTCACTTTTATTTGTGGGAGGTATCTTTAGTGATAGAAATAAAACAATTGCTTGTTCCTGGGCTGTCCATCTCCTGTTCCCTCCTCTAGGGTCGTAAATGACTCTTTGCAGTTGTACATGCTTGCAGCAGGGATGAGGCAAGACAATGGATAGACCCTGAAAAGTCCCATTCACTGCTGCAACCTCTGTGATTTATGCAGAAGAAAAATCAATTACACCATAAGGAACAACTTTTTTATTACCAGGGTACATTCTGATGTTATGGGGTATGGGGGAAAATGTCATATCCCAGGGCAACCACTGACAAATAGCATGAGGTAGATGGTGCGTACATCCTACCTCCTGCTAACGCAGGCTTTTTTATTTTTTTGTCCAATCCATTTTTATTAAAGTGGAAATATATTTCTAGGGAATTTTTGTCATAAAAGGGGTAAAGTTAACTCTTCCAAACTAGCCTTCTAGTGAAATTTTCTCGTCTCAAGGCCCATGCTCTGCTATGTTACCACTGAGGGGGTATGATTGTGTGTTCAGGAATAAGCCAGTTTAGGCAAAGTAAGTAAGGTCAGTTGTCAGGGATAATTCTTCAGACTTCACCTGTGGCTTATTCGTAGCTGCTACGACTAAAAGCAAGATGTGCACAGAAAAGTACTGACCATATTTTTTTTCTTTTCCTTTCCTGCCTTCAAATATGTTCACAGTGTTCTTTAGATTCTAGTTTAAGAATCATGATTTGCTTGTTGAAGATACCTACCACTAGTGCCACCAGGGTAAGTTCCAAGAAGACAAAATTCTGTTGCCTCGGATTTAGCTAGCCTATGCTATTCCATGAAAGTGTTCTTATCCCCTAGCTAGAAAAATATTATATATAAGCATAAAATTGTGCAGTCCGATACTCTTCGGAGAATGAAAAGAGCTTTCGAATCTAGGTTACAGTAAAGAGTGGGTGAGATTACATTCCCGTGTGGGTGTGAATGTATATCTTCTTAAAGATTTGATGTTCTCTTCCACCCCCCGTGTCTTTTTTTCTTAAAAAAAAAAAAAAAAAAGAGTAATGAACTTCCTTAGAAGTTCTGCAGTACAATTCCACTGAGGTCAGTGATGTCTTTCCACATGAACACTACAGAATCTTTTATATCTCATAAGCACTGTGTCAGAGGTGAAACTATTTTATAACTTTTTGCTTCTATTTCTCATACAAGCATGAAGGCAAATGATAGATGGAATAGCCATTCGACTGAAACATTGTAAATCCCATCAAGATAGCCTCTGAGCTAAAATTAATGCTGTTCCATTCAGGCGTTTCAGAGTTGGAATGCTTTTTGTTTTGCTGAGTAACCAGTTATTGATTTCTCTAAATCATGTCATTGCAGAGTCTTCTGGAGCCTTTTTCAAAATTACTAAGCTTTGTAATTCAGAATGCTGTCTTCACTCTGGCCTACCTGGTGGAACTGTGTGGTTTGTGCTACCGAGCCTTCACTAAGGTAACAATGAGACTATGTCTGTGTTATTTTCAGTTGTCCCTAAAGGAGGATAAAGTCCTGCTTCCCTCAGGTAGTATGTTTGTAAGTAAAGATGAAATCAGTGTCAAGTGTCAGACATGTCAATGGCTTTAATGTAGTTTGGCTAATCAGGTAGTCATCATGATTCTGTGACTTAATAATACTGAATTTCACATTCCCAGTGTATACACAGATAAAGGGAACCTCCCAAAAGCATTGCTCAAAAAAATATTTTAGTGTAATTTTATGACTTGGAAATTTTTTTCTCCTGTAGAGGTGATATCTAATGCATGACTTAAAATGTCTGGACATCACATCTTTCCTAGTGCACAAGTTTAGTCAAGTACCTTGTGAAGTAACAACTTAAATATTCCTGGTAGGGCCTTTTTGAGAGCACAGCTGTGAGGGGCGGCAACAGATAGCTAAGTTAAGTGGAAGAGTCCAAGTTAGGAGCTTCCCAACTTAGATCCTGTTTCATTCTGTATTTGGTATCTCACTTAGGCATGCATGGCTGAAAGCTGTGTAGAAAAGAGAACATAATGTGTGCACCTTTAGAAAGTTGTTAAGATTCCTGGATGAAAGCTATGGTGTACAAATAACACCCAGTTACCACACTTGGTTATTACTCAAGGTCAGTTTTGAAGCTATTGGTGAGAAGTTGAACAGCAACAAAATCCACAAAACCCAATTGAACCTTTTACTAAGGCCCTGTATGATCCACTGTGTAGATTGTTAAGGTACTGAGCAAAAATGTTGCTTCATGCACTAGGTGCACAGTTTTCCATCCTTGATAGGTTTGTCAAAACAGTAATTAATCATTAGGAAACATTATCTTATAAGTAGTTACATGATTTTCTATATTGATAATCTACAATTGGGACACACATTGCTTCAGTCTTGATAAGTCTTAAAAATATCACTGGACAAACAGTGAAGGTGGCATGATAAATGCAATGAAAGTCTCACAGAAAAGTTATACTACAAGAAAATAATGATAACTTTTACCAGATGTAATGGTTTGAACCATTAAATAGAAACTAACAGTATGTTTAATTACAGCAAGCAAATGCTACCTTTTTGTCTCATTTGAAAGAGAAAAGCTTATGAAAGAAAACCTGAATACAGAAGAGACTGTCCAGCTTTTGGAAGTAATTTGAGTTAGTTCTGTGGTTAAGGCTTTGGGCAATGCAAAGTGAAAAAAATGTTAACTTGAAGACCAACAGTGGGTTTTTTTCATTGAAACAAAAAAGCCCCATTTAAAACTGAAGCATACATTCCTCTTGCATTTGTGGTCTGATAAGAATATTTCATATGTGCCTGCTAAAGCAAATTGTGAAATACAGGAAATATTTCACTCCTCTCATGCTCCACAGTTTTGGTTATTTCAAGAATATTTTATTAAAACCATGGCATTAAAAAAGTCCATGCTTTTCCTGCATGCTTCTATCAATACATTGAGTACTTAATTGCACACAGGAACCTTGGATTATAGTGCTTGGTAAAATCTCCTTCTTGATTTAGCTTAATGCAACCTGGTGACCAAGAAATGGAATAATTAGTGAATGGTCTCTTTAATGTAGTGGAACTCCATACTGCATTATCTTTGTTATTTCTGAAAGCTTACGATGGTTTTGCATTAGAAATATTAGAAATATTTCTCACAGCTGTGAGAAAGAGAAAACAAAACAAAACAAACCCACCACAAACCAAAACAAAACACAAAACCAACCAACCAACCAACCAAAAAAACCAACCAACAAACCAACAAAAAAGAATTGCAATATCTGTGTTTCTCTACAGTGGAAGTCACCATAGCCAGGTAAGGATGTTGTTTGTGATAGAATACCACATAGAAGCGAATTCCAGAAGGAATATAAATTGTGAACATCAAAACTATTTAGATTTAATTACTTGTTTTTCCATTTTGAATGGAACAAAACACCAACTTTCAGCTAAGCTACAGAGGTTTCTCGTCTTTTCAAAGACCAAGCCATTCTGGCATGCACTTTGTAGGAGTCAGTGCTGTACAACCTCTCCAAATATTTTTTTATCTCCAATATTTTCCTGATACCCTATGGCAAGAATATCTCAGTTTCTCTTGTCTTGGAGCCTGAAGACTCATGTCAATCTGATATTTCCTTGTCTGAGTTTCTGTTCCAGGTCAGCATTTTGATTTTTTCAGTGCCTTTGGAACTCCGTTGAGTAGCTCTTCTGTGGATTGTAATCTTCTTATCTTTAGTTTTCCCTTCAATTATGTTAAGGTCCTAAATGGACACTTCTTGGCTTTCTTATCTCTTACAGCTGCAGAAGCTCAAACTCAAAATTAACATTTAGTTAAATTTTAGCATTCTGTTGAACCTTATTAAGTAAATGCAGAATGCGACTGAATTGGACGTGACATGATTTTGCTATTGAGTTTTTTTAAAGAATAGCAAAGTGACCAATCTTCAGTATTTGTAAATACTGTAGTAGCAACAGAGATAAAGAAATTTGCTTTATACAGGCTTACTTGGAGGATAGCATACGACTCCATTAAAGAACCAGATTTACTATTCTTATTACTAAGTTTGGGCCCTGAGATACTGTTAGAAGCAAACTTCAGTAGTTTCACATTCCACACATAGACCTCTGGCAAGTCACAATTTGAAGGCTGCAAGGGATTTTTTTTAATAGGGATGTGTAGACATTTGAGAGGGTTAATTTGGCTGAACAGAAGCTAAAAGGATTGTGTTCTTGACTCTAATACCAGGTTTATACATGTGACTCCCCTGGGCACTATTCTTACGCAACTAATACCCTTTTACAACTCTGTGGCAGTATATAAAGTTCAAATATAAATATGGTTTATGCATATTTATCACCAGTGGAATGATAGGAGTAAGTAGGCTTTGATAGGAAGGGTACTCTGGATTATTGACTTCAGTGTCATCACTCCTGATTTACAGTGCAGGAAGCAAGTGGTCAGATGTCAAAAAAACCATTTTGCTTGGTTTTGCTCCATCTCTCTGTGCTGCATGTGCTTACCAAGTGTCGAGTTTAGACTGTGTGATATGAAACTTCCTTGAGAAAGAGGTAGCTCACTGTTTTATTGTTCTTAGAGCCAAAGAAAGATGCGATTCTTGGAGCCTGTGCTTTTGACAAAGCGATTCATTGTGGCCCAGTTATATATATCCTGTGTAGCAGAGGTGTTAGTCTGTAAAACAGCTGAATGCTTTTGAAAGAATTTCACCTCTCTTCCAGAATGTGCAGGCTGGGTTACTGATGGGAACATCTGTCCGGTGTTTTGGGGGATGTAATTGCCAGCTGTCTGAGCATGGCTCTGAGGACATATGATGGTGGGATGGGTCACTCTTGCTGGTGAATTCTAGCAGGTTATTAGGGTTTATTTGCACTTGAAGTATTGTGCATGATTCTGGTTCCACATTTTCAATCAGAATGTAGTAGAGTCAGAGGAAGTACAGATAATGCTAACAAGAATGATCAAACAGTGGGATCAGTTCCACATACAGAGTAATGGCTCTTCAGCCTAACTGAAAAAGCAACAACTGATGGGAATGTGAGAGGTCTGTAAGGTCACAAGTGACCCAGACAAGGATGGATGATTTCTTGACTTTCCAGTGCAAGAACGTATTAAGTTTGTAGGAACCAGTGTGAAAACAAGTAAAGAGAAGTGGTTCTTCAACAATGTGTGACTCCTCGCCAAGTACTGTGGGTGCTAGAAGTTGGCATGTGTCCAAGAGGTCAGTGGACACATATGTGGAAGAGAAATCCACTGAGAGTTATGAATTATACAGAATCCAAACTGAGCGCAGAAATTCCCTCAGCTGAAAACAGCTGGTGGCTTAGGAAAGTAGTAGTGCAAATTATATGTGCTTGCCTTGTTTATATTCTTCCTTTTGCATCTGTGTATGGCCCTGTTGGAGATAAGTAACTGAGGACATTTATTGTGGTCTGACCTCTCCTGGTTATTCTTATATTATTCTTGACAGAGCACAACTCATGCATGTGGGATGTGTGACCTTTGAGAACTTGTCCCCTCAAGTAACAGTTTCATAATACAGCTGAACTCATCCAGTGTTTGCTGCTCCTATAAGGGAATGATTTTTTAAAAAAATATTGATTGATTGATTGATTTTTATTTTGGAATGTTAGCTTCTTGTGAGTTTAGCTGCCTAGAGTGCAGGAACGTGGTCAGACAAGGACCACTGCAGTTTGGGGCCCATTCCATCAGCTAAATGTGTAATCTGTCTGCACACTCCATGTAACTGAAGATCAAACTAGGAGCTTGAAGTAAGGTCTCTTGATTCACAGACTGGCATCATAACATCCATGAAAGACATACCATTCTGTTTTTTTGGCACCTTCTCCCAAATCAGGGGCTGATATTTAAAATCTGTGTTCATTAGAAGGTATGTGGGTGCTGTGGGAGGCATGCGCTGTTGCTGTAAGCTTGGTTTGGCAGTAAGCCTTGCAGATAAAATGTAGTGACTTCAGCTTTCTCAGGAGGAATGCTGGTGACTGGCTTCGTGATCTGCTGCAACCAAAGCTCACTCTCACTTCCAGATATTCATCTCTTCCAACTTCTTCTCTTTTAGCTGCACTTGGTACACTGTGCAGCTGAACGTGGCCTTCAAACTGACCCTCACTAACTAAACCCCACAAGGCTTCTCTGAGGAAGAGACAAATGTGATTATCTCATTTTACAGATGTCACAGAGGAACCAAGGCCCTGACTGAGTAAAAAGTTCTGCACATTTAACTTAAGTGAGCAGGCAGCCGCATGAGATTTACAAGATGGAAGATACTAGGTTTTAAATCTTAAGCACACTTTGGATATACTCTCTTTATTAGACATTATTTCATCTCTAATGGTCATTTCAAAGAGAGCAGTGTAAATCTTCCTGCTGATCAAAATTCCTGAGTTGCTGTGGTCAGTAGCAGGTTAAAGATTTGTTCCACATTTTTATCTTTTCGTCTAAAGTCAGAGAATGTCAAAGTAAGATGTATAACAGGCTCATCTTATCTCTTGTACCTCCTTGCTGTCTCAGCTCTACAACTCTATTCTTAGGCTTCCGTGTTGTAATCTCCCATGGCTGATTTTCCCCTATGTTTTGAAACGTTTGTTGTAGCAGCCATAGCCAAAATGGTTTTTATTGTTTAAGTGGGAAAGTATCGCTAGTCAAATGAATGAAAATAGATGTCCAAACTGCCTTAGTGCAGGCGTCCTTATTTTAAGGGGAATGACAACAGAAAAAAAGAAAGTATGGTAAAAACCAGACCATTTCTAGCAGGTTTAATGAAAGAATAATGCTAAACACTATTGCTAATTTTGTTCTCCTCTGTCAATCCTTACTGCTTTCCCCTTTTCTCTTTATATGGAAGTACTTAATGAAAGCTGCACTGCATGCCTGGGTTTTGTAACTGTTTTATGAAATCTATCTATATTTCACATGTGAAATATTAAAATCTTGGATATAGTGCCTGATACAACATCACTCTCATTGATGTCTACTCAATCAAGTGTTTAGAATTACATAAATGATGAATGATTTCTGCTTTTTTGTAAGACAGGAGAAACTAGTATGCTTTGTATCTTTTTTTATTCTCAAACATAGATAAAAAATATTTTTATCATTTACTAGTGGGTGCAATTGAATTTGAAGGTATTCTTTTGTGTTTTTCTGTTGTAGGAAAGGGACAAATTCTACTTGACGCGCAGTGTCATATTGGAGTTACTTCAGGCCCTCAAGTTAAAGTCACCCTTACCAGACATGAATCTGCTGCTGTTGGTGCAGGTACAGGAGATTATCATTTAATTCCCACACTGATCCTGTCTCGGCCTAAATTTCAGGCATGGTGGGGGAGAAAGCGAGTCCAGCATGGTTACAGAAAGTACCAGTAATGTCAGGGGAAGCAAGTAACCATAGGTGCATACATTTAGACTGCCACACTAAAATTTAAGAAACTAAATTGAGAATCCACATTTCCCAGGATGATACTGACCTGTGCCTCATTGCTGATATGTTGAGGATTGCAGAATATATCTCAGTTTGGAAGGGACACCTTAGGATTGAGTCCATTGAGCTTCATACCATGTCCCAGTGGAGCTGCTGCCCCAGCTGCTACCTTGCCTTCATATCGTAGCCCCACAGCCTGTGAGCAGTTTGTGTTGGAAGGGCTGCAAGGTGATCACAGGCCAGAACTCAGATTCTGTCTGTGCAGGCAGGCAGTAAGCTGGCTCCAGTCCCTAAAGGCCACTCTCTTTTAATGTGTAATTTTCCAGCAAAGAATATGTAGGCAATATTTCTGTTCCTTTCATTCTGTGGATTGCTGAGGTAGGAGTTAAGATAGCTTTTTCTTAGGAAAATCTGAGGAAGTAAGATACAAACTTGTGAAAAAACTTTCTGCCTCCAAATTGCCAACCATGGCACTGTTTGGCACCACAAGCCTGTCCAGCAAAAACATTTTACTAGAGCCCATCAATTTTAACCACAGGTAGTGAGCTCTCATTTTTTATGCTAACCATTATATGTGTTCAGTACTTTTAGATGAGAGGGCACCAGTATAAAGCATTCCATAAGGTTCAAGCAAGATGTTAGTTATGTAGGTCATTCATAATGCTCTCAACATCACAGCTCCATTCACTCCTCCTCCTCCCATTATGGGGTCAAAGCTTCATATAGCTTACTATGGACTTGTTTCTTTTGAGCACTGGTACATTACTCATAGTAAGTAATTGGTTGCTAGTTGACAGAGAAATAATGCTGACAAGTGAAATTATATAGCAGGTAGGATAACTCTGAAAACAATTATTATGCCATCAGTGTTAGGGGAAGAAGTTGGGATGGGGAAGAACAACACTTGGGATTTTCTCTTTTGATAGTACCTTTTTTATAAGCCCAGACTTCTATTCTTGGTCCCAGCCAAGATCATCAAATAACTTAACAACCACCACCCTCTTTCTATCTTACGAGTGCAGTGATGCAGCTTGATATCTTCTGCATTGGTGTTTGTTGACTTGAACTGACTTTTCCCATATTATAGAATAAAGCAATTTTTTTGTGTTGCTCCATTGTATAGCTCAGTCCTATGGCCACCCCACAGGGTGGCAATCCCACAGTCTAGTCGATCCTGAATTTGTCATTTGAGCATGCAAACATGCCACGTCAGTTTTAGCTGTGGGATTTCACTGGTAAACACTTGGCCTTCACATTGAGTCAGTCACCTGATAGACACAGTAAGCAAAACTCTCTCACATTATTTTTATCTCATAAAGATAAAATGATAATTGCCTGGATTTTCCTCCTAGCGCTGTTCCCATATGCTGTATTCACTTTGGGATGTATTCATACCTTACACAACAATGTGGATATAAATGTCTTTTATGATGTCTCTTTCAGAGGCTGATGAAGTGATTCATATTTCCTGCTATCCAAAGCAGGCAGCTTCTGTTTTTATGCAGTCAGTGGTAAAGAATAGGGGTTTATTCAGACCATCTGCCATAGATGCCTACTGGAGGCATGACGACTACTTCTCCATTGACTGTGTAAATTGGCAACCCTCAGTAGTATGTGGTCTGAATCATTCAACAGCCTCTTGAATTTAAATACCATAGTAACCACTAAGCCAATCTTAAGCACCATTGTAATTTAAGAAATCTACTAGTAAATACACACGTATGTATATGAGTATTTTAATGTACTTTTGTGTCATTAAAATAATTAAGGGGATTGGTTCACCTCTTTACCACACAAAGCCTCTACAACATTAATTCAAATTGCATAATTTTGAATTCATAAAACTAGTAGCAGAGTTAACACAGCACCGAACGAAAATGGTTTTAATTTCCAAGATAGTCATGTCCCTGTGGACATGTTAGTCTGTATGCAAGATTCTATACAGACAATGCAGACAGATTACGGAGATTCAGTAAAAATTTTTGAAATAACAAAGAAGCTAGGAGCGCTTCCATTTAATGATGGATCGCTTGTGGGCTGATTAACAAAGGAATTCCTAGGAACATACATTTGACACCCACATACATCCAGATTACGTGATGCCGTCAGTGTCACTGGTGGCATCGATATGAAGATGAGAGTTAACTTCATCGCACTTTACAAAGAACGAGAATTTTAACCAAGTCACCACAATCATTGTACAGATATCCTCGATAATCAAGGGTACAGAAAGTCTGTCCCCTTGATTTGTCCTAGCAAATGAAAACCATCGTGTACATGCTGCTGTTCCACAGGTTTCCATAGGAACTGTGTCTCCACCTGACATTTTTTTTCACAGTACTTTTCTCCTGCTCACATTTCACCACCACACATGTTCAGGATTTCCATTGACTTTAAATTATATTAGTGTCTCATTAGGATTTGCTTGTTCAGTCAGGCTCTAAGGTTCAGTGTATCTTCTGATCTGTTTTGTTTAGATGATTCCTATTTTGGGCTGGACCTTCAGCTAATGTAAATCGGTCTATATCTAGTGATTTGTTTGTTTCTGTGAAGATCTGGTCTACTAGTTACTGAATGTAAGGATTTGAAGTTACATATAATATAATTATAAGAATATATATTTTAAAACCCTGATTATGAATGGAAGCATAATACAGATAGACTATAGTATATACATAATTCACTACAGTCAGCAGACATTCCCATTTAGACATCATTCTGCAGCTGTATCTCAGCAGACAATGCTAGTAAGAGGCATGGCAATTGTTTGCCAATTTCTCACCTTTTTGCAGTGTGGAAGCATTTTTCTTTACGTATAGCTGGCATTAAATCTCTTGCCAGTGCCGCCTTAATGTCTTATAGCATTTATAGAGGGACACAACATAAATGACAGTTAATTGGACTGGAAATGTAAGAAGTTTTTCATTTTGAGTTTGGTTTTCCCATCTTCTTTTGACTGCTTTGCAACTTTAGGAAGGGTTCTTGGGACTGGCAGCCTGATGATGAGAAAGATATGCTAAATAAGACCTAATTATTCATTAGAAATGGAATGAGGTTTATCAGCTATTTTTCACATATGAATTAATATATTAACCCAAACTCTGCTGTGCAAAAGCTATAGAAAGTGTACAGGACAGCAGTAGAGGTTGCTTTGGTTGCTGCTTATTATTGTTTTTAAAAGAAAATGTTGCCTGAAAGAAATTACATTTGTCTTTGGCAAAGGCTTTTGTTAACTTATAAGGTGAGTGCTGTGCAATGTCTGTAGCAGTGCACTGAGCACACTGTTGGATGCTAAATATAGCCAGATTCTCCAGGGAATTATGGTCCTTTTTTTGCAGCTGATGTAGTACAAGGGAACCCTAATCTACACACAAATGGTTGACTGAGAAATCCTTGCACGGGAAAACAACATAGCTGTTGTCCAGCGGACCCAATGTCAACATCGCTTTTTCAGATAGGATGCATTAGGAGAAAATCTGTCATCTATTTGTATAAGTCCATTAATGGTCCTTCTTTTTAAGGAGAAGGGGAGAGTCATGGTTGCTGTTTGAACTAATACTCAGCTGTCTGCACCGGATTGATACAGCCCATAACCCTAAGGCTTTTTTTTTTTTGCTTCCCATGTAATGATTAGAACTGTGGTACAGAAAAGCACTAGGCTGTCTCTCAACTGAAACGTGGGTGAGATTGTTGTTTTATTTCTGTTTGGTTTATTCTGTTGTAAAACAAATTCTAACTAGAAGAAGAGTCCACTGGAGCCAGACCTGTGTCTGAGGATACCTAATTAGACTATTAATCTAAACTCAGGACTGTCTTTCTGGTATTTATCTCAAATAACAGACTCTTCATCAAGACATAGGTGGAGTAGTTTCCAGGTGCTGGTGGGAAGTCTGAGTTAAGATTAAAGCTATCAATCATCACTGAAAGGTAAAGCTCATGGAAGTGTAAGAGTAAATTCTAGGTTTGTAAGGGATATTTGGGCATATTTTCAAGAAGAGCAGTCAGTCATTGAGAATACTGCTGACACACAGGCATCAGACATTTGTAAAATATATTGTCTCAGTTTGTGAAGGTACCATGGTATTCATTTTCAAGAAAGAAAATTAAGGCTTAGACATTAGTTTGACAGTTCTTTTCTCTCTGCTCTTTTGTAGAAACTTACATTGAATCACTATGAACATAAATTGCTTGAGTGCAAATACAGTATTAGGACAAGTTTTAGGAACAAGCAGGGTGTTCAATGTGTTATTGAAGCTTATGATTTAATAACAGTATTATCAGGTCTAATGTATGAATGATGTGGACAGGAGAGATTTTGGGTCAAGGAATCTGGAAATAGAAGAAAAAAAAAGCAAGGAAAATATAAGCGTAAGAAAAGCAATTAGAGATATTCTACTATAACAGAATGATACTGACCTTCTCTCAGAAATAGCTTGTATTTTTTAAGTATTGTGGCCCGTATCATGCAGAAGTTATACTGCACCATACCAGTATGTTCTCACCTTCAACATTTTTCATATAATTTATCATTGTAGAACCTCAGTGAAAGTGTTGTAATATCACAGTGAAGAATGTGTCATGCTGCTTTATTCTCTATCATGATTTACTCTATAATGAAAGTGGAACATTTAATATATGCAAGGAATAACAAAGATACATATTTTTGTTCATAAAGTCTGATTTATTATATAATATTCTGCAAACTCGTTCCGCACTGCATATACGTGTTAATTAAGTTGACTAGGTTGTTTATAAAGAAAGAGAGGTCTGAAGGCAAATTACTGTGAATAAAAGCAAGAATCTGAACTGGTTTTAATAAAGTCATTAATAACTTATTAGTGTCTTCAGGTTCCTCAAAAATAATTAAAAAATAACTTGTCTCTATTTCTTCTTAGTTTGTTTGTGCAGATGCTGGAACTAAACTAGCTGAGTCAACAATCTTGCATAAACAGATGATTGCCTCCATGCCTGGAGTAAGTACTGAATCAAACTCCATCTCTTACTTTTGTTTTTTAAAAAATGTATCTTATTCAGCTCATTTTGCTTCATTTTAATGTTGTTTCCTTTTCATTTCTCTTCTGATTGACAAGGTGTATCGCAGGCAGCGGCTGAGATGCTTGTTCCTTTTTAATAATGTTGAAAAAGTTCTGAACTTCAAGTTGCTTCTCTTACTTTCACTGATAATCTTTAGTCATGTAACTGACTTTAGCTGGAACTTGTGCTCAAGAGGACAATGTGGGGAACAGACCAGCTGAATGCCTTAAAAAATGGTAGCAGGGAGGAAAGCTATGAGCCATTGCCTCCATTCTCACAGAAGGTTATCTGGTTACGGAAAGGGAGTTAATGGTATTTTTCTGGTAATGTATAAGGCATTCATCTATATCCTGCTGCTGAGTGCAGCTAAAGTACCAGTACTCATAATTGCCGAGGCTCTGAATATGCGGCTGGTGAATACACGAGGAAGTAGCACAGTTGGAGGTCTTGTTCCATGGCACATGTGACTGAGTGAGTACCCAAAGAGATGGATGAGGGTCAGCCCAGCTCTGCTTCACAGGCTGAGGAAAATTATTTTCTCTAAATGTGTATTGCTATCAACTAGTAGGATCTTTCCTGTGTATCTTCTGAAGTGTGTGATTTTTTTTTTTATGCAAACCTTTAATAACACCTTTTCTCCCAACAGAATATTTTAATTTATACTTGCTTTAAATAGATAGACTAACATTGGTATTACAAGATATGATAGGAAAGCTATCATTTCAGAAGAAATCATAAAGAATCAGGCTGCCTGCTGCTTGAATGAAACAGAATAGATGGTTGGAGAGAAGTCTTTTGCAACTGAGAATTATTTTCAGAGGTCTGAGTATAGCATCTTTTATAATCCTATTATTCAGTATTTTAGAAACCATGAGGAATCATTAGTCCACATAAACTGGATGGGGGATATGCTGACAGGGCTGCCAGTGACCTTATTTTACTGTTTGTTATTCTGTCAAGGGAACTGACAGGCATAGCATTTGGAAAGCCAGAAGGTGATACAGTTCAACACTATGTAGATTGATATTAACATGCAAAATTGAGAGGTGCCCAGGTCAGTTGCTTAAAAATAGAATGCTAGCAGTTTTTCAAATTTCAGCCACTAAAACTCAATTATGGCTTAATAATTTTGTGATCAAAATTAAATCTGATTCATTTTTATACCCAGATAGGGTAATCAACTTCTGTGCTTTAAAGTGTAGGTAATTAAACAGAAGTCAAAGAAGAGTAGTTTTCCCTTGTAAATTTCTCTGCAATGTTTTCCCCCAAGACTAAAACTTTGGATATAGTAGTTTTTGGTGACTTCAAAAAGATACCTGATTTGATAATTTCATCATTTAGCCTGAAAAGTTAAGCATTGCTTTTACTTGGCCCCTGAGAATGATGAATGCATAGTTCCCCTTGAATTCAGATAGCATTATCTTCACCTCAGACTATTAACATGTAAACAGGAGTTTATGTGATACCTAGTGGGTCTGTTGTATCACCTTCTGAAAGCTTCTCTCCAGGGTTTGGGAGTCTGCTTGAAGCATTTATCTAATCTGACAGCTTTGTTCTGTTGACTGCTTTGTGCACCTTGAGCACATCTTGTAGTAGCTGAAGGCCAGATTTGCATTGCTCACTGTGTTCTAGGAAAGGATTATGAAAATTTGTACTGTGGGAATACAACAAGTGCCCCATTTAGTCCTTTTGTTTTCCCTTTCCGGTCATTCTTGCTCTGGAATGGGTCGCTTCTCAATGCTTACACCTTTATGGTCAAACTGGAGCAGTTCATGAGGGATTTCATTGATCCCTTACAGTCCTTGCCTCCCCTCTTGAAAATTGCAATGAGCTTAACTGCCATTGGAATGCTGTATTTTGAATGATTTTGCTTCAGGAATGTCCCTGAAACATTTGTTAGCTCAAAAAAAGTGATTTAAAAAAAAAAGTAGAAATTTCAGTGACATTAATTTTAGTGATGTTTACACATAAAAATACCCGAAGCCAGTCATTTAAACTGTTTTTCCATCATGATTATTGTGAGCATCTGTGCCTGTGATTGAATTTTGTTTTCTGGGATTGTACCTGATTGGTTCCAATTGCAGAAATGCTCAGCTGCTTGAAGAACTGAGTTGTTAAACTCTCTTCGACTTTTAAGGCTTTGATTCTGGACCACTGTAAATTTCAGAATGACATGAGAAGGATATTCTTGAAAGTTTTATCAGTTAATCTTTTATTGCTTGTCACAGATAAGTGTATTTTATGATGCATGGAAAAGCTGCAGTGACTGGACTGTCTTTTTATACTATCATCAGATGAAAGGACATATTACAGTGAGAAGAAAAGCATCAAAGAATACCTATTCCTAATTTAATTAATCTAACTGAAAAGTAAAAGAATTTAAGACAGAAGTTGTATTCTAATTAACAAGAAACAAAGACGGAATCATGGACATATTCAAAACCTGGTGCTTAAACTTACTTCTTTTATGTTCTAGTGTGGAACAGCAGCAATGGAATGCATGAGGCAATATGTTGGGGAAGTGCTGGATTTCATTGCAGATATGCATACCTTAACCAAATTAAAGGTTGGTTCTGGACATACATTCATCTAAAGTGTATGTGCTTTTTGAACAAAAATATGTTTTCTGTAATGAATCTGCCTTGGAGAAATGGTTGGAAGTCTTTGAGGATGACTGACAGTTTCCTTTTCTTTCTTTTTTTAAAAAAACACGAGTACTGTTATAGATAAGACACTTCTGTGGAATCAATAAAAAGCAGCTTATGCAGTGCTGAAATAGAGTCTGATTCAAATATAGTGGGCACACACTATAAATGCAGGCTTGATTTTTCTGAAATGTTGATGGTAAGCTAATGTCACACCAAAATCACTGTGAGAAGTGATGGACCCATGGAAACATAAAACTCTTTGCCTGTACAACTAATTATACTCTTCTGGAGGAATCCTGTGTTTGTTGTAAACATAAACAGGCATTTACATTAGTTGTAAGTTCAGAAGTTATTGAAATGCATTAATTGATCTAAAAAAAATCCCAGTGGGTGTGGGGGGTCCTTTTTCTGATGGATGCCGTTGTTCTCATTGTCAGGTTATATTCTGTTGAGAGAGGGAAGACCAAAAAGTTCTCACCAGTGTAGTCCAAACTGCTTTTTAATTTCTGTACATTAGTTTGATGCCAGATTGTAAGTGGAGTGATAGGGCAATACTTCCGTCAACATAAAATATTTTATTTAGGTATGAATTTCTTTAAAACATCCTAGTAATAATTAGCTGGTTGAAACCTGGAATTTCTGCTTCATGGAGGAAGCCAGTATCTATGAAATTTCCTACAAAATGGAAATTCTTTAAGATGTTTTAGAAAAGAACGAGACTGAGTAACATTGCTACTGTATATCAGGAAATAATAGAAGTGTAGCTGTTAGAATTGCTAGCAAAGTAGCATCTTTTGTTAATAGCTTAAATAAATAATTTAATATTTCGGCTAATATATCGTTAATAGTCATGATGCTGTTTAGCATAAGACTATCCCATTAGGTAGGTTTATTGTACCATCTGAAGCTGAGTACTAAATAAGCACAGAGCTGGGGGTGAAACGTTGGTGATTTTTGTAGAACGAAAACATCGATCTTATAGTGGAACCATCTGTCACTTCTCAATACCAGGCAAAGTTATAGCATCATCTTTTGAGCTGTGTACTGGTACCCTGCATAAGGGTGGATTTCCTTCAGTGCGTGAAATGGAGGCAGAGGTGTGACTAGGCCTTGATGCTGCAAAGCTGGCAAGACAAATGGTTGGTCTGGGAGTGCAGCAGAGGGACCATTACAGATACGGAGGAGGGTCTCTGGTGTCAAAGATGCACTCAACTCTGAAATCTGGCAGCAGTGTTTTTAGTGCTTGTACACCACCAACTCAGTGATCCAAGGGGAAGCTTGTCAACTGAAAGAGGTCATTTCATCACTGGGCACAAACAAGTAACTGCCAAGTTGCTTTTATGTGATCTAAAGCTCAGTTGGCAGATAGAGAAAAACACTGCTGTCCTGTTCTAGCTGATATGAATTGTATTGCCACTACCTACGTGCCTGGGCTTTGGCACATGTGGTCTTCTAGGGAGGTTCTTCAACCAAGCTCTTGCATTTGTTTCTAACCTCAAGAGCCACTGTGCTTCTATAGCACAGAGTGCATCTGCTAATAAAGGCTGGTGATGGCCTGTTTTCCTGATAAATCAGTATAGTGTTTACTTGAAAGGGCCCCTCTACCGTTGCCCCAGTCCTCTGCTGAAAGTTACTGGAAATGAATAGGAAAGTGTCATGCCCCAAATTCATGCAAGTGTTCTGTGGCAGGCAAGACACAAAATATGATAACCTGTAGTGGCTTTGGATACTGCAGTTTATTCTACCCTACTAGTTTCTAGCACACACACTTGCTCACTGTCCCCCTGCCTCCTCTGCCCCACCTTATGCCCCAGAGGGGCCACCTTATTGCAAATTAGTCATACTTACCACAAAGGAATCCAAACTGAACTAAAATTCATCTCTTAAAACTCACAGGAACCTTGCTTTACTGGACAAAATTTCCCTTTTGTTAAGTTCCTACCCTGTGGGCCATATGCCTTGAATCCCATTGAGTTTAAAAAAATACTCAAATAAGGGAAGCAGCCTTTTGTGCTGGAGCAGAAATTTTCTTCAAAGCACAAACTAATTAATCATTTTCAGCTGAACTGGATTGCCTTCCCATTTTGTCCTTTAAAGGTATTCACCTATTTCTCTTACAGTTCAGAACTGCTTGCAGAATAGGTAGGCAAATGGATCATAAATGAGGAAGAGATACATCTGGTTTGCCAGTTCCATAGAAAAACATGAACTTATCTGAAAACAGGAATGGGGAAAATTTATTTATAAATACTTGCAGATATGTTCTCTTCTGTATAAAATGTTTCTGTAGAAAGTTCTCTGCCATTTGCATTTTTTCCTTCTACCCCTTCTCCCTTGCACTGTAGTCTGATTTTCAGAAATGCTCTTAAAATGCTTAAATCTGATAAGATGATAATTTCTTATACTCAGTAGGACTATGTATTACATTTTTATACATGGATATAGGTAGGACATGAACTAAAACTTAACCCAGTTCTTTTATATTTTGAGACAAAACAAGAAGCTTCCCAAATGTGTATTCTAGCAATTTAAAACTAAATCAGAATGAAATGGTCGAAAATTGCATGATATTTTGATTTAGCTATGTAATACAGGAATCTGAGAACAAGATTAACATAAAAGGAAAGTCAAATATTACCATAATTTTAGGTATCATAAAGAATAAGCTTTGGCTGTCTTTGGAAAATAAAAAGGCAGTTCTTATTTAACCAGGCCACATAAGCTTATCCTGTG
Source organism: Nesoenas mayeri (assembly GCF_963082525.1). Classification (NCBI taxonomy): domain Eukaryota; kingdom Metazoa; phylum Chordata; class Aves; order Columbiformes; family Columbidae; genus Nesoenas; species Nesoenas mayeri. The sequence goes on along the minus strand of NC_137548.1, from coordinate 16,854,789 downwards.
GTTGCAACATAGTTGGGAAATACTTGTGAGCATTTCTGAGTTTACAAATACTTAGAACTTTAAACAAATTCACAACATGTATGTTGCAGGGATCAGGTACTTATCTGTTATAAAATATTATTGGTTCACTGATTTGTATCCTGTTATAATTATTTAATAACTGATGACCTGGATTTTCTTGTGCAAAGCATATGGCTCTCCTTTAAGCAAGCAAATGGTCTCAGCATGTGTTTTGTTAGTCTAGTAACAGAAGGTAATGCAAAGTTAGCTTAATTAGAAATACAGAAATATCTCAAGAAGCACCAGTGAAAGATTCCTTTGAGCTGACAAAGCAGGATAATAAATTGTCTTTCCAGGCATAAATATTTGCAGGTTTCTTGTTAAAATTTTAGCCTTTTTATTTCCAGGACTAAAAGGCATTTCTAGCAGCTGAATAGTGTGACATAGTCATATTGCAAGTGAATGAGTGACAGCTGATTCCTGTAGATGTGAACAGAATATTGCACAGGGGAGGCATTTCCTGCCCAGATGCTGTCTTGTTAAATGGTTAGATTCTTTCATCTTAAACTGTATAGATGTGCAATCATTAGTTTTTTATTCATCAGCTGTTAACTTTGCTGATACAAAAGGTGTCTATGCATTTTGCACAATTCGTAATTTGTGTGGGCTCTTGAAAATGTGGCCCTCCGTGGAAAGATCTGCATCATAAAGCTGTCACTAACTTAGAGACTGGAGAGGTTTTTAAAATCTATTTCTGAGTTTTGTTCTGTAATTTTGTAGACACAGTTAGAGACCCTGAGAAAGGAATTCAAGTGAAATGAAATAGAATGTACTGTTGCTTGGAAGAATGTAGTTCAAGTGAAATACTCTTTTCAGGTAGGAAATCAGTTCTTTGCCTTGCAGAGTCATATGAAGACTTGTTCTCAGCCACTGCATGAAGACACATTTGGTGGACATCTGAAAGTTGGTTTAGCTCAGATTGCTGCTATGGAAATCACACGAGGAAACCACAGAGACAACAAAGCTGTGATCCGATACTTGCCTTGGCTTTACCATCCTCCTTCTGCAATGCAACAAGGGTGAGAATGCTTTTTCCACAAAAAGGAATACTAAAATGAGTTAGAAATCTTCACAATATTCCATGTTTATTGCCAGATTTCACAGATAAGACCCACAGTAGGGGCATGGCAACCATGGGACATTGAAACAACTGGTGAGAAGCTCCCTGGTCCTTAACTGAGGAGTTCGTCAATGCAGTATTTAATCATCAGTGCCAAAGGGACAGTTGATGTAACTTCATTGGCTTGACTGGAGTTACCTGGGAAATTACTTGATTCTCAGACTAGACACAGACAGTGAAAAGCACAGAGGTACTTGATCAGTCGTAGAATTATAGAAAACATTTTGGGAACTACAGAGAATACAATGGGAAATGTCCTTTGAAATTCTTCCCCATGAGTGTGGTGAGGCACAGGAGCAGGTTGCCCAGAGAAACTGTGGCTGCCCCATCCCTGGAAGTGTTCAGGGCCAGGTTGGACAGGACTTTGGGCAATCTGGTGTAGTGGAAGTTTCCCCTGCCCAAGGCAGGGGTCTGGAACTAGATGATCTTTAAGGTCCCTTCAACCCAAATCATTCTATGCTTATGAAGTACAAATGAACAAGAACTGTAAAGCTATTTATATAATCATAAAAATACTAACTTCAACTGTTTAAAGTTAGATGAGAGAAATCCTGCTCTTCGTGACTTTTTTTTAATTCCTTTTCATTGTGAGAAATCCTAATCTGCCATGTTTTATTTTCAGAACAAAGGGATATACTGTCCCTTACCTTACAATGACAGCAAACAAGATGCTTTGAGTGTAGACCATCGGACTGTTTTTCAACAACACCTGTATTCTTCTCCCAGCTTTCTCTCAAACTACCTGCCCCAGGATTCTGGGGACTAAGCTGCTCAGGCTCCAGACCTGTAGATGTGACTGCATGTACTTTCATGTAGAACATGTCTAGTTTTGGAAATATGCATTTGTCATCTCCTTGTGCTTTAGTTTCTTATATGTAAAACAAGGACTATGTGTTCTGAGTTGAAGGTAGTGAATTCGAAGAGCATCCTGTTAGAGTCTATTAAAAAAACAAAACAAAACACTAATGGAATGCTTTTTTGGTGCTATGAGTCCTTGACAATGACATCAAGTTAGAAATTAAACCCAGGCTTAATAAGTAGTAATTTATTGATTGGAAAACTTTTTTTTTTTCCTGTGCCTATGAATTCAAATGAATATGTAATCTGAGCTTCGTAGCAGCAAGGGGACAGACAAGAGGATACCAAAAAAGTATTATCCCTTTTTAGATTACATAAGGAGACTGCTTTACAATTAGACATTGCAGTAGATAGTGGCTGATCACTTAAGTGTCACAAAAAAGCATAGCCTCTGCCCTCAAACTCATGCAGTCCAAATGTCCAAGGAGAGGCTAAGGAGGCTGTTGGAGTTGTTAATGGTACATCAAGCTCACCAAGTTCTGTGTGGTTCTAGTCTTCCCATAAGCTGTACCAATGGTCTGTGCCTCCAGCACACTGACGCTGCATCTGCCTAGTGTGCATAAGGAGACTCCATATTTTGGGGGAAACCAGAAAACTTAGCATCGTTGTAAAATCCACTCTTTCTTAACAGGCCCAAAGAGTTCATAGAATGTGTCTCACACATTCGTTTGCTGTCCTGGCTACTTCTGGGGTCTCTGACACACAATGTTGTCTGTCCAAATTCTCCATCATCTTGCATGCCTATTCCACTGGATGCGGGTTCACAAATTGCTGACCACCTTATTGTTATTCTGATTGGGTTTCCAGAACAATCAAAGGTAAGGGATTCTGTGTTTTAAATGGAGATGTGTTATATATTGGCCTTATTATTGCAAACATTTATTTATTTGTAAGAAAAAAGGAGGGGTAGGTAAAACCTTATTAAAACCTGGGATCTGTGGAAAGAGATCTCTGTAGTTTTTCTTACATAGCTGCCTCTTCATGCGTAGAAAACTGGTGATGAAATCACTACAATTAAGTTTGAGATTCAACTTTTTCAAAATATCTCAGCACGGGAGTAAGGAAGGAAGAACTGAATTTCAAATGGAAACTTTGGCAATGACCATCTCTGTAGCAAATCTCTACAAAGTTATTTATTCTGTATAGTAGAATTGGATAGCCTATGAATAATATTATGATCAAAAGTTAGTTACAAACAGCAATGGTTCAAATACAACTTTTTTTCTTAAGGTTCTCTGGACAAAAAGAGTTATTGCAAATCCTAAGTAATTTGTGACAGTAGGTTAACACAAATATAACAGCACTTTTTGACACCAACCAGGTTTTTATTAGCAATAGAAGCAGAATACATTTATCTTGCATGTAAAATCCCCCTTTCTTTCCCCTCACCTGGCAAAGACACTGATGCTCCCCATTCATTTCTTTAGCCTTTATTTGCTCTTTCAAATACCTTTTTGCAGTTACCAAGCAACCATTGCAATATTTGGTGCAGTAATGCTGCCAGGGAGCATGAATCACTGTTGCACTTGCAGGCTGAGAAAGCATCTCTGATCAGAAGCATCCCTCTTGTAGTGAGGCAGTTAATGTCCAGCACTCCTGTGAGCTCAGACACTAATATGTAACACATATTAGCAAAAAGCCATGCCTGAGTATGCCAAATGAATTCTCTGTTAGCTTTTCAAAACTCTTTCCTTAACTGTGAGCAGTTCTGTCCCAGCAAGGTGGAAATGGATGACAGGTTAACAGAACAGATCTAAAATGATGTATTTTGTACGATGATAGCCTTCCTTTCAGGTGATCAGAATCTGAATGACTTACCCCAGCAACATTTTTGAAATGGAATAATATGTGCTGGAGCCTCCAGGACTTCCAGAGCTTGCAGTGGAGTTTTCCATCAAGAAAGCTTCGGAACTAGTCCTGAGTAGCTGTTCTGCAGAACTAATTGTCTCTTTAAAGGGATTGACCTTAATGCCATACACCAAGATTGCATGCGAGTGTGTGTTTGCAAATGCAGTTTTTAGTCTGTAAATGTAAAACCAGTTTTTAAACACGAAGGAGATGCTATCAAGCATACTTGACTTACTAGTTCCTAATGGGAGGGAAATATGGGAAAGTGAGGGGCAAGACTCACAGCAGGATGCATGACAGAGGGGTACTTTGAAAGCCTTTGCACTATATCCCAATACACTTATTTAAATAAATATTTTCCTCTGTTTTCTGTTTATACAGACATCTGTTCTGCACATGTGTTCCCTCTTCCATGCATTTATATTTGCTCAGCTCTGGACAGTGTATTGTGAACAAACAGCAGTAGCTCCGACAGTCCAGAACCAGAATGAATTTAGCTTTACAGCAATCCTGACAGCCCTGGAGTTCTGGAGCCGGGTGACACCGAGCATCCTACAGCTAATGGCACATAACAAAGTGGTGAGTCAGGTGCTCTGTACAGATTAAACTCGGAGGGTTTGGCTTTGTTTCAATGGAATACATCAGTCTATGGATAACATCATAAAACAGCTTCGATACTTTAGAGAAATTAAAGCGAAAGTAGTGGTTTAACCTCACAGTGGGCCTGAAACAGGATCTCCCTGGAACAGAATCAAGAGGCACAGTCACTGCTTGTTGGATTAAGGGCTCCCTACATTGGGTCTCGTTTTATATATCTCCCTGCTTTTCACAGGGATCCTGTTGTTTCATCTGACTGCCTTACAGGAGCAACTGTTTTAGGATAATTCTGTAGATATCCATTTGAATATTTTTTACCACATGATGGTAAAGAAATACACAAATGCTGACACTTGGCTATTGATAACCCATTGATTATTCATCAGAAATAATCTACATAAATATCTCTCCAAACATTTTTGAGTAATGAATTATTTGAAGGAGGTATCTCTAGAGATACAGTTTGAAAGGGAAATGTTTGCTCTGTCCAGAAATCATCCAGACCATATTTTGGAAAAACTTTGAAGCGTTTATTTATCTCAACTACTCACTGCTGTTAGAACAGCTTTGTACAGTAAGAACCCAGAGGGGTTCCAGCAGCCTTCTCATAGGTGCTACCTTTGCTTCCCTTTGATTAATGATTCTGTGTGCCTGTAGGGTAGGAGCTTGTTTCTGATGGGCAAGATGTATTGTGTTTCCCACTTCCCAGAAAGTCATGACAAGTCTGTCATGACTTGTCAAAACTTTTTAACTGAGATAGTAATTAGTCGCTCTGGCTCTGGAGAGCCTGGTATTAGGTTTGAGTGAGAACGATTCTTTATACATGACCCAGTCTGCTAAGTCAGGTGCTCTTAAGGTTTGGGATTTTCATTCTTTGTTTTTTTGGGTGGTTTTTCTTTTTTAAATGGAGACCTCCTATCTGTATGGAAATTATTTTATGTAATTCCCCTTTCCCCATGTAAAACATCTTCCATCCCAGGCAGGTATGGGCCTTTGCCCTTTCAATTTTAATTGCCTGGACTGCACTTGAATGCCTTTGAACCAGTTACTGTTCCCTTGTGTCTTATTCACATCAGGCAACGACCACCTACAGCTGTCTTTAGATGATATTTTAGCCTTTGACATCTAGTGAGGTCTCTGTGGTCAACAAACCACTGTAACCACTGTGGCAAACAGTAGTTCATGAAGCTCCGTTTGGATGAAGGCGAAATGTGTATAACACTTCTAACTAGCCAGTGGTTTAGTCAGACACAAAGGCTTCTTGTCAGGCCTTAGGACAAGAATATGACCTGGAAGTCCCAAGTTCCAATCCTTATTCTGAAAATATCTCACCATGTGGCTCTAGTACAAGTTATTATCTCTCTGCCTCAGCTATTGCTCTGTGAAATGGAGATAATAATACTTTCCCGTCTCACAGGGGTGTTCTGAGGTTAATTAGTTAGTGTTTGTAAAGTGTTTTGGAGATTAAAAAGCACTATAGTAAAGCTAAGTTTATTATTATTAATGGGAATTTACACATAGTTCAGACAGGCACTGTAAATTCTCACTGCTGGCTCAGGGTATTTGTCTTGCACCTGTGAATTTACACAATATAAAACATAACAGGCTGTTTACCACTGATATTTGCATTTGTCATAATTCATGGTAGTAAAAATGGAAGAATTATGGACTAGCTGCCAGTTCAGAACAATAAATTGTCTTTTGAGAGGGGAGAAAAAAAGATTTTTTTGTCAGTATGTTAATTTTCAAAGATTCAGTAAATAATAATATCAATTCCTGACACACTGATTGGTGAGAACTACACAGCAAAGGCATGTAAAGATTTTATGAGGTCTGAAAAGAACAAAGCTGAAAGCAACTTGTTTTGATGTATGATATGAATTAAAATCCATCAAGCGCTTTGAAATATTTGACAGATAGGTGTTGCCTCATCAGGGGAAAACTAAATAAAACTAAAATGTCCCTTACGTGCCTATGTAATATGTCATCTTATGTGTCAGTGGTTAATAAATACACATCTAGTGATTCAGCATAACTGCCAAGCAAATAGAGGAAGATTCTTTCTAGAGACTATTGGGTTGGTTTACAACACTGTTATGCTGGACCCTAATTGGTTTTATGCTTCTTTTTTTTCCAGATGGTGGAAATGGTGTGCCTGCATGTGATTAGTTTAATGGAGGCTTTACAGGAATGCAACTCTACTATCTTTGTAAAGGTAGGCAAACCACACCACGAATAGTTAGTTAATGATGTTGCCTGTCTGTTGTGATTCCTAGACATACTGTGCTCTGCTTTCCCTCCCACTCAAAAAAAGAAAGTGGAAGAAGCTGAGGTTGAATGCTAATGCAGAAATAAAACGAGTAGAGCATAACAAAAAATAAAATCTCTGGTAAGAAGTAAGGCCAAACCATAATCTCAAATCCAAGTTCTCCTGATTTTTTTTTAATGAACGTCTGATCTGTTTCCTCCTTCTATTGTTACAATGGTCTAACAAGCTCAACTGATGTCACTGACTTTGAGAACTTCTAGGTACTGTCTGAATTGTCAGCCGTTCTGTAACTTTTAATCATCCTATGTCCTTTGCAGCTCACGTCACTGTTCTGATCCTCACATTCTTTTAGATTGATAACAATAACTTCATCCCACAGTGGTTTTCTTGTTATTATATGCCTATGTATATGACTTAGTCAAATATTACTTGATAGTGAACCTTCTTCCTCAAGGATGTGTAACAGAGTATTCATTGGTTAGAGAATCAAATCCTGCATGCATCATTCATGTAAAATGCTTTTTTTTTTTTGGAAATCAGTGGTCAGTCTCCTTTGGGTCACCACAGTGTTTTCAGAGCAGATTCCAGAAGTACCGGGGTAGCCTCACAAGCATAAATTGATTTTACTGGCCTTTTTTACATGTTTTCTCATTGCATTATTCTGAAGGGAGTTTTCACATAAAATATCAATAAATCGAGTAGTTCAATGCACTCTGAATCTAACTGAAATATGTTGGTTTATGTAATTCTTTTGTTGCCGTAAAGGAAAATTCTGACCGTTTTACTCCAGACTTTAATGGCCAAGCAGGAATTGAAAATAAAGTAGCTGAAATTGAAGGTCTTGATGTCAACTGGCATGAAAGTATTTCCACTCATCAGGAAAATACAGATTTATAGTCAGTAATGACTTGATTTGCTAGAGAAACTCTGCCACTATGGGATGTTAAAGTGATCATGGCTGTCCCTGGAAGAAGTATGGGGTCCTCTTTCAGCCAGTCCAGGTTGTCCAGAATTTGACAAGGATGAAGAATGGCTTTAAAGCTATGAAAAGAGGCATTGAGGGCCAAATTCCTGTCACAATTCAAATGAAAACTTTCAAGGAGTTATATTTGAAACTATATATCAGTAATATGCTAAATCAGATTAGAAGAGCATTGTTGGTGCTACAAAATTAAGCTCATAAACCTGTGAAATTCAGAGTTAAGGTGCTAGGCTTTTTTTAATGTTCAGTGGATGTGAAATGGAAGACAAGAGTCTGGGTGACCCTACCCCCTTTACTTAGCCTGAAAGTGAACTCCTGCAGGAACAAAATACATACATAATAGTATTATAGGATTCCTAGTCCCGGGTTACCATTTTTTTTTTTCAAAATTAACTAATTGTAAAAATATTTATTGTAGATCTGAAAGTAAGTGTCATGGTTTGGGGAAAGACTTATTGTATGTCAGGAGTCCTTCAAAGAAGCAGAAGTGTAGAGCTTATTCACACGGGGACCAGAAAGTGAGTGGCATCTCTATAATTCAAAAAGATCAGCTTTGAGACTGTCTCTTTTTCAGAGGCTGTGAAGAAGGTCTGAACTTTGTTGCTCCAGCTTCAGAAGTTGGCAAAGATGACAATTCTTTGAATATTAGTTGACTGGGCAGTTTTTTGGTAGCTTATTTTATTCTAGCAATCTTTTGTTGTCCTGCCTTTGATAATGAAACAATTTTATCTTGTGCTTTAAAGCTTTTTTTTTTGTCTTTTATTTCAGATATAAGCCTTTCAAACAAGGTTTAATTTTCACTAAAGGAAAGGACACAGTGTAGTGAGAGAGCCTGGGTTTTTAAACAGAACATTCTGAACACTCTTTCAGAGATTCATTCACCAAAATTAATCTCAATGACTTTCTCTTGGAACTGAGCATAGTAGCGCTGATAAATCCTGACCATTTATCCATTTGTATTATTTACTGCAGTGCTTTTTATTCCATCTAAGGAATCAGGTGCTGCAAAAACTTAATTTGTTAATGAGGTCATTGCATGATTCAACACATTTATTTTTAATGCACAATGAGAAAGTGGTGCATGTCATGTGATACAGGTGATTTATGTGATAGCTGTCTTAGGTGGCCATTGTCTGTATGACAAGAGAAAATATGTCCTAAAACAAAAAGAGAAGATGTAAATGGTTCAGCACTGAAAGAAGAGCTTTATTTATGCCTGAGATAAGCATTCCTTCATCTCCTCCTTGTGCTGGTGCTGTGAGGTTTCCTTTTCCTGGTGTTGTGTTGTCCTTTGCTATTAAATTAAAGTCACACTGACAGCATTGGGTCATGTCTTGATTGCTTCCTGTGGTCTTTGAGCCGTTCCCTGTATTCTCAGAGGATATTTTTTGGATCTCATGTTAGATTATCTTTACCAATCTGGTGAGGAAAACAAAGTTTTTCTCCTGTTAAAACATTCCAAGTCCTGTATATTTATTTTTCTTTTTAAGTTGGATGAAATACATGTACCTATACATGCACATATATGAAGATGCACACATACATGTATATTTAATTCATTAGATTTTCCTCTGAGGGGAAGCATTCTGCTTTAGGAGGGCTGAAATGAAAGTGTTCAGGTTTCCTTCTGTTTTTCTGTGTCAATGGAACTGGGAAACTAGCCTTCCCAGGACAGCCACTGATGATGGACACGGGCTCCCTGCTGATCACAGCTCTCTGTCTGACCATCAGATGTATGTCCGAGGAGTTTGGGAAGCAAAGGGAGCAGCTCAGCAAACCACAGTGTCTTTCCCAGAGAGCCAGGGGTTTTCAGCAGCTCCAGCAGCTGCTGGGTAGACAGCAGAGTTGGGGAGCCAGAAAAGCACAGTGACCAACCTGTTCTCCAGCCTGGTTTCCATCAAAACTTGCACTGGAATCAACATAATTCTGTTGAAAATGTAAACTCCGAAAAAATTCACAGTGCCTGACAGCAGTCTGTTCTTCCAGCTGTTCTTTCTAACCAGCTTTATGTATTCTTCCTTTGTGAAGAAAAGGCTGGCTGGGGATTAGGTAATAAAACTCAAGTACTTCAATAAAAACGTCATCTTGTCTCATTTATCTAACTGGCAGCTGTAGGAGTGGAGGGTTTGCTTGCTTGTGCCTGCAGCAGAATGTTTCATTTCCCTAAATGTGTCCAGACCTTGGAAGTCAGAAGTGGCGCTGGAGAACAATGATCTGTATCTAACCTTAGACTGCTACAGCACAGATATCAACATGAGCCAGTTTCTCTGACTGCCCTTTATAGTCAGTGGAGATAAACAGGTATTTTTGGACATGATTCATCTTGATCTATTTTAGATACTTGCTTTAGGATGAGATGAACTGGGTGTGAGAAGTGCTTGATTCTCTGAGCTGACTGTGAGTGATGTCCAGTGAATTGGTTCAAATGCAGAGGGTACCCTGAGTTTTCTGCCTGGCTTCCCTCCTTGCTTGACATACTTCTGACAGCAGTCCTGTCACCACGGGCTAGCTCCGGAGGAACTTCATTAGTGCTGATGAAATTTTCAGTGACGTTCTGTTGTGGGCAGTGGGGCACAGAACATGGCTTCTCAGTGTGCTTACCTGTTCCCTCCTCTCCAAAAAACACATCAGGACTTGTAGTCACTGGATCTTAAGACCTTAATTAGTGTGAGAGCCCATGGAAGGATGTAAAGAACTCACGCGTCTGTTGCATCTGGCTGCATTCCAGCTGTTTTGGAGTTCGTCTATTGGTAAATGCTGAGGTTTGAAAATGGTTCTTCATGTGGTAGACTAAGTAATCAGTCCTGACAGATCTGCCTATGATTCTCCAGCAAAACAGCACTGAAATTGAAACAATTATCATTCCTTGCACAAGGGAAACCGCATTTTATCTAATGTTGTCAATAGTGATTAGGTTTAACTTGCAGCTCTCGGTAGCATAATTGGCAAATTGCAATTTTAATGCCATTTGGAGGAACATTTTAGAATAATATCCTCAGTGGTTAAATTAATATTGGAGAACATGAATACTTTTGCTAGAAATGCCTCTCTGTCTTCCATAAGCTTGTCATGTTGTACTTACACAGAAATAAAAGTTCTCTGAAGAGCCCGAGACTGAAATACATATTGATCCAATCATGGGTGACAGATTCACAGACCTGGCCTTGTCATGGATAGTTCGAATTTTTACCTCTGCTCTCAGGCCTACAGGTCACATTCTGCAGTGAAGCACTGATGTGACTAGCAGCTTATAAAATGCTGGTTACCATTTAAATATCTGGCCTGTTATTAGGACCTTCTGCTGCATGTTTTTTCAGTTCTTGACTTATACCTCGCCATGCAGAATGCTGTATTTATTCCAGTAGTACCCATCTGCACATACAGAAACACCCTCACAAGGAAAATAAGAAGTGATTTTCCTTTAATAAGTTTTTATTCTGTACTTTCGTTGTCGCCTTAAACAGAATATCAGTAATTGTGACTGGTGAATCATCATGCTACAAACAAGAGAAGCTGAATTCTTTGCCTCTGAGAGTTACCTGCCCCAAAACATACGCATCACTTAAAAATAACGTTTTTGAATTTGTGGTTCAGGCTGTGTCCATTTGGACAGCTAAATGTGTTAGATATACCCTTCTCTGTCTCATAGTAACCGGGCCACGTTTACTGTCACTTGTATAATAACGAAATATTCCTCTCTTTTTACAGCTCATACCAATGTGGTTGCCAATGATACAGTCAAATCTAAAGGTAAGTTCTTTCTAGTACCTTATCCCTTTATTCTTAGTATTATACATTACTGTAAATTCTGGAAATAAGATCACTAGACTCACTGAAAATAGATCCTCTAACCAGGTTCTGCAGAAGTGCCTTTCCTCCCCTTTTACTGAGGCTGGTTATTTCCCTGAGCTATGGTTTTCTTGATGTCTTAGGCTAGAGAGTCCCCTGACAAATCAGGATTAGGATTCTCGGCTGAGCAGATGAGTTTTTGGTTCCATGGCAGATATTGCAGGCCTGCTTGCTTGGGTAAAGCTGTGCCGGCTGGCCCTGTTTGTAAGAGAGAGCAAAGTGGATCGCTGTGGTTTGCCAGTCAAAAGAATTTTGGTAATGAGAATGGAAGTGTTGGAATTGATCTCAGTGTGGTGGTGTTTCTGCAACCACGTTGGCCTTTCACTGCAACGCTATATATATTATACATAAATATATATATATAAAAATACATATATATGATAGATAGTATGTATTAAAGGGGGAAAACTCAATGTTTTACATTATTTCAACAGCATTTATCTGCTGGACTTCAGCTACGTCTCCAAGCTATCCAGAGCAATGTCAACCATCACAGCCTAAGGATGTTACAGGGGTCAGGACAGATGAACAACAGCTCGTCTGTGCTCCGCAAATGGCTACAGTGTACCCAATTTAAAATGGCTCAAGTGGAAATTCAGTCATCAGAAGCTGCATCTCAATTTTATCCTTTATGATTCATGTAATTTGTTCCAAATGTTCATTTTTAGCCTAGCAATAACAGGGTTAGAGCTGTAAAAGACCTTTTGTATAAATCAGTATAAAGAGTATATACTTTATCTATACTTTTTAGCCTAGGATAGATTGTGGAAAAGCTAATAATGGGTGAAGCTAAGAGCCTGATCCTGCCAGTCTTTAATTACACTTACTCGGGATCAACAGGCTCTCAAGTCTGCATTCACGAACAAGTATTTGCAGGTTTGGACTCAATTCTATCACATTGTACATATCTCTCTGATCACTGAAATATCTTGTTCTTAAATGTTTATTTACATTATTTTTGAAGCTAAGACAAAAATCACTTTTCTTTAACTTCTATTTTTTTTTAAATAGAATTGTGGGTATTCACATACATATGGAAGTGCTATGTTGCTATTTTTTGATGATAACAAAAGAAAACAGTGTTTTTAGGAACCTTTATAGGAGTTGGGGTTTGTTTTTTTTTTTTTTTTGATTCACAGCTGGCAATGCAATAAAACCCATCACTATAAAACAGTGATGTTCTAATGAGGCTTTTTGTCATCATCTTCTGGGAAAACAGCAGCTTGTAAGGAGAGCTATCATAAAGTGCACTTAGAAATTAGGTTGTTAAAATGTGCCAATTGTTTTGTCTTTTTCTTCAATACTGTTTTCCAAAACTACCAAGTCTGATTTATTATTTTTTGAAATACTGCTTTTACTTCATTGATTCTGTGGTACTCTTCTTTGTAGGTTTCATGGAAGCCTCTTTGATTTTGTGACTACTGTGTTGTATTTTTCTGTCAATACTTGTATACAGTGCAATTAAATATGGATATCCCAAAGCTATTCTTATTGATGTCTACAGAAACTATCTTGCAGACTTAAAGAGAAGCATGATTGGACCTGAATATTTGCATACTGTTGTATTAAACATAATGTTTAATAACAGATGGATTTTAATATCGTTAAATGACTCAGCCAAAGCCCAGTGGAATCTAAGGAGGCTCAAGTAATTCAATGGATTTTACATGAAGTCTTGAGAGCACCATGATTTACCACCTCTATTAATTAATACCTAAATCTGTGCAATCGCGGTTGTATTCCTGAAACATGCTGATTAGGTGAATAACAAACACACATTTAAGTTATGTTTTAGAATGCTATTAAATTCCTAGTCTTGATTACTACTCTCAGAATCATTTTTTCTTCTTGGTAGCATGGAAGTGGAAAGTCAGACCTGTAAAGAACTGCCTGAATACATTTCAGTTTTGTGGAGGGTCAGTCTTACCTCAGTGCATTTACCAAAGTGGAAATGTTTGCAGGTATGCCATTAAAATACAATTAAAAAAATATCCAACCCCCTGTCAAGGTTTAATTGCAGGGTGACAATAAACCGCATCAGATGCTTTGTTAACCCCCCTTTAACCCTCCCTTAGCTCCCCCCTCCCCACTAATTACAGGTGATTTGAAAACGAAGAAAGACAGAGAGAGAGAGAGTTGGAAAAAATGTTTTACTAATGCTACTGATAAAATAGAGAAAATAATACAAAATATACAAAATCAATCTTGAAAGTCCCAGCAAAGATCAGCACTGCTCCAGCAACAGCAGAGCCTGCACCCAGAACTCCTGGACTGGGCTCTGCAGCCAACCGGAGCTGGATTCAGTCTGTCACTAGGCCTCAGTTCGCAGGGACGACTCACAAGGTCCTGTCCTAATGTCGGCTGTAGGCAAAAGGGACGAGATCCTTGTGATCTCCCACTTTTATATGATGTATCATGTGAATGGGATGGAATACTTGGTCAGTTTTAGTCACCTCTCCCGGGATGTGCTTCCTTATCAGCAACCTTGCATTCCATTGCATGTCTACCAAACATGTATCCTGCTTTAGAAAAGTGCAGTTACTAAGAAGACTTCAGCTGAAAGGGAAATTCACTAACGGAGAAACTTTTTTTTTTTTAACAAAGCCAGGACACCCCCCAGACCTAACCAACCAAACAGAAAGCAGTGAAGCATGTGCTACCTTGCTTTAAAGATGCCCCTCTCTGTGTTTTCAGTGGAGAGCTGTGGACTGTGTTTTCAATGGGGCTGACTGCTTCTGTTCCTGGGCTGTGTCTTCTTCACTCTTGTGTTTGCAATCAGATGATAGCTTTGCTGGGTGACCACAAAAATCAGGCTCAGGTTAACTCCTGGTGGGGTGCGGGCTCACCCCAGAGAAATGGAAGTGCTGTTGGGCCTCTGAAAGTGGCACATGTAGGAGGGAGAGGTTCCTGTGTTTTGATCTGCTGTGGTCTGATGAATCTGAAAAGCAACAGGCAAAAATAGGGAGGGAATATGAGGCCCTTGTGTGAGAGGTGGGTGAACTCAGATGGTTGTAAAGGGAAATGTGGAAACTGAAAGGATGCAGATAGATGATGTGGGGTGAAGAGCAGAGCCTGAGAAAGTTTATCTTTAAAAGTCACTTCTAGAAAGTAGAAACTGTAATCAGGTATCTCACTCAGTGAATAATGAATGTAGGCAACATGGCACAAGCGCTTTCCCTGCCCAGCAAAATTTCTGCCTCAAAGCATCTAGTATTCAGACTGCCAAAACACAAAAAGAATGCAAATATTGTGGTGGGAAGTTATTGAAATTAAACGCAAGCCAAAACCAGAACTTCTGAATCCAAGTCCATAACTTCAAAATACTGTGGGAATTTACGTCTGGTTTCAGCTCAGGGGTTAGAGATGGGAGCTGGTCACAGAACCTACTTCCATGTCTCAACATACAGTTTAGTATGGATGTAACTGATCATAATTATTACAGTTCTTATAGAGCTGTTATACATAGACAAATGAAGACTGTAAGTACAAATCGAGAAGCTGGTTTCACATGTAGAATACAGCCTGGAAGATGGTGTGACTGATGATTTGGGATAGGTTGACTAATGACACCAAATAACATGGGCTTGGCCAGATGTGCAGGGTTTAACACCTCATGAAAATCTCTAAGTGCACTCTCGGCATCTTCAGAAGTACAGAAATCTGCACTAATTGTTTTTAAAAGTGTTGTAAAAATCTATCTTTACAGTGCCTGAGGTCAATATACAACTGAAGTGAGTCACTTGCATTATCTCTCTGAAATAGCCCAGAGCAGCAATTCTTTATATTCTGTAGGAAGATTAGGAAGTAAACAACATTTGGTGTTCCCTGAAAATGCTACCAAATAGCAAAGGCCAATCTTCCTGCTCCGTCACCCTCCCAGCATGGCTGTTTCACTGGGAATGTGTCACCAGGAGCAGAATCCATCCTCTGGCTGATCATAGAGAGGTGCCATTTAGGAACAGCATTTAGTCATCTGTTGCGATAAGCTGCTTAAATCAATGCCTGTTACCAGGTCTGACCTAGTAAAAGAATGAATTTGCTGTCTGCTGAACTGCGAAATTTTCAACAGATCGGAGCACTTTGGCTGAAGCGATGGTTGAAACGCCACGCCATCCACGGCATGTCATACTGCTGAATTATAACTCAGCGTCCTGAAAGGGAGGTTAACATCTGCACTGGGCACCTCAGAGTGCTCTCCTGCCGGCTAGCAAGAAAGCTGCTGTCTGAGCTACATGCAGGATCACACAAGCAAAAGGCTTTTGCAGCACACTAGTTACTATCCGCATAGGTGCCTTATCTTATACGTAATGTTTCTGTGACAGCTCATTAGACCCATGGCAGGTCAAAGGCCCTAAAAACACAGTTGATTTTCTGGCTCTGTTTTTCGTGCTGTGACAGGACTCGATGTGCTCTAGGACTGACCAACGTTCTGGGCCTGAAGATCTCTCTGAACTCTGGCCTGCACAGTCTCCTTTCAAGCTGGATGAAGATTACCAGAGCCCAGGGCTGTTTAGTCTTTGCTGGCGTGTCCTGGAAAAGAGCTTTGCAGTGAAGGTTCCTGTGCTGCTCCCCCTGCTGCACACTGCTCTGGAAGAGCTTCACCCACAGCTTTTCTTGTTGCCTCTTATCGTGATTCTTCATGAAGGCCAAAGCCTATATTATTTTAGCTAGATCTGAATCTTAATTGCATGAGGGCTGTCAGCAACTCCTGCAGCTCGGAAATGTGGGCTTTCAGCTACCGCTGTGTGGGCTTTGCATATTGTAATGTGTGTACAAGGAGGCTGTGAAGAGCTGGCAGCGCTTGGGAAGGGTGGCTCATTTCTCATTCATAGCTACGAAGCATTAACATGGAAAAGCAGAACCCACAACTCAATCACTGGGCGTCTACATCATGAATTACTTTCCCGTATTTTGCTGGATTGGACAGACACCACAGGGCTGCCAGCTGACTGGCAAGCAGCCTTCTGTGCACCACCCCAGGTAACCTGCTCTGACACTGCATTTTACCAGCTCCCCATCAAAGCTGACAAGCCATGACTGTGAGCTGGGAGGCTCCAAGTTTGATGGACACCACGTAATGCAAGGTCAATTTTCTCGATGTATTATTCAGCAGCTGGGCAACATAACTGCTATGGCTGTTTTACTACTTTAAATCCTTTCAGAAAGGCATAATAGCATGTCTCTGAAGCTTTACAAACAGAATAAAAAATTTATAGGTAATCCTTTCTTTAGGCAGGTTAGCTTTTCTGGCAGCTCCATAGTTTTCATGTGAAGTTGAATTGATTGCAATAAAGTTCTTTACAAAAGCTTTTCTAAACCTGTGAATCCTTGTCATGCAGGAAAGTGTCAGTAAAACAGAATATAAAGGACTATCATTAAAAGAAATAAATAATTCATTAAAACTGTCACCCATTTTGCACGACTGAGGAAATCCCATGTACATGGTGCTGATTAGTGAGATCCAAAGCAAACACAAACTGCCAGACATGTACTGAAATCTACAGAGAGGCACAACTTACACCTGTTAAGGATCAAACCCCATAACTATAGCTCAGAAGGAACAAGAATTGATATTGTGAAGCAATTGAGCACGACAGCAACATGAGTTTCCGGTGCTAGTTGGTTCCAGGGATGTGTCAGATTAAACTGCTAAACTGATGCAGCCATGATTTGATTTTCTTCCTACAGATATGTTTATTTAACACCAGATTTTGCCATCATTTCACAATCAAGCCAACAATGGCAGTTTTCTCCTTCGTCATGGCAGGGGTTGGTGTGACATTTGTTCTCCTGTGTTCATCTTGCCTCTGCAATTTGCTCTGATCACACACACCTCAGAGCTCAGCATCTTCCTAAATCATCTTAGTGCTCTAGTAGCTGCAGCTCTACTTTTGCTCAGGATGTTCTATTAACTCCACCCAGGCAAAACATTTTTTCAGCCTTCCAGTAGCTTCTAGAATACTAGTGGTGTTTCCCTCACAGTGTTTGCCCCCCGAAGACACCGAGCTGATTCAAATATCAGATGTTCATCTGCTCTAAGTGTTTGTCACTTAGTCACAATAGCCCCAACACGTTTCCAAGCTTTCCCAGGAGGAGTGTGAGAGGCCCAGATAGATCATCTTACCAACTGATGTTCTTAAGCCAGCTTTCAAATTTAAAACCATTTCCTTCCTTCTCCTTGCACCAGACAGCCACACCTCAGTCCCAACAACATCTAGGCCTAGATCCCAATCAGAACTTTCTCACCCAGTCTCTGATGATTATTTATGATCCATTGAGAGTTGTCAGGGTGATGAAAGCCATACAAGCCAGGAAGAAAATATACTTCACACCCCAAGGCTTTTCTGAAACTTAAATCTATGCATCCTCAGCTTTCGTAGACAAAAACTTCCACATTGTGGCTGCCTTCTTCAGAACCTTTTCAGCAGCAATATTTATCTCTGTTTCATTGTAACTACTTTAATATTTTTTAACATTTCTGTCAAAAATTAATTGCAGCTGATTCACCTAATGTGTGCTAATTTACAAATTAATTCTCTTAACTGAATTAGGCGTAACTGATCTGCATTGTCCAATTATTCATCTGACTCACCCATCCACATAAAGGAGAAGTAGCCTCAGTGGGTTATTGTTCTGTTCCTTTTGAATCACAAAACGGCTGCTAGTTTTCCCCAGCTGGGAGGCTGAAATCAAACATTAGGGTTGATCAAGATCCTTTGCTTCAAATGAGGGTATTAGAAGTAAGGAATTAATAATATTGCCTCAAGTGTCACAAGTGGAGCAAGACTGACATTGCTGGGAAGTTAAATCTACAGTAGGTTTTCAAGGCTCTGCTTGGTCCCAGCCTGTGAGTGTTTTCCTGTGTACTGTGACATGTCTCCTGGGCTTCATAGTAAGTTTGTGCTAATTTGGATGTGTAAAGGAGGGAGGGACAGGTGACTGGTTCCCTTTTTGCCATCCATTGATGAATCTACACCAAGTGTGGCATAATGCTACTCCCTCACCACACAGCAAAGCAAGAGGGGTTTGGTGAGACTTTGCTTTCCCTTGTCTCTTCATGAATGCACAGAGCATGGCCTGTAAAGACTCAGAGACCCAAGGAAGTTCCTGCCCTGTTCCAGGTACAAGTGTAAGAGGTCACAACTACATGCTTTGGGATAGGCAGGTAGATCTGTGTCAGTCTGAGGCTTCCCTGAGCACCTTCTCTAGCTGGTCATTTATTGAGGAACCTGAATCTTAAATTTTAGCCAGAGGTTATTTTTAAGAGAAGTGATAATAGCTTGGGGTATTTAAAAGCAGTTGAGGTATTACAAGAGAATGTTAAAGCAAAAGCTAAACATAAACAACATAGATAACATAACCAGCATAATATAACCAGCACAAGGTCAGCTTTTCCTAGGTCAACTGGCATTTGAAGAGGCTGGGAAACCCTTCAAACTAGATCTTGGTTCATAACTAGAAGGGCATTGCCTCACACCACAGGTGTTTGCTCCAATCCTTACAACAGCCAAGGTGCCTGGCCTCACATGTAACATATCTTGAGCAGGAGGGAGTAGTAGCACACCTCTGAGTTGTGTCCAAGCTGACTTCTCCAAGGATGTCATGGTTTTAGCCTCAGCCCAGCTAACAAGTCAGTACCAAACGCTACTTGGTCACTCCTGCCCCCCTTCTGGTGGGATGGGGGGAGAATCACACACACAACAACAAATAAAACTCTTGGGTTATGATAAACACCAGTTTAAGAGGAAAACAAGAACAACAAAAAAAGAAAAGATAACAATCAAAGAACATACAGAGCAAGGGATACACAATACAATCACTCACCAACCCAGAAAACCAGTGCCCAGCCTGGTCCCCAGCAGAGCCCTTCCACAGCCAGCTTCACCCAATTATATACTGAGCATGACATCATATGGTGTTGAATATCCCTTTGGCTAGTTTGGGTCAGCTGTCCTGGCTGTGTCCCAGCTTCCTGTGAAAATTAACTCTGTCCCAGCCAAACCAAGGCCACAGAGGCCTGAGACCAGGGCATGTCTTAGGCACAGCCTCTGTTGTACTTCTAGGGAGCCTGAATCAAGTCCTTGCTGCCTCTGTGGCAGCTGATGCTTAGATCCCTCATGGGAGGACCCCAGGCTGTCCCATTTACCCACTGTTAGTTACCACCAATACCCACACAAAGGTAGAAGGCAGAGCCAGCGGTATTGCTGGACACTGGGGAGCAAATAAACCTGACAGAATGGGGGCACCTAGGTCCTTCCTGAAGACACTGTCTGGATTGCTTGAGAGCTGGGTCCATCTTCAGTAACAACGATGCAGCGAGCTTTCAAATTTGAGGTCTTCCTTTGGAAGGCATCACCTGCTTTGTTCAGGGAAGGTCTGCATATGCTGCATGCTGATTTTTGCCAGGCCTAAGGGTGTTACTTCTACAAAGCAATTATCTCCCTTGTTAGGTAATTATCTTTGAGTAACTGAAGTCACTTCAGCTGTACTCTCTTCTCATGTGCCACCTGCAGACAGAAGGACAGATTTTGACTTCCCCCTGGCCTTTTTATTTAAGTAGATGGACCTGAGGGGCTGAGGTTTTTCCTTCCCTGCTCAGCAGGTGAGAGCTAGGTTTGGGCAGCTCTGATCTGTAGCAAAATACTTGTGGGAGAACAAGTTTAACTTGCAACTTGGTGGATAGTTTCAGAGGTTAGAAAGTGAACCTTGAATGATGGGACATTTACATCCTTTGCTAACCTTTGCAGCTAATTTTTGTATAACACAGCAGAGATATTTCTGTCAGTACCTAGAGCAGAGGAAGCCACAGTAAGCGACTCAAATACATCTGTGTAGTCTGGGTTGAGCTTAGATCTAAAGCTAGCAGGGGCTTTGTCATAATACTAGTGCGAAAGAAATGGTTGATCTTATAGTTCCAGACAACATGAAGGATCCTAGCATTATCAAATAAAAAACCTAGATATGATTCAACTTAATGTTTCTAAGGAACTGAATCTTACCTGAGCTGTCCTGTGATTCTAAAGTAGATACAAATCTTACTTGCCCACCTTAGTCAACTATTATTAATGTCAGGGAAACATTAAATCTCAATACTGTTGTCATATGGAAAGTTGAAAGTACCAGCGAAGTTTTTATATATATATATATTTTTTTTTTTCCTTTAAAGAGCAAATTGAGTCTCAAGGGAGGCTGCCCAGCTTGTAGGATTGTGTAATACACTGGTGAATCCATCAGCCATGGCTGTCTCCGGAAAAGAATGGTAGCTCAGGGTCGTACAGTGATGCTCACTTCTGGTTCACTCTCAGGGAATAAGGACTTGACCCTCAGAGGTTTCTGAGCATTCATCTCAAAGGGAGCTGGCACTTGCAAATCATTGCAGTTCTGGGCTAAGGGCCTTCAATTACTGTCTGATACTTTAGTCTCTTTTGTTTTTAGAGGGTGTTCTGTTGCTCAGAATCTCCCATTAGGAGTCTTAGTAGAGATGGATAGCACTCATGAAGGAAAATATATTTCTATCATTGGGAAGATTGGTGTTGTGGTGTTTTGTTTTGTTTTTGTTTTTTTTTAATATTCCAAATTTAATGACTGCTTCTCTACTTTAGTGCACTTAAGCAACAACATCAACATAGCTCAGAAGAATTGCAAGGGCGATCCCCAAAGTGTCTCTGTAAATACCATCCTCTTTGTGCTTTGAATACTGCAGAAGCAGTTAAGCTTCTCAGAAAAACTTTTTAATTAAAGTAACAAAATGTGCCACTCACCACAGAATTGAAGTGGTCTCCCCTTTGCCTTCTAAATAGGAATTATGATTTCAGCTTCTTTATCACCTCTTCTACTAAGCAAGAATCAAAAAGCAATCAAGTCTGAAGGACTCAGATTAATACAATCAGCCTGACAGTAGGGAGACTTCTTTTTTTAGTATAAAAATAGCAAATAGCAATGCCAAGTAGGTCCTGTATTTTTTTTTTTTATTGTCACTTGTTTCACACCATTAAATGCTTTGTAAGAAAGGTACAGTGACTGCAGGTATTATAGGTAGACTTTAGATGAATATACCTGTCAGAATATAAATGAAATCCTGTATCACTTTGTTCATTTTATTTTGTTTTCCCCATCCTCAATGAAATTACAGAGAATTAAATTTTTGAAGCATGACCATTGCACAGAGAATTATTCAGCTAAGAGCTGGCCACCTGCAAGAGGTTCTCTTCTCCCTCCCCTTAAGCTTGTTATTCATTGTCTCTGTTACTAATTAGGTTTTCTGACTCAAACTTAGTTTGCAGATGATGGATTTTAAAGAATATTGTAAGAGACAAGACATCAAGGTCAATATTTGAAACTGGCAGAGAAATAACCTTCAGAGGGCTTATGCTCTGTGATAGCCCAGGGAAGGGAGAGGCTGTGTGCTGAGCTGACACTCCTGTTAGTGTTGTGGTGTTTTTCTTTGGATTGTTTTGTTTTTCTGGTTTGTTTGTTTGTTTTTTCTGTGTGGTTTTGTTTGGTTGCATTTTTTGGTGTGTGTGTGGTTGGTTGGTTGGGTTTTTTACCCTTAAACACAGCATGCACAAATAGCGCTGCTGGTACTGACACCATAGTTATGAAAGTGAAAAGCCTCACTCATTAAAAGCAGCACCTGCTACATATGAAGATCTTCCCTAGACATGTGGGCAATGATCCAGCGTGGATAGCCAATATATTTTCTTGCAGTCTAAGGACAAACTGACAAAAAGAGCAGAAGGGAGAGGGAAGCACTATAAGCATTTTAGATGAACACAGGCTGCTTTCTTGCTGACTACTGGTTCAGAAAGAGAGCTTTACAAATCTGAAGGGAAAAGAGCCATAACTGGGTCCATGGCTAATTCTGCAGCAGTGTAGCATGGTCATATTCTTATCTTTCAGATGGATAAAATGGAAAATTCCACTTCAGTTCAGTTCTGGTGCCAGATCTACTTTAAATAGCTCTTTTCTCCCTCACTAGGCCTAATGACTGACTTCATTACAATCTCTTGTGATCTAAGGCACTGCTTGGAGCAAACAGAGTGATAGGTGTATGGTCCTCCACTGGTTTCATGGTTCAGGAAACCCTCTCAGAAGCAGAGTTTCACCATCTGGCCTACGGAGGATAGAAACCATTAGGAGGAGTATTTTCAGAGAATGTATTCATGGCAAAAAAGCAAGGTCTTTGTGATTAAAAGAAAAAAAAAAAGGTACCTGCTGAATATACACAGTATTTCCAGAGGACTTGGCTCTTGTAAACAGCAGCGCCCCTGTAGTGGCCAGGACACTGGCTGTGACCATGATCTCACATCCTGTGGACATCTGCGGGCTCGCTGGGCAGCAGCAGTGAGCCATGTCCAACCTGTGCTGGCGTGGGCTCATTCACAGGGGTTGCTCATGCCATGGGAGAAGGGAAATAGGCTTTGTGAATAGTGGGATCTGTACATCGAGGCCCCTGAGGCCAGCAGTAGTACTGCTCCAGCAGAACAATTTTAGACTAAGAGGTACTTTTGGTGAAGTCTCATCTCTCCCTCCGCAAAGATTGGAGTTGTTCATTCAGACTGCTTGGGCCGTTTCCATCCCTGACTGATACGGTGGTGTCAGACTTGTTCTCAAGTCCAGCAGTCTGCCTTGATTTCCATGGTACTTTTCTTTTTGTCATGGCAAACATATGCTTTAACTTGTGATCAGCCCTGAAGTGATCAGGCAGTTGGACTAGATGATTATTATAGGTTACTTTGAACTGAGATTACTTTCCTTTCTCTTTCCTTTTTCTTTTCCTGATCCAGGGTGCCATGTCCAAGGTTGGGAATCTGTGATGCCTTTGCCCCTGGAGGCTTGTCTTTTAGCATCAGCTGCAATCACAAAGATATAAAAGGCTCTTGGCTAGATCTGCAAAGGCTTATTTAAGACTTCTTCCTATGAGATGCAGATGGTTGAAGCTAAAGCCTTGAGATCTTCCCTAAGAAATCTAATAAGCTGTAATTGTTATGACTCATTCATATAGAAAGCTCTACCCAGGATGACAATCTGAAACAAACTTGGAATCAGCAGTCAACTGGTTTACCAAATATTCCAGTAATTCATGCAGTACTGACAGAACAAGACAGGTATTCTGGGTCATTATTGCTACATACTTGCTTGAGATAACTTGATAATTTATACTTGCAAAGGCCTGTTTTCTCACATGGGGATTAAGTGGAGGGAATCACTAATTTCAATCAGTGCTACATCTGTAATAATTCAGCTCTCCCCAGCAGGCTGATTAGGTTCCCTGGATAAGACAGCTGTAAGGTACCCTGTGGCAGGAGAGGATGACTGTTTACTGAAACACTGCTGTCCGTGGAGTGGCTCATTTGAGAATTGTCAGCAGTGGGTGAAAGGGAAAGGATGTGTCTGAAAGCTGAAAAGCTAATGGTGGAATAGGCTGCTTGCTACAAGAGAAAGCAGAGGACTTGAAGTAATTGTTGCTGTTTTTATTCCAAGTCGTTGCTCTTTATTGGATTAGCCAAGCTGAAATCCCCTCTAAATTAATGGTTAGGAAAAAAAAACACATTTGGAATAAAATAAATAATATTTACATAATTAAATTTGTCTGTCCTCAAATGATCTAATCTTCTTTGCCATCACGGAGAGTCAAGAGTCATGTTTTCTAATGTATATACTTTGATACTACATTCAATTTTAGCACACACAGGTTTAAATTGTCCCTTAAGCACTGAAACAGCTGCTTTTGTGAGACAAACTTAATCTGGGGCTTGTATAGATCTGCTACATAACATACATATAAGAAAAAAAAACAAAACAACAACCCTTCTTTAATCTGTGGCATTCATTAAGTGAGATACAGTGATTACATTGACATGAGTAATTGTCAGCCATCAAATGGGCCTGTACAGAAATGCGCTGGGAATGGACATAAACAAGAGAGGTCTGGCTTCCATCCTCTTGGTTCCAGAGTGGGACCAGCCTTAGACAAAGCATCTGTGTCTCAATTCCTTCATCCTACTGCAGGGGAGGTAAGACTGGCCTCCCTCAGTTTTATGAAAATCATATTTATATCTGTGAAGCCCTCTGAGAAGTACCAAAGGAGCTTGCCTACCTTCAGTGTCTCTAGGTAAATATCCTCTGTGCACAATAGATGATGAGCAGCTTCAAAAGGAACTTGAAAGGCCCAAGAGATGCAGATCTGTGGTAACTATGGGGTCTCAATGGGCCAGTGGAGGAAATTCCAAATTGACCTGTAAGCAAATACATAAAGCCGAACCAAAAGTTGATTTGATAGTTCTTATATTCCAATACTCATAGAGTGGAAATTACCTACTAAATAATAAACATTTCGGATACAATTTTTTTCTGAATATAGTACCTAGTTTTGAGAGCATACCAAAATTAAAAAGTAGATTAGCTCATAGCAAACAGAACAGAAAGGGAGTTTAATTTCTTGAACTTTTACAGATTGCATCAAGTTTTGAAATTTAGAAGCGAACTTAAAGTCCAGATTGAACCTGACTGTACTTCATGTCAGAAAGACTGATTATAGTTTAAGATGGGCAACTTGATATGTTTTAATAACAATATTTCATTAGTGCTAAATAGGCAGGCAAATGCCAAATGGAAGATTAATTGAAGCAATAGACAGGAAAGAGTTTGACTGAAGTTTGACTGGGAAGTCCTTAATGAGCAGAACACAAACTATGCATCATTGTCAGTGACCCATAAACATTTCTGGGATGAAATATTTCTTCTTGTTATGAAGCAAAGAGACATTCCTAAATTTAAACAAAGGGGAAAACTGGGAAAAAAGGTCTTATCAGTAAAAAGGCAGAAGGAGGAAGAGATGAGTAATAGCATGACAGGCTGTTGGAATAGTTTGTACTTTTTCTAGAGAGATGTCTCTTAATTTTCAGAATGTCTGATCCTTTCAGTGACTTGTAGCACTAAAGCTGTGGAGCCTGAGCTGCCAGCAGGCATACATGGCACAGTACACATCTGATCTCTTTAGGGGAATTTATATTCCTAAAGTAGCTCCTGGATATATGTAGGACATCTACCTGCAATGCGAGAGGAGTGGTAAATAGTTGTTTCTGCGCAAGGGAGCTGTAGTCCATCTTCCTCCAGAGAAAAGTATGTGCCGATTTGCTGTTAGGGCGATCATCTGCTCTTCCTTCAAAGGTTTGAAATGTAGTCATCAAACACCCCAAAAGACTGAAAAGAGAGAAGTTTCCAAACACTTGACCAAAATTTCGTGCTATCCTTTTACAATTATCAGTAATGACAGTAAAACATTGAGTTGGTAATAGAATGGGCTTGAGGTAGGAGGGATGGCAGAATCTGGCACAGAATAGCAATCCAGTCTGCACTTTTTATCCAGGTATGGTTTTGATTTTTTGTTTGTTTGTTTGGTTTTTTTTAATTGCTGCTTACAAAACTAGATATTTTCATTTTTTTTTTTAGTTTTGATGAGGTATTTTAGTAAGAAATATTCAAGGGTTAAAGCTTATATCAAATTCTGATCCTGCAGGAAACTCTTCCTCCTCGGGTTCAATTTTTACCACTGTTTTCCTTAATAAAACATCCTCGGGCCTTGCATGGGAGAGGAGTGACATTTATTAAGCTTCAGTGGCAGGAACTGATTAGCTTAGCAAAAATGTCACAGTGTGCCTCACTGCAGGCATGTATAGAGAGTAACAATTCAGAGACAAATCACTTAAAATCCCACACAGGCAACTTCTTGATCAATGACAGAACACACTCAGAAAATTAAATTGTTAGAAGTCAAGCTTGGTCATTCATTTTCTGAAGAACGTGATGCAGTAGGAAAAGCACGAGAAAACAAACTTTCTGGACTCTGAAGACCTGCTCCCCATCATGGTCCTGGTTTCCTGCTGGATCCCCTCTGCACTGGCTGCAGGAGGTGTGTGACCCCGTGCTGGAACAATTTACTTACTCATCCCAGAAACTTTGCTGAGGATGCTCTGTGTTTCACCTGAGGGGAACTCAGGAATGAACATGAGCAGTTTCCTCTGATTCTAATATGGAAGCTAAAGGGACCCTGTGAAATGCAGGGAGCCTATGGACCACTTCTTGGGAAGCTGTGGAAGTTGATGAAGATCAGCAAGCTTGTATATAACTGTAGTAATCTTTGTGTTTGACATTTCTAGAGAGGGCTTTCCACAGGAGCCCACAAAACAGAAATGACTGGCCTGACTTAGGGGTTTCAGTGCCTAAATGATTCCTGGAGGCATCTGCCTTCCTTGGTGAAGACTTCAAATTTGTGAAAACCGTATTTAAACACCTAGCTCATTTTAGTTAAACATCTAACTCATTTCAGTTCTACTTGCATGCAGTACAGCCACCATGATGGGCCATGGGGAGATGCAAAGTTTCTCTCTTCTCTGGCAGATAAAGCAGCTGCTTTGTTGATTTGATTTATAGCGAGGTTTGAATCTGGCTCTTACCTCTGGTCTGTGGCCTTTCCCAGTGTTTTGGGGAAGGCACTTCCTTCTTTTCTTCTCTCTCTCCCCACTTTGCCGATGTTGGCCAGACCAGGGCATTGATTATGACCCCCTCCTCCCTGGTCAGTCCCCTGACCCCAGGCTCTAAAGCCAGAGTGTCCCTGCACATCCCGGTCAGATCAGGGCAGAAGAAACTACGGGTTTGTGATTCCTGATGAGTTTTAGCACTCAGTGCTGCTTGGAGGGGTGGAACCATGTACATGCCCAGAACGGAGCTGAGGGGATCCCAGCAGCCTGCAAATTTAAGCCCCTCTCAAGCCAGGTAGCAGCTGAAGAGGCTCTTCAGAGCCCTGCCTTTGGATTGCTCTGTCAGATGTCTTTTGGGGATCTGACTTTGTTAGTCACGTCCATGTCTTACGAGAAGTATGTGACAGAAAATGGATTTACATTAAAGTGTCCTGTCATCCATCTCCCTGTTGTTTTTTAAAAACAAAAATGTTAAAACGAAACTTATTTTGGAGTGAAACTAATTATTGAGGGATAAAGGAAGTTGTTTATAAAGTCTAGGTCATTGGCTCACAAGAGAAGAGAAAATAGAATTTATGCAATAGGTTGCATAGGTCACACTGTTCAAATTTCAGATTGTGACTGTTTAGAGGAAAATTTTCTCAGCAAACTGTTTGCAGAAGAATGCCCCTGTATTATGGTTTGTTTAGATAAGAAATAATGAGAGATCTTCTTACATGAAGAATGAAAGATCTCAAATGAAGAAAAAAGTCACATCAGAACATCAGCTGCTTAACTCATTAGCTTAATGAATTTGTCTCTCTCTCTAGAGTAGAAGTGGATCTGCATTATTTTTGGTGGTGTTTTTTTGTTGTTATTTTGTTTTTAATTCCACAGTTGTGGACTGTTAATTTTAATCTGATTTTTCTGACCCTCTGTTGTCTCAATATGCCAAACTTTCTATAGAATATTTTCATATACAACAAAAAGCCAAGCCCTGCCAACATTCAACCACAGCATTTTAGTGTTATGCCAGCTGAACAGTGGAAGCCTAAGAGACTTTACAGATTTTGCTGGATAAATTCACATTTTGACCTTTCTCTGCTATGAAACTGATAAATATAGCAAAATGGGTTTTCATATCTTCAGGGTAGATAATTTTCTGTTTGAAATGCTGCTCTGAGGCCTGTTCCTTTTGTTTTATGAACTTCCTCCCCAGTATAGAAAGAAAAATAGAAACCTTCCAGTCCTAACTGGTTTGGACAAGCAAACAGTGAAGGTCTGCAGATGTTTAAAGTGGTTACGAGAAAATGCCAGCATATGTGACCTCCTTTTTTTCTATAGGAAAGTTAGGGAAACATACCCTGCCTTTGAACTTTCTCTGTTGAAAGAAAAATGCATTTCTTCCAAAAGGAAAAATGCCAAGGAAAAAGCAGCATCAAATGGTGGTAATTTCCACCACAGACAGTGACAGAACATGGGCTGTTGTGGCTCAGAGTGTGACTGTCACCAAAGGTGGTTACTGAGATGATCAGACCCTATACACAGACACAGCTTCTCGGACTCTTGCTGAGACCCCCCCACCTCACTGGATGCTATGGGTATCCCAAGTAGTGTGGGCTTGAGAGCTTTCCTTTTCGTGCAGGTCACTGTGTCCCATAATTCTTCTACTTTCAAAAGGGAGTAAAATTTCTCAGTTTCTTCCAGGTTTTGCCATGCCTTCAGTTCTTTGGAGGGAATATCTCTCGTTATATGTACACACAGTGCCCGGCATAACTGAGCCTCTCTCATGGTATGTCCATGAGGCAGAGTCCACACTTATATGGAAATTGATACATGGAATCACAAGAAGATAATTATCCTTCTGCAATGAATCAAACTTCTTTTCCAACAGATGAGTCATAAAATTGGGATGAGCTTTTTTAAGTCCTTTTCCCTGCCTTTTTCTCCAAAAAAAAGCCATTCTGTTTTACTTCACTATCTATATTACATTTGTATATCTTATTTGTTTCAAGTGCAACATGGTGACCTGCCACATTTTTTAAAGACAATGTCCTTTTCTACTTCTTGCCAAGGTTTCCAGATCACATAAAAGGTATATTTTGTCTGAAGCAGCACAGCTAGAGCCCCCAGATGGTGTTTGAAATGCTATTTGCACACATGGCTATGTTTATAGGGTTATGCTTCTGTAAGGCCCTCTTACAATTCATAAAATTATAGGAAGCCAGAACATAAGGAATATGTACAGATTTGTCTTTTTCTGATAGTTTTTTTTTTTTAATAATCTGGCATTTAAATAAATAAGTGATCCTAAAAAAACCCATATAAAATAAGTGTGTCACCTGTAAACCTCTGTATCACTTGCATGGTTTGCTACAGTATAGCTTCATATAGTTCCCATGATAAAATAAGTGTTACAGGTTTACTCTTTTCATGTAATTATATGGTATCATGCTTAGCCCTAGGACATCTTGACCCTGGTGAGATTTCATGGGAAGGACAGAGATAAAACGTGTCACAGCTTCAGGACACCTTGGCTACCCTTTGTCCCTGTCAAGCAGGGTAAATGCATTAAAGCTAAACTCCTTTGAATGTGTGACACGGGCTCCATTAAACAGATCATGAATGTTCTTCAAACTGGTTATTTAACAATAAACATTAAGAGGCATGTGGCCAAGTGACATCAGAAGAGCAAAATGAGAAGCAAAGTAGTGAAACACAATTGAGCAGGATCAAGCGAGGAGGGCAGTACATGCAGCATGGAGATCCCCCTATTTACAGAACATTAATCAGGCAGTGATTGATTTTTAAGGAGAGTCTAGATACTGTGTATAAAGGCTCATGATTATATTAATGCAGATAAACTGGCGCCCTGCAACCTGTCTGGAGAAGTGTTCTGCGTTTGTCTAAATGCTGGAGATAAGGTAATGAAAAGCTCTGGGAGGCTGGAAGCCTTGAGCTTCAGGTGGAAGGCACAGTCCTGGGCAGGGGCAACCACAGTCAACACAAATGGGGAGAGTAAATAAGGTAGATATTGTCTCACAATGGGACCACCTTTTTATTCTGGCACTTTGGTGAAGGGACAAAAGGGGATGAATCTTTGCTTTTGGTAAAACTGAAGTTCCTTGACTCCAGTGAGACTGCATGACTATTTACTGGATGAAGCTCTCAGCCCATTTCTATTAATACACAGGTTTATGGCAGCTGCTCTATTTTGCATGAAAAATTGTAATTCTATATGAGGGACAGACTTCAGCATGCAATCATTAGTGGGACAAGACTGTGTATTACATATGTTCTTGGGTGGCTCTTCTTTATCAGAAATTGATAAGTTACCCATAAAACAATGATTTCTTTTAGTATCTTGTTTCTTGTGATGAAAAACAAATGCTATAAATCATGGTAGTAATCAGGAGATTAGCAAAAATAATGTAATGGGGAGAAAACACCCACTCATGAAAACAGAATTAATGAGTAAATAGTTAAAATATTGAACAAAAGAGAGAAAAGAGAAAACAAAAGAGAAAAAAAAAATTGAAGAGTGGTGTCAATTCTGTTACCTCCATCATTTGAACTTAGTGACTGGGAAATGGGATCAGACAAATAACCTTTTTGCCTAGTTTATCTTTTTCTACAGCACCCATTGCTGGTAAACATAGAGTATATGTCCCCTTTGGGGAGTTGAAGGGGCTCTATCTGAGAAATTAAATTTGCTTTCAGGGAGGTGATGGGTGCATATGGAAATAATTATCTCCCCAGGGCACTGGAAAGATACTCTCCTGATTCTGGCATATGCTTCTGCAGGCCCTGCTTTGATGTTTCCAAATTATTTCCCTCTGTTTACCTCAAATTTGAGACTATGTTCCCTGATGCTGGCTAAGGGAGAGACCAGTCATGCTCTGTGAGCCTTGAAGGCTGATGGAAACTCAGTGTGGGGTCGTCTGCCTGTTGACTCTTTCACCCACATGGTACACGGAGAAACCAAGGCTTTCCTCCTTCTTTTTTTTATAAAGGTTTAAAGTACAAGCTAAATCAAGAAAGCATTCAAAGCATTTATCCTTTTTTTTTTTTTTTTTTTTTAAACAAAAAGGCTGTCTATGAGATGAGATCTAGGTAGGCAACCAGTGAGGAACCAGCAAATGCTCCTAGCAGAGCAGCACTTGGACATGAGTGTCTGGGTAGCTGCATCCCATCAGAGCCTGACATTGTCCACAGCCTGTTGTGCCACCAGGCAGGTACAGGAGGGTGCATCTCTGCAGCCTCAGACAGGCCCCCCAGCGTGCCAGGGTTATGGGGAAAAGCTCTTGCCACAGTCCCTAGTTTTGCAAATTCACTTTCCATACAGCTGGTGATGGTCTTGGACCTACTGGGCGATCTCCACAGCTGGTTTGTGGATGCAGGTGGGATCCATTGATGTACATTTACATTTGTAAAAGCAGGCAGTGAGTTTTAAATTTGGCTTGAAAACATGACTTTTAGCTAAAAATCTGTCTTTTTGTTGAATTATTTTGAATCAAGAGGATGAAGAATGAGAAAAAAACCCCATCTTTTTCTAGAATAGTTTCAGATCATGTTTTCAAGGACCCCAAACTTGTTTAATTTATCATGCCAATAAGATTTATTCTCTAGAAGTTATACCAAAAATGCACAGTCTGGCCTTGTGATTATCATTTGACATCAATCCAGAGAGGAGGACATGATCTGCACCATGGGCCTGACTGAAATGTGACAGCTTTTCCCTTCAGTGCATTTCCAGAGCTGTGACATCCTCCGAGGAAGGCTGCATGTGATGCATGGCGCTGCGAGGCAGAGCTGGAATGCTAACACAGCGAGCAGGATGGGATGCCCATTGCTCAGCTCTGCTGAGTCAAATATTGGAATAAAAAAATAATGGCATCTGCTGAGAAAATCACATTTAATTAGAAGGGAATAAAATTAACCTGCTGAATAAAAGGAGAGTGGAGCTGTTGCAGAAAGGAAGTTGAATTAACCCATCTGGGAATTCTCTGAATAATGATTATTATTAATAACATTGAGCACTTATGTAGCATTTTTTGGGGTCAAGTTCATTGCTATGAATCATTGCAACAAATATGGAATGTAGGTTATTCTTTAGCATCTAAATGTCATGTCTAATTTATATTAGTTTGGTTATCGCAATCATATGATACATGGATGAATTCTGTCTTCATTACTGAAGGGTTTTTTTTTCTGCTCCTGCAAATAAGAATCTCGTCACTTGTGCATGTCCTTAGTCTGTGTGTCTCCTGTCACATTAACCACGGGATAAAATGTGCAGAACATAATATGGAATAGCTGTTTTTATCTCCAGTGTAATTTTAAAATATGTTCCTTTCTGGAAAACATAATTTCAGACTAATCTTTTATACTTTGGTTTCAACAAACATTCTCTTACCTGTTTCAAGCCCCAGAACCATGCATGAAATATAACAGCACTCGCTTGGGTCTTGAAAGCCTGAACATGAACCCACCAGCAGCCAGACCCTACACCAGCCAGGCCCACTGAAATCAGTGCATGTCGTGCACCACCCTATGAAAGGCATTAACCACACAGCTCTGCTTCCTCTCAGTTCTTCAGATCTGACAACATCAGCAGATCTTTAGTCATTAGCATCCAGGTTCATCTGCTGGGCACCATGCTCTCTTCAATGCCTTCGGTAGC
Source organism: Nesoenas mayeri (assembly GCF_963082525.1). Lineage (NCBI taxonomy): Eukaryota > Metazoa > Chordata > Aves > Columbiformes > Columbidae > Nesoenas > Nesoenas mayeri. The sequence goes on along the minus strand of NC_137548.1, from coordinate 16,822,062 downwards.
TGTGATCCCCTTCTCCAATCTACCATTAAGGTTCTGCAGCCTCAGCTGATGATCTGGCTCATTCATACACATTATTTAGAGGTCATTGTCTTAATTCAGCTATGGTTGAAAATTAATACAGAGCAATGCAAGGTTTTGAATTATGATGATAGTTTTCTCAACAAACTCTAGAGGTACTGATGCGTGATCTGACTGAGACAAATTGTTCTGAAGCAGATCTCACCCTGTATAGACAAGTTGTTTGTGTAAACAGGAGAGAGGTTACCAGGTTTGAGAAACAATTGTGAAACAGCTATTTTTAAAAATTCTGTTCATGCTACAAATAAAATCACCAGCAACATTCCTGGAATAATGCCATGTTTTCCTGCAGTAAACATGGCTTGAGAACTTGAAATGTTTGGGAAAGGTGGGTTGGTGGTTGGTATATTTTAGATTATCTTTTTTTCAGCCTTTTTTTTTTTTTTTTCTTATTGCTGCTGATTAAATGTAAGTCAAAGCAGAAAATCCCTGAAAACCCATAAACAAACTCAGTGCTGATTGTTTTTAAACTTTCCTAAGCTGATGGAGCGTCATGTTGCTTTCAGCTGCTCGGTTCCCTTGGAGAAAGGGCATGTCTGTGCAGCGCGTGCTGAACGCAGGCGATGGTGACAGACTGCAGCCATCGGAAGGGATGACGTGGCTTTTCAGGCACCCCTGGTCATTCTTGTTGACGGCGTGTGACCAGCCAGCTTGGACAGCCGATGCAGCCCCTTGCCCTAGGGGCAAGCCGGATCAAAGGGCATTAGCTTCCTCACTCGTGCGTCTCAGTAGTTTTCCCTAATATGAAAAACTGCTCAAAAACAGGAGGAAAAGCAGATTTGAAGGAGGTGCCCTATGGCTGCGGCAGTTTTTGTTAATCTAAAGAAGAAAATTACTTGTAGGGTAGGGGGCTTCACATTTTAATATGTTCGTAACCTGCACTTTAATTTTCACTTCCACACTGGAGAGGTGGCCTTGCCAGAAAGCACCCTGGGCTGCTCTGCTCTGTGTTCTCCAGACCCCACAAGGTCTCAGTTTGGGTTTCTATCACCAGAGAGGGAAGCCGAGCCCCTGAGCTGCCAGGACCCCACAGTTACTGTGGAAGCTGCGTGTTCTGCTGCTAACCAGGTGCCAGGAGGATGCACCGCAGGCTTTTCAGGTGTGCCCGGTCTGTGGATGCCTGAGCAGGTTGCACAAGTGACCTCAAAGGTATTGTCTGCCCAAGAATTCTCATTTTCAGAATAACATTTCTGTTGTCAGGCTGAATTAATTTGCATACATATGTGCACATACCTGCCCGTGCACACATGTACACAATGTTTTTCTTCAAATTTTCTGAATTATTGTTTAGTATTAATTAATCTACTCTGTTTTCCAGAATGAGGTTGAATTTTCTGTATATGCTTATATGAATATGTTCAACTTTGGATGGACTGTTCCTACTCTGATTATTTATTATTATTATTATTATTATTATTATTATTATTATTATTATTATCATTACTTAATTTTGCATAATTTCCCACTAGGATGGGCATCTGACATAATTGGATTGCATGATAACCCCCAGCTGAAATGCCGTCATGCAGCAGCATCTGCTCTACCTGCATCAGTAAATTCAGACTCTGTGAGCCACTTCCTGGGTTACAGCAGCTGTCCCTGTGCAACCAAAAGAGGAATCCTGCTTCAGGTATTCAGTGGCTTTCTGAAGTCAGGCTTCATAAATCATAGGTGTTGAGAATAAACCTCTTCTCCTATATGACAAAGGAAACTGCAGTATTATTGATATCCCTTAAGGTCCTGACAGCAAAAGGTGAGCCTGTTCAGTTTACATGGTGCTGGGCAGAGAAGGTCTGCTACCACATTTAGGCAAGAGCCAGAAGAGAAGAAATATCAAATGGGATTTCATTGTAAGACTCATCTTGGGAAGTTAAAACTCATATGAAGGGAACGTTGCATTTAGAGTAGCCTCAGACTTCTGGTGGATGAGTTTCCTGTTTGTTCAGTAAAAATCATTTCAGAGAAGACTATTTTTTTTTCTTTTTGCTCAGAAATGGTAAATTTTAATTCTAAGAGTGCTTGGCTCCCTCCACAGTGGTATCTTAACAACACAATTTCTACATGAAATCACAATTATGAAGATAAACTTCCGATGCTTTTTCCCATGCCTCTTGATATGGAATAGTTTTACTGCTTTTAGTGGGGCCAGTGAAGCTGGCCAGTGACCGTGGGGGTACCATACAGTCTGATGACTCAGTGAGGAAACTGCTTGCTAAATTTGCCTTTTTTTTCCTTTTTTTTTTTCTTTGTCTTCTTCCTGGATGACCTCCTTCAATACAGCTGTGGGTCAGAAAGTTCATAACCTGAAAATGGTGAGTCACTCAAATGCAGCCAAAACCTCAATTTGGAGACATGAATTCATATTAAAGGTGATGAGGCATAGGAAAAACCCCACAAAACCAAACCCCCCACCCCCCGCCTCAACCCCAAACCAACACAACTTCTGCATCTGTGATTTCTTCATCCAGGTACATTCATCCATCTCTGTAACGCCTCAGTAACTTCAGATGTGCACCATCAGTACTTTAAAAAGTTAAGAAAACGGATAAACTCAGAGACATCTCACACTCCATTTCCTCCCTGTCATTTTCAAAGGAGAATCCAATTTTACCTCAGTGACTGAGGCAGGGAGAAAAGTTTGCTGCAAAAGATGTCCAGAAACAGTTTACACCTCATTGTCACAGAAAATTACAAATACTTCCTGCTCAGTGCTAGACAGGCACTGTGTGCACACGCGTACCTGTGTATGTGTGTGTCGGTGTGCCTGCACGCAGGACGCATGTTTGAATGGCTCTTGAATTGTAGCTTTGTACCTGGAAAGAGGAGGGGGGAGCAGATCCTTGTGGTCATTCTTCTGAGAGATTTCTCATGCTGAGGGTCTCTACCCGTGTGTATGATCAGTATCACCTGTTTCAAGGCAACGTCAAAAATATCCTTCATTGCCAGTAACACAGGCCATAGGAAGATGCTTTGTTGAGACTGTTTATTCCTGCTGAGTGGGTTTTCTATTCTACTAAGGTCTGTTTCTACGAAGATATCCAAAGATGAGAGCATCTAACTTTCTAACAATTGCAACTATTTTAAGTAAAACTCACTGCCAGTTTTGAACTGATTTTGCTAATAGTTTTGATCCTCACAAACTACAGTTTTAAAAATAAATTAATTCAAATGCTTTTATTCAGCTCTACCCTTGACTTCATTCACAGATATTGAACTGATTAAATCTTGGACAAGAACAGACTAAAATCCAGTGTCTTAATATTAGTAGAAATGTCAGAGATGGAGCAACCTCACTGCAGACAGACTTTTCAGAAGATTTACCTGTCCCATTCATGTGGTCTGTAAAGAAGGGAAACCATGAGTTTCCAGAGGCTTGTAACTGGCGATAAAAACATTGATCTGATTGTCAAATTTAATATCTTCTCCAAAGATTCGAAGCATTAGAGATTTTCAATAAAACAGACTGAATTTACTGTTGAGTTTTGGTTTACTATCTTTTCCTCAAATATAATTCTTGGAAGCAATGGAATTGTTCTTCCGCAACTTCTAGACAAATACAAACATCAGCTTGCAGCAGATGGCACAGAAAATTTCAGCATAAACTATACACACTTGAATAGGTTGTAAGCACACTGGACGCTGGGGCTTCAAATAGAAAGGTTCAAGGAGAATTACCACTGTATCTGGCATTCACATGCTCTGTATGCAGTTTTTGGATTTTTTACTGTCCAAACCTGGTCCTGCACAATTCTTAAAATGAAGAGGAGATAAATGTGATACATCCCTGAAAACTTTTGCAAGTGAGTTTTCTGCTCCAGAGATTCTCTGAGAAGCCATTGACAGGGCGCCAAAGGCATGTAGCCTGACAGAAAAGTTTTCTTGATAATTCATGATGCTTTCATCACCTGCCTCCAAAAGTTGTTACCAAAAGAATGACTTTGAGCAGCCCAAATGTGTGTCCATCAAAGCAGTCTTGCCAGCCAGCTGGCTGATAGGTTAACATGACCTTCTGCTTCAAGGGCAGCCTGCTGGGGAGAAGACAAATAGCTTTTCTTCCCCTGGATTCAGAGGTCACAAGGGACAAAGCATTTAAAACAGATGAAGCTCTGGAACATCTTTGTTTCAAACTCCCCCTGAAGTTCTTGCATATAGTGTTTTAACATCACTAAGCCATCACCCAAGCAGCCAATACCTCTGCTTTGTGGGCATGGAGACATGTACCCTTGTGGTTACCCTCTGCAGGGATTTGGCTGCTGGTGGCCAGCTGGGGACAGCAGTGCAGTGGGAGGTGGGTATGGTGGGTATGGTAAGTAGCGGGTATGGTGAGTACATATAGTGGGGATGGTGGGTGTGTACAGTGGGGATGGTGGGTACATACAGTGGGGATGGTGAGGATGGTGCCAGGACATGGCATCAGGTGATGCCTTCTGATGCCTCAGTGCTGTTAAGTGCAGGCAGGAGGGATCTGGCTTTCACAAGCAGCTGTGGGTCCCATCCATTTTGCTCCTAAATCCCTGCTTTTCAGCTACTGCCAGAAAGGTGGAGCACATGGGTGATCAGGTGCATTTGTATTTTAATCGTTCTCTAAAAGGAACACACAGGACTTGAAATAATCTGTTAAGCAAATGGCTGCAAATGCAGTGTGAAGCCCCCAGCCAGGATACACGCCTCATTCTACCATTTGTAGTTCTCTCAGCCCCCTAGTCCCCACTTCCACATTCCGCGCCCCCCCCGCCCCGCCTTTTTTAATTTTAATTTTCCAGTAGGCATCAATTAGGTGAGGGCTTTTCATTTTAAACATTGGGATTTTTACTTGGCTTGCTAAGGCTGTCAGGTCTGGTTTGCTGCTGAACAGTTCATGCTTTGGTGCTGGACAATGCATGAATGTTTAAATTGCTTGAAATGTCTAATTGAATTATCCTCAAATTACAAATCAAAATAAGAAAGACTGTCTCTGGCTCTCAGTCTCCTTCGCTGGGATGTGTCTACCGTACCTCTGCTTTTCTTTATATTTTCTTTTTTGCTTCCGACTATGATTGTGTTAAATGAAACCTTAAATACTGAAAGCATTTCTGTTTGTGTGTGCAGGGGAAGCGATGCTGAACGTAAAGGGAAATTTATTCACATTCTGGCTCTGAGTTCTTTTTGTGCTGCACAAAAACGAGTTCATGAAATTTGTATCAATGCATAGGAAAGCAAACCAGCCAGCTGCTATTTACAAAGAAACTTCCTTTCTCTTTCAGCCACAGTGATATATAATATAAAATACTTTCAGGCAGATACATATAACTACCATTTAACTGCTTTTTTGATGAGAGCTCACAGATTGAGTAAACTAAGAAGCCAGAAAGAAGATTTGATGTATCTAGCCAGCACTCAAGATAAAATCAGCTTGTTAAAGCCTTGCTATTTATACAGTGAGGCAGAAATTAAAGCCTGTAGGATTTTCTTTTGTAAGCTGTTAAGGGAAGCAGAGCTGGGTCTCCATGTATCACATCCACTCTGTCCAGCCCCCTCCCCAGCAGCACTGGAGGCTGATTAGGAACTCTGATCAGTGCAATGATGCTTCTTCCATGGGTCTTATATTTTTATGTCGTTATATAACATACAATAAAGGGAGTTTGACCACGCACCCTCATCTTCAGTGGGTTTGTTGCTATACATTAAATTGTTCTGTGACTGGCTGCACCGGGGGCACAAAAGGGGTGTTCGGGCTGCGTCCCACACCCAGCAGCTGCCCCATCCCTCTCTGTCCCCAGAAAATCATCCTTTGGGGGTCATGCAATTCACCCAGGTTCTGCTGCCTCTCACTGTGGCTGCCAGGACCCCCCCGTGCTATATGTTAGCTGCTCAGGTAAGGAGCCCTGGCCAGGACTTGTGGCACAGTATGGATGCTGGCTCAGCAGGGAGGACATGGGTATGGCACAGGCACTGCTCCGATGCTCAGGCTAGTTGCTAATCCCCATGGATATACCAAACCATGCCACGGTGCAAGACAGGAACAGCAGGACAAGCGTTTGAATGTGGCAGTGAATGCTTTTGTTTTAACTAGAACCAAAAATAACACAATTTCAGACATGCCAGGAATCTTGGTATTAATATTCCCAGTATTTTTTCCTGAGTACTAGAAAAAAAAAAAAATAGATTCAGGCCACTTCCAAGGGCAGCTTCTCTATTAGCTTGCAATTAGACAATTGTTTCTGTGCTATTAAAATGGTTGAAGACATAATAACTACAAAAGAACCTTAAGGAAATGACTTAGATAAATTCTTTATTAAATGGAGGATTGGCTCTGAATGGATATTTTTGACAGGAAGAAATATCTTTGAATATTAAGAAAGTTAACACTTTAATCACTGAAGACTAGTACAGACTAAAACATCAGTTGTGAGGTTTTTTAAACATCTGATTGTTTTGGAGGCAAAGATTACACTTGCATGAATCAAGCATGCCTGAATGTGAGCATCTTTCAGAAATGTAGAAGGCTGTAATTTGAAACTAATTGTACTGGACATCTATTAAAATTATGTAGACCTTGGAAATGCATGTGTCCAGATGAAACCAGTGAAATGCACTTGATAATGATTGTATATTACCAAAATCACATCATACACTGCATCTCTCGCATTACAAATCTCTTGCTCCTTCTTCAAATAATATTAAAACCTGGTAATCTAATTTCTCTCTTGGTATCATAATGCTGATTCCCAGTGATGGAGCAGTGAAGGAAGAGCACATCAAGCAATGCCAAGCTCTTCAGCATGGCAAGTTGCTGTGCATTGTATTATTTAGCAATGTTTCAGCTATGCTATAAATAAAACCCTAGGTTGTAGGACTAGGAGCTCTTCTGTGCTCTAGTCTAATCAGATTTGCAACAAATACTCCTGTTGCTCGCTGAAGAGCACGGGTAGTTGAGTCACTTTTTAACATGCGTATGCACTGATTCCTGTGGCCATCTCATCATGTCTAAAGCACGACTAAAGCTCAGCCAAATGGCAGTGAATTCTGGACTGATATTTTTACTGTTACTAGAATTTAAGGGACCTCACCTGAATTTCACCAGACCTCATTCTGCTGACTGGTTTCCCAGTGGTCTCCTCCCAGTCATGGCAGTCTTCTCTTCAAAGTGACATCCTTCTTCCTCTGCTGCAGACTGGCAGTATGAATGTTGACCCGTCAGCTTTGATGCCTGAAGCCAGGGTCAATGCCTTCCAGAGGCATCTTCTTTCTCAGTGGTCACACGGAGATTTTTATGTAGAAATTTATATTGCAAAATATAGCTGATATTTAAGCCTGATTGATATAATGTATATGCTGTAATGATTATTGCTGTGTTCCATTAAACTGCCATCTGATCATTTTACATTAGTGTTGGTCTGTTCCTTTCAATGGTTTCTTTAAACTAGGATATGAAATTGTTCCCAAGGGACCAAGAAAAACTATTGAGAACTAGGAATCAGGCAGACAAATCTTTGTACTGCAAGGGAATCCTCTCCTGGAAATTAAAGGAGCTAAGGTACCCCCACATTTGAAATAAAATCCCTTCCTCCCTGGCTCAAATTCAGGCGACCTCACTTGAAGGTACCCAGGGAGTTACTTCAGACTGGGGAAGGAAGAGCCCCATTTGTAGGAGGGTCCAGGCTGTGATAGCCCCTTGGGCCCAGAGGACCTCACATGGACTGTGCTCTGTGCCTGGTAAAGGCATAAAACTGTCCGGGGTGAATCCTGGCCGAAGCTGTTATAAATCAGTGTTGATATGCCAAAGGACTGCACCACAATTTGCTTTTATTCTTGCATGAGAAAGGGAGGGTAAAGTCCACATGGGAAGTTAGAATATAAAATCGTGCAATTATCTCTTGCATCAAAATAAACAAAGGTATGTAGTATTATGCAAAACACCCCCCCCCCGCCCCGCCCCGCCCCTAAAGCTAGACTACATTGTTAGGGCTAACTTGCAGCATCTCTGGCATAAAGAGGTTTTTTGAGCTTTGTAGAACTGCAGGAATGTGCGATTGTAATTCCTTCCTATATGAAGCACCAGCAGTGCACATATCTGGGACTGTAACTGCAGAGTTAGGTGAGACAGAACCAGAACTCAGCTGGACACAGGCATGAGCAGCAGCCATGAGCTTCTCCAAAACCAGAACAGAAAGTGTTCAAGCAAGCATGGTTAATTTGGGTAGTCAGAGAAGTGCCTGAGGAGGCACTGCAGCCATTAGTCCCTTCAGCGTTTCTCTTCGATGTTTAGACTCTGTTCTCAGCTACACAACCAACAGGACACAGGAAACTTTTTACAAGTACATTTTTATTTAAAATAAAAATTAATTATGGTGTCTTTTTAAAATAGGGTACTGCACAATCTGTATATGCAACACAGTTTTTGGTACAGAACATACTTATTGAGCAATATCCTTAAATACTAAATATACATTAATGGCTTGTTTGAGAAACATGACAACATTAATTCTGATATTTTTTTTTCTCTTTAGTCATTTAACCACTGATACAGATTTCCTATAAACAATATTTGTTTTCATCTGTACATGTGGTACACAGTCAAGAAGGCAGATCTTAGAATATTTACATTCATGCATTGATTTAAACACACTATTTTGCAATTTAAAATAATATATTTTTGTTTGTACAGGTACAGGGAGTATTGTAAATACATATCTACCATAGGCCTGATTCTCCATTGCTTGGCAGCATCTATGGTCATGACCTGGTTGGAGCAGGAGGCCCACACTCGCTTCACATGCTGTGACCATATGGCATGCAAGACTGGACAATTAGGTCTCTGTATAGATATATATCAATATATTTATATCTTATATTTAGTAGAACTCTCCTCTTTCCTTCCATGTCTGTTTTTGCAGCATCTATCCAAGGCTGAGATGCTTTCCCGGTCACACGGCTGTGTCAGGTCTGAGCTAGGAAGGGCGGCAGGGTTGGGGCTTCAGTTCCACCCTCCCGGTGCTTCTGAGGACCAAGGAAACTCCACACTTTGCAGCTCAGGCCCCTAAAGTGCATTCCCTGCTTGTTTCTGCTATTTGTGATTCGTAAGAAGAAATCTGAAGTTGATGCTCTCCCTCAGGCTGAACATGGCAGTTTTCTGAGTCTGCCTCATGGTGGTCACAGCAGAGGGGTTAACTTTGCAGAAATTGGCCACCTTTGCATCTGCTGCGGATCTGGCTATTTTGAGAACCGAGATATGCAGGACCTTTCTATGCCTGATATTTTGGTGGCTAAAAATAATCTCAAAATGCTTGTAAAGCTGTATTTTGGATTGCCAGTTCCCCAGATCCAGGGTCACTGCTTAGTGAAGCCCTTATCCAACAAGCCTATTACTTTCCCTTTGTATTTAATTATAGTACCATAAGGAAGCACAGAAGCCTCTTCTATAAAAGCCTTGCAAGTATTCCGTGGAGCATTAGATGAAACCTAAACCATATCAGCAAACTTCAGAAACCATTCCCCAAAGATGCTGCTTTTCTGCCCTCCCCTTTCTGAAGATTTACATCTGCTTCCAGTGTACTTTTCAAGTACCTTTCTGAAGACCACTTTAAATTTTGGTGCAATGTGGTCAACTGTACTTAGGCAGGAATCTAATGGCAAAACTACCCGGTGCAGGTTTTCTCGCTGCGCAGCCATGTGGTGCTGAGCACAGAGGCTGTGGACAAGCGGAGGAGCAGCTCTCAGCCTGGCTGCTGCCGCTCTGCTGTGGCCAATGGCTCATAAAAGTACACTGGGGAATGTTTGTTTATGAAATATTATGGTGATAATCCACCCAAATATGTTTATTTAATATCAGCATGTTGAATATAATGATAGTGTAAATCTGCCTATGCAAATGAGATACATCTATATGTCTCAAAACACTGCCACAGAGCTGGTATTTTAATCTTGATTATACAGATGGGTAAATTGAGGCACAAAGAGGCAACATTACTTGCTAGTAAACAGCAGAACAGTGGCAGAGTTGAAAATAGATCCTAGTGCCTCCTTGAAATGCCCTGCCTCCTTCCTCACTGGGAGGTTTTTAATGTTTATGTTCTCCTGGGTGGGTTTTTTTGTGGGTTGTGTCATGTCATGCACCTGGGCTTTCTCTAGTGAGGACATTTTACTATTGACATCACTGAAAATCAGAAAGTGTCCTGTGACCAGCTCTTTAGACTTTTTCTTGCAAAAACAGACAGATTTTGATGCACATAGTGGGCTATAGATCCCTTTTGTGATTTTGGCCTTACAGAACATATCTTTAAAGCTGTATTAGGGAATTAATAAAATCAACAACCTTTAGGAGAAAGTGCTAATCCTGAGCCTGTATCATGCTAAACTCATCTGCATTCATACCTTCTACTCTCAGCTAAACATGCAACCAGTCTCAAACTATGCCACATTTAGGCAGAAACAACTGGAGTAAAAAAAGAAAGGCAAACATAGGTAACTACACCAAAATAAATGTTATACCTTAAAAAATACTCTAGAAATATACTTGCAATATTTTTATTATAGTATTTAGGGGCTAAGTGCTTTAGGCAATCAACATTTGGGATACTAGACTCAAAGTGTAAATTCTGTCATTTTAATCCCACTTTGGATCTAAGAACACACCACTGTGTCTTGTGCAAGCACACAACATGAATATGGCAGGGAATGACCATACTCTGGGGCAAAGGGTTGCTTATTCCCTTTCACTTTTGTAGTTGCATTCACTTCCCAAGAAAGTCTAGCATTTAAAAAATAACTTTGTGTAGCTAAACTTTTACATAGTGATGACAGGCTAAAAAGCTAAACTAATAACTCCATAAAATCCTCAAAAGCAGTATATAGCAGCATTTCATTTTGTCATTGAAAAGATACTTACATTTACATACACCCTATTGTTCAATAGGTAATAGAAAACTAGAGATGGGCCTGAGCTGAAACTGCTGATTTGAATATCCTGGAGCTTTTTTGGGGAAGGTCTGCAAAACATCGTCTTCCTCTACCATCAGCCCAAAGTCTACATCCCAGTGATAGATCAACCGCAGACAGGAATGCATTCAAAATCCAGGTCTGATTTCTGCAGTTCAGGCACACCCTTACATAAAACTGAAAGCATCGGTGTGTTGCAGTACTGAGGGACATGATGGCCGGGGTGTAGCCACGTCCTGGAGGGAGGCTGGGTCGTTACTCACAGATATGGAGACTGAGTGGTATTGAAGCTTGATGTCCAGACAAGAAGCCGGGGTGGAAATTTGTCTTTCACTGCATCACTACTTTCAGCACAGAGGTAAATGGAGACATACACGTGGAGGTGCGACACGAAGGAAAGACCAGCGCCTCGGCTAGTCTCATCACCTTTATCCCAAGGGTTACTTACTGAGTCTAACCTGAGATCCTGCGTGAAAGGAATTTGAGTGGATTCAGCTTTGCTTTGAAGTAGTCTGCAATCCACATAATGGAAAGTACAACACTAAGCTATTACACTGAATTTGGCACAATTGGCAGTCTCTGCCCAGGAGAGTCAGAGACTGAGTTAACGTGGGCACAACCAGCTTACCAGACCCTCACAAGTGGTCCTCCAAGACAGACCTACAATGTCCTTGGTGGGTCAGTTCAGGAGACCTGACACTCTCAGGAAACAACACTAACCAGTGAATGAAGAGGACTTCAAAGGGCTGCTAGTCCTTTCAACACAATCCTGCCCCAACACTCACACAAGATGTAAAGAACATCTTTCCTGTAGGGGCATCCCTGGGGAATCAGCGTGATGCAAACACAGAGAAAAATGAAGAATTTCACAAAGAAAGAACTTTCTAAAGACAATAAATGAAGCGCAATGCAAAAAAGGATGCTGATTATAAAGTAATAATGTTCAAAGCACCTCTTAATTATATCTCTCTTTCAATAGCAATGCTAAATGTTAAAATCTTACATTTTGATTTCTTTTCCTGAAAAGTCTTTAGCCATGGAAATTGCATAGTCATCAGACCACAGATAAATTTCCTGGGATAAGTCACAAGTTCATGCAATTTTTGGTTGCTTGATGGCTTAACAGAAATATTTTTTCCCTTTTTAATAATGCAATAATAAGAATGATAAGAAAGAAGTATAAGCATAGAAAATTGTAGAGGCTGGAGAAGCACGTAAGTGACACCTCCCACCAATGACCCTCAGACCCACTTTGTAATAAACTGCTGCCACTCTGGCAGATCACCTTCTCCTCGAAAGATCCTATTTAAGCTGCTTTTTTCGGACACTCATTTCAAACTGAAAAGTTGGGGGAAGCGAGGAAGAAGAAGGAGAAGCGGGAGGCATCATGACATCGATTTCATGAGATGCAGCATGCAACGCTTATGCCTTTGTGAGGCCTTTTCCCCCGGCAGCCCGGGTGGGTGAATTTATCCTCCCCTGGAGAAGCAGAAAGCCTGAAGAGCAACCTGCTTTTCTCTTCTGAATCACTGATGCGTGTGCTGTTTCTGAAATGAAGTTCTTGGCCACAGAGCTCCTTTCATTGCCTTACTTCACCCACCTTGCATACTCCACGTGTGTGCTTTGAAAGTTTACCACCTCCTGTGCCTTGGTGGGGTTTTGGGGATTATACGACCGCATTGTTATCAACTGTTTTGTTGTTTTGGGAGGAGGTCATTGCATATTCAGCCCGACTGGTTCCATTCTCTTCTTTTCTCATTGGTTTCCTTGGGTGATCCCAGGTTCGGTGATGTATAGGCAGGGTGGGGGGGAAAAGAAAGGACAGAGATAAACATCTTCTTTGTCAGTACAGATTGAAAGCAAGGACATGTAAGGCACATCATAACACTGAACATTTCCTCTCTATTTTCCCTTTCTGAACAGAGATCAAAGCAGCAGTAAAGTTTTATCAAGCCTCATGATCCACCTGGAAGATGAGGAGTCTGCTCATAAGCCCAGATAATGGGTTGTCAGTCTCCCCATGCTAGTCTGTGTATAGTTACAGGCATGAATGTTGCATGAGATGACGGCTGATGGAAGGAGAGCCCTCCACCTTCACCTTCATCCCTGGAATGGGGCCTCAGGCACAGGGTCAGGCTCTGTCTTGGGCCAGTCTGGGGCCTTTCTCCTCAAAATGTAACATCATTCAAAATGTGATGATCACCAGTCATGTCCACTGAGGGCCCAACTCACCAGTTGTCATAAAACCACCATGTTTGGTCAAAGGTGAGGACTCATCTCACCAGTGTAGATATGCATCTCTGCGGTGACCATCCCAGACTACCTTCACGATCAATGGAGAGAAACAGGTACTTTTAAAGCACAGTTTGGAACAGCTTAAAGTGGACATCCAAAAGCAGTCAGAACTTTGTGCCCAAGGCATTCATGTTATTCTGCATTGTCTGTGAAGGAAGGCTAGTTTACTAGCCCAGACACGAATGTCCATGTTCTGTGTGTTTGAGTTAGTGGCTGAAACATGGTGCTTGCTGTGACGTACGAGACCCCCAGCACTAAACACCGAAGCATCGCCTTTTTATTTTATGGCCACAGGCACCACGTGGTAACACAGGCCAGGATCACCAATGATAATTGTGAGGCAATTCAGGAAATGCCCAGCAAGCGCAGAAATCTAACAAACATCTGCACATCATAGCATAGTTTTCCTATTTGGAATTTTAAAGTGACTCTGAAGAGAGATCTGCCCATAAGTCCCATAACAGACCATGTTATACCATATGTTTCCCCTACAACTTCTCTCCTCAGAAGTGGTGCAACCTTTATTTAAAGACAAAGCTGCACACATAGTAGGAGGAAACAGCTTTGTGCTTTCCACATGGGTATTTCAGACATTATGTCTTGAGTTGAAGTTGCTTCTATGGGCAAAAAGAGGACCAGACAAACAAATGTAATACAACAGTCAGCCTGTGCTATTGTTCTTGACACTGTTTAACAAAACAAACAACAACTAATAAAAAATAGTTAATGACATTGAATTTCAGGAAAGTATTAGTGAAATACTTATGGAGAAGGATTACAGGAAGATAAATTTGTTTTGCTTGAAATCTCAAAGAAAATACTTCTGATAGTGATACCTTATGCTGCTCCTTAGCTGGTAAGAGTTAAAGCTTGTTAATATATTAGCTGCGATTCCAGCTGTTGGAGAATGGAAATGGAAGAGCAGGCTAAGAGACTTGTTGAACCCTTTTACAGCCATTAACATACTGTGCTTGTCTGTATCTGACACAAGCTCCTGAGGCTCTGTCTTTCGTGCCATCGTAAAGCACCCATCCACCCCACCATGTCCCTGACAAGAGGAATGGGGAACACGATGGCAATACTTTTCTGGCTTTTCCTGGGCAGGGAAAACGATGTGACTGTCTGCAAACTTCTGTGCTCCTTTCAAAAATTCCTTCTATTTTCTGCCCCTCCACCTGCCTTGCCCCATTCCAACCCTGACTCTCAGCTCTATGAATAGTCAAAAAAATGAAGATATTTTGGCCACTTCTTTTTTGCTGCTTTGCCTCTGTTTAACCCTTCTTTCTTTCTTTTGGTCTCCTACGTGTTTCTGCACCTCTCCAGTTCCATTTTCTTTCCCTATCTACCTTTCCTCTACTTTCTTCAAGTTAAAAAGTCTTCCTTTCATTTTAATTTACATTTTTCTTTCTTTTTTTTTTTTTCTTTTTCCTAGAAGTGATTTCTGAAACTCTTTCTCTCTTCCTCCTTCTTTGCTTCAGTTTCTCTTCCCGAGAGCAGCTGTTTGCTCTTTCCCCTCCCCAGGCTGGTCTCCCAGCATAGACGTGGGAGGTCTGGAGACTCTCCCTTGATGGTGAGACCTCTCTGGAGACACTGTTGGAGAGGTTATTGTTGGTTTTACACCCCTGGCATCAGCATGAATTGAAAGTGTATTTTTTCAGAGCCTGCAAATAGTGGAATGGAGATTTAATCAGGATTCTGCTTCTGCCGTATCAACTGCTCAGTGTTAGCACTAGCAAAACAGAGCAACTGCTTCATTGGGTCTCAATGAAATGGCTATTTAAGGCTTTTATTTATTTATTTTTTTTGGCAGACATGAAAGTTCAGGTTTAGAGAATACTCTGTTTAACTCCTTCACTTAATTTGTCTCCATGTGCATGTCAGACATGTATTTGGTGTCAAACTTGCCTCAGTTCCAACATTTATAATAAATCACTGGCTTGGCAGACTTTTATGCACTTGTCACAGTGATGAAAATTGACCTACATATTTAGAGAGCAAAGTCATTTTGGCCTGTTGTGATTTTTAAACTGCAGTTTTGCATTAGGGCACTAGTTCTGTTTGTGTCAATAGTGTGTGTCACTAGTTTTTTTTTAACCTCGCATTTCATTGACTGTTGAGGTCCAAGCATGCAAGTTTTCCTCTTACACACAAAGGGAACCCTTTTATTCTATTTTCTGCCTGATAAGCTATATAATGCATGATCTTCCTACATGTAATACTCCAAACCCCCTTTCAGCTGAAGTGTTGTGGCCCTGTATTTATGCATTTCTATTCCAGGGAATGCTCTTCATTAGTAAAAGGGATGTTTTAAATTAGTAAGGGAATGAGTAGGGAACGTTTTGTATCTGGCATACTCACTTGGTGGCAGGCGAAACAGGCTGTTTGCTAACAAGTGGTTTGCACTGCTTTACAGTAGGATTTGCTACACATTGTGCTTTGATGTTTAGCAAACAAATTGGTGCACTCTTCATGCCAAACATCTGCGAATGAAAGGTACACGCAACTCTGTACAGCTTAGTACATGCCTGAAATGATGCATCAGAGTCCATAATGACCTCTCCACCATGCATGCATTAATTTGCATGAGTCCTAAAATCAAGAAAGCATCAAACAGCCATTTAACAGTGTATTTCACAGGTCAGCCTTCAATTTCAGATGAGGTTCTGATCACATTACAAATCTTATTTATCAAAGACATTCATATTGGCTTGTATCAGTTCTCTGCAGAGTCCTGCATAAAGGTCAATGTAATGATGCACATTCAAACATCATTTGTAAGTTGTCTTCACAACGTTTCTCAGACACAGTTTTTGGCCCTAGTCTTGTCACAGAACTCAGTACATTTGACAAAATCCTCCCTGTCAGCTCTGGCTACTGGTGTAAATATGGCATAAACCTACTGTCTGTAAGGCAGTTTGGTAGAGTGCTATGGGAGAGTTTCACCTTGTGTCTCGCTTGTACACACTGAAGAAAATATCAATATATGACTTTTCAGACAAAATCAAGCAAAAGATGTGCAGACTATTCATTTAATCAGGAATTTATTATGCCTTGTTAACTTATAGGCTTATTGAAGCTTTGAGGAGAATAAGATCACCTAGAAATGGGAATAGAAGTTCTGTCCAGAAGAGTAAACCACACAGAGGTTAAAAGATGCAACGTAATCCACATGCTCATACTCTTCAAGGTGCTTTTTGCTCAGAAGGGATGAGAGTTAAGAATAAAACCTGATTTCGTAAGACAAGCCTGAGCATTACAAACCTGTTTCCTACTGCCTGCCTCTCTAGCAATGTCTCTGTTGAGTGCCAGTGCACTATGGCCAGCACCTGGGAAGGCTGGGCTCTGGCAAAACCTAGCCAAGCTACGAGGGGGTGAGCTTGTGCTGGCAGCAGAGAAATGAGGGGATATTAAATTCACCTCCTTCTGGGACCCCTATACCGAACTCAGCACGGTCAGGAGATGCCTCCACATGGGATTTGCTGCCCTGGATTATCCTCTGAGGAAAAAATCTACTCTGTTTCTTACAAAACAGGAATAGAGCTTCATTCTTTTAAAATGCAGTTAGTGGAGGAAAGGCTGCTTTGTCCTCCTGGCTGTGCATTGTTGGAGGAGGTGCCCAATGCTCAGAAGACCACAGTGCATCTCCACTCTTTCCTGGGTAGTGGTACAAAATTGTAAATCATACTTAAAAGGCACTAGCAAAAATATATTAAAAAAAGATTGCATTGTGTTGGTATCAGTATCAACTGACAGAGATTTTGCCAACAGTGAAAGCTATGAGGCGTCTCTGCACTGCCCTTGCGCAGCTGTACCTATGCCAATGTACAAGGTATCTGTGCCAAAAATCCTTCTGTGTTTTCAGCGCCTCTCACAAAGGTGAAGAACTTGTCTCTCCTCTCAAAGAAGTTTCACCTTGAGGTGGTTGCTACCACCAATGAAACTGCTACCATGCTCTGCAGGCAGCCCCGCTTTTGCCTGTCACTGCACAGGGCTGTGCAATGAGGAAAGAGAAGCGGCCAGCAAGCTGCTCCACTGGCGAGCATCACCAGGGCTTGCCCGCCCCTCCTGCCTTGCCGGTGGCATGTGCTGGATCGTGTGTGTGCCGGGTGGCTTGTGTGCCCGCTGATCCCCGGGGCAAAGCGGCAGGAGGGAAGGGGCAAATCTGAGAGCTGAAGATGTATTGCTTATACAAGCAACAACTTCAAAGCTCTTCTCCGTACCAATGAATATTTCATTAGCTATCAACACATAAAAATTAATGATTTTCAACAAAATTGGGTCTCATATGACACACCCATTTGCTTCATAGGATTGGTCTATCCTGATGTGCCCCCAGTGCACAGCAGAAATATCCAAGCTAACTATATACCAGTAGATATCCAACTGCAGCAGCACGTTCCTGGGTTAGAAAGTTATCCAAGAAAAAAGGGTAAATACCTGGTAGGTACATTTTCACTCAGCTTTGCCTCATGAGTTAGGATGCTAGCAGTACCTATGGCAGCTATATTTAGAGCTCTTGGCTAGACTTCACTGCTGGAAGCCCAGACAAGATGATATGTGGGCTACAGTCACACTTCAAAAACATCCTTATTTAGCAGATACAGGACAGGAATGGAAGAATAAATATTATAATGTTATTCCATCACAGGAATCACCTCTCCCAGTAACCTAAATGTCTAGAAGAACATAAAGAACTTGAATGGAGGCTGTTTACCTCTCGGTACTGTGGGTGTTCATCAAGCAGCTGTTTGTTTCATGCTGGCCATCAGCCATCAGAGGTGAACCAGTTCCCATGAAAGCAACCGATGGCAGAAGAAAACTTGCTTTCTGAGACCAGTTTGTGAAAAGGACCAGCTAGGGGGGCTCAGTGCCCTGAGAACAGCTGTTTCCTGGGACACAGCCATCAAATCTGTGTGCAGCCGCCCACCACAAGCCTTGCCTAATGACTAACCTGGGCTGGCCAGCCTAGGCCAGCCCAGGCATACGGGGCTCATGTTGAAGACAAACACTTCTCTGAAGATAGTTTTAAGAGTCATGAGAAGAGAGTCACATCCTGACTTCTCCATTTGACCGTCTCTAAGGAACCAGAAAAACTAGATCTGGATATTTTTTATTTGACAATGCAAAGATAGAAATAAAAGAAGAAACCCTAATGATGAAATTTCTCTGAAACCTTAGTTTTTCTCTATTAAATTAGTTAACAGCCATATGTGGACCATCTCTCTGTCCAGAAAACAAGCATCATACTATTAATTACTCGTAGGAAGAGGTTACTGGCTCAACTACTTCCCACGTACAAAGCAAATGTTTTACTGTTATAATAAAAAGCAGCTCCATCTGGACAACTTTCAGCAATGCACTCAATACTGCTCAATGTTTGTCAAGTACCAGTGTTCAATACTCTCAGTTTCCCAAGGCTTTCACATGTATTTCTGTACCTCAGTCTCCAGTCTGGTAAGTAAGATAGTCCAGCACCTAAAAGACACAAACTGTCTTGCCCCGGTGTTTATTACTTATTATCCCAATAAGTGATATTTTTACTCTTCAAAACTAGAAAGTCTTGTAGGTAACCTGTGTGGTATTACCTGTATTTAGTTACTTTCAGTTTTGGACATTTGAAGGAGGTCTCTTTTCTCAAGCTGCATTGCCCCTTTCCTCCTTGTGAAAAAAAAAGAAGTGTCTTTTGTGACCCAGAAAAGGCCATTCTTTCCCTGGAGACCTTTGAATACTTCAGTCTTAGTCAAACAAAACTAGTTTTCAGCTAGTAAATAAAATTTACTGGAGAAAGTAAGCATGCAATTTTTAACATTTTCAGATCTTTTCTGTCTCTCATACGTGGAGAACGGGAGAAGATCTGTACAAGTGCATGGGCTAGGACAATTATACAAAATGGGAAAGGCTCTTTCACAGCACTGCAAGTCATGGTGCATCAATAGGATTTGATCTAGCCCCAAGATACTTTCTCCTAAGTAGAGTTTCTTCTTTTCTGACTGTTCACATGAGCATTTTCATGCCTGCAATTTATGGTTAATTCAGCTCTCCCACACAGCCATTTTTAGCTGACCAGTTTCTGGAGTATATTTAAGCAAGCCCTGCAGGCATGTGGGTGATTTCTGCTTCGGGGTGTTTCACGCTCCCCTGTGACAGTCAAATCCCACTTGCTATGCACAGATGGAAGATCTGTCCTTCAATGAGTGCTTTTCTCAGAGGGAAAAGAAGTCGATGCAGAGCCGCTCTGCAGCCATTCACCCGCACTCAGAGGTTCTCTGAGCTGATGCGCTCAGGTGCAAAATGTGGTGGGCAGAGCCCTCGCTGCAGAAGTGCATCTGTCCCAGTCTGCTGGAGTTGCTCAGGGAATATCTGAAGGGAGGATTTGGCCTGTTCAGATTGCAAGTAATTGAAATAGATTGCTGAGCTACATGTGAAATTTAAGAAGTGGAGTTTAGTCTTCACTTATTTTCAGCAGTGCAAAGTCAGAGTAATTCCACAGACTTTGGTGGACTTGAGGAGGATTTGTTCTGATGTTACAAAGGAAGATCTGTCCCTGGGAGACTAAGGTGATGTGATCACATTTCCTACTAGGTCTTCAATTAAGCTAACTTCAGAATTATGCTCCTACACAAAACCAGTGTTAAGGAAGAGAAGCAGCTTTACTATTAGGATACTGAACTCTTAGCTGACGTAATTGATAAAAGTGCTTTCAGTAACCCCTCATGTTATGACCCATTCTTTGTATTCCCTGCAATGATCTTTAAAAGGGTTTATTGACTGCAGGGATATTACAGCTAACGTTATCCAGCAGGTCTTCTCAGTGCAGAATACATCATTGATATGCTTTGAGGACAAAAGGAAAAAAAAAATGAATGAGCCTAATGTAAAAAAAAAAGAGCTCATGTTGCTGGTCTTCAAGTCTGGCAAAAACTACTAAATAAAAAAGAAAAAAAAAAGAAGAAGATATTAAATGCACAGAATGAAGGCATCCTGTTTCGAACAAAGCAAAACCATGTCTGGAGGATGGCCATGGCCATGACAATGCCTGGCAGTGTGCTACATGCTGGCAGTGCCCTCTAGAAACGAGACAGACACACTCTCACCCCTCAAAGGCCTGTCCTGCCATAGAGCAGTGTAAACAGCTACGGTACGTGTATGGAGTTCGGCTCATGGGGCAATGCAGAAACAGCCTGGGATTGTCAATATGTATGTCCCTAAAAAAAGACATCTGTATTGGAGCGGGAAGGAGAAGAGGGAAAAGTGCAGGAATCCCCTGCCACAGCTGCAGACGGGCTGGTGCTTTGTGCCCTGTGTTCTGGGTCAGGGTGGCCACTGGTACAAGAAAAATGTGGGGTTGAAGTAATAAGGGGCAGAGAGAGGAGCTGAGCAAGGACTGCTCTTCACTGTACTTCTGCTGTCTCTGAAGGACAGAAGGTCTCTCAACAGCCAAGTGACTGCAGATATTGCCAGTTTAGGCACCAGACTTTTCCATCTGCAAAACAAAGTTGATCTTCTGTGCTACTTTCTGCCCAGATTTTTTGCTGAATGTAGGTAACTACCTTGCTATTTGATCCCTTGCTAACATCAGCACAAACTTGAATGATGGACTTGATCCATACAGAAGAACAAGGCTGCTGCTGTTTCACGGAATAATTGAAATTGAATTTCACAAAATTATTTAAATAGTAATGGTTAATTTCTGTGCAGATGAACCAAAATTCTCTGTAGATTTTTCATTGTAGAAATGTTTTCAATAGAAGAGTGTCTGTGACACAAACAAACGCAAGCAACTCAGAAGAAAACAAAAGCTTGTAAAATGAACTGACCTCTGCAACTATCTTGATCACTTTGCATTTGAGGCAACCTGTCTCTGCCACCAGCTAGAGTAAGACCACTAATTTCCAAGCAGCTGCTTCTGAATTTCTCCCCTCATAAAGAAGAGTCTGCAGGGCCAAACCCTTCTCTTTGCAGGACAAATGCAAATCCCATCAGGCACAGCATGTTCCCAGCCTTCCCATGCTCCAGGAGCACAACTGGGCAAGTCCATACAGAGGCAGAGGAACCAGCAAGTCCTGCACACCTTGATGTCTACACAAAGGTTTGGTTTTGTGCAGTTTGAGAACTATGTTTAGACAATTGTAATTGGGGACGATTTCTGAGAAAGGATTTGAGTTCAGCCAGTCTCCACATTGGCTTCTCAGGGCTCAGAGCAACTGAAGGGAAAAAATGGGTTATCCTGCAGTCCCTGTTGCTTGAAGTATTAAAATCTTTCATCAGGTTTCCTGCTACTGCCTCAAAGAGCAGACAACAAAGAAGGCATCCTATCTCCACCTGAAACCTCTTTGCATGGCCTCTTTTCAAGGGCCAGAATGAAGAATGACCCTATTTTCCCACTCTCGTATTGCACACAGCTGGGATCAGACCCTTTACATCAGACTCCCCTGTTAGTGCTTTAAGTCCATCATTTGGCATTAGCTTGTGGAACGGATGCTGCAATGCTCATCTCCACAAGTGTTCTGTGACATGACTATTTAGCCAACAGCTCTGTGAGATGGACAGACCAGGAGCACCATTCTCCAGCCCAGACATACTGGAAGGGGCGGCCATGTGCCTGCTGATGGAGGGGAGACCCGAGTCAGAGGGAGGTAAGCATGCAGCAGAGCAGGATTATCCCAGCTGATGCCATCTTCTCCCACCCGCTGATCTGCCCATGCCGACCTAGTGCATGTCTCGCCTTCGCAGCAAGACTCTCCCGTGCAGGGAGCTGTGTGCTGCTTAGCAACACGGGAACATTATAAATATTTAGCAGTAAGTACGGGGGGTGCAGAGAAGGAAGGACAGAGTTAGCAGAAATCAGATTATGTAGCCACACAAGTGGTGGCAACACAGCTGCAAGGGGCTTGATGTGCGCCTGAGAAGCATTGCAGCTCTGTGAAGGGGGACCCTGTCTGCACCCCTTTTCCCCACGGGCAGTGTGGCTGCATGGCAGCAAACACCACAGCAAGGTGGGATGTGTGTGATGTGACCTCCCTTCAGAGCAGTGGGGACCCCCAAAACCAGCTGGTGTGGACAAGCACCCCTGGGATTTCCTTTATCAACTTCTGCTCTAAGCTAGGGCATAGAAAAGCTGAGATCTTGTTTTCAAACTAAGTTGTGACTAATTAGGCAAAGATGAGAAACTAATGCACATAAATTACAGTGTGAAATACTGCTGCAACGGTCAAATGCCTTGTCACCTGTGGCTGAGATTCCCTGCACAGGAGGAAAGAGGAAAGACATCCAAGCACAGGTTCTGCCATTCCCTGAGCTCTATCTTTTCCCAGGGTCTGTGCACACACAAGTCCAGGTTAGACTCAGGCATCAAAACCAAAGTCAGCAGAAGCCACGAAGTAGTGGAACCAAGGGTGGCACCAAGCCAAGGCTGCTGGCCAGAAGTGTGCTGAGAAGCCAAGCAGGAAAGGGGTATCTTTTGCATGGTCAAATGTGGGGTAATGTGGTGGTGATGCAAGAAACAGAGCTCTGCAGAAAACAACAAAGGGCAGAGTCTGGAAGGGAATGGGTCATGCAAACAGGGCTGAGCGGTGTGCTGAACAGTCTCGGTCATCTTGAAGGTGGCTGGATGTGTGTGACGGGTAGGGGACCAAATGGTGCTTAGCTGCTCCACAGTCAGGTCTGGCTTCTTGTCACCCCAAGGCAGAGCAGAATGAGCCTGGGCAGAGCCTGGCTGGGACAGCGTGGGGCATGTGTGGGAACTGCTGGGACATTCCCACACTTTTCTGGCTTTCTTGTTCTAACTTTTGGATGTACATTGAACCCAGTGAGAGCTGCAGTTGTTCAGCCACTGGAGAAATCAGGCTTTACTGGTTTTACTCCAGATGCACTGCAAATCCTTTGGGGAAAGTAAAAGGGGGTAATAAAGACACCCAGCAGGTTTCTATGAGATTCTCATTATGTAGAGGGATTTTCTGGGTGATACATAGCTGGAGTAAAAGATTTACACCCCCACCCTACTACCATGGGTACAATTTCCTCTGAGTCATAAAGAAAGACTGTCCCAGGCACCCCAGGGTGCTGCTGCTGGGTTCTTGCAGGCTGTAACAAACACAGTCCTAAGCTCGGATATCTCAGATAATCAAGCCTAAAACTTTCTTCAGATGTTCTTGCACACTGTGCTACATACACCTCAGCCACAGCTGTGGCTTTTCACCATCAGGGCCAGGCACAAGTGTCCTCGTGTCAGCTTGTAAAAACTATGATTGGCTTACATATGAAATGAATTCATAAGAAAACTTCATTTTTTTTTTGCCTCGTAGGATTTTGAATATGTAGGAGTCTTGAGTTTTAAGTCATTTTTTAAACAAGTAGTTAAAGAGAACCCTGATCTCATATTTATTCAGATTTCTTCAGAAGTTACGGCTTCAGGAAAACACGTAATAAAAAACTCATGGTAAACCTAGCAACCCTCCTGTGTGTTTCAAAGCTCTAGTATCCACTTGGACCTCCTAATTGCACTGGGGTAAAACAGGAATATTTCAACCAATATAATTAGGCCAGCATTAGCATTATATTCTGACATGAGCCTGTAAAATTCAGCCATGGCTATTACAGACTTGCACTGAGGCAATAACTGTACAAGACTTGAATTTATCACAAAAGGTCTGCCCATTCAGTGTGGTACCCTCATCTGCAGTAGAAAACAGAAAAATGGCAAGTTTATTTCTGGTCACAGTGAAAAGTTAATTGATCACAGGATAGAACATAATGCTCCACAGATTTCTGTTGGAATCTTTGTCAATACATCACAATTTAGGAGTGAACAAGTGAAAAATGATCCATAGGAGAGTATTCTGTGAAGCACTTGGACCACTTGTTTTGTACTAAAGACTAAAGCCCTGTGAAGGCTTCCAGTGTTACCAGTTATGAGAAACAGTGGTGTATGTTACCCATTTGTGACAACAAACTTTACCCCTAGCCGAATGTGACTTTGGTATAACTTAAAAGAGACTGAGAAATCCTGCCCTATAATAGTTACGCAAACAAGTTGTGCTTATGAAAATCCTAGACTAACAGTCCTGAAGAGCAGATTCTCATGCTTACCCAACCAACATGTACTGCACAGGCAACGGCAAAGCAAACTTTCCTGCACAGCACTGCCCACGCGGCTTGGCTCAGCCATCTCTCCAAATAAAAGGCTACTTCATCCACTTGCTTATCAGCCCTTGATATGTCAAATATACCTGCTAACAAGTAGTACAAATACTTCTGCTATCCAACTTAAAAAATGATGCCCCCCAAAAACACTGGGCAGCATCAACTATTAGTCCCCCATTCCAAATCCCTCCTGATGACATTGAATCAGCAAAACAAATACAGCAGAGCTCTGGCATCTCCAGTGGGCTTGAGTCGAGCTGTAAAGCTGTTCAACAACTTGTCTCATATATTCTATCTTGGAAACTGTTGCACAACCAACAACCAGGCTTCAATACTGTTTGGAAGAACAACAGATTTTCCTTGTACTAGCACTCAGTTTTCATCAAGCAGGGCTACATTTAGTTTAATAAATAGTGATAGCTTTGAAAGAACACAAGAAAACCAATAAGAACGCAGAGAGGTTGTGGACTCCCCATCTGTAGAGATACTAAAACCCCAGCTGGACATAGATCTGGGCAACTTCCTCTAGCTGACTCTGTTAGAGAAGTTTGGATTAGATGATCTCATGCTGTCCCTTCCAACCTCAACCATTCTGTGATTCTATTAACTAATTTCTTTATGGTTTAAAAATGGGATCTCTTGCAGAAAGATTGTCTCCTCAGAGTATTTAAATTTTCATCTGCAACCTCAGTCCAAGGATGGGAGCAAATACACTACTGGGAGATGATAAGCCATGGAGGCAACACATGGTAACACACTGAGTTTTGTTTAGAGGTGACAGTAGACCTGGACAGTGGTGTTCAGTGGTAGATGCTGATCCTTTTGTTGATAAGCATCAACAGATGGAACAGATAACCAGGCTACAGTGTGACTGTCTTCTTCCGTGCTGTTTGGGTTTAACCCAAGACAGCAATACAACCACAAGAGCTGCTCACTCACTTCCCTCCCTGCCTCCCAAATAGGGGAGAGAATCAAAAGGAAAGGGAGAAACCTGGATTGAGATAAACACAGTTTAATAAAGGAACAAAATACCAATACACTACTAGTAAATATATATCTATAAAATTGAAATAGAATATAAAATAAAAGATACTCAATGCAATTCCTTATGAGCTCTGTCCACACCGAGCAGATAGTCCCAAGAAACAGCACCTGGTCCCAACAGCCGATCCCAGAGAGAGAAGAGAGAAGAAAGGCAGAAAAGGCCCAGAGGCTTCTGCAAAACGGCAGGATGGCAGAAGGCCGAACTAATGAAATCCCCAACAGAACTCCCCTGAACAGGTCTCTGAGAGCAAAGAAAAGAGACACTCTCTCTCTAACTCTCTTTAAATATGAAGCATGATGCTAATGGGATGGAATCAGTCTGGATGTCAGTCAAGCTCTGCCCCATCTATCCCCCCTTCCTCACTGCCTCACACCTGTGGGCAGAGCACTCAGAATGTCCTTGGCTCTCAGACAAGAGCAATTAAAAACATCATTAACTCTGTCCCAAAGTGTTATCTCTTGTTCTCAAACTAAGTCCAAATAATGACCATGCTAGCTATGAAAAAGAAAGGTTTCTAACTGCATGAAGAAAATTAATTGATTTTCAATCAAACCAACACACTTGTTTTTCCAAAATTTTGAAGTTTGTCTTTCTTTCAACTGCCCTCAGGGACATTCCCAGGTCTTCCCAGTGAAGACCATATTCCTTTTTGAATGGGACTTCTTAAGGGTTGGCCCTTCTGCAGAGCTGAACCGGTCTGACATCAATGAATTGCATCAAAGACATAGCTCTGGCCCCACAGACCTTCTTCTTCGTCTTCCTTTTGAATGTCCCCCCCTCAAACAGTACTTTTTAACCCAGTTTTTCAACCAACTATCTCACTTTATCTTCTGAGTAATTACTGTCTTTCCAGGCACCTGCTGAGAATTAAGACACCATTTCAGTACAAACCCTTCTAATGCATCAAGGAAAATAAAAGAGATGAACAATCTCAATTCACCTTGACCTGCCTGTCATCAGCCCTGCCATGAATATCCACTTCAAAGCCATTAAGTAAGTTTAGGGCACTCTTCTTTCTTCTCTCCCCACACTGAAAAGCATTGTTTTGTTGCAATTAATAACCATTTTGAAGTCGATTGTGCTCAGCCTCATTGCTTCTCTTAGGAGATGGCAGTGTGGAGGATTACACAGTCCTTGCTCTCTGGGGGAGTGAGTGGCACAAAACCGGCTGGGGAGAGGTGCAGGACCATGGCCTGCTGAGCAGGACTTACACCCCCGCACCATGGGACACACTCTTCCATACATACCAGCTCGCACAGCCACATATCCCACTTTTTTACCCTCCTTAAACAATCCTCCATGTTCTCCCCTGTCAAGCACCTGCCTTATTTTGTTAAACAAAACAAACTTTCTGAACCTTGTGTCCGCTACTGAAACTAAACCTTGCAGTACACAGGGTCCATAAATCATATGCTAACACTGAGTACCCTAGAAAATACCTGAGCAATGAATTTTAACACAGTTTAAATATGACCTGTCATTTTATTTCAGTACAATGTTTTCTTCCATTTAATTATTATTTGAAGGTGAACTCAGCGCCTGTTTAAGGAAGTGCATATGTAGGCATTTTGGTACTGCTCTCTCAGGCTATGGGACACATAAAAAACTGTTGTGTTTTGACAAAGTTGAATAGTAAAAGGTGTATCATGCAAAACTTTGCTATCATCAACCTACTTTCTCTGCTGACTTAGCAAGAGGGCTCTTTGGCAGCAAACCCTGTGGTACCTCTGCTCTCAGGTACCTCTTATGCATCCTACCTAAAATCCAGCAGAGCCAAGGAGTCACAACCCAGACCCATGGGCTGCTCATCTATCATTTCAGACCGGATGGACATTCTGGCTGTACTAAGTACAGGTTTTTCACATGTTGCCAAACCATTTGAAACACCTCCTGCCAGGCTGCATAGCTGGTGCATCAGCTGTGACAGAGACCAGGATGTTCAGCTTTGCCTTCTCTTTTGAGGTTTGAGAGATGGCTCCAATATCTTAATTTTATACAGGGAGCCAGGGATTTATTTTTTCCTATTTATGTAAATATCTTACTCCCCTAACAGACAACGACACACCAGTGAGCTGCAGAAATAGGATTACATACTGCAGGTCCCTCTCTCCCCCATCTCAGTTACTTATTTACCAAACAAGTCTTGTTAATCCTCTTTACTGTGTTTACTTCTCACTTTCCTCCAGTCTTACTGTCTTACTGTTATTGAGGTGCTTGGAGACATTAAAAGAAAGCTTAAGAGACAGCCACCTCCAGAGCTGAATAAAATGAATCAGGCTCCACTGATTGTTTTTGAATCTGTACCAATTTACATCAGATGAAGTTTTGTTAGAGCTGTTGGCATTCACGATGCACTTGACCAAATCCAGTCCATAATCCATGTAATACTGAAATGATCCAGCTTCCTCTAGCCTGTGCTAGTTTATGAATTGTCATTGGACCTCCTGTTTTTACTTCTTTGTGACAGTGTTCCAGGGAAAGAGAAAGAATGGCAGGTTTTTACAGATGAAGAAATGCTAGAGAAATACATGGAGGTATTAGAGATTTTGAACCTGTTATTCACCTGTTCTTTCTATATGTTACAGAAATCACTGTTTGTGAGATAACTTTTGTTACTCACACAATGAGCAGAAAAGTCCCACTGCTTACAATGGATCTGAGCCCGGGCCAGTGAGCCTGTTCTAGAAATCTGCAAATGTTACAGACTGTCACTGCTGCTATGTGTCAGTACTTAAAATTTTTCTAATGTGCCATGGAAAAGTTTCTTAAGAGAAGATTCACATTTTCTGAAAGAGGAAATATCCCTCTGTCACCATGACCAGAGGAAATAGCTGTTCCTCTGGTGCCAAACTGAAGGTGCTATGACTGTGTGTGTAACCATGCTGTAGCACAACACAACATCACGTGCGATCTCCTTTGGTCCTTGATCTATGCAGCAGCACCCATCTGTACCTGGTGTCCCAGTCCTGCAGTGCCCAGCACTGCAGACACCAGCATCACTCAAGGAAATTGAAAGGCTACTTTAAAATCCCTTAAGAATTGCATCATGTATATCTTCACAAGAATTTAACCTGTCTGTCCGTTCTCTGAATATTAAAGCTGATTGACACATTTTGGTATTAGTTCCCTCATGGACCAGAGAGGTCAAATACATCCATTGGAATGGATTTCAGCATTTCTTATGACCATTTCATACTGGGAGAACTTGAGTATTTCCAAGGGACATGCAGGGATGGAGATAACAACATACTGGCTTAGTTCTGGTAGTTACTTTATACAAAGAAGCAGCAATCCGTATGGTTGTATTTTATCACAAAACCCCTTAGTACCTAAAATTGGTGATATGCTGAAGTTTTAGCTTTTACAAGAGAAAACAAATCACCCCAGGAGAAACAGTTATTATACAGATTGAATAAAAATACAGCCGAGTTACAATACCTCGAGGACAGTCACCCCCTCTCTTCCTGCTACAGAAGAGCAGACGCAAGAGTGTTTGATTTGGTCTGGCCCTTTGAAATCAGTAAATGAGATTTTAACTTAAGCACAAAAGGATTTTTCTTTTTGTTTCTACTTCAAATTTGATTCATATGAAAGTGAGGGATTAATACAACAGATCCAAGCTCCATGCAAATAAATCTCTGCCTGCACTCTCCTACTAAAACATTTAACTCTTGTTAAACCCTACAACCAGATGACTGCTGTTATTTCACTCTTCAGCACTTCTTCAGTGCTTACAATGTTAATTAAACTGAGCCATATGCTTTAGGCTTTTGCAATAGTCTCCTGCAATACTTATGGATCTGTCACTGGGAGATAAAAACCACATGTGTACTATAGGAGATACATAGGATCTACTATAGACAGGATACATAGGATATAGATAGATGTATACATAAGATACATCTGTCCATGGGTAAAACTGGTAGTATCACCAGATCTGAAATCATATTCAGTATGTTCTCAGTATTTTTCTTTTTATTTATTTAATTTTTATTTATACTTTTCAGCTAATGGACTGATGAGAATTTTTAAATGTTGTTCCTTTTGCACTAAAAAAAATATATGAGCTATCTGCTGCTGCCAAGGCAGTTTTCCCGCTTACTGGCACTTCCAGTTTTTGTCACACCCCAAGCTCTCATCAGAGTGAGGGTTTCCAAATGAGAAGACATGGATCTCCTTCCCTGCTCCTATCTAAAAATGCTGGAGGGTAGCAATCTTACACAGCATATGTTTCGTTAATAATTCTTGCCACTTTCACATTGACACTGCTCATCAGACAGTAGGTGATGAATTGCAGTGACACCCCTGAGATGCAGGCAAATGCTTTCAGAGAGATGAAATGAAGCAGGTGAGGGCTTTGAGGGGCAGTTTGTGGTGGGCACGGTAAACAGTCCCATCCTCAGCATGCTCTGCCACTCTCCTGTTCCGCCCCACAGTGACCAGTTACACAACAGTAGGGAAACGAGGCTGGGACACCTCTGAAACCTGCAAACATGCCTGGCATGGTACAAGAAGGAAAAGATGATGTTCAGTGAGCCACAGCACTACCCTCATCCAGAGCTAAGAAAGACTCAGGCAGGCAAAGGTGGGGTCTTCAGACTGCGTTCTGATCTCCACATCAAGGCAGTCAGCATGTGCCTTTCCTGGGGTGAAGAGGGTGGTGCCATATCGAGGTTACAACACAAACCAGACGCAGCTGGAGGATGAGTGGGTGGTGCTCACATCTAAAGGGGGTGGGTATATTCTAAGTAAGAGACAATGCACTGCCCTGGAGATAAGGGACAGATTTGTCAGAAATGCTGCAGTGACAGAGGTCCTGGTTCCAGGAGATGTGCAGGAAGGAGGGCCTGACAGGAGGACTGCAGAGGAGACCTGGTAGGATGGGGTGTGAGAAAGGATGGAGCAGAGCGCAACTACAGAGCTGGAGGCTGGGAAAACACTGAAGGGACTCTGGGCTTCAGCATCACCTAGATAAATCCCCTCACTCTTTGTCTATCCACCTCTACCTCCCAGCAAAATATAGACTGAAGGATTTCTCACACTCGCTAAAGCCAATTCAGCTCAACAAAATGGGATAATACTCTGTGTCAAAGGCAGAGATGCCTCTCTTGTGAAACATCTTATCTTATTTGCCAGTGTTTATCAATAGATATCTTTTACAGTAGATCAAGGAACCAGAACTACTGAGGAATGCTGCCAGGCACTTTAGGGCATCCTTATAACAAAGCTGTTTTAGGAAGGTCCCATTGATGAAAAGAAATGCTCTAGTTACTCTGTAAAAATATAATTAATAAGATTTTCTTTTATAGCTGTCTGTCCCACATCTAAGCAGTTTTCAGCTTAGCGTTTGTCAGCAGTGTGAATGTCAACAATAAGAAGATCTAAGAGGAATTTTCACTCTCTGAGCCTAATGCCTGTTCAAGCAGCTGACTTGTGTGTTGATATTCACACTGTTGACAAATAATGGGTGTCTTCATCAAGTATCTGTATTATTGTTCACCGACATGAAGCATAAGACTTTGTTATGTGAACTCCCACAGCCTTTTCAAGGCAGCTCTAAATTCGCCTGTTCAAATTTCTTTTCTGTACCTCCCATCTACCAGTATCAGAGCAGATTTGAAGAGCAATTCTTCGCTAGGCACATGTTGCCCTGGAGAGTTACTGCTCCAGCTGGTATATTTTGCAGCCTTGGCAGAAATAATTCACAGTTTGGCCCTAGGCAGACAAATACAATAGCTGTTTTTGAAACAAATACAACTTTCCACATGGAATTGGACCAATCCCCTATGAGCAGCCGCTAGCAGATTAGAAACTACAAGTAAGAAATTTTGCTCTGTGTTACCAACCCAATTTTACTCCAATTTCAGCCCTTCATAGATGATTTTTAAGAAGTTCAGTAGCTAGACTGAAAGCCTTCCAACTCTGCAAAACTAATAAGCACTCATTTTAGCTAAACTAGAGTAGCAGAGATACTTATGTAAATTTAATAAGAAATTAGACACAGACTTCTGTCTTCTTGTTTGAATTCTCCCTTTTTGATGCTCTTGGATATACTATCCTCCAAATCCTGCATAAATTTTTCAACCACAAAGCATGTGTGATGCTCCACCATTGTGACATGCCTGCTGAGGCTCATAAAAAATGTTGCAGTTGCTTTGCATGCAGATAACTTTTTCATAAAAGGTATTTTATTTTCTCTTCCCCCCCAAAAAAAAAATCCCAAAGCTGAATAAACATAATTTTATTCAAACTGTGGTTTGGATGTCAATGCTGTATCTCATGAAAGGTATGGATTTTGACTTTTTCTGCTCAAAATATGGAATATTATTTAGGTGAAGAAATGCTACAATTAGTCATGGGCCTGGGCCAGAAATCTCACGTCTCACATGTAAATTTTGAATACAACCAGAACTGGATAGGACAGTGTTTCCTACATGTGCACTTGGCCAGACCAAAGCTATCGACGTTCTCCAGCAACCTGCAGTAATGTGACTTTGGGGAGTTCATATTAATCTGAACACTGTGGCCCTGTCCCATTTCTAGTTTTTCTCCTCCTTGTGCCCATAGCTGGGCATTAAACTTCATCCTTGACACAGGCAAGAATTGGTACATACAGTGACTTTCCAATAAAAATACACATTGACTAGAGGATGCGTTTTGCCTTTAGGATGCATATAAAATAACATGGTGTCAGCCAAGTCTTGGGTTAACAACCTTTGAGGGGTTGTATTGCCCTAAGCACAGTAAAAGTATCTGGAGTCTTACCTTTTTATGGCTTTGTAGCAAATGATGACAACTACGAGGAGAAACACTAGTGTGGCGCAGCATACTGCAATGATAATAACCAGGCCTGGCCACCAGGTCTCTTCAGTGGGACAAAAGGTAGACTTGGGAGCTGTAACAAGAGTGTGGAAAAACACATGAGTTCTCCCAAATAAGCTGTGTGCAATCAGATACGCTTCAGTCACCCATGCAACAGCACTACGCCAGGGCCACAGATACATGCAAAGAGGATATTTCACATTTAGGTCACTTTTTTTTTTCCCCAAGCAATCAACTAGTTTAATACTACATATTTCTTATCATGGTCCCCAGATGACCAGCTTCTCTGTGTCAGTACTGTCCACATGCTCAGCGTGAAGGAGAAAGGCTCAGCTCTGCTACCCATGGGAAACATCTCCTCCCTCTGCATTTGCCATCTCCGGCTGCATCAGATTTAGTTTTAGAGAAAGATGTTACACTGATAAGGGTAGGCTTTCAAACCACATTAGGGGATGTTTATCGGGGAGCTGCAGCAGTGTCTACCAATCAGTATTGCAGCTGCTATCCTTGTAACCTTGGAGCAAGGAAAGTGGGTTTGTTCTAAAAGAACAGGAATTCTATTACATTTATTAACTGCTTTTAGACAATTACAGTTGACAAGCTTCTTTCTCATTACATTGTGTATGAATTGTATGTCCAATAGTTAAGAAATGTCAACATTAGGAAATGTTAACACATGAAAATAAAAGCAATTATTATTAAATTTTTCTTCAACTTAGGGCTAGAATTGTCTACGTAAGTACCACTCAAAACAAGCAATATTTCGCATTAAGAGTAATATGGGTGGTATTTGGTTTAGATCTTGTCCTTCAGGGCTGTATACCTCTTCCCCTGTTTTGAGCAGACACATCTCCTGAGGGATGGTGAGCCACAGACAATGGCAGAGGGGGAGGAGACCCTTAACTCAGTGTACACAACCACACAGACTCTGTGAGAATCTGCGTCACCCTAAATGAAGTTTGATTAGTCAATGGGATTGCCTAAATCTACATTTTCAGTTAACTAGGGGAGAGAATTAAATATAGCAGAAGTCTATTTATTGAGTCTAATTATTTGATCTGATATATCCTAGATTCTGAACTGCCTATTATACGTATTGCAAATAGGTGCACAAGTTAAAATACGTTATCACACATGCATCATTTATTTTGAGCTGATATCTTCTGTACCTCCTGTGTTTGATTAGGAAGAGACATTACATACTTTTAGGTTTAACACTCATCATGTAAAATCCTGATGTACACAATTACTGAGAGTTTTTTTCCCATTGCATTATCTAGAGAAAAATTGGCAACATTCACTCAGATAAATCTGCAGGAGCACCTTAGAAAGAGACTAAGTAAAGAACTGCAAAAAGCAACCAAAATAATAAAGCCAACAGGCTGATAAGATTATAGGCAGTTCGGCATTTGGTGCCACATAAGAGGTCCTATCTTTCTCACATGCATCAGGCTTCAACATGTGCTATCACCCTGATCATACTTGTCTAGCAAATATTGCCTTTAATTTATTGTACATATACTGACTATGAGGGTGGGTTTTTTGTGTTTGGTTTTGGTTTTATTTTTTTCTATGGGAGAGAAAAATAAAGTTGAAAAACTAAATTATTTGAAAATCTAATGGTTTCTGGTGCCTCTTTTCACAATATGTTCACTGCCAGACTATATCAGCAGCTGGATTTCTACTTTATTACTATGTCAGCTGCAGAAGTCAGTTTCAGTGGGTGATGGAATTATTTATTGTGTTATGATAAGGCTAATGTTTTTCATGTTTTTAATATTCTCAGAAAGTTTTCCATGTTGTTATTTTCTAAGATTCCAGAGCAGAGGATGACAAAGATGTTTGCGCGAAGGAGCAAGCAGGCAGCCTCAGGGCCAGCTGTGCCCTCCTAGTATTGCCCTGACAAACACAAAAGGTTGCAGTGAAATTAGAAGAAACATGCATCAGGAGATGCCACATAAAATGTGATGAGATCATAAAAAATGGGGTTAGTAAGGCCATCTTTTTCTTGTCCTTGTTCTTCTTCCAAGGCGGGATCAACCGAAGTATTCATAAAGCCAAATGACATGGTGAGACTGGGTTGCTCCTTGGCACAACATATGAGACTGACAAATGGCAGAGACGGTAAAAAACAAGGCTTGTCACGTCTCTGCACCACATGCTCCTTGGTGGTTTATCAAGTATTCTTACATGGAGAATAAGCAGATACAGGTGGGACAGAATAGTCAGTATGACTCCTGACAGCCTATCTGAAGTTAGCAGTGACAGGAAACGAATTGCTGATGTGGAGGCGATCCCTAATCCACCTGACACAGCTTCCTTCCCTGCTGGTCCAGACCAGGCACTCAGAAAGAACCATGGGAAACTACACCGGAAGCTATCAAAATCTGTTTCTTAGTGGCTGGTGGGTTTATACAGCTTTAAAAATTATTTTGTATTTCTACCCCTTATTACTGCAGTGCTAGGTAACCTTGTTTTGCGTAATGTCCCCCCTTTTTCCAATAAGCTCCTGGTTGCGTGCTATTTTCTGCCTTTCTCAGTATGTATTCGCATAACCTTCATTACTATGACATTTCTATGTCCTTAATGCATTCCTTCTCATGATTATCCTCTGAGAAAGAGCAGAATTGCTTTTAATCCCCTTGTGTGGATGGGATGCCAAAGCCTGGCCCGCACAGATGCCTCCCTGTGCCTGCCACGTTACGTGTCTATGAGCATCAGCTGGGAAAATCAGCCAAGAGGGGAACTTCCAAAAGAACCAGCAAGGTGCCTGGGAAGGATCATGTCCTCAGAGAAGTGCCTCTTAGTAAGTCCCACACTGAGCCCTTGATGTTTGTGAGGCACTGACGTCTCCCTCCCCTGGGGCTGGGGCTCACAGTGCTGCTCTCTGGGGCAGCCCATGGCCAGGGGAACTCTCCATCCTCTGCCTGGGTCCCAGTTCGCAGCTCACTTGCCCACAGTGTAGGAAAAACAGGCTGCACCTGGAAGGGGCTGAGCCTGCATGCATCATGCCGTCAGTGATCAGAAATTATCCGAGGTTGAGGACATCTTGCAGCACACTCTTCCAGTTGTGCCACTTTGCATGGAATGACAATGTATTTCTTGGGCACTCTCTGGAGGAGGGAAAACATGGATCTCAAACCCTACTCTAAGGGGACACTGAAAATATTATACAAAACACTGAGCAGAAGATGTCCCACACTACCTATGACAATGCCCACTTGTTTCATCGTCTTACGAAAGCTTTGACAAAATGCAGGAGAACACATTTTCCTGGTCACCCTCTTCTTTGTACCACCTCTTTCAAATCCATTATTAGTCCCCAAAAGGCATGTAGTTTCAGAACCAAATTGTGCCCTTTCCCTTGTCTCATACTGCTCATACTCATACTCCTACAAGCCTCATACTGCTGTCATTCACAGTGGAGTATTTGGGGAGTGGAGGACAACCCTGGGCACAGGGAGTCCCTTCATCATCACCACGGGGCTACCAAGAGCTGAGGGCTGGCCAGCCTGGCCATGGGGTTGGCTCCCTTGGCACCCATCACCAGTCTCATGTGAGCAGCTTCAGATGCTCATAGCATGATTACCTCCTGGTTTGATTCATTCCTAGCTGCTCTTCACTAATTTCACAATCAGCTGAATGGAGAAAGGCATTTTCACAGTGTAAAACAAATGTGCTTTTTCTCCCAAGCCCCAAAATTTAATTCTGCAACTTGAACACACTGTTGGTGGAAAGTGGTAGAAAAGCAATGACATTTTAAAGAAAATAAGCAGAATGAGCTAAGCAGTCAATAGTCTGTCATCCTGATGGAAATCCTGTCAAAATAAAGATGATGTCATTCAATTAATAAAGTAATAAAGTAAATAATTTATACTTAACAGTACAGGTTTGGGAAAATACATTTTGTCAGACTAACTAGGTATTTTCTGAGATTACTGGTTTGGTAATCACCCATTGATGTATTAGTGTTGGTGTGATAACTTTAGACTTTAGTATGACATTCAACTTAATTCCACATGATGTTTTGAAACTATGAAGTTATAGTAAGTGTGACATACACGAGTTAAAAGCCAGAGAACTGGTATGTCTCAAGATCTAACTACAAATACAAAGTCACTACTGAGAGAACGTGTTTTTTAACAGTGACTTCCTCCTTCCCCCAAAATAGGGTGATGAATACTGATAGAGTCAGTAAATGAATCCGGGATGTACTCCACTACAAGGGGAGACTAAGCATATTTATATTAGAAAGAGAGTGTTTAAGGGTAATTAAGGGTAATTATCCATTACAGTAGCCTCCCTGCTCTGGTGGAATATTTAACTGAAAAATTTACTTTAAGGTAGACCTCTCTCTCTTTTTTTTAATTTTTTTTTTTTTTTACAAAGTCTAAATGCAACTAAAGAGAATGGACTCCTAATAAGAATTAAGTAAAGAAAATGCTCTGTCTCTGAGAAGTCCACATGAGCACAATGCCTTTTTTGTCTTGGCCTTAAAATTTATGACTTACAAATGTTGGTTATGTTTACTTTCAGAGGGCGAACTTCTCGTATTCCCAACAGCAACAGGCATAAATAAATACAATGAATAAACAGACCCATTTCAGACCTACACCGGGTGGATGGATCGAGTTTATTGAAAACAAATTCATGAAAAAGTACTTTTAGAGCAAAGGCATTCTGCAAACTATTTCAGCACCACAAAAATCTCATGCACTTTTTTTGACTAAATATGTTTGAAGGCTCAGCATAAAGACACAGCTCCAGTTCTAATGTTAGCAGGTATCTGTGCACACTTGGCTCGAGCCAGAAATGTGCATACCAGGAAAGATTAGCTCAGCTACAGAGGGTTTCCCTCAATGTGCATGCACAAAAATAGAGGTTGTGTCACTGGAAATGAAGTTTCCATTAAATCACAAAGAAGCCTCTAAATTCTTTTTAGTAAAACCCAGAGTGGGTCATTCTCAAAATTGCCCTGAGTTACCCAACCAAAAACCAGTGATGAAGCTGTTTTAATCTTCTGGATTAAGTGTTAAATGGTTTTGTGTATGTTATGGAAGTCACACATACTTGTACTGTCTGTGACAGAATACAGAAACAGGACTCAGAATTCTTGGATATACCCACATGTTACCTTTAGTGGTCATGGCTGTACTTTTTAAAGCTCAGATTTTGGAAATCTAGTGGTCCTGTAATTTATTTTTATTAGTATTACTACTTTCCATTGCAATAGGGGTTGAAGGCGAATTGCCCTTTGCATAGGAATGCCGGGACATTAGAAACCAACACCACCAAGTCTATCAGGAGAGGGTCAGGCTCTGTCGCAGGGGCAAGGCTGGGCTGAGCGGTGCCACTGCACAGCCCCTAGCAGTGATGCTGAGGCAGGGAACCTGCATCAGGGCATCCCCCTCCACCAGCTCCGGCCCATCAGCCAGCCCAGCAAAGCAAAACAAAACAAACCAGAACAAAACAGAATAAAATGAAACCAAAGACACGGCTGAGCTGGAAAATATCTCAGGGAGGCAGTGACCCACGGTCCCATGTGCAATCCCAGGGGAGGTGTCACTGTCTGAGGTCTGAGTGTGTCGATCTGCTTACAGGCTTGGTCCCAAGCAGCTAGTGAATGTGCACCGATGTGACGTGGAAGGGTGACAGTGACCCCTCTCACCTCTCTACAACAACAGCAGCTTCATGCCTAAAAAAGGAAGAGCGCTTTCAAGATAAATCAAAACTGATTATTGTTTTTCCTCCTGCTTTTATTCCTGTTCTTGCAGAAAGGTCAAGAGTGCTGGCGTAATCATCTTTATGAGACATCTGCCCATTTTTAATATTGTATACTCACAACAGGCTAAACCCTGACATCTCTATGCCTGCAGCACTCCTCTTGCTATTGTAGGGCTGCCTGAATCAGCCATGCACTTTTAATTAGCATGCTAGGAAGCGAGATTGGATTTTATTTTGAAGGCAGACTCGTATTCCAAGAGCCTCAAGTGTCTTATCAGCCTTGGCTGGAACTTAAAAGGAATTGGAGATGCAGGCAATGTGTTTCCGGCAACCTCTATGTATGTCGCATAGTTTAGAGACTTGTTGATCTGCTGGCTAAGGCAGGGTTTGGGGTTCCAGTCTCATCACTCTTATTTGCCTTATTATTTTGATATATTCACATGATTTGCACATTAGCATGTCCATTTACAAGAAAGAGAAGCCACTGCTTCCTACACTGCTTCCTACATCACACTGTGATGCAGGAACAAGCCCAGAAAATGTGGAGAAGTTTAGATGTGATTTCAGATGTCAAGATATATGAAAAGACTCATAGGACACGCCCAGTTAAATTTGGAGAGGGATTTTGAATCTGTTGCAGCTTGAGTCTCTTCAAAACAAGGTGTCTCACCCAGCCCCCTGTGGAATAGAGGCATTCAGTGAATCTCCTGATTAACATGAAATAACTTGGGTTCTGGGAGGAGAAATTCTGCAAAGGAGCAGTTACACACACACACACACACAGACACCAAGGCTTGGACACTTACTATGTAAGCATTGTGTTGTATAAAAGATGAGAAACAAGGAGAGTCTCCATCACATGCCCACATCTTTTTTGAGAAAGCTGATTTCAATGCTGAGCCTGAGATCTCTTGTCTACTTTCACATAAGGCCCTTTACTCCAACCCAATAGTGTAAATTCACCCCAAAGTAAGTGCTGATTAGCTTAGTGCTGATTACCTTAATTGTACATCAGAATGAAGTCTTGGGCAGCTGATACAAAGGGCCAAGAGCTCAAGTGATGTAAACTAGTAGAAGTTCACCCAGCTGTGAGACTGGCACCAGCTGAGGACCTTGATGACACTCACAAGTGCTGCTCTGAATTTCACCAAAGGTCAGGAGCTGGGTCCCCAGAGCCCTGGTGGCTGTGGGCTCTCCAGGTACAAGTTTTGTTACTCAACCTGGGGTGATGTGGAGAGATCTGTGAGTCGGTGTCAGCGCAAGCTTCCCCTGTTTGCTCTCTATATTTCATTCATCATGTAGGAACCACTACGGATGTGTTTGGATAATCCACATGGTAGGAGCATGCTGTGCATATGCAGAGCTGCTAACAGCAAGAGGCAGCTGGCACGTGAGAAACAAATCCTTCGAAAGAGCCTTCCAATGAAGTTAGTGGTACTGCTAGACCTTGATACAAATATAGAACTTCAGCTGTTACTCTGAAAGGCATTTCAAGAATAGGGAAAGTATGCATTCCCTTCAAACCAGATCTGTCGACACTCTTGGATTTGAGGGGAAAGTTTCCCGGGAGGATGGAGGAGAGGAGGCTGACGAGGAGATGGGGGCCCTTGGGGCCTCCTATAGGGACAGAAAGCCATGTGTGCATTCGTACCATGCAGCGGCTTCTCCACACACAGGCCCTGGGCTTGCACATGGCCAGAGGGAAACCTGAGCTCAACCACACTGCAACCACAGCTGCCTGCAGAAGGCAATGCTCAGGCTGGTGATCAGGTACAGACGGGCTCACAGAAGGAAGGGTTGCCATTTTCCACTAGAGAGTGCACTAAAGATTCCTTACATTGGCTGAACATGTAAAGGCAAACATTCACATTTGGGGCACCCCTGTATATATCTGAAATAATCCATTTTGAAGACAGAGGAGCTATGAGATATGAATGGATGCACTTCGCTGCCTCCCTGACAGGTCCAAAAATCACCTCGTCAACCTCCCTTCACAGTTGTTGCCCGCAGATAACATACCCAGCAATGCTTGAACTGCTAAAGGAGAGATGCAGGAGCACATCACATCAAATGCCAAATCCTTAGGGGTTTGGTCTGTTTCCCTTCCCAACTGGTCAGCCACAGCCTCGGAGACAGCCTGCAAGTGGCCATAATCTTCCTCTGCCTCCAGACTGCACAGCAAAGGCAGAGCAAAGGCTGTGAGCAGGCTCAGGGAGGGGAAGGCAGAGGCATTCCCGAATTTCAGCTATGGTGGATGCAAGACAGGAGGAGCCTGAGCAGGTCCAGCCTCAACCACAAGCTGGTGGCGGCACCACACACCATTGCCAGTGGCATGTACACGCAGTTAAACCTTGAAGAAAGATAAATTGGATTTGGCCACAACTGCAATATGGCAAATGCTTTGCCTCATGGTAAGCCATGGCCATAATCAAACTTGTCTAGCTATTGGCCAGAGGGCTTTGGGTAGGGACTGCTCCCTTCCTGGCACCCCAATGGCATCTACAGTCTCAGCCCCCTGGGAGATATGAAATTACATAGAAGAAATACTGGGAGCAGACTGCCTAGCAGGGCAGCATCACATGCACTGCCCTACGCTTGCATATATTTGCCCAGAGAAGTCATGGATGCCACATCCTTGGAAATGTTTGAGGCCAAGGTTGGATGTGGCTATGAGCAACCCATAGAGGTGCTTTGGCATTGCAGTTTCTGGGCACAACAGCTGGGATGTGGCCCCAGCCCAGCTGCTGCTTCGCCCTTGCCTCCCCCTGAGAAGCAGAAACAAAGCAAGTTCTAAAGGAGAATTCCAAACACTCAGGCAGTGTTGAGTGGATTAAATCCAGCAAATATGATACAATATAAGCTTCCCCAGGCTGTTATGCTCTAAGTGATGGACACACTATTACCTGCTTAGTGAAACGGGGGAAAAAGGCTGCAGGATGGGCAGCACAGAATGCCAGATTTATTAGCAGCCATCATTAACCTGAGAGACCAGGCCAATGCAGCAGGAACATAAAGCAGGAGTGGACGACAGTTTCAATAACAAATGAAGTCCATTTGAGGCAAGGTCATCTCCAGTAAATCTGAACATAATGGAAAGGATTTGGATTATCTCAGTCACCAAAGAGGGGTGACCCAGAAAACTGCTCTGCTGGACCCGTGCCCTAAGATCCTACCACAGAGAACAGGCACAGGAGGAAAATGCTACCCAGAAAGGAAAGACCAAGAAACTGCTTTAGATCAGCAATACCTTATTCCACCACCCTCACCTCCAGAGCATGGCTGTAACTGTACATGAGGTGCAATAGATCAGATTAAAGAAAATAAGAACCAGCTAAATTTGGAGCAAATTTTTATCTGAAAAAAAGAAATCTATGTCAATTTTCTTTCATTTTTTTTTATGTCCTCATAGAACCGTACTCTTCCTGTTGCTTGTAAACTTAGGGCGATTTCCAGAGTGCTCTGAGCTAGTCAGGTAAACAACCACTACCAGGCAATAATTAGTGATGTGCTCAGCAGAAAGTGTGTCCTGATTTACTGCCTCCCTGGATGAGCTAGGTTAAATAATACTGGTGGAAATTAGCTATTCCTGTAGTAGATGATACTTCTGTTTATCACATTATGTTGCAGACAAGTTTATATCATGCAGCTGCTCCATGCATGTGTTCCTACTACATTTTTAAGGGGGATACTGCAATCACTACGCAGCAGGAACTTCTGCTATAATAAAAACATGTGTGGGTTGATGCTGGAGAAAATCCCTCCCCCGCAGCTTTTACACTTTAGATACTGTTATTCTAAACTCTCAGTTACCCTCTCTCCTTAGTTCTCTCCCCCTTTCTAAAAATATTTCCCTCTTCAAACAAGAAACATGCTCAGGTTTGTGCTTAGTTTTGGAGAAAGGAGTTTGCCGGCAGTGGAGGAAAGGGGGAGTTCTGCAGGAGTTTTCTGAAGGTCATGGGTGACAGAGGAGTACATGGGTCATTGCAAGAAATAGGATTGGAACTGCAGGTGAAAAAAGTGAGCCTGGATACAGTCAGTAAAGAGAGGAGCTAGAGGAGCTGGGTGGGGGAGTTTTAAGTGTGGTGCTTAAGATTAAAGTTTTAGAGGTTATTGAACCTGCACACATTCAGGTCTGGGCTTTGCAGTGGATCTCACTAAATCCCCATGTGGCTGTGCTGTCTTGGTAGGTCTTATGTGGCTGCTTTTCCCTGGCAGATCTGAGAGTCCTTTAGAAAATGGACCAAAATAAAAATAATACCAGATGAAAGTATCGGTCACCCAGACATAAGCGAAGCACATTGTGAAGAAGCGTCTTGTGGCAGCTCAGTGAAAAAGCCAGGAAACAAAATATCTTTTGACTCCAGGCCAGTCCTACCCGCTGGATCGCATTGCCTTCTCCTTGGGAGTAGATGCAAACACTGGATTTGGCCATCAAAACATTTACAGGGGTGGAAATAGCAAACTGCCTTCCCAGGCAGGCGCCAGATCTCTGCCCCAAGCCGGCATGCTGACGCCGTGCCCGGGAGCTCTGTGCGGCCGAGACCTACAGACAGAAACAAGGTGGGATCCCATAAGGTGCCCAGGAAGGCTGGTGCTAAGCTTGTAGGATAACTTGTATCGGTTCTGGCACGGCTGCAGAGGAAGACGAGTATTTCAGTTCAGAGTCCTACGTGATTATGGAAGGATGATGATGAAGACAGCAGAGCAGTCAAAGAACTATCAGAACAAATAGGGAGGGAAAGTCTGTGCTCCAAACAACTGGCAGTCTAAGGGCCAGATCTGCCAGCCTTAATCCTATTAGGTTCTCTGTGAAACTGATGGGACCCACCAGAACTGAGGTTCAATCCCACAAATAGGAGCAAAACACGGTTTCAGCTGCCAAGGTCTTTTGGAGGAGAGAGGGGTTAGTGAGCACGGAAGGAGAGCCTGTTCTCTAAAGCATGATCTGGAGAAGCAGGGGTATTTAAAGGCCTTGTGGAAAAAAGGCTTTTAAGGAGATTACATCATAGCTAGCTTCTGTGTTAACACTCAGCTCTGGCATTTATCTTTACAATGGATGCTCACGTCAGCCACTGCCCTCTGATCTGACTTTGTCACATGTTTTTCTAACCAGCAGTCTCCCGATGAGATGCTGTTTCTCCCTTGCCATCTGATTCTCCCTCAGCAAAAAGGACAGAATTGTTTTTACCCTGATTAAATCACACGCTATTGGTTTCTGTCCCGAGCAAATGTGAACTGAAGCCTGTGCCTTGCAAAGCAGCCTCCTCCTCCTCACAGCAATGTGGTCATTCTGGAGAGCCTTGTGGGCACCATCACATTTCCCTGCTCTCTGCAATCTGGATCAGTGCCAGGCTGGGCAGCACCAAGACAGTCCTAGTGATAACCCCAGATATTCCTAAGCACTGCTTCCCCATCAGAGCCATCACTTAGGTGAACCCTGGTGTACTTGGTGGCCTGTTGTCCAAAACACAAGAGTCATCAGTCCTATTAGTGCATATCTGGTGCCTTTAAGAAACAGGTCACAACTTCCTGAAAATTTGCTGTTAAATTAAAACCCTGGAATTTATTTTAGAAGGTGACCTGATTTCCAGAAGTTCTGAGCACTCAGAGAGCCAGGATGCTTTAACTTGCATGCCTGAATGTAGATACAAGCTTAAGTTTAATCTTCTGAGTTTTATGATATAGCCTTTAACCTCTCTTCAGGCAGAGTGTCATAGCAGGTGGTGAACAGAAATTCCTCTCAGGATGTGGGTTCCAGCTGCAGCTCTCTCCCTTTCTCCTTGGCTGACTTGGAAAGATCTTCACCCCCAGCCTCTGATTCTCCTCCAGGATGGAGACAGTAGTCCCAGCTTTCCAAACTGCTGCAAGATGTAGGGACAAAAAGTCCAACACAAGGCTACACATCAGCACTGCTGTTACTCCTTTCCCAATTCTCTACTAGGGTAAATAGGTAAATTTGTAAGTACTTCTTCCATATTTCCACAAGAACCAGCTATTATTTCCCTGACCTTCCTGTCAACTACCTATTCAAGCAAACACAGCAGCGAGGCCATGGTCTACAACAGAACAACAGCAGCACAGCACTGACCT
This sequence comes from Nesoenas mayeri, assembly GCF_963082525.1. NCBI lineage: Eukaryota > Metazoa > Chordata > Aves > Columbiformes > Columbidae > Nesoenas > Nesoenas mayeri. The sequence goes on along the minus strand of NC_137548.1, from coordinate 16,777,949 downwards.
GGGGACAGTAATTCTCAGTTCTTTTTAACAGAGGCAGCACTGAGAGGCACAGAGACGCGCCAGCACGGTACCATGCACTTCATTGCACAAACACAGTCTGGCTCTCCAGCAGCGAGTGATGTGCACAGAGAGCATAGGCTATTCTTCAGCAGAGAAAAATCAGTGCTGAGGATCATCTGCTTGCCCCAGCAAACTGTGGCACCTTGTCACGTTACAGCAGTGAAAAGAGCGTCCTGGAGAAAAGAGGCCTGAAAATACCGAATCTTTGTGCTAAGTCTGTCTTTGCCATTTAGGCGCTCTGATACCAGAAAGCATATTAACATATTTCCATCAGTATTCAATAAGCATGTTCACATGCACAATCCCTCCCCCATACTGCCTTGGCCGCCACAGACTTCCTAGAGAGGATCTAAAAACAAGTATGATACACAGAGGTGAGTGAACACCCAACACGTTTTAAGGATGAGCTCAACACCTGCAATAGGCTGTAATAAGCCTTGCAAACCAAGGTGCTCGTCCCCTGCCAACATGCCTTAGATATGCCTGTCCCGTGGCTGCTTGTGCAAGGAGCCTGTAGGCCACCCTGCAGTGTGAGGCTCTGGCTTCCTCTTTGTGTCTCATAACAAGGTTAAAAAAAATCAGAAGCTTCTGCATTGGTGTTTGCTGTGGTGAGCCCACTGCCCGCTGAGGCCCACAGAGCTCAGTACACGTGTGAGCAACATGCGCAGGAAGAGGTTTGCTGCTATGAATCGAATACGTGGAGACTTCTTCAAGCTTGTTGGAAAAAGGGCTACCTTTGCGTGCAGGCTTATGGCACTGGGCCCTGAGGCATTTGACATCAGACAAAAGTGTGCACCAGTGAAAGAAGTAAAAAGTCACTTCCAAATTGGAACTCACTGGCAACAGGAGATGCATTTTCCCACAGAGCTTTTCTCCTCCATCACATAGCCAATATCACCTCCCAGATCCACCACAGTAAGGCAGGTATGAAGAGATAGTTGTCTCCCCCAGTCAAGCTGACTTGTTTTCAGGCTGTTTCAGAGGCTGTTTTAGGGCAGAAGATGGGCTCATCATCAGCTACCAGGTATTTCAGGGAGGGACAGGCTCCTGCACAGGGCTGCAGTTGCTGCAGTTGCAGAGGGCATCTCATGAAGAAGTGACTGCCAAGGAGCAAAGACGTGCGTAGAAAATTTGCCTCCAGGTCAGCAGTGAGGAAGCGCTTAGTAAACAGCACACAGAAAGCATCTGTCCTCTCCAAAATAAAGTGGAGTAGGCCATGGCTTAGGGCAGTTGCTGTGAGTTCAGTGGTTTGGAAAGCTCATTCAGCACCTATCTGCGTTTTCAGGTGATTAAAGCCCTTAAAAAGCTAGCCCTTGCTTCTACTGAGCCTCAGGCACCCTTGGATGAAACCCCTGCCCCAGCAGGCACTGTGAAGGCAGGTACAGCGGAGCCCGTTAAGGTACTGTGCTAGTGGCACCCATATGGACACTGTAAGTACATATAGTGATAGCCCTCCCAGGCTCTTAATTCCCGTATCTGCTGATATACACTCCCTTGTCAAGGTTTTGTTGTAACGTCATTGACAGAGGAAGAAATAAGACATGATATATAAGACATGGTTTTGCACCATGGGTTCTTGTCCAGCCCCTCAGGCTGCCTCCTTTCTCACATTACCATGCGGTGACAATGTGGCCATAGGCTCTGCCTTTTGCACCTGGCATGGTGAACGCCTTGTCTTTCTTGCTGTGTGTTGGTGCAGCCTCCTCTTCGATGGGTGGTAGGACAGGACATAGCTGATCAATTCTGTAACAATTACTGTTCAATTTTGAGACCAAAAATAATAATAATCTTCTGTGCTTGACATCCACTGGTCTCAAAAACAAAGTTTACAGAGATGGAAAAATATCTCAGTTTCAGATATGATAACTCTGAGGGGCTCATAGGGGAGTCGAATCTCTCAGGATCATCCAGCAGGTCAGTGGTAGAGGAAGAAGCAGCACCTGGACTCTGTTTTCACTGCTCCTCACAGGGTGGGCAAGATGCCTCCTTTGCAGGAGTCACAGTACATCAGCATCAAGTCTTCTGAAAGCTTATCCATCTTTTAGCTCTTGCAGTGAACACGTCTTCAAAGGAGGGATGATATAAGCTGAAATTCAAACAGCTGAAATGTGATTTTGGAAGTCTAAGCTCCTAAATTGATGACCAGTCTTTCACCAGTAAATGATTGTTAAGACACCTCAGGGCTGGCAGGTTCAATGCCACAGAAAGACGATATTTTCTTGTTATAATATTCTATCTATAGATGGAATTAAGGTCCAGATCCACACAACTTATTCAGGCTGAATGGTATCCCCATGAGTGGTGCCATCAAAGTGACTGACTATGAAATGTGAGTAAAATTCAGTGCTACTGGTATGATTAAGATATCATCTCTTAGATCCTTAGCAGCTTTTAAAAGAGCTCAGGAACCTCTATATAATAGCAAACATTGGACAAGCCTCACAGCTTTGAGTTGGAACCTTCTCAAAATTAGTGCCTTCAGGGAAGGCAGAAACAAAACCAGCTTCAGCCAACTGCAAGCTGAATTTCCTAACATAGATTGTGGAAGACTTGGAAATACTTGGGATATTTTCCCAATGTATTAGTAGCAAGAGTTTCTAAGGCACTAGTTTGTGTCTGCCTCTGAAAAATTAATGGTTTGCCTGTTGGGCATTCAGATGCTCTATGGAGAGAGTGACTACAATAGACAAATACTTTAGATTGGTAAGTACAGATGGCTTTAAAGAGCTCACTTTATGAAGAAAGACATATTGCAAGTCATATGGCTATGGCTGAGTTTTAGGGAACAGCAGGCTGACTATATAGCAAATCCTTCTGTTAGTGTACAGCATCTATACAAACATGATCCTCCTGTTTGATGTTATGTAGTTTATTCCTCGTATGACTTCAGTGGCTCAGTTATTGCTGGAAGTGAGGGCTACAGCTATCACTTAAAAATGTCCCTGAGGAGACCAATTATTAATTCCCATACCTAGTGCACTCAAGTTCCTTTTCCGAATTATATTTAGGTCCAACTTAAGGGAAATAAAATTGAGGACCCACCCAGAGTAAAATGGAACTGTGAAATACCTTCCAAACCAGAGATAAATTTAATCCTAATAAAAATAAAATTATATTTATCAACTGATAATTTTTATGCAGTGTTCATAAAATCTGGAATACTTAAAATGGCAATTACATCACATTAACATATTGAGTTGTTTCACCATGCCAAATGCCCAACATGAAGTCCTCAATCACCACTCAGAGCACATTTGTAACTCTCTGAAAGCTAAAAGACACAGGCTACCTTACAGTCACAAAAGCAAGCAAATTGGTTACTAGTTGCTATCTGCACTTTCCTCAGGCTTTGCATAGCAGTCTGGACCTGCATAGGTAGGAGAACTCTTACAGAGATGCTGCTCACAATCATTATCTCCAGAAGCCTACAGCTGTAGGCAGCCAGCGCTGCAGAAGGATACCAAACAACTCTGAGGCAGAGTCCCCCTGCAGCTTGCCAAATCAAACCAAGTGTTAAACCTGACCCTCCCTTTGCTCCACTGGTGGTCATTTCCTTTGATAGGGGCTATGAAATAAGATTATGCACTGCTTTCAAAAGGAGAAGAAAATGTCCAGGGATGATTCAATAGAATCTGTTCCATAGGTAAAAGTCCAGTTTAAACAGCAGCATTTGTCAAGGAACAGATATTTGTATAAAATATTTCTAACAAATAAGCTGATTAAATATCAACTCCGTTTAAAAGACACTTCAAAATTATAAACCAATTAATTCTAATAACAATTAGTAATTCACAATTTGATATATATACACATATATATGGTTACAATGTGATATGATTTACTAGCAGAATTGTCAAATTAACTTTCATAATTATTAATGTCAGTTTTTGGCAGTGGCATCAGTCATTAACCTATGTTTGTACTATACTACTGGACACTACAGACTACTCACTTTAGGATAACATTCCAAAACTCCACACTGCTGCTTCCTCGATCTGCTACATCAACTTAAAATAACCCGTTAGATGCAATTACACAAGCAACGCAACACTTTTATATCATGTTTACGACAAAGATGCACAAAACCATTACAAGAACATACATTTCTGTGGGTCTGCTTTACCAAGGTCAGCTGCTTAGCCCTCCCTGCCAAGAACAGCTTGTGCCAATTAAGAGTTTACTTCTGACTTGTCGAGATGAGGCACAACTCCTTCTGCCATGGGCAGGGGAACCTACAATTACTTGTAAATCAGCAGCCTCTGACTCATCAGTAACTTCACTGAAGATTTGTTATCTTCTTAATCAGTGAAATGGCAGGCACGTACAAATGGACTGCCATCCACACGGGGAATTAATGTCTTCAGCGTAGCCAACTCCTTTTGCTTAAAAAAAATAAACCCAAGCTGTTGGAGTATGAATCCCAGAGTAGAAACGACTGTTATACTGCAGAATCAGTTTAATATCTGATGCTTCTGTTTTCAAAATTAGACAATGCTTTTAATCTATAGATAAAGGAACTCGCACTGATTCCTGCACTGCAAAATCTGGCCCGAGGTGCTTACTTTTAAATACTTCAAAACATATGAACTAGGGAATTTTCAAGAGAGTGGATTTTTCCATAATATGGATTTATGACTGCATGAAAAATTCAAAACAAATCTGCAAGGGCCCAAAGCAGGGAGAAGATTCAGCACTTGCCTAAACAAAAAATTAGACTTGACAATACATTTCAGAATTTATTGTGGTGAAATACTCTGAATTGGGAAAAAAATTGAAGCTGTGATTGACAGTCTATTATAACCAGCGTTTTACAAAGACAGCTTACAACAGCCCAATATGAGGAGATGTTAGGTGCACAAAGTGATTGTAGAATCCTATAAAGAAAGTATTAGTATGAACCTTTTCAGTCTTACCTGCTTTCTAGTCACTAATCCAGCTCTTCAGCTGTAATACAACATCCCAGATGTTTCAACTATTTCAAACTTCAAATTCGATTGCTGCTTAAGAAATCTCCTCACCCTAAATAATCTACTCATTTTGACTGGGAGGTGAGGACTTCTAATTTTTATTGCTATGCCAGAAATAACTGCTCTAGATGCAAAAAATATGAGGATTTTGAAGTCTTTATGTCTTGGGTGATAAAATCAGAGGTCACTGCAGTTTGAGGCAGGAAATCTAATCAATGCATTTCTGATTTAGGTGGGTAAAATCTGCCTAAATCTCATCATGGATTGTTAATGATTTGGTTCACTGTGCTAGCAGAGCAGGTAGAATCTGTGATGTGAAATCAACACAACAGGGACCTGGACTAGACTCTGCATGTGCCATCATCCATGACTGCAGGCAGTGGGGCTTGATTTCAATTTAGATTTGAAAGCCTCAAAATCCTACTGCCAGTTCTGTGACTTACAATCGCACAGTAAAATGAAAGTGTATGTCAGAGAAGACAAGAACTGAATTTTGGTTTTGCTTTGTAAATTATAAACAATGCTGTCACACAAGACTGTAATTCACAGTATGACAGCTGTGTTACCAAAACTGAAAGGGCTTCCCTGTTTCAGCATTCTGCTTGCATTTAAAAAAATCACTGTCTAGACCAGACTTGTAAAACAATATTCTCTCACAGTAGCTGTCATTACCATAAATGTCTTGGTGTAGGAGACAATGTACCCCCTACCATTTTAGTGCTACTGTAGGTCTCTTCCATCACTATTCAGTTTCGGTAGCTGCTATGTTGTATAAAGCATGGAGGAAAATTTTTTCCTCTTACTATAAAACAAAAACACCCCCATCTGTTTGCTAACAATTATTTTGGGGCATCAGCACTTGGGAGAAGTTAATCCGAGGTTCCTCAAGTGTGCTCAAATATTTCAAAATCACTCAGAACCAGTCCTTCTGGCAGAAGGGCCGTAGGTAAAGGCTGGTCCTGCCAGCTGAGCCATTAGGGTCAGAATTGCATCTGCAGTAGCTGTTTGGAAAGGTGAAAAGCACTCACAAAGTAAAAGGATTATCCAAAGAGAAACTTAAAGTCAGAGCTCTCTGAGATGCTCAGCTCATATTGTAGCAGCTACACCAGACTGCCTGCGCCAAATTCTTTGGCATCTCATGTTTTAAAATACATGGTGGCCTCCAGGAGGATTTAAAGTTCAGTTTGCAGTCACAGCCTCCTCTGAACTCCTGAGGCACAATCACAGACCTCTGCCAAGGACAGAAGTCCTTTTGGCATTGTGTAGGCAAGCACATCAACATTGCTACCCATGTATTATAGTACAAGAAGCGGTGTTGTGAGCATTGGGACCATGTTCAGCTCTCCTGCTTGAGTGAATGGCCGTGTGGAGTGCCCAGCGTGAAGCTCAGACTCATTCTCTGGATCCATACTGAGTTACTCTGCCTATTCTACCATCAGGATTTAGGTCATAGAAAAGCCTAAGGAAAAACATTTCTTATTATTTTATGTCTCAGAACCATACCTGTATTATTTCCCTAACAAGTTCCTGCTGTGAAAGGCTATGTTACTAAAAGTCAGCAAGCCAAATCTGCAAATTTTAGTTGTTTTAAAACCTACTCGAAGTTCAAGAAGTTCCAGAGTGTTCCTGTACTTCAGACTCCTGCCTATATACACATATTGTGACCACCTGTCTGAAAAGACCTGAATGTCCTTAGCTTTCCTACTTGCTCTGAAGGGATCCAGCACACTTTCTGAAATTAAGCTGTATATTTGGACTCATGTAGTTGCCAAAAACTTGCACCCTTCCTGCAGCTGCTTATTTTTATTTTGGCATATTCACCAGCCCAAATACTTAGTTAATTAGACGCACTATCTCCAAAGATAAAGGAAAAGATTTCACCTTGGAAAACAAAATCATGCAATTACAGCCTGGAGATTAGAGTCCACTGCAGTGATGTCATTCACTTTGGCTTTGCACTGACTTAATCATGCTTTATCTCAACTGACAGCTCAGGGCAAACTGTAATTGAGGTCAGGAGCTGTAAAGACCTCACTGTGTACCTATGTGTAAGTGTCCAACAAGTCAGAGGTTAGTTCACGTACCCAGACTCAGCTGTACTAGTACAGCTTGTAATGAACTCAGATTAAAAATTTTATTTAAGTTTCCTCTTCTAAATTTTGACTGAAACAATGTTTGACTGGACACTCTGTCATCCAGAGAGGAGATGGCAGTACCATGGACTCCTCACCCAACATGTGAGGTGGGTAGAGCAGAGACAGCAAATGTTGCTAAACCAGCAACAGGGAGTTCATGCTGAACATCCTTTCTCCTCCTTGTACCATTTTGAAGACACCACTTCTGAAATATTTTTTCCTCAAACCTTCAGCAAGTTAAAACTGATACTGATGCCAGTGTATATCTAGCTTTAACCCTTTCCTGTTTTGAAAGCCTAGCTTCTTCTTCCAAACAAAGTCCTTTCTTCTTTATGGTGCCCCTGAAGAAACCTCTGGGCTCATAAAGTATTTAAGGGTTGACAACAGCTGTGTTTTAGATTTTTGAAGGGTCAACATCATTTGAACTAGCTTAATCTCATGGGTCTGTGAAGCTGCCTAAACAAGTACTCTGTCTACCTTTTCTTAGTCCTGCCTGAAATCCTGAGACAAGGAGGAAAGCAGATGGGAGGAGAAAAAGAAACAGTTAAAGGCCAGGTTCTGAGAATCTCTATCTCCTTCAGGTCATTACAGCTATATCTAGGGAAAACACTCAATTTCATTGAAAGTTCCTCTTTTCTTTGCTGTCAGCATCTAAGCTTAGTTGGCCTTAGGCCCCTCAGAGCCTCATGAGCTTTCCCTTCACTTCATCAACGTGCAGTTTTTTAGGCACAGGTTAAAGAGCAGGCTGCTGCTTGCATAAGGAGAGTTACTGTGAAAACATCAATATGCCAGACGATCTGCAGGAACCACAGTTGGCTCAGCCACCATGTCTCCTGCCAGTCCCCGCCACTTTGTCACATAACCCCCACCATCCTAGCTACTCCTAACATGGGCTGGAGCCCCTCTCCTTGAAGACCCTTGGTAATGTACACACCTATACTGAACCAGACAGCTGTATCTCAGTGGCATGCTGACAAACTGCATCTGAAAAGAAACTTGGGAAGCTCAAAACTGAAATGCTCCATGTGTCCCACTTTACAGAAAGAGAAAAGGTCGAACTAGCAATATTTGAGAAAAGCAGCATCCATGGGGACCAGTGTAGCTGATCCTGGCCACAAGGACAGGGGTTGGGAGGGACATGGGAAACACCAGTGGTCTGTATGAAGGAGTTTGAAATGTGGGAAAAGGATGCACAGGGTCATGGCTGAAGGAACACAAAAACAGTCTGTCTTTTCTTCCCTGGGGCCTGGAGTTTGGGTGGCAGAGGAATTCTCCAAATTTATCAGCTCATAATTTTGTTGTCCATGTTTGGAAATATATGGGCCACGTGATCTAATTTAATTTCCCATATTCATATTGTTGAACAAATGACATGCCTCCTCAGGGTGCACTGAAACATATCCCACACCTTCTTGTAAATACATGAGAACAATAGTGAGGTGCCTCCTAAAGCCTGGAAAGCTGGTGTTTCTACCGTTGCTCATGTATTTAGAGTGACTGCTAAGTGTGTGTGATTTTATCCATTTTCTGTGGAGGGAATTAGCTTATTGTCCCTCGGAGTCAACACAAATTTTAGCTGTCATTACACATGAATTCTGGAATTCACAACATTTACCAGATTTTGTGTAAGTCTGTGCAGGAAGCAGAGCTAAAGGTTTGTCACTGGATCAATCTGTCAATATGAAAATGTTCCTGAAAGTCCTCAGTTGTCCTCAAGCACAATAAAAAACTTTCAGACAGTGATTCAGCTGCTCACAGTTACCCAGTGTCATCCCATACATGCATCTAGGGTTTACAGAACATTCAGGTGGGATTGATGAAGAGGACACAAAGAGGATTCCTTGCTTTTCCACAGCAGCAGCTGGAGACCAGACAGGACATGTCGAAGAGCACTAGGTAGCTTCATTTAGCAGATAACTGAGCTGTCGGTGTCTGTAGTAACTGGGCAGACAGGAATTTTGTATCTATTGACTTTAATCACCAGATGCAAACCACAGTAGCTGTTGTAGAAGGATGTAGAGATGATCTAAACCTCCAACTAAGTTCAGTTTGATGGCAAAAAGACCTTTTAAGGCTGCAGCCTTTTGTGGTTCACAAAGCTCTGAGAGCAATGCCAGCATCTTTATGAAGTGGCTCACAGCGCACTGCACCTTGTAAAGGTGAAAAAACTGCAGCTCCTGGGCTGCTTCTTTTTTTGCAGAGGTCTTTCTACTACTTATCTTTAATCACTTAAAAAGTGCTAAGTGCAAGTCTAGCATCAACCACTTAATAATAGCTTGTCTTGTTCCTTTACTGCCCTCTCCTCTGAATGCTGTTTGAAAGCGGTGTCTATAACATCAATATTTAAACATGAGGCTTGCTCATTCTCATAAGGATGGGGATTGCTGTGTACACGTGGGCTAAATCACAGTGCCTAGACAGCTGATAATAATGAAAGCATCTTTCAAGATGAGGCACTTGATTGCTGCTCTAAAGCTTACTGGTGAAAGGAATGTGTAATCCATTTTTTTTTTTTAATCGTATTTGAAACAAAATAGCTTGTTTAAATATTAGTCATCTGGATTTATTTAGCTCATTTTTAGAACTGAGTTAGCACCTGGCAATCCAGCCTGTGTAAGCATCAGGCTACCCCAGTCGCAGGCCCATTTGATTTCTCTTTCATCTTTTTGCAATGTGTGACAGACTTTTATTTTTTTGTGATACTATTTCCTTCTCACTTCCCAGGAGACAAATCCAGGCTCTCAGAGCAGCTGCCCGAGGGCAGCCCAGGGAGGGGACACAGCTGGGCAGCCGTGTGGTGCTCTCATCCTGGGGCAGCCCAGCAGCAGCGCTGGTCCCTGGGCTGGTCCTGGTGCTGGCACTGCTCTGCCACCTCTTGTGTGAATAAGAGCAGCTCCCTTGGGGTAACGGGGTACCACAGGTACAGGAAAACTCAGTGACAAAGTAAGTGCTTTATTTGCCAATTGTGAGACAAGGATCAAGGGAATTTTCTATATCACTGTCCATGACATTTTCCTGAACATTGAAAGAGATTTTTCCTGCTATTAAAAACCCTTCATCTCTGCTTTCCAAACTGTCTTTGTACTTCCTTTCCCAAGTGTTTCACTACTTTTTTTTTTCCTGCCTTTGCCTTTATTTTCTGCAGTGTGGCACAAACACAAAGCATTCTCCTGGCAGAAAATACACCGTAAAATTCTGCCATTCCTCTGCCCAGCTAAAAGCTGTGCAAAAGCCTTCTTCATGTCTTCTGCACATCTGGGGATGGTGCTGATAAAGACAAACAGCCAAATGATACTACCTAATGATTTCTTTTCCCATGGGGGAAGCACTGAGAAGGATAATAGATATACTTTGCAACACTGTTCCCAGGGGAGTTTATGTAAGCAAGGAGAGAAATTAATAGGCAGCCTTTTAGGGAGAGACAAATTTGCAAAAATACAGAAGCATTAAGGAGATTTGCTGGAATACCAAACACCTGGGACCTAAAAGCATCTATGCAGGGTCCAGCCCATGTCCCTGCACTCAGCCAGCATGGATAGCTCCAGTGAGGTCTGTCCCCCTGCAGAGGGATTGCCTTGCCAGGGACTACCAGCACAGCTATTGTGTTGCAGAAATGATCTGTGCATCAGAGACCACAGGAATAGCGACGCAGAAAGAAGCTGGCAGAGCTAGGCGGCAGGAACCACAGGCACAAGGTGTGCTGGATAAGGGGGTGCATTGGTGGAAATTAGGAGGAGCTTGGGTGGGCTGGGTAAGGCTTGGGAGCAGTGATTTGCACGAAGTGAAATAGATGAGTCGTAGACTGTATGGGCATTAGTGGGAAAACTGCTGACTTGCCATTGACTCTTGACATGCCTCTGACTTTTGTATACAGTCATAAGTAATTTAAAACCAGTGAACCTGACTATGGTAAACCAGTAGAGCCCCAGTGTCCTGAAGAGAGCCAAACCTGCAGGGTGGTCTAGGCAGAGTGTTTGAATTTTTGCCTGCTTATAAATTCATTTGTCATGGAGCTCTCAGACCTCCAAGCTGTGCATCTGGCAGTTGCCTGGGGTCAGGTAACTCAAGGGGAAGCACAGCGCTGTGTCTGTGAGGGAGAGCGTTTCCCAGGGTTGGGGTATTAGGAAACCATTTAAACCTAGGGAATCATATATAATGCAACAAAACGAGGGAATTTCTCTGGCTTTCCTCCAAAAGCCAAGCATTATTCATTGATCAGAAAACAGATCTCCATCTCTACTGAGAACATTTTTTCCTCCATTTGCTAAGTGGAAAATGACAAACGAGCTAGCTGTGCCCTCTCCCACATCCTTTCTCCTTCCATCTGTCCAGGCGTCCCCGTTATTTTGCCCTCCCTCAGCGCACCACAACCATACCAGCAGCTACTTACTGGGCACCACGTGCAACCTTGGGGGTGGTGGAGGTGGAGGAGGCGGTGGTAACGGTGGAGGTGGCCTGCACTGGCAGATTTCCTGGCAGCTCTTTGTGACTCCCTCTGCTACAGGCTTGGAGCATGACTTCTGGGGCTCACCCTGAGTGATCTGTGAAGAAACAAATCATTGCATGAGCAGCAGAAACAGTGAAAACTGATTTTCCGTGACTGAGTTTCTTGGACTTGATTACTCGAATGGCATCTCAGCCCTGTAGTGAAAACTGAGCTTGTGTTCCTCACTAAGGCCACTACAAGGAAGTTACTTCCCTACATGATCCCCATTTTACATTTTTTTACGTAACACAGTATCTTCAAGAACTCTTTTCCTTTGTCAAATTTGGTTGAAATTGGCTGGCTGGTTTCTGAGTTATAGGGTAAGGAAAAGGCAGGTTGTGGCAGAAAGTATGATTGCGTAAGCCTTCTTTCCTTAGGAAAGCCATCTAGCAGCATGCATTATTCACAGGGTCATTGCTGCAAGCCAAAGAGAGCTAATAAAAATTACAAGGCAGTTAGGGTCAGGATTATGCTCATTTTCCTTATGGCAGAACTAAAGCCAGAGGAGATCTCTCCTCAGCTTTGCCAGCCTCCCTTTGATGTTCAGAGAGCATTTAATGGAGTGTTTCATTTCTCACCACGAGGAGAGGGAGCCCACATTTTACTCATCTGTGGACTACATCAATAACACAGTCAAAATGGAAATGCTACACTGTGACTTGTAGCCTCCATAACATACAGTGTCGGTTAGTAATACAGCTGAAGATGATGCACTGCAGAACCCAAGAGTTGGCATCGCTTGGCCACGGACAATGATTTAGCCAGTACTAGTTTACAATATATTCAATAGCTTGATCTAGTTGTGAAAAGAACCATTTATTAACAGCATATATTTCTTATGACCAGTAATATTTACGTGACCAGGAGGAATATTCAGTAGAATTCCTAATCTAATGCTATGAAATGAAGAAGAATAAGTCCCTAATGAAAAGGAGATTTGCTGAACATCTCGGGACTTTCTGAGAAGTGTTTACTTCAGAGGCCTCTAAGTCAGCTCTTTCTCAATAGACTGATGCTCATGCAAAGTACTGGATACAATTTTAAGGGGACGACATGAATAAGCAAGTTATCTAACAAGCACTTTAAATATAAGATGAGGAGAGCACCTGGGACAGACTTGTGTCTTGCTGAAACTAAGGACAGTTATGCTGGCATTCAACCATTGCCTTGTACAGTTTGCTCTTGGGTTCTTGTCCTAATGTTAATAGTTTAGGCCTAACATGATCTTCTTTAATTATCTATTTTCCACAATATGTCAGTCAACACAAAGATGATGTCTCACGTCATACTTTCTGATCTGTTTTAGGCCTCTTCTGCACCCCTGCCTACCCCCAGGGTCACCCAGGGATGCCTTCTCCCCACTCCTCTCTCCTGCCCAAGCTTGCCTCATTTCCCCTGACAGTTCTGGGCACAAGAGTCTGTCTTCTCTCCCCTCTCAACCCTGGCATTGCTCACAGCTGGGTACCAGGGGTGCTGTGCTGCCTTTTGGCTGCAGGAAAGCTGCACACAGTCATTTCATGTATTTTTGGCTGAAAAGAGAGACATGGCTTATTAAAACAACATCACTGCACAAAGGACATGTTCACATGCGTAGGAGGTTTCTAAATGCAGAAAGATGCATTACTCTGGCCTCAGGGAAACGGAGGTAGGGCTTTGTTGATTAAATATTATAGAGAGGGAGGAAAGAATAGAAGAGGCTATGTGTAGCTGATTTGGAAGGATGGCTCAGCACAGCACAAGTCAGAAGGTTCAGTTCTTTAAACAGCTTGTCAAAATCTATTACCAAACATAGGGAAAAACAAATTCAGCACAAGTGCTTTCCAACTTTCCCCTTCACCATCAGGTAACAGTCAGAGGATGGTTAAAGACCATTCCAGACAGCTTCCAGGGACTTACACAAACTCTCTGAATGTTCTAATGAATCAAAGTGACTCGGCTTCATAATCCCTCATGGCTTGGTAATAAATCTGTCACCTAAGAAGGCTTATTTATTTTTAAAGTAAGTGATCACAGCCAGCAGCATATCCTCCATGCCGTTTCAGCTCTTCCACTGCCGTTCACATGCTGGGCTGGGGTGTTGAGACCCTCCAAAGAGGAGCCCCATAGGAAGAGTACCCACTCCATGCGGTGACAATGGAACACCTGGGGTACCTCCTAGTTGTACTGGTGAGACAACATCTACTGTGCTCACAGAGGAGGTAGGGTGACATCTCTCCACCAGCCCTAGCAGCTGATTTAGGAAATGAGTATTAACTCCAAATCAACTACAATAATCATCCCCTCCCTGGATCCCAGTTGCTGAATCCTATGGCTTGGTACAGTCTTGCAGAAGTTAGTGCAATGGGAGAGGATGGAGACAGGGCAGAATAACACTGAGCAGACTTGGTGCCAGCTTCATCTGCAGACCAGAAGCAGCTTTGTGTATATGTCTGAAGACAGTGCTGGTCATGGAAAAGCTACATTGACTTATTGCTCTAACTTAATATTAACCAGAAGTAAAGGCTCGCTCTGCCTTTTTTTAGAACTATTGACTGCTTTTAAATCCTGGGAGGCTCTTCTACCTTAGGCTGTTAATAGAGTGTCCTCAGAAACCAGTGGATGTTTTCCTCAACTACTTTGCAGACAAGATTAACCCTATACATGCCCAGCCACTCTCTGCTCCTGTGTATTTAAAATATTATTTCTGGGGAAAAAAAAAAAAAAAAAGAAGTCGATTTGTCTCTTTGTCTCTCAATACCTTAGTCTGAACCTTTATCAAAATTCCCTACCATCATTTTGAAATGGTTGGGAAAGAGCTACTGTTTAAAAACATAGGCATTATCACTTATTTGTTTCCCTTTGCTTCTTATTCAGTGAAATGTGTGGCTGTTAGAAAATACATGTAGGAACACAGATATTATCTTGCCAGGGCTTTGTCTTGGAGGGTTAGTTTAAAATAATAAATATACTGTAAGTTGGCTGAAATCTGGCAGGAAAAGGAAAGACATGAATCAAAGTTGAGGGCCTCAAGGAGGAGAGAAATAGTCAAAGGCTGCTGCAAGAAGATTAACTAACAGTAGCAAGATAGGATTAAGAAAAAAATAAATGACATTTGGCTCCTTTTTTTTAAAAAAAAAAAAAAAAAAGAGTCCCACTGTTGATATCTATTAGTCTTCTTATGAAAGGAATGAAGGCTATTACTTGTGTCTTCTAAAGGTAAGCAGAGCAAATCATGAGAAAATATGCTTTAGGGAACAATTTTGCTCTGGCAGAGGATGATGAAATAAATTAGTCCATGTTCTTTCTTACCGCCTGCAATTCAAAGTAAGCTGTCTTTACATGAGATGGCAGGAGAAAAGAGGTGTGTTGAAAGAGCCTAATCTTTCACTGCACAGGTTTGCTAATTAGAGTCCAGCCTCAAACTTTACTGCTTGTTTGTTTTGTTGGACAGTAGCACGGCCCCAGAGGGGCTTTGGAAGCACCTTGCAGATGATGACTAACCAGAAACCTGCTGGGCTGCCAGGCAGTTTCTAGCATAGAGACTACTTTGACAAGGGGTCATCTCCAGAGATGGACCACACAGGGCTTGTTCCCTAGTCACCACTTCTGCACCTTCCAGCCATTCCTCCAGGCACTGGAGGTGCCATGAACATGTGTCTCCTTGACCTGTCTAAAACTTGGTTGCTTTTTGGCATGAAGCTTTCTTAACACACTTAGTAGTTGGCCAGTTTGGACAGATATGTTGCCCGGACTTCAAGCTGATGCATTTTTTTCCCTGCTCTAAAAAGACATAAAGAGCTGACTTTACGTATTTGTGCTTTTTATATGAACATGATTTGCAAAAAAAAAAGTACAAACGCTTTTAAATATTCATGGCAATTAAAATCTGATCCACAATTGTCCAGGGAAAAGCAAACAGGAAGTGGTAACTGGTGGTTTCCTTTTGCAGTCTCTTAGTTGAAGTTCGTGTTTGTGATGTATTTCTTTTTAATCCGAGATTTCCTTCGGAAACAGTGGTCCTAGTCCTGCTTTGCATAGAGTGGAAGAATAAGTCTGCATGTGGTCAGAGCTGTTTAGTATTTCAGTAGAATCCCATGGGGTTGCAGCAGTCCACGAGCATGCTCCACAGAGTGAGATGGGAAAAGAGGATTAATACAGTCCCCGGAGGGTGGCCGTCTTGTGAATTTTTGAATCAGGTAAAAGGACGAAAGATTGAAAGGAAAAGTGCAGTTGACTGAAAAGGCACAGAGACCTCTAAAAGCCTGCTAAAGTGGCAAGAGCTTAGTGTCTTGGAAGCAGTCTACAGAGATGAGATCTCAAGATTGCTGCGTAAATCCCAGGACAGCTCTGCATAATTCACATCAGAGTTAATCCAGATCCATGTTTATGAAACCAGAAAAAAACATGACCTTGCTATTCATCATGACACTTTCTGCTCTTTTTTTTTAATTATGTCAAAAGCCTCAGACAGAATCGTCCCTTCCTTTTTGTCACAGTGCTGCCTATGACGCTAATAAGAAAAGACTGTGGGTTTTGGTTTTTTGTTTGTGTGGGGTTTTTTTTGTTTTTGTTTGCTTGTGTTTTGGTTTTGGGGTTTTTTTTTGGGTCTTTGTTGTTGGTTTGTTTTGTTTTAATAAGATAAATGCTTCTCCTCTGATTAGCATCTGACTGATTCTCTTAAGTGCCTCAAGGCAGGCAGGACCTGAGGAAGGCCCTGCCACACATAAGTCACTGCACAGACAAATGAGTGAAGAGGGGCTGGGAAAAGAGACCTGAGAAAACACAATGGCTGCTCTAGATGGAGCAGGGACAGGGGAGCAACATGATGTGACATACTACTGAATTAGTTGAGGAGAATATGGCTTGCAAGATTTTGAAGGTAAGAGCAACTCAACATGGGTAAGGGAGTCATGGAATGGATTTGAAGATGAGGGAGTTTTGGCCACAGGAAGGCCAGCATGCCAGTGAGAGTTCCACACCTGCCTTTTCCATTTGGTACCTGTTGTAGGGAGCCTTAGATACATCCTAGTTTTGGGAGAGCTTGAAAAAGCTTGAGTCTGAGCAGATTTATCAATTGCCCTTCCACAGAACAGCAGGCACAAGTGCAGTTGATGAATGGGACAACAAAACTTCCAAATTATCGCAGGGAAAGGCTGGGCTCCTTGGCTTTTGCATTTTTCAGAGCCTGTTTCAGTTCTTACAAATGTAATTATTTTTGAAACATTGGTTTAGATCATCTGAATATGCCAGAAATATGTTTATGCAAGTTGTTGTTTTTTTTTTTTTGTCTGCTTGACTGACTGATTACAGGAGAGAGGTTGCAGAAGGCATCTCTTTACACGATGCTTAGCTACCTGAATACTTGAGCAGGACAGCAGGAAGGTAGAACTGGCAGAGATTTTTATGACAGGGGCACTGGTTTAAAGAAGGTTGTTTTTGTTGTATTTCTGTTCATTTTAATTCCTAAGGAGCAAAAATCCCCTTTGTCATTCACTGCAAAAGACAAGATGCTAAAACAAACAACATCTCTCTTTAATCTCTTGGGAGTCACTAAGTTTAGAACAGAGAGTAAAAGATGTAGAGTCTCTGCTGTGTTTTCTCCAAGAAAGAAACTGTGATTGTTCTGTTCTTGAACAGCACTTGGCTGGCTCATCAATCACTCCTCTGAAGGCATATATTATAAATAAACTTTAAAATATCAGTGACGCATTTGAGTTCAGCTTTGCTGCTGTTCTGATTCTCCAAACTGGATGGTCGCTCTCCCTTACCATATACTAATTTCTCTCAGTCCATCTTGCTAGTCACCCCACATTATAATCAAGGTCACACAACATCACAGCGTCGGAGTTGGCAAAAGCTGATTCAGCCCTTTACCCAGAGAATCCTCAATTCGCAATCAACATCAAAAACCCACGGCAAAACATGACCAAAATTAGACTGCCGGAGCTTCGCTCAGTGCACTGCTTCTTTCTGTGCATCCTGCCGCTTACAGCAAAATGCTCTTACAAACCCTCTGGCTGCCAGCGCACCGAAGAAAGTCAACTACATCTTGCTCAGACAGACCACCTTTAGTTCAGCGCTCCCGGGGGCTGGGACCCGGCCGCCCACCCTTTACACGCTCCGTCCCGCAGCAGCCGACACGGGGGCACCGCGCCGAAAAGAGCAACAGCTCTTCCTTCTCCGGGGGCCGCCTGCGCGACCACCGCCCCGCCAGCACCCGCCTGCACCAGCCCACTCCCCGCACTACCGGGGTGCCGGCCGGGGGGGTCTGCCTGCCGCCCCCGCACCCCGGCCCCGCCGCCACAGCTCCCTCCATGCAGGCAGGCGGGCGGGCGCGGCTCTGGGCAGGCTCGGGCAGCCCTACCTGGACGGAGCCCCAGAGCGGGTGGAGGGCACAGTGCAGCAGCAGGGAGGGCCAGCAGCAGCGGAGCAGCCCCAGCAGTTCCCGGAGCAGCATCCCTCCTGGGCGGGCGGGGGCGCGGGCTCCGGGCGACCTGGGGAGGGAGCAGAGCGAGCCGGCAGCAGAGGCGTTGGCTCGCACCCATCCCCGGAGCGCGACTGTCCCAACTTTAATTCTGGAGGGGAGGGAGGGAGAGAAGGAGGGAGGGAAGGAGGGGGAAGAGAGGCAGGGAGATGGGCGGGTGGGGAGGGGAAAGGGTGGTCGGGAAAACCCAGCGCCCAGCAAGTCCCGGCTCCCTCAGCGGGGAGACATGCCTCCACCCCCGCCCTGCCCGCCTCCCTCCCTGCCCGCCCTGCCGGCTGCCCCTCCCCGGGATGCTCCGCCGGCCGCCGCCGGCAGCCCGCCCGCGCTGGGGACTCCCCGGCCGGCGCTCACCGCTGAGCTCGGGGCTCCCTCACACCCCGGGGGGCGAGTGAGCGGCCGAAAAAGTTTGGAGCCGGCCGCGGGGACAGCGGGGCCGGGCGTGGAGGTAGAAAGGTTGAGCGCTGCCGGAGGGGAGAGGCGGGGAGAGCGGCGTGGCAGCGCAGCCCGGGGATTGCATCTCCCCCCTGCCCGCCGCTGCTGCTGCAGTGATTTTTCAAGCCCATCGAGGCAGTCCTTTGCGCGCCCGGCTCCCCTCAGCTCTCCCTCCCCGCCCGGGCTCCTCCCGGCGGCGGCTTCGCTCCGCTCGGCCCCGGCGAGGCTGGCCCAGGGCGGGGGCGGCCCCCGGGTCGGCTCGGGGAGCTCCGGCGGGCCCGGGAGGCGCCGCACCCGCCCCCCGCGCCCTCTCCGCAGCTAAGGGGGAGGTGAGGGATCAACTGGCACCCCCGTATCCTGGAGGATCCTCGTCCCAGTTGCAGCCAAGTGGTTTTTGTGTTTGCTCGTTTATTTATTTACGTATTTCCCCCCGAGTGATGGGAAGGCTTTGCGTGTGACAGGCGGGATTTGTCGGGTCTGTGTCCCCAGTCCGGTGTCTGTGCGATGTAATAAGGAAGATGCTTTGTGACATTCATGTTTCTGTGTCATAACAATGCACGTGGAAATATTTAACACCACTTGTGGGGAAGAGGATAAAGAGAAACCTCTAATATTGAGGCACCACAGCCCAGCCTCCCTGCAAAGAGGAAACAGGAGTAAATCAAAGATGAAGAGTAGAAAATCAAAGATGAAGATGGTTTGACCTCCCGTGAAGCACTTAATGAGCAAAACATCTGCTCTGTGAATAGTTGTCATTGCTACTAGTTGTACTTGATGTATGTCAGGTGTATATCAAGTGTGTATCAGCATCTGTTGTTGGGTCAATGGCATAGAGGTCCTGTTTTCAATGTTTTCAATGAAGTAAGCAAATGGATTCAAATAGAATATTGTGCCTGAGGTTTACATTTCACACCCAAAGGTGAATGAGTTTGAAGACTCTGATTTTAGTTTTTCTTTGTATTTCTGGCACCCACTGAGCCAAGTTTAATAAACAATTTAATAAAATTCTGCTCAGTGAAGCAGGAATGGAAACATATTAACTTATCAGCCATTACAGGGCTGAAATTATCTTTTCATATGCTGTTACACTAACCTTCATTCATTTCAGCCCTGACATACAGTGGTTTAAACATCAGGACTATTAGGCCCAGCAACATCTTACAAAGATGTTGCATACTGGAATTTAATGGAGTTACACCTGAGCTGAGGTAGACCCATTGACCCTAGACATTTATTTGTAAATCCCCATCTTGTGAGTTTTTAAGGGCGGCACACAGAGACAGACATTATGACCTTGGGTGCAGGCAGTCATTCTACAGCAAATAGTTTTCCCGTAATGATGCTGAAAAAGATGGCGTCCTTTTCTGTAAGTCTACTGTGTAACACGCAGTGCTTAATATATTGTGCTCATTCAATTATAGTTTTAGTGAGCTGGAGTCACAAGAGACAGGAAAGCTTTTCAGGCTTTCTGGTGATTTCCTGAAGGTATTTCAGCACTTGGTCACAGTACAGAACATAATAAATTGCACCATCTGTATACATAGTTCTTGGTTACTGACAGAATGAGAGATAAGGCTTTAGGCGTTGTATGCCAAAAAAATACAACACAGATTTCTTTCAGTATTTACAATGCCTTAATGTCAGGAGAGCTGTGGATTTTCCTGCTGTTAGCAATTGCCCAAGTAGTTGCCTTGAAGCATTCCTGTGGTTCACAGGCAACCCAGAGAACTGAGGACACAGGGCCAAACTCGACCCGCAGTCACACGGAAGCAAGTGCAATCAGGGATATTGTTCTGACACAAACAAGAGCAAAGTTTGGCCCAGGTAATCAGCATCTTTTCTGTATCACACTGGTAATTGACAGTTCCCTTGGGGAAATTATTGGACTGTGGATATATTAAATCCAGTCTTTGGCCTCAGTCATGTGGTCCACATAAAGCCATATTTCCCATTAGACTGAATGGCTGAAGAAAGGGCTGAATATGTGCCCTATTCTTGTCCACATTATACCAGTGCTTTTTATTAGTTGCATTGACTTCTATTCTGTAGTTTCTATGGAGAGACCAGTAATTTTTCCCTCTTACAAGGAAGATAAATGATATGGTGCTTGTAAGACTGCAGGCCCCGAATCAATGACAGGCTGCAAATATGTTTTGCTTAGTAACATATTAAGTATTTTGTAGCACCGGGGCTGGTGCAAGGAAGCACAGGATGGTTTGTCTGCAGCAGTCACATTACTTAGGTGTTGAGATGGATATTGGCTAGCGCTACGACGCCTGAAGCAGAACTAGGATTTCCTGGGTTGTGGTCCTACTACCAGCTATGATTTCCTCTGCTATCTTTGGCACTTTTTTAAAATCACCTGCACCAGGTTTCCCGCTTGTCAAAATGGCATGGCCAAGTCCAGCTACCTGAAGGTGTGTTTGGTGACAGAGGCAGTAATGGGGTCCTGTCCTCCAGGATGTATTCAGCACATTGCAGAAATCAGGAGCAATGCCAGATCCTTGGCTGATGTCATCAGCACAGGTCCATGCTCTGGCTCAGTGCCCTGCAGATTAAAAGTGCCTTTTAAATAAGTGTCATAGATCAAAATAAAAACTTGAGCTATTTGAAAAGATTTTTTTGTTTTCAGAAAAACCCCATGCAAAGAGTATCATCCAAGCAGTCTCTCAAAAACTTAAGATGAATATTAACACACAATAGAACAATGACCATTACTCTTTTCCCCTTTCATCTTTTGTTTGAGATTATTTACCTTATCTGGTTTTTTTTTGGTTTTTTTTGGTGTTTTTTTTTTTTTAACAATTGCTGATAATCAGAACAACCATGATTAACACTCCAATACAGCAGCTACTCAGGAAACATTAGTGAGGAGTGCAACACTGATTAGCTGTGCAAACAAACATGATTGTGCTCCGTTAGTCTAAGTAGCCATAATGATTATAATGGACTCTAAGAGGCTATTTGTTTTGTCAGTATGGATTGAGTTTACAATATGTATTCAAAAGTTCAGAGGGCATGGGAGGAGGTTCTCTTCCAAGCTGACTAGTCAAAACTTCATTTAAGTCAATACATATTCACCAATCTGACTGTAGGTAGATTTTTTTCCCTGTGTCTTCTGGTACATGGGAATGGGTTTTAGCTGGAGCCAGCAGCAGAGAAAGCAAAGGCGACCACTTCTCAAGCTTTGTGGTCAGTCAGGCCTAGGAAGAATCCACTTAAGCTTTTTTTGGTAATGACATTTCTGGATGTGAGTCAATGAACTCAAAAAGAGTGTCTGACTTGGTGAAATGTTAAGAAAAACATAAACAGAAAACATCTCAGCACTAAGATTTCAAATCCTCTTGTAGTCCAAAAACACTGTCTCAGCCTAATTTTGGGGTTTGAGTCTAAAATACCATCAACAGGCTGGTAAATGTACAGCATCACTTCACTTTGAATGTTGGCTTGAAATGACAATATTTTTGTTGCTATGATTTAGAAGATATTCTTATTGCTCCGTATATCTAATGCAGTGTTTTGAAAGTGTGGAAAACAAATTTATTTGTTTTGCATTTAAAGTCTCTACCCAGGACCTTCTCAGGAAGTTTTTAGGAGATCACAAATTAATAAAGGTCACAGCAGCAGAAACAGTGGAGGAATTCACAGGTCTCTAAACATCACCATTAATTCTCTGAGAGGGGATTCTTCTTGATGATCCCAATTACTTTAAAGAATACAGAGAAACACTAGTACCCTTAATAGTATTTGCACATACAGACAGAAGGTTTGATTTTCAGAAGACTTGATTGTTCAATTGTTTGATAATTCCAGCTTGTGGAACAAGATTCCCAACTTCGAGCACATCTACAATAAGTTGTTGAGATAACTGATTCTTTAATTTTAATTATATTAAATGAATAGTTAAGAAAATGTTGGAAATGGGTTTTAAGTCTTAAAAGTACCAGAATTTCAGGAAGTGCTTTTCAAGTTTTCTCCCAGATAAATTAGGGCTATTGCACTGCACCTGGAAAACAAAGGCAGGGTATCTCCTTTCCATTAGTATAAATCAGAAATACCTCTGCCAAAATCAGTGAATCCATGTCAGTTTAAGTGAGGAGTGAACAGGACCAACAGGGAAAGCTGCATTGTGTTATCTTTAGCTTGTGCTTCTGTACCTGAAGTTAGAGGACACTGCAGATTTGTATTTATGGCCAGAAAAGCCATGGCTATGCATCATGTAAGCCTGTTCTTGCCTTCTCAGTTTTCTAGCTCTGAAATACTGCATTCAGTGATAAACAGGCCTCTTGCTTGCTCCCTTTTGGTAGTTTCTCACAATTTGTTCTCTTTAGTGAATGGATTTGCTCAGTAGCATCACTGTTTGTTGTTTATAAATGCGAAGGTAAAGATGTGTGAGACTAGTTTTTGAAAGTGGCCAAAAAAGTCCCAGATGTGAGGAAGGGCTTGTGTGCCCCCCAAATATGTCTGGTTTTTCAGCTTTATCAATTCGTCACACAACACATTACTTCTCCATACAAATACTATTTTCTTAGTCTCTTGTGGCTGTTAGAATGAAGTCCCTACATCATGAGTGAACTGCAGGTTGCAGGAATCACTTAAGTGCTGTATAACTTTTAAAGTCAATATTCATTGCTGCTTAGGTTTCATTTCTCTTTACAGAAGTTTAAATACTCTTTATTGGAATGTGTAAAAGATAATGTAAAAACATTGACTTCACATTTACTCTTGGACTCTGACTCCCTGGTGGATCTGATGTAAAAGGTAGGGCTGGTTACACATTTCCAGGAGGAATTCCTCATCTGCTTTACCATGGAAATCTGGTACATTTGCCTAGTATGTTACAGTCTGTAGTTGCTCCACTGGAAAATGGCTAATCAGGTGATAAAAGTTCATCAAACCTTAGTAAGGCCTAAAAAGGTACCTCACTGTTTATTCCATACTACTATTAAGGATGTGTTTCTCTTCTATCCTTGAGGCTGTTGCAGATGAAGGATGAAATAAGACCAGAACCATGATTGCCCGGGCCATTATGGAAATGGATATATGACAAAGATGAAGCTGAGTAAACATGCAAGAGCATGGGTTGTTCCAGCTGAATGGCAAGGACAGAGAATCACTAAGAAAAAAACTATCAGCATAACTTATTTTTTTAAACTTCCCCTGCATGTAGAAACTGCACATATTTTGGTCTAATTGTTTGGTCTGATCTAATTAAAAGAAGGCCGAAGTCTAATTTTGATTGTGTCTTTAGTGAACTCCAGGCGTCAGAATCTTCTTTGAAACTACAAGTCCAGGAGTTTCTATGCCCAGGAGAAACTGAATTGGTGACTAAAACCATTGTCTGTAGGTCTGTATATTCGACAAAGTTTCATCCAAAAATGCTTGAAAGGTGCTCCATTTCACAGAACATTGCTCACTCTTTCCGCCCTCCCTCTCTTACTTTCTTACCTCTGTTTCTAATCAACATGATTCCCAGTCTGAAAAATGAGGAATGAGATTTCAGAAAGCTGTTGGCCTGCAGATCTCAGGTGTGGGTTGTCCAACCTGTCTTTGTGGCTGCGAGGGCACAGACCATCTGGATTCA
Source organism: Nesoenas mayeri (assembly GCF_963082525.1). Classification (NCBI taxonomy): domain Eukaryota; kingdom Metazoa; phylum Chordata; class Aves; order Columbiformes; family Columbidae; genus Nesoenas; species Nesoenas mayeri. Next base: position 16,753,822 of record NC_137548.1, on the reverse strand, counting down.
TATCTGGGTTCGAAGCTGTGGGGATTAGGAACACAGTGCAAAATCCTCAGAGGAGATGCAATGAAAGAGAGCAGAGCAGAGCCGATTTGTATCTACAACTTTACCATTTTAAGACAGACCATTGTGCTGCTATGTGAGGTCAGGAGAGTGACTGGAAATAGTCCAGGAAGAGCTTCTTGGACACAAGGTAGCAGGAGAAAGAGCAGCCAGCAGAGCAAAGCGCTGGTGCGGAGAGGTACCTTCTCCATCTGCATGCAAGAACACCATTTACACAGGAGGCAGGAACACAAGATGCTGGTCAATTGATTCCAGTCTGTAAGTGTGTTTGACCATAGCATAAACTTCAGGAAAACTTAAATAATGCATGGAATATTCAATAATTAATAAAAGTAATCAGAAATACTCCACTGAAAACTAGCTTTGTAAATAGTATCTCACCATTCTTTTTCCTTATTATTTTTGTCAGTGGGATATATTTGAAACACAATGGCAGCATTCCATCCATTTTTTTATTTAGCACTTCTTTCTTGCCTATATTTGTGTTTGGAGGAATAGATGTGAGAGATTCACTAATTGCTGGGCAATAGCTGTTTCTGTTACAGGTGAGTGGAAAAAATTGAAATCTGCCACAGGAAGCCAAGCAGATGACTTGGCAAGCAAGCAGTTAATACAGGGTGACAGAAGGACCAGGTGACTGTACTCACTGAAGACCTGAGCAAACTGGTGCCACAACATTCACCTCTGTGTTAGGAAGGTGTCCTGGTTTTGTTAAAAACAAGACCAGTTTCTCTTTCAGTGGATTTTCCTTTCAGCTAAGT